>NC_052147.1:51548418-52749524 GCF_902713615.1 Scyliorhinus canicula
ATTGAGAGCGCTAAAGTCTTTGTTGCCGCAAGATCGAGCGCAGCCCCTTCCAGCAGTCGTTGCCGGATGGGGTCCGATGCAATACCCGTAACAAAGGCATCCCGCATGAGGAGATTCGAATGTCCCGTGGCCGAGACGGCCTGGCAGTCGCAGTCCCATACTAGAGGGATAAGGGCTCGCCAGAAGTCCTCAATCGACTCACCCGGTTGCTGAACGGGAATGGCGAGTACATGCCCCGCAAACAGAGTGTTCGTCGACTGGGCGTAATTCTCTTTGAGAAGTTCCATGGCCCGGGCGTAGTTAGGCGCGTCCTGAATCAGCCGGAACACTCTGGAGCTCAACCTTGAGTATAGGAGTTGTACCTTCTGTGCCTCCGATGGTGTAGGGTCCGCTGAGGTGATGTAGGCCTCGAAAACAGCAGCCAGTGGTTAAAGTCTTTCCTGGCGTGCAGCGGCTGCGGATCCAGCTGCAGGCGATCGGGCTGAATTCTGATGTCCATGATGTTGGAAAATCTCACTGTAATAAATTGTGGCGCTAACAATTGCACACAAAGACTCGAATCGGTACAAGGGAGGCTTTATTACAGTGAGATGCTATTCCTTCGGCTGCAGCTGTAGAATGGCATCTCAGGGAAACTTATGAATATTTATACTGCTCCCTGTGGGCGGAGCTAGCCGGCAGGGGCTTACCGGAAAACCTGTAATACAGGTACTGTCGTACATTCCCTAATGCAAGCACACACATATATTCAGTGGCAGATCACCACACAGGACCATCGATATTCATGCTGCCTCACGTTAGGTCCCATCTTGTTTTGTAACTCAAGACAAACTGTAAGTTGAAAGAGTACACAAGCATAACATGTGCCAAAGCTGTAGCCCAATCAGAGTCTCAGTGATTGACAGTTCATCGTGCAGTGGAAGTTGCGTCAAAATATTTTTAAGTGCGTTACAGTAGCTGTAATATGTGCCATTTGGGTTTGTATGGTCAGCGATCAATAAGTTGTGAGATGGGTGAGCAATCAACGTTTAACAAAGTGGCATTATGTGGCCCTATTTTTATTAAACAGAACTACTGCATTTAACTTATCTTGACACCTTCTTTGATGTGATCTCTTCTTTTGTACCTTGTCCCAGATTTTGCAAGTGAACCCAGCATTGATCGCCACATAAATAATACCATGTTTTCAATTAATACATTTACAGTTCTAATGAAGAACTGGCAGACATGGTCCAAAAGGGCATCAGATCTAACTTTGATGTGGAAGTTTTGAAACAACTTAAGAAGCTACTGCCAGAGGAACATGAAGTAAGCAGGTTTGAGCTCAGACTTGATACCTTATTTTCCTCTTTATACATTTATTATCGTAACATTTTAATTTACCATGTACAGAGAGAAAATATAATACCTTACAAAGAAGAAAAAGAAAAATTGGAGAAAGGAGATAATTTCTACCTTTGTCTTCTCAATGTGCCATGGTATGTATGTTACATTATAAATCCCAGTGATAAAACATAGAAAAACTGAAAATGAGATTACATCCCCCACTCTGTCTGTTTGTCATTTGCTTTCCTCTTTAGATTTGAAGAGAGGTACCACCAGCAACCAAAGAGGAGATTTCTGTTAGGACTGTGATCTAGAGCTAGCAATAAGCAATGCAGGGACATATTTAAAGTGACTTGCCCTCTCAATCAGGGACGGCTCAAGGCACCGGCAACTCGGGCAGTCGCCCGGGGCGCCATGTGCTCGGGGGCGCCAGAGACTCGGGTCCCGCGCATGCGCAGTTGGGCCGGTGCCAACCAGCGCATGCGCGGTGGCCGCCCGCCCCCAAGGCGGCCGCCCGGCTCGGTCCGCCCCTCCGCTCATTCCCCCCCGCCCCCCCCCTCAGGTCCGCCCCCCCTTCGGGTCCGCCCCCCGCGTCCGCCCCCCCCGCGTGTCCGCCCCCCCTCGGGTCCGCCCCCCCGCCCCCCCTCGGGTCCGCCCCCCCCCCCGCCCCCCCCCCCTCGGGTCCGCCCCCCCGCCCCCCCTCGGGTCCGCCCCCCCCCCGCGGGTCCGCCCCCCCCTCGGGTCCGCCCCCCCGCCCCTCCTCGGCCTCGCCCCCCTTCGCCCCTCCTCGGCCTCGCCCCCCCTCGGCCTCGCCCCCCCTCGGCCTCGCCCCCCCCTCCCTCGGCCCCGCCCCCCCCCCCCAAGGGCGCCGAAGTTCAGCTTGCCTGGGGCGCCAGCAACCCTAGAGCCGGTGCAGCTCTCAATTTCCCTCTTTGCCTGGTCTCTGCTCATTGCATTCTGTCTGATTCAACGGTCCGAAATTCACCATGTGCAGATTTACAAGCCCAACTTCACAGCCGCTATCTTTCTGGGGAATGATGTAATAATGCTCATGTGCTTTATAGGTCCAGACTAATTGTGGGCAGCACGGTAGCATAGGGTTAACACTGTGGCTTCACAGTGCCAGGGTCCCAGGTTCGATTCCCTACTGGGTCATTGTCTGTGCGGAGTCTGCATGTTCTCGCCGTATCTTCATGGGTTTCCTCCAGGTGCTCCGGTTTCCTCCCACAGTCCAAAGACATGCAGGTTAGGTGGACTGGCCATGATAAATTGCCCTTAGTGTCCAAAAAAGGTTAGGAGGGGTTATTGGGTTATGGGGATAGGGTGGAAGTGAGGGCTTAAATGGGTCCGTGCAGAATTGATGGGCCGAATGGCCTCCTTCTGCACTGTATGTTCTATGTTTTAAACAGTGTGTTAAAATGCATGAATTCTTCATTTAAGTATACAAAATCCATGCTTTTTAATCCCAATTTTTGTTTGTTTGCCACGCACCATTCCCGAGGTGACAGAGCAGAGGGGCAATCTGTTTCTCAGAGCTCAGCCTTTTTTTGTGTTGGTCATCAAACCCGTGGAGATGCACTTGATTTCTCTCGGTGCTTCCCTCTGCTGGCACAAGGTGTGGACTCAAACCCACGTTCTGTCAGACGATCACAGCATGCATCAGAGCATCAAAGGAGCTGCAACCTCCTCCCTTCCAAACCTGCTCACACCCTCTTTCCCAGCGACTGTGAGTGTTGTCTGATTTCTGAATGGTGAAAACGTGCCCACACATCAGCTGTCGTTACATATTCAATCTTACCAAGGAAACAGTAAATGAAGACAATTAAGAAGTATGTCATACAGTTGATTTGTTATCATTCCAACAGCTATGAGCTACGAATTGACTGCTTGCTGGCATGTGAAGACATAATAGTTTTACAAACCTTTCACTGGCCAAATGCAGGACTGATTAAAACGGCATGTGAACGTGAGTATTATATATTCGACTTCAACCAAGTAAACATTTAAATTTTTCTCCAAATATTTGTTCCTGGTGTTAGGCCCCTTCCTGTTGATTCCCTTTTTCCCTCATTCTTTATTTTTGCTGTTTATCGGTTTGATCCATGGATGCTTAATGGACATACACCTTTAAGATGAGCAGGGGAAGTGAGGAACTCAAAAGCGAACACCAAGGCCAGCCTTTGGACAACAGAACACAGACCTTTCGGCACCCAAATGTTCAGTTGAACTCCGTTCAATTGGTTGGCTGATGGCCAATGGATGGGCTTAAAGGCTGTATTTCGCCTGGTAACAGGAGGTGATTGATCCTGCCCGAGAGGGCTGATTTTTTTCAGAGAACCAGGGAAGGACAGTCTGGTCCCTGGAAAGAAGAGGAAAGAAGTTGCTCTCTCTCTTTCACTCTTGTTTTTCTCCAGGAAAGCTGCACGGCTGCTGTATTTCTGTAACTGCAGAGACCTGAATGAATCTACAATGAAGGTCATTGCAGACAGAAAGCAGAAACCTCAAACTGAAAGCTTAAATTGAAGGAAGGTGTGCTAGAAGACCACCATCTGAAACAATCTTATCCTTTTGCTCACTATTTTAACACCCCTCTTTTCCCCTCTGAGTATGTCTGTCTTGTGTGTGTAGAGGGTGGGGTAAGTTTAAGTGGGTGGGGTTAGGAATTATATAATAGTTAACCTGTTGTATTTGGTGCATATTTAATCATAGCTATTATTAATTAAATTGATTGTGTTTAAATTTTCAAACCTGGTGACTGTAATTATTGGGCAGCCAAGGACCAAAGACTTTGGGCATTTTTCTAAGAATCATTTTTAATTTCAATTGTGTTGCGACTCGGGTCATTGTGGCTGGAATTGACCGTGATATAGCCCAGGAGGCTGTAACACTGGTTTACTAGCACATCACAAAATATGATTTGATAATAGTTAAAATTATGTATATATGTTGCATGTCAGGGTTGTTCAAAGTGCGGATCTAGACCCACCCGGAGCTAAGGGTCATAGGGCGGGATTCTCCCCTACCTGGCGGGGTGGGCCATACCGATGCCGAGGAATGGCGTGAACCACTCCGGCATTGGGCTGCCCGGAAGGTGCGGAATCCTCACGGCGGGTTTGGCGCAGCGTCAGCCGGAGTCAAAGGGCCTCCGCCGGCCGACGTGAGTTGGCGCATGCGCGGGAGCGCCAGCGTGTGCTGGCATTATCCCAGCACATGCGCAGGATGGTTCTTCTCCGTGCCGGCCATGGCAGACCGAGGGAAAGAGTGCCCCCACGGCATAGGCCTGCCCAGGGATCGGTAGGCCCAGATCACGGGCCAGGCCACCGTGGAGGCCCCCCCAAGTTCAGAGCTCCCCACGCCTCCCCCAAAGACTCCGCAGACCGCCCGCAGAGCCAGGTCCCGCCGGTACGGACCTGATGTATTTTCTGCCGGCGGGACACGCCGAAAGCGGGTTACCACTCAGCCCATCGCGGGCCGGTGAATCGCCGGGGGGTGGACGCTGCCAACGCCCCCCGACTGGCGTAGGGCAATTCCTGCCCCCGCTGAAAAACTGGCGCCAGAGAATCGGGAGGCCGGCATCAGGGTAGTGGGGCGAGATTCACACCGTCCCCAGCGATTCTCCGGCCCGGCGGGGTGTCGGACAATCCCGCCCATAGTGTTCTGAATCCATCCGCTAATGCAGAGTCTCCCAATGTCAGAATTTGGAAGCTTGCAGGGAAAACCCTGCCTAAAATGTCAATTCAGTCCTCTAGAGGGAGCAATTATTTGACTTATTTCCTGTAAGCCTTGCAGTTCCCCCTTAACTTACAATTACCAACTCCTGATGGCGGGTCCACTTTGAAAATCATGTGCCCCGAAATGTTTGGTGTATTCCTCAACCTCTTCAAGCCAACATTGCGGCCCAAACGTTCACCGAGATGCAGTCCATCTGTACTTCCATCCTCCTCGACCTGGAGCCCATGTGTTCTGCCCTGATCCAGAACAGTGGTCCGGTAGACGATATCAAGGGGACCATAATCCCCCTCCAGGAGACCCAGCTTGCAGCAAAAAGCGACTGTCATGAAAAGAAGGACACCATCAGAGAATCATTGCCAACTCAGCAAGTGTCAGAGTATCTCAGAGTCCTCAGTATATGAGCACAAATTTGGGCAGGGATTACCTGTGCATAAGTGTGCAATGTATCCATGCTGTCAAATAGCTTGGGCTGGATTCTCCGCCCCGCCACGCCACATTTCTGCCCCGGCCCGCCGGCGGGATTCTCCGTAATGCTGGCCGGTCAATGGGGTGTCCCATTGTGGGGCAGCCCCACGCCGTCGGGAAACCCCCGGGAGCCGGCAAAACGGAGAATCTCGCCACTTGAAAATATTCTGCAGATCTTCTTGCAGTGTAGTCATTGCTGAGGGGCCAGAAGTGTGTGTGTCAGCGACGGCATGGAGGCACATACAGTGGGAGAAATTGGCTTCCATATTGGAGACAACAGTCTCCACAAAGGACTGTAATGGTTATGTCTTCTGGTTAAGGAAACGTGAGCACATCACAATGTCACAACTGACTGTCTGAGAAAATAATGAATATTTGAGAAAACTTCTTTCAATGTCCATTTTGTCTGATTCATGACAACCAGAACAGTTAGTTTGTCAGTTGTCCGTGGGTCAGTTTTAGTGTTGTCAGTATTTATCAATATTGGCAAACTTGGTTCTAATGGGTTTTTTACTCGTTCACGGGATGTGGGTGTCGCTGGCCGGGCCAGTATTTGTTGCCCATCTCTAATTGCCCTTGAACGGAATGGTTTGCTAGGCCATTTCAGAGGGCATTTAAGAGTCAACCACATTGCTGTGCATCTGGAGTCACATGTAGACTTTTTTTAAAAATTTAGAGTACCCAATTATTTTTTCCAATTAAGGGGCAATTTAGTGTGGCCAATCTACCTACCCTGCACATCTTTGGGTTGTGGGGGTGAAACCCACGCAGACATGGGGAGAATGTGCAAACTCCACACGGGCAGTGATCCAAGGCCGGGATTCGAACCCGGGTCCTCAGCGCTGTAGGCAGCAATGCTAACCACTGTGCCACCTCAGTCTTCTTCCTTCATTTCTTTGTTTCCCCGAGGCATGAATGTCCTAGTCACATGTAGACTAGACCAGGTGACAGATTTTCTTTCCTAAATGACATTAGTCAACCAGATGGGTGTTTACACCAATCGACAATGGTTTCACTATCATCATTGGACGTTTTATTCCAGGTATGTATTGAATTCAGAATTTACCAACGGCTGTGGTCGGATTCGAACCCTGGACCTCTGGATTACTCGTCCGGTGACAATATCAGTACGCCATCGACTCCCCACTTTGAAGTTGAATAAACTTGCATCAAATAATTGAATTGTATTTAAGCTAATTTGAAGTCAAGATTTTAACATCACTACCTTCAGATTGATGTCTGCTTCATTTCCAAGAACCAATTATGGCTCTCTCACACTGATATCAGGGGTGGAATTCTCTGAGCCTCCGCTCTAAAATTGCGCTTGGCGGAGGGGCGGAGAATGGGCGTCAGACCTGGGATCGGGTCCAACGCTGCTCCTGTGATTCTCTGGTCCCCGGAGAATCGCCACCAATCGGGTGTGTGCAGTCAACACGGCGCCGGTCGGGGGCCATTGAACGAGGGCCCCGCGGTGATTCTCCAAGTGCAGCTGGCCAAGTTCCCGCCGGCCTGGTTCTCTCATGGTTCCACCTGGCGGGCACTCGGCATGGCAGCTGCAGACTCAGTCCGCGGCCGCCCTGTTGGGGGGCGGGGGGATCATTCACCGGGGGGCCTCCAGTACGGCCAGGCTATTGATCAGGGGCCACCGATTCGCGGGCACGCGCGATCTGGGGGGGGGCTATCTTCTTGGTGCTGGTCCACGGTGTGGGTTGGCCATGTCTCGCAGGGCGGCCGACACAGGCCACTGCCATGCGCATATGCGGACCCCGACCGGAAGTGCAGGGCCGGAGCTGCGAGCCGCACTCCCCGGTCGGGGCCATGCTAGCCCCCTGCAAATCAGAGAATCACCGTGAACTTACTCCAGGTACGTCCAGAGTGATTCCGCGCGTGCCTTTTCGCGGGCATGGGGACATAGCCCCATGATTGGAGATTCTCGCACCTGTTTTTTGTTCTCCTCACCTCAGTCTTCTTCCTTCACTTCTTTGTTTCCTCGAGGCATGAATGTCCTTGTCCCTAATGAATGCAGGTTCACAATTGTTGGTGTCTCTCCAGTATCTCTCATTAGTAACTATCCTTCACGTGTGACCCTGGACAGTGAACCTTTACAGATGGGAAGACATCATAGGCATAAAGAACAGATATCAGTGGAGGTGATTAGAGCATCCCATGCGTAACGGCCCTGACGCACACATTGTCCAGGCCCCATGTCCTGCCTATTCTCGCCCTCCCCCGCATCCTCCTCGTCAGACATAGCGTGGCATTCATTCTCCTCCTCCAGTACGTCGCCCCTCTGCTGCGTGATGTTGTGGAGAATGCAGCAGGCCACCACAATGCGGGCCATACTGTAGGGGCCCCCCAAAGCAGTCCAGGCACCTGAACCGCATCTTCAAGATGCTGAAGCACCGCTCAATCACACCCTAGTTGCTGCATGATCTCCGCATCAGTCAATGGATTCTGGATAGGCATCATCAGCCGCAACCACAGTGGATAACCCCTGTCACCCAGGAGACAACCCGCCAGCTGGGGGTATGTGTCAAAGAGACCGGAAGCCGTTGAGTGCGGCAGATGAAGGCACACTGCCCAGGTATTGGACGTAAATGTGCATGATGCGCATCTGATGGTCACACACCAGCTGCATGTTCATCAGGTGCATCCCATCGATCACCCCATGGACCCGGGGCATCTCGGCGATGGTGGTGAACCCAACTGCCCGGTTGTCCTGGTGGGCTCAGTCCATATTGAAATGGATGTATTGTGCCGACTGGGCATATAGGACCTCAGTGATAATGCGGATGCACCTGTGCACCGAGCTCTGTGAGACTCCGGACAAGTCCCCACTTGACGCCTGGAAAGACCCCGTGGCGTAGAAGTTCAGGGTGACCATCACCATGACAGCCACCGGGAACGGGTGTCCTTCCTCATTCCCCCGCAATGCAGGTGCATCATATCTGGCAGATATGTTGCACTGTCCCCCTGCTCAGCCGGAGTCTTTGATGGCATTCCTGGGCCGGCAGGTCCTCGAATGACAGGCGCTCGTACAACCGCAGTGCATCCCCCAGGGCTGCAGCGAATCGGAGGGAGGCCACCATTGCTGATTGTATTCCAATTTGCATTGTCTGCAGGGGGTGAAAGGCCGACATGTTAGCATGGTGCATACATAGTGGCACAGACCCTGAAGGTGGTGGCACAGTCATGGGTGATGTGGCGCAGTGTCAGATGAAGCTGGTCAACTTACTGTGCTCCATGGTGCGAGCATGCCTACCCTGGTTGAGACAGCAGTGTGTCTCGAGGACTGGCAGCAGCAGGTGTCGGGGGAGCCTCAGGGACAGCTCCGCTCACACCCCTATCATTATGGAGTAGCCCCGGGGGCTCATTGGGCAGCCTGAGGGCTGAAGATGTGATGGGGTCCGTGTCAGTAACCCCCACAGGGGACACTCCCAAAGTGCCAGGGGAAATTCCCAGGCATGTCCTTACCACCCAAGAGCTATACTTTCCTATGTGCCCCTGGCATGGTCATGGCTGGGTGGGAAGATACAGTAAGGCCATTAGTGTCATGACACCAGCTAATGAGAAGGTGATGCAAGCAAATGAGGCTTGCACCCCACCTGAGCATGAACCTGATCACGTCGGGAGGGAGGCTTGGAGGTTCACAAACTGAAATCTCATTGGCAAAAATGCTGTTTTTGGCCTCTCATGAGGTTTAACAGCCATTGCATAATTTATAGCCATTGTCAACAGGGCTGTTAGATCGAGCCCAAGATGTGTCGACAGGGGGAAAGAATGGAAAAAATGATAAACAGCTGACACCTAAAAATAAAATGGAGGAAGAAAACAACGAAAATAGAAAAGGAAAACAAAATGGGACCAAGATTAAGGTCTGATATTGTTGAACTCAACATTGAGTTTGGAAGGCTTGTGTTCCCATATCCTTTCTTCTTTCACTTGCTTCATTATCACTCCCTTTTATCTTGCACCATATTTAATCACTCCTGTCTTCAAACCTATTGTAGGCTTTCCTTTGAGTTCTTCCCCCTCATCCCCTTCCTCCACTTTCACTTACTTAAAGCCTATTAATAGTTACTTAGTAGTACAGAACTGGAGTATTGCGAAAAGAAAATGCTCTCAAAGCATTGAAGCATGCAGTATAAATTGTTGTTCCCTTCGAAATGTTGTGTTCTTGTACCTGACCTGCTGAGTGCAAGACCAAAAGCTTTGACAGTACGTTTATTTTTTAAGCAATAAAACCTCTAACTTTTCCAACGTTTCCCAGTTCTTATGAAAGTCAACTCTATATCTCTTTCCACAGATGCCATCTGCCCTGCTGAGTATTTATACCATTTTATTATAGCAAAACTGCTCCTTTCACACCACTGTGGCACTCTCTATCTGGTAAAAGCATGTGCATTCTCAATTGCCTGACAGTCACACCTTATCACTTACAAGTCATCTGTTCGCTTAACTGTCTTCTTTGAAGAGCTCAGGACAGAATTACTGAGAAGAAAGGCATCCAGGCAGTTTCCAGCAAATCTGACATTGATGTGAAGGATTCTTTGCACCTGCTCACATACAGTCTGGACATTCTGTTACGGAAGTTGAGGGAATTACCTGTAGATGCACACAATGTTATGAACTTGCCACTTATTGGCAAGCCCTGAGTTTATCATGCTTACAGCCATTGAGTGTCTTTCTGCGGTGAAATCACAGCCTGTGGATAATGCTGCAGGGGTTTAAGGTCAGAGTTATCACATGTCATGCTCTGCATACCAGTTTTGAAAACTTTCATTCTAGTTAGAGAAACACAAAAGTCTTCCTTTACAGCACTTAGCAGCTCCACCACTTCCTCATCATCAAAGAAAAGTGCACTCATGCCACCGGCCCTCCATTTTGACATGATGACGATTTAATTCAACCATTAATCCTTCATGACACTTAAAATCAAAAATGAGGTCTGCTGGCAATACAAACTGCTCTCTTGGGCTTCGCACAGCAAGTTTCAGGATTCATTTTGCTTCCGTTAACAATGCTTCTTCTACAACCTTTCCCAAAACCTCGGAAATGTAAGTCCGTTTAGATGGCCATAAGGATTTATGCCCAGCAGCAGTGCTGTGATTTCTTCTGCCTTCAACACTGCAGCCAATTAGAGGCCTCAACATTTGCCAACAGAAGTTTCCCTTCATGGGCATCTCTGACGAGGCCAGCATTTATTGCCCTTGAGAAGGTAATGGTGAGCCATCTGTTTGCACGTCACGGTCTACCTGCTCTAGGTCCATCAACCACCCCCGCTGCTGACAGGATGGGAGTTCCAGAATTCTGAACCAGCGACAATAAAGGAACAGAGATTAAATCCCAAATCAGGATAGTGTGTGACTCAGAGAGGAACGTGAAATTGGTGGCCATGAGTTCTTCTGCTCTTGTCCTTCTAACTGGTAAAGGTCACAGGTTTGGAAGATGCTGTCGAAGGAACTTTGACAAGTAGCTACAGTGCATCTTGTAGATCACAGGATAGTTATAGCACAGGAAGAGCCCATTCAGCTCACAGTGTCAAGTTTAACATGACCTCCATGCTGGTGTCTCTATGCCCCTATTAGTAAAGTTTAGTATGCTGTATACTTTACCAACCATGTTCTCAACCTGTTCTGCTGCCTTCAATGACTTATACACATAGACACCCAGGTCCCTCTGCTCCTGTATCGCTTTAGAATTGTATCCTTTATTTCATATCATCTCTCCACATTCATTCCACCAAATAATTCACTTCACACTTTTCTGCATTAAACTTCATCTGCCATTTGCCTGTCCATCCACCAACCTGTCTATGTCCTTTTGAATTTCTATTATATCCTCCTCAGCATTCACAATCCTTACAAGTTTCGCATCACCTTAAAATGTTGAATATTTACCCTGTACACCAACATTCTAGGTCATTAATATACATCAGGAAGATCAAGGGTCCTAACACTGAACCCTGGGGAGCCCCACTACAGACCTTGCTCCAGTCCAAAATAAACCATTAACCATTACTCTCTGTTGCCTATCACTCAGTCAATTTCACATCCATGCCCCCATTGAAACTTTTATTCCATGAGTTACAACGCTACTCACAAGTATGGTGCGTGACACTTTATCAAATGTACTTTGGAAGTCCACATGCACCACATCAACAGCACTGCCTTTATCAACCCTCTCCATTACCTCATTAAAACATTCCAGCAAGGTGATACACACTGCAGCCATTGTGTATCAGTGGTGGAAGGAGTGGATGTTTAAGGCGATGGATGGGGTGCCAATCGAGCGGGCTGCTTTGTCCTGGATGGTGTCCAGTTTCTTGAGTGTTTTTGGAGCTGCACTCAAGCAAGCAAATGGGAAATATTCCATCATACACCCAATTGTTCCGTATAGATGGTGGGCCGGCTTTGGAGAGTCAGAGGTGAGTTACTCACCATGGAATTCCGAGCCTCTGACCTTCTGTTGTAGCCACAGTATTTCTAATCAATAGTAATGCCCCTTTCCACTGAATGTTGACATTGGGGATTCTGTGAAGGTAACGCCAAGGAGGTGATGGCTAGATTCTCTCCTGTCATCGCCTGGCACTTGTGTGGCACAAATGTTCTCTGCCACTTGTCAGCCCAGGCATGAATGTTGTTCAGGCTCTGACGCATCAATGCCTCCAAACATTGAAGGACGTGCCAGGAGCTACCCTGTCATCACAAAGTCTCAGGTTTCCATTTCCAGATGATTCAGCACGCCTGGGTTCAATCCCAGTAAAATGCCCCCTGATGATTCTCTTTCGTGTTTGCTTGATTGTTTTTCGATATTATTTTAAGAGCCAGAGGAAGAATTTAAATGCATCATTCAAGTAAAAGGTAAATTGACTGATTAGTACCAGCCTCTGCAATGTTCCAAGGTCAAAGGTGTGGAAACATCCAGAATATAAAGTCCCCACTTCTGTAATGTTGTGTTCCTGAGCCCGATGAAGGGTATGCACATCTTACACGCCCTACATTTTATTTAGTCCAATTGTAAATATCCAAGATACATTTCCCAACAGATTATTGCTACGTTACCTCTCATCTGTGTACTTAAGCTGACCTACTGGGCTGAGAATTATCATTCTAGGCTCCAGCCAGGAAAAACCTGTTTGAATGTCTTTGCTCCTTGACCAACTAATGTTTTCGCTATCCTGTTCAGGGAAGAGTTTTGCATCTGTTCTGGTAGATGCATATACAGAGCTGTCTCTCAGGAGTTAGGGCGTTCAATGTTTTGACCACCTGAGCTCTTTGCAAACCTGCTTCACCAAACAGCGGCATAATGACCCCACGGTCATGGAGCAAGAATATCACCTCCAGCTGGTCTCAATCTGCTTCACTCCAAAATCAGATCAATGCCTGACTTCTGATTTTACACAGCCTGTTTCGTTTTCAGTTTGAAAATGAAGTAGCTCCATAACAGCATAACGCGTGCACTCTAAGGTTTCTTGGAGCCAATGGATCTATTAAAAAGAACTCTCCTGAATTAGAATTATGGTGTATAGTTGCATGAAATATGATTTTCCACACGTTCTGATTTTATGCAGATCTTCTATCTTCTTCAAGACTGCCCCAATTCTGTCAACTGATTCTGAAAATTGGAAACTTCCTCAACTACGTACGTATAAAACGTGAATGTTACAAGATTCATTCATTTTCGCAGTACCTTTCAAGACACGTTTTCACAGCGAGTAATCACATTTATTAACTACTCAGGAAATATACACCGAACATTCACGTTTGGATTTTCCAATTATTGACAAAGAAAAAGCCAATCAACTTCCCGTTTTCAAAATTCCTGATCAATCAGTTTTAAATAACACACTGACGCCGAAGTTCCCAACTTCCTCACTGCCATACAAGTGTGCGGTGAGTGAAGAGGAAGCAAGCAACCTGGGGCGAGTGAGCATTTAGACACACCGTCCCAGATTTCCCACGGACCCAAACTGGAACTTTATTCAAACTTGATGAAACCTGAAATAAGCATTTGTCCCACATGTACAGGCACTTTATGTGAGCACATCCCCTTTATTTGGACCTCTAGGCTATAAATTCCCGTGATCCAATTTGACTTTCTTCCTGTTCTGCGGCAAAGTTGCATTTGCAGCGAGGTGTAATTATTCAAATAAGCCCGAGTGGTAATTTGGGATCAATGCACCACTCCAGAGGGGCTACACTTGCACAGGTAACAGAACTTGTGATGCAATGTTGCAAAAAGATACTTTACACAAGAGTGTGCCCGAATGTGGCAAAGACTGAGGATGTAATTTTCTGCAAAAAAATGAAATGTTTGGTGCGAAAATAAGTTTGATTCCCGCTGGGCCCAACGGCATGATCTGGACCGCAATTTTCAGACACTTTGAGAAAAAAGTTTCCCCGCATGAAAAACGCCATGCCCGATTTGCCCACCTCGGGGTCAGCTGGGCACTGCATTGAAGGGGGAGCTGCATTTAAACAGCCCCACAGCACTTGCTGTCATTCAAGCCACGAGGATGGTAGCGAGGAAACCAGCTCCTCGATTCAAGGAGGGGCCCTCACCTGTATGCTGGAGGAGAGGTGGGCAACAATATACCCTCAGTCTGGCAAGGTTATGAATTACACCTGGGAGACGGTTGGCTACTGGTCAATGCCAGTGCCCTGACCAAGAGGATGGGGGCCAAAAAAAGATGAACGACCTGTTCCAATCCGCCAGGTTAAGTGCTCCCTATCTCCTCTTTGCCCTTCTGTCACCCCCTGGAATGTCAACTAGATTCCACATGCTGTCACCTTGAAGGGTCCCAGCACCCCACCTCCCATCAGCTTCCTCACATACCCCAGCACTCCTCAACAGAACCCCACCCTATCCAACATTGCAGAGACCGGCACCTTGTTGAGAAAACTTAGCAGGCAAGCTTCTGAGTCACTGTTTGGTGATCATCACGCAGCTTCTGATGCACATCAGGTGGATTCAGAGATGTCCCAGGATCGGACAGTCAAAGGTCTTCTGAATCCTAAGACTCAGCTGTGCCCCAGCCAGGTGCTGTGCCTCTGAACACCTTCATCCCTCTTGAGATGCAAAGGCAGAACTGGACATACCAGGAGAGGCTGTCAGTAACACTCCTGCGACTGCAAGGCTGAATGGAGGCGTCCCAAAGCCTTCTGGGGCAGGAAATGTTGCTGGGGATCTGTGGCAACCTGACCAACAACACAAGGGTGGCATCCACAATGGAAAGCCTGGGCCAAGGGATCAAATCCCTGATAGGCGAAATCCGGAGAATAGCTCAGTCACGAAGGACCATGGCTGAGGCCATCAACTGTATGGTTCAGACAATGACGACCCTCCTGGTCTGGAAGCACCAAATGATGATGAGACTTCTGGAACTCAGTCCAGCTGCCCTTCCATCCCGTGGAATAACCCAGTGGCCCACGAGCACTCGGAGGGAGACGGACCCGCTGGAGCACATCCCAGGGCCTTCCATCCAGGAGACCCTGGGAGTGACCAGGCCTTCTGAATTCCCCCTTCCTGAGATTGGTGAAACTCAGGCGCAGCGGGCAGAACAGGCTAAACACCAGTGCCACCCAAATGTAGGGTGGGACCTTCTAAGTCCCAGCCCTTCAGGTGACACCAGTCAAGGACATCGCTGGCAACAGGACATGGAAGGCAGCAGGCTGCCTCCACCCGTGAAATGCATTCTGGGAGCACACCTAGATGTAGTGTGAGGGAACGCAAGGTTAACAAATTGTAGGGGTACAGCATGAGCACAGGTGAAGTTAGGCGCAGGTAGTTGGGAGGCATTGTCACTTGTTAAATTTGGAAATGTCACTGAATTAAATATTATTGTTCTTCACCGCCTTGGCGCCTCACAATCTGTAACCCACCTCCCAGCGGCATAGCGTTTCTCCACTGTTCTCATTGGACCTCCATGCCCGCCAGACGATTAGGCCTTCTCAGAGTGAATGTTTCATTCGCAGTGATAGGGCTCAGGTATGGTTCAGTAAACCCTTGCTGCTAATCTCCCTCTAGAATCAAGGGACAAAGGAATGTAGGGCAGAACCTCATTCAGACATGAGGCAGGGAGTCAGCGTGCTGGCAGCGGACAGACAGGAGTCAGACACAAGCACCAGCTGAGAAACATCATGCACCATTCCTCACTGTGAGTTGTCATCATCCTCCTGCATTGACTGGGCAGCAAGCACTCAATGACTCCTCTGCCACAGCACCCTAGTTATTGAGATGGTTATGGGGCAGCACGGTAGCATGGTGGTTAGCATAAATGCTTCACAGCTCCAGGGTCCCAGGTTCGATTCCCGGCTGGGTCACTGTCTGTGCGGAGTCTGCACGTCCTCCCCGTGTATGCGTGGGTTTCCTCCGGGTGCTCCGGTTTCCTCCCACAGTCCAAAGATGTGCGGGTTAGGTGGATTGGCCATGCTAAATTGCCCGTAGTGTCCTAAAAAGTAAGGTTAAGGGGGGGTTGTTGGGTTACGGGTATAGGGTGGATACGTGGGTTTGAGTAGGGTGATCATTGCTCGGCACAACATCGAGGGCCGAAGGGCCTGTTCTGTGCTGTACTGTTCTATGTTCTATGTTCTAGATCTCAGCCACCTTCACCCCAAGGTCGCAGAGGGGTCATAATGTCCTGGGGGTGGGGTCACATTGTTTACAATGAACTAGTCCTCCTCCATCAAGTGGGAGTTGTGGAGAGCATCTTGAGCTCTCCTGCCCATGTACACCCTCGACTCCGCCTGACCTCCATCTTCTGGATCCTCAGCAGGCTCTTCCTCGACAACCTCCTGCACATCCTCCTCATCCAAGGGCACGTGCTGCTCCTCATGGTCATCTTCAGGAAGGTCTTCGCCCGCTGCAGAGCCAGGTTGTCTAGGGCATAGCAGACCACAACAATGCAGGAGACCCTCTTGGGGCTCTTTTGGAGGCCCACTGGACTTATCGAGGCAGCGAAAACAAATCTTTAGCATGCGGATGCACTGCTCGATTACAGATCAAATCGCACTATGAGCATCATTGTACCTGACCACCGCACTGGCATCATCAGCCATGACCTGAGGGGAGATCCCTTGTCCCCACCGAGCCAGCCCTGCAGCCTGGCGTGTTCCTTGAAGATTCCAGGGATCTGCGACTGGGTGAGAATGTAGTTCCCATGCACTATTCGTGGAAAATGGGCACACTTGTGCATGAAGCATGTCTGATGGTCACACACCAGCTGCACATTGAGGGAGTGGAACCCTTTCCTGTTTATGAAGGGGAATTCTTGGTGCCACGATGCATGGAGAACGACATGGGTGCAGTCAATCGTCCTCTGCAGACCTGCTATATTTCCAAAGCCCATAATCCTCTCATCCTGTTGGACCTGGTCTAAGTCAAAATGTACGAAGTCCAGGGGCCTGGTGAAGGTGTATTTATGGACAAGTGCCTGTGGTATTCCACACAGGTCGTCTGTGGAGCCATGGAAGCATTAGAGGTTTAGAGCTGCCATGACCTTCACAATCACATCCTCTGCCGCCTAGTTCACCAGGATGTGGCACAGGTACCACACAGTTTCCCTTGTGAGGTCCTACGGTACATGTTGTACCACAGCACCACGAATCCTTGATCTCCTTTGGCGCCTTCCTGCCCCCTGCACGGCTGGTGCAGCCTTCAGCCCCAGTGGCTCCCCTCTGGCCCCCTGGCCTCCTTCTGCCTTGTTTTCCCTTGGTGCTGCTGCACCTTGCTGCTGCAGTCTGTGCTTCTCCAGCGCAGTTATCAGTAAAATGGCCAGCTCCACTGGCTCCAACACAATATCGCTCGGAGTTCAAGTGAAGATTGAGAAAGAGAGAGAGTAAGGTTGGTGTCACAGCTGCCTACCATTGTCATAATATCCACTCAAGTATATCATGAGATGCAGACAGGCAGTGATTGACACACAGGATAACCAATGAACACACACGACACAGAACAACCAATCACCAGACAGGACACCATCGCTATAAAGCCCACAGGGCATTAAGACTCTCCCTCTCTCACAGGACACGGCTAGGGAGATAGTCACAGTGCACAGGCCAATGAACATCATCACCATGTGGTAGAGAGCTAGTCTGGTCAAGTCAGTAGGAGGATATCAGTTAGGTTAATAGAGTGTCAACCCACAGCAGATTATGTACAGCAATCAACAGGTTCAGTAAAACAGTGTAGGACCATCTCCTTTGTCGGAAGCCTGTTTCTCGTTTTACTGCATCCAATTGCAGTCGATGGTAAACCAGCACAGATAACACATCAATCATCAATACCTCCCCTGACCCATTGTCCTTCCGGATCTGGAAGCAGCCGATGTCAGACCTACATGGCGACAACCGCTCACTCGCAGTTCAGGTGTCCACCCATCTCCAGAACAGAACTGGCCCCAGCCTATGCCCTTGTCCACTTAAGGTTCACATCTGGCCTCCCATCTGGTTCTCCCTTCATTATGTTCTCTACCACTGGGAGTCCTGACAGGAGGATTATATGCTTACTCATCCTGAATGGCCAGGGTCAACTGGACGGTGATGTCCGCCTTGGGGGCTAATAGATCCTGATTGGTAGGCATCGATGTCCAGCAGAGAAGCAGGTCCAGTGCCTCCTGATGCCCTGCCAGCAAGTACTGAGCCCTCAAACCTGAGCATTCATCCCATTGCTTGATTTTGAACTATTTTAAGGTTCTAACAAATTAAACTAAATCAACAAACTGAGGGACAAATTGAAAGTGGCCGCTCCTTAAAGAATAGGGCCCTAAACAAGAAGTAAATTAAACTTAAAAACATCAAACCAAAAGGTGATTAAATGGGTCAGTAATGCACCCCAGACCATGCGGTGCCCACCAGGCTCGGAAGGCCTCGATAGTGCCCGTGGACACCGCATGCTCCCTGTCCAGGGACACCTGGCCGCAAATGAACGGAAGAGGGGCAGACAGTCAGGCTGGATGGCCACCTCAGTCGCCCACTGCCTGGACCTGTTCATGGCAAGGTTCGTCAAGACCAGGAGCAGGTCCACGAGGAGGTCCTCATCGATCTCCGCCCCACTCTGCACCGGGTGTCCCTTGGCAACCTGACATTGTTAAGGTTTAACTCCTGATGGCCAATTAGTTTGATGAGCATGAGTCTCAGAACATATAATAAAAAGTGAATGTAAAAACACAACATTGTATTTTCCACAATAAAGAAATGTCCCTGGAGAATGGGGTGGTGGGGCTTACGGAGCACGTGAGGTGGGGGGTGGGGTGAGATGAGAGTCAAGGAGCCGGGCCTAATGGGTTGGGTGGATGAGACCCAAAAGAGAAGGCAACACGGTAGCCACCCTGGGGGTGGGACGGTGAGAGAGATGGGGGGAGCTTAGTTGTCCATGAGGCCTAAGTATTGAGGCATGACTCACACAGCTCCAAAAGCTCATTTAACCAACACTGACAGGAGACTTACACAGCACTAAAAGCTCACTTAAACAACACAGCCAGCAGACCTCAGGACCACACACACCAACCACGACCCACAACGTGCGAGTGTAGCCTTATGCCCCCTGATAGCTGCCCTCCCCTTTCTCTCACTTCCGACTGCCCCTGCCCTCCAAGCTCCCAATCCCTCCCTCCCACAAAACCCCTAAGCCCCACCAGATATCCCGGACCACCCCCCTGTCTCCAGAGATAGCCAATGGTCTCTGTCCCCTTGGACTCCCTGGTGCGACGTGGAGACAGTGGGCGAGTTGCTCCATCCCGCCTCAGATTTCTGGTGCGGCACGCCATCAGGATTCTCCATTTCGCCAACTGGTCAATGGGGTTTCCCATTGTGGGGCAGCCCCACGCTGTCTGGAAACCCCCAAGCTGCCGACAAAATGGAAATTCCCGACGGCGGAGAATTCAGCCCAGTGATGCTCACCTCCTTCCTGGATGTAGGCGAGCATGACACCTGGTTCCCATTTTAAAAAGCGGTAGTAATATGTGTCAGTGTAACACCACGCCTAGTCAGTGGGAAGATTCAACGAGGGCTGGAGATGTGGCGTTAACCCCGCTAAGTATACAATAATAGTTTGAATTCATGCAAATCAGGTTCACACCCTTCCTGGGCATGAACGCTGATCGCTTCATCGGGGAAGGCCTGGGAAGATCGTGATCACAAATCGCGCCAGTGCAAATTCCGTTTTTGGCGTCTCGCAAGATTTAGCAGCCATGACGGGATTTGCACCTGCGGCTAACGCGACCACTAAATCCCACCTTAATTTTCCCTAAAACATAGTGGGTTTACAGAAACATGAAAGTAAGAATGGAGCAAAAGAAAAGACTGACATTTATATCACATCTTTCACAACCTCAGGAAATCCCAAAGTGTTTTACAGGCAATGAAGTAATTTTGAATTGTAGTCAATGTTGTAATATAGGAAACGTAAAGTTGCTTTCTTTTGTCGTGGAATGCATTGTCAATTGAGTTCACCACATTTTTTTTCTGGTATCAGGGGAGTGCCACAGGAAATGCAGATGGGTTCAAAATAAACCTTCTGGTTAAACTGAAAGAGACTAAAGCAAACCAGCCACAAGTCACACTGCTGCATTATGCTGTGGAGGTACAGTAGCATTCCATGTTGTGAATCAGATATGTGAGATGATTTGTAGAACAAGTGTTATATTGCCATTCTCACTTGATTCCTTACAACAGGAGGTTGAAAAATCTTATCCAGACCTTCTGAATCTACCTGATGACCTCAAATCAGTATCAGAAGCAGAAAGGTAAGAATTCTAGGTTGTAACCAATAACCACAATCAATACACTGGACTTTGCTTGAACTGCGCAGAGTATGCATTTGAGATCCAGCCAGAAGAGTCTTAAGAGACCTCTGCCCCTCACGTCTGATATCTGCTGACTCCATCCACCAATATGCAACTCTCCCCCCCCCCACCCCCCACCTCAATGTCTGACTACCACCCCACCCCCATGATGTCTGACTTCTCCCCCCCCCCCCACATCCCATTCACTTACCTTGGACACATCACATCAACAATCAGCCGCCTACCAGGAGATGTACAAAAGTAGCTCAGGGTAATTTTCCATCCCTCCCTTTGAAGAAATGCCTGGCTTCCAATCTGTGCTGCTCATAATGTTAAATAATTAACCAGGGGGAAATCATGGGTGTAGATCTGTGTCCTATTCTCTCTTGGGACAAAGCACTGCAACTTTGTCGTCAACAAAATGTTAATTTTCAAATTTAAATTTCATCTGTAAATATTTCACATTACATTGGGTTCACTTTATTCATGTGCGCATTATTGTCATGAGGCACTAAATATACAGGCACGCCTCATGGTTGACAGGAACTGATGGTTACGGGGAGTTAGGGAAGTTTCTTTATTGTCGTATTTTTACATTAACTCTTTATTTAAAGTTCATATTAATGTCCAGTGTTATACTTGCCACTCTATGGGACACGGCTGAACTTGCAGGTTCAGCTGGCCCTCCCTTCTCTACATTGCAAAGGACATTGTCCGGGATACTTCAGAGGGAATAACTGAAATGCTGTAGGTGAACTCAAAGCTATCAACCAACAGCCTGAGATGGATCCACACATAGACAGCCCTGACACTGCCCCTTTGATCATTTACTTTCTTACCTTGACTGCCTGTTCTCACCACTCACCACCATGCCAAGGATGCCAGGCCCTTCCCATTCCTCCATGCCACCATCATCACCCTCTTCCACCCCCCCCAAATGGATCTTTCTTCCATTCCCCCAGACCCCGAATCCCTTCCACACCACCGACTCGCCCTTGTCAATCTGAGCCCGTGTGCAAGCTGCCGTTCTCCCGCAGCCCTCCGCCGACCTCAGACACAACAGTATAAAGCCCACTGTGGCATGTTACCTTTAAACAAACATGAAGCAGGTGCCATGAGATTTTCATGCCCTGCTGACGTTATCATGAAGATAGATGATTACAACAATGTTTGTTTAAAAAAAACATTTTTTTTAATGTTTCCAATCAAGGGGCAATTTAGGGTGGCCAATCCACCTATCCTGCACATCTTTGGGTTGTGGGGATGGGACTCACGCAGACACAGGGAGAATGTGCAAACTCTACACGGACAGTGACCCAGGGCCGGGATCGAACCCGGGTCCTCAGTTGCATGAGGCAGCAGTGCTAACCACTGTGCCACCGTGCTGCACCTCGACAATATTTCAATATAATGCCTATTCATAGCATGTAAATGTGTTACAAGTAGGAACCTCCACGGGGCAGCATGAGGCCCAACCCATCACTAAAGTGCCGCTGAGTTAATCTCTAAATTTGAACCCACCAAGGGGAAAGTGAAATTTCAGCTCCTACCTAATTAAGAGTGCCTGCAACATTTCCCACATTCCCTGCCCACTTAGCAGGAAAAAGATGTGGCTTGCACAGCACAGACAGATCTTTGTAACATCTGACTGGTTTCTCTGCAGTATTAAACTTGCCTCAATCCAGTCTGAAGCAAGCAGCCTTTCACAGCGCTTGAAGAGAATCAGCGAGGATATTGAGTCATCTGCAGATGATGTGAAATTACAATTCAGAAATTCAATTCTGGTAAGCGATTATCTTGCACGAAGTTATCTTTCTCAAAGTCACATTTGTAATGCTCCACTATTAACAAGAGTTAATTGGCAGCAAGGTCTTACCAAATCTGAGGAGCTGAAGGATCTTCTGAAGGCTGTAGAGTGCAAAAGAAACCAGGTGGCTGAATATTTCTGTGAAAATCAACATGCGTTTTCACTGGATGAATTTTTCGTCACAATGAAAACATTCCGAGAACTCTTCGTGCAAGCAAGAAAGGTAATATGTTATCAAAATTGTAATACAATCTAAATATAATCACAAAACGTGACCAATGGCTTATTTTCCTTAGAACAATTCATTTGCCACACTTAAGTAACTCTTTGCAATTCTAAATATAGGATAATAAAGAAAGAAAAAAACAAACAGAAAAAGTGAAGAGAAGAGAACAACAACTTGCAATGCAAGAAGCAAACAGGAAAAATGAACCAAATGATTACATCAGTAAGTTTAGAGACAGGCGTCCAGCTTAGTATTAGCAAGTCTATTCATGGAGCATAACATGTAGTCATGTTTTATTCTGAAAAAACATAAAACTTTTAGGCCCGCGGTTAGCAACTTTTAACCTCACTGCTTTTTAAGGATGTCAAAATAAGGAAGAAAAAAATGTGTGCCCGTCTCTGCGAGTCCATATCTGGATCCAGGGGCTGGATTCTCCGACTTTGAGACTATGTCCCAGGTCGGCGTGGGAACGGTGGCGTTTTACGACAGAAAAAATGGCGTAAAACGGCCACCAACCCTCCATTTGGCTGGGGGCTAGCATCAAGGCAGCGTAGAGCACCCGGCTCTCGCTGCCAAGACGGCCCGGAGAATTGCCAAGCCCATGGCCATGCATGCGCGCAGCGGCAGCCTGCAGCCACCATGCCATGCAACATGGCGCCGGCCCCTCGCGGACCCAACCTGCAAAATAATGCCCCCCCCCCTTTGGGCAGCCCGGATCACACCCCAGCAGTGCCCCCTGTCCATGGCAAAGCCCCTCTGCCCCCCTGCCCAGATCGGCCCTCCCCCGACTGTGGCAGCGCTGGACTGAGTCCGCTGTCGCCACGCCAAGCTCCCGACGGATGAGACCACACGGGACCGATGTCATCGGGAACTCGGCCGGTCGGGCCGGAGCATTGGGGTGGGCCACCGGCAATGTCCGAGTACGCCGCTTTGGAGGGGGCGGGGCATCACGAAAGCGGCGCCATCCAAGATTCGGTCATGAAAGGGGATTCTCCGGCCGATTGCCGAACTCGGCAAACGGAGAATCCCGCCTCTGAGCTGTGATTTTAGCATTTTAATGTGAGAAAGTGTCCCTGTTTTACTGATGGACTGCAACATTTGTTGACAATAAATATCAGCATTGGCATTTGGGCAGACACAGTTTAAATGAAGACGGAAGAAAAGACAGAGACGTTGGACATGCCAGTTAGTTCAGGAATGCAGAGATTGGATTGTACAGATGAAATGGTCATCAGTGCGGGAAAGGAGCACAGCTAGGTAAAAAGTCGGTCCCAACCTGACCAACTTTAAATAAGGCTGCCCCTCAACACAACCGTAATGAGCAGAGAGTGGGACATCTACCCATCAGTCGGAGGCAGTCCCGCCCTCAATAGCTGCCAGCCAGTCAGATTGGCCAGCGCCTCTTGCAGTTCCGGCAACACCAGAAGTCAGGAATGGGAATTTCAGGATGGTCAGGAGGCCCTAGGAAGATGATCGTGGAAGACAGAGGCAGATAGGTCCCAGGCTTATAGGGCAAGGACAGATCAACCATCCTTTGGAAGAGGGCGAGGGTGGCACCACTTTCCCACCATTTCACCAATATGGGTGAAAAAACTGCCTTCTCACTCTCACCCATCTTCCACTGTCCAATCTATTACATGGGCGTTAATTGATTACTTCAGGGCCTCAACTAAGGGTTGGTGGGCACCCCTTATCAACCCCATATTATGAGGATTGGATCAGGAGTTGATGGGAAGACTGTGGGCCAGCCACCAACTAAAATGCCCCTGCAGGAAGGTGGGGGTGGGAACATAAAAAAAACAACCCTATATTACACTATGCCACCAGATATGTGTAGGCAGACAAATTATTATTTAAGGCACAATTAAATCTCTAGTTGGCCAATAGATCTAAAAGTAACATAGCTTCATGCCCAGCTTGCGGGGGATAGCCCTTGGCCCTAAGCAAACAATACCTCACTTGCTGTAAAACTAATGGCCAGAATTCTCCAGCCGCAACCCACCCCCACCCATGCGTTTCACAGCATAGTGTAGAGTGGCCTCAATGGGAATTCCCATTGACAAGCGGCAGGAACAGAGAATCCCGCCGCCAGCGAATGTGGTGCTGTCGGGAAACATACTGTTGGGGACGGGAGAATGCAGCCATATATAGCCAACTCCATTCTTTCAATCAGAAAACCTTTATCGATGTTATATTTCATGGCAGTAATTCTGTCACAATAGTTTGCCTCATGCTTATCGAAAAACACAAACATTTGGATAAGTCTTTTTTCAGGATAATGTAATTAAATTTTGGATGGCATTTCTTGACTTACATAGAACATAGAACATACAGTGCAGAAAGAGGCCCCCATCGAGTCTGCACCAACCCACTTAAGTCCTCACTTCCTCCCTATCCACATAACCCAATAACCTTCCTACCATTTTGGACACTAAGGGCAATTTAGCACGGCCAATCCACCTAACCTGCAAAACTTTGGACTGAAACCGACTTTGGAGGAAACCGGAGCACCCAGAGGAAACCCACGCAGACACAGGGAGAAAGTGCAGACTCCGCACAGACAGTGACCCAGCAGAAAATCGAACCTGGGACTATGGGACCCTGGCTCTGTGAAGCCACAATGCTAGCCAGTTGTGCTACCGTGCTTATTCTTGCTTTTTACAACATTTAAGCTGGAAGCCTAAGCCATAGATGATATAAAGCCTGAAATTAAGGATACAAGTTTGACATTCTTGTGTAATAATTTGCACTTCCTTTGCTTTTCGATTCATAAAATCATTTGCAGAACAAGAGACGAACAATATTGTTGAGGAACTTCTAATTGATATAAAGAAAGGTTTTCACCTGAAAAGGGACTCGATAACCAGATGCAAAACAGAACTTGCTCCAAAATCTCCTGCTAAGGAAAGATTCAAAGATCAAGGAGAACATGGTAAGACGGACTCTGTTTTTATGTCACACATCATTGCAGAAAACTGCAAAGTACATCCATATGGAATCTTTTTCAATCTTATATGTAATTAAACCAAATAGTTTCACTTTGTATATTGGATAATATACCAAAATATACATGTGCATACCTAGAAAAGGAAAGTACAGAATTCTTGCTTCTTATTTTGTACTCCTTTGATAATGTTATCATGTTCAGGGAATTACTAGCTGGCTGTTTCTGCAGATGATCCCTTCCTGTGGTCCTCAGCCACATTGGGCTAAATTTAATTACCATGGTGATGGCTCCATCCATCAGCCAGAGAGCAGGTGATAACCATACTGCAGGTATTCCAGGTTATATCCCAATGAGGCACCCTCCTGCTTGCCGCTGGGGTTCCCTGGCCTTTGGAGGTGAAGGTTCCCCTTCCAAGAGCTGCTGGCCAATCAGGGAGTCGCCAGCTCTTCAATACCACCAGGCAGTGCCAACAGGAGCAATGGCCGCTGCTGGGATAGTGGGCGTGGGATGAGGGGAAGTGTTGGGAGGCCTAAAGGAGAGGAATGTGGGGCAGCTTCATCAGGACATGTCAGGCAGCCCCAGTGAGGTGGGAGGGGGGCCTGGGGAATAGGGGTCGATGTGGAGGGTGCCTTACAAGGGACAGAGGATACACAATCAGGGGGACACTTCTGAGCGGGCAGGCAGGTTGTCAGGTCAAATACGAGCGGCTGCGGGATGAAGTCCATAAGCAGCTCTTAATTGGCCACCAATGGCCTCAGTTGACCTAGGTCAGGCCCCTGCTGATATAATACAGCAGAGTCAGGAAGGCGATAGGTTCTCCATCCTGTGCCTTTCCACCCAATTAAACAGCACTTCCCACACCACCTCCCAGTCTGATCCCGATGGAAGGCACTAAATTCCTCCCGATGTGTATTCAGACTCCCCTGTTCTTTATTGACCTGTGACTGGCTATCCTGATGCATCGGGGTCTGTTGGGATAAAATGCTGCACATAATTTCTCGAGCCTCTGTTCTTTCCTTGCCCAGAATCATAGGCTGCATCCTACTAGGCCCTCATCTTTTCTTTGCCTTCAACTTAATTAGTTTCTTAAAATGTTCCTTCTTTGCAAGGGCACATGAGTTAGCTCACAATCAGAATTCACATTCTTTTTGATAATCTTCTCTTTAGCAAAACTCAATGTAAAATTAATATGTTCCTCCTCTTTGGTCATCATCTAAAAGTTGGCAGTTCTCTCTTCTAACACACTTAGATTTTAATACTTATTCTTCAATGGTTTACTTGTAAAATACCTCACTGTTTCTTTTGATGCCCTTTTGAACTACCTCTTAGATTTCTTTACCCAGACATACTGGTTATAGACACAACACCCTCTGACCAAGTCTCAGAGCACCATTGCACAAGCGGATCCACACATGCAATTCATGAGATAGCAACATCAACTTTCTTCTGCTTTTCTCCCACATAAAGGGGCAAAAACAGATGCAATGCAGAATAATGACTACTGGACCTTTGCTCCTGCTTGCTTCTGATAAGTAGTGTGCCCAAACGTCCTTAATACTTTCACGTAACAATACCTGATTTTACCTGAGGAAGACACAGCAATGAAACTTCCGTGCAAATAAGTACTTTATGCACAGATTTTCTTTTATACCACTGGATGCAGTACAATGTCAAAATGTGGGACGACTGCTTCCTGAGCAATTGCACAGCTGCTTTCTCTATTATAGAACAAATTGGTATTGTTATGAGGACTGCGCCCATTCCATATGAAGAGGCTTCAACTTCATTATTAGTCCTATTCTGGGGTCATAATGGACCAGTATATTTGAGGACAGCAGTTGCTGTTTTACATTTGCAAAGGCTTCAACCTGCGGTGCCAGCCATGACCACCTTTGATGTTTTTCAGTAACATGTGCAAGATTGACAACAAGGTGGCCACATTTGGAATGAATTTCCCATTGTAATTTATCAGGCCTAAACATGATTTTGGACATGATTCTCCAATTGGCCAGCCGCATGTTTCTCGGCTGCGGGACGTTCACTGGCGGCCGGAGTTTATCTTCCCACCTCTTGTCAATGGGATTGCCCGTTGTGGCCACCCCACACCACCGTGAAACCCGTTGGCAGGGGCGCGCTGCCAGCAGGTAAATGGAATTGTAACGGCCGGAGAATTCCAACGTTCAACTTGAGTTGTATTTCATGGGGTTGGCACTCCCTTGATGGCCTTGACTTCATCCTCAATGGGGTGCAGGTCTTGCTTATCTACCGGGTACCCTGTACCCTAGGTAGATCACTTCATCAGCTGGAATACACATTTCTCTCTCTTGAGACGTATGCCTGTGTTGGAAAATTGCCTCAAGGCCTCCTCCATGTTTGTCGGCTGCTCTTGTTCATACGTCGTTTAGATATACTGCCACCCTAGGCAACCCTTAGAGAATATTTTCCATGTGTTGTGGGTCCAAGAATGAGAACCCCAATTTTTTATGATATTTCGGACGAGGACCCAACTTTTTACTTTCGGAAACTGTGAGGAAATGTTACTGCACCACAGGAGTGAAATCACTGACCAGCAGGAATATTTTCTGGTGAAAGAAACTTTAAATTAAGCACAGAATTGAACACATCAGCAACAAAGAAATAGGTTATATTTAACAGTTATATCATCTTACTTACTTTCGAACCTTGCCTCTATTTCCATACATATACCTTTTCCAAATAAACAAACCAACTTACCTTGAATGTCACTCATGGATAAAGTTAATCAATCAAGGCTTTTCTTGCTTATATTGGTGCAGAGTCTTTTTAGCGAGAGGTTCATTTAGCACCAAACTGAATCATATCCAGTTTGGTGTACCAGAAGCCTCTCCCATTAACTATGCCACGAGAAATCCAAAAGCACACCACATTCTTGTGCCTCGTTACAATAGGTTACATTACCCCGGCAAAAATCAATGATTCTCTCCCCACGTAATCAGAGCAAAAATACTAAATGCAAACTTTAAAATATGAAACTTTCTCACATTTGTCATGCATGACAGGCAGAAAGATGGCACATGCCAACAAGACTCCGAAGGGCAGGCATGTACATTCATATAGTTCCTTATGGGTGTTAATTGTGAAGCACTTTCTGGATGTTTCATTTAGAATCATAGAATCCCTTTTGTGCAGAAAGTGGCTATTCAGCCCATGGAGTCTACACCAACACTTTGAAAGACCACCCTACAGAGGTCCAATCCCCTGCATTGTAACCCCACCCTTAGGGGCAATTTGGCATGGCCAATCCAACTAGCCTGTACATCTTTGGACTGTGGGAGGAAAGTGGAGCACCTGGAGGACACCCATGCAAACACGGGGAGAATGTGCAAATTCCACACAGTTACCCGAGGTCGGAATTAAACCCTGGTCCCTGGTGCTGTGAGACAGCAGCGCTAACCGCTGTGCCATCATGCTGCCCTGGAGGTGGGCATGGCTCTATCCAGTTTCGTGAAAGTTTGACTATCTGCAAATTTGGCAAACAAATCTTCTATACCCAGCATGGGGTATAATAATCATAATCTTTATTCTTGTCAGGAACCACATAGATCTTGTCGCTCTCTTCTTTTATTTTACTAAGGCCCTCTTGAAACACTTTGGGTTATTTGTTAATAACCTCATACAGTCCATTGATTCCTAACTGCAATGAAGTTGCTGTGAAAATCCCCTAGTCACCACATTCCGGCGCCTGTTCGGGTACACAGAGGGAGAATTCAGAATGTTCACTTCACCTAACAAGCACGTTTTTCGGGATTTGTGGGAGTAAACCGGAGCACCCGGAGAAAACCCATGCACACAAAGGGAGAACGTGCAGACTTTGCACAGTGACCCAAGCCGAGAATCGAACCTGGGTTCCTGATGCAGTGAAGCAATAGTGCTAACCACTGTGCTACCGTACCACACTTAATGAACCAGTCGTGGGGTGTTGTTGACTGTAAGTTTGTAATCTCCACAAAGGCGGACTGACTTGTTGAGCTTGAGGATGGGGACCACTGGTGCAGTGCACTCCGCGAACTGTATTGCATGTATTATTGCAAGGCTATTCAACCGTTCGATTTCCATCCCTACCTTCGCAAACGAAGAGAATGAGAATGGCCGAGCCCTGAAATAGTTTGGTAAGGCATCAGGAACCACATAGAGTTTGGTCCTCGCTCCTTTTATTTTACCATGGCCCTCTTGAAACACTTTGGGGTATTTGTTAATAACCTCATACAATCCATTGATTCCTAATTTAAACATTCCCAGCTAATCCAGTTGTCTCTTCCGGAGCCAATCCCTGCTCATGAGGCTAGGTCCTGATCCTCGCATGATTATGAATGGAAGACATGCTGATTGCTGTTCATAAGGTACCAAGTTCCTGGTGGTCCCCATAATCTTCAAAGGTTCTCCCATGTACATGGCTAGTTTGGTTCTGGTGTCCCTTAGGTTTAAGGGCAGAATACCTATTTTGAGACACTGGAATGTCTGTTCCCCAATGACGAAGACAGGAGCTCCTGAATACACTTCCATCTCTAAGGAATGATCATTAACAAGCAGCCTTATCCTTATCGGGGCAATCTTGGTAGTGACGATGCAGTTTAACCAATGCTGTTTTGCCCTCTGAGGGCTGCTATGCTTGCAAAGCCCGGGCCTGACATGGCTTTGGCTTCTGGCCTGGGCAGCAGGCATTCTGCTGATTCTGGCAGCCTCTCCTGGGTTGTGCCCTTCAACAGCAGCTCCAGCAGCTCTGCGGCAGACACGTGTGATATTCCAGGGAGGTTTCTCAGGTGCTTCTGGGGTTATCCGGCCCTTTTTTTAAATGTCAGGATGCCCTTTGGAATATTGGGCTGATGGTGGACGAGGCATCTGGGTGCCTTCCCCGGATACGCTGGCTTCTCTATGCGAGGACCATTTCCCAACCTGAGGACGGTACTATCCGATATCCCTTGACGTCCTTGTGCCCCTTTCACAGCATTCTCCATGGACAAAGCTATTTCTATAGCATTTTTGAGGTCTAGGTTGGGCTCCGCCAATAATTTGTTCTGAGTTGTAATATTGTTAAGCCCACACACTCGCCTATCGTGCAGCATCTCAGTTAGGGGCGGCCCAAATTCACAGTACTCCACCAACTTCTGCAATCTAGCATAAATTCTGGAATAGGTTCGCCAGGGGTCCTACCGAGCTGTGTTAAAACGGTAGCATTGAAGTATTATGGACCGTTTTGGGTCGTAATGCTTTTTCAACAGGTCCATGAGCTCATCGAATGTCTTCGTGTCAGGGGCCGCTGGATAGGTTAAGCTTTGACAATGGTAAACATCAGGGCCCTGCATGCTGTTAGAAGGGTTATCTTTTGTCTCCCACCCCCATCAATGCCATTGGCATGAAAAAAGTAACGCATGCATTTGGCATACTGGCTCCGGTCCTATACATTTGCATCATACGGTTAAAGTCTTCCAAAGAAAGACATTTCAAGGTTTGTTTTGTTTTACTGGAGTTTGTTCTGAAGTTTAAAAAAAGCTGCTCAGAATCCCATGCTTGATCCTCATCGCCAATATAATAATTCCAGTAGACACAGGCTAAAAGGCAAAGCAGATTTATTTTCCAACACAAATAAAGCCACAGCCTTGGCGTACAAAACATTTGTCCCAACCGGGGACTATCAGGAACTGCCGATTTGAGTCTAGGAGTCGACAAGCTGGTTTAGCTCAATGGGCTAGATAGCTGGTTTGTGATGCAGAACAAGGCCAGCAGCGCGGGTTCAATTCCAATAACAGCTTACCCAAACTGGCGCCAGAATGTCGCGACTAGGAGTTTTCAACAGTAACTTCATACTTGTGAGAATAAAAAGTTATTATTATTATTATATTTAAGGACCTGCTGGTTACACCCTATTGGGCAGGCCTACACCTGCTCAACACGGGAACTCATATTCTGTAAAGCCGATGAGGATATCAATCTGTGATCCCTTGTGGTCTCCGTGAGGGTTATAATAAGAAGACTGCATCAAAAGTGATGGACAGTCGTAATTCATCATCAATGCAAAAGGGCTATTGGCAAGTACCTCTGACTGAAAGGGCAAAGGAGATTATTGTTCGTGTGACACGCCTCAGACTTTATCAATTCATAGTTAAGCAAGAACGCCTGTGCAACTGTTCAAAGGCTCATGAACAGAGGGCTTTGAGGATTGAGTCACTGGACCATACACATTAATTACTTAGTGGTGTTTAGCCAGCGTTGGGAAGAGCATCTACACCAGGGGTGGGCAAACTTTTCCGTGCAAGGGCCACATTCAGAAATTCACAATTCACAAAGGGCCGCATAGTATATTAAGTAAAATAATTACTTCACCCGGTTATGATTCTGGGCGCCTCATATAGAACATAGAACAGTACAGCACAGAACAGGCCCTTCGGCCCTCGACGTTGTGCCGAGCAATGATCACCCTACTCAAGTCAACTTATCCACCCTATACCAGTAAGTAACCCAACAGCCCCCCTATTAACCTTTAAAAAATTTAAAAAAAAAAAAAAAAATTTTTTTAAATAAATTTTTTTTTTTTTAATGACTTGGTGGGCCGCAGAAATACCTTTGGCGGGCCGCATGCGGCCCGCGGGCCGTAGTTTGCCCACCCCTGATCTACACCATCCAGAGGAATGGTTTAACTACTTAGAAAAAGCTGACCTTGTGATGAACCAAGTAAAACTTGCTAAGGTTCAAAGTGTCATACCTGGGGCACCTAGAGGCATTGGTAAATAGTCAAGTGTCAACCCGGGTTGGAAAAATACGAGCCATTTGGGACTTCTCAGAACCCACCACAAGAAAAGAGACTTTAAATCTGGCAGTGGTATTACAACGTTTTGAGATTTATGTTGCCAGTAACCCAGTAGAGACAATCTTATTCTATCTGCGAGGGTATCCCAATGTGGAACACTGGTTCATGGCGGTGTATATTTTGTTTTGGTGTGAGGAGCCAAGTGACCATAATATGGTAGAATTCTTCATCAGGGTGAATACTGTAGTGAGGTAGTTGATTCTCAGACCAGGGTCCTGAACCTCAATAAAGGTAACTATGATGGTATGAGGCATGGGCTGGCTATGCCGGACTGGGGAACATTACTGAAAGGAAGGACAACGGGCAGGCAACGACAGGAACAAATAGGTGAACTCCAAACATTGTTTGTTCCAATTTGGCGCAGGGATGGCAAGGTAACTGTGGCCAAACCCTGGAAAATTAGGGGTAGTATTAGATTCAAAGAAGAGGGATACAGATTAGCTAGAAAATGTAATAGACCTGAGGATTGGGAACAGTTTAAAATTCAGCAAAGGCAGATCAAGGGATTGATCAAGATGGTGAAAATATAGGGCAGCACGGTGGCCTAGTGGTTAGCAATGCTGCCTCACGGCACTGAGGTCCCAGGTTTGATCCCGGCTCTGGGTTACTGTCCATGTGGAGTTTGCACATTCTCCCCGTGTCTGCGTGGGTTTCGCCCCCACAACCCAAAAATGTGCAGAGTAGGTGGATTGGCCACGCTAAATTGCCCCTTAATTTGAAAAAAATAATTGGGTAATCTAAATTTATACCAAAAAAAAAGATGGGGAAAATATAATTTGAAAGTAAACTAGCAGGAAACATAAAAACGGACTGTAAAAGTTTCTATAGGTATTTAAAGAGAAAATGGTTGGTAATAAACTAATGTAGGCCCCTTACGGTCAGAAATGGGAGAATTCAGAGAAGGGAACAAAGAGATGGCTGAGGAACTAAATTCATACTTTGCTACTTTGCTTCTGTCTTCACAAAGGAAGGCATGAATAATGTACCGGAAGTTCTGAGAAACACAAGTTTTAGTGAGAAGCTGTGGAAATTAGTATTGGTAAAGAAATGGTTTTGTGGGCAGCACGGTGGCCTAGTGGTTAGCACAACCGCCTCACGGCGCTGAGGTCCCAGGTTCGATCCCGGCTCTGGGTCACTGTCCGTGTGGAGTTTGCACATTCTCCCCGTGTCTGCGTGGGTTTCGCCCCACAACCCAAAAATGTGCAGAGTAGGTGGATTGGCCACGCTAAATTGCCCCTTAATTGGAAAAAATAATTGGGTAATCTAAATTTATTTAAAAAAATAAAAAAATAAAAAAATGGTTTTGTGGAAATTAATGGGATTGAAGGTGGATAATTATTTCTAAACAATTTGAACTCTGCATTTTATTTTTCTGTATGTAACAATTTTTCTCATTTTAAAACAGATGAATGCTCTGGAACTTTGAGAAATTAGTATCTAAAAAGTGCTCTAGGTAGGTGTAAAAGTGCTGCAACGGTCAACTCCTCTTAATTGTGCACCTACTTCAAATGATCAAATTAGAAAGGCAAATGGAATATAGGCCTTTATTGCAAGGGAGTATAAAAGGAGGGAAGTTTTGCTGAAATAGTGAGGAGGGGTGAGGAAGATCATACCTGGAGTACTGTGTATAGTTTTTGCCTCCTCATTTAAGGCAAGATATACCTGTATTGGATGCAGTTCAGAGCTGGTTCACAATATTGATTCTGAGGATAAAACGATTGTCTAATGAGGAAAAGTTGTGTAGGCAGCACAGTGGTTATCACTGCCGCCTCACAACGCCAGGTTTGATTCCAGCACTGGGTGACTGTGTAATTTGTACATTTTCCCCGTGTCTGCATGGGTTTCCTCTGGGTGATCCGGTTTCCTCCCACTGTCCAAAGATGTGCAGGTGTTTGGTGGATTGGCCGTGTTAAATTGCCCCTTAATGTCCAGGGATGTGCAGGTTAAGTTACGGGAGAGGGTGGGGTGGACAGGGGAGTGTAAATGGGTTGAGTCCTCATTCGAAGGGTTGGTGCAGACTTGATGGGCTGAATGGTTTCCTTCTGCACTGCAGGAATTCTATACTTATTGGAGTTCAGAGGAAAGAAAGGTGGGGCGAAATTCTCCGACCCCCAGCAGGGTCGGAGAATCGCCTGGGGCCGCCGAAAATCCCGCCCCTGCCGTGGCAAAGATTCTCCACCACCCGGGAAGTGGCGGTGGCGGGAATCTTGCCACTCCGATCGGAGAGGCCCCTGTGGTGATTCTCCAGCCCGGATGGGCCGAAGTCCCGCCGCTGGGAGGCCTCTCCCGCCGCCGAGGTTTGAACCACCTCTGGAACGGCGGGATCAGCGGCGCGAGCGGGCCCCGGGGTCCTGGGGAGGGCGGGGGGCGATCGAACTCCGGGGGGTGCCCCCACGGTGGCCTTGCCCGGGATCGTGGCCCCCCCGCTCAGACTCCGGGCCAGTGCCCTGGGTGCACTATTTCTCCTCCGCGGCCACCACGGCCTCCGCCATGGCGGAAGCGGAAGAGAACCCCACGTCGCGCATGCGCCGGCAGTGACGTCAGCGGCCAGCTGGCCGCTGACGTCACTGCCGGCGCATGCGCCGACCGGCGAAAGCCTTTCGGCCAGCCCCGCTACCGGGGGCGTTGGTTTTTTGCGCCGGTCTTTTGGTGTCAACCGCTCCGGCGCGGGGCTGGCCCCCAAAGGTGGGGAGAATTCCCCACCTTTGGGGAGGCCCGATCCCTGAGTGGTTGGCGCCACTCCCCTACGCCGGGACCCTCCGTCACGCCGGGTAGGGGAGAATCCCGCCCCTGATCTTTTCTGAGGAGACTTGCCAGGGTAGAGGCTAAATTATTAGTAGCAAAACGCTCAAAGTTCTGATATGCCTCACTGCCATTGGCATGGATATTTAAATGTACAACTTCATTGTCTGTGTTTCGAGTGCAATCATGGGGCAGCACGGTGTCGCAGTGGTTAGCACTGCTGCCTTACATCACCAAGGACCCGGGTTTGATCCCGGCCCGAGTCACTGTCCATGTGGAGTTTGCACATTCTCCCCGTGTCTGCGTGGGTTTCACCCCCACAAAACAAAGATGTGCAACGCTAAATTGACTCTTAATTGGAAAACATTTTTTTTTAACTAAAAAAGAATTCTGTGCAATCACAGCCAGGGGAGTGTTACTGAGTTGTTTTACATTATGGAACAAAATAAAATAATTATAAAAGAATCGTTTGAAGTTTGTCTTCATGTCTGAAAAATGTAATTTTTGTTTTTATTTGACAGTTGTTGAAGAAGCCTGGAGCAATAGGAAAGATGACCCTCTCAAATTAGTGAACTTCTGTATTGTTATCCACACTCAAGTCCATTTGTAGAATTTGCTGTATATTTAACTATAAAGCTTTGTAGTGAATGGATTTAACAATATTTAACAATAATTCAGGTGTTTTGTACTCAATCTTCAAGATTTTCGAACATAGATCACGCTGGGTTGTTGATTCTTAAATGCAAGATAGATAATAATAAAATGTGACTAATATGTACCAGAATAATATTGTCCTTCTCCTTCACCTGAAGAAGGAGCAGTGCTCCGAAAGCTAGTGATTTGACTTTAACCTGGTATTATAAGACTTCTTACTGTGCTCACCCAGTCCAACGCCGGCATCTCCACATCAGAATAATATACTAATTGAGTTAACAATTGCTTTAAAAAAATTCCTTTACATGTGTTCCAATTGTTTATGCAAGAACATTACCTCAGCATTACTGCCTGTTGTCATAAAGTACTTACAGCTTTAGGTCTCACCACAATTGTTTCTTGACAATGATAACCTGGCCCCTTCCCAAGAGGAGAAGCTGGAGATTTACAAACATTAATACATAAATCTACCTCAAACATGTAGTCTGTAACGCACCTCACAGTTTGCCTATTTAGATCACTTGTCTTAAATCACTGGACTCGATTCTAATCCCTTGTTGTGCCCGGTGCACACCACTGCTATTCCCAGGGAATAACAGGAGAGCCTCTGTGATGATATGATCTGCATACTCGTCTGCCATTGGGCCAGAACGTCGGCTTACCATTGGCCCTGGTCGGTCATGTGCTTCTCGACCGATTGGCCGAGAGGCTGAGTTAACCACGCCTCTATCAACGAGGTATAAATGCTCAGAAGCCTGACGATCGTCCCTTTCCACTGTAGACGATCGCCAGGCTGTGTTCTAGTTAATTAAAGCCTGACATTGGTAAATCACTCGCCTCGCGTGCAATCGATGGTATATCAGCCTCTAAACAGGGTTTGTGTCGGTCACCAAACGGAGTGCGATGCTCCCGGCCAGCGGCACCCGACACGATCTGGCTCACGCCCTTTTTGCACATGAACCCGAATCTCCGATTTTAATTAATCTTTGAACTCATTTAAATATGCTCAGCCTGTTTGAGGCCGGAGTTTCCCGGCTTCTGGGATTCACCACCCTTGGAGGCGCAGCCTAAAGCCGGCGCGTTTCAGTACTGGTTTCCAAAAATGGAAAACCTAAAGATAAAAGCCAAGGCCATGGAGCTGTGTTGGGCTCAGAGTGGCATCAACGGTGCAGATTCCACTAGTGTCCCAGCTGTCTTAGTTCATCGAGGCCTGTTGATTGTTTTAAAATCAATAATTTTAGTGTGACTTGAACATTTTGTAGTCTGATGCAATACATTTTTTAATATTGTAAACTAACATGGTCAAGAAGCCATTTTAAATTAATCCAGGACACATTTTAAAAACTAACCAGTTACTGCACGAATGGAAAGCAGCCAGAGGTGAGTGAACAAGTAGTGAGCCTCAATTGTGGGACTGTTGAAGAATAGGCAATTAATCAATAGATGTAATGGTAACGGCTGGACTTATAATCGGTAACAGAAGGTCTGTAATGTTTTATGTTTTATAACAGTTAATTAACACTTTTAATTTTAAATATATAAAATATACATTATGTGATGTCTATATATACATTGTACAATGATGGCTCTCCAGCCAGTCTGAAATAAAAAGGTGTGCGAAGCCGAAACCTTCATGATCTTGGGGAGTTACACAAAGATCGGTAAAGAATTAGATATTATTCAAGTGTTGTACGAAGATCAGATATGGAAACATACTGAGTGGCCCCATTGTATTGCTGTATGAGAAAATTCTCACGTATGTTAGGAGCAAATTATAAATCAGCAAGCCGTTAACTTAACCAATTATTGTTCGATGGTTATGTTAATTTGAGATTAGAAAATATGAGTTGAAAATAAAGTGAAGGTTTCGGGAAGCTATCTTTATTGGGGATGGGACGTTTCGGCGTGGCTGATTCGGCGTGGCTGGTTCGGCGTGGCCAGTTCGGCGTAGCCGATTCGACGGAGGAATTTTTCGGCGGAGGGACGTTTTGGCGTCAGATATCGTGTTTGTGCACCAAACCGGGTCTCTTAAAGAGAGGCGCCAACATTAAACCAGTTCGCCAGTGATCTACACTGCTGTCTGACTTTACTGAGCCGATGTTACTGAAAGTATTGAAGCAGCTGCCCAGTGATCTACACTGCTGTCTGACTTTACACAGCCGGTGTTACTGAAGGTATACATAATAAATCTTTTAGACAAGTATAGTGCTTAAATAGAAATTAAATATAAATTAAATAGAATAAAGTGTGGGGGCCGCTCACTGTCTGCACGGATTTTGGCCGAGCGTGGGGGCGGCTCACTGTCTGCACGGATCCCGGCCAAGTGTGGGGGCGGCTCACTGTCTGCACGGATTCCGGCCGAGTGTGGAGGAGGCTCACTGTCTGCACGGATTCTGGCCGAGCGTGGGGGCGGCTCACTGTCTGCACGGATCCCGGCCGAGTGTGGGGGCGGCTCACTGTCTGCACGGATTCCGGCCGAGTGTGGAGGAGGCTCACTGTCTGCACGGATCCCGGCCGAATGTGGGGGCGGCTCACTGTCTGTCTCTATCCCGGCCGAGTGTGGGGGCTGTGTAAAGTCAGACAGCAGTGTAGATCACTGGGCAGCTGCTTTAATGCCGAGGTAATTTCATTTTGTACAAAACAATTCGGAACTTCAACAATGAACATTCCTGCAACGTAAGAGATTTTCATTTTACAAATGGCAATTTCAGGGCGTAAAATTGCTGTCATATTGTGTTGAGGATAGGTGAATGAGGGTGAATGAGCTGGGGGCTCTTCCATTCGCCTCCACCACCCCCACCTCCTCCTCTTCCTCTCCATCGATCCTGTCCTGATTCTCCACATTGATCAGCTTTCTGTAACACCGCAGTCAGACAGCAGTGTGGATCACTGGGCAGCTGCTTCAATTATGGATGTCGAAATGTCCTGGCGCCGAAACGGCTGTGCCGAATAGTCCAATTATTTCCCTGACGCCGAATCGGCCACGCCGAATCAGCTACGCCAAATGGGCTACGCCGAAACGTACCAAACCCATCTTTATTAGCATGCTATCTACGTTCTGAGAGACCTACAGGCCAGAGGGTTATCATTACTTCACAACTTCCGCCTGATCACCCGAGGAAATCATGAGAACTCTGTTTAGTTGTTAAGTTAAACTTTGTCCTTATACTGTTAATCAAAACTTTGTCTTCAACTTTTTAATTTGTTACCTTTCTACTTTTTAATTGTCAATAAATCTTTTGAATTTACCACTTGAAGTGTTCAGTCTTGCCTGATGATTTAGTCTGGTGTGAACCAATTGACTTATTAGATAATTCACATATGGGGATTTATTGCAAATGTGTTGTTCCCCATTAATGATCAGCAACAGATCAGCTTCCTTGCCTTGCCGCATACTTGATGGGGAGTGGGCAGCACGGTAGCACAACTGAATAGCACTGTGGCTTCACAGCGCCAGTGTCCCAGGATTGATTCCTTGCTGGGTCACTGTCTGTGCGGAGTCTGCACATTCTCCCTGTGTCTGCGTGGGTTTCCTCCGGGTGCTCCAGTTTCCTCCCACAGTCCAAAGATGTACAGGCTAGGTGGATTGGCCATGCTAAATTGCCCTTAGTGACCAAAAAAAGTTAGATTGGTTATTGGGTTACTGGTATAGGGTGGAAGTGAGGGGTTAAGTGGGTCGGTGCAGATTCGATGGGCCGGATGGACTCCTTCTGCACTGTATGTTCTATGTTCTATGGTCTCCCACAAGTTTTATATAAACAAATGTCTGTCTCTAATGGAGAGAGATACCTATGGTCATTGTGGACAATGGTTAATTACCTTATTTTGTTACCTCATGGAACCATTTGGGTAACGATAAGCAGGGTCTGATAGAAAAAGGCAAGCAGGGCGGAAGGGGTGGGATTCTCCGCTAGCCAATGGCGGGAATTGTGATGGCCCGGTGAATCAGGCATGAAGTCAAATGCTTTGAGAGTCTCCTAGTCCAACACCGCTGACCTGCAACTAGTCTTTCTAAGGAGCTCTTCAGAACAAAGAGTCAGCATCTTTTAAAAAAATTGTTGTTCGAAATAACAGCTGCTCAAAAGAGGAAGCCCCTCAGTGTTAATGGACCTCCTGTGGAGCTATATAACTAAACAGCGGTAATCCTTCTTTTGAAATTGCCTGGACCTGTCAATCAAGGGGCTTTAAAAAGGCAATTGTCTCTGAAATTGAATGTAAACAAGGCAGTACAAAGCTTTTAGGCTTCTGAGCTTGCAAAGGCTTCAGAAGGTTAAAGAGCAATGACATTAACTAAAGAAAATGCACATGAAGGGCGGTATTCACCCCCCCCCCCCTCGCCAGGTGAGAGAATCGCCGGGACGCCGTGCGAATCGCGGCACGCCGTCCCGACTCCCGCACGTGATTCTCCCACCCCTCTGAAACCAGCGGCGCGCGAATCACGGCGGGCCGCTCGGAGAATCGCCGCAAACAGCGAACGGCGATTCTCCAGCCCGGATGAGCCAAACGGCCGCTCCGACACGACAGGGTCCCGCTGGCGCCGTCCACCCCTGGTCACTGCCGGCGGGAACTCTGCGGGAACGCTCAGGGGGAGGCCTGTGGGGGGGAGAGGGGGGCTCCTTCACCAAAGGGGGGTTCCGAAGGGGTCTGGCCCGCGATCGGGGCCCACCGATCGGCGGTCCGGCCTCTTCCCCCTCGGGCCTACATTCCGCCGCAGCCGGCCCCTGAACACCCATGCCATATTGCGTCGGAGCCAGCGCGCGTAAGAAGTTCCCCACGCATGCGCAGGATGGCGCGGCCCAACTGCGCATGCACAGGATTGAGCTGCCCCAACTGTGCATGCGCGGGTTGGCGCGGCGACGCTGGAGTGGCGTGAACCCTGTGGGGGCCAGAATAGGTCGTGCCCGGGCCCTGTTCGTGCCGTGGTGAAATGCAACGGCATTCACGGCAGTGCAGGCGCTTGGTCCGCGGAGCGGAGAATCGCCCCCCAAAGGTTTCCAAGACATTAAAGGAAAGACTTTTACCTTCATCTCACAGATCTTTCATATTGACATGTTGGGAGTCAGTTTAAAGCATTTAAGGCTACAGAGAGCAGGCTTTCACTTTCTTCTCGCAGATCAGAGGTTGTTCATGAAGGTCCAGGTTCTCAACCTTGCCCCTCACCCGAAGTATAGTGATCCTCAGGTTAATTCACCACCAGTCAGCTCTCCCCCTCAAAGGGGAAAGCAGCCTATGGAATTCCGGAACTTTGTCGATTTTACCTTTATAGGTCTTTGATCTTGAAATGCTGAAGGACAATTTAAAAGGTTTAGGGACAGATTACTTTCACTTTCTGCTCACAGACCTTTGATCTTGACATTCTGACAGTTTAAAGGTTTTAAAGTCTACAGGTGGGAAGACAAGCCGAACAACCTCCATCCCAGGAAATACCCCTGACCTGAGCCCCTCCAGCCCAGTATTAACTCTTCGACCCCACCTCTCGGTACCCTGGAGAAAATATGGGGAGGGTTTTCACCCCCTTGCCCCTTGGAGTGCAAGGTGCCAGGTTGGCACTGCCAAGGGGTGGGGCCTGATGGGAGGATTAAAGGGGGGGCTGAAGTGGAAGACTGAGTGGGGGCTAAAGGGTAGGGCTGAGGGGGCTGCAGGGGGGGACTGAGGGAGGGGCCCTTGCCAGCAATTGGTGGGGGGGCCTTGCCTGCGATCCATGGGGAACTGCAATAGTATTGATCTCTGAGGTGCTGATCCTGTCAGCATGATTAGGTCCCTTCCCTTTCAAATCCAGCAAAAGCCCCGACCCTCACTAAAAAAAATTTACATGTGCCATCGAATGGTACGTCAGCTTCGCTCCTAGCGCCAATGGGAATTGGTTCCAATTCTCCGCAGGCGGGAGCACTTAGGATGCTGCGGAACGGAGAACCCACCCGTTATCTGCAAATGGAAGAATTGTGACCATTGATGCTAATAATGCATCAGTGAATAAAATCAAATTGGTTAAAATTAAAGTAACTTTAGTTGAATGCACAAAACATAATGACATGATACCATAAAGGATGACAGAGATACATAGAGTAGTGGAATAGTTACTGCACAGAAGGTCAATTGTCTGTTGTGTCCATGCTGCTTCTCTGTAAGAGATACTCAGCTGGTCCCATTGCCCTGTCTTTTCCTCATACAGCCCTGCAATTTCTTTTCAGATTATCCACTTCCCTTTTGAAAGCCATGATTGAATTTGGCTCCACCACATTTTCAGATTCTAAACACTCGCTGTGAAAAAGGTTTTTTCCTCATGTCACCACAGCTTCTTTCATCAATCATCTTCAATCAGTGTCCTCGGGTTCTCAATTTTTCTGCTAATGGGAACACTCTCTTCATATCTACTTTGGCTGGGCCCCTCATAATTTTAAACATCTCAATTAAATTACCTCTCATTCACCTCTACCCTAAAGAGAGCAGCCCCAGCTTCGCTAATCTATTCTCATGACATAGGATTACATAAAATATTTAACACAGAAACAGGCCATTCAGACCAACCAGACCACTCTGCATTTGTGCTCCACTCAAGCCTCCTCCTGTCTTTTTTTTAATAGAATTTACAGTGCAGAAGGAGGCCATTCGGCCCATCGAGTCTGCACTGGCTCCTGGAAAGAGCACCCTACCCAAAGTTAACACCTCCACCCTACCCCCACAACCCAGTAACCCCACCCAACACTAAGGGCAATTTTGGACACTAAGGGCAATTTATCATGGCCAATCCACCTAACCTGCACATCTTTGGACTGTGGGAGGAAACCGGAGCACCCGCAGGAAACCCACGAACACACGGGGAGGGTGTGCAGACTCCGCACAGACAGTGACCCAAGCCGGGAATCGAACCTGGGACCCTGGAGCTGTGAAGCGATTGTGCTATCCACAATGCTACCGTGCCTGTCCTCATCTAAACCAATCTCTGTGGCCCTCTATTCCTTTTTCCCTCAAAACCTTGTCTAGCTTCCTCTTAAAGGCATATATCTTACTGCTACAATCCCTGAAGAGGCTGACAATTTTTGAAATTATATTTGAAGTTCCAATGACTGACTAAAAGGATCATACGATAAGATTTCAAATTGTATGACTTTTACTGTAACAAACTAACAGAACATCAACCAAACACTATTCAGTCGCCTATTATTGCTCTAAACTACAGAAAATAAATTCTCCAATATGGAGCCCAAGTGTTTGCGCAAGTCGTGAACGCCGTAGCGTTTCACGACGGCGCAAACCGGGCCCAGGTACGACTGATTCTGGCCCCCACATGGGGCCAGCACGGCGCTGGAGTGGTTCACACTGCTCGAGCCTCCTTTCACGGCACCAAATGGGTGCCGCGCCAACCCGCACATTCGCAGCTGGGCCGCGCCAACCTGCGCATGCGCAAGGGACTTCTTTAGCATGCCGGCCCTTACTCAACATGGAGTCGGTGTTCAGGGGCCGGCTGCGCCAGAAAGTATGCCCGGGGGGGTGGGGGGGAGAGGCCGGCCCGCCGATCGGTGTGCCCTGATCGTGGGCCAGGTCCCAACCGGTGAAGGAGCCCCCCTCACCCCCCCCCCACCACCCACCACCCACAGGCCACCCCCCCCCCGACTATTCGCGCAGAGTTCCCGCCGGCAGCGACCGGGGTGAACGGCGCCGGCGGGACTCTGTCGTATTGACGCAGGCGCTTGGCCCATTCAGGCCGGAGAATTGGCAGCCCCGCCGATTCCAGTGGCCCGCGGCCGGCGCCGCACCAAATGGCGCCGATTATCCGCACCTCGGCACGGGGCTCGGAGAATCCCCCCCAGCATTTTCTCTTCTTCAGGTCCAAGTCTGCTTCGATCTCCTGTTCACTGTCTCTCAAAGGTTCGCAGACTGGCATGTGTCTGTGAGGATCAGTGATATCTTAGAAAATCCACAACCCGATACCACAATAGTTTTCTATTGACTTTTCCTTTCTCAAAACCCATCCCCATAGCAACATGAATTACATGAATATTATATCCAAGTAGAAATGCTAACTAGCTTTTCTTCAACTCCATTCTATTTTGAAATTAAACAGTTTAAAGTAAACCTGGTTATAAAGCCTAACATTCCTCTCACCTCCCTGTGAGGCTTGGAGACTAACAGCCTATTCACAATTAGCTCAACTGCTCTTGTCATTGTCTACAAGTGTGAACATCTTGCACCCTCTACCCAGTAAGCCAACTTTTCCCCCCTGCCCCCTTAGCAACCACCAAGACTTATTGTTAGGCGGAATTCAGAACAGACCACATGGCCTCCTTCATTCTTTCATTTTACCTTAATTTAAAGAGGCACTCCAAAAATATAATAATCTTATAAACTTCATATTTTTAAAACCATTTGTTTCAACCACCTCCTTTGCAGCTCGTTCCACATTCTCACCACTCCTCGGGTAAAGAAGTCAAAGAGGCAACTGAAGTCTCTCATCCCCTTTTCTTCACCCTCTCCAGTAAGGAGAGTGGTGAGGAAGGATCCTGGTTTGGAAGTTCTGGAACCAAAAACAGAATTGGGGGGGGGATAAGAAATAACAATGGTCAGAAATACTTATCGATTTATTTTTCAGGCCACTAATAGTAGTTCTCTTGTTGGACAGAGTCTTAATCAAGAAATAAGAGCAGCTTGTGACAAAGGTGAGGTGTTAATCATGGGAGATTTTAAACTTCATATAGACTGGACAAATCAAATTGGCAAAAATAATTTGGAGGGCAACGTCATAGAATATCGTTGAGGCAAAATTCCTTGGGCAATTGATTAAGAGACCCAACAAGAGAAAAAGTTATTTTAGACCTGTCTTGTGTAAAGAGACAAGACTAACTAGTAATATCAGAGTGAAGGATCCTCTGCAGGACCGTGATCATAATATGGTGGAATTTCACACTGAATTTGAGAGTGAGCTACAATAAGTGTGAAATTACATAGGTATGAGTGGATGAGTTGCCTAAATGAGATTGGGAAATCAATTAAAAGGTATAATGGTTGATAAGCAGTTATGAACATTTAAAGAACTATAATTGTCAATGGATAGAACATCCATTTAGAAATATTGGAGCTGGCACAATAGAAGCCAAAGGCCCTCAAGATGATGCTACAGTGCTTTCAGCATGGCACCCCTTGCTGGGAAGGGAGCAAGTGCTGCAGTACCATGCACGAGAAGCTTTCACGGTGAAAAGATCAAGTTGCAGAGAGTGTCTTGGGCTTCTTGACGTACATAACGCAAACTTGGACCATACAGCCCAGTGAACATCCTGTGCATTCAGCTGCACAAGGAACCAACCCTCTTGCACTGACACTATTTAATGTGCCAGTCATTCAATTTTCAGCGAAGGTACATGCTGCTCCGCCAACATTTGTGGAAGTACTGCAGTATATTTTGGAGGCGGTCTGGTGGCTTGCTGGATTTGGAAGGAAGTGTTGTTGCAGCGTGGCAGGAAGGAACTTATTGATCTGTCCACAAAAGCCTGCAAGTGTCGGATTGGATTGGGGGTGGGTGGGGGATTGGGGGAGGGGGAGGGCCTGTTCTGAGGAACTATTTTGCAGAATTTCAGGGAAATGAAGCTGAGGCTGCAGAGAGGGGGAACTGTTCACAGAGGAAGAAGGAGGAAGATTCTGGATAGAAGGCTTTACCCACCAAGGGTTTTCCGGGAGCATTTCTCCTACGTGTACACCAGCCAGGAACAATACCTGAGCTTCACTAAAGTGGTGGTCACAGAGCTGTGCCACCTCCTTAAACAAAACCTGCAGCCTTACAGGAGGATGAGATTAATGCTGCCAGTGGCCATCAAGGTCATTGTCAGCCTCAATGTTTATGCAACGTTATCCTTCCAGGTAGAAGCAGGTGATATTACAAACATATTCTGGTTGTCCTTAAATAGAAGGTGAAAGATGCCTGTACATGAGGCAAATGGAGTTTATTGTTTTGTTTCTATTCGGAGAGAAGCAGGACAAGTGGGCATTAGCTTTGTTAGGGTAGCGGGATTCCAATGATGCAGGGAACCATCAACTGCACAACTGGCATTGCAGGCCCAACATGTCAATGGGATGAGGTACAGGGACCAGAAAGGATTCCACTCCATAACATGTGGACTGTACATGACTATGCCCAAACCATCATGTCAATGATTGCTCACTATTATGGCAGCGATCATAACACTTTCACTATGAGGCAGTCTGTATTCATGATATCTATCAAGTTTTTTAAAGACAAGGGAAAATCCCTGTCAACATGATGATGACTCTCCTGAGCTACCAACCATGCTAAGAAAACAGATCTGCATGAGAGCCATGGAACAGCATGGAGCAGACCATCAGCCTTCTGAAGTAGCAGTTCAAAAACCTGGATCGCTCGGGGGTGAGGGGACCCTCAATACTCATTGGAGTATGTTTCCAAGTTCATGGTGGTCTGATGAGTCCTCAACAACCTCTTTATTATGAGGGCACATCATTACCACCAGGTTTACAAAGCACACCTCTGGTGGAGGAGGAAGAAGGAAAGACAGGAAGGAGGCATCTTGACGTCTTTGCTCTAGATGGGATGTCCGTGAGTGCCTACTGAGACTCTGGTTTCATGCAGACATCATCGCTTCCCCATCATTGCTCCACAATACCCATGTATCTATGAGTTACCATTACAGGGTCCTTTCCCTCAAAATCCTTCAAGAAAAGCCACAGGCCAAAACCTTCCCAAAACAATGTTTTCCAACAAACCATTCAATAATACAAGGAAACCAAAACTATTCGCCCTTGTGTATCCCCTCAGGGCCTGTCTTGCAGCTGTATTTGCCTGGCCATGTGCTCCTATGCAGCACTACCTCTGTAATTGCAGCAACTCTGCTGACTTTCACTAGAGGAAATTGCAGTCGGACTTTTAGGATGCCAACAGGTAGCTCTTGGCCATGAGAATCCAGTTTTGAACGACACCACCATGGCATGGGTTGTAGCAGTCTGGGTTGGAAACATAGAAATTAAGAGCTGGATTAGGTCATTTGGCCCTTTGATACCACTCTGCCATTCAATTTGACCATGGCTGACCCTCGGTCGCAACACCATACTCCAGCGCTCCACCCACATCCCTGGACACCTTTAGAGTCTAGAAATCTATCTACTTCCTTATCAAATATAATCAGTAGCTGGAATTCTCCAGTCGTTGCAATTCAATTTTCCCGCGGGCAGCACAGACCAATAGCAGGTTTTACGGTGGCGTGGGGTAGTTTCAATAGGAAAACCCATTGACAAGTGGCAGGAAGGTGGAGATCCCACTGCCAGCAAACGGAGCGCCGCTGAGAAACATGTGGTTGGGGGACCGGAGAATCTCGCCCAGAGACTTAGCCTCCACAGCCTTCTGTGGCAGGGAATTCTACAGATTCACCCACTGAGTGAAGAGGTTTTTCCTTGTCTCAGTCGTAAATGGCCTACCCATATCCTGAGACTGTTACCTCTTGTTCTAGACCTCCCAGCCAGAAGAAGCAACATTCCTGCATCCGGTCTAATCAGCCCTGTCAGAATTTTACACATTTCAATTAGATCCTGCTTATTCTTCTAAATTCCAGTGAATGCAGGCCTAGTCAACCCAATCTCTCCTCATGGGTCAATGCTGCCACCCTATTAATCAATCTGGTGAACACTCGCTGCACTCCCGCTATGGCAAGTAGATCCACGCTCAGGGCAGCACGGTAGCACAAGTGAATTGCACTGTGGCTTCACAGTACCAGGGCGCAGGTTCGCTTCCCCATTGGGACACTGTCTGAGTGGAGTCTGGATGTTCTCCCCGTGTCTGCGTGGATTTCCTCGGGGTGCTCCAGTCTCCTCCACAGATAAAGATGTGCAGGTTAGGTGGATTGGCCATGTTAAATTGCCCTTAGTGCCTAAAAGAAAAGGTTAGGAGGGGTTACTGGGTTACAGGGATAGGGAGGAAGTCAGAGCTTAAGTGCAGACTCGATGGGCCGAATGGACTCCTTCTGCACTGTATGTTCTATTGTTGATCCTTTCTTAGATAAGGGGACCAACACTACATAATGCTCCAGGTGTGGTCTCACCAAGACCCTGTACAGCTGCAGTAAGACATCCTTGCTCCAATTCCTCTTGCAAAGAAGGCCTTTTACCTTCTTTTAATTATTTTAAAAAAATTAACTCTGTCGTTTTGCACAAAAATACAGACAACAGTAACCGTAAACTACAAAGAACAGTAAACTAATCTACGCAACCCTCTCTCAAAAAGAACACCCCCCTCCCATGTACTCCCTTCCTCCCCTCCACCCCCTCTAGCAGCTAACAGTGACCAATTCCTTGAAATGCAGTAGAAACTCTCTGGTAGAACCCTTCAATTGACCCCTTCACGGTGTATTTGACCCTCTTCAGGTGCAAAATCTCCATTAAGTCCGAAGTGAATAACTCCACATTTATCCACGTTACACTGCAGCTGCCCACTCACTCAACTGGTTTAAATCACCTTGAATCGCCTTAACATCCTCCTTGCCATTCTCATTCCCATCAAGTTTTGTGTCATCAGCAAACCTGGAAATTGGCTCCCTCAGCCAAATCATTGAAGTATATTGTGAATAGCTGGGGCCCAAGCAGTGATCCCTGCGGGACCCCACTGCCCGCCATTTTGAAAAAGACCCATTTATTCCTACTCTCCTGTTGGAAGCCTTCATCCATTCACGCTGATGGGATTCTCCGGTCTTGTTGCAGTGATTGGAGTTTTGGCTGAGTGCCAAATGCTCCGTTCTCGCTGACAGTGGTGGCAGGGCAAACCTGGATGGAAATCCCGACCTCTATTTCCTGTCTGCTAATCGATTCTCAACCAATGCCAATATATTATACCCAATCCCATGTGCGCTAATTTTGCACACTAACCTCTTATGTGGGCCTTTAGCCAAAGCTTTCTGAAAATCCATATGCACCACATTCACTGATTCTCTCTTATCGATTCTGCTGGTTAACTTCCAAAAAAACTTCAATTAGTTTGCAAAACATGATTTTCTTTTCATAAATCCATGTTGATTTTGTCTAATCCTGCTGGTATTTCCTAAGTATCCTGTTGTCACATCCTTCCTTAATGACTCTAGCAGTTTCCCTATTATTCATGTTAGGCTAACTGGTCTGTAATTCCTAGTTTTCTCCCTCCCCCCTTTTTTAAATAGTGGGGTTACGTTTGCCACCCTCCAATTGGCCAGGACTGTTCCAGAATCTACAGAATTTTGGAAGGTGACAATCAACGGATCCATTATTTCCAGGGACACCTCCTTTAACACATTGGGATGTCGATTACCAGGCTCTGGGGATTTATCACCGTCGGTCCCTTCAATTTTTCCAGCATTTGCCGGGATTCTCTGTTTGGGAGACTTCATGAATAATCTCACTCTGCACGGGAATTGAACCTGCCCTGGTGTCCTCGCTCTGCATCGTGCACCAGCTACCTGAGCTAAACCGGCCCTCCAATTAAAGAGACCCCTTAAATAAAGAAACCCCCACCAGAGACCGCTCTTTTGGAAGACCCCCAGAAACCAGACCCCTGTCTGGAAGCTAGAGAGCAATCATTACAGGGGCAGTGAAAACAATCACTGCTTTAAAATTCACCTGCACAATACACCTACTGGATCAGGAAGAGGAAGCAGCCCCTGCCAATTCCTGGAAAGAGAAAAACAGTCAACCCGTCAGACCTTTGATCTACAAGCCTTTCTTCATATATCTGTGAAATTCCTTTCACTAGGCTGTGATTGACAACTTCCACACACCCAGCTTTCTACACTGTTTCATTTATTTCCCTTAAGGCTTGAGGGGCTTTGAAGTACCCAGCTATGAAATTAACCAGTTAAGTGCTGAAAGTGCTCTCACTTCTCTTCATAAACCACTTAGCTGTCTTTGATGTAGTCCAGGAGCTGTAAATCATCGCATGGGCTTTTAAGTACCCAGCTGTGAAACTGACCGCAATGTTTATAAACATCTGGCAAGTAGATGGTACACACTGCTGGCTACTGTACATTGGTGATGAAGGCAGAGAATGTTTGTGGATGGGGTGCCAATTAGGCGGGCTGTTCTGTCCTATCTGGTGCCAAGCTTCATGAGTGTTGTTGGAGATGCACGCATTCAGGCAAGGGGAGAGTTTTCCATTGCACTCCTGACTTATGCTTTGTAAACAGGCTTTGGAGAGTCAGGAGGTGAGTTGCACGCCGCAGGATTCCTAATCTCTGACCTGCTGTTGTAGCCACGGTATTCATATCACTGGTTCAGTTTCTGGTCAATGGTAACTCCCAAGATATTGACAGTGGGGGACTCAGTGATGGCAAAGCCATTGAATGTCAAGGAATGATGGTTAGGTCCTCTCTTGCTGTGTTGGACATTTGTATAGGGTGTTGGTGAGACCACATCTGAAGTATTGTGTCCAGTTTTGGTTTACTTATTTGACGAAGGATTTGGTGGCATTGGCGTCAGTTCGGAGGTTCACCAGATTGATTCCGGGGATGAAAGGGTTGACGTATGAGGAGAGGTTGAACAGTTTAGACTTACACCCGCTGCAGCTTAGAAGAATAAGAGGGAATCTGATTGAGGTATATAAAATACTAAGAGAGATTGATAAAGTAAACATAGACCAAATGTTCCCTCTTGTGGGGCAATCTGGAACGAGAGGTCACAGATATAGGTTGAGAGGCAATAGATTTAAAACTGATATGAGAAGAAGCTACTTCTCACAGAGGGTGGTGAATTTGTGGAACCCGCTGACCCATAGTTGGGTCTGAATCATTAAATGATTTCAAGAAGAAGATAGACATTTTATGATTTAAAAAGTGGGTTAAAGGGATGTGGGGAACAGGCAAGGAGGTGGATTTGAGACCAGGAATAGATCAACCATGATCTGCTTGATTGGCAGAGCAGGCTCGTCGGGCTGAATTGCCTACTTCTGCTCCTAATGTCTATGTACTATGTCATTGCCTGACACTTGTGTGACATGAATGTTACTTGCCACTTTTCAGCCCAAACCTGCATATTGTCCAGGTCTTGTTGCATTTGGACACGGACTGCTTCATTATCTGAGGAGTCACAAATGGTGCAATCACCAATGAACATCCCCCACTTCTGACCTTATGATGAAAGGATTGTCATTGATGAAGCAGCTGAAGATGGTTGGGCTAGGACACTACCCTGAGGCACTCCTGCAGTGATGATCTGGAACTGAGATGACTGACCGCCAACAACCACAACTATTGCGTTTTGTGCCAGGTAAAACTCGAACCAGCAGATTCCCTCCTGATTTCCATTGATGCCAGTTTTGCTAGGGATCCTTGATGCAATACTCAGTCAAATGTGTCCTTGATGGTCAGGCCAGTCAATCTCACCGCCCCTCTGAAGTTCAGCTCTTTTGTCCATGTTTAAACCAAGGCTGTAATGAGGTCAGGAGCTGAGTGGCCCTGGAGGAATCAAACTGAGTGTCAGTGAGTAGGTTATAATCAAGCAGGTGCTGATTGATACCACTGTTGATTACCTCTTCCATCACTTATAATAATAATATTTTATTGTCACAACTAGTCATACATTAATATTGCAATGAAGTTATTGTGTAAAGTCCATAGTCGCCACATTCCAGCGCCTGTTCGGGAACACAGAGGGAGAATTCAGAATGTCCAAATTACCTTACAGCATGTCTTTCTGAACTTGTGGGAGGAAACCAGAGCACTCGGAGGAAACCCACGCAGACACGGGGAGAACGTGCAGACTCCGCACAGTCAGTGACCCAAGCCGGGAATTGAACCTGGGACCCTGTCGCTGTGAAGCCACGGTGCTAACCACTGTGCTACCATGCTTCCCACGATGATGATTGAGAGTAGACTGATAGGGCAGTAATTGACTGGATTGGATTTGTCCTGCATTTTATGGACAAGACATAGCTGGGCAATTTTCCACATTGCTGTGTAGATGCCAGTGTTGTAGCTGTACTGAAACAGCTTAACTAGGAGCACGGCAAGTTCTAGAGCATAAGTCTCCTGCCCTATTGCCGGAATAATGTCATAGCCCATAACCTTTAATGTATCCAGTGCCTTCAGCTGTGCCTTGATATCGAATTGGCTGAAGATTGACATCTGTGATGCTGGAGACTTCTGGAGGAGACCGAGATGGATCAGATATTTGTGGAGCCTCATCCTCCAGAGACTTGTTTAATTGTCCACCACCATTCATGGCATGACTGCCATATGCAGTTTTAAAGAAACTCCTTCTTTCTGCAGGCCAATAAAAGTGTCAATCATGCAGACCATTTAAAGTATAAATAGAAACAAAAAGATATTGAAGGAGGCTTGCACCGTATCCCGGCCCAAACACTGCTCTTGCGTACTCATTTATTTCCACACATGTCCCTCCATCAGAGCAGCCAATCTCTCATGTTTGGGTCTCAAGTGGTTGAGTCCCCAAGACAACATGGAGCTCATTCATGATGGTGATGGCCTCCTACTGCCTCAGGAAAATCCGCCGGATGTCCAGACCACTGCCTGGCCACCATTAGACAAATACTGTGCCCTAAAGAGTAAACATTCCTGCCCACTGATGATCGACGTGACTTTCCTCCCTCCTCCAAGGGGCATTGTCCAAAGATGTCTCTGACGCCTCTGGTGCCAAGTGTCCTTCATCCTGTGCCAGGTCAGGGGTGGCACAACTGGCTTGCAACTGAACCAGCCCCGTGCTCTTAAGGGCACTCCTGAAAATCAGAAAACCTAGGAATGGGATCCGGAATCCTGCAAGCAGGACCTGCCCACCATTTGAAAAACAGGAGGCCTCTCCCAGGTGGACAGGGCAAAAAAAAGTCAAGCCTGTTAGCTCTGAGTTCTGTTTCCCTCTTTCCAGAGATGCTGCTCAGCCAGCTCACTGAGTGTTTGCAGCATTATGATTTCGGGATTGGCAGCACCCGCTGCATCTTTCGCTCCAAATCTAAACCAACCCATTGTTGATTCAGAGTGGACCCATGTTGCCCATAAAGTGCCCAAGGACCAGACCTGGAACCACCGCCCTCCCCAGCGTGGGGGGTGGCCTGCGCATGCGCGGTCACGCGCACCCCCCGGCCGTTGTGCTGGCGCGCGCTTCGCGGGGAGGCGGGGACGCACGGGCGGGGACGGGCACGGGCAGTGGGGACGGGCACGGGCAGCTCTTGCTGGTGACGGGGAGAAGCCGCAGCAGAAGCGGCAGCAGCAGAGATGAGCGAGTCCAGCCGGCGGGGCAATGATCACAGAAATTACACCGGCTGCAAGCGGCCACGGAACGGGGGCAACAAAGTGACGGTGGTCCTCGGTGCCCAGTGGGGGGATGAGGGCAAGGGGAAGGTGGTCGACCTCCTGGCTACCGATGCTGACATTGTGTGCAGGTGTCAGGTAAGGAAGGACAGGTGTCAGTCAGTCAGACAAGGGGACAGGTCCCAATGCAACAGGTCAACTCGCGGGTGTGTAACTCAGTGAAAACCAGGCTGTGGGGTCGCAACACAGACGCTGGGACAGAACCTATTCACCGAACTTTTTTATTTGAAAAAAGTTTACAAGCAGTTTCTATTTTCTTCCGGTATTTCAGATAGTTTGCAGTTTGTGCTTATAGCCGCGATGGTTGGTTGGTTGGTTGGTTTGGGGGGGGGGGGGGGGATCTTGTCTGATTTTTATCCTGACTGGCATTGACACCAGTCTGCCTCGAGAGTAGGTCAGTTATCCAGACCGTGGAATGAAATGCCACTTTTAAAAAAATCATAACTAAAAATAGACCTGTATTTTGTTTAGTTAAAAACCAGCCTCTAATTCAAGCAAGGTCGACCATCCTCTGACGCAGTTGTAACTGATAGTTAAGGCAGGAGTTTTAGCAGTTCTGTCAGCCAGCACATGATGCACTGGAATAAACATCAGGCTGAGTCAAGCATAATTTTGTTTTTAAATGTTGAGAAAATTAAATTTTGATATATGGATATGGACTTGGTGAAGTTGTAACTAAAGTGTATTTCACTAAGATGAATGAACATTTTGTTTATTCCAAGTGTGGAGTCATTGAAAGATACAGTCGGGTTGAAGGAGATAATTTAGCCCAAATTAATTCACCCATACAGAAAAGAATTTCGTCACCCCGTCTATCTCTTAAACGATTGCAAGAATGTTATCCTACCCAGAAACGGATGTCAGGTTTTTCACATTGCTTGGAAAATTTCCTGAAGTCAGCCCTCAATTATCCTTTTGTCTATTTGAACATGATTCCTCTTTCCATTGGAATGGATTTTTGTCAACACAAAGCCTTAGCTGCTGCGAACAGATGGTATCACCATCTGTACTTCACTGTGAACAGAAATCACTAGTTCTTAGTGCAAGTTTGGATTTTTTTTGTCAAATATTGATGCGGGTGTGTCAGCGAGCATGAGCTGATAAATCCTGAAATGCCTTCAACATTTACAAAATCATCTTTTCCTTGTTTCAATAAAGGAAGCATTACTTTAAATGGAAATGTTTTGACTAAAAATATTTAGCATTTTATGTTTTGTTCAAATTGTTGCCTGTAGAGAATCCTTAACTTAAAATCTATGTTTGCAGGGTTGAACTCAATGGAGATGAGCAGCAAGTACTTTCAGAAAGTGCACTTGTATGAACAGTGGAGCTCAATATCAGTTAATCTATTCATTAGTGGAACAACCAACACTCAATCTGTCCCTTTGTTCATGGGTCTGGCATGAGAACTACCATTTGAAAATGCCCGAATGGACATGCAGCTAAAAACTATACCAATCTCTCTTTCTCGGGTTCCTGCCTCTAACTTCAATGCAGAACAGTCTAAAGTTGTATTCGTGAGAGCCTTTATTCCTTGGCCTGATTGTGAATATCTTCATATTTTCATATATTACTTGGGCTAAGTGTGATGTGTCTAATAGATCATGGAAAAGTGAACCTCCAGGTTAGAGAGCTCTGTCCTGCATTTTATTAACAGAATAATTCAAAAAGAAGCAATGATGAAAGTAGAAATTTCCAACCACATAGAACATACAGTGCAGACGGAGGCCATTCGGCCCATCGAGCCTGCACCGACCCATTCAAGCCCTCACTTCCACGCTATCTCCGTAACCCAGTAACCCCTCCTAACCTCTTTGGACACTAAGTGCAATTTAGCATGGCCAGTCCACCTAACTTGCACATCTTTGGACTGTGGGAGGAAACCAGAGCAGCCGAAGGAAACCCACACAGACAGGGGGAGAATGTGAAGACTCCGCACAGACGGTGACCCAGCGGGGAATCAAACCTGAGACCCTGGTGCTGTGAAGCCACAGTGCTAGTCGCTGTGCTACCATGCTGCCCAATAGATTGGAGCCACCATAGATTTAGATTTATTGTCACGTGTCCTGAGGTACAGTGAAAAGTATTGTTCTGCATACAGTCCAGGCAGATCGTTCCATACATGAAAAACATAGGGCATACAATAAATACACAATGTAGACACATAGACATCGGGTGGGCATACGGAGTGTAGTTCTACTCAGTAGAGAAGATGCATGGAGAGATCAGTTCAGCCCTTAAGAGAACCAGAACCATTCAGGAGTCTGGTAACAGCGGGGAAGAAGCCGAAGTTGAATCTTTTAGCGAGTGATCTCAGACTTTTGTATCTTCTGCTCGATGGAAGAGGTTGGAAGAGAGAGTAACCCAGGTGGGAGGGATCTTTGATTATGCTGCCCGCTTTCCCAAGGCAGCAGGAGGTGTAGACAGAGTCAATGGATGGGAGGCGGGTTCACATGATGGACTGGGCTGTGTTCATGACTCTAGTTTCTTATGGCCTTGGACCGAGAAGTTGCCATACCAAGCAGATAGGATGCTTTTTATGGTGCATCTGTAGAAACTGGTAAGAGTCAATGTGAACATGTCAAATTTCCTTACTTTCCTGAAGAAGTATAGGCAGTGTTGTGCTTTCTTCGTTGTAGCGTTGACATGGGTGGACCAGGACAGATTTTTGGTGATGTGCACACCTAGGAATTTGAAGCTGTCAACCATCTCCAACTTGGTACCATTGATGCAGACAGGGGTGTGTACAACACTTCGCTTCCTGAAGTCAATGATCAGCTCCTTAGTTTTTCTAACACTGAGGGAGAGATTGTTGTCATTACATCACTCCACTGGGTTCTCTATCTCCTTCATGTATTCTGACACATAGCAACCAGCTGCCTGTGACACCAGTTACAAGCTAATCAGCTTTCCTGAGAATCCAGCTTTCTGTGAATAAAGATTAGAGTCCAAAAAAGCAATCAGACACTAGACTAAGGAAAAGATTGGCAAGCAGTACACTTTAGGGATGTAGATTATCTAATTTCATCAAGAAAGTAAAATCTCAAAGCAATACAGTAATGGATGATCTTAAAGGGAAACCATAATCTCTGATCAAGGCAACTGGCCATATTCTTAACAAATAGCACACACACAAATGTAAAAAAGCATTTATTTTAAAAGTGAAGAATTAATTAGTTTTCCATGGAATGTTTTTCTACTTGTTTTTATTGGTCAACCAGCATTGTCTCTGGGAAAAGAGTATTTTTCAGCAAAAGTCAGATGTCATAGCCAACTGTATTTTCATTTGATTTCTGATCCCGGGTGGGGTCTCCGGTCCCCCAGCCGTGCGTTTCTCTGCACACTGTTCGCTTGCAGTGGGATCCTACCTTCCTGCCGCTTGTCAGTGGCATTTCCCATTGAAACCACCCCACGCACCACAAAACCCACTGGCGGGGATGCACTGCCAGCGAGAAAAGTGAATCCCGACGACCAGAGAATTCTGGCCCCTACCTGCAATGTCAGAACTTTAGCTTCAAATTCTTCTTGAACTTTACCTTAAATCTTCTATGTTGTTCAAAGCACTGTTTGCACTCTTTATAAAGTGGAAGATTAGCAGTTCATTAAACATGCAAAACAGTTCAACCTATTATTACATTTTTTTGATAATTATACGGCATTAGATCCTGAATAAGTGCCCCCATTAAATTTCTCTCTGAATAATTTCAGCATTATGGAAAGAACAGTCACAGGAAGATTTTGAGCTGGCAGAATTATTCAGAGCCCAAAATTGTGCGGATAAGCTTGACAATTGGTCCGTTTCAACATTTGGAGGTCTACCACTGTGCGGCTAAAGCACCTACCTAAAATTAAAAGCAAAATATTATCGATACTGGAAATCTGAAATAAAATCAGAAAATGTTGGAAAAACTCAGCAACCCTAGCAGCTTCTGTGGCGAGAGAAACCGAGTTAACATTTTGAGTCCGTGTGTGTGACTTCAAAAGAAGAGTCTGAGGATGAGTCACATAGACTCACAATGTTAACCCTGTTTCTCTCTCCACAGATGCTGCTAGACATCCTTTATTCAGCATTTTCTGTTTTTATAACTAAAATAGTTGTTGGATTGCTTTCATGTGCCATAATCTAGCTCATACCCTGACTGCAATTTTAAGGGACTCTTGTGATACATGTGCCCCACATGTGTACTGGCAACTCTTTGGCCTCTGGTCAGATGTCTTGATTGTCTCTACATGGAGTCTTCGCTGCTGGTGTGTCTTGTGTGCCTACCTTTGCACACGAGCATTGGGAGAGACCATATCCGGAGAGAGGCACAGAGAGAGGGAGCTTTAAACTTGAGAGTCTGAAGCAGATTGGGAATTTGGTGCAGAGTGGGAAGAGGTGCTCTTTGCTTTTTCTCCTTGCTGTGGAACTTTTAAATCTTCAGTGAGGGATCTTGACCTGCTGCAGCTGAGGCTACAAGGGAGAGAGCTGATTGGTAAGTAGCTGGTAAGGTTGGTAAGTTTTCACAACATTTATCACTTATCGATTGAAAATACGTTTCGTGGTTTATAATCTGAAAGGACTACTGGTTATAAAATGCTTTCAGACAGAGGTAATAAGGAGAGATATGAAAAAAAGTTACAAAACAAAATTAAAAACTAATTAAATAAAATAGAGATGGAGGGTTAAGTGATGTGTTGTTTGATGTGTGAGCTGGTGGAACCTTTGTAGTTCCTAGTCACCGCATCTGTAGTAAGTGTTGATTGCTCGAGGAACACCAGCTCAGATTTGATGAGCTGGATTCTGAGCTTCGGATGCTGCAACACATCAGGAAGGGGGAGAGGTACTTGGACACTGTTCCAGGAAGCAGTCACACCCCTTAGATTAACTAACTTAAATTTGGCCAGTGGTCAGGAATCAGGAGAGTGTGGCTGCAAGTGAGGCAGGTAGAGGGATCCAGGAGGTAGGATTGCAGGAGCCTCAGCCCTGGCCCATCGGTTGGATGGATTGGGGAGGGAGAGGAGGGGGGGAGAGAAAATGTAGTCCGAATAGGGGATAGTATAGTTGGGGACTTTGGCACGATTCTCTATGACCAGGATCGAGAATCCTGAAGGTTCTGTTGTCTGCCTGATGCTCGGGTTCGGGATATCTCATCTGGGCTGCAGTGGGAGGGTAAAGATCCAGTTGCCGTGATCCACGTAGGTACCAACGATATAGGTAGAACAAGGACAAAGATTCTGCTAAGAGTGTATGAACAGCAAGGAGCTAAATTAAAAAGCAGAACCCAAAAGGTAATAATCTCTGGATTACTACCAGAAGCTAATTGGCACAAGATCAATAAGATTAAGGAGGTAAATGCGTGGCTCAAAGATTGGTGTGGGCGAAATGGGTTTGAATTCATGGGACATTGGCACCAGTACTGGGGAAAAGGGGACCTGTTCCGATGGGACAGTCTTCATCTGAATCATGCTGGGACCAGAGTCTTGGCGAATCACATAACTGGGGCTGTAGATAGGGATTTAAACTAAATAGTGGGGGGAGGGGGTTCAGTTGTACGGGGAATTAGAAAATCAAAGTTAAAGGAAAAGGTAGAAGTGCAGGTTAATGACGAGGACTTTAAACTAGTTAAAGGGACCGAGGGCTCAGGAGAGGTTAGTAAAGTTTCCAGAACACGTAATAGACTATCGGGTACAGAAGGTGGCAGGAATCAAACTTCAGCTGGAGCAAAAAAGGGGGCTGTCATGCAGGACTAAGGATGTTGTATTTAAATGCACACAGTATATGAAACAAGGTGAATGAGCTGGTTGCGCACATTGACATTGGCCAGTACGATTTTGTGGGCATCACAGACGTGGCTGCAAGGGGATCAGGGCTGGGATCTGAATATCCAAGGATATGTGTCCTATCGAAAGGAGAGGCAAATGGGCAGAGGGGGAGGGGGTTGCATTGTTAGTAAGGATTGAAATTATATCGATAGCAAGAAGCAATATAGGGTCAGAAGGCGTAGAATCTGTGTGGGTAGAGTGAGGAATCGCAAAGGAACAAAGACCCTGATGGGAGTTATGTACAGGCCTCCTAGCAGTAGTTAGGGTGTGGCATAGAAATTAAATCAGAAGACAGAAAAGGCATATAAGAAAGGAAATATTGCAATAATCATGGGGGACACCAATATGCAGGTGGATTGGTAAAATCAGATTGGTAGCGGATCCCAAGAAAAGGAATTTGTGGAATGTCTATGAGATGGTTTTCTGGAGCAGCTTGTGGTAGAGCCCATGAGGGAGCAAGCAATTATGGATTTGGTGATGTGAATTAAGGCAGACCTGATTAGGGAACTTGGGTGAAGGAACCCTAAAGGGACAGTGATCACAATATGATAGAATTCATCCTGCAGTTTGAGAGGGAGAATCTGGAATCCGATGTAACGGTATTGCAATTGAATAAAGGTAACTACAAAGACATGAGGGAGTAGCTGGCCAGAGTTGATTGGAAGGGGAGCCTAGCAGGGCAGACAGTGGAACAGCAATGGCAGGAGGTTTTGGAGGTTATTCAGGAGGCACAATAGAAATTCATCCTAAGGAGGAGGAAACATACTAAGGGAAGGACAAGGCATCCATGCAAAAGAAAAAGCATAGAAGGTGGCGAGGATTGGTGGGAAGCCTTTAAAAACAAGCAGAGAACAACAAAAAAAGCAATAAGGGGGGAGAAGATGCAATATCAGTGTAAGCTAGCTAGTAATATAAAAGAAGATTGTAAAGATTTTTTTAAAGATATAAAAGGTAAGAGAGAGGCAATAGGTATTGGACCACTGGAAAATGAGGCTGGATAAGTAATAATCAGAAACAAAGAAATGGCAGGTGAACTGAAGAGTTACTTTGCATCAGTTTTCATGGTGGAAGATACTAGTGGGATACCAGAACTTCAGGAGTATCGGGGGCAGAGGTGAGTAGTGGCCATCACTAAGGAGAAGGTTCTGGGGAGACTGAAAGGTTTTAAGGTGGATAAGTCACCTGGACCAGATGGACTACACCCCAGGGTGCTAAACGAGATAGCTGGGGAGATTGTGGAGGTTTTGGTAGTGATCTGTCAGGAATCACTGGTGGCAGGTAGGGTCCCAGAGGACTGGAAAGTGGCTAATGTAACAGCCCTGTTAAAGGGAGGGAGGCAGAAGACAGGAAATTGTAGGCCCATTAGCCTGACTTCGGTTATTAGTAAGACTTTAGAGTCCATTATTAAAGATAAGATTGCGGAGTACCTGGAAGTGCAGGATAAAATAGGACTTTGTCAGCACGGCTTCGTCAAGGGGAGGTCATTTCTGACATATCTGTTAGAATTCTTTGAGAATGTAATAAGGATGTTAGACAAAGGAGAACCAGTGCTCGTGATCTATTTAAATTTCCAGAAGGCCTTTGACAAGGTGCCGCATAGGAGACTGTTAAATAAGTTAGCCCATGGTGTTAAGGGTAAGATATTGGCATTGATAGAGGATTGGCTGACTGGCAGAAGGCAGAGAGTGGGGATAAAGAGGTATTTTTTCAGGATGACAGCTGGTGACTAGTGGTGTGCCTCAGGGGGCATTGTTGGGACCACAACTTTTCACTATATACATTAATGAACTGGAAGAAGGAACTGAGGGCAATAAGTTTGCAGATGATAGAAAGATATGGAGAGGGACAGGTAGTATTGAGGAAGCAGGGGCTTCAGAAGTACTTGGACAGGCTAGGAGAGTAGTGGGCAAAGAAGTGGCAGATGGAATACAATGTGGAAAAGTGTGAGGTTATGCACTTTGGTAGGAAGAATGGAAAATGGGAAAAGGCTTAGGAAATCAGAAGTACAAAGCAACTTCAGAGTCCTAGTGCAAGGTTCTCTTCAGGTTAATGTGCATGTTCAGTCGGCAGCTAGGAAGGCAAATGCAATGTTAGCATTCATGCCAAGAGGGCTAGAATACAAGAGAAGGGATGTACTTCTGAGGCTGTATAAGGCTCTGGTCAGACCCCATTTGGAGTATTGTGAGCAGTTTTGGGCCCCATATCTAAGGAAGGATGTTCTGGCCTTGGAAAGGGTCCAGGGGAGGTTCACAAGAATGATCCTCGGAATGAAGAGCTTGTCATTTGAGGAGCGGTTGAGGACACTGGGTCTGTACTCGTTGGAGTTTAGAAGGATGAGGGGGGGTCTTATTGGAACTTACAGGATACTGAGAGGCCGAGATAGAGCGGACGTGGAGAGGATGTTTCCACTTGTAGGGAGAACTAGAACCCCAGGCCACAGCCTCAGACTGAAGGGACAAGCCTTAGAACTGAGATGAGGAGGATTTTTTTTCAGCCGGAGGATGGTGAATCTGTGGAACTCGTAGCCGCAGAAGGCTGTGGAAGCCAAATTATTGAGTGTCTTTAAGACAGAATTAAATAGGTTCTTGATTAATAAGGGGACTAGGGGTTATGGGGAGAAGGCGGGAGAATGGCGATCAGAAACCTATCAGCCATGATTGAATGATGGGCCGAATGGCTTAATTCTGCTCCTATGTCTTATGGTCTTTATCCCCCTCCCTCCTTGCCATTCCAGAAACGTCTCAGGCGGGGGTCCCAACACCCAATGGATTTCTTGATATCCGCTTGACAGGAAACCGGGCCCTGATCCCAGGTGTCAATCTCCGATGGTGTTACTTGCGCTTGACCTGCTGCCATATACGGTGACGGCAGGAACTATGGATGCCTGAGAGTCTGGGTCAGTCTGGAAAATTTAAAACAAATCGATGCATAACAAAGAAATCAATGGTCGCCTGATGGGCCATTGACGGGCAGGTCCAGACATGTTCTGCCAGTTTTTCTGTGAGTTGTGTATTTAGCGAAGTGTGAATTCATAGAATCATAGAATTTACAGTGCAGAAGGAGGCCATCCGGCCCATCAAGTCTGCGCCAGCTCTTGGAAAGAGCACCCTACTCAAGGTCAACACCTCCACCCTATCCCCATAACCCAGTAACCCCACCCAACACTAAGGGCAATTTTGGACACTAAGGGCAATTTATCATGGCCAATCCACCTAACCTGCACATCTTTGGACTGTGGGAGGAAACCGGAGCACCCGGAGGAAACCCACGCACACGGGGAGGATGTGCAGACTCTGCACAGACAGTGACCCAAGCCGGGAATTGAACCTGGGACCCTGGAGCTGTGAAGCAATTGTGCTATCCGCAATGCTACCGTGCTGCCCCATCAGTCTGCCTGAAGTTTGGACTGCAGTTTAATTTAAAGTGCTCAGTTCTTTGATTTAAGATACCCATTTTAATCAGTCTTAAAACTAGGCCCTTTCAGGTTACCACAAAGGACTGGGGAAGGAGGGATGGGACGGTGGGGGGGTGGGTGGGATGGGGCGGTGGGGGGGGGTGGGTGGGATGGGTGGGATGGGGCGGTGGGGGGGGTAGGAGGGATGGGACGGTGGGGGGGTGGGTGGGATGGGGCGGTGGGGGGGGGTGGGTGGGATGGGTGGGATGGGGCGGTGGGGGGGGTGGGTGGGATGGGGCGGTGGGGGGGTGGGTGGGATGGGGCGGTGGGGGGGTGGGTGGGATGGGGCGGTGGGGGGGTGGGTGGGATGGGGCGGTGGGGGGGTGGGTGGGATGAGCGGGGGAAGGAAGGATGGGGAGGGAGGGGATGAACAGACAGATAAAGCCTCATCCTATACGAATCGGGTGAGGTTGAGGGTCTCCCTGGTCCTCCGGGCATGCCTGCTCCTTGCTGCTGCCCCATCTTCTAGCATCTCCTGCTTCTTCCCGGTTTTGTCCTCTAGCACCTCCTGGTCTGGCTCTTCCTCCTCAGATGAGACCGCATGTCCCACCTCCCTTCTACAGAATGTCGCTCAAATACTGTGCCAGATTGTGGAGGACACAGCAGACCACCGCAAAGTAGGAGTCCCTCTTGGGGGTCTACTGCAGTGCAACCCAGGCATCAGAACCATATTTTGAGCAGTCTGATGCACCACTCAATGACAGTATGGGTGGCAACATGAACCTTGTTATAATCGGGTTTCCGCCTTGGTCTCTGGCCCCCACACTGGCGTCAATGAGGGCTGGTTTAGCTCAGTGGGCTAGACAGCTGGTTTGAGATGCAGAACAAGGCCAGCAGTACAGGTTCAATTCCCGGACCAGCTGAGAATTCTGAATTCCCCTCTGTATCCAAACAGGCGCCGGAATGTGGCGACTGGGGGCTTTTCACAGTAACTTCATTGCAGTGTTAATGTAAGCCTACTTGTGACAATAAAGATTATTTATTTATTTTATTAGCCAGGACTTCAGTGCGGATCACTTATCCCCCAAGAACCAACCTGTCATCCTGGGGTGGTCCTCGAAGATGCCGGAGATCTTTGTATTTCCCAGGGTGTAACTGTCATGCATGCTCCCTGAGAAGGGTGTACACACGTGCATGATCTGGAGGCAGTGTTGCACATAAATTGAACATTCCGGGAGTGGAATCCCTTCCTGTAATGAAGGGCACTCCCTGATGTCCCGGTGCACGCAAGTTGACATGTGTGCCATCAATTACCCCCTGGACCTGGGGCATCCCGGCGATGGCAGTGAATCTTGTAGCCCGGGCATCTTGGTCGACCTGGTCAAGATCAAAGTTGATAGAGTTTGATGCTCAAGCATACAGGGCATCCGTGACCTCATGGATGCACTATAACTGGGAAATGCTGCATAAGTCCACACTCGAGCCCTGGAATGAACTGGTCGTATAGACGTTCAGGGCTGCGGGGATCTTCACAGCCACCAGGAGCCGGTGCTCTCCTCCTGCAGGGGTGCCAAGCCCACAAGGACATGGCACAGCTGCCGTAATATCTCTTTGTTGAGATAGAGTCTACTGCGGCACATGATATCCATCATCTCCTTGAAAGAACAACGATGCTTGTACACCTTGTGTCGTCGCAGGTGTCCCCCTCTGAGTTCCTCCCTGGTCTTCAGGGTGTGTGAACATGAGGTGCTGCCTCCAGCCGGCATCGATGCTACTGCTGCCTTCTCCGGCACCTGACCGCTTGTGTTCCACCGGCACCACGAGGACAACCTCTGCGGGGCTGACATAACCAGCCATATTTTGTATATCTGTAAGTAATTGGAGAAGTAGAGAGACTGACATTCAGTTAGGGCTTTCACCCGGGACCCTCAAATCCTCCCAATCCTCCCGCACCCTTACCTTCTCTCAGAGTGCCACCTTCGGCCCGCTCGTAGGCCCATCAAAATCCCCCCTCGCCGCACTCCAGATAGAAGGGACCGAAAGGCAACCACCTTTTTTCCTTCCTTTCATCCAGAAGCAACAAGTAAGCCCAAGGGGAAGAGGCAGCAGGAAGGCAGAAAAATGCAGCAGTAAACAGCAAACAAACTCTCCAGCCACAGCAGCCTCCAGGCATTTGCAAGTCACCAATAGGAGCAAGCAGCAAACACAACCTGCAGCTGGGAAGTGCTCTCACAACAAGGCCAATTTTCCATTAACAATAGCCCGTAGATGTGAAGATAGAGGCCGCACACAGTTAATGGGAGTGAAAATGACCTTCAGTATAAAAGCAAGAGCAGGGCTCTGTCCTGCAGGTGTCTGGTAGGACAGGCAGCAGCTGTAGTTGCCGTTGTTATGGGATCCACAATATTTGAAGATTCTATGCCTTGAAGGCCTCAGCCAAAAAGCCTCTGACCCACGGGTGACCCTGACCTGGAATGCTTCAGCCCCCCCAGACCAAGCCCAACTCCCCCGTGACTACAGTCTTGCTAATGAGATGCAAATGAGGGTTAACTATGTGCTCGCCATATTTGGCCGTGATCCAGAACTCTCCATCGGGGTGGGCCGCTTAGATAGCAAATAGCACAAATCTCGATTTTGGCCTTTTCTGCTAATTGATTGGGGCACCTAGATCCACAATGGATGCAGTTGGGTTGTTAAATCGTGCTCCTTGTTTCCAGGTATAATGGGGTAATTTTTAGAAGCTATTGAAGAATCCTGAACGGAACCGGTCGAACAGCTGCCTTGCTCATTGAAAACTTAATTTAAACAACAACAATAATAAAATATCTCAAGGTGCTTCAAAGGAACGTTGAAAGCAAAATTTGACAATGAGCAATTGAGGTGATAGTTTGATTGGTGGCCAAAATATTTGGTCAAAGTAGTATACTGTAAGGGACATGAAGGAGGATAGAAAGGAGAGGGACGGAATTGTAGACGTTAGGACCGAGGCAGCAATACTGGAGTGATTAAAATCAGGGATGCTCAGGCCTGAATTGGATGAGTGCAGAGATGTCTCTGAGAGTGTGAAATAAGCTGAAGGAGATTACAGGAATTGAGAGAGGAAAATCCATGGTGGGATTTGAAAGCAAGGATGAGAACAGGATTAGTGCAGTTGCAGTGGACCGCTCCCATTCCGTGCGTGCCCTGGCATGCCAATGCTGCCCCCTCCCCAATCCCCTCCCCGAGGTATTGGCACTGAGGTCAAGCCTGCTAGATGTAGCAACCGCAGTGGAGAGCCTGGAGCACGACCTCAGCAGCATTAGTGGAGGTGTCCATGGTTGCGGCGCAGTCGGTGACGGCCATGGCTGAGTGCCTGTGTACACTGTTCGACTTGATGGGCGACGAGACCCAGTATCAGGCTGGCCTAGATGAGATGCTGCAGGACATGTCCCGTCCTCAGATGGGCATGGCCAAGGCGCTGTGGAGCTTGTCCCAGTCACAGGCGGGCATTGCCATGGGACTGCAGAGCGTGGCCCAATCACTGAGGAACATCGCTGGGAGCGTCAACATGATGATGCAGACCATGGGGAACTTCCAGGGCTGGCAGAGCCAGATGTCGCAGTGGCAGCCCAGGCTCAAACCAGTTGCCCCTCTGTCCCCAAGTGACCCACAGGATATTGTGGGCACTGACCACGAGAAGGGGGCACTGGGTACCAACCCAGGCCCGTTCCATGGAGAGGGGATGGTGGCCACCTGCACACCCCAAGTTTCACCGGTCTGACGACACCGCTTCTCGTAGTCAGCACCCGGAACAGGGCGGCATGGCTGTGCATGGTCAAGTGTGCCAGGGCCCTTAGCCCCAAACCCCCCCCCCCCCAGAGGACACCTGCCAGGGGCATCAAAGGCCACAGGACGTGGTAAGCAGCTGGCTGCCTCCACCTCTTTTTAAAAAAATTTAGAGTTACCAATTTATTTTTTCTAATTACGGGGCAATTTGGCGTGGCCAATCCCCCTACCCTGCGCATCTTTGGGTTGTGGGGGTGAAATCCATGCAAACACGTGGAGAATGTGCAAACTCCAAACTCCACAGGGACAGTGACCCAGGGCTGGGATAGAACCTGGGACCTCGGCGCCATGAGGCAGCAGTGCTAACCACTGTGCCACCGTGTTGCCCCTGCTGCCTCCACCTCTGACGTGCATCCTGGGGGGACACACAGAATCAGCAGTAGAGCAAGGAAGGCACGTTGAGGATCACTTGAGGGTGCGGGGGGGGGGGGGGGGGGGGGGCAGTGGAAAGAGTGGGGTGGTACCATCGGGAGAGTGACAGTGTTGGACACTCGTGAAACATTAAAAATGCTTTGCCACAACCAGTATGATGCCTCTATGACTTTCTTCTGCTATTGCTGACCTCTGAACCTTGGCCCATCTCTCCAGGTATGCCACCCCTTCCCGGGCACACCGAGTGCAGATGGTGGGTGTGAACGAGCACTCAGCAGACAGGCAGGGGTCAGACTATGGCATTGATTGAGGAGCACCAGCGCTCTGTTCTCTGCGGGTTATCATCACCCCCCTGCCCTTGACAGTGACCCGCTGACAGTGACGACACAGTACCAGCACCCTGGAGTGATGTCACAGACCCTGACGGGTCGGAGATTGTAGGGGTGGGGTGGCTGGTTGGTAGTGTTAACGAACCAGGCCATGTCCTGTGTGAAGCGGGAGTTCTGAGCTTGCTGACCCTCCGCTTCCGGCTGCCCTGGAGCCTCCGGCTAGTCCTCCAATTCCTCCCCGCGATCGTCCTCCAGCCTCTGCTGATCCAGCGCCTCCTCATCATCCTCGTTCTCCTTGGAGTTGGCCACATGTTCCTCATTTTCCAACTGTAGCTCGTTGCCTCGCTGCTGCGCCAGGTTGTGGAGGACACAGCAGACCACCACAAAGCAGGTGACCCCCTGGGGGGTGTACAGCAGTGCAACACCAGAGCGATCAGGGCATCGGAACCACATTTTGAGCAGCCCGATGCACTGCTCAATGACAGCCCGGGTGGCCACGTTGAATCCCTACAGTGCAGAAGGAGGCCATTCGGCCCATCGAGTCTGCATCGACCCTTCGAAAGACCACCCTACCTCGGCCCACTCCTCCACCTTATCCCTGTAACCCCACCGAATTGTGGGTTTTAAAAGTGTTTTGGGCTCACTATTAAAAGTGTTTGTCAACCTTTCATTTGGAAGAGGAAACAGCTGTTAAATTTGCCACGATAACGTGACTAAATTATGTGCTTATTGTTCATGATCTCATTTGAACCAATCGTTTAAATTTGCATTTGGAAGCCTAAGCACAGAGTGCCCCTTTAATCATAAAGAAATATTTGCTCACCAGTCACCAGCTAGTCAATGACCTTCAAGTTGATAAATTAATCTATAACCACCTGAACTGGAGTTAAGGTGACTAGTCTCTATAACTTGCTTGTGTTTTAGACAAATTTCTCACTGAATTGACCTATTGCCCTTTACGGAAGAAAACCTACTATCTGTACCCGGTCTGGCCTGTATGTAAATCCAGGGTCCTCTGGTTGGCTCTTAGTTACCCTTTGAAGTGTCTGGATATCCATTGAGTTGTATCAAACCTCTTTCTCTGGTTTAAGAAGGCAGCCCTCTGCCACCTTCTGAGGGCAGTTGGAGTTGGGGAATAAATGTCAACCTTGTCAGTGCCACCCACATTCGGATAATGAAAGCAATTTTGTATTTTACACCATTCATCTGTTTTATTACAATCCTCCTATCCCATTTTAATGATGGCTCTTCTGCATCTTTCACATTGCTTTGTTTAGGTATATACATTGTTTTGTTTAGATATATACATATTTATGTCACTTAGGTCAGAAATATACTCCAGACCTTAAAGTTAGTTCAATCAGGTTTGTTGAACTAATAGCACAGTTCTCTGAGTTCGACCCTCTGCTAACTTAAGTGTGGTTGCTCTGTCTGACTGAAGCAGACTAGCTCTTAGCCACGTGGTGGAGGTGTGAGATTGTAACAACACCCTTGACTGACTCTCTAGACGTTCATCAGTGGAAAGAGGCGCATTGTGAGTGCCTCGTGTCTTTTATATTCAGATCCGACCCCTAAGTGTCCTGCCTGCTTATTGGTCATGTCCTGTTCTCTGTGTCCATTAGCTGCTTGTCTGTATATCATTATGTGTGTGTCTGCATATCATGGCAGCCCCCTCTCCTGATTCCCAGGAGAACATCTTGGAGGAGGAGAGCGCCGAGAATGTAACCGTTATAGTTGTGGCACAGCTGTCATCCCCACCCTCCAGCAGCGCAGATACACACACCTCGGTGGGAAATGTTAGTGGACAGGCTTCTGGGGCACAATCTGGTGAGCACCACACAGCTGCTGATGCACATCTGGTGGAGGCAGGAACCCCCAGATGAGACAGCAGTCAGAGGGCTGCAGTATCCCAGGATACAGCTGGGTCCCAGCCTGATGCTGAGCCTGTGGTACAGAGTTACCCGGAGCTGATTGAGATGATAGGGAGCAGCCGGGACATTCAGAGGGAGATGTCAGCATCAATCCAGCAAATCCATAGCCACTTGAATCCATGTCACTTCCTTCTTGGATGTTGCTGCCAAGGATTTGTGGGTGGTTTTAGAATGATCGATTACTGCACTCCCACATTTAAACCATTTGCAAAGCTGCATAAGCGGCCCCAAAAATCCTAATTGACAAATATTTATTGGGCTTTTGCTTCCTTGGATGACTAAATTTTCCTGACATCAATGTTGAGTCCTGTACAATTCCAGGGTACGTAACCCCTAATATGAAATTTACGGGTTTTATGTCTGAAAACGAAGGGCCCAAGTGTTGAAATTCTTGACAAAATGGCTATATATGTGTTTGGTTATGGTTTTGGGAGCAGTTTGTTTGTTTCTCGTTTTACTCATTGCTGGTTCCTCTGATAGTCCTTGTGTGAAAATTCAAGATTGGCACGATTCAACTAAAAGGGAACAAAGTCCCATTGCGAGCACGTTCAGCCGCATTTTACAGGGAAACACATGAAGTGCCCAGAAACACATGGCAATACAACGCCTCAGCAGGGAACGAGTGTCGAAGCCGCACATAGCCACGTTTTCTACACCGAGAAGCTCCACTCGCTGGAACCCCTCAGTGTAGCGAGAGATTAAGACGCCACTTTTAAATGGCATCCAGATCTCTGAGGCCCCCGACATGACCCCCGATCGTGTTCGATCTCATGAGGCGTTGTGAGCTGGGTAGCTCCCAGGAATGGGGTTTCCCAGCTTTTATTGGCCACACTGCACTGCTGTGCGCAGCTTTTCGGGTGCAGTGTGGCCATTGGATCGTGCCTGTAGTTTGTACACATAAGCAGCACTATATTCCTATTTATTAGTCATGTATCCATCCCAATTCTTCCCTATGGAATAGCTAAAGGTCAGATTGGAGTCTCAAGAAAGAACATGAGAAGGTCAGTTAAATGTTTCAGTTGTTGGCAGTCATACAAGAATTAATGTCATGTCACCAATCACCTTGGTGCTTTCAAGATTCCTTTGCATGTTGAAAGTGCTTTCAAAACTCATTGTGAATTAATAAATATGTGCATTCTATAAAAGTGTCAATAGCTGTTTTTTTACGGCCGGCAGCGATTCGGGTCGGGACTTCGGCGGGGGGGTGGGAGAATAGCGGGAGGGCGGGAAAAATGTCGGGAAGGCCCTCCCGCTATTCTCCCACCCGTCGTGGGGGGCGGAGAATTTCGCCCCATATTTCTAAGCCAGTTTGTGTTCCCTGGAATTAATTAACAAGATGTATTGAATGTGAATCAATTGAGTACATCTCGCTAAGCCTGCAATAAATTAGTATATTTAGGGGCTGGTTTAGCTCACAAGGCTAAATCGCTGGCTTTCCAATCAGGCCAGCAGCACGGTTCGATTCCCGTACCAGCCTCCCCGGACAGGCGCCGGAATGTGGCGACTAGGGGCTTTTCACAGTAACTTCATTGAAGCCTACTCGTGACAATAAGCGATTTTCATATATGTGCGTCTTAGAATTCTTGGCATTGCCATACTGCACAGATTTTAATGCTGAAGCCTGTCTCTTCAGCCAGGTAGCAGTAGTTTTTGCTGCTCTATGGTATCACAGCAATGGTATAACTATTGTTGCAGTCACGTGTATGATGTACATATAACAAATAATTTGGCACATATTACACAGAGTGAACAAAGAAACCAAAGAGCTATTCAAGCACAATTCCGTATTCATGATACCTTAGAAACCTGGGGGTGGTTTCTTTTAACCCAAATGGAGAATTAAACCCCTGGATTTTATTGAATAACACTTTCACAGTTACCTCCTCAAAAAAGAATGACAGTGTTTTTAGTACAGACTAGACGGTTTAAGTGGTAATAAAACAACATGCAGGGTTGAGCTTAACCAGGAGAGAAAAAGACTTGCAATTATGTGGCACTTTTCAAGACCACCAGATGTACCAAAGTGCTTTACAGCCAATGAAGTACTTAACAAATGTTGGGAGATTTAACGGGGGAAAAAGAGTCCAGTTTTGGGCGTGTTTAGCGGGGTGCTTCTCAGAGCTTTCAGCGGTGAGAACCACACGCTATCAAATGGGACTCTGTTTTACCTTGGCGAGGAATGCCCCGCCTAGTCTTCACTTACCTTCATTTCCTGCACTTACGGGTTCAGCTCAGGCGTCAAGTTGGCAGTGCCAATGTGCCCAGGTGGCAGCATGAGGACCAGGGTGCTGCCCTGCCCAGAGCCCAACCACCCGGAGGCCTCCGATGGCCTGGGAGACCCCCCCCCCCTCCCCCCACCCAAGCGCCCTTCTGCCTAGTCCATGTTTGTGTGGAACAGTGCTAAACTGCACCATGGCGAGTTCTCCCAGGTACGGGCATTCGATCCTGGGAGAATCCAGCGGCAACATACTTAAGTGAGCAATCTGGATCCCATCCAGTTAGGATGAGATCCAGATTGTGATGTCTCGTTAGATCTCACGAGGCATCCTGAACGTCGCCAATCCTGCGAGAGTCCTCTCTCAAGATTGAATAGCCCCATCGTGTCCTGAGTAAGACACAACGAGGCCATTCAATTGGGCCCCTTGTCACTGTTGTTATGCAGGAATCACAGAAGCCAAATTGCACTTAGCAAACTACCACAAATAGCACTGTGATAATGACCAGATTGTTTTTGTAACATTGATTAAGTGATAAATATTAGCTCGGATACCAGGGATAGCTCCCCTGCTCTTCTTCAAAATAGTGCTATGGGATCTTTTACACCCAGCAGAGCAGGCAGATGGGACCTCAGTTTAACATTTCATCTGAAAAATATAGAAACTAGGAGCAGGAGTAGGTCATTTGGCCCTTCCAGCCTGCTCTTCCATTCAATATGGCTGATCCTCTTTTCAATCCATATTCCTGCTTTCTCCCCATACCCCTTGCCATTAAAACTAAACATTTGTCTATCTCTTTCTTGAATGAATTCAGTGGCTTGGCCTCCACAACCTTCTGTGGTAGAGAATTCCATAGGTTCATTACCCTTTCAGTGAAGATATTTTTCCTAATCTCAGTCCTAAATGGTCTACCCCATACCCTGAGACTGTGTCCCCAGGTTCTAGATTCCCCAACCAGGGAAAATATCCTTCCTGCATCTTCCAGCCCTGTTAAAATTTCATATGATTCAATCCAATCTCCTCTCATCCTTCTAAATTCCAGTGAATACAGGTTCAATCGAACCAATTTCTCCTGATAGAATAGTCCCGCCAACCTTGGTATCAACCTACTGACCTCTGCTGCCTTCTCTCCGTGGCACTTACATTCCTTTCCTAGGTAAGGAAAACAAAACTGCACGCAATACTCTAGGTATGGTCTCACCAAGGCCCTGGATAACTGCAGTAAGACATCCCTACTCTAAACTCAAATCCTCTTGCATTGAAGGTCAACATACCATTTGTCTTCCTAATTGCTTACTGCACCTTCCTCTCCACTTTCATTGACTGGTATACAAGGACACCCATATCCCTTTGTACATCCACACTTCCCAATATATCATCATTTATATAATACTCTTCCTTTCTGTTTTTCACATCAAAGTGTATATCTTCACATTTAGCCAATTTGTACTGCATCTGCCATGTGTTTTCCCATTCATTCAACTTATCTAAATCACCTTGGAGTCTCTTAACGTCCTCCTCACAACTCATAATTCTGCCCAGTTTTGTGTCATCAGCAAACTTGGAAATCTTACAATTTGGTTCCCTCATTCAGGTAATTTATATATGTCATGAATATCTGGGGCCCAAGTAATGTTGCCTGCCGTACCCCACTAGTCACTACCCGCCACTCGCAAAATGATCAGTTTATCCCCACTCTGTTTCCTTTCTGTTAACCAATTCTCGATCCATGCTAAACCAATTCTCGATCCATGCTAAACCAATTCTCGATCCATGCTAATACCCCCTATCCCGTGTGTTTTAATTTTGTGCACTAACCTCTTATGAAGGATCTTATAAAAAACTTTCTGAAAGTTCAGATACACCACATCCACTGGTTCTTCCTTATCTATTCCACTGGTTTCATCTTCAAAAAACTTCAGTAGATTTTTAGAACATAGAACATAGAACAGTACAGCACAGAACAGGCCCTTCGGCCCTCGATGTTGTGCCGAGCAATGACCACCCTACTTAAACCCACGTAACCCGTATACCCGTAACCCAACAATCCCCCCATTAACCTTACACTACGGGCAATTTAGCATGGCCAATCCACCTAACCCGCACATCTTTGGACTGTGGGAGGAAACCGGAGCACCCGGAGGAAACCCACGCACACACGGGGAGGACGTGCAGACTCCACACAGACAGTGACCCAGCCGGGAATCGAACCTGGGACCCTGGAGCTGTGAAGCATTGATGCTTTGTTCAGCATGATTTGCCTTTCATAAACCCATTCTGGCTTTGCCCAATCCCGTTAATGCTTTCCAAGTATTCTGTTATGTATTTTATAATAGGTTCTAGCTTCTTACTCACTGCTGATGTCAGACTAATTCGTCCATAATTCTACATTTCTTCTCCCCTTTTTTAAATAGTGGGGTTATGTTTCCCACCCTCCAATCTGTAAGAACTGTTCCAAAGTCTATTGGATTTTGGAAGACAACCACCAATGCATCCAATATTTCCAGGGCCATTTCCTTTAACACTCTGTGATGTAGATTATCAGGTCCTGGTGATTTGTTGGCCTTTAACCCCATTCACCCAGCCTTTCACCCAGCATCATTTTCTTACTAATATTGATTTCCTTCGATTCCTCCCTAGACCCTTGGTTCCCTAACATTTCTGTGAGGTTTTATGTTCCTTCTGTTATGAAGACAACCAAAGTATGTGTTCAACTCTTCTCCCACTTCTTTATTTCCCATTACAATTTCCCCAGGTTTTGAATGTAAGGGACCTACATTTATCTTTACTAATCTTTTTTTCTCCACATATTTACAGAAGCTTACACAGTCAGTTTCTATGTTCCCTGCAATTTTACTCTGACACACTATTTTCCCACTCTTGATCAAATTTTTTGTTCTCGTTTGCTGAATTCTGAAATGCTCCCAATCCTCAGGTTTGCTGCTTTTTCTGGCAATTTTATATGTCCAATCTTTGGATGTAATATGATTCCTAATTTATATTGCAAACCACAGTTGAGCTACCTATCCACTTTTATTTTTGCGTCACAGAAATGAATAATTGTTGCAATTCATGGACACGTTCTTTAAATATCAACCATTGCCGATCCATCCTCAAGCCCTTTAGCAAGGTTCCCCAATCTATCCTTGCCAATTCATGCCTCATACCCTCATAGCTCCCTTTGTGCTGGCTCACCACTCCAGTGTCCCGGGTTCAATTCCAGCCTTAGGTGACTGCGTGGAATTTGCACGTTCTACCCGAGTCCATGTCTGCGTGGGTTTCCTCCGGCTGCTCCGGTTTCCTCCCACAACCTAAAAGATGTGCAGGGTAGGTGGATTGGCCACGTTCGATTGCTCCTTAGTGTCCAAAAGGTTAGGTGGGGTTACTGGGTTATGGGGATAGGGTGGAATCGTGTGATTAAGTAGGGTGCTCTTTCCAAGGGCCGGTGCAAACTTGATGGACCAAATGGCCTCCTTCTGCACTTTTAAATTCTATTTGTCTGCTCCCGAAAACTGTCGGGGTTAACATCAGGGCAGGAAAGAAAATAAGGTAAGGATACCAGGGATTTGAGGGACCAATGCCAGCATAAAGTAAGTGCTGGGGAGGAGATTTGGTACATGCACATCTGCTGTGAGGGTATGCAGAGTTTAGTTACCACAGAGGAGTCCACAATGAGTAGTGTAAAGAAACTTGTTATGAAAAATAAAGAACTATTTACACAATACTCTTCAGGTCCCAGCCAGGACTACTCTGCTCGGGTCCCATTTGAGTCGAGCGTTTATTGCCAGAGTCCACCACTCTGCTCATTGCCCCTGCCCCTCAACGGGGAAGCTCATATGCCACAAGGGTTACGGGGAGGCTAATTGGTCCATTTCCATAGGTCTCATACGGGTTATAACACACAACTGAGGACTCCTTGAGGAAATTTGGAGAAGCACTCCTTCTCCTGGTTCACAAGAATATTTTCAATTTTTAAAAACCTATTTGGCTTCTTTTGGCCACTTAGCAATCCCTTGCCTTGCCCCCACAAATAGCTAGGCTATCTGAGCCTCCCAAATACAGGTTAAAATTCTACAGCGGTGTTGATCGCGTCCCTAGGATGTGAATCTACAATACAAAGTAGACCCTGGGCTTGATTCTCCATTTCAGTGGCTAAGTGCCAGCAGAAACTGAGAATTTGCGGGCGTTTTACGACACCAAAATCAGCGCTGAACACTCACCGATTCCGGTACTGGTGAGGGGTAGCAGCGGCAGCAGCTGAAACTTCCGGAACCTGCGGCAAAAATGGCCGGGTCCCTGGCTGCGCATGGCGTGGCTGTGCGCGGACCCAACCCACCAAATGCGACCCCACAGGCCACCCCCTGTCTACATCCACCAGATCCCCAGCCCTCACGGAACCCCCACCCAGTCAACAGCATGGATCCCGACCATGTGTGCTAGCGCTGCACAGTCCGCAGCTACCAAGCCGGGTTCCCAAACACACAGACCACACGTCAACCACGTGGTCGGGAACTCAGCCCATCGGGGGCGGAGCATAATGGGAGGGCCTTCCAATGAAGAGCCAACGCTGTTTCAACGACTTGGGGCGTGTGACGCCCTTTCGGAGGGGGCGGAGAATCCCAAACCATTGCCGCCCCTGATTTAGCTGCCGGAAGGGATTCTTTGCCCGATCGCCGTTTACGATATCGGCGTCGAGCAACAGAGAATCGCGCCTCCTGACTTTCAGGCATGGGTGGCACCTTGCCTGTTCTCAGGCAAGTGACAAGGGCGATGAGAACACTACTATGCACTACCATCCCCACCTATGAATTGTTTAGTTCTGTCTCCAAATTCTTTGTATCTGTAAGTGAATGTTGGATGTTACATCCTCACCCTTATCACGCCGTTTGGTGGTTTGCACAGTGGGAGCCCCAAGAGTGTTTGTGTTTATGAACCCCAGTTAAATTCCCAAGCTCAGCTGTGCGACTGTAGGGAGTTGTGAATTGAGGACCTGTCAGTTCCCTAAGGGCAGGACTGGGGAGGACTGGATATTAAGTACACTGGATTTCAGGCTTATCTCACAAACCTGTCACAGGCTGGCTTTAGATCAGTGATGGCAGATGCGTGGAGGCAGGTGTCCCTCTCGTCCTTTTAACTGCAGCAAGCATAAAAGAAAAAGAAAGCAAAAATGGTAAACGTACAAAGAAATAAAACAGTCTAGAGTTAATTAAACGGGAACAGTTTAGAAGAACAACTCGTTAACACGATAATGTGCGGTGAATATAATAAATTAATTTTGATTACCTTTATATTTGGAATGCACTAAAGTAAACCTTGGCATTTAAAATTTTAAAGACCATAAGAATTAAAAGGAGAATTACAGATGCAGTACATATGATTTACTGAGTAAATATTACCAGGAATAAAGTAACGGTCTCATTTAATTTAATTGAAAGGCTACTTGAATGGAATTATGCTATGCTGATCACATTAATCATGGCAAATTGTATGATGGCTTTCTTTTTAAAATTTCTGTAAGTTAATTTGAAAATATTGTAATGAATGGAGACATTTACAAATATGCAATACTTGTCAAAAGTGTACAGGGCGGCATGGTGGCTCAGTGGTTAGCACTGCTGCCTCACAGTGCCGAGGACCCAGGCTTGATCCCTACCTCGGGTCACTGTCCGTGTGGAGTTTGCACATTCTCCCCGCGTCTGCGTGGGTCTCACCCCCACAGCCCAAAAATATGCAAGGTAGGTGGATTGGCCATGCTAAATTGCCTCTTAAGCAGGGAAAAAAATAATTGGATACTCTAAATTTATTTTCAAAAAAACTTCTGTAAATCATCAGAAAGATGCTTTCAAAATACCCTGGGGAAAATCTTCTGTATATAGCCTGAATACTCCCAAAATTCCCAGCAGGGCTCTGAACCATTCTCGACCCATCTTCCACACTTCTGCTCTCACCCCTTCCCCTCCCTCTCAGAACCAGGAAAGGGTTGCCCTTGTCCTCACTTTTCACCCCATCAGGCTCTGCATTCAAAGAATCATCCTCTGCCAGTTCCGCCAACTCCAGCATGATGCCACCACCAAACACATCTTCCCCTCACTCTCCCTGTTAGCATTCTGCAGGGAATGTTCAGGATACCCTGGTCCACTCCTCCGGGCATCAGGCCCAACATCTCATCCTCTTCCCACAGCACCTTCCCATGCAATCGCGGAAGGTGTAACACCTGCCCCTTTACCTCTTCCCTGTTCACCATCCAATGTGAGGCAGCACTTCATCTGCACCTCCTTCAATCTGGTCTATTGCATTTGCTGATCCCAATGCAGTCTACTCGACATTGGAGAGACTAAACGCAGACTGGGTAACCACTTTTCAGAAGCAGGACCCTGACTTTCCTGTTGCTTGCATTTTCAACTCATAATCCTGCTCTGATATCCACATGTCCGTCCTTGGCCTGCTGCAATGTTCCAGTGAAGCCTGATACAAACTGGAGGAACAAACCTCATCTTCCAATTAGGCGCATTACAACCTTCTGGGCTAACATTGAGTTCAACAATTTCAGACTGCGACTCTCTCCTCCACCTTCACCCCATTTTTTATTTCTTTTCATTTATTTTATTTCTTCCATCAATCCGTTTTTCTCTCACCATTGCCCCACCCCCACCCCCACCCCATCCCACGTGAGCGATCTATTCCCTGTTCCGAGTTGTCCTTTAAGAAGTCTCACAATACCAGGTTAAAGTCCAACAGATTTATTTGAAATCACAACCTTTCACCTGATGAGGGAGCAGCGCTCTGAGAGCATGTGATTTCAAATAAACCTGTTGGACTTTAACCTTGTGTTGTGAGACCTCTTACTGTGCCCACCCCAGTCCTGTGCCAGCATCTCCACATCATAGTTGTCCTTTGACACACTGCTTACCGTTATTCTGCCATTAACACTTTCTGATCTCTTAATGTGTCACTATCAGCCCCCTTTTTAGCCTTGATCACCATAATTTACATTCCCTTTGTCTTTTTGTCCAATCTCCACCTATCACCGGCCCTCTATCCAGCCCCACTGCTTCACGTCCCCTCACACAACAGTATAAATCTGATCCTATTTCCCGTTCTCTTTAGCTTTGACAAATGGTCATCCAGACTCGAAGCATGAGCTCCGCACTCTCTCTCCATAGACACCGTCAGACCGAATGTCCAATATTTTCTGTTTTTGTTCCCAATTTAAAAGTTGCCCACTCAATATGGAGTTTAGCAGTGAATTAAATATTGCTGATTTAATAGAAATAGGACAGGTTCGAGTTGGATACCCGGTTTACACTCTGCCCAATTTTGCTATCCATTGTCATAGTTGCTTCAGCTCTGGAATGCTGCTAATCATGCATATAGGGCGCGATTCCCCCGGAAAGTGGAAGTGTGGTAGTGACCAGGAACTGCCACCAGCTTTCCGACGCTTGGCCCAGCCAAGCCAGCAACGCTAGTCAACGTTATTCATCCACTTAGCGAGGCCCCAAGGGCTTCTCGCCACAAATGAAGGCTCGCCAGCCGATTCACCGGGACCACGCTCGCCAGCCCCCCACTAACAAGATCAAGCAGCACTTGCTCAGCCAATCTCAGCCAGCTCGAAACAATGGCCTCCAGGAGACTGGCCCCAAGATTCAGGGACGCAGACCTGGGGAGACTGCTCGAAGCAGTGGAGGCCAGGAGAGATGTCCTGTTCCCCCGAGGGTCCGGAGGGTGAGCCACAGGGCAACCAGGGCTGCCTGGAAAGAGGTGGTAGTTAGCAGCTGTAAGGTCCTGGAGTGTGACCAGGAGGACTGGCCTCTAGTACCCCACACTGGGCAGCAGAAGTGAGTAGACACCAAAGCTCCCCCTCCCACGCGTGCATCCACATCCCCTCACTCTCCATTAGGCACACAACCCTTCCTTCACACCCCTCGCCACTGTGAAGCATGCGTGTGGCTAATGATGTCCTCTCTGCGACTCCTCAGGAAAGCTCTCCCACAACCGTCAGGAGAGGGCCCTGAATGGCGGAGGCATGCGGACTTAAGAATCTTCACCTCCTTCGAGGAGCGGGCCCTGGAGGTGACTGGGGTGGCCAAGGACAGAGCAGTCACCCATGTGGGGGTTGGTGGAAGCTGCAGAGGTGAGGAATCATCAGGCTGCACCAGGAGAACCTGTCAAATGTGAGTTGTTATTGCCTTACTGACTGACCCCAGGTCTATCCTCCCACATGTCCTTCAACCGATGACGCAGGCCCATTCCTGGTGGCCCCCTCTCCAGCTTCCCAGGAGACCACCTCGGAGGGCAACTCCGAGGAAGACACGATCAAGGCATCACAGCTGTCATCTCCACCCTCCACCAGTGCAGATACACACACCTCGGTGGGAAACGTTAGTGGTCAGGCTTCTGGGGCATAATCTGGTGAGCACAGCACTGCTGCCAACGCACATCAGGTGGGGGTAGTAACCCCCAGGCGAGGCAGCAGTCAGAGATTTGCTGGTTCTCAGGACCCAGCTGGGTCCCGGCCTGATAGTGAGCCTCAGGTACAGGGATACCCAGAGCTGATGGAGACTTTAGGGTGTGGTCAAGCCACCAGCAGGTCCATAGCCATTTGGAGAAGTCGCCAGCAATGTGTGGCACCGAGGCCAACACTGTCAATTGTGAGAGAGCCTGGTGCACGAAGTTAACACCATTAGTGGAGATGTACAAGGCATCGCTCAGTTGGTGACGGCCATGGCTGAGGGTCTAGGCAGAATGTCTGGGGGATGTCACCCAGTACCAGGCTGACCTTGGTGAGGTTTTGCGGGGCATGTCCCGCTTTCAGATGCGAATGGATGAGGTGCTGCGGAGCTTGTCCCAGTTGCAGGTGGGCATCGCCAAGGCGCAGCAGAGTATGGCCCAATCACTGAGGATCATCGTTGATGGTGCAGGCATCAGGGAGCTGTCAGGGCTGGCAGACCCAGATAATGCAGGGGCAGCCGGGGCTCGAACCTGCTGCCCCTCTGTCCGAACGTGAACTCCAGGGCCCTGTTGTCACCGATCGGGAGAAGGGGGTGCTGAGTTCCAACCCAGACCCATCCCATGGAGTGGCGACAGTGACCACAGTTCTCCAGAGTTCCACCCCTCTGATGAGGCCGCATCTTGCAATCAGCACATGGGGCATAGTGGCACGGCTATGTATATGCCATTGGCAAGTGGCAGGGGCCCTCGGCCCCCAGAGGACACCCGCCAGGCGCATCATAGAACAGTACAGCACAGAACAGGCCCTTCGGCCCTCGATGTTGTGCCGAGCCATGATCACCCTACTTAAACCCACGTAACCCGTATACCCGTAACCCAACAATCCCCCCATTAACCTTACACTACGGGCAATTTAGCATGGCCAATCCACCTAACCCGCACATCTTTGGACTGTGGGAGGAAACCGGAGCACCCGGAGGAAACCCACGCACACACGGGGAGGACGTGCAGACTCCACACAGACAGTGACCCAACCGGGAATCGAACCTGGGACCCTGGAGCTGTGAAGCATTGATGCTAACCACCATGCTACCGTGAGGCCCCAAAGGCATCGAAGGCCACGAGGTAAACAGCTGGCTGCCTGCACCTCTGATGTGCATCCTAGGGTGGCACCTAGACGTAGTGGTAGAGCTAGGAACGTCAGGCACATCGAGGATCACTGAGGGCACCATGGGAGGGAGGGCAGGTCAGGGGTGAGGGGAGCAGCACCATTAGGAGAATGGGGAATTATACAACACAGTAAACACCCTTGAGCACAACCAGTATGACGCTTCTGTCACTTTCTTCCGCAATGTGGGCATTGAAGCCTACTTGTGACAATAAGCAATTATTATTATTATTATTACCTCTGAACCCTTGGGCCCATCTCTCCAGGCATCTCCCCTCCGTCCGCCCGCCCCGGGCACACGGTATGCAGGTGATGGAGGTGAGCGAACACTCAGCAGACGGGAAAAGGTCAGGCTATGGCATAGATTGAGGAGCACTGGCACTCAGCTCTCTGCAGGATATCATCAACCCCCGGCCCTCGACAGTGACCCGCTGACAGTGCCAACATGGTCCCAGCACCCTGGAGTGATGTGACACATACCCTGAGATGTTGGCTGCTGCAGGATTCAGGTACACTGACCATGCATCAAGGTGTGATTGGGATGCTAGGCAATGACTCCCACATGGCCCACCCTCCCACAGGAATCCACTTAGGATATGTCAAGTGCTTACTTAACCACAATTTCCAATTTTAGCAATAGCCTTCAGCCGCACAACTAGAGGCCTAGGCAGTCAGTGGGGCTATGGGTGATCGGTGGAACAGACGGGCAAGGACAAGGAACAGATACACACGATTCAGGGGTTGGCATGCTGGTGCCACATGCAGTTGTCCGCCTCCCTTCCATAGCGGCCCACCTCTGTGGAGAATCCCCTACTCCCGGAAGAGGGTCCCCCACCCCACCGAGCACTGGAGCAGCAAGCTCCGCGCCCCCAGGCTCTTTGCCTGTGAGCAAAGATTGCTCCTCCCCACAGAGGCCCTTCCGCCAGGTTCATGATTTTAAAAAGGAGTACTAATCGGCACAAGTGTGACCAGTTGATGGGGTGGCCGATGAATCACGGGTGGCTGTTGGATACGAGGTGACTCGTTAATTGTATGGAAATAGAGCTTACGTGGTGATAATATGTTTCTCGCCATGCTACGGTGAGATTCCGATTTCGCCTATGGGAGCGGGCAGGTTGCATTCCAAACTGTTCGGCGCCTGGTGCAGTTCTCGTTTTCAGCCTCTCCCGCTATTCACTGGCCTCATTTCACTCGAACGAGAGCGCAGCGAGGCTGGAGAATTGCGTCCATAGGCTCCGAACTGCCACCTGGCTGTAAAGTTACCAACATTAGGCAGTCAATCTATCTAAGGATTAACCCCTGGCTAAAATGGCCAAGGAGGAAGGGAGCACCCATGCGGTGCTGTGGGAGGAAGGGGTAGGTGCCCAATGTAGAAATGGAGCCTTTGTGGGAGGTGCCACCCCTTAAATTTGAGTGGCCATTAATTGGGGCGAAGGAAAGCAGGCAACCCTAGTCCTTGCCTTCTCCCATTAAAAGTATCGACAGGTTGGCGGTGGGCAGGTGGGTGTTGGGAAGGCCATCTGGGGAATTTTATTCAACCCCTGCCTGCAAACCGGCCAGTGGAAGATAGTAAAATTCTATCCATTGAATGTCCGGTGCATCCTCTGCTTTTCATTTTGTTAAGTATCTTTGTTCTTCTGCAAATTGTTATTCAAGCTACTGGGTAACCCTAACTGCACACCCGACATCTGTTAAGGACTTGCAGATACAACATTTAATTTCATGGTTTTATAGACAAAGTTCTTTGTGCATGACCCCATTGTTGACTCCCGCCTTGATGTTTGGTAAGAAAGGGTTAATTTACTTTTTCAATGGGCTGTATCAAGGGCTGGTGAAGTGAAGTTAAATTAAATGCAAACTGGTTAATGTTAGCTGGCTGTTTGGTGAAGAAACTTGTGCGCCATTCAGCCCAAGACAAAAACTGAACAGTAATATGCCAGACCATTGTTGGCGAGAATCTAAATAAGGTTATTAAAGGCGAGCACATACCTATTAGGATAACAAAACCAGTACCGAGCAGTCCTGGGCGCTGCATCTTAGGAAGGACTTATCAACCCAGGAGGGAGTGCCGCATAGGTTTACCAGAATGATACCTGATCTCCAAGAGTTATAATGAGAAGGAATTAAATACATTAGGGCTGTATTCTCTTGAATTTAAAAACCGAAGGGGTGATCAGATCAAAGTTTCCAAGTTATTAAGGCGATAGAAAGAAAGAGGCTATTCCGCTGGTTGGGGAGAGTAGGACTCGGGGGCATCATCTAATAGTTAGAGACAGACCTTCAGGAGTGAAATTAAGGAATACTTCATCACACAAAGGTGGCAGAAGTTTGGAACTATTTTGCATGCAACTATTGATGCTAGATCAAATGTTAATGTTAAAACCGATGTTGATAAGAGTTTTGTTAACCTAAGATACAAAGGAATACAGGAAAGATGGGTATGTGGAATTAGTTTGCAGATCAGCCATGATCTGGTGAATTGTGGAACAAGTTCAAGGCACACAGGGGCCTACTTTTGTTCCTATGTTCGTTACTCTATATTTATGTATGTTCTCCTCATTCTCTCCATATCCATTGATCTCTTCCTGAGGAAGGTCTCTTGTTGAAAAATCTATTAACGGTGGAGCATTTGAGATTGGGATCTCTTTTTGCAAGAACTGTAGACACAAAGCTCGTTCAGACTATTCAATGACGATGTCTTCTTCACTAACAACTGCTTTCAAAATGACAGTTTTCTGGATAAAATAATTGGGCTGGATTCTCTGGTCCCCCAGCCAAGTGTTTCTCGGCGTCGTGCCTCCGCTGGTGGTGGGATTCTATCCTCCCACCGCTTATCAATGGGATTTCCCATTGAAACCATCCTGCGCTGCCAGGAAACCCGCTGGCAGGGAAAAGTGAGTCCCAATGGCCAGAGAATTCCAGCCATTTTATCTTTTTATTCACATTATCCAAAAATGTATTATTTTCAGGTTGCAAATCTACTAATATTTTCCATTTGCTTTTAAATGTTTTGCTACAAACACTAATTTGCAATTCCACATCTCTTGGTAGGGTGGAAACAATGCTGGCCACACAGTTGTTGCAGATGGAAAAGAATATGATTTTCACCTTCTTCCAAGTGGCATTATTAACCCTAAAGCCATTTCTTTTATTGGTAAGTAAACTAAAACTTGGATGAACAGCAAATATTTGAGAAAAGCAATGGGGCGGGATCCTCTGTCCCACGGGCCCCCGGGATTCTTCGTCTCGCCAGCTGGCCAATGGGATTTCCCATTGTGGGCAGCCCCACGCCATCGGGATATCCCCGGGCTGCCAGCGCAATGGAGAATCCCAACAGCGGATGGATGATGGATAAATGTGTCCCGGAGATCAGGTCAAAAAGATATGGTATACCCTTGTTCTATATAGTTAGCTTATTTGCTGTAGTGGTGCAATTTGCATCAGCATTCTTAGGCTGAGAGGGAAAAAATCAGCTAAGGTTCCCATTCTTGTGTTTACCCAATAATTTCTAATGAAAACGGTGAATCAAGAAAATATGGTCAGGCTTGTTTATGATATCTTCTATAATGGAATAGGCAAAAATAGTTGCTCTGCATGTCAAGTATGAAGAATGACCACCAGCATAAGAAACACAAAGGGAACCTATCATCTGTGGTGCAATATTTGCATATTTATCACTAAATACTGGAGATAAAAGATCAGTGGAATTGGAGAAAGGAGTAAAAGAAAAACATCTGTGTACCTAAACTATAAAGATGCAACTTAACATTGGTGAAAAATCACCTGTTAGCCATTGATGAGAGCCACTTAACTAGAAATAGCTGCACCCAAGAGGGCCCGAATGACAATGATGAAGATAATTGGTTGCAATATAATCTGAGTGCCAGTTTTCAGCACTATTGGGGTCCTGCCATTAAGGACATTAATGCTACACAGTTTTAGTGCAGATCAGTGCGCTGTGTTGTTTAATTCATTGCTGCAATCAATCAAACTGGAAGGAGCCTGTAAAACTGTTGGATGTTATAAGCAGAGTGGGTGAAATTTATTTTCTTCAAAACGCCTGAGACCTTAACAGCCAGCAAATTTTACAAGAAAACTTGGCATGTTCATTCTGTAGTAACCCTGTAGGCAAGGTTGGTGTTGGGGGATTGTTGCTCACCTGAACTTTGATTTTTTTTAAAGAATTTTTAAATTATTGCTAATTATCATATCTTAATCTATACCGTTTTCTACTTTAGGAAATGGTGTTGTAATACATTTGCCTGGCTTGTTTGAAGAAGCTGAGAAAAATGAAAAGAAAGGTATACTGGTTCAGTTTTTGAATACTTTATATGACATTTTCATTGAAAGTAGTACATCCCATTCCAAATTTTGTAATGTTTCTGCCAGAATCATATCCATTTGTATGTTTCCTCTTCTTCCCCATACATCTTGTCCTTCTGATTGTTACTTTCACTTGTATCTCCCAAGCCAAAAAAAACAGTTAGAGAATCTATCCCCAGGTAAATGGCTTGATTGTTCTCCTATCTGTCAATATAGGATTTTGTCAGAGAAGTCTGAGGTAGCAGGAATGATATAGCAGAGAAGGAAGCTTATGCCTGCAACATATTTTGGGAGAGCAGTTAGAAAAACACCCCGCTCTTTCCCATTCCCCTTCAAAACTTTCAAGCATTTATCCAAGTTTCTTTTTTTTTATAAATGTTTTTATTCAGTTTTCATATTTTATATTGAACAAATTACAAATTGTTAGGAGAGAAAAAAAAAACAAACACGCAAAAATTAACATACATATTTACAGGTAAGCATCTTCGTAGTAGTAACTGCGCCCCCCCCCCCCCCCCCCCCCCCCCCAACATGTTTATTTAGTTTGGTTTTGGGCCTTAGCTAGCCATCGAACCCCCGTACCGAACCTGTAGCCCCCCCCCCCCCCCCCGCTACCTTCCCCCGACTATTCTTCCTCTTGTACATTGGCCACAAATAGGTCCCGGAACAGTTGCATGAATGGCTCCCACGTTCTGTGGAAGCCGTCGTCCGACCCTCGGATGGCAAATTTGATTTTCTCCATTTGGAGAGATTCCGAGAGGTCGGACAGCCAGTCCGCAGCTCTGGGCGGTGCTGCTGACCGCCAGCCAAACAGGATTCTACGGCGGGCGATCAGGGAGGCAAAGGCAAGGGCGTCCGCCCTCCTCCCCAGGAATAGATCTGGCTGTTCTGAAACCCCGAAGACCGCCACTATCGGGCATGGCTCCACCCTCACTCCCACCACTTTGGACATAACCTCGAAGAAGGCTGTCCAGTACTCCACGAGTCTGGGGCAAGACCAGAACATGTGGGCGTGGTTGGCCGGGCCTCTTTGGCACCGTTCACATCTGTCTTCCACCTCCGGGAAGAACCTACTCATACGGGTTCTTGTTAAGTGGGCTCTATGTACCACTTTTAGTTGCGTCAGGCTGAGCCTTGCGCACGTGGAGGTGGAGTTGACCCTATGCAGTGCTTCGCTCCAGAGTCCCCACCCTATCTCCATCCCCAGGTTGTCCTCCCATTTCCTTCTTGTTGCGTCCAGTACGGTGTCGTCCCTATCTACCAGTCGGTCATACATGTCACTACAGTTCCCTTTCTCTAGGATACTTGCGTCCAGTAGGTCTTCCAGTAGTGTCTGTCGTGGCGGTTGTGGGTACGTCCTTGTCTCCTTTCGTAGGAAGTTTTTGAGCTGCAGGTACCGTAGCTCGTTCCCCCCAGCTAGCTGAAATTTCTCTGTCAGTTCGTCCAGTGTTGCGATCCTGTCGTCCGTGTATAGGTCCCTGACTGTCAGTGTCCCCCCGTCCTGCCTCCACCTTTTGAAGGTGGCGTCGGTCAGTGCTGGTTTGAACCTATGGTTGTTGCAGATGGGAGCCCTGTTCGACATTTTGGTCAGGCCAAGTTGCTGCCGCAGTTGGTTCCAGGATTGGAGGGTGGCTGTCACCACTGGGCTGCTGGAGTGTTTTTTGGGTGGGGATGGGAGTGCTGCCGTGGCGAGGGCCCGGAGGGAGGTTCCCATGCAGGAGGCCTCCTCCGCACGCACCCACTCAGCTTCTGGCTCCTGGATCCATCCCCTTACTCGCTCGGCTGTTGCTGCCCAGTGGTAGAATTGTAGATTCGGGAGGGCTAGCCCTCCCCTGGTTTTTGTTTTTTGTAAGACCTTCTTTGGGATCCTAGCATTTTTACCCCCCCATACGAACGCCATGATGAGTTTGTCCAGCGCTTTGAAAAAGGCCTTGGGGATGTAGATCGGAATGGATCTAAACAGGAAGAGGAACCTGGGCAGTACGTTCATTTTGATCGTCTGAACTCTCCCCGCGAGGGAGAGCGGGAGTGTGTTCCATCTTTGCAGGTCCTTTTTAACTTCCTCCGTCAGGCTGGTGAGGTTCCATTTGTGGATCCCTTTCCAGTCATGGGCTATTTGGATCCCCAGGTAGCGGAATTTATGTCGGGCTTGATTGAACGGCAGCCCCTTTAGTGCTGCCCCCCCCCCCCTTGCGGGTGTACTGGGAAGATCTCACTTTTGCTCATGTTGAGTTTGTAGCCCGAGAAGGCTCCAAACTCTTTCAGGAGCGCGATGATTCCGTCCATGCTGCTTTGTGGGTCCGAGATATAGAGGAGCAGATCATCCACATAGAGTGAGACTCTGTGCTCTCTACCTCCCCTTCGGATCCCCCTCCAATTTTTTGCTGCCCTGAGCGCGATTGCTAGCGGTTCAATTGCTAGTGCGAACAGCAGCGGGGACAGTGGGCATCCTTGTCTGGTGCCCCTGTGCAGCTGGAAGTATTGGGAGTTGGTATTGTTGGTCTGTACACTCGCCATGGGAGCGTTGTACAGGAGCTTTACCCAAGCGGTGAACCCTGTTCCAAGCCCGAACCGCTCCAGTACCTCTATGAGGTATTTCCACTCGACTCTGTCGAAGGCCTTTTCTGCGTCCAGGGAGACGATCACCTCTTGTGTTCTCTCCCCGGAGGGGGTCATTATCACGTTCAGCAGGCGCCTGATGTTCGCGGTAAGCTGTCTACCTTTGACAAAGCCCGTCTGGTCCTCTGTGACCACCTCAGGTACACAGTCTTCTAGCCTCTTGGCTAGGATTTTGGCCAGTATTTTGGCGTCTGCATTCAGCAGAGATATGGGTCTGTATGACCCACATTCCGTTGGGTCTTTGTCTTTCTTAGGTATCAGCGAGATTGAGGCCTGTGCTAACGTGGGTGGCAACGTGCCCCTAGCTAGCGAGTCTGTGAACATCTCCCGCAGGTGCGGGGCCAGCGCTGTCGCAAATTTTTTGTAGAAGTCCGCCGGGAATCCGTCCGGTCCCGGCGCCTTCCCCGCCTGCATGGAGCTAATGCTGTCCATGATCTCTCCCAGTGCTAGTGGTGCTTCCAGATCCCGTTTTCTGCCCTCTCCCACAACTGGTATGTCCAGTCCGTCAAGAAACCGGTTCATCCCAGCCTTCCCCATTGGGGGCTCTGAGGTGTACAGCTCTTGGTAGAAGGCCTTGAAGGTTTTGTTAATCCTCTCTGGTTCTGTTTCCAACGTGCCTCTGGTATCTCTGATTTGCGCAATTTCTCTGCTGGCTGCCTGCTTTCTCAGCTGGTGGGCCAACAGGCGGCTGGCTTTGTCTCCGTGTTCGTATAGGGCCCCGCGTGCCTGGCGGAGTTGGTGTACTGCTTTCCTGGTGGAGAGCAGGTCAAAGTTCCTTTGTAATTCTTTCCTCTCCGCCAGGAGTTCTACGGTCGGGGCCTCGGAGTATTTATGGTCTACCTCCAGTATGGAGTCGACCAGCTTCTGCCTAGCCACCCTTTCCTCCCTATCTCTTTGCGCTTTGTAGGCTATGATTTCCCCTCTTAGTACGGCCTTAAGCGCTTCCCAGAACGTGGAGGGTGAGACCTCCCCGTTTTGGTTGATCTCAGTGTACTCCGCTATGGCCTGCGCTATCCTTTCGCTGAAGGCCTTGTCAGCTAGTAAGGCACCGTCCAACCTCCATTTGGGGCGCTGGGCCCTTCCCGTCTCTAGCCGCACATCCATGTAGTGTGGAGCGTGGTCTGATATCACAATTGCGGCGTATTCCACCTTGTCTATCTCTGGAAGCACCGTTTTCCCCACCACAAAGAAGTCAATTCTGGTGTACACGTTGTGTACTGGGGAGAAGAAAGAGAATTCTTTCTCCCCCGGGTGGGCGAATCTCCAGGGGTCTACTGCTCCCATCTGCTCCATATAGTGACTGAGTTCCCTTGCCATGTTTGAGGTTTTCCCCGTTCTGGGGTTTGATCTGTCCGTCGTTGGGTCCTGTACACAGTTGAAGTCCCCCCCCATGATTAGTCGGTGCGTCGCTATGTCCGGGATTTCTGCCATGGTCTTTTGGATGAAGCTCGTGTCGTCCCAGTTGGGCGCGTACACGTTAACTAGAACTACCGGCGCCCCATCCAGGGCCCCGCTGACCATGACATACCGTCCCCCTGGGTCCGTAACCGTCTTTGTCGCCCTAAACATTGTCCTCTTGCCAATCAGGATCGCCACCCCCCTGGCCCTTGCCCCATAACAGGAATGATAGGTTTGTCCCACCCAGCCCTTTCTTACCCGCAGTTGGTCCTGCTCCCTCAAGTGCGTCTCTTGGAGGAAGACTATGTCGGCCCTCATGTTTCTAAGGTGGGTGAGGACTCTAGATCTCTTCACTGGGCCGTTAAGTCCCCTTACGTTCCAGGTGACTATTCTGGTGGGGGGCTTCTGCCCCCTTGCTCCTGTGGGGTTAACCATATTTGTCCGGTGGACGCGCCCCTGCCCTCTGGGGTTTCCCTTTGTTAGGGGGCCGTCCAGGATGTCCACTATCACTGCTCTCCCCATGCGGTCGGGTCCCTGCACTCCGGGGTTCCCCCTTGTCCCGGGGACACCCGCCATGGCCGTCCACTGTGTGTCCGCCACGCGGGTAGTCCCCTGCACTCCGGGGGGCCCCTTCACCCACAGACCGTACTGGGTGGGTGCTTGCAGCAGTTCCCTGTTTCGAGCCCTTGTCTGTGGCACTTTGTGGCCCTATTCCCTTTCTGGCCTCTTTTGTCCCTTCGTCCCTGCATTTCCCCTCCCTGGTCTCTCGCCCCCCGAGTGCCCCCCCCCCCCGCTCTATCCCTTTCGGGGATACCCCTGTATACCCCTCCATTGCCCCTCTCTCCCCCATTCCTGTCCCCATTTGCTCTCCCACCTTTTCCAAGTTCCTTTTGATGGTTGCTATTGAATCTGTTTCCGCCATCTTTTCAGGCATTGCATTCCCGATCATAACTACTTGCTGCATAAAGACAACCGTCTTATTCAGTTTGTCAAAAACGGTTCACGATTCCTGTAAAGTCGCTCAACAATACAAGTTTTCGGTTTTCCCACAGAATTAAAGGCATTCATCCCTGGAACCATTCCAGTAAATCTTTTCTGTACTGCCCCCAAGACCTCAATAACTTTGGTATCCAGAATTGGACGCAGTACTCCAACTGCGGCCACACCATTTTACAAATCAGTTTCAAGGGGTGAGCAAAACTCCTTACCTTTAATGACCCCATTTATAAGAACTGATTTGCTTTATTAAAGCAATCTTCTCGACTTTTCCTGCTGTCTTCAAAGATGTGTGTCCATATGCGACTAGGTTTCCCTGGCCCTGTACCCTCTTCAAAATTACACCATTTAGTCTATATTGCGTCAAGAATGCCAAATTTCAAACAATCACAACAGGATTTTGTCAGGTGACTGGAATGATATAGCATAGAAGCAAACTTGTGCCAGTGTCATATTTTTGGAAGAGCACACCTCTGGTCTTTCCCATTTCCCTGCAAAACTTTCAAGTATTTAGCCAAATCCCTTCTGAAGCACAAAAGAAAAGGAGTACTGATTGATTGGCAAGTCAACTTTGATTGGCCGATGTGTTACCTTGGAGAAAAGCAACGGGAAACAATTAAACAACCTTATTGAGATAATTAGTCAAGTTTGTAATGAGGCTAATTTACACTCTCTAGAAGCAACGTACATTCATACACAGGGACCCGATCTCTGCTAATGAAAAGGAATATGTTCATGCCTCGTGCCTTTTTTTTGAATAACCCCAAAGCATGATTAGCCTTTGATTCCCTCTTGCTTTCTCCATGGCACCACCTCGGGCACCAACTTGCCAGCCAGTCAACACCAGTTTTCTTCTGTGGTATTAATTGTGATCGTTTGAATTTTAGCATTCCTGCGTTTTACCTGGTTGAGTGCAACAACACCAGAAACATATCTCTCTTTTCAGCAATATTCAAGTTTTGTACTACAAAGTGACCATTTACTTTAAAGTGCCGTTCCTCATTCTTCTTACCATAAGGTATCACTCCACACTGCAAATTTTGAAATTTGATATTATAATCTGTAAATCCAAGTCTAGGTCATTAATATATATCAAGAAGAGCTGTCACTATAATACCGATCCCTGAGGAACATTACTGTATACCTCCATTCAGACTGAAAAACAACTGCTGTTTACCATTGCTCTCTGCTTTCTGTCTCTTAGCTAGTTTTGTATCCATACTGCCCTTTAATCACACGGCGTTGATTTGGTCCACTCAAGTGCATATATCTGCATTGCATTCCTGATGACGATATAACCATTCTGAGATTTTTGAGGAACCATTCCGATACATGCTTCTCAAGATCAGGCCAATGGTTGGCCCCTGTTCTGAGAGCGGATTTCAGGACCGATTTTTTTTTTTCCATTCTTAATCAAATTATTTTGCCGCAGCACAGTTATTTGATGAGTTAGCAGTGTTTACGACTTGTAGCTCAAAAGCAGCTTCGTATTTCATTCCTGATTCTGGAGGTCCTGTTTCTATTTGTGACTCACTGTACTATGTTCAGTCTGCTCTGTGTGGGCATGTCTTAAACTCCCATGCATCTTTGCAACACTGCCCATACCCAGGCAGCGCAGCTTTCATTGGGGTCCAACGTCAAAGTCCAGCAGATTTGGAGGGAAGGAAGACCTGCTCCCTTTTTACTGCACTAGCTGCTGTAAAGTAGGCCAATTTAAAGTGACAAGTTAGGGAGAAGATAAGTATCTAAAGTAAACAGATAGATTGAGGGGGATCAGCAGTCAGTGGTGTTTGGGAGTGGGGTTGGAGTTCAGCCTGGTCACAGAGTGGGTGGGCAGGCCTATTATTTAGAAAGATTTTGTCCATTGACATTAAACTGACTGGCCTGTAGGTGCTGCCCTCCCCTTTTAATAAGGCTTCACTGTTTGCAGTCCTACACTCCTCTGGCATCACTTCCACATTTAGTGAGGAAAAGAGCATGGTGGCTAAAATTTCCTCACTTTTCACTCTTATTTCCCTCAGTAATCTGGGACACATCCCATCTGGATGAGGTCATTTTTTTTCTACTTCGAGGACTGCCAACCTTTATGTCCCTTCCCTTTATCTATTTTATTCCATCCAATATCTCTATTACCTCTTCCATTATGGTCACATTGATAGGAGCGTCTTCCCTCGTGATAATAGATGTAGACATACCCTCTCCCCCCACAAGATGACATTTTTTTAACAATCAATAATTGGCCTTACCCTTCATATGACCACCCTTTCAGTATTTATGAAGTACTTTCAGGTTCTCTTTTATGTTGGTCACTAATCTCTTCTCATACTTCCCTACACCTCCTTATTTCCTTTTGCAATTCACCTCTGTACTTTTTATATTGTCTTGGTTTGCTACTTCTTGGTTCTCCAGCGTCGCTTTTGGGGGGGTACCCCAATGATGCACTGGGGAATCCCTCTGGGAAGTTCCCACCATAAGGGTTTAATTGTCCAGAAGGGCTAACCTCCCCTGGACAATTGCCCTGGGCTGGGAACAATCAGACAAACCAATTTAAATCGCTAACTTTGGAACTTTCAGCCTGATGGTTATTCTGAAAGATTTAGAAGGAGAAAAATCAATTTTCTCCAACAACTTAAATAGACTATTTCTGCTCACATGGTTGAATGCCTTGGCGAGATTGATGAAAGCAGTATGTAGTCATCTCCTTTGTTCAAGGGGTTTTTCTTCCTGCTTCTGGACTCTATTGTTCTAGCAATTTACCTGCGCGTTTTCTCCTCTAACTGTTTCGCACTATTTTGTGGTCTATAATATATGCCCAGTAGGAAAATAGCTCCTCCATTGTTCCTTAATTCTAACCAAATAGATTTCTATTTTTGACACTCGCCTCTCCCTCCCTAACCATCCTATTCCACTTTCCAAGGGTCTGTGGAACATCACCCAGGGTGATGGGCCTGTGCTGGCCCTATCAGCGGGTCAATGTAAAAGGCAGAAGAGTGATGATAACTTGCTGTGGGGAAAGCTCTGGTGCTCTGCAGTTTATGTCAAAGGTGGCTCCTGTCATCTGCTGACAGCGCGCACACACCCGTCCTCTGAACGCGGTCTGCGTCGGGGGCATTTCGTCTTGGGCTACTGTGCCCAGGAGGCAGATGTTGGGAGGAAGCAGAAGGCAACAGGGGGTGGGGGTGCAGGCAGGCACTTTGTGAAGATCAACGTGACAGAGGTTGCACATGGACAGGTGGAACATATTTTAATAGTGAACATAGAACATAGAACAGTACAGCACAAAACAGGCCCTTCGGCCCTCGATGTTGTGCCGAGCAATGATCACCCTACTCAAACCCACGTATCCACCCTGTACCCGTAACCCAACAACTCCCCCCCCCCCCCCCTTAACCTTACTATTAGGACACTACGGGCAATTTAGCATGGCCAATCCACCTAACCCGCACATCTTTGGACTGTGGGAGGAAACCGGAGCACCCGGAGGAAACCCACGCACATACGGGGAGGACGTGCAGACTCCACACAGATAGTGACCCAGCCGGGAATCGAACCTGGGACCCTGGAGCTGTGAAGTATTTATGCTAACCACCATCCTACCGTGCTGCCCCATTATGAACATGCTACCGTGCTGCCCCAATGATGAACATTAGACATTTTCATTCCCCCTAGCAACAGATAGTGACTCCCCCCGTCCCAGTGCCAATTCAGTGTCTCTCTCTCTCTTGATCTTTCGTGGTCAGTGTTATGTCTGGGTATATCCCCCGGATGCACATCAGGGGTGGAGGCCCCCAAAAGTGACGCTCGGGAACCAAGCCTGCTGCTTTTCGCGCCCTGTGACCTTTGATGCCCTTGGCAGACATCCTCTGGAGGGCCTGGAGCCTGAAGGATCCGGCCGACTTACCGGTGTCACAGACATCAAAGTAGGCCATTCAGATCTTTGAGCCACTCCACCATGAAATTAGATCAAGGCTGGTTTTCTACTTCAACACCATTTTCCTGCACTATCCCCATATCCCTGGATAATTTTAATATATGAAAAGCTATTAATCTCAGTCTTGATAACACTCAATGAGCCCCCATAGCCCTCTGGGACAGAGAATTCCTCATCTCCGTTCAAAGTGACCTGCCCCTTATTCTGTGACTGTGTCTCCTGTTCTGCACACTCCCAACCAGGGGAAATCATCTTCTTGCATCTACATTGTCAAACCCTGTAGGAACTGTGTAGGAATGAAATCACCCCATTCTTAAACTCCGGAGAATAAAGGCAAAGTCTGGTGAATCATTCTTCGTAGGACTTTCCCTTCATCTCAGGAATTAATTTAGTGAACCTTTGTTGCACTCCTTCTGTAGAAAGTATGGGTGCAGTTTTCTGGCCACGTTGCACCCGACGCCAATGCCGCTGTTCCTGGTAAATAGCGGGAGAGCCCAAAAACGGGTTTGCGCGGGCGCCAAACTGATCTTGATGCTCCCAACCTGTGATGCCCAACTAAATCTGGATCATGTCCAGCGAGGACATGATCCAGATTAGCATATTTGAATGAGTCACAAATCTCATTTAAATATGCGTAGCCTGTTCCGTAGCCAAAGTCTCCTGGCTCCTGGGATTCACTGCCCCAGCGACGCAGCGTGATGCTGCCGTCAATTAATAATGGTTTCCAAAAACAGAAACAAGACGTGATGGTCATGCCGGGTGGCTCAAAGGCCATTGGAGCCCTGCTTGGTTCGCACTGTAGTGGTGCCAGGGATAGTGTTCAAATGCCACGAGTAGTGCCTGGTTGCCAGGGATAATGCCTGGGTGCCTAAGGGCACTTCCAAGGGGGCGGAACCTGATGGGGGCCATGTCTATGAAAGGGGAGGTACATAAAGGGGAGCCCTGAATGGGGGTGTGTGGGGGTGTATGAAATGGGGGGGTCACCCTTGTGCCTGCGATTGGTTGGGGGTGAGGGGGGGGGAGTGACACAGACATTTAGCGATTGGTGGTTAGCCATTTTGACCGGGCAGCTGATGGTGAAGTCCCACGGCCGGCCCCCTGCCTCCCCCTTCCACGTGCCGCACCGCAAACCCCCCATAGAGACCCCCAACCTAGAGTGATCCTCCACAGGGACCCCTAAGTAAAGGGACACATCTAAATAGAGGGGGCCCCTGCAGAGACCACCTAACTAGCATTGTGATAACACAACTGCTTCACAGCTCCAGGGTCCCTGGTTCGATTCCAGCTTGGGTCACTGTCTGTGCGGAGTCTGCACATCCTCCCCGTGTGTGCGTAGATTTCCTCCTGCTTCTCCGGTTTCCTCCCACAGTCCAAAGATGTGCAGGTTAGGTGGATTGGCCATGATAAATTGCCCTTCGTGTCCAAAATTGCCTTTTGTGTTGGGTGGGGTTACTGAGTTATGGGGATAGGGTGGAGGTGTTGACCTTGGGAAGGGTGTTCTTTCCAAGAGCCGGTGCAGACTCAATGGGCCGAATGGCCTCCTTCTGCACTGTAAATTCTATGAAACTAGAGGGACCACCCCCACAGACCCCATCCCCCCCCCCCCCCCCCCCAGAAAAAAGACCTCTGTCTGGAAGCTAGAGAACAGTCCAGACAGGGGCAGTGACCAAAATTACAGTTGTAACACTTAACGGGTCCATTCCTGGAAAGAGAACAGTGGTGACCTGTGTTTAAACCCCTCAGATCCATTAGCTGCAAGCCATTCATTCATTTCTAGTAGTGGGCTGTGATTGACAGCTTCCACAAAACAGCTGTAGCCTTGATTGATTCATCGCCCTTCATGGGTGAGTCACTCTTAAGTGCTGAAACCCCACAAAGGGCGGGAACCTCATTTCCATAAATTTCCATTCATTTTAATATTAAGTGGCTCCCCTGTCAAATGATCCCATCTCACGACATCTTCAAACTTCGCCCTGCATTTACAACAAGTTGGGCCTGACATGAGACAGTCAAGGAGATACCTCCGCGGTTCAAAGATAAGTATAGACACCGGGGGGAGAGGGTACAGGGACATGCATGGGCAGTGCCCTGGCAGCGGTTGGTACTGCAGGTTGGCTGCTCTTTCTCAGCAGCTCTGGAGAATTTACTAAACTATAATCTTATGAATACATCTCATTCTCCAATTTTGTTTTGATCTCTTTTGATAATATATATTTTCCTTAGGATTAAAAGAGTGGGAGAAGAGGCTGATCATTTCAGACAGAGCACACTTGGGTAAGTAAGTAATGGCAAAGCTGTTTGGCAACATTTGAAAATCATCTGGCTGGTTGAAAGCGTCAGACTTTGAATACCTTGCCAACAATTGGTGCATTTTTGGTAACATTTTCTCTCAGTAAACTTAAGAAACATAGAAGATACAGTGTGGTATATATTTTGAACTTGATTTTCTTCTATTTAATTTCAGTGTTTGATTTTCATCAAACTGTTGATGGACTTCAAGAAATCCAGCGCCAAGAGCAAGAGGGGAAAAAGTAAATATGGCTTGAGAGTGTTAAATGTGTGCTGCAAAAGCATTTTAGAAGTTAGAACAACTTGAGTATGGCACTAATAGTCTTGCTTTTGCGTTATTTACGTTATAGAATTGTTGCTGACAGTAACAGCATGATCAGAGTCAACCTGGCGATATGAAGATAACATCTGTGATTTTAGGCCTGATGTGACCCTTCTGTGCAGGCTAGCAAGCAACATTGTGTTTTTGCACAGGTTTTCTTGAGTTCAGGAAAGATTTGTGTCCTGATTAGAAAAGTTGGAATATATCCTTAAATTAACCAAATGTACGCAGGATTAGACTGCGCAAATGGAACAGCAGGGGAACTGCATCACACTGCAGAATACCTTCCCATGTGAGGTATCCAATTGATTTCACTTGGAAAAAGTACAAATGTGCATTTACATTTGCTGCATTTATCTTTGGGGGGTTTCTTTGCAAAATTTTCCTTGTCAAGTTATTTTTAGAGCAACAAGAGAGTATAGCTGTATTTTTGTTTTAAGAAGAGTAAAGACTGGGTTTCTTTCTTCACGGGACATTAAAGAGGCACTTGTTGTTTTCTCTAGTATTGGCACAACAAAGAAAGGGATAGGACCAACATACTCCTCCAAAGCAGCAAGGACCGGTCTCCGCGTCTGTGACCTGTTGGCTGACTTCAGTGACTTTAGTTCCAGGTAATAATACAAAAACTGTGTGATGCACCATCAATTGGACTCGAGTCGTGAAGTAGTTCCAAACAACAGGCTTTAATACACTAGATGTGTGCCCGGCAGTAGACGTACAGAGAAAGGCCGACTACCAGCCGGTACGGATTCTTATACCCCGCTTCGTAGGCGGAGCTACCAACCTCTCAGCCAATCGGCGGGGAGTCACATGACTAGCCTCAGCCAATTGGCAGAGAGGCACATGACTTGCCTGGGCCAATGGGCAGTGAGTCTTCTGCACCGATGGCAGCTTGGTTCTAGGGTACCGTAATCTCCCTAGTCATACTACCACATTCATCCCTTGTTGAGAAAGAAGCGGGGGTGGTGGGAGGAGAGGCGGAAGAGAGGGGGGGGGGTGTTCTCCATAAGACTGGTAGTATGACTAGAGATAATTCAAGCTGTACCGAGGTATCTATGGCTGCCCACTGGCCCGCGACGAACGTGCAAGAAAGCAACATCACTGCATACAGTGTACAAGAGAACAACTAAAATAAATGGAAAAAAGAAACAGGCAAGGAACATGTGCAAGAACACAAGAGTCCATAAAGTCCATCAGTACATCGAATTGACTCGATCAGCCGGATGGGTGCCTTCGATGTCCTGCTGGACCTGCGCAGCGGTGCCGGTGATATTGGAGCGGTGTTCGTCCGGGAGCGGCGGTCGTGGTCCTGTGTCCGTACCCCTGGTCGGAGCAAGCGGTGGCCGGGCCGGGGGAGAGGATTCCTGTGCACTGGGTTGCGGGGGCGCTGGGGGCGGTTGGGACTGGAGGGGGGGTGCTGGTGCTGGGGGGTGCGGCCGCACTCCGGCGGGTGCCAGGTCCCGAAGGGAGACCGTGTCCTGTCGTCCGTCAGGATACTCCACGTACGCATACTGCGGGTTCGCGTGGAGTAACTGGACTCTTTCAACCAACGGGTCGGACTTGTGCACCGGCACGTGCTTCCGGAGCAGGATGGGCCTGGGGGTGGCCAGCCAGGTCGGGAGCGGGGTCCCTAGGAAGACTTCCTGGAGAAAACAAGAAGACGTTCGTGAGGTGTTTGATTTGTGGCGGTACATAGGAGAGACCGAATAGAGTGGACGGCGTCTAGGAGGACCTCTTGCCAGTGGGAGACCGGGAGACACCTGGACCACAGGGCCAGCAGGACGGTCTTCCAGACCGTACCATTCTCCCTCTCGACCTGACCGTTACCCCGGGGGTTGTAACTGGTCGTCCTGCTAGAGGCGATGCCCCTGCTAAGCAGGAATTGACGCAGCTCGTCGCTCATAAAGGAGGACCCCCGGTCGCTATGGATGTACGCGGGGTAACCGAACAGGGAGAAAATGGAGTGGAGGGCTTTGATGATGGTTGTCATGGTCATGTCGGGGCAGGGGATGGCGTACGGGAAGCGGGAGTACTCATCAATCACGTTTAGGAAATACGTATTCCGGTTGTTGGAGGGGAGGGGACCCTTGAAGTCCATGCTTAGATGTTCAAAGGGGCGGGAAGCCTTTATCAGATGCGCTTGCTCGATGTGGTAAAAGTGCGGCTTGCACTCCGCGCAAATGTGGCATTCCCTGGTCACAGTCCTGACCTCCTCGATGGAGTAGGGCCAGTTGCGGGTCTTAATGAAATGAAAGAAGCGGGTGACCCCTGGATGGCAGAGGTCTGCGTGGAGGGTGCCGAGGCGGTCCACCTGTGCGGACGCAGGTACCGCGGGGCAGGGCATCAGGAGGCTCGTTGAGCTTCCCAGGACGATACAAGATATCGTAGTTGTACGTGGACAACTTGATCCTCCACCGCAAGATCTTGTCGTTCTTGATCTTGCCCCTCTGTGCATTATCTTTTTTTTAAAATAATTTTTATTAAGATTTTCACAAAATATAAACAACAAAACAATATTAACAGAACAACCATGGTAAAAACCCAAGAACAAAACCCACCCAACTACAAAAGCAACCCCCCCACCCCCTCCGGGTTGCTGCTGCTGCCGGCCTATTTCCCTACTGTTCCGCCAGGAAGTCCAGGAAAGGCTGCCACCGCCTAAAGAACCCCTGTATTGATCCCCTCAGGGCAAATTTCACCTTCTCCAATTTGATGAACCCCGCCATATCATTGATCCAGGCCTCCACTCTTGGGGGCCTCGCATCCTTCCATTGAAGAAGAATCCTCCGCCGGGCTACTAGGGACGCAAAGGCCAGGACACCGGCCTCTTTCGCCTCCTGCACTCCCGGCTCCACTGCAACCCCAAAAATTGCGAGTCCCCAGCCTGGCTTGACCCTGGATCCCACCACCCTCGACACCGTCCTTGCTACCCCCTTCCAAAACTCCCCCAGCGCTGGGCACGCCCAAAACATATGGGCGTGGTTCGCTGGGCTCCCCGAGCACCTAGCACACCTGTCTTCGCCCCTACTCATCCTCGTCCCAGTCATGTGGGCTCTATGCAGCACCTTGAACTGTATGAGGCTAAGCCTCGCACAGGAAGAGGAGGAATTCACTCCAGGGCATCCGCCCACGTCCCCTCCTCAATCTCCTCACCCAGCTCCTCTTCCCATTTACCCATCAGTTCCTCCACCGAGGCCTCGTCTACCTCCTGCATTACCCGGTATATGTCCGAAATCTTCCCTCCTCCAACCCACACCCCCGAGAGCACCCTGTCCCGTACCCCACGTGGGGGCAACAAGGGGAACCCCTCCACCTTCCGCCTGGCAAACGCCCTAACCTGCATGTACCGAAACATGTTCCCCGGGGGGAGCCCAAACTTCCCCTCTAACTCCCCCAAGCTCGCAAACCTCCCCTCCACAAACAGGTCCCTCAACCTCCTAACCCCTACCCTGTGTCAGCCCAGAAATCCGCCATCCATGCTCCCTGGAACAAACCGATGGTTCCCACGTATCGGGGCCTCCATCGAGCCCCCCACTTCTCCCCTATGTCGTCTCCATTGCCCCCAAATTTTGAGGGTAGCCGCCACCACCGGGCTCGTGGTATACCTCGTTGGAGGGAGCGGCAACGCCGCCGTTACCAGCGCCTCCAGGCTCGTGCCCACACAGGACGCCATCTCCATCCTCTTCCATGCTGCCCCTTCCCCGTCCATTACCCACTTACGCAGCCCAATAGTACCCACAGAGGTTGGGCAGCGCCAGCACCCCCCCCCCCCCCCCCCCCCGCCCATCCCTGCCCCGTTCCAAGAACACCCTTCTCACCCTCGGAGTCCCATGCACCCACACAAATCCCGTAATACTCCTGTTAACTCTCCGAAAAAAGGCCTTCGGGATAAGGATTGGAAGGCACTGGAACAGAAACAAAAACCTCGGGAGCACCGTCATCTTAACGGACTGCTCCCTCACCGCCAGTGACAGCGGTAACATATCCCACCTTTTGAACTCCTCCTCCATCTGCTCCACCAACCTTGTGAGGTTGAGCTTGTGCAGGGCCTGCCAGCCATCTGGACTCCTAGGTACCTGAAGCTCTTCCCCACCTGCTTCAGTGGGAGCCTACCAATCCCCTCCTCCTGATCCCCCGGGTGCACCACGAACAACTCGCTCTTGCCCAGGTTCAGCTTATACCCAGAGAAGCCCCCAAATTCGCTGAGAATCCTCATCACCTACGGCATCCCCCCCACCGGGTCCGCCACATACAGCAACAGGTCGTCCGCATAAAGCGACACTCGATGCTCCTCCCCACCCCGCACCAGGCCCCTCCAGTTCCCTGACTCCCTCAACGCCATGGCCATGGGCTCAATTGCCAACGCAAAGAGCAAGGGGGACAGGGGACACCCCTGTTTCAACCCCGGTACAGCCAAAAGTACTCCGACCTCCTCCTATTCGTGGCTACACGCGCCATCGGGGCCGCATAGAACAACCTCACCCAACGGACAAACCCCTCCCCAAACCCAAACCTTTCCAACACCTCCCTCAGATACCTCCACTCAACCTTATCGAAGGCCTTCTCCGCATCTAATGCCACCACTATCTCCGCCTCCCCTTCCACAGCCGGCATCATAATAACGTTGAGGAGCCTTCGTACGTTGGTATTCAACTGCCTTCCCTTCACAAACCCAGTCTGGTCCTCGTGAATGACCCCCGGCACACAATCCTCTATTCTTGTGGCTAAGATCTTTGCCAGCAGCTTGGCGTCTACATTTAGCAGCGAGATCGGCCTATGTGACCCACACTGCAGATGGTCCTTGTCCCGCTTCAGGATCAAGGAAATCAGCGCCCGTGACATAGTTGGGGGCAAAGCCCCCGTCTCCCTTGCCTCGTTAAAGGTCCGAACCAACAGGGGGCCCAACAGGTCCGCATACCTTTTATGAAATTCGGCCGGAAACCCATCTGGCCCCGGCGCCTTCCCCGACTGCATGCTCCCTATCCCTGTAACCAGCTCCTCCAGCTCAATCGGCGCCCCCAGTCCCTCCACCTGCCCCTCCTCCACCCTCGGAAATCGCAGCTTGTCCAAGAAGCGCCCCATTCCCCCCCCCCCCTCCACCGGGGATTCAGACCGGTACAGTTCCCCATAAAAGTCCCTAAAGATCCCATTAACGTCTACCCCCCTCTGCACCACCTTCCCAACTCTATCCGTCACTCCCCAATCTCCCTGGCCGCGTCCCGCTTTCGGAGCTGGTGGGCCAGCATCCTGCTCGCCTTCTCCCTATATTCATACACCGCCCCCTGTGCTTTCCTCCACTGAGCTTCCGCTTTTCTGGTATTCAATAGGTCGAACCTGGCCTGAAGGCTATGCCTCTCCCCCAGCAATGCCTCCTCCGGAGCCTCCGCATATCCCTATCCACCCTCACCATCTCCCCTATCAATCTCTCCCTCTGCTCCCCCCTCTCCCTATGGGTTCGGATGGAAATCAACTCCCCCCTAACCACCGCCTTCAATGCCTCCCAGACCGTCCCCACTCGGACCTCCCCGTCATCGTTGGCCTCAAGGTACCTCTCAATACACCCCCGAACCCACCCGGTCACCTCCTCATCTGTCAGCAGCCCCACCTCCAAGCCCCAGAGCGGACGTTGGTCCCTCTCCTCCCCCAGCCCGAGGTCCACCCAGTGCGGGACATGAACCAAAATGGCAATGGCAGAGTATTCAACATCCTCCACCCTCGAAACCAGCCCCCTGCTCAGGACAAAAAAATCAATCCTCGAATAGGCCTTATGCACGCGGGAGAAAAACGAGAACTCCCTGGCCCTTGGCCTCGCAAACCTCCAGGGATCCACCCCTCCCATCTGATCCATAAATCCCCTCAACACCTTAGCCGCCGCTGGCCTCCTACCCGTCTGGGATTTGGATCGATCCAATGGGGGATCCAGCACCGTGTTGAAGTCCCCCCCCATGATCAGGCCCCCCACCTCCAGGTCCGGAATGCGGCCCAACATGCGCCGCATAAAGCCCGCATCGTCCCAATTTGGGGCGTAAACATTCACCAACACCACCCGCTCCCCCTGCAGCTTACCACTCACCATCACATACCTCCCGCCACTGTCAGCCACCACCCTCAACGCCTCAAACGACATCCTCTTTCCCACCAGGATCACCACCCCCCGATTCTTCTCATCCAGCCCTGAATGAAATACTTGGCCCACCCATCCCTTCCTCAGCCGAACCTGGTCCACCACTCTCAGGTGTGTCTCCTGGAGCATGGCCACATCCGCCTTCAGCCCCTTCAAGTGCGCAAACACCCGGGCCCGTTTGACCGGCCCATTCAGCCCCCTCACATTCCAGGTTATCAGCCGGATCAGAGGGCTCCCTGCCCCCCTCCCCTGCTGATTAGCCATAACCCATCCCCTGCCCACCACTGGCCATCGTCCCCCGCTCGGCCTGTTCCCCACGGCGGCAACTCTCCCCCCCCCCCCCCCCCCAAAAGGCTAGGACCCCTTCTAGCCGCGCTCCTCCCTCCATAGCACTCCCGTGAGGCAGCTAACTTCTGCTGACCCCAGCGACTCCCGTCATAGCTCCAACTCCTCCCCACGTGGGACTACGCCTCCTCCTTCGTGCCCCTCAGCAGGCCCCCCCCTCCTCTCTTGAGCGGGAAAATAACAGCCAGCAACGGCCCGCGCCTCTCAGCCCCGTCCCTGCCCCCATCATCCCACAGCGCGGGAAACCAGAGAAAAGCCCGCGCTTTCGCCCTGCCGAACCCCGCCTCCTCTAGGGCAACTCCCATTGCCGGTCCCCACCTCCAGCTCCCCGCACTCCCCATTTACCTCCCTGCCCGAACCCGTCCACCAGATCCATACAAAAAGACATAACGACATCGCCCCACCCACCCTAAAGCCAACACACATCCTGCATTAAACTGAGAACCCCCCCCCCCTCCAGAGCAAAAATTAAACACAATTACATTATCATACAAAATCCACCATCTTTGACCCTCAGTTTGAGTCCAGTTTCTCGGCCTGCACAAAGGCCCACGCCTCCTCCGGGGACTCAAAATAATGGTGCCGGTCCTTGTAGGTGACCCACAGACGCGCCGGCTGCAACATGTCAAACCACGCTCCGTCTGTGGAGCACCGCCTTCATCCGGTTGAACCCGGCCCTTCGCTTAGCCACCTCAGCACTCCAGTCCTAGAAGATCCGCACCTCCGTGTTCTCCCACTTGCTGCTCCGCTCCTTCTTGGCCCACTGGAGCACGCACTCACGATCAACGAACCGGTGAAACCCCACCAACACCGCCCGCGGTGGCTCGTTCGGCTTGGGCCTCCTGGCCAGAATTCTGTGGGCCCCCTCCAACTCCAAAGGCCCCTGGAAGGACCCATCTCCCATCAACGAGTTCAGCATAACGACCACATAGGCCGCCAGGTCCGACCCCTCCAGCCCCTCCGTGAGGCCCAGGATCCGCAAATTCTTCTGCCTCGACCAGTTGTCCAGCTCCTCAAACCGCTCCTGCCACTTTTTATGGAGCACCTCATGCATCTCCTCCTTCCCCGCAACGGCCACGGCCTCATCCTCCCTTGCGGAGACCTGCTGCTGCAGCTCCCGGATCGCGGCCCCCTGGGCTGTCTGAGTCTCCATCAGCTCTCTGGTGGTAGCCTTCAGCAACTCCACCTTAAGCTCCTGGAAGCAGCGCAGCAGAGTCTCCTGCTGCTCCTGCGCCCACTGCCTCAGCTCCTCGAGGGCTCCGCTGGCCGCCATTTTGTTTCTCTTCCCCCGCTTTTCCAGGAGCGCTTCCACTGTTTTTCCTCTCACCCCACTCCTGGTCCAGACCATCGGACCTTAGGGATCTACTCCAGACCCCTTCCCACATCGGGATTCGTCGACGAAGAGTCGTTGGGGGCCCAGAAAAGAGCCCCAAAGTCCGTTTTTAGCGGGAGCTGCCGAACGTGCGGCTTAGCTCCGCATTGCCGCCACCGGAAGTCGGCCTCTCTGTGCATTATCAAACATGAAGGCCACTGACCGTTGGTCTGTGAGGAGGGTAAACCTCCTGCCAGCCAGATAGTGCCTCCAATGTCGCACAGCTTCGACTATGGCCTGTGCCTCCTTTTCCACCGAGGAGTGGCAGAATTCGGAAGCGTGGAGGGTCCGGGAGAAGAAGGCCATGGGTCTGCCCGCTTGGTTGAGGGTGGCCGCCAGAGCTACATCAGACACGTCGTTCTCGACCTGGAATGGGAGGGACCCGTCGATAGCTCGCATCGTGGCCTTTGCAATAACCGCTTTGATGTGGCTAAAGACCTGGCGGGCCTCCATCGACAGGGGGAACGTGTTGGACTGGATGAGAGGGCAGGCTTTGTCGGCGTAGTTAGAGACCCTCTGGTAAAATAGGAAAAGAAGCCCAGACAGCGTTTGAGGGCTTTGAGGGAGAGGGAGTTCCATTAGGGGGTGCATGCGTTCAGGGTCGGGGCCTATCACTCCGTTACGCACTACGTAGCCGAGGATAGCTAGACGGTCGGTGCTGAACACACACTTATCCTTATTGTATGTGAGGTTAAGGAGTTTTGCGGTACGGAGGAATTTGCGGCGGTTGATGTCGTGGTCCTGCTGGTCATGGCCGCAGATGGTGACATTGTCGCGATACGGGAAGGTTGCCCATAAACTGTATTGGTCAACTATTCGGTCCATCTCCCTTTGGAAGACCGAGACCCCATTTGTGACACCGAATGGAACCCTTAAAAAGTGGTAGAGTCGCCCATCCGCTTCAAATGCAGTGTACTTTCAGTCACTCGCGCGGATGGGTAGCTGGTGGTAGGCGGACTTAAGGTCCACCGTGGAAAAGACTTTGTACTGCGCGATCCTGTTAACCAGGTCAGAGTTACAGGGGAGAGGATACGCGTCCAGCTGCGTAAACCTGTTGATGGTCTGACTGTAGTCAATGACTATCTGGTTTTTCTCCCCAGTCCTAACCACCAGCACTTGTGCTCGCCAGGGACTGTTGGTAGCCTCTATGACCCCTTTCTTCAGAAGCCTTTGGACCTCGGACCTGATGAAGGTCCGGTCCTGGGCACTGTACCGTCTGCTCCTGGTGGCGACGGGTTTGCAATCCAGGGTGAGGTTTGCAAACAAGGAAGGGGGTCGACCTTGAGGGACGCGAGGTTGCAGATCGTACGGGGGGGAATAGGGCCGCCGAATTTGAAAGTTAGGCTCTGCAGGTTGCACTGAAAATCCAGTCCTAGGAGTGCTGGTGCGCAGAGGCGGGGAAGGACGAGGAGTTTATAGTTTTTAAATCCCTCACCTGGACCGTGAGGTCCGCTACGCAGCATCCGGTGATTTCGACTGAGTGCAAACCAGAGGCCAGAGCGATTTTGTGTTTCACTGGGTGGACGGGAAGCGCGCAGCGTCTTACCGTGTCGGGGTGGACGAAACTCTCTGTGCTCCCGGAGTCCAGTAGGCAGCTCGTCTCATGACCATTGAGGAGGATCTGTGTGGTCGCCGTGGAAAGCGTGCGGGGCCGTGATTGATCCAGCGTCACAGAGGCGAGTCGTGGCAGGAACTCAGAGTCGTCATCCATCATTGAGTAGTCACTTGCGGGGTCCTCCGTGCCGATCCAAGATGGCGGTACCCGTCAGCCGCATGTGGTGGGAGATGAACAAGATGGCAGCGCCCGGGGGTCGCACGTGGAGTCGGGGGCCAAAATGGCGGCGCCCGGGGATCGCACGTGGCGTCAGTGGCCCAAAATGGCGGCGTCCGGGGATCACCCAGGGCGGTGGAGGCAGCGAGGTCCGCTGGCCGCACGGGGCCCTAGAGGAGCGCAGGGGGGGGGAACCCACGGTCGCTGTTCGGGACGGCAGCGACCGATTTGGATTGGCAGACGGCTGCAAAGTGGCCCTTCTTGCCGCAGCTTTTACAGGTGTTGCGGTGCCTGGGCCGCACGTTCCCCGTTCAGGCCCCTTAATCAACGCAAGCCATGTTGAGTGGCCAACAAAACAGTCAGCCAAATTACCACCTTCTGTGCCACAAACTTCTATGATTCTTTTTTAGATTAGAAATAAATCCCATTATTAGGAACAAAGGCTAATAAAGACTTTTTTGTATTATTCTTCAATCCTTCACAGATTTAAACTTCTGGCTCAACAATATCAGTCCATGTTTCCTGGTCTGAAAATAGACATTGAAGGACAACTTAAAAAATTAAAGGTAAACAAACAAAATATCAAAAAGAAAACAAGCGTGTTTCTGGCATGTCATTAAAATTGCATGTGCGAATATATTGGAATTAAGTCATGATCAATTTATCCTTAATATTAATTCACCTACTCGTACAGTAAGTCCAACTGAATTTTTCACTAAAGTTATTACAGTGCAAATAATAGTCCATCATGCTTCCTATTAATTTCTATGAAGTTTTATGGTTATCCAAAAGGAATGTAAAAAAGTTTGCAATGAGCAGTGAGAGGATAATGTAAAATATGAAGATCCACACAATACTTTCCCTCAAAATAAATTGTTAGGGCCTGGAATTATAAAGTATTGGTGTGCAATTCTATGGAATGATAAAGTCCAGGTTACTCTTGCACCTCACCATACTGAGTTTAGGATATCATTCTGTAGTGGAGGAATTACTCTGAAAGCCAATCCCTGGCTACCTTTGAATATTTTCTGGTGAATGGTTCATGGAAGAGAGGGCAGAAGTCTAAGAATAGATTATTTTTTTCTCTTCTCCAACCATTAAATTATATATCATGAAAGGACCTGAGAGAACTGGAAAATTAATGCACAATGTAGAAGAAATATTGGGCTGAATTGTTTTGGCCGTGCCCGCCGCAAGATTGCCACGGACGGTACAGGGACCGTATAAAGGTCCATCGACCTCGGGCGGGAATTTCCGGGCGCCGGGATGGCGCGGCCAAAATTCCCGACCATTTTCTTTTAACTGAAAGTGGAGATGTTTACTTTGGTGAACAGAAGTTATTTATCATATTGGTAGTGTGAGCCTTTAGTTTACTGGTGCCATTCTCTAGAGGTGCATGATTTAAATCCCATTCCAGAAAGTTCTGGTGAGAAAAGACTGATATTCAGGCTCCGAATATTGGGCTGTTATCCAGCAGGATATTCCAGTTTAATTGGTATGGGTGCCTTCCAGATCATCATGAGGGTTGTGGGAGTGCATAAAATACCCCCTGAATGCTCATATAAACATCATGCATAGACATTCTTCTCTCCACCATGTCAGTGAGCTCAAACAAAAATCCACTTGGAGCTGAGAGACTGCCGTTCAAGCAAGCCCAGACCAAATTCTGTTACCTGGGGATCCAAATTGCACACGGGCAGGGATTCACAAATTAAACCTGATTAGTCTGGTGGAGAAAGTCAAAAGGGACCTGCAAAGATGGAACACATCTGGCAGAAGCAACTCGTCATGGCAAGGGGGAGGACTGAGGGATTTGAGGGTCCTGGGATGAAAGCTCTAACTGATTGCCAGGTCTCTGTCCTTCTCCAATTCCTTCCAGAAACAAAGATATTTGCTGGTGTAGATCCCACAGAGGGAGTCCTCACTGTACTTGCAGCAGCTGAGGAGGGCATACGCTGAAGACGCAGCAATGCCGATTCAGGTTGGAGGCGGCACTATGTTACAGCTGCCCATCAGGCTGATGAGGGGGCCAAAAGGGGAAGCCAGCATCAGGCCAAGGTGTACAGGAGTTGCAGATCCTTCCATGAGCTGACGGACATCATAGAAGGCTCTACCTCAACAGAGTCACTGTGGCATCTGTGCCAGATCCTCACGGAGGAGGAGAAACACGCTCCCAGAGCCCATGAAGGCACTAAACCTTATGTCACCAGGCAATTCCAGTGCTCGAGCAGGAACCTGTGTGGCATATCGCAATCTTCAGCCCACAGCAGCATTTGGGAGATGAAAGGTGCGCTGTATGCCTGGGCAGCTGACTGTATCATCGTCGATCTAGAGCAGGCCCACCAAGATGCCTGGGCTGCTGGATTTGCCATCATCATCAGGATGCCCCAAGTCCAGGGGGCAATCATAGAATCCCTACAGTGCAGAAGGAGGCCATTCGGCCCATTGTGTCTGCACCCACCTTCTGAAAGAGCACCCTACCTAGGCCCAATTCCCCACCCTATCCCCATAACCCCACCTCAGGGCAATTTAGCATGACCAATTCACCTAACCTACACATCTTTGGACTGTGGGAGGAAACCGCAGCAGCCAGAGGAAACCCACACCGACTTGGGAAGAATGTGCAAACTCCACAGTGTCACCCAAGGTCGGAATCAAACCCGGGTCCCTGGTGATGTGAGGGGCAGTGCTGCTGCCTAATCGATGGCACCAGTGTCACCCAAGGTCGGAATCAAACCCGGGTCCCTGGTGATGTGAGGGGCAGTGCTGCTGCCTAATCGATGGCACCAGTGTCACCCTGCAAGACTGGGGCATCAGAGTGCCTATATTAACAAGGAAGAGGTTCCACTCCCTGAATGTTCCGATCGTGTGCGACTGCTGCCTCGGGATGATGCATGTATGTGCCCATTACCCTGGGAGGGTGCATGACAGCTACGACCTGGGGCACACTGAGATCCTTGGTGTCTTTGAGGACCACTTCAAGATGGGTTGGCTCATGCAGGACCGTTAAGGTCATGGCTGATCATGGAATCATAGAATTTACAGTGCAGGAGGCCATTTGGCCCATCAAATCTACACCGGCCCTTACTATCTACCCTATCCCCGTAACCCAGTAACCCCCACTTAACTTGTTTTGGACACTAAGGGCAATTTAATATGGCCAATCCACCTAACCCTGCACACCTTTGGACTGTGGGAGGAAACCGGAGCACCCGGAGGCAACCCACGCAGACACGGAGAGAACGTGCAGACTTCGCACAGACAGTGACCCAGCCAGGAATCTAACCTGGGACCCTGGAGCTGTAAAGCAACTGCGTTAACCACTATGCCACCCTGCTGCCGTGATGGCCCGAGGGCCACTGCCAGCTGGCAAGCACACGGCCAGTGGGCCAGACTGGTGGTGCCAGGCTGCCATTTTTTCCATGCTGCGGATCGGGCCCGGGGGTACCATGTCTGGGAGTGTGTGTGGGGGGGGGGGGGGGGGCCTGAAAACCTCCTTATCGGTGAGTTGGAGCTTGGGAGAGGGATTTGGGGGTTGGGCCAGGGGGAGTCGAGCGATCATGTTGCACTGAGGAGTTTCAGCGAGCGGAGCTGCTCAGTGCAGAAATGAGACTCAGTGCGGTCTCGGCTGCGCCTTCCCCACTGAGGCCCCAATCTACCTGAGTGGCCGTTCGATAGCGTGTTTTTTTTCTGCGCTTGGAGCACCGAGAAACACCCGGCTAATCGCTTGTGCTATGGGACTATGTTCCCATTTGGGTAGATCACGCCCATAGAAAGGAATAAGAGAATTTCTGGTGGTTCAGGGAACTTGCTGTTAACTGAAACTTGCTCTTAATGAGAAATCCCTATATTTCCAAATTATTTGCGTTCTTTAGCAAATGTATACTGAAAAATGTAACTCTCATTTGTTAGGAATATGCTGAACGTATAAGGCCAATGGTGCGGGATGGTATTTACTTTATGCACGAAGCTCTTCATGGTCCAGTAAAAAAATTCTTGTGGAAGGTGCCAATGCAGCTCTACTCGACATCGATTTTGGTAAGTTTTTGAAACCGTGCATTTGATCAATTAAGTAAGTGTGTGCATGGTCACTGTCCATGTGGAGTTTGCACATCCTCCCCTTGTCTACGTGGGTCTCACGCCCACAACCCAAAGATGTGCAAGGTAGGTGGTTCGGCCAATCTAACGTCCCTTAATTGGAAAAAAAAGAATTGTGTACTTTAAATTTATTTTTTAAAAGAATTTTAAAAAACTAAGTGTGTACATAGCACATTCAAGAACTGAATCTGTAAAATTACTGAAAAGCCAGCTGCGAGAAACATGTATTCGAATGTATTATTTTAAAGCATGCTCCTATGAGCAAACATTTATCTCCTTTCCATCATGTTACTGCATGCAAATGAGTTAAGATCAATACTTGGCACAAACTAAATGTTCCCAGGACATATGAACACCTTTGTTGATCACTAACTTAGTAATTTCAGTGAAGCAAGAAACATCCGTGCTCCATCGCCACATTCCAGACTAGCATCTGAGGACATCTGCTTTGGTTGTGGAGATTCAGCTAAAAAACCAATGAGCCCAACCCAATTTCCTTTCGGGAGCAGGATGATCCCCAGGCCCAGTCATGTGGAAAATGGTAGCACAAAGAATCAGTCAGAAGTTCGTGGCACAAGTGTATTCTTGATGAGATTAATTGTTGCTGAGGTTCAACAGGACAGGACACCTGTTAGGCTGCTTACAATGCAGGTGCGCTCCTCGTTTGAGGTGATTAGGAATGGCGTGCAGGTAAAACAAGCAGATACCAAAACAGGATTTGTGTCGTTAAAAGCTTAAAACAAAAGATTTATGTGATGTCTTTTGTTCCTAAAACAATTCAAAATTTGTGTTGAGTACAAGAATTCCTCAGCTGCGGAGCAACCCTGACAGTATAACGAAAAACATTCTGCTGCTGAAAAGGCCTCTAAATTTCTAACCCCTCCAAGCCACCTGCTTTTTATTATTTTTATATATTTTAATACTTAGTCACTCAGGAGAATCCAGAGCATAAAAAGGCAGTGTATAATTATTCCATCATCAAACCATCTGTTCATGCCAAGTTTATGGAGAAACAATTTCCTTCTCCAAACTTCCTTTTTTTTAAAAAAAATCAAGCGGTGTTAAATATGACCATTGACGTTGATCACATCTCTCGAGGGATGTGGATGTAGCTCCTTCTTTATCAGGGTGCCTTTTTTTAAATTCGTTTATGGGATAGAATTTACAGTGCAGAAGGAGGCCATTTGGCCCATCGAGTCTGCACCGGCCCTTGGAAAGAGCACCCTACTCGAGCCCACACCCCCACCCTATCCCAGTAACCCCACTTAACCTTTTTGGACACCAAGGGCAGTTTAGCATGGCCAATCCACCTAACCCGTACATCTTTGGACTGTGGGAGGAAACCGGAGCATCCGGAAGAAACCCACAGACACGGGGAGAACGTGCAGACTCCGCATAGTCAGTGACCCAACCGGGAATCGAATCTGGGACCCTGGAGTTGTGAAGCAACTGTGCTAACCACTGTGCTACCGTGCTGGGATGTGAGGCATCGCTGGCTGAGCCTTCATTTATTGCCCATCCCTGATGGCATTTAAGAGTCAACCACATTGCTGTGGGTCTTAGGGACAGATTTATTTTCTAAAGGGCATGAACCAGATGGACTTTTAAGGACAATTAGCAATGCTTTCTTAATTCCAGATTTTTTAAAATATTGAATTCAAATTTTGCCATCTGCCATAGCGGGATTCGTCCCCAGAGCATGACTCTGGGACTCTGGATTACTAGTCAAGCGACAGTACCACTTGCCGCTGCCTCCTGACTTTGAGTCAACTACTCACCATCGGAGATTTTCCACAAATCTGTTTCCTGTGGGGGAGATACCCTCTATCTTGAGGCTTGTGAATTATGTGCTTGTGTCCTTGGTCCAATATTTATTATCCAAAACCTTTAAATTCTTTGACCCCTGATACCCTTTCTTCCCCCAAGATTTTAGTGACAATATCGGAGCCAGTGATTGTTTAAAGTGAGATATGCTTTTAGGTATAGCTCTGCTTTATCCTGCTGAATTATGCAGTTATTTTTGCAAGCTGATGTCTTTTTACTGTTTCCTTCACAATTAAGTTAGTTGATGGGAAAAAAAGAGAATAACCATTTTAATATCTATTCAAATAAAATGAAATGAAATGAAAATCGCTTATCGTCACAAGTAGGCTTCAAATGAAGTTACCGTGAAAAGCCCCTAGTCCCCACATTCCGGCGCCTGTTCGGGGAGGCTGGTACGGGAAATAGTTATTCAAGCAGTAGATACAAAATACCTGGGAGTGGCAGGTAGATATTTCCAGCAATCAAGTAGTGCTCTTGTGGTAAACCACGCTATTGTGTTAGTGTATTATATTCACTGTGCTGTATTGTACATGCCTTTGGCTCCTCCCCTCAGGCCTTCTGTATAAAAGTGGCAAGTCTCCGCCTCCGGACCCAGTTCGGGTCCAGAGGCTGCAGGTTTGCTGTTTAGTGTATTAAAGCCTCAGTTACGTCTATCACTCGTCGTCTATTATTGATGGTGTATCAGCTCTTAACTGTGGAGTTTCACTGTTGGTTTAAAAAAATAATCAATAAAGTAAATATTTAAGAAACAATTTTGCCACTCAATGCAGGGCTTGAAACCATAATCCTGGGATCAGATCTCATAAGTGAGTTAGCCAGGCCATTAAGGACCTGCCTATACAAAGACTTTCTAATTTGAAAAAGGGATTAAAAATATCATCTAGTGGTTGAAGTTGGAGTGTGAAGCAGGTCTGAGAGTGAAACAGCAGGTAAATCTATGCATTCACCATTAACTGAAAGCAGGCAGAGTGTGCATTCAGAGCTGTTCCTGACACTTTTCCAGCCAGTGGCAGGAGTTCCAGAATGGTTTTAATTGTTTGAACCTTTCTTCATTCACTCTGTTTTCGACCAAATAGCGTCAGTGCCTAATTAAGGTCAAACATGCAATTCCGCATTGATAGTATTTTGACAGTATAAATAAGTAACCTAGGCCCATTATGTTTATCTTTAGTACAATTTATTGGAAAATGTTCAATTGTTTAAAAGGCTGATTCCAGCAACTGCAATTTATTTATTTCTATTTAAAGGAACTTATCCATTTGTAACATCATCCAATTGCACTGCTGGAAGTGTATGTACAGGATTGGGTATCCCTCCATCAAACATTGGAGCAGTATATGGTGTCTTCAAAGCCTATACTACCAGAGTGGGTATTGGAGCATTTCCAACTGAACTAACGAACGTAAGTCTGGACTTTTCACATGAACAATAATAAGAGTTGGAGCATTGAGCATTTGAAGCACAATTAAAATTGCATCATAAACACACTTTACTCCCATCCATTTGAGTGACACCAATGCAAATCTTCAGATAATTGCCCAGAATCAATTTTCCACTCTGTCGTTCAATCTCTTATGTGTTCTCCCTCTCTCTGTTAAATTACTAAACCCCTGCTTGTACTATTCCAGTGGAGTCAAAATCTGAAATTCACTGAATAAGAAAAATCACAAGTGGAAGTCCAGGCCTGCTCCTGCCCCCATATTCCATTTTGGAATACCAACTCTGAACCAGTTTGGATCCACTGAATGAATAAATCTCGACCCTCACCACAACCCAACTCTTGTGCCTTTCCTCGTTCAAATAATCCAAGAACTTCAATCTGGTCAGGCAATGGTGGAAGAACAGGAAGGCAGTGATGATGATGAAGAAATACTATCATCTGAGCCCCTGGGAGACCCCCTATGAGTGCCATTCTGCCTGGTCCCCATCTCTCACCAGCTCTGATCCTGACAATAGGTGTACCAAGTAACATTGTGGACCCCCGGGGTTCGCTGGCTGGCGCGTGGCGCAGGCATATTGGCTGGGTAAGGCCCCCGCTGGGGCGGCCGTTTGTGGGGTCCATGATGCGGAGGAGGGGTGGGCCGCACGGCTGGGGGTGTAGGCCTGAATGTTGCGCGAGGCGACCGTCATAGATAGCGCAAGCTTCTTTGTCACTGCGAGATCGAGCGTGGCCCTTCTAACAGTCGCTGGAGTATGAGGTCCAACCCAATCTCCGTAACAAAAGCGTCCCGCATAAGGAGGTTTGAATGTTCCGTGGCCATAACGGCCTGACAGTCACAGTCCCAAACGAGTGGGATTAGGGCCCGCCAGAAGTATTCTATGGACTCACTAGAGCGTTGAGAACGAGTGGCGAGTAATTGCCTGGCGAAGAGCGTGTTCGTCTTCTGAGCGTAATTTTCTTTGAGAAGCGTCATGGCTTCGGCGTACTTTGGCGTGTCCTGGATTAGCAGAAAGACCTGTATTTTCTGAGCCACCGAGACAGGGCTTGGTGCCGAGTTGATGTACGCCTTAAAACAAGCTAGCCAATGCTGAAAGTCCCTTTTGGTGTCGCTTGATTGCGGATCCAGCTGCAGACGATCTGGCTTGACACGGAGGTCCACCTTTTGTATATCTTAGAGCAATAAATTGATGCACGATCAATTGCACAAAGACGAGAGTTGGATACAACTGAGGCTTTATTGCTCTAAGATGTGTGGCCTCCCACAGCAGCTGGCGAAATGGCTGCAGCATGGAGGACACACAGATTTATACTCTGCCTACTGGGCGGAGCCAGCAGGCAGGGACTACCGACGTACCTGTAGTACAGGTCCTACCATACATCATCTAATATAGGTGCAACAGTGGTTTACCACAGACCGCTACATCTAGTTCTCTGTGTACCGGGCCAGCCAGGATGTCCGGACAGCGGGCTTCGCTGTGGCAGCCGGAATGCCCACGGTCCAGGGCGGGATCGATGGGATGCACGTCGCCGTGCGGCCACCTGCGGATAACAGGGCTGTGTTCACAAATAGGAAGGGGTCCTATTCCATGAACATGCAGGTGGTCTGCGACCACCGCATGATGGTCCTGCAGGTCTGCGCCTGGTACCCGGGCAGTGTACATGACTCATTCGTATTGGCACAATCTTTCATCCCCACCATGTTCGAGGGACGCCCCCCCCCCCCCCCCCCTCCAGCTGAGGGTCTGGTTGTTGGGCGACAGGGGTTACCCGTTGCGGTCGTGGCTGATGACGCCTATACGGAGCCACAGACTGACGCGGAGAACCGCTACAATGAGGCCATGCAGCAACCAAGGGTGTGATAGAGAGGTATTTTGGGCTGCTGAAAATGCATTTCAGGTGCCTGGTCCGCTCTGGAGGGGTCCTCCAGTACCTGCCAGATGGGGTCGGCCACATCGTTGTGGTCTGCTGTGTGCGGCAAAACATAGCCCAGCAGAGGGGCGATGGGCTGGAGGCAGAGGAGGGGGAAGGGGAGGAGCAGCAAGACGAGTCGCAGACCTCCCCAGATGAGGAGGATGGGGTCAGTGGGCAGGACAGACGGGCTGGACATGGCCGGGAGGCTGCCCACCGTTACCGGCTGGGCCACTGGGCATGGGACAGGCTGATAGCCGCCCGTAAAACTGACTTGGGGGGCCGTGGGAATCAGCGAGCATGGGCACATACTGTACACCAAGGCACCAGCCGACCACCCACCCACTACCAACCACCCTCACCCCACCCGCATGCACCCCACCCCTCCATTGCACATCCACCTGCGGTACAATGGGCCGGGCTCACACAGTCGCCGGTGGAGGCATGTCTGGTGCAGGCCATGGAGGATGATAACAACCCGCTCTGCGATGAACTCTGGGCTCTACATCGTTGGATAATAGCTGACCCATACGGTGTCGAGGGTGGTGGGATCCAGGGTCGAGCCAGGCTGGGGACCCCCAATTTTTGGGGTTGCAGTGGAGCCGGGAGAGCAGGAGGCGATAGAGGCCGGTGCTCTGGCCTTTGCGTCCCGAGTAGCCCGGCGGAGGATCTTGCTCCAATGGAAGGATGCGAGGCCTGGATCTCTGATGTGGCGGGGTTCATTAAATTGGAGAGGGTGAAATTTGCCCTGAGGGCATCAGTACAAGAGTTTTTCAGGTGGTGGCAGCCTTTTCTGGACTTTCTGGCGGAACGGTAGGGAAATAGGCCGACAGCAGCAGCAACCCGGGAGGGGGGGGGGGTAAGGATTAGGGGGAGGGAGAACTGTGCACATGGGTTTGTGGAGGGTGCTATCTCTTTCCCTTTCGTTGTCTGGGTGCTCTTTTGTTTTTTTTTGTTTTTTGTTTTTGTTCTTTCCTTTTGTTTGAAGTTGCTCTTGAAGCTGGGGGGTATTGTTCATGGGGTGTTACCGCGGTGGTTTGTTAATAGAGTTAAGATGTTTATATTTTGTATTTTGTAAAAATTTCAATAAAAATTATTTAAAAAAAAAAAATAGCTGACCCATGGCCACAGGACTGCCCTCCACCTGGACCGTCCCTGCATGCGGCCTTGACACTGCAGAGCACGGTCCCCTCATTTGCCTGGGAGGATGGCGAGGTCGACCAGAAGGGAGGGGGGGGCACACTCACCTGAGGCCAACGTTCTATCACACCTCACACACACAATGGCGCTCACCTCACACCCCCGCACGCTTCGGACAGAGCACAAAGGCAGCTTCTGTAGGTGTGAAAGTGATTTTAATGACAAACAGTTCATACACGTGCCCTAGACCCTATAACTAATCTGTGCCCTAAACCCGTACTAACTTACTCAGTATCTAATTGTTTGGCTTTACGGGCACTTTGACTACGTCGAGGTTCTTCCCCAGACGGTACAGCAGAACTGGAGATGGACTGCTGTGATTCCTGCCCTGTGACTAGGGTCCCTTTGGTGGCCATTTCCTGGGGCGGCCCGGCCTAGATGGGCCAGGCTGTGGCTCGGGCGACTGGGATGGCGAGCTGCCAGCCTGTCCTGCCCGTTGCCCACCAGATGCACCTGGGACGGAAGGGGTGGGGGGGGCGGAGTCTGAGGTGTCACGGTGTTCCAGGATCTCCCCTACAGGGGGACCCAGAATGGGCCTCAGCACCTCCTCCTCCCTCGAGGTGCCCAATGGCCCCTAGCCCTCTACATGAGTCGAGGATGCGAACGGACCAACCATCCGACGCCCCCGACACCTGGCGCTACCAGTCCTGGAGGCCCGCCCAGGTATCAACAAGGGTCTGCAGTTTGCAGCCATGGAGCTCAGGGAGTTGGCCATCCCTGTCTGTGTCTGGGCCACGCCGGCCAGCACCTGGGAAATGGCGCCGATGCCCTCAGCGATGGCCTGCTGAGACTGGGCCACTGCCTGCAGAGACTGGGCCATTGCGTGCTGAGACTGGGCCACGGCATTGAGCGCCTCTGTGATCTGCCGCTAGCTCAGGCTCATGGCTTCCTCTGAGAGGGCAGCCATGTCCTGGGCCACAGATGTCGCCTGCACGGAAAGCCCCAGGCCTTGCATCCTGCTCCCCATGTCTGACACCGTCGCCCCCAATGCCTCCACCACAGATGCCATACTTGCGGTTTCGGCCTGGCTGGCACGCATGACCGGCACCACTCCCTGCTCCTCCACCTGCGTCTGCAGCTGCCGCAAACTGGCCGTCGCCGCCTTCGATCGTCCCTGGGTCCGTGACTGCATCGGGTCTATGGGTGGGTGTTGTAACTCCAGGATATGGGGGATATCAGGGATATGGGGGATATAAGGATGGGGGAAGGGGGATATGGGGGAGAGGAGATATGGGGAAAGGGGGACAGGCCGTGGGGGGTCTCACTTGTTGGTGTGCCCCCGACCTCTGCACATCAACCTCCCGGTCCTCGGGTCCGCCTGCGAGTTGCAGGCCCCTCTCTTCATGCATGCTGAGTGGCCGCACATCAGCTGGACCCCCTCTCACGCTCCCGGTTGTTGTGTGCGTGCTTCTGCTGTGGGGGCGGATGGGTGGCAGACATAAAGGGCAACAGTGTTAGGCAGAGATATACATGCAGGCCAGCGGTTGTGTGTATATTGGCAGAGGTTCACAACCCATCCTGCCACTGCATGGGTGGGTGCAGCCATGTCAATTGCACCTTGGGCTGTGCCGCACATCGGAGGTGGGGGGGGTACTCACCCTGGCTGCCGTGACAATGTCATTCACCTTCGTGTGGTACTGGGTGCCTGTCCTTGGTGTTACAGCCACGGCGCTGATGGCCTTTGCCACCTCCTTCCACAGTCGCCGGCTGAGGGGTGGAGCGACCCTGCGGTTGTGTCCGGGGTACATGGCCTCCCTCCTCTGCTCCATTGCGTCCAGGAGTGCCTCGATGTCGCGCTCCTGGAACCTCGGCGCTGCATGGCGGGTGGCCATCTTGACTGGTCTCCGGGGGGGGGGGGGGGGGGGGGGGGGGGGGGGGTCAGCATCTTTTGTGCTGTGACGCCGCACGTCCGTGATGTGCTCGCCCATTCCGGGCCGGAGAATTTGAGTCGTTTCGGAGGGCACACGCCGGAGTGATTTGCGCCGTTTTTGACACCGGGTTCCTGCCATTGCACCGATTATCAGAGAATCCCGCCCCAGAAGTAAATCTTCAGGATGCCAGTGGTTTGATCGATGACGGATTGTATCACCGTATGCACCACATTGCATTCCTCCTCTGAGGCTTGTTGAGGATGATGTATGGATATCGTGAGCAATGCTTGTCCCCAAGCAGACATCCTTGTCATCGCTGAGCCCTTCAAATATCTACTCAGGATGAATGAGTCATGGAAACTTCCAGAGTACCAGGCCAAGCATGTATGATGTGCTTCTGATGATCACATACCAGTTGAATTTTCAGGAAGTGGAACCCTTTCCTGTTGATGAATATCAGGTGCTGGTGCCATGGAGCTCTCAATGCCACATGTGTGCAATCGATTGCACCCCGCTCTCTACGGAAGCCTGAGATAGCAAAACAGCTCAGAGATCTAGCAGCCTGGCTAGCTACATCATGTGAACTTGACATACTGATGAGCCTCACTGTAGGGCGCATCTGTCATTTCCTTGATACATTTATATGTCGAGTACTGAGATGCCACATAGGTCCCCCTGGAACGACCCGCAGGCAAAATAATTGAGTGCAGTGGTGACATTCAGGGTCATTGCCAGCAGATGCCCTCCTGCAGAATATGGCAGATATGGTCCATCACCTTTCTTGACAAACGCAGAAATGCACAGCATTGTCTGTCATTCATCTCCAGGCAGGAAGGTTTTCTTTGGTAAACACTTGGTTGCGTGAATCACCTCCGAGGGATGGGACTAATTTGCTCACGGTCTGGGTGTTGCTAGGGTTCCCCTGGACCCACCGTTCAGGCCTTCTCTCGAAGCTGAGTTAGGTAGCACTGGGCCCATCTCCTCAATCAGATCACTGCCATCAAGAAGACTCCATTGAGCACCGGTTCGATTATTCAATCCTCCTTCTCCCAGTGGACTTATAGATGCAACAGGTTAATGAATACTGGGCTAATATAGACCTCTCACTTGCAAACAGAAAGACAATGTGACACTCTAGCGCTACTTGCTTTTCATTTATATAGCCGAATAGCTAAGGCACACATCAAGGTGACCATGGTGACATCTTGACATCTCAATCAAACTGAGGTTTAGATGCAATCTTGAAATGTGCCACCTTAACAAAGGCACACCTGCAATTTCTGATGTGGTATGTTCATCAAGCTCAACTTGCACTTCAGCAATGACTGGATGCCCTTTGGCCCATTATTGATGCCTTCAGAAGTTTTGGGTAACTTTGTGCAGTTTGCACCTTCTCACCGCGTCTGCGTGGGTTTCCTCCGGGGGCTCCGGTTTCCTCCCACAGTCCAAACATGTGCAGGTTAGGTGGATTGGCCATGATCAATGCGTGGGGTTATAGGGGATAGGGAGGGGGAGAGGCCCTAGGTAGAGTGTTCTTTTGGAGGGTCGGTGCAGGTGGTCTCCTGCACTGTCGGAATGCTTTGGAATTATTTGAAGGTATATATTCGTTCATGATGTTGCATTGCTATTGTATACCATGATTAAGATTGCTTCACATGTCAGTTGCTGAAGTTGAACTGGAACATTTCAGGAAATCGGTGAACTGCTACAATCTCGAGGCCGTGAAGTGGGAGTAACTACGGGCAGGAAGAGACGCTGTGGCTGGTTAGATCTAGTCATACTGAAATATGCAAATATGATCAATGGATTTACCGCGTGAGTACATTGGATCAGATTCTATTTCATGTCTTCACAGAAACAATTTTGATTTATTTAATGCCTTTATCTTTAAAACATAACACCACAGAGCAACTCGTAGCCAAAGAACCACTTCCCCCACAGTATTTAAATAATCATTCAGCATTTACTGTTATGGCTCATCCGGAAAATCACGCCCTCACGGAAGTCACTGACCGGGATAAAAGAGAAACCGGAGTGATAGTCAATGGAATAAAAATCAGGAAATTTGTAATATAGACTATTGATTTCTTATCACCCGTTTACACTTAATCTCACAATGTCACTCCACTATGATTTGGTTCAACGTTACCTCAAAAGTACTGTGCTGCCCTATGAGCTAATTTTAGTGCATTTACATTCCTTCTGAACTTGAGGACGCAGATAGCGTTTGTCAAAAGGCAAATATTTATTTTCTGCTCCTGACGTTTGTTGGGCATTCATAGCGCTCAGTAAAATCATGGTGAATAAGTTGATGTGGAGTGCAGGAACTACTGAGACTAAGTTACTGCCACAATAGCAGCACAGTTAAGAGACCAGTATGCCACCTAATTTTCTCAAACTCCGAACGGTGTGTGACTATTTCCTCTCCTTTAAAGGGGTAATGATCTTTAAAAGGAATATTGTACAGCTTCCTTCTCTCCAATAAAGTGTTCCTCAAAATGTTTGTTCGTCAAGTGAAGAGTAAAAGTCAAAAACACAAAACAATCTTCTCGAATATGCACCTGGAATTCTAATGTGGCAAAGAAAGATACAACAGAAGCCCATATAACCTGAAAAACTACAAAATATTACAAAACACTTCTGTGTGCTCTGAATAGAATAAATGAATTAAAACAGTGCGCTGTGGTGCATATCCACCTATCACAAATAATAAAAGTTGCTATGGAGACAGGATGTAGTTACTAAAGAGTCGGTTCCCTCATTCAATTTTAACAGAAATATTATTTCTAAACCATAGGTTGGCATTAACGAAGCTGGATATCCTGGAGGTCCTTGATGAGATTAAAATCGGTTTAGCTTACAAAATAAATGGAAAGAGAATTCCTTATTTTCCAGGTATGGTATGACAACACAACAAACAGCACGGTAGTACAGTGGTTAGCACAGTTGCTTCACAGTTCCAGCGTCCCAGGTTCAATTCCCCGGCTTGTGTCACTGATGTACGTAGTCTGCACGTTCTCCCCATGTGTGCATGAGCTTGCTCTGGTTTCCTCCCACAGTTCAAAGTTGTGCAGGTTAGCTGGATTGGCTATACTAAATCGCCCTTAGTGTCCAAAAAGGTTCGGTGGGGTTGCTGGGTTACGAAGGTTAGAAGTGTGGGCTTAGGTGGGGTTTTCTTTCCAGGCGATGGTGCATACTCGATGGGCCGAATGGCCTCCGTCTGCACTGTAAATTCTATGAAATTCAATCAACCAAATATCTCGACCTCATGATTAACAACCTTCTGACATTCTTCAAACAGGAAATGTGCATTTCCATCAAGAAAATGGGCACAGCTTGAAACACTACATCTTAACCTAACATATTGATGTGAAATTGCAGGGAACAAATGTCACAAGCGCCTTCAAATTATGATTCACTTTCTAATACAAAACAGGAAAAATTTGAACTGTCAAAGTACAAATTACTGAGCCAGTCAGCATTTGGAACATATGTTTGATCACTCAGGTTTTATTAAGAAGAAAACAAACCCAGTTTCACAGTAACTTCATTGAAGCCTACTCGTGACAATAAGCGATTATCATTTCAAGTAGTATATGTACATTTAAAATCATTTTTAATATCCCCTACAACTATTTTTTTAGGCCTATGATAGAATGCTTTATTCTACATATAAGCACTGTTTCTAGGACATGTTCCTGACTTCATGGGGGAGATTGCCAACCTCTCTAGAATGGACATGAGTTAGGTAATGTATCTTTGGCAACCAGCTGATTACATGGGCTAGAAATACAAACCAATTTTCATACAAGGAGTGAGCCGTGAGCACAACACACGCTGGTCAGTGGCAGTTCACACACAAAAGGGTATGAATTGAGGCAGGAATGTCACCATTTAAAGGTAACCTGCACCTCCTAAAGATTAAACACAGCTTACGAGCCCTCCCAATGCTGCCAGCCCAGTCAGAGGACCAGGAGAGATGGTCGTTGCTGATATCTGCAAGAGACAGGCAAGTAAGAAGGAAAATTTAAAAATGATCAGGCTGAGGTTGGGAGGGGAAACGTCTCTGGGTAGGTCCTCCGGGCCACAGGGGCTGCCCTCTCTGCCCACTGCCAGCTTTTTGGGCCATGGAACCTCGGGCTCCAATGGATCCAAGTTGCCACCTTCCTTAAGCTGGCGGCCTCCCCACATGTCTGGAGGGTGGCAAATTGCCAATAGCTCCATAAAACTGCCTTCCAATTCCATGAGCTTCAATTTTAGTTAACAATAAATCATGAGGTATTTATTGAATGGCTGCGGGAAGTCCATATAAATAATATGCACAGATGTTCGCCAATCCACAACTTCAGTCACATCTTCCAAAGATTCAATCAGGTTTATCAAGCTCGACCTACCCTTGACTAAATCATGTTGGCTCTCTCTGATCAGCTGGATATTTTTACCGTGCTCGATCATGCTATTGTCAATTATATTCTCCAGCAGATGTTAGGCTAACTAATCAACATCAGCAGACCTCTAATCCTCATTGGGTGCAGGATTGGAGGTCTGCTAATTCTGTATCCTTGTTTATTTATTTGTTTCTGTACCGGCTGATGTTATTCGTGAGGCCTGCCTTCTCAACCTTGCCCCTCACATGAGGTGTGGTGATCCTCAGGTTAAATAACCACCAGTGAGCTCGCCCCCTCAAGTGGAAAGCAGCCTACTTTATCTATTAAAATGTGAGCGAGCGATAGACTGAATAATTACAGTCGGACCTCAGTAGTGGGAAAATTACTGAAACCAAATTAAGGAATTGGCCTCACTAAATTGCCCCTTAATTGGAAAAAAAAAATTGGATACTCTAAATTTAAAAAAAAAAGCCCGTGGGCTGGATTTGTACCTGAGACTAAGTGTTGACGCTGGGGCAAGATTCGTGGAATTTCACGAATGCAAAACTGGCACCGAGCTTGGACCAATTCAGCAACTGTGGAGAGGCTAGCATGTGGAACACAAGCAATTCCATTGAAAAATGGTGCGGGATTCGCCGGTTCCGTGATTGACACTCAGGAAGCTGACAAGCATCAGCCACATTTATACATTACACAGTCATCCCAGCCAACAAGGTGGCACTGGTTGCACTGGAGCGCGCCCATCCCGGTAATGGGTCGCCTAGGGCTAAAGGGCATCTAGGGGAGTAATCTGGGGGTAACACCTGTATGACCCTAAATTCACAGTGGGCTGTCAGTGCCGGATGAGCTGCATGGCTACTTGCAGGCCGTGGCAATGGTGTTCCGTGCCCATTCACCATGTCTCCTAGCCCACCTTCTGACCAACCCCACTACTTCTCCAGGCCCTGACAAGCCCCCCAGCCAGTGGCACAACCGTCAGCAAACTATGATGTTGGGCACTTTCCATACTCTCTCCCTCAACACCAGTTTCACAAATTTTAAAAACATAAGTGAACTGCGCCGTTGGGTACTCAGCCCATTGGAGGCGGAGAATCGCAGAGGCCCTGGAGAATACCAGGTCAGGCCCGCGAATGATATGCAAATGGTGTTCACTGTATGTGCGTTCCGGACCGCATTGCCGCTGCTGTCAAGGTGACGGAGAATTGCGATTTGATGTCAAATCGGCACCTGCCGCTATTTTGGCATCCAAATCTATTCTCCGCTCAGCCCAATCGCGCTTCCCAATTTCGGCATCAGCCGACGGAGAATCCCGCCTCATATTCTTGCAAACTACTTTTGTTGTTTACAGGATAATCATGCACATAATAGGAGGGAGCAAATGTGTGCTGAAGAAGAGGAACCATCAGTTCAAGTGCTGACCCCAATGGTGGAAGCCTCCATTGATGGACTGGGCAAAAGGCAGGTCAGAAGGGTGCCCAGTACCAAGGCCAGAGGATATTTGATACATGATGTTCAGCCACCTTTTCTTCTATTCTTCTCACTGATCTATTTCCTCTCTCACTCAACAAACTATTGGTGGTTTGTGCTGCCATTCATCTGTTTCTGCTCACTGTAGCCACTATCAGCTATTCGTGTCCCTGTCTCCTCTTCCCAGGCCCATCTCAAGTCCAGGGCGCAGCTGTATCAGTAAAATAGGAGCACTGTCCTTTCAAACATGCATTGTCATTCAATCTTACCCTTTTTAAGCATTAAAGCTGAAATCAACATACTTTAGAACGCCAGTTAGAGGGATCTACAGTGGGAGATCACCGAGACAAGTATGGAGCAGCAAAGACAGAAGGAAAAGATATCCTAGGAATCAACGTATCACAGGGAAGACCCACACCCAGGCTTATTAAAGAGAGCATAAATGAAGAGCATTAGGGCCCAGCCTATAAAAGAACACTAATGACTATCCAGCATCAACTACTTGAACTGCCTGGAAGGTAACCTTTCACATTGTTGAATCGCCCTTGGAGTGGTCTCATTGCCCAAGGCATCAAACTAATACAATCAACCATGAAACATTTGATCACTGAGGTGCACAGCATGGTAATTAGTTACAGAAAGAAATCTTACAACACCAGGTTAAAGTCCAACATGTTTGTTTCAAACACTAGCTAACACTAGGTGATTCACCTGAGGAAGGAGCAGTGCTCCGAAAGCTAGTGTTTGAAACAAACATGTTGGACTTTAACCTGGTGTTGTAAGACTTCTTACTGTGCTCACCCCAGTCCAACGCCGGCATCTCCACATCATTAGTTACAGAGCCTCTGGTGATCGCTGTGATGGCTTTGATGGATATCCTTTCAGGCTCCAGTTACCAACATCTTCAACTTGCCGAAAATGAATGAAAGCACAAATGGGACACCAAACCATCACATCACTCCAACACTTGCTGAGGCACAGTCCTATGTAAGGCAAATATTGTCTTCTCAGGGTGACAGCACATCTGCTGCCCTGGCAGTTTCTCAGTGCCTGCATTGATGTCAGACAGACAGCTGGGCCAGATTGCCTAAGCTGCCGTTCAGATGCTGCAGTCTGCAGCTATGTCCCTTCGGGTTTGAACTTCGTGAGGTTGTCAATGAACAAATCTGGAATAAAAAGTTAATCTCAGTAATGGTGACTATGACATCTATCATCGATTGTTGTAAAAAAACAAAACATCTGCTTCACTAATTCCCTTTCGGAAGGGAAATCTGTTGTCTTTATCCAGTCTATCCTACATGTGATTCCAGACACACGGCAATGCGGTTGACTCCTTAAACTGCCCTCCAAAATGGCCCAACAAACCATTCTGTTTAAGGGCAATTAAGGATGGGCAATAATTGCTGACCTTGGTGAAAAATTGGTGCTGCAAATACTATAGATAGCAGCCAGCATTGTTAATACATGTAATTACTACAGTAATTTCCCAACTACAGTTGCTGACAGGGCCCTCAACAGTGTGCGGTCCATCACCTGCACCACTACCCTCGCCCCTTCCCCTCCCTCCCAGAACAAGGCTAGAGACCCCTCGTTCTCACATTTCAGCCCACCAGCCTCCGTATGCAAAGCATAATCCTCCACCATTTTCACTAACTCCAGCATGATGCCACCACCAAACATATCTTCCCTTCACTCCCTCTGTCAGCATTCCACAGAGACCATTCTCTCTGAGATAATCTAGTTCACTCCTCCACCATACCCTTTACCTCTTCCATGCTTAACATCCCAGGCCCAAAACACTCATTCCAGATTAGTTTCACTTTAACCTCTTTCATTTTGGTCTGTTGCATTCGCTGCTCCCAATGTGGGGGGAAATTCTCCGCACCCCACGGTGCCTAGGAGAATAGCGGGAGGGCCTCCCGACATTTTTTACGACCCCCCCCCCCCCCCAGTTATTGTACACACCCCCCCCCCCCCACGCTTGCCCCGCTCCCTGAATCGCCGGTCGCCGTTTTTTTTTTTCACGGCAATTCTCCGAGGCCGATGGGCCGAGTGGCCGGCCGTTTACGACCTTTTCACGACGGCGGCAACCACACCTAGTCGCCACCGTCATGAAACGGGCGCCAGAAGCCCATTTGGGGCTTCTACGCGCCCAATTGGCGCGGGAGCACCAGGGCCGTGCTCCGGAGGGCAAAGGCCCACGATCGGTGCCCGCCGATCATCGAGCCTGCGTCCGTAACGGACGCACTATTTTCCCTCCGCCGCCCCGCAAGATCAAGCATACGCGGTTCAGAGCCGTCTGCGTGATGACGTCATCCGCGCATGCGCGGGTTGGAGCTGTCCAACTACTAAAAAAGCCATAAAGAAGAGTAAGATAGAGTATGAGAGTAAACTTGCTCAGAATATAAAAACAGACAGTAAACGTTTTTACAAATATATAAGACAAAAAAGAGTGGCTAAGGTAAATATTGGTCCTTTAGAGGATGAGAAGGGAGTTTTAATAATGGGAAATGAGGAAATGGCTGAGGAACTGAACAGGTTTTTTGGGTCGGTCTTCACAGTGGAAGACACAAATAACATGCCAGCGACTGATAGAAATGAGGCTATGACAGGTGAGGACCTTGAGAGGATTGTTATCACTAAGGAGGGAGTGATGGGCAAGCTAATGGGGCTAAAGGTAGACAAGTCTCCTGGCCCTGATGGAATGCATCCCAGAGTGCTAAAAGAGATGGCTAAGGAAATTGCAGATGCACTAGTGATAATTTACCGAAATTCACTAGACTCTGGGGTGGTCCCGGTGGATTGGAAATTAGCAAACGTGACGCCACTGTTTAAAAAAGGAGGTAGGCAGAAAGCAGGAAATTATAGGCCAGTGAGCTTAACTTTGGTAGTAGGGAAGATGCTGGAATCTATCATCAAGGAAGAAATTGCGAGGCATCTGGACAGAAATTGTCCCATTGGGCAGACGCAGCATGGGTTCGTAAAGGGCAGGTTATGCCTAACTAATTTAGTGGAATTTTTTGAGGACATTACCAGTGCAGTAGATAACGGGGAGCCGATGGATGTGGTATATCTGGATTTCCAGAAAGCCTTTGACAAGGTGCCACACAAAAGGTTGCTGCATAAGATAAAGATGCATGGCATTAAGGGTAAAGTAGTAGCATGGATAGAGGATTGGTTAATTAATAGAAAGCAAAGAGTTGGGATAAATGGGTGTTTCTCTGGTTGGCAATCAGTAGCTAGTGGTGTCCCTCAGGGATCCGTGTTGGACCCACAATTGTTCACAATTTACATAGATGATTTGGAGTTGGGGACCAAGGGCAATGTGTCCAAGTTTGCAGATGACACTAAGATGAGTGGTAAAGCGAAAAGTGCAGAGGATACTGGAAGTCTGCAGAGGGATTTGGATAGGTTAAGTGAATGGGCTAGGGTCTGGCAGATGGAATACAATGTTGACAAATGTGAGGTTATCCATTTTGGTAGGAATAACAGCAAACGGGATTATTATTTAAACGATAAAATATTAAAGCATGCCGCTGTTCAAAGAGACTTGGGTGGGCTAGTGCATGAGTCACAGAAGGTTGGTTTACAAGTGCAACAGGTGATTAAGAAGGCAAATGGAATTTTGTCCTTCATTGCTAGAGGAATGGAGTTTAAGACTAGGGAGGTTGTGTTGCAATTGTATAAGGTGTTAGTGCGGCCACACCTGGAGTATTGTGTTCAGTTTTGGTCTCCTTACTTGAGAAAGGACGTACTGGCGCTGGAGGGTGCGCAGAGGAGATTCACTAGGTTAATCCCAGAGCTGAAGGGGTTGGATTATGAGGAGAGGTTGAGTAGACTGGGACTGTACTCGTTGGAATTTAGAAGGATGAGGGGGGATCTTATAGAAACATTTAAAATTATGAAGGGAATAGATAGGATAGATGCGGGCAGGTTATTTCCACTGGCGGGTGACAGCAGAACTAGGGGACATAGCCTCAAAATAAGAGCTAGTCTGGTCAAGCCAGTAGGAGGTTATCCGTTAGGTTACTAGAGTGTCAACCCACAGCAGATAATGTACAGCAATCAACAGGTTCAATAAAACAGTGTTGGACCATCTCCTGTGTCGGAAGCCTGTTTCTCGTTTTGCTGCATCCAGTTGCAGTCGATGTTAGACCAACACAGATAACACATCAACAACATTCCGGCACCTGTTCGGGTACACAGAGGGAGAATTCAGAATATCCAATTTACCTAACAGCACATTCTTTTCGGGACTTGTGGGAGGAAACCGGAACACCCGGAGAAAACCCACGCAGACACAGGGAGAACATGCAGACTCCACACAGACAGTGACTCAAGCCAGGAATCAATCCTGGGACCTTGGAGCTGTGAAGCTGTTTAACTTGTATCTAAAGATGTGAAAGTTAGGTGGATTGACCAAGCTAAATTGCTCCTTTGTGTCCAGAAGATTAGGTGGGGTTACTGGGATAGAGTGGAGGCATGGCCTTAAGTTGGGTGCCTTTTCCAAGGTCTGGTGCAGACTCAATGGGCCAAATGGCCTCCTTCTGCACTGTAGGGATTCTTTGATTCTATGAAAATGAAATACCATCCCAGATCATGATTGGGTTTTTAGTCTCACATGTGAGACAATGGATGCAAGATAAAGTTGAAATAAAAGGGGCGAGAAAAAGACATGGAAATGCACATCAATGAGGAATAGCCAACATTAAAGGATGTTGTCTTTCTTTATATATATTTCACCCCCCCATCTTATCCACCTTTCCTTACCCTTTCTCCCCCTTGCTTCCCCCTTCCCCTCCCCCCACATCTACATCTGTCACAGTTTACCCTCTGATGTTAGTTTCTCAGTTGTTTGGCCTTTCACATCTTTTGTTCTCTCTGGGGACTGCCATTAGCACTCTTTCCTTGTGGTTTCTGTGGCTCCCAATGTGGTCTCCTCTATATCGGGGAGACCAAACGCAGATTGGGTGATCGCTTTGCTGAGCACCTTTGGTCTGTGCACATTCAGGACCCTGACCTTCCTGTTGCTTGCTATTTTAACACAAGAACCTGTTCCCATGCCTGTCCTTGGCCTGCTGCAATGTTCCAGTGAAGCTCAACACAAACTGGAGGAACAACACCTCATCGTACGGTGAGGCACGCGACAGCCTTCTGGTGTCAACACTGAATCCAATTTCAGATGATTAGCTCTACCCCATCTCGACCCATTGTTTTCATTCCATTTAATTTTAACTGTCTCTTACCATTTCTTTCTCTCTTGACTTTCTTTATATATATTTCATTCCCCCCCCCCCCCCCCCCCCCATCTTATCCACCTTTCCTTACCCTTACCTAGGGTGTGCAGAGGAGATTCACTAGGTTAATCCCAGAGCTGAAGGGGTTGGATTATGAGGAGAGGTTGAGTAGACTGGGACTGTACTCGTTGGAATTTAGAAGGATGAGGGGGGATCTTATAGAAACATTTAAAATTATGAAGGGAATAGATAGGATAGATGCGGGCAGGTTGTTTCCACTGGCGGGTGACAGCAGAACTAGGGGACATAGCCTCAAAATAAGGGGAAGTAGATTTAGGACTGAGTTTAGGAGGAACTTCTTCACCCAAAGGGTTGTGAATCTATGGAATTCCTTGCCCAGTGAAGCAGTTGAGGCTCCTTCATTACATGTTTTTAAGGTAAAGATAGATAGTTTTTTGAAGAATAAAGGGATTAAGGGTTATGGTGTTCGGGCCGGAAAGTGGAGCTGAGTCCACAAAAGATCAACCATGATCTAATTGAATGGCGGAGCAGGCTCGAGGGGCCAGATGGCCTACTCCTGCTCCTAGTTCTTATGTTCTTATGTTCCCTTGGTTTCTGTAGCTATGACTCGTCTTTCATTCTCTCACTCCACAGTATAAATATTTTCCACTTTCTCTGTCTTTTAGCTTTGACAAAGGGTCATCTGGACTTGAAATGTTAGCTTTTTTCTCTCCCTAAAGATGCTGCCAGACCTGCTGAGATTTTCCAGCATTTTCTCTTTGGTTATTACTACATGCCCTTGTCCACTTTATTCAACTTGACCATGGTTAGTATGGTATTTTCACACCAGTTAACTTGGACCATATGGCCAGAGAAGAAGTGTGATGGGACTCAGCACAGACTCTTAACTCCATTTTAGAATTATAGAATCCCTACAGTGAAGAAGGAGGCCATTTGGCCCATTGAGTCTGCACCAACCCTCTGAAAGAGCACTCTACCTAGGTCCACCCTATCCCTGTAACCACCATAACCCCACCTAACCTTTGGACACCAGGGGGCAATTTAGCATAGCCAATCCACCGAATCTGCACATTTTTGGACTGTGGGTGGAATAGTACATAAATAGTATATAAGTATTAAATGCTATGCACAGAGTATAAAAATATCCGAATAACACGGCTCAATTTATTTTGGAAGTCGGAGAACAATCAGTCAGATGACACGTTGCTGAAACTCTGCAGTGGCTACATCATTGTGTAAAATATTACTTGAACTACAATACTGAAATCAGTTTTACTACATAAATCAGGTAGCTGTTAACCCACTAATGTCATTATTGTTCAAAGTGACAGTGAGGAGAACTCATGTGTTAATTCAGAATATTTGAGATCACGGTGGTTTTTAATGGAGGAGGCAGTATATGATCATTAACTTCTTCACTGTCCAGAAAATTTGGCTGAAATTTACACCGATGTTCCTTTGGTGCAATTTCTGGAGTATCCCAGTGGCTTACCACAGGGTATAAAGAAACGGTTTTGACCTAAGGAAAACCAGCATAAGCAATCGAAGCCCAAAGAAAGTGGGAAACCAACATCATATTCCTCTTTAACTTACTTTATGCAGCAAAGAATGAAACTATTTAATTACTATTTATGAAATTAAGGTGCAGCCAGTTTGAGGAAATGCAATGGAAATGTTTTAAAGAAGATTTAGAAAATAAATTTCCGAAAAAAAAGACTTCCTGAAATGAGAAAAAGCAAAACAAAATAGCTTAAATAATACTTTAACTGCAAATCTACAGTGTATTGAGAACTAACAATGATATTCAGAAACCTGTGAGCATCTTGAAAGATGCTCTCCATGAGCAGCAGAGGACTTTGGCAAAGGTATCACGGAATCAGCTTAATAGGGTGAAGTAGTTCGGTGACAAGCCTTTTAGCCGGAAATCAGTATCATGCCCTTGTTTCAGAAAAAGTTTTCAAGCTTTTACTGTTCTCTATTATTAAACTTTATTTCAAGTGTAAGACTGTTCTGCATTTTGGGCCCCATCCCACAGCACTTTGTGTTTCATAGTAAATCTGTCGCTGAGGGACAGGCACTATACATCGTTGTAGGTTCAGCATTGATTTTTGTCCATTCCAGATTATAACCACAAGCTCCCATTTTTCTGGACTAAGGCAGCTGGCACTGATGTTGTCTTTTACAGTTCCTCTTGACCTATCTATTGTTTCTTTACTTGTCCCATTACCGCCCCCTTTTGCCTTGCGACATCTCTTTTGCCATTCAATCACTTCTGCTCTATCCCCTTTGTTCTTTTCCCATCTCCTCCTCTACTGCCTCTTCCTGTTTCAAAACCTGTCACAACTGCAAGCTTTGCCAGTTATGCCGTAAGGTCAACAGCCTGAAAATGTCAACAACTGTTTCTTTCTCCAGACTTGCTGAACTTCTCTAACGTTTTCAGGTTTCCCGCAGCCACAGTATTCTATTTTTGTTTGATCTGAAACCGATTGACCTCACAAAATGTAGTATCAGATGTATATGTAATATCCTTTTACTCCTCTTGAAGTAACAGGTGGACAGTTGAAATCATAAAGCACTAATAATTGCATTATCATTTGTGACTGTTCTCAGGTATTCTGACTTCCAGCTTAATAGTTATTTCAGTTATAGTGTATAATTTGTTATACCTCATACCCTTGTACCAGAATGAGTATTATTTATTGTTTCACTCCTTCAGCAAACCAGGAAATCCTGAACCAAGTAGAGGTTGAGTATGAAACACTTCCAGGCTGGAGGAGCAGCATTATCAATGCTCGGACATGGGATGATCTGCCACCAAAGGCTCAAAACTACATTCGATTCATTGAAAACCATGTGGCAGTCCCAAGTGAGTTTTCAGGAATAGCAATGCAGGGAAGTTACTTGATAAGATTTTATAAGCAATTAAATATCAGATACATTTAAACAATATATTCATCAATATCTGCTTTTCAGTACATTTCCTTTTACAAATATTTACAAAGTCTTCTAATAGTGAGGAAGCAGCATTGACTTGTTTTGTTACACAATCGTTGACAGTGACTGAAATATGTGTTTGTTTTCTTTCAGTTAAATGGATTGGTGTTGGAAAATCAAGGGAGTCAATGATCCAACTTTTCTAGACATTGGAACAGGATAGGATTTGAATAATTTGAACAAATAACCCTGACCCTATTTCTCTACATAAATTCAAGACCAATGTTTGTACATTATGGTTAAAATATTCCTGATATTGTAATAAGCATAATTAATTTACAATTTAAGATCTACATATAAACAATAATGAAGGTCATTGTTAGCTGGGGGCATAGAATACTTGAGCACCGCCATATCCTTCCTGTCCATTATTGACATTGCTAAAACATGGAAAATTACACATTAAATATTGAATGAGAGTGATCTAAAATTGTGAATGGGTACTGCTTTGACTGGACAAATGTTTACAGTAAGATCACCGAAACCACTCCACAATTTATGCTTTTACTAGACTTTGTGTTTAAAGATTATATTTTCATCTAATTTTTATTTTAATTAACAAACATAGTACAAACAAATGAATGAGAATCTGCAATGTTGGATCTATGCCCTGTTTGTATTATTTGCCATGATTTATTCAGAAAACCCTCGCGTTGCAGCTCCACTTAGTCAAGGAATGCAAATCATATCCCGCAGCTCCGTATGCTTTCAAAAGAATACATATATACAATAGGCATTTGTTTTGTAGTGTATTTCACTCCAAAAAGGAAGTGCTTTTATTTTTAATAGCTTCAGAATTGTTTTGCAATAGATAAACTTGTAGGAAAATCCAAATGTAAACTATTTATCGAATGAAAAATAACAATGTATAGGGTTAAGTGTGAATTCTGTATTTATTAGACATTAACAATAGACAAAAAATGTTTCTCCAAATGCCTTTTCAAACCTGTTGAATTTTGCAAAGTAGAGACAGCGCTCTTATTTCCAAGTGCCCTGTAAAATGTATTCAGCATAGTCAGTAATGCATGCCTTGGGATTATATAACAACTCAATGAGTCGAGTTTCACTTGTCTGTTAATTATAACTTACATCAGGGTTCATGTTATATGATGAATCATATTCTGTCTTCCAGCGATAAGTGTCCGGTAGCCCGTATACATCTTTAAATATTTTTTTAGTTGTCGCTCCTGCTTGCACATTATTGTCCGGGTCAAGTTGACACTTTATTTCTTCAGCCATTCTTGCATACTCATGACTATAATATTTATTTAAATAGTCAATTATTAATAAACACATTTAAGCATTTGCAATCTTTCATTTCCAAGTTTTATTCTTTATTTACAATTAGAGGCCAGTTAATCGGACGTCAGTAGTAGTATAATAGAGAACAAGGAAATGGCAGGACAATTAACCAACTACTTTAGTTCTGTCTTCATGGAGGAAGACATAAATATCTTTCCAGAAATGCGAAGACATCAAGGGCCTAGTGAGAAGGAGGAATTAAAGGAAATTAGCATTGGGGCAGCACGGTGTCACAGAGGTTAGCATTGCTGCCTCACGGTGCCGCGGACCCAGGTTCGAAGCTGGCCCGGGTCATTGTCCGTGTGGAGATTGCACATTCTCCCCATGTTTGCATTGGTCTCACCCCCACAACCCAAAAAGATGTGCAGGGTAGGTGGATTGGCCATGCTAAATTGCTCCTTAATTGGAAAAAAAAGAATTGGTGACTCTAAATTTAAGAAAAAGAAAAAAAGTGGAAATTAATATTACTCAAAAATAGTGCTGGAGAAATTAATGAGACAAAGTCAATAAATCTGATAGGGCCTGATGATCTACATCCCATGTGATAGTAATTGGCTGGCTAGCCAATTGATGGATCTCTGTGTCTATTCGGAACCCTGGATATGCGAAAGTTATTTGAAACTTTATTGGTCAGCTTTTTTGTGTCAACTGGTGGCTCAATTTCAGTACAAAATTAAGAGAAAGTTCCAACTAGCCCTGCAGCAAGCTAATCAGATCAATTGTCTTTCGCAAATACAGTATTGAATTCAAAATATAATTTTATTTCTTGGTAATTTCTTCGAATCAAGGTGCACAGTACAAATGATTTAAAACAAAAGAAAATGGCAATTTTGCAAAGTAAGCAGAATAGGTTTCAGAAAATAGGTTAAAGTGATTCCGGAATGGATTTCCCATCCCGACAACGGATCTTTTAAGGAGATTACTATCTTAAAGTTTTGTCGTCCGCTTTACAACTGTGATTGATTTTAACTAATTTATAATTCATTCAATTCGGCCAAACTGTCTGTCTGTCAACTTGAGAGATAAAGGATTTGATATAATTTTCCATAACATTGTTTGAGCGAATCACATTTCCCACCACGACTTGGCACTATGGGCTGGCTTGTCGTTACCATGGAAACTGAACTGGGATCTCAGCCCAGCTCTTTAACACAAAGGGTCTTTCTTCTATTTGACCTTGTAGACTCTAGCAGTTTGCTCAACTTGCAAAATCTGAAAATTATGTCTTATCTGATCAATTCCCAGCCACTCAGCTTTTCTCACTTTCATGGTTAATATATTGATTTACTTAATTACTCTTCAGGATTTAAGGATTTTTCCAACCAGGATTTCTTTATTCAACCTTATAGCTAACTCAAAAGTTGATTTCTATCTCCAGTAATAAAGGAGGTGGCCATGGAAAAAGACATGCATTGGTTGTCATCTTCCTAAATTCTATAGGTTCTCAAACAGTCGCAGCAGATTGGAAGGTGGCAAAAGAGGGAGGGAGGAAACAGAATTACAAACCAGTTAGCCTAGCAGCAGTAGTAGGAAAAATGTTTGAGTCTATTATAAAGATATGATGGCAGGACACTTGGAAAATATCAATGGGATTAGACAAAGTCAACATAATATATGAGAAACCTATTGGAGGTTTCTGAGGACATAACTAATAGAATAATTTTAGTGAGGGGAAACAAAAGGAGCCCACACCAAGTTGTAGAGAAAAGCAAAACTTATTTAATACGATAACTATTATGTACAGTTCCGATAGTTCCCTACTGGGTCATCTTTAGTCAGTGCCTGACTGGCCAACACATGAACTGTGTTAAAGGTCCCCCACCCACTTATCAGGGGAGCTCATATTCTGCATGCTCCACGGGGTAGTGATCATCCCTACCCCATGAGACTGTCCAGGTTATAACAAATAGATAGTGGATGTTATGTATTAGGATTTTCAGAAAGCTTTTAACAAAATCCCACTTAAGAGGTTAAAATACAAGCGCACGGGATTGGGGGTAATATATTGACATGGATTGAGAATCGGTTAGGAGGCACGAAACAGAGTAGGAATAAATGGATAGTTTTCAAAGCGATAGGCAGTGACTAGTGGGGTGTGCTTGGGCCCCAGCTATTCACAATAAAAATCAATGATTTGGATGAGGGAGCCAAAAGTAATATTGCCAGGTTTGTCGATGACACAAAACTTGGTCAGAATGTGAGTGGCGACAAGGGGAATATTAAGAGAATTCAAAGTGTTTTAGACAAGTTGAGTGAGTGGACAAACACAAGGAAGATGGATAAATGTGAAGCTGTACACTTCAGATGGAGAAACAGAATGGGATAAATGTGAAGCTATACACTTCAGATGGAGAAACAGAATGGGATAAATGTGAAGCTGTACACTTCAGATGGAGAAACAGAATGGCAAAGTATTATTTAAATAGCGGTAGATTGGGAAATGTTGACGTAAAAGGGAATCTGGGTACACCAATCACTGAAAGGAAGCATGTAGTTACAGCAAGAAGTTAGGAAGGCAAATGGTATGTTTGCCCTCATTGCAAGAGGACTTGAGTACAGGAGCAAGGGTGTCTTACTGCAGCTGTAAAGGGCCTTGATGAGACCACATTTGGAGTATTGTGTGCGGTTTTGGTCTCCTTATCGAAGAAAGGATATACATACCATAGAGGTAGTCCAGCAAAGGTTCACCAGACCAATTCCTGTGAAGCCAGGAGTGTAGTATGAAGAGAGATTGACTCGACTGGGCCTGTATTAACTGGAATTTAGAAGATTGAGAGGGGATCTAATTAAAATGTATAAAATTCCACCTATCGGGTCACAGTTTTTCTGTGGCGTCGGTTTTTCAGTTTTTTCAGCTTCAGTGGAATCCCCGATACTCACCACTCCAATGCTCCATCATCCGAATCTGCTCCCCAGAGTCAAGGCCGCGAATCCCCGAGGTAAGTTACGTTATTTACTCACCGTTCCGATGCTCCACCATCTGAATCTGCTCCCCAGAGACAGAGCCGGGAATCCCCGAAGTAAGTTACATTTACTCACCACTCCGATGCTCCACCTTCCTAGACTGCTCCCTGGGGACTCGGCCGCAAATCCCTGAGGCAAGTTATTTATTTACTCACTGCTCCGGCCTTCGAGACTGCTCCCTGGAATCTACTTCTCACTACTGCCCTCTGTTCGATGCTATATGACACTCTCAGTTGACCTGCGATTACCTCCTCAGTTGTGGAGAGCGAGCAAACTTCTCCCAGAATCCTCAGTTACGTCTCACTGTATGGCCCTCATACCTTCCTTGGCAACCCATGACCCCACCTCATCCCCTTGGCCCTTTATAGCTGCCAATTTAGTGCCAATCCATGTACCTCAATCACAACCCTTTGCCTTTACACTCCATGCTAACTCACCCAGTATTCAACACGGACAGACCTCAGGAGCCATGGTGAGATTGATTAAAATGTCTATTGCAGGCCACTAAATTTTTAAAATCTTATTGATAACAGTTAAATCCCTTCAAGTACTTCATCCCCATAAAAACAAATTTCATTCTCTTATAAAACAAACCTTTCCTTTAAGTACTCAATCCTTTATGAAAACATGCATTTGTAATCATAACCCACATCAAAGACAGCTAATTTCTTTCTAACCACTTGAAGCTGTCAATCAAACTGTGAATTTACAGCCCCTCGCCTCCTTAATATGATAATGGTAGGCTGTGGAAACAGTCAAGCAGCACTAATCCTTCTGTCAACGAACAGTGAACTAGCAAGCACCATCTTTTTTCAATTGCATACAAGCTGGAATTTTTTAAATCTAAAGAACTTGGGGATTTAAATGACTTGACAACTTGACAGTCCCACAGAGCGTATCCACTTTTTGCACACATTTTGTCTACCCTTAACAATCCCAAAGGGGCTACCTGACGTCTCCCAATGGACACTTTACCACTCCAAATAACTCTGGCAGCTTTATACCATTTCCTCAAATGTGTAAAGAGCACAAGCTGTGCTTTTGAAATCCCAGTAACGAAAATTGGATCTGTTTGAAGGCAGCTGCAATTTAACATGTGCAGTTGCCGTGATGAACCATGGATGTGGAAAGTACAACCTGCCAATTCCCCCCCCCCCCCACAACACCCCCCCCACCCCCTCGGCTCCCACACCTGGTGAAAATGGATGCAAAGTTCAGGGGTGTGACTTCTGGAATTGGGGCTTTCGTTCTATTTTGGCTGCAGCGTGGAGCCCTTCTCTGACAAACTTCAGGCCAATGTGTCGGCATTAGATCAGTGCCAGAGAAGAGAAGGAAATTTTTGCAACATTTTAGCCAACATTAATCCCACTCAAAAGGAGGGATTTTTCACACAACCCACCATGTGTTTCACAAAGACAACCTGCCATTTGCCGGTGGTGGGATCTCCTGCTCCTGCCGTTGTCACTGGGGTTTCCCCCTAAAACTCCGAGGAGTCCCCGTGGTCCTCGTGACTCACTGGTCTCCTTCGTTTCTGTGCCGGGTAAGGATCCTCCACTGGCCTTCGGCGTATAACGGCTCGGCGCCTGTCTTTTCCAATGTAAACGCCTGAGGGGAGGTTCGCCCCTTTCCATCGGCGGCAGGGGTGCAGCTGCGGCATCATCCATTGTGTCCATGTCCGAGTCCGATATCCTCACCAGTGGTGTCAGGGGGGCGTGAATAGTTTGTTGTGGAGGACTCATATGACGCAGGTCATGTCCTGGCCTTGACTGTTCCTGCTACCCATGTGGGGCCATTGGCATAATTTCTGACCCATACCTTTTCTCCTGTGTTGAACTGCCTTTCTCTGAGAGTATTGTCGTGGCCCCTGCATTGGGCCTTTTGGTATTGCTCTACTCTTCTGCCTAGATTTGGGTATAGTAGACTCAATCTGGTTCGGAGTTGTCTGCCCATGAGTAGCTCCACCGGTGCTATTCCCGTTTTGGTGTGTGGGGTTGTCCTGTCGTAAAATAGCCAGCACGACTGTTTGGTGTCTAATGATGCTGCTGACTGTTTTTTCAACCAGACGTTTAGGGTCTGGACGGCTCTCTCCGCCAACCCATTTGATGCCGCGTGGCATGGTGCCGTCCTGATGTGCCGAATGCCATTTGACTTCATGAATTTTGTGAAGTCCTGAAAACCGATCCATTATCTGAAACTAATACCTTCGGGATACATACCATGTTTTGCAAACGAGGTGTGAAGTTTTTCTATGGTAGCTGTTGAATTTGCAGAGTTCATTTTGGAGACATCCAGCCATTTGGAATGGGTGTCTACTATTACAAAAAACATTGAACCCATAAACGGGCCTGCAAAATCGACATCAAGTTGCGATCATGGTCTTTTAAAAAATGATCTTTTATCTCAATTCTGTGTGTGGAAACTTCCAGTGTACAAATTTGCGAGACCACTTTTGGACAGTAAACAGTGACTAAAACTCATAAATAATCTATTTCCTGTGAAGTGTTTTGAGATGTCCCGTGATTGTGAAAAAGCACAATATTAAGAATAAAATAATTCTATTTAAACTAAAATACTTATACTATTTTCTGCAAAATGTTGCTTGGATATGGAGGTGATGGAAGTCTTGACAATTTAACTTCAATTTTTATCCTTTCTCTTGACTTCTGGGTAGACTCTGCTTCGATTTGGTGCCACACTGTTAGCACCCTCCCGTCTTCATCCAAGTGATCATTCTACATATATCAGCAATGATAATGACTATTTGTAGATATGCATCGACAATCGGGTTCTCACCCTACATCCAAATATGCAGTATGATTAGCTTTAGTACTTCTACTGCTGCCCAAGCTGAGCTCTGGTAAAGTGGCAATATCAATGATTGATCCTGGCCATTACTTCAATCAACAAGGACTCAGCTACTCACACAAGTGTTAGAACAAGTGTTAGCCCCAAAATTCCTAGGTCTTACTCTTCCAGCATAACTCTAATGGAATGGGATTCACAGACTATCAGTAGAAGGAAGGGACCATCCTGTTGTGATATATCTTTAAAAATATGTATCTACGTACATCATTAGAAGGGAAATTATACATGTGATTCAGTCCCCCTCTCTGGGTGGGATTTTCCAGCCATTCCAGTCAATGGGATCTTCCGGTCCCGCCGATGGTGGGTTTCCCAGCGGTGAAGGGTGTGAACAATAGGAAACCCCGTTGACAGCAATAGGATGGGAAGATCCCACCGTTTACCAATGGCGGGCCTTCTCTGCTGCCGCAGCATAGGCTGGGAAGATGTTGAAAATCTCACCCTCTGTATGCAGTGAGCAGACAGCAGCTCAGACATGTATCCAAGTTCTAATAATGAAAGATGGCTATCATCTATCACGGACCCTTAATAAATGAACCTATGAATAATGAATTAACCAATCCTCGATGAGTGGTTGTTGCCTTGATGTTTGTGTAGCAAATTATTTTGTACGAACATGACAGATCTCATCAAAGTTTTCCACATCGGGATATTTACATAAAGTAAAGGGATGGATGCCTTGGGAATGCAAATGCAATATTAAAAAGCTGCATGGGGCTGAAGTCAGCAGTACTAGCTTACAAATCAATTAACAAGTAACAATTGACCTTTATGAGATGATCAATATCATTGTGCTACCTGTAGTGTTGTGGAGTTGGTCATGGTCTGGAATAGTCTTGTGAGACTAAACTTTATGCCATCCCTTTGATCCAGTTAACATCATCCTGCCAACATCCTGGTCATTTAGAGCTGGGACCAACAGGAAATTAATGGGCAAAAGTGCTCCATTCTCACAGGTTTTCAGTGAGCAGATGGAATGTCTGCCAGCCCAATGGAAACTTCTTGAGTTTCATTTTGCTCACAGATATTCCAGTTTGGGTTTTGCCAGGACTACTGGGCTCCAGACCCCATTACGACTTTGGTCTAAACGTGGACAAAATAATTGAATTCTGGATGTCAGGAAAAGAGTGACTGCCCATGATGTCAGTGCAGTATTTGATCGAGTGTGGCATCAAGGAGCCCATATACATGAAGTCAACAGGGAATAAGGGGAAAAACTCTCCACTGGTTGAAGTGGTATGTGGCACAAAAGAAAATGCTTGTGATTTATTGAAGAACAATCATTTAATCTCAGGGCATCACTACAAGAGTTCTTCAAGGTTTCCTAGACCCAATCATCTTCAACTGTTTCATCAATGACCTTCTCTTCATCATAAGGTTAGAATCGGGATGTTCACTGAACATTATATAGCCTTCATCTCCATTCATAGTTCCTCAGATACTGAAGCAGTCTATGCCTGCATGTAACAACATCTGGACAACATCCAGGCTTGGGTTGATTTGTGACAAGTGATATTCATGCCACTAAGGTGCGAGGCACTGACCTAGTCAACAAGAGAACATCTAACCTCCTCTGCTTGGCATCCAATGGCAATATCATCACCATGTTCCTCTCCATTACTATCCTAGACCAGATCATCGAATGGAAACTCTATTTATATTTAAATAGAGTTTAAATAAATAAACATTAAAAAAATAAAACAACCACTCACTAAATGTTGGAAAGACCAATGAACTGATCATTGCTTTAAGGAAGCGTAGTATGACATATCTCTCCCACCCACCCCCCCCCCCCCCCACCCCCCAGTCTACATCAATAGCTCCAAAGTGGAGATGGTAGATAGCTTTAAGTTCCTGGGGGCCACCATCACCAACAGTCTGTCCACTTACGTTGATGCAACTGTCAAGAAATCCCAACAACGCCTCTACTTCCTATGGTAGCTAAAGAAATTCGACATGTCTGCATCGACTCTCACAAACTTCTATAGATGTGCCATAGAGAGCATCCTATCTGGCTGCATTAGTTTGTATGGCAACTGTTCGGCCCAAGATCGCAAGAAACTGCAGTGTGCTGAACTCAGCCCAACGCATCACACAAGCTTGCCACCCCCACATTGATTCTGTCTACACCTCCCACTGCCTCAGGAAGGCAGACAGCATTGTCACACCCAGGCTTTGCCCTCTTCCAGACCCTTCCATCAGGCAGAAGATACAGAAGTCTGATGATCCACACATCCGACTTAGGAACAGCTTCTTCCCCACAGCTCCTAGACTCCTCAACGACTCTCCCTTGGACTGATCTATTCCCTATAAGAACACTATTCACAATGTCTGTGCTGCTCTTGTTTGGCCCTTGTTCCACACTGTAACCAATCACTATTTGTTGATGAACCATTTGTCCATGTACTCTGTCGATTATTCTTTTGTCTACCATGTACGTATTGTGTACGTTCCCTTGGCTGCAGAAAAATACTTTTCACTGTACTTCAGTACATGTGACAATAAATATCAATCATCATCAACTGAACGTAACCAGCAACATAAATACTGTACAAGAGTGTCCCTCTTCAATGAAGTGCAGGATCCTCCAGACCTCGCTTGCAGCTACTTATCTGAGAGCGTGGACCATCACTTTAGGTCCCCAGAGGTATCACACGCTGCCCAGTATCTGCTCCCGCCCATCGGGTCAGTTGTTTTCTGCTGAGTTTTTAATCAGGTGACTGGTAAAATTTACCATTCCCCACACTTCAGAAGGTCAGACACTGTCTGCCTGTAATGGTTCCAACTGTTTCTATCACATGGAAAGGTAGAGAAAATGGGAAGTTCTTTCACCTACCTGCGCACAATCTTGCCTCTACAAAGCCCCATGGTGTCTAGTGGCGGCACAATTGTAGACTGGAAGAGATAAGGTTTTGATCAAACAATCAATTTTACATCAGCTGTTGAAATAATATCTCAAACATTTATTGCATTATATTTGAGTACTTCCCAAAGAATCCAAACCTCTTATTGTTATTTATCCTGTTCGTCGCTATCCAGCTAATTATTAATCCATTTTCATTTTTGTGTTCTCTGCCCCAAGAACAAAGAGATTGAGAGTATGCGAAATGCACACTGGTTTGAAAGTTCTTTTAAAAAATTAACTGGACAAGAATTGCAGGAATATATTGTCATACATTATGTTTCATTTGGTAAGACTTTTACTAACCCTTATGTTAAAGGAGTTTGAGTTTTAACAGTCAATAGCAGTATCAGCTTTGTCACCTATCAAAGGCAACATAGAAATAACCCAGGTGCTAAGCCAGTCTGAATTTTGTATTATGTATCTAGGATACGTGCAATCAGCTATGAAATGTCTAAAAGGACAACAAATAGCAACGCATCGCACAATATAGAAAGGTAGTATTATCCAAACAATGGGCTGGAGGGACCAGTTAAGTCGAAAGGGAAAGTGAGGAGTATGGAGTGCTCATAATCTTTTACCAGCAGTCGGGAATGCAGAGGATGTCCCACCCCTGCCGCCCAGAAGCTGCTTGGGCCACGTAAGTGGCCTTTGCATAGTCTCCTCCCACTTCAGTTTACCAGTGGCCTGGGGTCTCTGCTGTGTGTGGAGAATGCCTGATAAATCCTGGTGTCCTTCCTATGAGCTCATGGTGGGGGGTGGGGGGGGGGTGGGGGGGGGGGGGGGTGGGGGGGAGCAATCATTGGGCTCTCTGTGGCCTGCAGAGGAGTCCAACAGTGGCAACATCTGTCCTCATGGCTAACTCCTCCCCAAACCCTCCCCCCACCACAACCACCCCCTCCCCCTGCTCTCACCAACCCCTAACTAATTAAGCCCTAAATCCTGCAACTAACTTGCCACATACTGAAGTGTGCCTGCGATAGGGGAGAACACACAAAGAGCCGAGGTGGGATTGCCCCCAGTTTTTAGTCCTATCATCGTGGCCTTTGCTGCACAGACTAAATTTCAGCCAGTACATACACCTAATTTAACCTACAGCCTTTAAACTGCTCGCATGAATTGGAGTTTATCCTAGATCTCGGCCCAGCCATATTGGTGCACCTTAGAACAGCATAGATTGGAAAATTCTACATGATTCCTTTACAGCCAAGAACTCTGAATTGCCCATTTCCCCATGAATCACTGTGGCTAGGCATACAGAGTATTGGGGCACAGGAAAATTCACCCTTCTTGAGTAATACATAGACTCGGAGATATCACAAGATGAAGTACAGAGCAAGAAGAGTGGGAGGGCAAGAAGTGATGAACTATCATCTCTTCATGAAATCTACCTTGGGTTTGGAACCCAGCAACGCAGATTTCAGACAACCCGTCTTAAGAACTATAGACATTCCTCATTTCATAGATTATCATAGATCATAGAATTTACAGTGCAGAAGGAGGCCATTCAGCCCATCGAGTCTGCACCGGCTCTTGGATAGAGCACCCTACCCAAGGTCAACACCTCCACCCTATCCCCATATCCCAGTAACCCCATCCAACACGAAGGGCAATTTTGGACACTAAGGGCAATTTATCATGGCCAATCCACCTGACCTGCACATTTTTGGACTGTGGGAGGAAACCGGAGCACCCGGAGGAAACCCACGCACACACGGGGAGGATGTGCAGACTCCGCACAGACAGTGACCCAAGCCTGAATCGAACCTGGGACCCTGGAGCTGTGAAGCATTTGTGTTATCCACAATGCTACCGTGCTGCCCATTCCAATTTAATTGGGTTCTCCAACCCATCCGCTTTAACCTACAGAAATCCTGGGAAAACAACTAAAGTTAGGGTGCACAAGCATTGACACACTTCCCTCTCTCATGAAGATGGGAGACAATTCACGGCAGTAGGTACTAACCAGAGGACACCAGGCCCAATGGAATCAATTGAAAATTAGAGTTAAAAGTCATATTGTCAGTGGGTGACCATTATCACCAAGTAACCATTTTTTGTTCTGCATGGTGGCTAAAATTCAGAAAACAACAGAACTGAGGCATAGTGACTGTCTCCAGGTTACGGGCATTTGCCTGCATCAAATACTGCCAACTGACAGTACCAACAAGGTGCTGAGGGCATGGAATCGCTCTCATTGCTGGTACATGGTTGGGTTGACATGTGGCACCCCAAAGCAATGGGAATGCAATCAACCTTGCAGCATGAGGAATCTTACAAACCTTGCAAAATCGACTGCTCGCTCCACCTGATACTCTCCGGCAAACACAATGAAATGAAGTAATCCCTTAGAGAGCCTCAGTAACCTCCTTCATGCAACAGTGGATTGCAAACTATGAAATGTTCCATATGTCTCCAGCACGAGCTCATAAGGAATCTGACACTTAGACATTTCTAGCCACTGTCACCTTTGCAGTAACAGGCAATGCACTTCACAGCAAGCCCTGGAATTAGAGTTGCGGCTGAAACCGTTGGTAGATCTGTGAGGACCTCCTTCGGTGAAGCGCTGACATCTCATATATTGTTCATTGCTGAGGTTCAGGTGAGGGAATTGTTCCCTGAACACACAGGATGGCTGTGACCTTGTGCTGAGCCAATTTCCCCTCCCTCTTCCAACAGCTTATCCTGCTCTGTGACTTGGATCATTGTAGCAGTTATACGCAGTTCGAAGAGGAAGGCCTACTTGTACACCCTTGGAAGCAACTGATCTGTGGAGAAGCCTTGATGTCAGCAAAAAGAACTTCAGTACCTGTCACATCAAACATTTGAAACAATGAAAAGTACTAAAAACATGTTGAATTGTCGCAACAGCCAGACAAAATCAAACCAGAACGAATCGGTAAATGGCTGATGATCCCATTAAATCATTCTGGTTAGGGAGGCCCTTCCGGCTGACGAACATAGCCAGCTGTGCAAGCTTAAGAGAGAGGGAATTGGCTGGAGCATCTTCACAATGCCAGAGCTGGTGTCAAATCAATGTTGCACCATGATTGACGTTAATCTGCCTGCTCTGGGTACTTCCAGTGCATGCTAACTCCATGCCCTTAAAGCCTTTACTACAAAAGTCTCTGGCCTGCTTTACTTCAGAAGTATGTGCTCACACTCAAAAAACTGTTGCCACTGAGCCCATTGAGCTCAGTGTTGCTTATTTTATAATGCAAGTACACGATTAACTAAACATTGAGGAACCTGAGCACAACTAAGACTTCTATTTTGCCGTGTCCCAGGAGAATCTGAGGCGGAATTATCCGACCCCCCGCAGGATCAGAGAATCGCCCGGGACCGGCGTTAATCCCGCCCCGCTGTGTCCCGAATTCTCCGCCACCCGGGAATCGGCGGGGGCGGGAATCATGCCGCGCTGGTCAGCGGGGCCCCCTGCAGCGATTTTCCGGCCCGCAATGGGCCGAAGTCCCGCCGCTGCCAGGCCTTTCCCGCCAGTGGGAATCAAAGCATGTCTGGTACCAGCGGGATTGGCGGTGCGGGCGGGCCTGTGCCGTGGGGGCACTCTTTTTCTTCCGCCCTTCCATGGCCTTCACCATGGCGGGGGTGGAAGAAACCCCCTCCCTGCGCATGCACCGGTATGACATCAGCAGCCGCTGACACACCGGCGCATGCGCGGACCTCCGACGGCCGGCGAAGGCCTTTCGGCCACGGCTGGTGGGGCTCTAAAGGCCGTTCCCGCCGGCTGGCGAAGCGGGAGCCACTCCGGCGCGGGCCTAGCCCCTAAAGGTGCGGAGAAGTCCGTACCTTTGTGGAGGCCCGACGCCGAAGTGGTTCTCGCCACTCCACAATGCCGGGACCCCCCGTCCTGCCGGGTAGGGGAGAATCCCGGCCCTGTTTTCCAATTAAATAAGTAAATATTGATTAATTGGAACTGATGGTTGACAGAGAAACAACTTTTTTTATCTTGGATGATCGCAATCTAAAAATCAGGAAAGAGATGAATAAATGAACTTTGTGTATGACAGAATTAAATCCTTGTCCAGGATCGCAAGATGCGTATATAGCACAAAGATGATAAAACAAAAGTATCCAGTCGTTGAGGTGCCTGTTAGGTGTAAGATTATCTGTGTGAAGTATATGCTGCAAAAACTCTAATAAAGCTATTCGTCAGCCTTCAAGATTCCCAGTGAGCACAACTTTACCCTGATGCTTGTGAAAGTTCTGTGTTCTCAAGGCAAAAATAAGTGTTTAATATTGCATTATTACTCAATTCACTGGTATTTTTCATTGTTACTGCATTTTCAACATGTTAATGAAGCTGATCTTCTACTTGTCATGATATGCAAACATGCAACCAATGAACACTCAGAATAGGACACAACCAATGGGCAGTCAGGACACTCAGAGGTGACATCACCACAATGGGGCATGGCACAAACGCTATAAAAGGGATGAGGCATTCACACCCTGTCTCTTTCCACAGACAGACATCTAGAGAGTTAGACAGGGTTGATCAGCAGCATCACACCCCAGCATGTGGCTTAGAGCAAGCTGGTACAGTTAGACTGAGTTACTACAGTTAGATTAGCAGAGAGTCGAACTCATAGTTCAATAAACACGTTAAACTCATTTCAGAGTCTGGAGCTTTCTTTAGTTAAGACTGCATCAAGTAGCAGCCTGTGTTATCCGAAGCAGCATAACACACTACTTACTGTGAGTCCATGCTGACACCCGATACACCCTGCTTTTTCTTGTTGCCGTTCTTCTTCCGTTTTCCAATTAAAGGATATACCCTGAGATGTTTGTTAAAAAAGAAAATTATCCGGCAGTTTATGGTTTGTCGGATCAATATTTCTTATTAGGCCAACTCTTCTACTCAAAACATAATAATAATAATCTTTATTGTCATGAGTAGGCTTACATTCACACTGCAATGAAGTTACTGTGAAAAAGCCCCTAGTCGTCACACTTCGGCGCCTGTTCGGGTACACAGAGGGAGAATTCAGAATGTCCAATTCACCTAACAAGCACGTCTTTTGAGACTTGTGGGAAGAAACCGGAGCACCCGGAGGAAACCCGCGCAGACACCGGGAGAACGTGCAGACTCTGCACAGACAGTGACCCAAGCAGGAGTCGAACTTGGGACCCGGCGTTGTGAAGCAACAGTGTTAACCACTGTGCTACCGTGATAGCATAACCAATGGGGCGTTCCAATAATACCGCACACAGGCATTTTAAATATAAATATATTTAATATGATTTAATATAAATTATTATAAGAAACATCAAACATCATTAACATTTCCAAATTCTTCCAAGAGAAAATGGTCAAAAGAATGTTAGTCTGATATGGATTTTGATAAAGTCCCTCGTGACACTTTTATCTAAAGTTGAAGCTTATGGAATTGAATACAAATTATTGACCTAGTTGGGTAACGGGGCGGAGACAAGAGAGTAGGGATATTGGGCAGGTAGCCCAATTGGCAGGATGAGACAAGTGGTTTTCTGCAAGGATATGTAGTGGGCCTCAAAGGTTCCCGCATTTATTAACAACTTAGGTGGTAGGATAGACTGCCACATGCCCAAATTTGACAATGACATAAAAATAGGTGGCATTGATAGAAACTAAAATGGAAAGAGTATGCTCTAAATGATGAAACGACAGAAATAGTGGAGGTCCAAAGAGAGTGAGATGTAGATCAAGCGTGAAGTCAGGGATTTGGCTCACATGGGAATTTCTGGTAAGTTTATCTTGAGTTTAAATTTAGATTAAGAGTCAGCCTCCAACATAGGACTTTCACACTTCAAGCCATTTAAGTAGCCTTCTTAAACACTAGTTTCTTGATAGTGACGGTTGTCTAGCAATTAGTTGAATGCGATTGCCTGAATAGCTGTTAATTATTGTAGCAGGAAGCTGAGCTAACATTGCAACTTGGGTGTGAGTCATCAGTTCACTATAAAAGCAGACATGCTTGCAAACCGAACTGAGCAAGAGATGCAACGTATACCAACTGAAAAATCAGGAAGTTAGTGCGGGGCTAAAGAGGTTTTCCTTTTCTCATATTCCAATAGCTCGTGAAGACTTCTTCCTTTTTCTCCCTGCTAGAAGAGTGTAACTTTCTATAACTTTAGCTGTTAAAATTAATAACAAATTGACTGATTAAATAAGGTTAGACAGACATTGCAGGGATGGTGTTAAGCTATGACTGTAACGTGTGGGAATCTGTGGAATACACTCGATCCATACAACCATGTCTCCAGTAATTGTCTGAAGCGTACACAACTTTAGCTCAGCGTTCCAGGAGTCTGAGTTTCAGATATCGTAGGATATCAGGGAGGGGGAGGGCCACAGCCCTTAGATTTAGAAGAACTTTAGAGTTAGTCAATAGTCAGGGATAGGAGGGTGTGAGTACGAGCCAGGCAGGTTTGGGGAACCTGCATGTAGTGATGAAGGAGCCTCAGCCCCTGACTCTGTCCAACAGGTATGAAGTGCTTGCTATGTGTTAGATGAAGAAACTGACCAGGCTACCATGGTGCAAGAAGATGCCACTCAAATGGGGAGACCAGTGTCCACGCAAATTATGTAACTAGCATTGCGGACAGGGCTTTAAACTAATATTATGGGGAGGGTGGGTGAAGGGAATAGTGGGAGGACAGGAAGGGACAGAGAGTTTAACATTAATTGTGCATCACCACATAAGGCAACAAATAGCAATAAAATGAAATGAAAGATTCTTTATCAGAATGCAGAAGGCATCTGCAATCTTTTTTCATATGGCTGTAGGAGCAGAGACTCATCACAGTTTTAATGTTAAGGCGGAGCTAATGTTAGCGTTGTCGGTTGGAAATTCTTCTTTAGTTGATATATGTGTTGGTCTTATTTGGCCCTGTGAATTTGTGATATAAAATGCTAAAAAGCTCGATAAAAATATTTTCAAAACAAATTATGAGGGTAACATCCTGGAGTTAGTTACACTTGATCTCCAGTCCTAACTGGACTGGTTAGGGAAGTTAACTTTAAAGCTGTGATGATAGTTTCTGCTCCAAATGCCACATGAAAAAAGAAAGATTTGCAAATGCCTTGTGCATTCAGATGAAGAATCTTTCATTTAATTTTATTGTTATTAGTTGCCTTATGTGCTGGTGCACGATTAATGTTAGAGTCTCTGTCCCTTCCTGTCTTACCATTTTTCCCTTTATCCACCCTGTGGTGAAGACAGTTGGGCTGGAGTGAGTGATATGGGTGTGCTGGGCCGGTATTTAAACATAGCGCCAGGATCTTTGAAACCGTCAGCTGAGATTGGACGGAACAATCAGCTGCCAACCCACCAGGAGAGTCAGAGGGGAACTTCTCTGAGCATAATTAATGTGATTCCAAGCATAGAATCTGGTATGGGATCCTGTCATTCTGTCAGTGGCACAGGCGCCGCTAGAGAATACGATCCGAACTATTCTCCAGGTTTCATCAGTATTATGGAGTTAGAAATCTTCAATTAGTGTCCATATGGGGTTTAGTAGAGTCGTGTGGTGAGTTAGGAGGTCTTGAAGGTCTCTATGGATGAGGAGGTCTCAATTGCTGCTGATCCGAGTTATTTCTCTTTGTATTGCTGCATCCCACCAACTGGAGCGAAAGGCGATATTTGAGAGGGGCTGGTGACCACTGAAGTAGATTTACATAGAACATAGAACAGTACAGCACAGAACAGGCCCTTCGGCCCTCGATGTTGTGCCGAGCCATGATCACCCTACTCAAACCCACATATCCACCCTATACCCGTAACCCAATAACCCCCCTCAACCTTACTTTTTAGGACACTACGGGCAATTTAGCATGGCCAATCCACCTAACCCGCACATCTTTGGACTGTGGGAGGAAACCGGAGCACCCGGAGGAAACCCACGCAGGCACGGGGAGGACGTGCAGACTCCACACAGACAGTGACCCAGCCGGGAATCGAACCTGGGACCCTGGAGCTGTGAAGCATTTATGCTAACCACCATGCTACCATGCTCTAACCACCATGCTACCATGCTTGGTATGATCTCAACATTCCAGAGATTATCCTTATTAATAAGTGAAGCTGTGTGTCAATGTGTTTAGTGTGACAACTTGAGACCCATGTGGCTGCACAGTACTCAGCTGTAGAGAAGACCAGAGCTACGGCAGAAATAAGAAGGATGGTGGTTTTTTTCACCACAGATTGTGCCAACGAGCTTGTGGATAGTTAACTTATGTTTTAGTCCTTTTAGCAGCCTTTTGAGATGGTGATGGTAAGTTAAGGAGCGGTCAAGTGTCATTCCAAGAGAGGTGGCAGTTGGGAGATGCTACATTTTCTTTCTCCACAGAAGGTAACATTTTGGGTACTGCGTTTGATTTTCAGTGAACTTCATATGTGAATGCAGAGACAGTGGACTTGGTTGGGGTTGGATGCAGTTTCCACTTGTAGAAATATTCAGTCAGTTTTGACAGGTCAGAGTTTAGAGTGGCTTGCACCTGCTGGAAAGGTTTTGCCTGAGTTGTCAAGGCAACATCATCGGTGTAAATACATTCTCGTAATGATATACTGGGCATGTGACTTATATAGATGTTAAAGAGTATTGGTTCCAGGCCTCTGTTTTTCAGTGTTCCTGGGGTGCTGACCTTGTCTCGTAGGCACACCTTCCTCCTTCTGTTACTCAGAAATGTCCACAGTGGCCAGAATAATATGGTACATGGCATCAACAGCATCAGTCCATGTCTCCACACAACATCCTAACGGAATGCTAGCCCTTATACCTAGAGGACCAGAATACAAGTGGGTAGAAGTGTAGTAGCAGCTATGTAAACCCTGGTTAGATCACAGCTGGTGTCCTGAACACTCTGGGCACCATACTTTCTGAAGGATATATTGGCATTGGAGAGAGTGAGTGCAGATTTACCAGATGATACCTGGTCTCCAAGATGAAAATACATGGAGTGATTACACAAAATGGTCTTCTATTTTCTGGAATTTAGAAGGTTAAAGGTGTTTTGATCCCTGAGCTTTCAAGATATTAAGAGGAACAGATGGAGCGGATAAAGACAAGTTATTTCATTGGTTGTGGAATCCAGGATTAAGAGGCAAAGGCTAAAATACTTTGCCAGGCATTTCAGGAGTAAAATTAGAAACATTTCCACATTCAAAGGATGATAGAAGTTTGGAACTCTCTTCTGCAAACGACAATTGATTGTTTATTTTAAATCTGCAACAAATATAGATTTTTTTTGGTAAGACAAGGTGTTAAGGAATATGGGGGTAGGTTAGTATATGGAGTCAGGTTATGATCTAATTGAATGGTGAAACAAGCTTGAGTAGCTAAATGGCCTACTCTTGTTCCCGCATTACTATATTGCCAAGCAGTGCAGAGTGTCCTACAGAAGTAAGAAAAGGAGAAGGCCTTTATCCTTTATCCCCCCCACCCTTCAAGTTCCTATAAGTTCCTTTATCCCCCCCACCCTTCAAGAAAAATGCATAGCTGCTCACACATCTTGGACTTTCAATGTATCATGTTTCACTTATTTCTATAAAAAGAAAATTTCAACTTACATCCCTTGGATCGTGATATGTGTTGTAGGCATCATGGTAAGTTGTCCTCCAACGATCAATATTATTTCTCCCATACACATCCAATGGAACCAACTTTTGTGGTCCAATCGGCGGTGGGATACAGCATAAATTGGACTGAGCATTCATGTACGCTTGAGCATGATTTGATTCTTGTGCAGTTCTCAAATTTGGTTCTCTGCAATGTTTGTTAAACAGTCAGTTTTTGTTGCGCTAGCTTTTGCAGTTTCTTAGCATCTCGTATTCTGCAGAGTGCAGACTTTCCTTTTAAAACTTCTCAAATACATGTTCGAAAGACATCATATCAAATGATACATGCTTTAATATTCATTTTGTGAAATTCAAGCTGCTGGAGAATATTTCTTCATACAATTCAAAGTAGACTTTAAAACAATAACCTGGAAATCAATTCATTTATCTTCTCATGTGAACCTGTAGATTCTGATTTTGCATCAATATAATTTTGCATTCAGAATTTTCAAAAAAAGACATGTTCATAGAATAAAAATGAAGATGGGTGTTAATGGTTATCTCTATAGAACTAATTCACTTTATTGGTTTCTCATTCCCTACAGTCCTCATTGTGGCGTATTCTAATTACTTTTCTAGTAAACCTTGGTGTTAATTCACCACTGGAGGATTGGGGTCGGAAAAGGGTCTAATTTGCTCTTTTTGTTGCCAAAAGCAGTGATGTGGAATATCCCCCCCAACCCCCCCCCCCCCCCCCACCCCAACATATTTTGTGCAAATATTGCGATGGAGTTCTGTGCCACTTTGTCATGGAGAGCAACCAGCAGATCTCTGCACAAAAACATTAAGGAAGTTGTCAGACAATTCTCTGATCAGACCACCTTTTTTTCTGCATGAACGTTGCACTCATCATTAAGCACTGGAGAACAGAACATTTCACAGCACCATTATCAAACACTCCAATGTTACTTATCCTCTGGCTAGATCCTCAGTTGTGCTACAACAAAGGACTGATTCTCCTCTACTTGATGAGGCATTAGCCGGATCGGGCTTTTGTCCACCACTGTGATGATGCTGTAATCCTGGTCCAGTTACTATGCAAGGCTGCCCTATATCACCACAGAGATGGTTAGAGACTGAAAGGGGGTGAGAGAATGAAACTCAGGCCCAATAAGGAAGGTTTGTAGAGGCAGAGAGGCTACTACTATGCCACTTCCTCAATTGATTGCAACTTGCTACTACTAACACAGGAACAATTGCCACTTCCTCCTTCCAGTCACTAAGGTTGTCACATACACAGCTGGTAGGCAGGGAAATGGGGCAAATAGCTAAGTCCTTTCTCCCCAACAACATTTACATCTGGTAGACAGTGAGGTAGATGCTTGGCAGGTGGAGGATAATTGAATTTGGGACAGGAGCACAGAACTGACCTCATGGAACAATTTTGTCCTTTGTTTCCGTCCTGCCCAAGATGTCTTCAATCCAAACATAAGGACATAAGAACTAGGACCAGGATTAGGCAACTCAGCCCATTGAGCCTGCTCCATCATTCAGTACAATAATGGTTGATCTCATCTCGGCCTCAACTCCACTTTCCTGCCCGTTTTCAATAGCCCTTCGACCCATTAATCAGCATATAAGGGGCAGCACGGTAGCATTGTGGATAGCACAATTGCTTCACAGCTCCAGGGTCCCAGGTTTGATTCCAGCTTGGGTCACTGTCTGTGCGGAGTCTGCACATCCTCCCCGTGTGTGCGTGGGTTTCCTCCGGGTGCTCCGATTTCCTCCCACAGTCCAAAGATGTGCAGGTTAGGTAGATTGGCCATGATAAATTGCCCTTAGTGTCCAAAATTGCCGTTAGTGTTGGGTGGGGTTACTGGGTTATGGGGATAGGATGGAGGTGTTGATCTTGGGTAGGGTGCTCTTTCCAAGAGCCGGTGCAGACTCGATGGGCCGAATGGCCTCCTTCTGCACTGTAAATTCTATGAAATTCTATGATCTATGATATCTCCTCCTTAAATTTACTCAATGTCCCAGCATCTACTGCGCTCTGGAATCAACCTAGTGAACCTCCTCTGAGCTGCCCTTAATACAATTACAACCCTCCTCAAATAAGGGGACCAAAACTGGAATACGTAATACTCCAGGTGTGATCTCACCAATACCTTGTATAGTTGCCAACTTGTATTTCTGTAGTCATAAATACCAAAATTCCATTTGCCTTCCTTATTACCTGCTGAACATGCATATTAGTTTTCTGCGATTCATGCATGAGGGCACTCAGATCCCTCTGCACTGAAGCACTCTGAAGCTTCTCTCCATTTACATAATGAGTTGTCTTTTATTTTTCTGACCAGAATGGATAAACTCACACTTATCAATGTTAAACTCCATCTGCCAAATTTTGCCCCACTCAACTAACCTATCCATATCCATTTGTAAATGTATTATTTCCTCATTGCAACTTACTATCCCATCTATTTTAGTGTCATCTCAATGGTTAGCACTGCTGCCTCACAGCGCCAGGGACCCGTGTTCATTTCCGACCATGGGTGACTGTGGGGTTTGTACATTCTCTCCGTGTCTGCGTAGGTTTCCTCCAGGTGCTCTGGTTCTCTCCCACAGTCCAAAGACTGGTTAGGTGAATCGGCCATGCTAAAATTGTCCTTTAGCATTCAAAAGGTTAAGTGGGGTTACCTGGGTTACGGGGATAGGGTGGGGGCAAGGCTTAGGTGAGGCGCACTTTTGGCGGGTTGGTGCAGGCCCGATGGGCCAAACAGCCTCCTTCTGCACTGTAGTGATTCTAGTAATTCTACGATCTGCAAATTTGGCTATAGTATCTTCTATCCCTGTATCCAAGTCATTAATATAGATTGTAAATAGCTGGGCCCGAAGACCAAACCCTGTGCCACCACACTAGTTATATCTTGCCAACCAGAAAAGACCCATTTATCCCACTCTCTGCCTTCTGTCATTTACCCAGTCCTCTATCCAAGCTAATAAATTACCCCTAACTCCATGTGATCTTACCTTGTGTATTAACTTTCGTGCGGCACCTTATCAAATACCTTCTGGAGGTCGAGATATACTACATCTACAGGATCCCCATTATCCACTTGGCTTGTTACATCTTAAAAGAACTATAGCAAATTGGTCAAACATGATATACCCTTCATAAAGTCATGCTGATTCTGATGCATTGCATTTTGACTTTCCAAATGTCTTCTTATTACTTCCTTAATAATGGGTTCCAACAATTTCCCAAAGACAGATGTTAAACTAACTGGTCTATAGTTTCCTACTTTCTACCTCCCTCCCTTTTCGAATACAGATGTTACATATACATTTTTCCAATCCACTGGAACCTTTCCCACAGTCAGGGAGTTTTGGAACATTATAACCATTGGATCTACTATCTCCATTCTTTTAAGACTCTAGGATGTAGACCATCAAGCCCTGGCCCTCTGCCTTCAATCCCAATTGATTGTTCAGTACTTTTTACCTATTGATGATGATTGTGCTAAGTTCCTCCCTTTCTATTACCTCTGCATTTCCTGTAACTTTTGGAATGGTACTGGTGACCTCCACTGTGAAAACTGGGTCAAAATATTGATTTAGGACTTCTGGTGGTGGCCATGAGCTGAGCAGCTGCTCTCTCTTGGGAATTTCTTACCATGTCCTTTTAACACAAAAATACCACCAAATCCTCCCAGCCTCACCCCTAATTAATACGCAACTGACCAAAATGCCGTCGAACCAGCAAAACAGCAGGAGTCGAGAAACAAAGAGCCCAAACTCAGAACAAGGCGAAACAGAATCTGGCCCTATCGCTGATGGAACAACTGATGGAGTTTCTATCCACAGAGCTCCAGAAACACAGAGATTCAATAAAAGAGGACCTTAGGTTGGCCGCACTGGCCCCCATAAAGGAAGCAATAGACAGCAAAGCGGAAACTGGAGACCCAGGAAGCGATGGTTCGAGGCCTGGAGAAATTGGTCACTGACCAGGTTGAGCAGACTGCCTCACTCAAAGCCAAGGTAGCAAGGTTGGCAATGACCCAGAAAGCGTTTAAGAGGAAAGTTGACGACCAGGAGAACAGGTCCCCTGGACAGAACCTGAGAATTGTCGGGCTACCAGAAGGCACAGGGGGCAGGGACCTGACGGAATATGTCTCAAGGATGCTCGGGAAACTGGTCGGAGAGGAAAGCTTTGCCAAACCCCCAGAGGTGGACCAGGCCCCACAGGTTGCTCCAACAAAACCCAAGTCAGGAGATCCACCATGGACGATAATCCAGACACAGAGAGAAAGGGGGCGGCGTGTGGCACAGTGGTTAGTACTGGGGCTACGGCGCTGAGGGCCTGGGTTCAAATCCCAGCCCTGGATCACTGTCCGTGTGTAGTTTGCACATTCCCCCCGTGTCTGCGTGGGTTTTGCCCCACAACACAAAGATATGCAGGTTAGGTTGATTGGCCAAACTAAATTGCCCCTTAATTGGAAACAAAAAAATAATTGGGTACTCTAAATTTATTTCAAAAAAAGACATGGGGAGAATGTGCAAACTCCACATGGTAGAGACCTGGGTCCAGGATTAAACCTGGTTCTTCAGCACCGTGAGGCAGCAGTGCTAACCACTGCATCATCTTCCGCCAAGTTAGCAGTTACTAACCAGCCAATTAACTTACGGTTTTCATTTGATGTTATTCTTTGCTTTTCCCACTCTGTTTGTGATGAGCTCCTCCCCCGCACTCCCTTCCCTTCTCCTGTTGTTTAAACACTCCGGGTCTGCTTCTCTCCACTCTGTTTCTCACTCTGAAGCTGCTCTCCCCCCCCCCCCGTTGTTTTAACTGGCCGGATCCACCTCTCTCCGTGCTGTTTCTCACTCTGCGTCTGCTCTTCCTTCCCCTGCTGTTTTAACCCGCTGGGTCTGCCTCTCTCCATGCTGTCTCTCGCCCGCAGTAAAATCTACTGCACCAATTTTCCATTTCCATGCGACCATCTTGGGCCTTGCTGGATGATGAGGTGATAAAATCATGTTATAGGTCGGCATTGTAGAAGACCTGGTCCATGGTTAATGTAGTGATATCACGATTGTATTGTAATACACTAACTGACCACTAGGAGTATCATTAGTATATAAGTGAATGTTAGAGTCAGGTGACCTCAGACTGACTAGAGAGCTGGGAGAGAGTGATAGTGGTTTCTGCATATTCATACTGTTGATCATCTGTTGTTATGTATATATTTGAACCACAGTTAATGTTAATAAATCGTTTATAGTGTTAGCTACAATGTTCTTGTAATAAATCAGGCCATCCGACAAGAACATTACAGATCCCTAAACCTCTCTAAATTTGCATTTTAGAGGTTATCAGACCATCAATCCAAGTTCCAAAAGTGGTACTGATCTAACACCTTCTGTCATTTTCAAAAGTCAAATGCAACCAAACAGACTTTTACATACTTTGGACAATGCAGATTTTTTTCAGGAATCTGGAAATCTACCAAAATAACATGAAACACTCACCCTGGAGGACACCCATTTACAATTGGGGGTCTGCAAATTTCCATATCTTCTTTTTTCATATTAACAGACTAAATGGAAATTTAGAAAATATGTTTTTACAAAGAAATGCTATATGAAGGACAGTTTCTGTATCTATCACAATTATTAATTCCTTTTTAAAATTTCTAAATATCAAAGCGTTTTTGTATGGTCTCCGGCTGATTTATCCCTGGTACATGCTATCCAATTCTATAGTAGGGATAGGAATAATCACCGATTATTCCAGCAAGTCTCTCCTGTTTCGGGATATGGCATATCAAGGTTCTCTTGTGCTTTTCCACACGATCCTCTGGATCAGCCTTCACACAGGAATACTGATTGCATAGAAACTGCAAAAGACACTTCATAGATTACGCAAGTCTTTCCTCCCAAACCGATAAACCCTGGAATTTTAATGTTAGGGCAACAGGTAATGGCGTTGTGATACATGCTTTGGCTCAACTCAACTGACAATTCTGTGTTGAATAATATCTTGAGAAATACCACTATTCAATGAAGGATTGGATCTCCCCAAGCAAAGCTTCCCCCCCCCCCCCCCCCCACCTCCATCCGTGGCACTACCTCCCTGGCACTGGCCAGTGACACTGCACCTTGGCATGGACAGGAAACCAGAAGGCAGTGCCAGGAGGCAGTGCCTCTCCCCTTGGAGGATATACTCACCTGTGTGCCACCAGCAGGTTCACTTTGCCTGGTTCATATTTTTTTTTAAAAACAGTTGTACACCTCACCAACATCATCTGGGCAAGGGGAGAATCATTAATGTTGTGGGACAATATGGCGGGAAAGCCCGCTAATGATATGTTAATGTCTCAAAATGTTGTTCCCGCGGAAAAATCGGAAAATTAGATCTTGCCAGTGAGATTCCCATTTTCCAGCTGTTGCCGGATTTTGCGCTCACGTCACCATATGCGCTCGTGGTCAACATGGGCACCAAATCCCCCCGCACCATCTTTCTTTTACAATAATTTGTTACGAATCATCGATGATAAATTCACAGGATTAACATGGGGAGAGTTGGGAGCAGCGACTAGAAACAGTAAGCGATTGCTGAACCAGTCACACCTGATATTTGTCAACTGAATGAAGTTTCAGCACAGAAGTCTTCCCTTTCTTAAGTTGTTTGTTTCCTCTTCTGATGTAGCGTGGCCCCTTTAAGGGGTGAATCTTTGTGGCGGGCTATGGGGAGGCAGTGGCATTCTGGTATTATCACTGGACTAGTAATCCAGAGACCCAGGGTAATGCTCTGGGGACACGGGTTTGAAACCCACCAGGGCAGATGGTAGAATTTGAATTTTAAAAAATCTGGAATTAAATGTCTAAGGATGACCATGAAACCATTGTTGATTGTTGTAAAAATCCATTTGTTCACTAATGTCCTTTAGGGAAGGAAATCTGTCATCCTTACATAGTCTAGCCTACATGACTCCAGACCCACAACAATGTGGTTGACTCTTAAATGCCCTCAGGGATGGGCAATAAATGCTGGCCCGGCCAGCAACGCCAAGAACGAATAAAGAGACCAGCTCGGTGCCAATCGCACAGGGGCGTGCGAACCGCGACCAATGGAGAGAAACACGGTGACCTTGGAGAGGGTCAAGGGCAGTTTGGACCCCAGAGCCACAGAGTTAATGCGTCATTGCTCTGTGCCTATTGTTAAGAAGTCCCTTTGCTGTTACTGGGAGTCTCCAGCGTATCGTCTCGAGACACCACATCTTCATAAAGTTCTTATAATATGATTGTTACTTTGTGCTTATAACATAGCGTGCTGATTACTAAAATATCAAAATTAATTAATAACAAAAAATTGGTCCACCCATTTCCACCATTTTTTAAGAACAGCTGCCAAGTCCAAAGATCCTAAAGTCAATTAAATCAGGTGCACTCAATATTGAGCCCTAACATGATTTGAGTTACTTATAAATTGATCTTTACTGCATAAAATAATGAAATATCATACCTCAACTGAATATTGCAATTTCTGGCTTGTTGGAGGATAACCCTCAATTTATCTAGTTTAGCTTGATTGAGGTGATATAATAATCCTATTGTGATGTCAGACAGACATAAATTATAATTGGTGGCATGACTGGGGAGTTACATTTAAAAATGTAATTGCAAGTTTTTTATATTGAATGCGAAAGTCTTCACATCAATGCCATCTTTATGAAAAGCTTATTTTTAAGGAAAGAAGATCAAAAGTATTGTTTCACGATGCCATGAGATAAAGTTGGCAGAACAACACATAAAAAGCTGGGCCAGAAACATAGAATTTACAGTGCAGAATGAGGCCATTCGGCCCATCGAGCCTGGACAGGCCCTTGGAAAGATCACCCTACTTAATGCCTCGCATCCACCCTAACCCCATAACCCAGTAACCCCATCTGACCTTTTTGGACACTAAGGGCAATTTAGCATGGGCAATCCACCTAACTCGCACATCTTTGAGAAAACCGGAGCACCCGGAGGAAACTCAGGCAGACATGGGGAGAGTGTGGAGACTCCCCACAGACAGTGACCCAAGCGGGAATCGAACCTGGGACCCTGGAGCTGTGAAGCAACAGTGCTAACCACTGTGCTACCATGCCGCCACCTTTCAGCCATTCACACATGTGGGATCTTCTGATTCTGACGACGGCGAACTCCCCACCGCAGGTTTCCTGCCGATGGGGGGGCAGGGCCGGCTCAAGGTACCGGCAACTCGGGCTGTCGCCCGGGGCGCCATGTGCTAGGGGGCGCCACCAAGGAGTGATGCCTTTGGTTGGAAGGTAGCGAGGGAGCTTAAATATTCATGATTTTTTTTCTCTCTCTCCCTTATGCAGCTACTGGGTTTGTCTCTGAATTGATGTTGAAATGTGGAGGAATTGCGTTAATGAATGCATGCCTGCACACGTGGAAACAGAGACCGGGTAAAGAAATAACTCTTAAGCTTTGTTTCTTTAAAATCTACCACTCAACTAACTGTTCCCATGGAAAACAGCACAGGAATATATTATGTTTTTAGCAATTGCCAGATTTAATTCTAGACTCCCATCAATACAAAATGCAACCTGTGATCTCCGTCGCCCCCTCCCACCCAAAGAGAAACTCTCAGTGAGGCTTGTCTCCCGGTGGTAAACATTTTATTTAACTGGTGTTTTTTAAATTTAAAAAGTAATTGAGCACCAAAGTAAAATAGAAATGTTTTAGGCGGTGACCAGTCAAGTGTCCATGTTTTCGTGTTATCATGTCATAAAGTTTGACCATCCCAAATCATTCTGGGAGGGGTTAATGACTGAACTACGGAAATTATAATCGAACAGTTTGTCAATGTGTTTTTTTTTAACCAGTTCTCCTTTGACAGCCTGGTGCTGACTAAAAGCAATGTCTTTCGAAGTTCAAAGCATGTTTAGAAGTGAGGGAATACAGGAATGGGTTGAATTAAAATTGTGCGTTTTAAATTTGCAACGAATCGTTTTCTTCCTTTGTTTTAACACAAGTCAGTGACATGTCACTACACCTTGTATCATCACAGTTCCATCTCAACATTAATATAGACACAGATGTTTGGAACTTCTTTGTGCAAAGCACCAGTTTGGTTGATGAATTGACATCGTGCTGAGAGGAAAGAAGAGGACACGTTTGCTTCGGCGTCAGGGTGTTGGAATGTTGTCCATTTAGCACTTGAGGGAAACGTGTTTTCTCTCTCCCCAGGCGATCGGTAAAAATACTTCTGTACCACGACAAAAACAGGCACTATGACTAAATGTTCAAGCGGGGACTGACCAGAGTGGATTAAATTCGTAATCATATTTTTTCTCTCATGTATTATTTGACATTCCACATCTGTCCACACCTTCCCACATTATCTGCCTCTGTCTTTTATAGACAGCGAGGCTAGCTTTAATTGGGATATATGTGCATTTATAACAAAATACGTTTTTAGTGTATTTTCAAAGTTAGTGTGTTTGCCAAAGTTGGCTGTCCATCATGAAACCTCGATAGAACAATTTTATCATTACAATCCATTTTCAGGCTTTTAGAAATAAACGTGTTACTGATCCGTACAATTCTGTATCCAAAATCATTACATCACGTTTCATAGCTTACTTTTCTGCTGCATATGTTGAGGTAACTTGCACTGCGTTGTTAAACATTTTCAGATCTTGTTTGAACAAAAAGCCCAAACTTTTAAAAATTACTGCACGGCTCAAATGGCGAATATGGCAATTTGCTGAATTGCGTTGGCAAATTCGGATATAGAAGCAATTAAAACAACAAGAATCTTGTCCTTGAGCGGTAAGTTATTTGCTATGATCACTGATTTATCATCGTGATTATACTTGTAAGGGCGCCGAAGTTCAGCTTACCCGGGGCGCCAGCAACCCTAGGGCCGGCGCTGATGGGGGGTTGGGGTGGGGGGGGTCGATTCAATGGGAAATCCCATTGATAGTGGCGGGACCAGAAAGTCCCGCTGTCGGCCAACAGCGGCGTCTCCCATCGGTGAGAAAAATTCCGCGGGGAATGAGGAAAATCTCCCCCCACCCACATTTGCGTTACTGTGTTGCATATTTGTAACTAAAATTAGAAATGGTTTGAGAGCATATTTTTCAGAAATAATGGGCGGGATTCTCCCATACCCGGCGGGGCGGGGAGTCCCGGCAGGACGGAATGGCGTGTACCGCTCCGGCATCGGCCCGCCCCAAAGGTGCGGAATCCTCTGCACCTTCAGGGGCTAGGCCGGCGCAGGAGTGGTTTGAGCCACGCTGGCCGGCGTGGAAGGCCTTTGGTGCCACGCCAACCAGGGTCGAAGGGACTCTGCTGGCCGGCGCGGGTCTGCGCATGCTCGGGAGCGTCAGCGGCTGCTGACGTCATCCCCGTGCATGCGCAGGGGGGGGTTCACCTACACGTCGGCCATCGTGGAGGCTGACACGGCCGGCGCGTAGGAAACGAGTGAGAATTGAGCTGGGTGGGAGATTTCTGACAAAGATACAAGATGCTGCTTTGTCCATTGTAACTCAGTGTTGAAGGTCACAGCTATAGTGTAAACATGTTAGTATAATTACTGCAATTATGTGTATGAATATTGATTGGGTAACTGTATTAAAGTTGCAAATCATGTTAATTTGTGATTGGTAAATGCAATTGAACTATTATCTGTATAACAGTTTAGGAATTATGTATTGTAGTTGATCGGTGAGCTTGTACGCCATCTTGTATGGGTCTAACTCCCCTGTATATGCTTGAATAAAGGGGTGAACAAAGAAGCCTGTGTCTTGTCTGGCTTCTATGGCATTGAAGGGTACTGGATCAACTCCCTTTCAGTGTGGCACTGTGAGCAAGATTAACCCTTACTTTCCCCTTTCAGTAACTCATGACTATTTGTGGTTTGTCCAGCCTCCTCCTTCGTCCATTGTTCTTGACTCTATTTTTTAACCCCTTCACTTTGTATTCAGGCAACAGCCTAGTCAATTTGTGTCACTTTTTCCTGTAACGCCTCAATATCCTTTCTATAGTGTGGATCCCAGTAGAGAGCATGGTACTCTAACAGACTATTCTATACATCTCAACTTTTATATTGTAGATCTTGTGATAAGACCTAAAATTTAATTAGCTTTTCTTTAACGAGGCTTCCTAACCTGAGGTGCTACCTTTAAAGCTCTGTGAATTTGTGCCCCTAATTCTATCAGTTCTTCCACAGACACTGGGCCTATTTTTAAAGTATTATTACCCTTATTTAATTAGGCTCCGCCCTTGAGTGGTCCAATCCTCTCTTTAGCTAATCTTATACTTTGAGAATGCTGATGAATGGGCAGCGCGGTGGCGCAGTGGTTAGCACTGCTGCTTCACAGCGCTAAGTTCCCAGGTTTGACCCCAGCTCTGGGTCACTGTCCCTGTGGAGTTTGCACATTCTCCCCGTGTTTGCGTGGGTTTCACCCCCACAACCCAAAGATGTGCAGGATAGGTTGATTGGCCACGCTAAATTGCCCCTTAATTTGAAAAATGAATTGGGCACTCTAGATTTATAAACAAAAAAAGAAAATGCTGATGAAATCCATAACATTTTGCTCTTAAATTACTGCAATGCTGTTTGCTATGAAAAAATATCAATAAGTAAGGGCAGCACGGTAGCATGGTGGTTAGCATAAATGCTTCACAGCTCCAGGGACCCAGGTTCGATTCCCGGCTGGGTCACTGTCTGTGCGGAGTCTGCACGTCCTCCCCGTGTGTGCGTGGGTTTCCTCCGGGTGCTCCGGTTTCCTCCCACAGTCCAAAGATGTGCGGGTTAGGTGGATTGGCCATGCTAAATTGCCCGTAGTGTCCTAATAAAGTAAGGTTACGGGAGGGTTGTTGGGTTACGGGTATAGGGTGGCTACGTGGGTTTGAGTAGGGTGATCATGGCTCGGCACAACATCGAGGGCCGAAGGGCCTGTTCTGTGCTGTACTGTTCTATGTTCTATGTTCTAATATGAAGAAATATATGAAAAATTGAGGACTTGATTTCAGTTGCCCATGGGAGTGAGGCCAGGTGTGAGCACACCTCGAAAGTCAGTTCCCGTCTCTTGGCAGTGCCCCTCACTACTAACCCGGTGCCAAGCTTGCTGTTGGCCAATTAGGGTAACTGCATTTAAAGGTAGCTCCACATCAGTGATGTGAACACAGCACAGGGTCAGGACCCTGTAATAACCTAGATGTTGGATTCCCAACCCCAGATTGAAAATCAGGGATCTAACCCTTGGAGACCTTGGACAAGAGCCGTTCAGTGCTGGTCTCCACAAACGGGGACCAGACAGAATGGCACTCATGGGGATCTCCTAGCGGATCGGAGGGTGCTTGCTCTCTGGGCAGGGTGGCACTGTTGGTGCCAACCTGGCACCATGGCTGCGCCACTTATGTGAAAGCCAGACACTGCCAAGGTGCCCAGGTGGCAGTGCCAGGCTGGCATTGCCAAGCTGGTAGTCTTCACGTGAAGGGGATTGGGCCTGGGGGTGACCCTCATGGGTGCAGGGGGCCATGGATCCCCTTATAGGTGGGTTGGGGTTTGGGACAGGGTTCAGGGATCGCGTTGGTACCCTGATCTCTTCCTGCACTGAGGAATTCCAGCGAGCAGCGCTCATCAGTGCAGAACACGGGACTAAGTGCGACCTTGGCCACGCGTTCCCCGCTGAGGCCCCTGATGTACAAGAATGGCCGTTCGATAGCGTGGTGTTTCTCTGTGCTCCGAGCGCCGGGAAACACCCAGCTAATTTCATGCACAATGGAACTCTGTTCCCATTCGGGTAGATCGTGCCCAGAAAGTGGAATTAGGCTGGAAACCTTTCCCTTTCTAGGTGGCACTGACACAATGGGCTGAATGGTTTCCTCTGAGTTATACACTCTCGATGTTTCTATTTCTCCATGGAGCACCGACTTTTATGTATCTCTTTTTCACATTACAAGAATATATTAATTCTCCATTATGAATTTCAGATTTGAAGATTTCGTACTGCCGATTATTGACTGACTTACTGACTTATGGGATTTGAAAAAAAAGGGATGCCCTCCTATTATCATGAACGGGAAGGGTCCAAATAGTAAAAATGAATGCCCCTCCAAGATTCTTGTTTGTATTTCAAAGTCTTCCAATTTTTCTACCAAAGTCATTTTTTGGTAGGATTGATAAGCTGGTCTCGACCTTTGCTGGGGCAGGTAAGACCTGTAGCCACCGAAGTTGGCCATTCCCTCAATACAAAATGGAGGAACGCAGAGCTTGCAGGTTAAAATGGACAAAGTTTGCAGCACGAGCAGGCTGCACCAAGCCAATGTGTATTCTGTCTGCTAAGAGAGCAGACAGCACCGAAACAAACATTCTGCATACTGAAAGAGACAATCTCCGGGATAGTTAACATAGTAATGGAACGATCCCAGGGACAATGGACACAAATAGGGAAGTGATTGCAACAGTGTATGGGAAACCAGACACTCCAGCACAGGCGGGGTTCGAAAACAAAGCACCTGAAGGCCCGCCCAGTAACCGAGGGACAGCCTCAGTATTGGGGGGATTCAAACAAATCGATTGGGAAGAGACCCAATCGATTCCCAGGAGGTAAAGGGGTCCGCCCAAAAGGGCGCGAAGCCCTAGGACCTATAAAAGACAAGTCCCAAACTTAGTTTGTTCTTCTTGACCAGCCCTCCGCTCTTGACCAGCCCTCTCGACCAGCCTTTTACCGAAGAAGACCTTGACCGAGAGAGAGGAGAGGTTTGGGACAGCAGCCGCCAGCAAGTAAGTGTCTCACAACGATCGCTACCAGAGATAGACATTCCTGACCCCTTTTTAACCCGTACCAACCTGAAGTCTGCGGACCAGTGCAGAGCAAGAGGCCTTGTCCCCTGATCCGGCAGTTCCCTTTAAGATAAGTATTGGTTTATTTAGTGGTAGGAATAGTTTAATCATCTTAGCGTGTGCATGGGTAGTATTATAATTGTATTATAATAAACTCATTTGTTTGAACTTACTAATTGGTGTATGGTTTATTGCTTTGAACTTGACCTTGAAACTTGTGGCGGTATCTTAACGATACCTGGCGACTCCAGAGCTAAGTAACGAAACAGAGCCAAATCGAGTGTTAAGCACACTCACCCAGAATGAGCAACAGACCCTTTGGGTTCGGAGGGCGTTTCGACAGAGAGATAAACAGTCCTGGGAGTTGGCCTTCCCTAATCTGATGAATCACTACTGGTTGGCGAATATTCGGACTAGGGTCGTGGACGATGGGTCGGTTTGGGGGCAGATGGAGTAGGCTTCCTGTATAGGTTCTGGTTTGAGAGCACTTGGGACTGCTCCTCTTCCGTTTATGCCAGCCAAGTCCTTCACAAGCCCAGTGGTTACAGCTTCTCTGAGAGTATGGAACCAATTTAGACAGCATTTTAAGCTGGAATTTATGACACTAATGATGCCGATCTGTGAGGACGATAGATTTATACTGATGGGAATTGACTCTTCATGGAGGGTCTGGAAACAGGAGGAAGTATAGAGGTTTAGGGATTTATTCATGTAGGGTTGGTTTTCGGGGCTGGAGGAACTGATGGAGAAGTTCCAGCTTCCGGAGGGAACGAGTTCAGATATCTACAGGTACGGAACTTTGTTCAGAAGGAACTCTCCACATTTCCTTGGTTGCTGCCCCTCTCTCTGCTGGATAAGACAGTGCCTTTGGATGAGATGGGGAAGGGAGGATTTCTGATATTTATGGGCAGTTGATGGAGAGGGCGAGGACTTCGCCGGAGGAGATCAAGGAAAATGCAAGGAAGAGTTGGATTGCGCATTTGAGAGAGGGAGATGTGAAGTGAGGCTTGACACAGGGTAAGTTCTACCTCTTTGTGTGCAAGACTGAGTTGATTCAGTTTGATGCACTTGAGTGGGTTCTTTCTAGGGGTGGAAGATAGATGCAAGCGTTGTTCAATTAGGCTGGGAAATGACTTGCATATGTTGTGGTCCTGCCCAAAGTTGATGAAAATCTGGGCTTCCCTTTTTGAAACTTTGTTGGAGATTTTGGAGTAACGGTGGTGTCATGCCCTTGCGTGGTGATATATGGGGTAACAATGAGCTGGAGCTGCAGGAGGGGAAGAAGGCTGACGTCTTGGCCTTTGCCTCTCTGATAGTCCAGAGAGTGTTCTGCTTGGGTAATGGGCTCGCCGAAGGCAACAACTTATTTGGGGGACATACCAGTGTTTTTGCAATTGGAAAAAAAATCAAGTAGGGTCAGAGGAGGGGTTCTATTTGAGGGAGGTTGTTTATTTCCTTCTTTAAGAATTGTTGGTTGTCAGAAAGTGGGGGTGGGGTGGATGGGGGAAGGCGGGTGTTGAATAAAAGAGGGAAATATGAGATTGATTGGTGGGGATATTTTTGTAAAAATTGTATAAAGTTGATTGTCTTTTGTATGTTGTTAAATGAAAACTTTCTTGAATGAAAACATTTTTCAAAACAACACCCATTAATCATACTGTGGGCGGCACGGTAGCACAGTGGCTAGCATTGTTGCTTTACAGTACCAGGGTTCAGTTTCGATTCCCGGCTTGGGTCACTGTCTGTGCAGAATCTGCATGTTTTCTCCATGTCTGCATGGGTTTCCTCCGGGTGATCCAGCTTCTCCCCACAAGTCCCAAAAGATGTGCTTGTTAGGTGAATTGGGCATTCTGAATTCTCCCTCAGAGTACCCAAACAGGTGCCGGAGTGTGTGGCATCTGGGGGATTTTCACAATAACTTAACTGCAGTGTTAATGTAAACCTACTTCTGACACAAATAGAGATTGTAATATAATGTGGTCACAGGAAATTAGCAATAGGCAATTCACCATCTGAACTCTACTATCTGGCTGATTAGTGCTGGTTTATTGCCTGGTTATTGTTTTATGCTATCGTTTGTAATATAGTTTGTCTCCCTTGTAAAGGTGTAAAGTTGGTAACTTACTTGTGTTGTTGCCTCTTTCTTGTTCTGTGTAATCACTCTTGCTTTGTCTTTTTGTACAAAGGAACTGTTATGAAACTAAAATATACGGCTGATTAGAGTTCAACTCTCAATGATATCTTGGTGGATCTGGTATGTCGGTTGTGAAAGTCCATTGTAAATAGATAAAAGCAAATTACTGAGGATGCTGGAATCTCAAACAAAAACAGACAATACTGGACAATCTCAGCAGGCCTGACAGCATAAAAGCAAATTGCTGCGGATGCTGGAATCTGAAATGAAAGAGAAAATGCTGGAAACTCTCACCAGGTCTGGCAGCATCTGTAAGGAGAGAAAAGAGCTAACATTTTGAGTCCGATAACTCTTTGTCAAAGCTAACAGACAGAGAAAGTGGGACATATTTATACTGTGGAGTGAGAATGAAAGGTGAGTCATAGCCACAGAAACCCAGGGAAACCGGGTACTAATGGCCACGGAAACCAAGGGGAAAGAATACTAATGGCAGTCCCCAGAGAGAACAAAAGATGTGAAAGGTCAACCAGCAGAGAAACTAACATCAGAGGATGAACTGTAGATGTGGGGGGAGGGGAACATTACATTAGAGCATTACATTACAGCGCAGTACAGGCTCTTCAGCCCTCGAAGTTGCACCAACCTGTGAAACAATCTAAAGCCCATCTACACTATTCCCTTATCATCCATATGTTTATCCAATAAACATTTAAATGCCTTAATGTTGGCAAGTCCACTACTGTTGCAGGCAGGGTATTCCACGCCCTTATTACTCTCTGAGTAAGGAACCTACCTCTGACATCTGTCCTATATCTATCTCCCCTCAATTTAAAGCTATGTCCCCTCATGCTGGACATCACCATCCGAGGAAAAAGGCTCTCACTGTCCACCCTATCTAATCTTCTGATCATCTTGTATGCCTCAATTAAGTCACCTCTTAACTTTCTTCTCTCTAATGAAAACAGCCTCAAGTCCCTCAGCCTTTCCTCATAAGATCTTCCCTCCATACCAGGCAACATCCTGGTAAATTTCCTCTGCACCCTTTCCAATGCTTCCACATCCTTCCTATAATGTGGCAACCAGAACTGCATGCAATACTCCAAATGCGGCCACACCAGAGTTTTGTACAGCTGCAACACGACCTCATGGCTCCGAAACTCAATCTCTCTACCAATAAAAGCAAACACACTGTACGCCTTCTTAACAACCCTATCAACCTGGGTGGCAACTTTCAGGGATCCATGTACATGGACACCGAGATCTCTCTGCTCATCCACACCACCGAGAATCGTACCATTAGCCCAGTACGCTGTATTCCTGTTACTTCTTCCAAAATGAATCACCTCACACTTTTCTGCATTAAACTCCATTTGCCACCTCTCAGCCCAGCTCTGCACCTTATCTATGTCCCTCTGTAACCTGCAACATCCTTCCGCATGTCCACAACTCCACCGACTTTAGTGTCATCTGCAAATTTACTCATCCATCCTTCTCTGCCTTCCTCCAGGTCATTTATAAAAATGACAATCAGCAGTGGCCCCAAAACAGATCCTTGTGGTACACCGCTAGTAACTGAACTCCAGACTGAACATGTCCCATCAACCACCACCCTCTGTCTTCTTACAGTTAGCCAATTCCTGATCCAAACCGCTAAATCACCGTCAATCCCATGCCTCCATATTTTCTGTAAAAGCCTACTATGGGGAAACTTATCAAACGCTTTACTGAAATCCATACACACCACATCACCTGCTTGACCCTTGTCCACATGTTTGGTCACCTTTTCAAAGAACTCAATAAGGTTTGTGAGGCATGACCTACCCTTCAGAAAACCGTGTTGACTATCCCTAATCAAATTATTCCTTTCTAGATGATTATAAATCCTATCTCTTATAATCCTTTCCAAGGCTTTGCCCACAACTGAAGTAACGCTCACAGGTCTATAGTTATCGGGGTTGTCTCTACTCCCCTTCTTGAACAAGGGGACAACATTTGCTATCCTCCAGTCTTCTGGCACTATTCCTGTAGACAATGCCAACATAAAGATCAAAGCCAAAGGATCTGCAATCTCCTCCCTAGCTTCCCAGAGAATGCTAGGATAAATCCAATCTAGCCCAGGGGACTTATCTATTTTCACACATTCCAGAATTGCTAACACCTCCTCCTTATGAACCTCAATCCCTAGTCTCGTCTAGTAGCCTGTAACTCAGTATTCTCCTCGACAACATTGTATTTTTCCTGTGTGAATACTGACGAAAAATATTCATTTAGCACCTCTCCTATCTCCCCGGACTCCACGCACAACTCACTACTACTGTCCTTGACTGGCCCTACTCTTACCCTAGTCATTCTTTTATTCCTGACATACCTACTGAAAGCTTTAGGGTTTTCCTTGATCCTACCTGCCATGTCCCCTCCTGGCTCTTCTTAGTTTTCTCTTTAGGTCCTTCCTGGCTAACTTGTAACTCTCAAGCGCCTAACTGAACCTTCACGTCTCATCTTTACATAAGCCTCCTTCTTCCTCTTGACAAGTGATTCAACTACTTTAGTAAACCACGGTTCCCTCGCTCGACCACTTCCTCCCTGCCTGACAGGTACATACTTATCAAGGACAAGCAGTAGCTGTTCCTTGAACAAACTCCACATTTCAATTGTGCCCATCCCCTGCAGTTTCCTTCCCCACCGTATGCATCCTAAGTCTTGCCTTATCGCATCATAATTGCCTTTCCCCCAGCTGTAACTCTTGCCCTGCGGTATATACCTATCCCTTTCCATCGCTAAAGTAAACGTAACCGAATCGTGGTCACTATCACCAAAGTGCTCACCTACCTCCAAATCTAACACCTGGCCTGGTTCATTACCCAGTAACAAATCCAATGTGGCCTCACCTCTTGTTGGCCTATCTACATACTGTGTCAGGAAACCCTCTTGCACACATTGGACAAAAACAGACCCATCTAAAGTACTATAGCTTTTCCAGTCAATATTTGGAAAGTTAAAGTCCCCCATAACAACTACCCTGTTACTTTCGCTCCTAACCAGAATCATCTTTGCAATCCTTTCCTCTACATCTCTGGAACTTTTCGGAGGCCTATAGAAAACTCCCAACAGGGTGACCTCTCCTATCCTGTTTCTAACCTCAGCCCATACTACCTCAGTAGACGAGTCCTCATCAAACATCCTTTCTGCCACCATAATACTGTTATTGACTAACAATGCCACACTTCACCCTCTTTTACCACCTTCCCTGAGCTTACTGAAACATCTGAACCCCGGAACCTGCAACAACCATTCCTGTCCCTGCTCTATCCATGTCTCCAAAATGGCCACAACATCGAAGTCCCAGGTACCAACCCATGCTGCAAGTTCACACACCTTATTCCGGATGCTCCTGGCGTTGAAGTAGGCACACTTCAAACCACCTTCCTGCCTGCGAGGGGTACACTCTCGCGACCTTGAAACCTTACTCATGACCTCACTACTCTCAACCTCCTGTACACTGGAGCTACAATTCAGGTTCCCATCCCCAAGCTGAATTAGTTTAAACTCTCCCCAGGATATTGGTACCCCTCTGGTTCAGGTGTAGACCACCCCGTTTGTAGAGGTCCCACCTACCCCAGAATGCGCCCCAATTATCCAGGTATCTGAATCCCTCCCTCCTGCACCACCCCTGTAGCCACGTGTTCAACTGCTCTCTCTCCCTATTCCTCGCCTTGCTAGAACGTGGCACGGGTACCAACCCAGAGATAATAACTCTGTTTGTTCTAGCTCTAAGATTCCACCCTAGCTCCCTGAATACCTGCCTTACATCCCCATCCCTTTTCCTACCTATGTCGTTAGGGGGAAGCAAAGAGGAGAAAGGTTAAGGAAAGGTGGATAAGATTGGGGGGGTGGGGGTTAAATATATATTAAGAAAGAAAGAAATGGTAAAAAAACAGTTTAAATGAAATGGGATGAAAACAAATGGGTCTAGGTGGGGAAGAGCTAATCATCTAAAGTTGTTGAATTCGATGTTCAGGCTGGAAGGCTGTAGCGTTCCTAACCGGAAGATGAGATGCTGTTCCTCCAGTTTGCATTGACCTTCACTGGAACATTGCAGCAGGCCAAGAAGAGACATGTGGGCATGGGAGCAGGGTCTTTTGTTAAAATGGCAAGCAAAAGGAAGGTCAGGGTCCTGAATGCGCACAGACTGAAGATGCTCAGGAAAGCGATCACCCAGTCTGCGTTTGGTCTCTTCGATATTGAGGATACCACATTGGGAGCAGCGAATGCGGTCAACAAAATTGGAAGAGATGCAAGTGAAAAGCGGCTTAACCTGGAATGAGAAGAATGAAGAGGCAAAGGGGTAGGTTACACCTTCTGTGATTGTATGGGAAGGTGCCATGGGTGATGGGAGAGGTACTGGGTATGGTGGAGGAGTGGACTAGATTGTTTCGGAAGGAACGGTCTCTGCGGAATGCTGACAGAGGGAGTGAAGGGAAGATGTGTTTGGTGGTGGCATCACACTGGAGTTGGTGAAAATGGCGGAGGATTATGCTTTGCATACAGAAGCTGGTGGGATGAAATGTGAGAACAAGAGGGACTCTATCCTTGTTCTGGGAGTGGAGGAGGCGAGGGTAGTGGCGGAGGAGATGGACCGCACACTGTTGAGAGCCCTGTCCACAACTGGACAGCATCTGTGGAGAGAAGGGAGCTACTCCAAACGTCAGCTTCCTCCTCTCTCCACAGATGCTGTCAGATCTGCTGAGATTGCCCAGTATTTATTGTCCGTTGTAAATAGTTTGTTTTTCAGAGTTAAGCTTTTCCATTAATGTTTCTAAAGATTTGGTACCAGTGGATCCTGATTTATAACTTCCGTGCAATCCCTGTGCTTGAACTGCACATAACAGATTAATGTTAAATGGGCGGTGTAATAGAGTACAGCTTGCTGCTGTAGCTATGATGCACAGTATGAAAGGCGGTAAGAGTCCACAACAACAGCGTGGTCATGTGTATTCTCATGTTATATTTTAGGTAGGCGGGGCCGGCTGGAGAGGCGGAGCCGGCCTGAGGGGTGGGGCCGAGCGGTGGGGGCGGTGCCGGACTGACGGGCGGGGGCGGGGGCGGGGGCGGGGCCGGTCGGAGGGGGCGGGCGCAATAACGTCACGCTTCGACATCACGTGGGTCCATTCAGTAAATAACGTGCGCGCGTCACCGGGTCAGAGTTTGCGCGGGAAGTTGTTTTCCTCCCACGGGTCTGCTCCGTGATCGGGATGACTAAGAGAGCCAGTCCTTTTGGTGACACGGCGCCGCTGCAGTGGAAAATCCATGTTACCCAGAAAGAGCTGAACGAGGGAGTCTTTGGGGAGAAATACAAGCGGGAGGTGTATGGTGAGTGACTGAGCGGCCTGGGACCAGGCCCCGGAGCCTGGGGGTCGGGCTGGCCTGTGCCAGGGTCCTGGGACCGCGGGCCGGAGGGGTGCGGGGCCGGCCAGGGGATGACCTGGTCGAGCTGCAGCCGCAATCCCCCTACCCCTCTCCCTGCCGCCAAAACCTGGTTCTGCGTCACGTACAATGCAGAATCGAGTTGAGGAGCTTTTGGTCAGCGTTGACCTGAAGGAGAGGCCTCTTGTCGCTGAGGAACCACAGAATCCCTACAGTGCATGAGGAGGCCATTCGGCCCATTGAGTCTGCACCGACCCTCAAACTGCATTCTGGCACCTGTTCGGGTACACTGAGGGAGCATTCAGAATGTCCATTTCACCTAACAGCACGTCTTTTGGGACTTGTGGGAGGAAACCAGAGCACCTGGAGGGAACCCACGCAGAATGTGTGGACTCCACACAGTGACCCATGCTGAAATCGAACCTAGGATCCTGGAGCTGTGAAGCAACAGTGCTAACCACTGCTACTTATTGTCCATGGCATATTTCACAGCAATTCCAGTTGCCCTATCGCTCCTGAGCTCCTTGACTTGCACTGACCAAGCAACATTTCAAGTTTAAAATTCTCATCCTATGTTTTAACTACTCCCTGGCCTCCTTCCTGATGTAATCCTGACCTCTTGTATTATAATTATATCCCTTTATATTGTATCCCTGTTATAATTGCTCCATCCTGGTGACTGTGTTGTCAGTTTCCTCAGTCCCCTGGCACTGAATTCCCTCCCTAAACCTCTCCGTCTTCACCTCACTTTCCTCCTTTAAGACTCCATTTAAAAGTCACACTTATTCCAGGGGTTTGGTTATCTGTGCCTAGGTTCTTGCTTTGACCTGTAAAGTGTGCTGGGATGATTTATACTAAAGTTGTTATACAAATGGAAGTTGTTGACTCTAACCCTGACCTGTTTTACAACAACCCATTGATTTCACAACACGTTCTGCCAGTTTTTGCAGCCTCTAGAAAGACGGTAGCCCTTAACCGTGGCCTATTACCGGGAGCAACCCGCACCTGTCCCCCTGTTGTATCCAAACCTGGGACCGGAAACCCCTTATTGGACTCGGGGCCTCCACCGGGTTTCCATGAAACCTCCTGCCTGAGTCCAACATTGGCACTGCGCACGCTCCAGCTCACACTGCCTCTCTGAATCCCAATGAGATGGGAATGAGTTAGTGAAGTGGGTGGATGGATGGTTGAGAGTTTTGGCAGCCCTTGCTGTCGTTAACTGGCCACTAAAGTGGGGTAACAACTTTCCTATGTGCCTGTCTATAGGCAGCTGATCTAGCTGGTATTAAACTAATTTTCTTACTGGAGGTGATGTGTTTGAAACACAAACGGCATTTTGTAGTGGACAGGGAATTTGCACAGGAGCTTGACATTCTGAAGGAGGGTATTTTTGTTGGTGCAGCAGGATGTAGGACCTGTGAACCAAGTAAGAAAGAGTCATTCAGCATGAAGAGACCCTGCTGAGCTGTGCATGTCTGTTTAATTTGATGTCAAATCATCTACACAAAGTGAGAAGTGAAATTAAGAAAGATAAATAGCAGTAAGGGGGAGAGCCTTCACACTGAAGTTGTTTGGCATCAATTTAAGACTTGTGCTGTTAAAGTTTCTTCTAGAACCTAACCTTTTCTGATGTATTTTGATGCTAAGTCTTTTGGTGAGATAACATTTGTGTGCAGCTCGTGGAGGAGTAGGTAGGGCATCTCTGCAGTCACTCCTGATTTGTGTTTTAATTGCATGTGTGGCTGCTAATTGGTTTATGCTTGGTGCTGTTGGCTTTGTTTTAACTACAAGATCTGGGCCATATAATTGGTTGTGAAAATAATGGTGAGGCTGATGATGCTCACTTGTGTTCTGTGCTCCACCAACTCGTGTGATAACAGTTGGGAGATTAAATGGAGATTTGTAAACTGACGTTAGATGGGCTGTTGATCAGCTCTATTTCGGCAACATGCCCCACAATGTTTTTAAACTTCTGTTTTCCTTGCCCATTTAGCAAATGTGCTAAAATAAATTCTGGGCCTTTTTTTGAGAAGCATGTGAATCAGTTAACTTATTGAACTGCAGTTTCCTGATGAAATTTGTTCTCCCTAGATACGGTACATATTTGAACCCAGGGTTTATTACGAAAACAAAATATATAACCATTTCCTATATCACACACTGGTAATTGAACATTTTGTTGGACTATTATATTAAAGGTCTATTGAGGGAGATGACCTCAGCTTGAGCCAGCTTGTGCTGTTTAGGCTGTACTGTGTCGATAGTGTCATTATGGCTGATAAGGAAGCCTATGGGGCCAATCACGTCCCTGTTCGTTGTGAAGCAACTTAGTCACTTAATTTCTCTGTAACCTTCCAATAAGTTAATTTCTGAAGTGCCCATCCTGTTTCCTTCTGAATTCACCATTGGCATCTGTTTCCAACGCACTCTGAAGAGGCCCTGGGTTCAAGTCATTACCACCTGCTGCATTTCTTCACCCCTGTCCGCATCTCTTGCCCAAAATCTTAATTAGTGTCCCCCAGTCTTTGTACTATCTGCTAATGGAAACAGTTTTTCTTACTACATCAAATCTTGTGTACCTACCTGATCTCTCCTCAATCACCTTTCTCTTGAGGAAAAACTCCAGCTTCTCCATATTAACCTTGTAGCTACATTCCCTGGCATCATTCTGGCAAGTTTCCTCTGCATTTCTCCAGGACCAACCTACCCATTGTGTTAATCAGAGGATGGTATCCAGTTTTGATTTTGACCTAACCAGAGTTTTGTATACATTCAGCATAATTTCCTTGCTTTCATACTCTTTAACGTGAGCAGGGATAATCTTTTTCTTTGGGGCTCCTTTTTATTTTAAATTTTCTTGAGGGCTAGGTTTGATTTTTCAAGGACTACTTGCAGGGGGAGCCTCCGCCTGAAGGATATTGAAGAACTTGGTGCTGTACAGGCCACAAAGAATCCAACAACAATTAAACTGTTTTCCTTCATATGTACCCCAGCCTGGAAGGATGGGCTCCTCTGGATCAACTGGATTCTCTGTTGTTCTACATCTTTTTAAAACGTGAACACATAACCGTTTTTAAAAAAAAACAATGCTTCTACATGGATAGAGATTGTGTACAGCAGAACCATAAAGAAAATCTTTATTTCCCCACTATTTTTCTCTCTTGCTTTTAAACTTTTTATTGGACACGAGAAGAAAATTGTTACAAGGATTAAAATTTTGTTTTGTTGCAGTGGCAGTTTATAAACCTGAAAACCAGGTTCAGACAGATTTTGGGTGTTGGCAAATCAGATGGGCAGCATAAATAAAACAAGCCGGAAGTGTGAAAAAGTGTTGCCTGTTGCCCATACCTGCCAATGTCCGTCTTCTCCCTTCCGCCTATGTTTCTTTTTTCTGAGATAGCTGCTGCCACTTAGGTGAGCTGGATCCATTGCCATCCTGGCCTCTGCTTGAGGTCAAGCTCCCAAGTCATTTTTTGTCTTGAAACAGGAGGTTCTTCTAACTGGAGAGGAGTGTGGAGAAAATGGGTTATTTATAAAAAAAAATTTAATGACTTGCATCCTCTGGGAGCTGCCAGAAACAGTCCCCTCCCCTTTTCCCCGCATCCCAACTTAAAACAAATACACCCAGTCACTTTCCTCTGGAGCAGCAGCATGGGGAGGAGCAAATCTTTGATTGGAGGAGCGGTCCCTCACATTGTCTGACTGTTTAACAAAATATTCTCTCCCACTCTTTCTTTCTTGGTCTCATACCTGCATTGTGTTCAGCCCTATTACCATGGACTCGTAATGTCAACTAGTGTTGTATGGGGGTGACCTTTCTTGATGATTTTTTTTTTTTTTGCCCCATCCTTTTCACAGGCTACTGTGACATTCTGAGGGAGAATTTGCTTGTCTGCCTGCTGCTCTTGTGTACTTTTGAAACATTGCCTCTATTTATGAAGCCCAAGATCTCGTATGCTTGGCTAGCTACTGTCCTGCGACCTTCAAAGATCAGTACCTGAGCCCCATGAAGGTCTCTGTCCCTGAACACTGACACTTCCACCATCTGTCAAAATACATCATCTTTTGCTTCTCTGCAAACATGTCCTGTCAGTCAGCTGGTATTGTCCTAAGATTTGATGGATTGACAAATTTGATGGATTGACGTTTTACTGTATTTCAGTATCCCTTTTAAAAAGTGGTCCAGCAGTGATGCTTGATCTACCATACTCCAGTATTTACCAGAATGTGCTGCTATCTATCAGAATGCAAGAAGTTGGCCATTTGGCCCCTCAGGCCTGCCATACCAGTCAGTAAGATCCTTGCTGATTTGATGTGACTTTCACTTCCTATCCCGATAATCCTTCACTCGTGTCAATCTGTCTAACTAGGTCTTGAAAATAGTCAATGGCCCAGCCTTCACTTTTGCTGGGGAAAGAGAATTCCAAAGACCAACAGCCCTCAACAAAATTCCTCCTTATTTCCATTATGAATAGGAGGTCCCTTAACTTTTGAACTGTGTGATATAGATATAGATATAGATATAGAACAGTACAGCACAGAACAGGCCCTTTGGCCCTCGATGTTGTGCTGAGCAATGATCACCCTACTCAAACCCACGTATCCACCCTATACCTGTAACCCAACAACCCCCCCCCCAGCCTTACTTTTTAGGACACTACGGGCAATTTTAGCATGGCCAATCCACGTAACCCGCACATCTTTGGACTGTGGGAGGAAACCGGAGCACCCGGAGGAAACCCACGCACACGGGGAGGACGTGCAGACTCCTATCTGGTGCCACATTCCTCCCAAGGGGGAAACCAGTTCTACCCTGTTTGTGCCCTTAGAATCTTGTGACTCCTGGCTAGTATTGGGCCAACCTGCTTGATCTTTCCTCCTAAGACTGTCTTCATCTCCAGAATCAGCCTAGTGAATTCTCAGAACAGCTTCAGACCATGCGCACTATTCTAGGTATGGTCTCACTAATGCCCTGTACAATTGTAGACTGACTTCCATTCCATTTGCAATCCTCTTGCCATGTTTGGTCTGATTCTAGCTTAATAAGAATCTTTATTGTCACAAGTAGGCCTACATTAACACTGCAATGAAGTTACTGTGAAAAGCCCCATGTCGCACATTCCAGTGCCTGTTCGAGTACACTGAGGGAGAATTCAGAATGTCCAATTCACCTAACAGTGTGTTTTCTGGGACTTGTAAGAGGAAAGCGGAGCAACCGGATGAAACCCGTGCAAACTCTATACAAACAGTGGCCCAAGCCAGGAATTGAACCTGGGACCCTGGTGCTGTGAATCAGCAGTGCTAACCACTGTTAGCATGCCACTTAAAACTCTTTTGACATGTATTGATACTGGTTTCATTGTCTATTGCCCTCTTCTGTGAAACGGTTCACCTACCCTTTTCAGCCTTTTTGGGGTGATGTACTCAGCCAACAACTGAAAACTCCCTCCCTCAAAAGACCATCCATTGTCATTTTCCTGTTGCATTCTATCCCTCCCTCATCCCATTGTGGTTGACCCTCTTTTTCAGGGGTCCTAATCTAGATGCTAATGGTGAAATGCAATGAGCTAATGTAAACCTTGTAGTAATATGATCTCTTTACTCAAGTGTTTCCCATCGATACAAAGTCCACTTCATTCCCAGCACCAGATCCAGCAGTGCCTCCTTCCCAGTTGCACTGAACTTGCTGGTCAAGGACATTCTCCTGAACACATTGAGATTCCTCTCCTGCCTTCTCTAACATTATCGGATAAAATAATTTATTTCTCTGCAGATTTGCTCCTCAACCTCTGTTTAACTATTTGGATGCCTGTAGGGTACTCCTGGAAACACTTCTCCACCTGGAAACACTTCTCCACTCTTTAACCAGATGGGCTTTGTCCTTGCCCACTTGAGTAAATCCTCTTTCTAATCCTACAATGCCTTTTTTAAAGAATCTGCATGGTAGAGGTTGCAGGCTTGAAGGTGCTGCTTGAAAGGACTGCAGTGCATCTTGTAGATGACACACAATGCTGCCACAGTTCACTGGACGAAGGGAGTGAATAACTAAGATGGTAGGTGGGCTGCTTTGTCCCAGATGCTATTGAGCTTCAATTGAAGTGTATTTCATCACACTTGAGTCATGCCATTGAAGATGATGAACAGGCTTTGGGGAATCAAGAGGTGCAGAATTCATGCCTCCTGAACTGCTTTAGTATCTCTGCACTTTGTGGCTGGTCCAGTTCAGTTTCTGGTCAGTGGTGACCTCTGGATGCATTGAGATTATTTATATTCCTCATTAGTCTGTGCCTATCGAACACTTATTCCTTCCCCAAATACTAACTAGCATTCACTCCTTTATGCACCTTGATCCTCTTTTCAACACCTCCCCAATCAGTAGTGAACCTCCGTAGGACACGGGTTGCACCTCAACGGGATTGGGACCAGTCTCTTTTGAAATGGGTGCCTTCTGCTTCTGATCGAGTGTGGGTGCAGTCTACAGACCTGCTAATAGTGGAAGGGAGGTGGGAGGAAGAAATATGCAGGCAAATTGGGAATGGAGTTTAAAAAAAGACATGGAGAGCAATGTCTCTGCTATGAAAATTCAAGCTGGACTAGATTACTACAGTTGGTAATGAATGTACTACTTTTGAATCATTCTAAACTGGTTTTCTCATACATAATCAACATTATTTTTTCAGAAAAAACTAAAAGCTTGCTGTTTAATGGTGCACAAGCTTTTATGGGATACATGTGGACTGGCAATTCCGAAGAGAATTGTACACCGGTTCCCATGTCCAAACCTATTGAAGATAACTGCCTAAAAGTACCAGAAGATCTTTGTAATGGATGTGAAGGACGTGTGTTACTCCATGGGCAAACCTTTCTTGGACATAATGGACAACTTGTGAAGGGCTCACTAGCTTCATACAGATGTAAGCTTATTGACTTTAAATTTAACCTATATTTAGTTTAAAGTTTGTTTGCAGTCTATTCATTTATTATTAAACAAATATATGAAATGATAAATATCACAGAGATGTGGGAGTGACTGTTTTTGACCAAGTGTGGCATCAATGAGCCCTCTAGACTGGAGTCAATGGGAATCTGCAGGGGGATGACTGCACTGGCTCGAGTCATACCTTGCTCAAAGGAAGATAGTTGTGGTTGTTGGAAGCCACTCCTAGAGCAGTTCCTTGGTCTTGTCCAAGGCCCAGCCATCTTCAGATGCTTCATCACTGACCTTCCCTCCATCATAAAGTCAGAAGTAGGGATGTTCAAATGTTCAGTACTTTTCATGACTCTCCTGCAGTCTGACCACATGCAGCAAGACCTAGACAATGTTCAGGCTTTAGTGCAAGAGTGTCAAAATTACATCGGCGCCTAGTGCTAGGCAATAACATTTCCAAGAAGAATCTAACCGTCTCCTATTCAATGATTACCATCACTGAATCCACCAGTCAACATCCTCAATGTTATCATTGACCAGTAACTGAACTCTGCCAGTCATATAAATACAGTGGGCCATTCTTATAGCCTAAAGCTTGGAATTCAGAGGCGAGTAACTTGCCGCTGAATCCCCAATGCCTGTCTACCATCTACAAGGCACAGACAGGATTGTGATGGAATACTCTTCAATTGCCTGGGTGAGTGCAGCTCCAACAACATTCAAAACGTTTGACACCATTCCAGGAGAAAGCAGTCCACCTGATTGGCATCCCATCCTCAACCTTCAATATTTATTCCTTCCATCACTGAAGCATAGTGGCAATAGTCTACATCTACAAGATGTGCTACAACAGATCACCAAGCTTCCTTCAACAGCATCATCCAAACTGGTGTCCCCTGCCACCTAAAGGAACAGGGTAGCAGGTGATGGGAAGTCCACCATCTGCAAGCCATGTACCATTTTGAACTGGAACTGTTATCGCCATTCCTTTACTGTCACTGGGTCAAAATCCTGAAACTCCCTAACACCAACTAGTGTACCTCGGACTGAATTGGTTCAATAAATGGGGGTTCGCCATCTTGGGCTGAGTTCAAGTTCTTTTAAAAAATAATTTTTAAAGTTTCATTGAGGTTTCTAGCTAGTAAATTAAAATATCATAATTTTGCCTAAAGCTCATTTTCATGACTGGATGCATTCAATGACCATGTCCACTCGTGTGAGCTCCTTAAACTTTTAGCACTGTATCCAGATCCTTGGGGCTAGTCAGCTGGCAATGACGGTTATGGTTCTTTGACCCAAATGCCTTTATGGGATCTGTAAGTTGGACTACTCCTGACCCCTAGAGGAAAAAGGACTTTTTTATTGCTGTCAACTTCCTTGCCAAAACCACCACCTCCTTCAAGGGCACCTGGGATGGACATTAAATGCTGACTGATCCAGCAAAAGAATTTGGAGGTCTAATTTATATACAAGAGTTTGTAGAAGGTTGTTGTAAGGCGCGGAGTAGTTGCCTAGTAGGTTTTACTCCGGCTTGTTGGGATTCATGAGCTCAATCTAATTGGATGAAACTCATTCTTTTTCCATGGTGATCGTAACATTTTTAACCATTTAGCTGCCAGAATGGCACACATGATTTAAAATTTACCTTTTTCCATATTGGTAAAAATGACACATAACTTTCCTTAAATGTAACTTGACAAATTCAACACCTCTAGAAATGTTACAGTATTTCATTTCATTTTAAATACCTAATTTCAAAGCAGACAATTTGGAAATTACACAATTGCAGTTAACATTACTGTCACTAGATAATATCTACTGTCCAGTTCTCTCTCTCTTCCGCCGTGCCCCTTCTCCAATTTTGAGGTGTATAAAATTGAGGGATGTAGATCAATGGCTGGGAACAGGAAATTTGAGAGAAAGCTTTTTCACCCAAAGGGTGGTTGGAATCTAGAACTTAAGGGTGGTAGAGGCAGGAACCCTCAACATTTAAGAAGCATTTAGATGAGCACTTGAAATGCTATAGCATACAAGGCTACAGACTGGACCAAGCGCTGGAAAATGGGGTGAGAATAGATAGGTGTTTGATGTCCCGCACAGACACTATGGGCTGAAGAGCCTTTTTGCTGTGCTGTAAAAATGTGACTTTAAATTTGAGTAAAAGCGGGCTGCTACATAACAATCATGCAAATATCAGATGTTACTATTTCAGACTTTCTGTACCTGAATATTGGAGTAGAGTAATAATGTGAAATGGATAATTCCTCTTCATTATGCTCAACAAACCAACTTTTTTTCCTATGCTACAAATAGTGATTAATTGATATGTTGCTGGAACTACAAATTGATTTACCGTAAGGCACCTTTAGCAATAATGGCTACATTTCATAGCAATGTGTAAATCTCCACGAAGAACATTTTTTTGTGAAGTGGGCAAAGCAGTAATGCAGCTTGGACCCAATCAAAAGTATTTGCCCCTGAGATTTCTTCCCCCAAAGGAGTAACTACAAAGCAGTTCTTGTACACTGGCTTTAAATTGAAATTTAATGTAATGACTCTGTATTGGCATAGATGTGATGTTTGTTTTGGGTTGGATACTGTCACCAAGAGACTGTTTGATTCTGGTTTGTGCTCCTGAAAGAGCTGACCACTGGGTGGAGTTTGTGAGGATTGATTTTGCTGATGGGTTTTTTATACAGTAGCCTAGTAAGCCTGCTACTAAATGGGGACATGACAAAGCTTCCCATGTATGTTGCATCTGATGCTCTGTTTCTGCCAACATGCAAGCCATGCCATAGTAAAAGTTAAAATCCACCTTGGTTGAGCTTTCATTTGAATCTGTTGTAGCTTGGTCTAACATGCTCATTTCTATTTGCCACAGCACCAATCAAGCCAGCAACTATGAACTGTTTTATCTGTTTGAAACCGTCAAATTTCAAGAAACCTTGCTCACTATGTGATCACTTAATATGCCAACATTGCAGCAAAGTGTGTGATCGCTGTGCAAGGGTTTGCTGTTCACTGTGCTCATTTGATGAGTAAGTAATCTGATGCTTTGATCACTTTACTTTTGTGGTTTGCATTCTTTCAACTTAAAGCTCTTGATGTGAAACCAGCAATTTTGACATTTCTCTTGTTGAACCATGTAGATTTCTAAATGTTCTTTTAACCTCTAAGTGCTGATGACAAGGTATCCTGCTTCCACTTGCAATAATGCATGTGACGTAGCTGTTACTGACCTCCACTTGTACTGGGGAAGTTTTTATTTGTTACTTGCATAACGGTCAAGATTAGGAAGGTGTGAAAGCACTGAATTCCAACCAGCAACCAAACTTCTCAGTTCTACTAGGACAGCTATAATGGTCACCATTGTATTAGAATTGGTTCTCGCCTAACTGTTGGAGCGTGCCTCCTTGAAGTTTGAATCTGGCGAAGGACAGGAGGTAAAGCCAAAATGCATTGTTGAATCATCCCATATGGATATGCCCTTCTCCTGATTTTTAAACTAGAACGTCTACCACAAATGGGCCATTTGTCCCAAAGCCCTTGCAGTTGCTGGGTTTCTGAACCATTTATTCTAATCACTTGTTTTCCCCATACTCACCAATCCCATATTCAAACAACTTTAATGCCCCTCTGCATCAGTTACTTAATTTTGAAATGTCGATCTTTCATTTGGAGTAAGAGAACTGCTTCAGAATTTTGCATTGATCACCAAATACTGTATATTCTGCTTTTGCCTTTCTCAACTAGTGCATATACTGTCTTGTGGGTAAATGTTACAGCTTATTGCTCTTTGTATACACTGCATCCTTATTGAGTGGTGGTGATTTAGTTGGATTGCTCTCACAATCAGACATTGCAAGTATCGAATAACAATTTGGGCTGCCTGTAATTTGTTTCTTATACTTTTTTTTCAGTTATAATGAAGCCTATGATCAGGTGTTCTGCTTTGGCTGCTTCCCATGAAAAGGATATTGAAGTTTGAACTGTCTCGAACTTGTATTAAATTGATCACTTTCATATACACAGTGATGCATTGTAATATACTGTTTTTTAATTGTGTATTTGTATAAATAAAACTTTTTGTATAACTTTTTGTAATACTGTATTACACTTGAAAATGCACATGCATTATCCTCGCGTAGACTAAATTTGCAACACACAGTCTGACCCATTCTATAATTTGTTGACAGTCTGCTCAAGTTCTTCAGTGCCCTAAAAATGTACTATGTCAATCTAACCAGAACCACTCGTACCTGACCAGGAACCCAGCTACTGATCATATCAAATCTCGTGACAGTGCTGGACCTCCATACCAGGAGGGCCACATGTGCTAGGTTGCCAAATGGTGATTTGCTGTATTCCATGGGAGCTATAATTCTATTAAACATCTGAGAACCTGTTTGGCCTCTGCTCTTGCACCAATGGCATGTAGTGATTGGGAATTCTTTGCAAGCCCCCAACCCACCATGCCTGGGTCCTGGCCTGAATTCTTGCTTTTGCAGTTATTGGGTGGGGATAATTTCTGGGACCATATTGCATTTTGGACAGCTTGAGCAAATTCTGTATCTGGCTCACATTACTTTCTTTGGGAGTAACTGGAGAAGGAATAAATCAAAAAATGCAGATGTCAATTATGTGAAAAATGGAAAAGCTTTTTATTGTGCCTTATGTTCTGACTATACTACAAAAATCATGGATTCTGAAGCATTATTGTAGTTGTAAAGGAAATTGTTGGAAGTTGGTTATAGTTGGCAAGATCCCACAACAAACGTCTTGAGGAATAATAGACACTAGGAGAAATCCTTTCCTCTAGCTAGCATCATGGGATCTTTATGTTCAGCTGAACAGATGGGTTAAAAGTTTGAAACCTTGTCTGGAAGATGATGATTGCTTGTTGTATATTCTAATGTGCTTGAGACCTAAAGAATGTGCTTGAGCCCCTATACTGACTGACTAGGATGCTACTAGCTGAAAGAAACCACCACTTGGAAGACTGCTTGCTGTAAATTGGTTTTGCTATTGACTGATGCTTATTACACTGGTAATTATTTTCTTTGCACTTGGAACCTCTGCCTTTCCTACTGCCACAACTGATGAGTACATTTTGTCATAGCAGTCATGAGCAAACTGATTCCTGTTTATGCCTACCCTCCTAACTCTGCATACTAATTTTTTCCTCCATCTTTAACTAGCTTTCTCATAAATGCATTGTTGCTTCCTCTTTGGACTATACACCTGTCCTGCCACTAGAGTGTACTGCTGAGCTGTACAGCAAGCACTTGGCCATTTCACCATGGAAACGTTTTTAATATGGGTTTTTTTTCCTTTATGTAGGTGTTGCTGAGTAGGCTGACAGTTATTGCCCATGTCAATTGCCCTTGAGGTGGTGGTGAGTTGTTGCTTTGAACCACCAAGTCCATTTGAGTTTGCTCACATCTAATAAGTCAAAAATGCTTACATAATTCCTTCATAATTGGGGCTGCCCCAAACTATTTCATAGTGCTCCAATTTACTAAGATTTTAGATACTTGGAGTTTCTGCATACTAGGTGGGTTAATTAGATTCCATGTATAACAACTCTTTTTGTAAGGTTAGGGATACTTGCATCCATTTACCAAATCTTAATGCAGTTTTGTCATCCGTATTTAAATATCCAAGGGTGTGGATTCCAAAGCAAGTCTAGAATCTTGTAATGGTTACGGATATTTAGGATAAAACCTGCACAAATTGGCCAAAGCTCAAGAATAACCACCATCTTGGCCATTTACTGTTGTATGGGGAGGGGGAAAGAATAATCTGAAGTTTAATTTCTTTAATGAGACTAACCAGAACACTAGACTAACCAGGGCAGTAGTACTCTGGTCCTTTTTTATGTTCTTTTGATTTGATCATTCTGTATTCCTATCCAACATTACTACTTGTGCCTTCAGCTGTCAAAAAGCTTAGTTCAAATTTAATCTTAACCATCAACCTATAATAAATCTCTGGGATTGTTCACCCAATAGTTCAAAGTCCATATTGGTAATATTTTTAAACTTAACCCCATTTCTGGTAAACTGTTGCTTAATACCCTGTTGGACTTTGGGTAGATCTGCAACTTTGTCCCAAATACGCACTGCAATTTGGCCGTATCCACATTCGTGCTCCCAAACCAAATTGCAACAACATTCCTCCCAGGTATCTCCATACTTCCTATTCTAGCCCCTCCATGGCGCATCTATGTTCACTCACAGACGATGCCTGTTTGCTGCTTTTCTCCTAAGTTTTCTTGTTGCTGTAGTTGATGGAAATCCATGAAGCTATTATTCTCTCTCTTCTCCACTAATTTCAAATGCGTTTAGGAAATAGTCTGTCTCAAACTGGTTTTCCTTTCATTATCTTGCAAGAGCAAAATAGTCATCCTCCAGCTGCAGCCACTTGATTTGAAGGGCTAAAAACAATTCCTTTTTGCAGAACGAATTTCAATAAAAGCTTTCATTATTTAATCTTAACCCCTTTAAATGCCCTACACACCAGAAAGCAATTTAAACTCCTAAAATTAGATCTCCAGTCTTGAAAGGGTAAAATCACCTAGTTTTGATTCAGCACAAAGGAGCATACTGTTTCTCAATATTTTGAATCCGTAATTGGACGTCCCCATAATTTTAGTTTTTTTTTTAATTACCAAAGGTCCAATGTCGATTTATGAACCACACCATTTTGATGTCAATAAGGGAATATTTTTTGAAGGGATCAGAAGCGCATACACAACTCTGCAGAAAAAGTTAATTGTCGTATGCTGTTTCGCACGGTGGCACTGGTTAACACTGCTGCCTCACAGCTCCAGGGGCCAGGGTTCTATTCCAGCTTCAGGTGACTGTGTGGAGTTTGCACTGTCTCCCTGTGTGTGAGTTTCCTCGGTGGCGCAGGGATCAGCGCTGCTGCCTCGTGGCGCCACGGTCCCATGTTCGATTCCGGCTCTGGGTCACTGTGGAATTTGCACATCCCCATATTTGCGTGGGTTTTGCCTCCACAACCCAAAGATGTGTAGGGTAGGTTTATTGCCCCTTAATTGGAAAAAATGAATTGGGAACTCTAAATTTTATTTTTTTTAAATCCAAATAACATCCTTGCTGTTCTTTTTAAAATGGTTTTCATCATACAGTAGATGCTCTGGATAACCTAGAGGGGGAATTATTTTATTCCAGCTTTGTTTTTAAAGTTTTTTAAAAATCAGAAGTTATAACTGTTTCATGTAATCGGGGCTGTTGTTCAGATTCCTAGACATGCACACAAAAAAACATTTCCCTAGCACTGTCCGGCCATTGTGTGAAGCAGGACCAAAGCGTCTGATCATCTCCATCACCTATCCCAACATATTTCAAAATTGTGTAGAATGATCTTCCTGCAAAGTACAGTGGTGCATCTTTTATTTTGTTCAAGGCAAGATAGAAATACAAGTTGTTGACCTGAATAAAGGTTTTGAAATTTGTCCTCCAGCTTAGCTATTTTAACATGGGAGTCTCAAGGGGAAATGTTTACACAGAAGTATTCATTTGGAGTATGTAGCCCATGTCAATTTTTTAACTTTCTAGGCAGGGTCTTAATTATTGTTCAGAAAGAAAGCTTTTTGATTTGCATTACCAGCAGGAATATCCTTTCAGCATGTATCTGATGTAACACTAATACTGTTGCCAAAGTGTTCAATACAAAAGATTTCTGGTCACTTCTGCATTCCAGTTCTTTTGCCATCCTTGACTGCGTGAAGGTTGAACACTTATCCAAATGAATCCTATGGATGCATCTTTTTAACTTAAATACATCTTTTATATTTTGGCATGTTTTCACAATCTCCTTTCTAAAAGCTGTTCTGCTATGTATCATGGCTGTCTGAGATAGTGGGCAAAGCTTCCCTTCCCTGCACATAGGCCACATAGAAATTCATAATGGACCCAAATTCCTGATCAAGATAGGAATACTGTTACATTGCAAGGCTCTGTAGAGAGTTCAGAACATTGCTCTCCAATGAAACCTTTGGACATGATGCAATGAATCAATTGCTAAAAGTGCTGGAAGATTTGTTTTCAACTATTGATGTGTAATGACTTTAAGGCAATAAATCCTTTGAACCTGAAAAATAAGTAACAGCTGCAATAGACCTAGTAATTTCTTGTCACAACAATAAACTAAAATTGCAAGAAGATATTTACATCAAGCTGAACATCGTTTCAACTTTCAAAATAAAACAAGGCCCCCTTTATAAGGATATTCTGCTTTAAATGGGTTTGATTTTGAAACAACAAGAGTTCAGTATACTGTTCTAAAGAAAGGTATGTATTTTAAACCTGAACTGGATTTATCAGCTAATTGGCTACATTCAATGAATTATAGTTCTGTTATTATTGACATATTTTCTTTCAAATGTTTGTGGTATAAAGTAGGTGGCTGACACTTTCCTTTATATCTGGCCTTAAAATGCAAAACAATACTTCTATAAACTTCTGTTCCCCTATAAATCTGTCACTATGAAGCAGGCTATTGTGTTGATACAGATGTAAACCTTTTGGTGAACAATTCACATGACAGTTCAATAATTGCTCTTTGCAGTTTAGCTTCAAGTTTGCTGGAGTTATAAGAGAAAAGGACGTTTGTTCCTTTTTAAAAAACACACCCTTTATAAAAGTCACGGATTTTTCAAATTAGGATTTGCAATCTGTTGCTTCAGGGTTCAGGCTGTCCACATCTACCCAGGGCAGATGCAGTGACAGCTGACACATGTTCCCACTTCTGCAGAACAAAGAATAATTCAATCTGTCAGTCATTCACAACTGCTTCTATGCAAGTCTGCACCCATGAAATATTTGTCTCTGGCTGGGAAGGAAAACATGGCTGGTCCTCGCTATTGTCCCTGCGGCAGTTTTGTTCCAGTATAAACTTAGCATGTGGTAGGTACAAGGGCCCTGACCCTTTGGCCAAAGTGGGCCTGTGCATCACTCAATTACAGAAGGGTACTGAAGAGTTTCAGATTAGCCAGTTGGAACCACTGCTCTCCCATGCCTGATAACTGCATCCCATCAATAAAGACAGTGTTACAGTCCCAGTTGATATAACAGGGACAGGAAGATCCCAGAATGGAACCCTGGTTCAAAAGACTAACTACTTTTTTTCATTAAATGTGGAGGAACAGAGACACAGGACCGCTAATTAAAACATTTATTAAACAAAAAGTTGGATTATGATACAACTCCTTTATTTGCTCCTTTAGTTTAACAATTACACGCAGGTTTTAAAATGAACACTGATTACAAAGTACAATTTAGACTACAATAGTCTCATGAACAAACAAGATAACTGGTCAAACACACGCACTCTGCTCTGAACCCAAGTTAGTGTCGTGGCTTTCTCCTCGGTATAACCTTCCCCCCATCCCTGAAGATTATTGTCACTTTTGTTTCCAAATTCCACTCCCAAAAACATGCTTTAAAATCTCATAATAATGCTTCCTCTTAGAGGTTTGCATTCCAAACCCCAGTCCAGGATTTCCAAATGATATTTTAAACAAAATGTTTACTCCATTTTAAAAATGAGTCCGGTCCAGAATTTTAGGATTTCTTTGTCTTGACTACTGTACCAACTGTTCACAATTGCTTTAACTCTCAATTCCCAGGCTATATTGAAATGACATCAAACATTTAACTTACCTCTGAAGCCTGCTGACCCACTTTAAATCAATCCAGTTACTTCAACTGTCTCTTTAACTCTGAACACTTTGTTTACTCTTTTTTGAATTCTTCTGAACAATACTTTGGTCTCAGTTCTCTTACATTCAGTCGTCTTAAACATTCTTTCTGTTCCAATTCCCAGGTTATCTGGACTGAATCTTTTTCCTCAGGAAGCCTACATCTTTGCAACTCCCTGGTCCTGTCCAGCTCCTCCTGGCAAAGGTGAGAGATGTTCACTCCCCAGTGTCCTGTCTCCAACTGCAATATATCCAGCTGAAACTAAAACTTTTTTTTTTAAATTTAGAGTACCCAATTCGTTTTTTTTCCAATTAAGGGGCAATCCATCCAGCCTGCACATCTTTGGGTTGTGGGGGCGAAACCCACACAAACACGGGGAGAATGTGCAAACTCCACACCGACAGTGATCCAGAGCCGGGATTGAATCTGAGACCTCAGTGCCATGAGGCAGCAGTGCTAAGCACTGCACCACCATGATGCCCTAGCTAACATTTTTAACCTTACAGGGGTGCCAGTAAGCCATGCCCACATACCTCTGCTGGTCTTATTTATTCTTCACACCACAGCCCTCTCTAAGCACATTAGAAACACAGTTGAAACTTAACCAACCCCCACACATACAAACACCTTTGTCCAGCACAAATCTAACTATATGGTTTACCTTCCCAGGCACAGTAACATTAAATTAAACCCACTTAAACCAATAACTTATTTCTGATGTTTACCAATACAAATATAAATTCCTTAAGACTGTCTTTGTTTTCCTAACAACTGGTATTTTATGTACAGCTATATATGCAATTGGCTCATGAAAAGAGACTGCCTATCATGCACCACAGAATATTTTCAGCTAAAATAGAATATGGAGGTTAATTAATTGTTGCCTACAAAATGGTTGCACATCTGATTCTCAATTAGATTATGTAAGCTTGATAAGCTTCAAAACATTTGTTTGGAGAAAAGTAAGACAATTAATTCCAAAAATAGACGGAGTTTGTTTGTGGTTCAACATTATTAAATTATTAACGTGAGCACAGGTGGCTTTGTGGCTATGTTGTGGGTATTATTCCTACTATTGAGTTCCAGGTTTGAATTATAGTGGGAAATGAATATAGATCCTTATGTGAGATGAATTCTCAAACTTCTAAACCTGCTGTTCGATGCCAATTGCAGACTGGAGGGCTGTATGTGACCAGATGGTGAAATGCTGTTGTGGGCACAGCTCTCCAGATTCAGATTTAGGGTTTCTTTATGTCCAAGTTCCAAAGCTATCATGGGGATGGTGTAATGCTTTCCCACCTCCCTTCCCAAAAAAAATGAAGACACGCTGTAAATATACAACTGAAATGTGGTTCTATAATAACATGCAATTGAATACTGGCTTTAGAATTTATGCATTTTGAATGTGATTGCAACCATTAGCAATGATTAATGTGTAAGATCTCATATACTATTAGTCAGCAGGATTTAATGTGTAGTTTTCAGTTTACTGTGACAAATGTACAGAAACATGACCCAAGAACCTTTGGCATTGGTACAGTTTGAAACAGGTGCAAAATGGACTCAAATGGAAATGTGTTGTTTACACCCAGTTTTGCACTTTGTCGGGAGCATAGAATTCCTGGAAATCATAAAGAGTAGGGAGAACCATAGCAAAGTGTTAGAGTACAGATAAAAGTTGTTACAGCCGTAGGTAGGTGCACAAGGCATTTAGTTGATTGGTAGCATTTGGAAGCATGAATGGGGGAAAAGAACTTAAAATGTTACAGGCACAATAAAGGCATCGGAAATCCAAGTCAGTAGTCTGAATCTTCAGTCAAGTATTGGATTAGCCAGTCCCCAATCCTATTTAATGACAGCTGAAATGGAGATGGTGCTGAATGAGGTGTTTGCAATAAGGGTTTACCCTCGTGTTTGCGTCATAGCGACATCTGTAAAAATCTGCATGATAGTGTGCCTGTAAAAGTGCAACTTTCCATTATAGTCACTGGATGTGGCAGCCTTTTGCTGCACGTCTGCTCCAGGTATCATACAAACATGCACCACAAAAGGAGTTTAATTGATCTATCGTACCTGGTTCGACTATCCAATTAGTCTCATTCCTCTGCTCTTTCCTTCTAGACCTACAATTTTCTCCCCTTCAATCATTTATCCAATACCTTTTTCAAAGTAACCTTTCAGTCCATCTTCGCTGCCTTTTATGCAGCGCTTTCCGGGTCACAACCTGTTGCACAAAACAATATCTCTTCATCTCACAACATCTCACTCTTTTGTTAACTAAATCAAATCGGTCTTAAATTGTACATTGACTGATGTGTAGGCACTGACGGGTTGGGATGGTGGGGAAGAGACGCAAAATGCTGCTTGTGCAGCCCAGCCTAAAATTAAAAGTGGTTAAAATACACTTACCTTGCATTGCTGTGTCCTTCTCACAAACTTTGATGCCATTCTGAGTAATTGCACATGGCCATTTCATAGGCATGTTCCACATGTCAGAAAAGAACATGTAGTTAAAAAACTAACATGCAAATGTATTCCGCAAGGTTTCCCTGCATTAATAAAGTAGGTTCTACATCAGCCTCTCGTGCCTCAGCTAAGAGATTATTTGTAAGCCTTCTTCACAAGGCTGTTCAGTCAGAAAGAACATCCCAGTTAGGCCCAGTCCAATCCTTGGCCAAGCAAGGAGCATTAAAAATGAAATGTGGGAAGTACTAGGGCCAACTGCAATGTCCCTACTGTTGTGTTATTTACTCTGGGATAACACAGGCTGCAACTCGATGCAGCTTTGACCAAAAGATACTCCAGACTTTGAAGTAAGTTCAATGTGATTTATTGAACCATTAGCACAGTTCTCTATGAGTTCGTCTCTCCTGCTAATTTTGCTATAACTTAGTCTAACAAACTAGTCTGCTCTAAGCCACGAGGTGGGTGTGATGCTTCTGATCTGCCCCATCCTACTCTCTAAGTGAAAGAGCATGTGTGCCCTGTCCTTTTATATGGGTTGTGTAATGCCCCCTTGTGGTACTGTCACCTCTGGGTGTCTTGACTGCCCATTGGTCGTGTCCTATTCTATGCATTCATTACCTGTATGTCTGCATGTCATGACGTCTCTGGTGCTCCCTCTAGTGTTTACTTAGTCGTAGTGTATTTACATTAACCCCTTGTGTATTTACAGTGATGCATATCACCACACCTACTATTCAAAATGTTATGAATTAACTCAGTAGAGATCAGAGTTTGAGCCTGGCATTTCCCTTGCCTACATAGCTTAATACAGTAGATACAAGAGCTATCAGGATATATCTTACATAAGAGTTAATAGAGAAGCCTTCTAAAAGTATGTAGCATCATAGGTCTATTAGAGTCAGATATGGTTGTTGGTATGTAACATTGTTTCTCAGACCAACCAGATGATGACTTTATAACTATGCCATCTAAGCAGAAAATGGCATACAGCAGTAGCACAAGGCTTATCCTAGCCAACGATTGGGTCTGGTGCAGGGAAGGAAAAATGGGACGAAATTAGAGGGGCAATTTAATGGTAGAAATACATGTTAGACATAGAGTATTATTGGGCTTATGAATTTGACCCCTGAAATGATGGAAATGTGTATATATATATATATATATGTGTATACATATGTGTATGTGTGTGTATGTGTATAAATATATACATGTATGTGTTTGCTCTATTTAAATGCAAATTTGTTTTACTGTAAGGGAAATATGGGTAAACACAAAAAAAGAGAGTGCAATACTTTTACTATAAAGAAAGCACACTAATGAAATATATGGTCAAGTGCTTAAAAGGAATACAGTACAAAGGAGTGATGTATGGTTGCTTGAGTTGAATCCTTCCACATACTCAGGGTCAGCATAAAATGATTTGAACTTCACTACAAATAACATCTGGCTGCTGAACAGATGTCACCTCCTCGTAGCTCAAGAGAATATGGTCTGTCTGTCATACCACCTGGACTTGAATTAAGAGCCAAACGGTGATGGCTAAACTGCCACATGGTACAGGTTAATCTGTTACTTACAAAAGTAAGTTTCATGCATTTATTTACAGCAAAGAAAAATGACAAAAAAGATTCAATTAATGAAAGCTCGAATGAAGAAAAAGGTATTTAACCCATGCAAGAATTTAACACACGGGGGCTTTCAAAGAATCAGTTTTGTATGAAAATGTACACAAAAGATCACTGTACCTTGGCATTTAAGTATTATATAATATTGCACAGGATATATGGCACAGAAACAGGCCATTCGGCACAAGTCCTTGCTGACATTTATACTTCATTTGAATCTATTGTAGTAGCTCTCTATTCACTTGGCCTTCATTTGCCTTGTCTAGCTTCCCCCTAAGTGCATCTGTACTATTTACGTCAGTGAGTTCCATCTCCCACCAATCTTTGGGTAAAGAAGTTTCTCCTGAATTTCTTATTGGATTTCTTGGTGACCATCTCAGATTGACGGCCCCTAGTTCTGCTTTTCTCCTCCAGTGAAAACATTCTCTCTGTATCAACTCAAATCAAAACTGATTAACCACTCGTTTTTTTTAAAAGAGACCCAGCCTGTCGCTGCTTTCCTGATATGTACATCCAGGCATTTCTGATATCATCTTTCTCCATTTTCTCTGCAGCCTCTCCAGTGCCTCTATATGCTTTTTATATTATGGTGACCTGCATGCAGTAAAAGTAAGTAAAGTTGCCAGAGTCCCAGATGACCATAGGTTGCTTTCTCGGGGGAGCTGGCTGGTGGTGATTTAACCTAAGGATCACCACACCTTAGGCAAGGAGCAAGGTCGAGAAGATGGGCCTTCATAAATAACTTCAGCCAGGAGTCTTCCGGTGGAGGCCATGGAGTGAGTGGTCGCATACAGGGCAGCTCCTGCTTGACGGCATAGAAGAGGGGTTTGGTGCAGGGGCGGAGAATCCAATTTCACGCCGAAATCAGGCCCAGCGCCAGTCCGGTGATTCTCCGGGACCAGAGAATCAGCATGTTTGCGGAGTAGTCTGAGGCAGCTGGGAGGCCATTGCCAGAGGCTCGCCCAGTGATCCTCCGCTCCGGACCGGCCAAGTTCCCCATGGCATGGTTCTAACCATCTATCGCCAATCGGGAAGCTCAGACCACGGCCTGGTGGGGGATCAGACACCAGGGTGGGGGAGGGGGGCCTTATGGGTGGCCAGGGGACAGATCGGGGCATTCGGATCTTCAGGCGCACATTCTTCATCTGCCTCCGCAGTCCAAGTCCACTTTGGCGTTCGGCGTGGCCGCTGGAGGCCGCCACCGTGCGCATGCACGGACTCAAAATTGGAAGTCGGCATGGGGACATAGTCCCATTTTGGGAGAATCCAGCCCGAGCCTTTTACCTGAAATTGGGTGTAATTTCATCTTTGTCGATTTTGCCTAAGGAAAAGTGTAGCTGATGGGCAGAGAAGTTCCCCAGGGAGTGGATGTCTGCTGGTTACCAAACCGGCAGGAGGTCAAAGACCTGGCCAAGGAGTGGGAAGAGACCTGTGGCATAGCAGTCAGTGGAAGGGTGGCAGTGGGGGAAGGGCCAGTGCAAGTAGCAAAGCCCCAGATGGAACAGTTGATGGCCTTCATCAAGGAAGAGTTCTGCCAGCAGAGGAAGGAGATGCAGGAGGATCGATCGAAGGGGCTAAGGCACCTCCGAAGGGATCGATGGAGAGGGTGGAGAAATGCTTGGAGGCATAAGGATCGCAGATCCGAGAGATGGAGAGGGTGATCTCAGAACACAGCGACTGGGTGGTGACATTAGCTTAGGAGACCTTTGTAAGACATTGAGAGCAAAGGTGTAGGAACATGAATACAGGTCGAGGAGGCGGAATCTGTGAATAGTTGAGCTGGCTGAAGGAGTAGAAGGTACGAGTGCCATAAGGTACATTTTGAGGTTTGCTGGTGGCGGTGGGGCTGCTGGACAAGGCCCCTGAGGTGGCTAGAGCACACGGGTCTCTGAGGCAGAAGCCAAGAACTGAGGAACCGCCACAGGTGGTGATCATGAACTCCACAAGTTTGTGAAGACGAGAAGATCTTGCAGTGGGCCAGGGAGAAGCGGAACTGCGAATGGGAGTGGAACACGGTCCGAAAATACCGGGACATTGGAGTGAACTGGCAAAACACAGAGCCAAGGCGGTGTAGAAGACAGCAGACCGGGTTTGGGGTGTTCTACCCGGCAAAACTATGGGTGGCTTATGAAGGCCGGGAATATTATTTTGATACCCAGAAGCAGCCAATGACGTTATCAAAGAGCACAAACTGGGGGAGAACTGAATAATTTTGGGTGACGAAGGTGCTGGCACTCTGGAGTAATGCTGGTGAATGGCAGTGAGGTGGGGGAGAAAGCTGAGAGAGGTGGCCGTAGGGGGCGGGTGGGGAAGGGAGTACAATGCGATGCGGCAAGGTTGGAGAAGAAACATTATCGGGGCGGAGAAAACAGCCATCTTGGATGGGCCAGGTACAGGGCGAGATTAACAGGGGTGGCGCTGAATGGGGAGGATGGCAGATGTTAAAGGGGAATGGAGGCATAAGCCTCCAGTAAGGCTGATAACATAGACAAGTTCAACTCCCCATTGCTAAAATAATTTCTGCTTGTGGGCTAGATCAGGGAAAAACACCCAGGCCCCCAAAAACGACTATTTCATTCAAAAAGTCTGTGGGAAAAACCCCACCAAACTTGCCCAAAATGACACTTAAATTTTTGGGGGTGAATCACGCCCTTGATCTTCAAGTTTGGAATCCCTTGTGAGGGAGACAGAGTTTTAATGACATCTGGGTGAGTTTATGAGAAAACCATGGGATCAGTATTGGCCACATGTTCCATTTATTGTATAGTTTGGTGTGTTTGCCTGTTAATTCACATGTACTTCATGTTAATTCTGTACGTTAAGAGTAAAAGATAATATTGTAAATTGTTTTACTTTTCTGACTTTTGTTCACAAACCTTGAAATCTTGTGGTTTTATTCACTTTAATAAATATCTGGGATTTCAAACTTTGTCTACGTTGAACAAAATGCTACTGCTCTCAAACCACATCATACCAAACATGGAGTCAGGTGCAGCGTCATACCACCTATCTATTTTGTCCAGACCCTTCACGATTCTGAATAAAGTCTCCTCTCAACCTGGTCTTCTCCAAGGAAAACAGTCCCAACTTCTCCAATCTATCATCATTTTTATTTATTCAATTAAAGGGGCAATTTAGCATGAACCAATCCATCTACCCTGCACATCTTTGGCTTGTGGGGGTGAGACCCATGTAGACACGGGGAGAATGTGAAAACTCCACATAGATAGTGACCCGGGGCCCGTATCGCACCGGGTCCTCAGCGCCGTGAGGAAGCAGTGCTAACCACTGCTTCACCGTGCCACCCCCAATCTATCTTTATAACTTAAGTTCCTCATGACTAGAATTTGTCTCATGAATGTTTCTGCACACTCTCCAATGCCTTCACATCTTTTCTAAAGTGCAACACCCTGAACGAGAACAATACTCCAGCTGAGGCTGGACTATAAATTCAACGTGATCTCCTTACTCTTGTACTCAATGCCCCTATTAATAAAGCCTACTACTGCATGCTTTATTAACTGCTCTTCCAACCTGTCCTGCAACCTTCAATTGCTTATCCACATATACACTCAGGCCCTTCCTGCACGCTCTTTAGATGTTTATTTTGTAGTATCTCCCCATGTTCTTCCTACCAAAATTAATCACTTCACATTTCTCCGCATTGAACTTCATCTGCCGCTTGTCTGCCCATTCCACCAACTAGTCCATGTCCTTTTGAAGCTCTACATTACCCTCCTCACAGTTCACAATGCTTTCAAGCTTCATATCATCCACTTTTAAAGTCACAGTATTCATGGGGCTGGTCCGGTTAATGGTAACTCCCAGGATATTGATGGTGGGGCATGCAGTCATGGCAATGCCTTTGAATGTCACAGGAAGATGTTTAGATTCTCTCTTGTTGGAGATGGTCACTGCCTGCCACTTCTGCAGTGTGGATGTTATTTGCCAGTTTAAAGCCTAAGCCGGACCATTGGCCAGATCTTGCTATACGTGGATACAGCCGACTTCAGCACCTGAGAGTTATGAGTTGTGCAGAACACTGTGCAATCAATAGACAATATCTCCACTTCCAACGTTATGATGGAAGGTCATTAATGGAGATGATTGGGCCTAGGACTCTACACTGCAGCAAGGTCCTTGGGTTGAGATGTTTAGCCCCCAACAATCACCTTCCTTCATGCTAGGCAGCACGACTAAATTGCGGGTTTTTTCTCTCTCCCCCCCCCCCCCCCCCCCCAACACCTCCCCCACCAGCGATTCCCATTGATTTTCATTTTACTTGAGCACATTGATGCCCCACCTGGTCAAACGCTGCCTTCTTGTCAAAGGCATCCACTCTTATTTCACCTCTGGATTCAGCCAATTTGTGCATGTTTGACCAAGACTGTAATCAGGTCTGAACATCTGTGAACAGGTTATTGCTGCACAAGTGCCGCTTGATAACAACACCTTCTAACACTTTTATGATGATTGAGAGTAGCCTGATGGGATGGTAATTGGCTGGATTGTTGAGTGGGTGCCAGCATAGCTGCTGTACTGCAACAGCTCAGCTGGAGGCACAGCTACTTCTGGAGCACAAATCTTTATTACTGCTGCCAATATGTTGGCCCAAAGCCTTTGCTATATCCAGTGCCTTCAGCCATTTCCTGATATTACATGAAGTGAATTGAATTGGATGGTCTGGTATCTGATGCTGGGGACACTTAAGAGGAGACCAAGGTCGACCATCCGCTTGGCACTTTTGGCCGAAGATGTTTGCAAATGCTTCAGCCTCGACTTTTGCACTGTTACACTTGGCTCCCCTATCACTGAGGATGGACTGTTTGTGGATTCTCTTCCTCTAGTTGATTTAATTGTCCATCACCAGTCATTTGGATGTGACAGGACTACAGAGTTTTGATCCATTGGTTGTGTGATTGCCAAGATGTCCAGTGTGAGTTGCTGGATCTGTTTGAAATCTATTGTGGTGCCAAACAACACAACGGAGGGCATCAGTGTCAAGAAGAGACTTTGTCACCACAAAGATTGTGTGGTGGTCACTCCGACCAATACTACCTTGGACAGGTGCACCTGACAGGTAGACTGATGAGGGGAAGGTTAAGAAGGTTCTTCCCTCACTCCTGCTGCAGGCCCAGTATGGCAGATATGTCCTTCAGAATAGGGCCTGCTTCACATCAGCAGCGGTGCTACCCAGCCACTTTTGGTGATGGGCATTCTGTTCATTTGCTGCCCTCAGTGCTTCTTTGAAGAGATCTTCAACCCTCAGCTGGTTGTTGGAAATCAGCACAGGGTTTCCTTGTCCACATTTTACCTGATGCCATGAGTCTTCATAGGATCCTGAATCAATGTTGAGAACTACCAGGGAAACTTCCTCTTTTACTACATGCTACTGTGTTGGCATTTATGGTGGGTCAGTCATGCCGGCGAGACATATCATCCAGGACTGGTGATGCTAGAGCCTGGGACAGTGTCTGTAAGGTATGACTTGATGGGCATGCCTATGTCAGGCTGTTGTTTGACCCATTTGTGGGACAGCTCCCAATTTTGGCACAGGTTCCCAGATGTTAATGAGGAGGCTTTTGCAGCGTTGACAGGGCAGGATGCGCCTTTGTTGTTTCCAATGCCTGGGTCGATGTAGGGAGATTATCCGATTTTTTTCCTTCTTTCTTTCCTATCATTTGAAATTTTGAACACAGCACCAAGACCCTTTGCAATTCATATTGGTGATTTTCTCCAATTGGGCCAAACCAGGCAGGTCGTTACAATTAAAACGTATATTATGGATTTTACCTGGAAATAGAATGGTCAGTGTGCAATCAAACAGCACAAAGCTCTATCAAGTACTACAAAGTGCTTAATCTGTTCCTCCCTGTTACATCATTAGCCAATTTGTTTGTTCCTTAATTCAGATACCATTTAGCAACTTTAGCCATCATGGCGCTCTAATTTTCAAGGTCTTTAATAACCAATATTTTAGATAGACACTCAGTAAAGGAAGTAGGTCATTTGGCCCTTCGACCCTGCTCCACCATTCAATATGGTCATCGCTGATCCTCTATCTCAACCCAACACTCGCCCACTCTGTCCCCATATCCCTCGATGCCTTTAGTCCTAAAATCTATTTCCTTCTTAAATATATTCAGTGACTTGACCTCCATGGCCTTCTGCGGTAGAGAAGTCCACAGGTTCACCACTCTTAAATGAAGAAATTGCTCCTAATTTCAGTCCGAAAAGGCCTACCCCATATCCGGAGACTGTGACCCCTTGTCCTAGACCTCACATTATCACTGCATCCAGTCTGTGCCAGCCCTGTCAGAATTTTATACGTTTCAATGAGATCCCTTCTCATTCTTCTAAACACCAGTAAATACAGGCCCAGACAGCCTAATCTCTCCTCATACAACTGTCCTGTCATCCCAGCCATCTTGGCATTGTTCTCAAATCTTGTCAGTCAGCTTCTTAAGCAGTGTATTTTCTCCTTTGTTTCCCTCTTGCTGTACTGCCCTCAATCTTTAGCAGTCATTACCGGGTGTTCCAGTTTCTCGCTCCCAAATGCGGGCCCACGGAATTTTAGTTTTCGTTTGGTGATATTTGTAAAATGGGTAGTACCCCAGAGATTATTTACATTTTTTTGCTGACAGAAACATTGCAGTATTCTTAAAAATAACTACATTAAATGTTCTGAGAGATCTTAGTGGATAATTAGCTGGACAGTGATCCTGAGCGTATTTGACCTGCACAAATAACTAATTTTAAAATAGAAAGGAATAATCAATGTATAACACCCAATGAAAACAGACGTCAGATGTTATATATATTTTATTTGTTCATTTTTGAAGGAAAATGGTACAACATACAGGTAAAAATACTACAGTACAGTGTACGAAATTGTGGTAACTGCTTTTCTTTATCAACAAGTAGTTACCTTGGACCCAAATGTCAAGATGAAAACAGGAAATACTGAGTGTTTTTAATCGAACATTCATTCCACAAGTACAATACGGACTGCTAGCTCAATCCTCCAGATTCCACATCGCTATGTCAACGGAGCTAGAGTGGAGGCAAGCAGCCTTGAGGGAACGTGACTGATGACTGAACAGTCTTTACAGTTTGAACACAGTAAGACAAGACAGTTTTCTGCTCCATTTAGGGCAAAATATAGTAACAAACTAAAAAGGGAAACAATATTCCTCACATTCAATGACAAACATTAATTTACTAAATGCGGCATTGGCAGAATTGATTTAATTAAAAACACTGATAAATAACACTCGCAAAATGTAACATCCAGAGATGCCCAGCAAGTGACAAAGAAATGGCAGGACATAAGAACAAAACAATATGTGAAGTAAATTTCAGTCAATACAGTGTTTTAAAAAAAAAACAAGTTGCATCCGTCTGTAGCAGACTTCAAGAGATGGATCGTGTTCTAGGTTCCAAATTTTTTCCCTCACAAACTACAGAAAAGTTCCTGCTGATGTTGTGCCCCACTGAGGCCGCTTGATGTTTACACATTGTAGAGGTAAACAAATTGTAAGAGAAGTTCTGTTTCGACTCCAGTCCACTTTTCACCATTATAGGACATTGGACCATCCATTATACTTACTGAATTTGCTGTAACTCAAGAGGTTGGCTTATTGCACTAGCTATTAGATTAGTCAGGTCTCACGTACATCTTACCAGCAGAACCAGGCAGGATCATTAACTGAATTTATACAGGCAAGAAAATATCTTCCAAGGAATCAATTAGAGTGGGCATCTTACTGAAACAGAATTTCAAATCTACTTGGAAAGTTGGGTAACTTCAATGCAGGCCATAAATATATAGAGATAATAACGGCGAGTTCAGTTCAAAGTATCAATCTCCACTCTCCTGTCAATCAAAACGATGCCAATGTATCGCAAACGCATGCTCTCATGATTGGCTATTTCAAAACTAGGTCAATGCATAGGAATCGCTATTTCAGTTTTTAAAAGTAGCTAATTTTCCATCATTATATTACAAATGAAGGAAAGATTGTGTTGAAAAAGGAAATGTTTCTTTCCAAATTACTTACAAATCAACCAGTTAATGCTGATAAACTCTCATACACGTACACATTTCCGATTGGAAGTCCTTCAAATCCAATCTGATTTTTAAAAATCATTTCTTTTTTAAGGCAGTCGTCTTCAGTCCCTCCCACTGGCTGAGTAAGAAAACTGGGGAAAATGTGGTCTTCTTTCATTGTCTATGGATTCCATACTGCCATCTGTTCAAAACAAGAGCCTCGTCAGTACTGCAAGCAAGTGTTACATTTTTAAAAGTCTTAAACGCATCTGAAATAATTTAATCAGAATGATCAGCAGATAACCTTGGAGATTAGAGCAACCCAAGGAAATAATCACATTGCATCTATTTCCATATTGTAATCGATCGGTACAATTATTAAACGAAAGTTGAAAAACATTCTAATAATAATAATCTTAATCTTTATGGTCACAAGTAGGCTTACATTAACACTGCAATGAAGTTACTGTGAAAAGTCCCTAATCGCCACATTCCGGCGCTTGTTCAGAAGGAGAATTCAGAATGTCCAATTCACCTAACATCACGTCTTTTGTGGGAGGAAACCGGAGCACCCGGAGGAAACCCATGCATCACAGCGAGAACGGGCAGCCTCTACATGGACAATGGCCGAAGCCGGAATCGAACCAAGGATCCTGGAGCGATGAAGCAACAGGGCTAACCATTGTGCTACCGTGCCGCTCTACTTTGTCCTTTCATCCTCTCAAGCTCAAAATTGTACCAAAAACTGCAATGTGGATACCTCGATCAGGTGGAGTGATTGTTATTATTTGTGCTGTAAATTCTTCATCAAAATATCTTGTGTCCATTTCGGATGTTACCTGAGGCTTAAATGGTGGAGTAAGCTGTTGAATATACAAAACAGAACTATTTTACTGTGCTCACATCATTTTTTAAAAAGCAAGCCAATACACAAACGTCAGTTAATAGTGGAATAAAAAGTGTCAATTTGGTTATGCACCAGAGCCTCAGAACGTGGGGTTATTAAACCCAAAATTGATTACCTGTCTTTAATGCTTTCCAAAGCAAGGGATGTTAGTGCTCAGGAATGGAACGCCTTCCACTTCAAAAGCTAGCACCAGCACTGAGTATTCCTTGCTCAAGCATCGCACATCTATATCTGCAGTAAAATGCCTTTCACTTTACACCAATGTATCTCAGCCCTCACCCTAGTGCTCTGCTGCGTCAATGTGATTTAGAGCGGTATTCTAGCCCTGCTTGCTGTTTTAGTTTTATAGCACCGTTACAAAGTACCTGCTCACCTGCCCAGCCTCCCAAATCAAATCTTTCCTGAACAACACAAAGCAGAAAGAAGTGGCAAATAACAAGAAGAAACATCCCAAAGGAGGACAGAAAAACAATAGAATTAAACAGAATTGTGTTGTAGGGCATTGGTAGGATAATGGTCTACATCTGTCATTTCTACATATAAACCAGGCTCAAATTCTGAATGTGCTGTTGAGGGATCTGTCAACTGCAAATTAAGCCCCTCCTCAAATGGATTTTGTTCATTAAATCATGCACCTTTTTCCTATAGGATAAAGTGAATTCCTAAGTTATTTGAAAGATGTTTTCATCACCTTTTTCTGATAGACATCTTGCCACTCGATTCCAGCAAAGAATTTGTCTTGCATGATTTCCTTTGCATCATCATAGCCACCACCCAACCTAGTGAGGAATATAACAACAACTTGCAATCACATAGCACCTTTAACATAGAAAGATGTCACAATGCACTACATAGTGGCTCAAGGAAACAAAATTACTCCGAGCCAAACAGTCTCTCATTAAGAATTTGCATGCCCACATGCATGAAATCAGAGCTGATGTTAGACAAAAACATTATTTAGCCTGATGTAAACTGAACTCATTCAGTTGGAAATTTGATCTAGCAGGCTAAAGTATCATGGATTCAACTTTGACATCATCCAACACATTGGTGAAACCATAATTACATTGATATGTTCAGATCACATCACTTCCTGAAATAGAATTACTTCTTTTGAAATGCAATAACTGTGGACAAACATATTAGCAATATTGCCCTGCACCAGCATAGAGATAATTGACTAATTAATCTTCTTTTTGTATCAAATAATTGCAGAAGGATCATCCAATTGCAAATCTTTAAAAGGTGCCATTGATGCCATGAGGACAAAAGAGTGCAAGAAAGAGGGAGACCGAGGGTGGAGCCCGAAGGATAAAAGAGCGTGAGAAAGAGCGAAACCGAGAGTGGAGCTGGAAGATAAAAAGGAACAGCGAGGAACAGCGAGACTGAGAGTGGAGTTTGGAGTTCCGGAGGTGACGTCAGGTTTCAAAAGTGACGTGGGGAAAATGGAAGCAGCTGATTGAGTATAGTAAGAAGTCTTACAACACCAGGTTAAAGTCCAACAGGTTTATTTGGAATCACAAGCTTTCGGAGCGTAGCTCCTTCATCAGGTGATGGTTGGCTAAGTATTTACTACTTTTATCGCTTATAATCATAGATATCATAGAATTTACAGTGCAGAAGGAGGCCATTCGGCCCATCGAGTCTGCACCGGCTCTTGGAAAGAGCACTCTACCCAGGTCCACACCTCCACTAAGGTCCACCTAACACTAAGGACAATTTTGGACACTAAGGGCAATTTATCATGGCCAATCCACCTAACATGCACATCTTTTGGATTGTGGGAGGAAACCGGAGCACCCGGAGGAAACCCACGCACACACGGGGAGGATGTGCAGACTCCACACTGACAGTGACCCAAGCCGGGAATCGAACCTGGGACCCTGGAGCTGTGAAGCAATTGTGCTAACCACAATGCTACCGTACTGCCCATAGTTTGTATGGTCTACATGTTGTGGTCTATAGTTTGTAAGAGCTATATTCTGTAGTAACAAGGACAAGTGAAGAAGGGCCCTGGAGGAATTTATATTATTTGATTTTAAGTATCTTCCAAAAGATTGAATTTAAAGGGGTAAGTCATGGCAGGAGAGCACAAAGCCGTGGTGTGCTCTTCCTGTGGGAAGTCGGGAACATTTCCAGTGCCTGGGGATGGCCAGCATGTGTGTCGGAAGTGTCTCAAACTGGAAGCCTAGGTTTCGGAGCTGGAGCGTTGGCTGGTGACACGGTGGACCACCCACAAGGTCTACATGTGGATAGCACATATAGAGAGGCAGTCACACTACAGTCTAAGACTCCACAGGCAAGAGGAGAATGGGTGACCACAAGGCAGAGTAAGAGGATTAGGCAGACAATGTAGGAATCTCCTGTTGCTATTCTGCTGCAAAACCGATGTACCGCTTTGCATACTTTCAGGGGAATGGCCTCTGAGGAAAACAGCAGCAGCCAAATTTATTGCACCCTGGTTGGCTCGTCTGCACGGAAATGGAGGAAAATGTGTGGGAATGAAATAGTTATTGGAGATTCAATTGCAAGGGGAATAAAAAGATAGGCGTTTCTGTGACTGCAAATGAGACTTCAGGATATTATGTTGCCTCCCTGGTGTTGGGGCCAAGGATGTCTCAGAGCTGCTACAGGATATTCTGGAGCAGGAGTGTGAACAGCCAATGGTCACAGTACACATTGATACCAATGGCATAGGTCAAGTCAAAAAAGAATGAGGGCCTAAAAGCGGAATATAGGGTAGTGGGAAGTAAGTTGAAAAGTAGGACCTCAAAAGATAGTTTTCTCAGGATTACTAACAGTGCCACGTGCTAGTCAGAGCAGGTATAACGGGATACATCAGTTGAATATATGGCTGAAGAGATGGTGCAAGGGGGAAGGTTTCAGGCATAAATTTACGTGGGAGTGTGAACTGGGAGGAGAATGCAGCGATGCTGCAGTGCAATTTGGACAAATTGAGTGAGTGGACAATGCATGGCAGATGCAGGATGTGGATAAATGTGTGGTTGTCCACTTTGGTAGCACAAAGAGGAAGGCAGATTATATGGATAGCTATAGATTGAGAGAGGGGAATGTGCAACAGGACCTCAGTGTCCTTGTGCATCTGTCACTTAAAGTAAGCATGCAGGTGCAGCAAACAGTGAAGTTGGGAAATGGTATGTTGGCCTTCATAGCGAGCCGATTTGAGTACAGGAGCAGGGATGTCCTGCTGCATTTATACAGGGCCTTGGTGAGGCCACACCTGGAATATTGTGCGCAGTTTTGATCTTCTTATCTGAGGAAGGATGTTCTTGCTCGAGAGAGAATGCAGCGAAGGTTGACCAGACTCATTCCTGGGAAGGCAGAACTGACGTACAAAGAGTGATTGAGTCAGTTATGATTATATTCTCTGGCGTTTAGAAGAATGAGGGAAGATCTCATGGAAACCTGATGTTACACCCTACCCAGATCCTATTGACTGGGGACAACTGGTTACCCCATGACTCCTGCTGAATATGAACTCCCCTGATGAGGGGGGGGGGGGGGGGGGGGGGGGGGGTAGAAACGGGACAATCACTAGTAGTTGCAGCTGTATAAATAGAGCTGGCCAGTGTGGTACCGGCTAGAGAAGGATGTAGTGGTGAGCTACTGCTGCTGTGTACATACTGTTGTAAATAAAGTTATTTTCTGTTTGACTCTACAAATTCGTGCTGGATTCTTCGCAAACCTCACAAAACCTATCAAATTTTAACAGGACTAGACAGCATTGATGCAGGAAGGATGTTGGTGTATCCAGAACCAGGGGTCACAATCCAAGGAAACGGGGTAAACCATTTAGGACTGAGATGAGGAGAACTTTCTTCACCCAGAGTGGTGAGCCTGTGGAATTCGCTACCATAGAAAGCAATTGAGGCTAATACATTGTATGTTTTCAAGAAGATTAGCTACAGCTCTTGGGGCTAAAGGAATCAAGAGGATATGGAAGGAAAGTGGGTACAAGTTACTGAGTTGGATGAACAGCCATGATCATACTGAATGGCGGAGCAGGCTCAAAAGGCCTCCCCCGTGCCAATTTTCTCTGTTTCTATGACGATCCATCTGAACAGACATACTGGATTTCAGTTTAACAGCCCATGTCTCAAGCACAGCACTTCTCAGAACATAGCACCCTTCAGTACAATGGAGTGCTCAGGTCTTGGTGTACAGGTTGACCTCGCAATCTGCTGACCCAAAGGGGAAGTACTGCCAAGCAAGCCAAGTGGACACAGGTATTTTAACTAATTTTCTGAGGTGGTTTTGCTATATATCCACAAGAGCAGAGAAAACTATTCAATAATTTCCAAAACCAATCCAAACTTGACATCACCGGGTGAATCACTCGACCATGTAGAACGCTCGAGATAACACAACCAGGGAATGTGTGTGTACAACAGTAACAAGATGCTACTGTGGGTGAATTAAAGCCACCAGCCAAGATTCACCAATCTTCTTGGCCGTGGAGCGGTGGAAATCATGGAGGAACCAAGAACAAAAAGAATGCTGAAATACGTTGATATTTTAAAATATTTATCAAACTGTACTAGTTTGTCATATTTTTACCTCAGCCTGATTAACCACTTAGTCCATATGTGTACCTACATGAAGTACGTTCTTACTGAAAGATATTTAGTTTGTGAAAGGCATGTGTAAAGCAGAATACTGGACTGATCAATAACAGCACAAATAATTCACAACATTTAACAGTTGCTTAGTGTTACATATTTAAGTGAAGACCGATCTGGAATTCTTTGCAAAGGAAATGAAAGAGAAATAATTTGAATCATCCTAATTTTACACTCAAAATATTTAGCTGGTGACACGGTTTAATTCCCACCAAATTTCAGAGGTAAATCAATGAAGAGTCTTCAGATGAAAAGTATTAGTATATATTTTTCAGAAGAACTTGCAATTTTTTTTAGCACCACCACAATCTTTAAGATGTCCCAAGGAATTCAAGTGTACTCACTTGCAACATAGGAAAACACGGCAGTCAATTAAGCATTCCAGGTCCGACAAACAGCAATGACATAATTGACCAGATCATCTGTTTTGATTGCATTCACAGAATCCCTGCACCGCAGAAGGAGGCCATTCGGCCCATCGAGTCTGCACCTACCCTCCAAATGCGCATCTTACCTAGGCCTACTACCCCGCCCTATCCAACAAGCCCACACATTGATCAAGGCCAATCCACCTAAACTGCACATCTTTGGACTATGGGAGGAAACTTGAGCACCCGGAGGAAACCCACACAGACACGGGGTGTAAGTGCAAACTCCACACAGTCAGTCAGCCAAGGCCGGAATTGAACACGGGTGCCTAGCGCTGCGAGGCAGCAGTGCTAACCACTATGCCACCGTGCCGTCAATTGTTTGAAGAATAAAAATATGGCCAGAATGCCAGAACAGCCATGCACTTATTTGAGTAGTGCAATGGGATTCTTTATGTCCACCTAAGCTGTAAATGAAACCTCAGTTTAATTAGTATTTTTCTTCTCCGGAAAAGCCTAGTTACATGTTAAAATGGCAAAGAGAATATTCGTATCTGGTAGAGGAAGTTTGTACAAATATAAATCAGCGGTGACAGTTTGAAAGTGTGTGCCCGACAAATTTCTTGACTGAAATAAAAAACTTGACTGCATCAGGTTTCCGCCTCTGACAGCGTATAGGTATTGTTCAGACTTGCAGGCATTGCTGGTGGGATTGCATCTAATTACATGCCTGTCACAGAAAACCAACACACACCTTTGTTTCGGATCTTTCTTCAACAGCCCAGAAAGAAGAGATTTGGCTTCTGGTGACAAAGTGCGGGGAAATCGGATCTCCTCCATGAGAATGAGCTCAAACAACTTTTCATGGTCCTGATTGTAGAATGGAAGACGGCCACACATCATTTCATACATCACAACTCCAAGACCCCACCAGTCCACAGCTCGCCCATAGTCATTATCCTCCAAAACCTGGAACAGAAGGACATGGAGGCGTGGTATAAATTATAGAGCTAAATGTGATTAGTTGTAAGATTATCTGAAAGATTGAACATTGCTGTAAGTGTGCAATCCTATATGATTTTCAGCTCTCATAAGGATTACCCACCTTCAGGCACAATCCTTATGACCAGGAAGGAAGAACAATCCAGTGAACAGTTAGGTATTTCACCAGCTACAAGTGCATTTGTTGTTGGTAACTAGACAAACAATCTGCAGTGGTTCTGCAATCACTGGCAAGCTTTATACCATGACTTATAAACAAATAAATATGCAATACCTTCATTCGTGTCCAGAAAACCTATTTGATCAAAAATTATGATCCATGATTGTTATCCCCAAAAATGTGATTATTCATTTAACACATTCAAATTAAGTAAATTACACCCTCTCATGTTACAAATCCCCCCCCCCCCAATTCTTTTCAAGACCGAGGCAAGAAGTGGAAAGGAAATAGCGAGAATGGACCAAGGATGTGGAGGTCAAAGCTAAGCTTAGGACTTTCGAAGGTAGGAATAAAAGCAATGGCAGTGTGGAGGGACATATTGTCCAAAGGATCTGCTGCCGGATGAGGAAGGTTGGCCAGAATCAGAGATGTGAGCTGAGAAAAAAAAACTGGAGAACATAAAGGCCCTATAGTGTAGGAAGAATATCAAACGCAATTGAAAAAGTCACAGCTTGAATGTTAACAGTGGCGCAGAATCACACTTCTGAAGAGTGATTTAAGAAATTAGGAGTTATGTCACCAAACCTGAAAAGACTAAACATAACCATTACAGCTTAGTGTCAATCTAATATTTGGAGTAATTGCAATATTAAATTATCAAAACCAGAACTTCCAATTATTCATTCAGCTGTGGGTGGTGTTGTATTACTTTTTTTTAAACTCCTGGAACATCTTGATAGGGGTAGGTGTTCATGAGGTACATTTCATCTTGATGGGGTAGGTGTTCATGAGGTACATTTCATCTTGATGGGGTAGGTGTTCATGAGGTACATTTCATCTTGATAGGGTAGGTGTTCACGTGGTACATTTAATGATAATATTTATTAGTGTCACAAGTAGGCTTACATTAACACTGCAATGAGGTTACTGTGAAAATCCCATAGTCGCCACACTCCGGCGCCTGTTCAGGTACATAGAGGGAGAATTCGGAATGTCAAATTCATCTAGCAAGCATGTCTTTCGGGACTTGTGGGAGGAAACCGGAGCACCCGGATGAAACCCACGCAGACACGGGGAAAAATGTGCAGACTCCCTCTGCAGACAGTGACCCAAGCGGGAATCGAACCTGGGACCCTGGCGCTGCGAACCGACAGTGCTAACCACTGTGCTACCGTGTCGCCCGGTTTATAAACTGTCTCTTATGCAGAAAGATTTTCCAAGGTGTTTCACAGAGTCAAGAAGGAAACAAACACAGAGAAAAGGAGGAATTACAAGGGTGAATAAAACCTTGGTCAAAGCCTTCGTGGAGAAGAGGTAGGTGGAAGGGTTTTGGGAAGAAATTCCAGTAGGTAACAAAAAGCAACTGACTCCATCAATATGAATGATGAGGAAAAGTGTGAGCGTGGTGTGTGATAAAAGGCTGGTATCAGAGTAAGGGAGAATTTTTAAGTCAAGACATTGGAGAACCAGGCATCAATTTAGGTCAGATCGTGGATGGTGATGGACACGTAGACATTGGCAGCACAGATTTCCATGTGTTGGAGCTCATGAAGGATAATGGAAGTTGGCAATGTTGGCGTAAACAGGCCTGGAGGTGATGAAGGTCATTATTAAAATAAAGTGAAGAAAACTTAAATTATGATTTTAAAATAAAAATATACAATAATCTTTATCTAAAAAGATGTACACTTAACTGGAATATCTGAAACAATGCTCTGAAAGGTTACACCATAAATACTGATCTTGTAATTACAAATATAATGCACTCCAGAAACAAATCCTTCCCCACTCCACTATCAATTCGCGAGGGTCTAAAACTATAATGGTCTGGATTCTGGGGTAGGAATGATAGACAAACTGTCAGCATTTACTGTCATTATTCCTCAGTTTTACAGGAAGTAACTTTGAGGTCCGCACATGTGCAGTTAAGCTTGTAAATGCAGAGGTTTTTGTTCATACTACCCAATATGGGTGTTGTGGAAATCCACCCTTCCCCCAAGTCTGCAATCAATTATGAATCAACAAACTGACAAAAACTTTCCCTTTTACGCAATTAGTCTCATCGTAAAAACACTTCAACAAATTACACCTTGCTGAATGAATGCCATACTAAATTCATAGTTACGTTAGCGTCTTATCATAATCCTGTCTGGACCAATCATTTATTTTGATCTCTGTAAAATTTTAATTAAAAAAAGTGAGAAAAATAGTGCATTTTATTTTCTGGTTTGCAATCTGTCTGTCAAAATCCTTCAATGTGATTGGCAGCTTACTCTGCGTGCTGACATCACTGTTGCTGAACACCTGAAGATCCCCATTGACTTGATTCAAATTCAAAGTGACATCAGGAAAAGGGAAATCCATGGCACAAAGAGATCATCAGATCTCTGTGCGTAGTTCTGTTTGAGAGCCGTGGTGAGTGCCATCACTTCACTACTGATCACAAGATTCAGGCCAACCGTTAATTTCTTCATTCTTGGGATGTTGGCATCGCTAGTTAGACCAGAATTTTTGCCTATCCCTAATTGCCCTCCAGAAAGTGGTGAGCTGTCTCCTCGAACCCCTGCAGCCCACGTGGTGCAGGCCCACCCATCGTGCTGAATCTATTTCATAAAACGCAAGACTTAACCAGTTTAACGTAAAGATCACTTCAACTTCCAGCATAATTAATGGCAGAACCTTTCTGATTAATACTCATTAGCTCACTGATTTAACAACTCACGTTCAGAATTTTATTTTTTAAATGGTGTAATTTATTTTACCGCAACTACTACGGATTCCGCATAAAATTCAGAAACATTTCTTGGCGTTGGGGTCTTCTGAAATTACCTTAATACATTTACGGGATGATTTATCGATTTCCTTATCTGCATTACTAGCTGGTGTGACTACTCATTTTTAATTCTTAATAAGGTTTGTGGAGAAATGTAAAACTCATCTCATCTGAGCAGGTATTATGTTACTTACACACAGGTCTATTTACAGCAGCTCCTGCCTGTATGATTCAAACCAAGTGACAGCTGGTTGTACAGCTGTCCCATATATGTATAGGAGGAACACAGCTGCTTGCCAGCCATAATTCCAGGAGCTACACTCATCAACTCTTTTAAGAGTAATCAGAATGTATTTTACTGTTCAGAAGGGACACCCTAGACCCAAAATTCCTGAGGATCTCATCAACAAAACCTGAAAATTAAAAAAGACACAAACCCGCAAATGACTTTATGATTAATTAAATGCATCTTAATTAGGAATAACCTGACCCTCCCCCCTCTTCAGGTGCTTGTAATAAAATGCACTGCAAGTCAATATTGCAAGTTCCACAGCTGTCATTTCAAATCCCCACACAGAGTTCCTGATCCATATCATACTAACGATCCTTTACTGGCAGTAACAGCCATTAAGCTGTATTGCATTGGTCCAGCATACACAAGTATATTAGTCAGAGTAAATCCTGCCTGCGGCGCAGTTACTGACTGCCTCACAATAGTGGGAAGCAAGTACAGAAATTTAGCATCTAAGCAGCATTATCAATCTACCAAACATATTGAAAAAGGCCAGAGAGGCAAATGATTAAAACTCGTTTCTGCAACGTTAATCATTTGTAAAAACTGCCTAAATACAGTAAAAGGTCTCAAACTCCAGTTTTAAAAATAAACAGCAGCTTTGTTTTCAATTATAATCAGCAGCATCTTCCTCAGGGTTCCAGAAAGGGACTCCGCTGGTTTGCTTGAAGCTTCCTTCAGGTGCTGAGAGTAAACGGGAACATGCAATAACACCATAAGAACATAAGAACATAAGAACTAGGAGCAGGAGTAGGCCATCAGGCCCCTCGAGCCTGCTCCGCCATTCAATGAGATCATGGCTGATCTTTTGTGGACTCAGCTCCACTTTCCGGCCCGAACACCATAACCCTTAATCCCTTTATTCTTCAAAAAACTATCTATCTTTACCTTAAAAACATGTAATGAAGGAGCCTCAACTGCTTCACTGGGCAAGGAATTCCATAGATTCACAACCCTTTGGGTGAAGAAGTTCCTCCTAAACTCAGTCCTAAATCTACTTCCCCTTATTTTGAGGCTATGCCCCCTAGTTCTGCTGTCACCCGCCAGTGGAAACAACCTGCCCGCATCTATCCTATCTATTCCCTTCATAATTTTAAATGTTTCTATAAGATCCCCCCTCATCCTTCTAAATTCCAACGAGTACAGTCCCAGTCTACTCAACCTCTCCTCATAATCCAACCCCTTCAGCTCTGGGATTAACCTAGTGAATCTCCTCTGCACACCCTCCAGCGCCAGTACGTCCTTTCTCAAGTAAGGAGACCAAAACTGAACACAATACTCCAGGTGTGGCCGCACTAACACCTTATACAATTGCAACATAACCTCCCTAGTCTTAAACTCCATCCCTCTAGCAATGAAGGACAAAATTCCATTTGCCTTCTTAATCACCTGTTGCACTTGTAAACCAACCTTCTGTGACTCATGCACTAGCACACCCAAGTCTCTCTGAACAGCGGCATGCTTTAATATTTTATCGTTTAAATAATAATCCCGTTTGCTGTTATTCCTACCAAAATGGATAACCTCACATTTGTCAACATTGTATTCCATCTGCCAGACCCGAGCCCATTCACTTAACCTATCCAAATCCCTCTGCAGACTTCCAGTATCCTCTGCACTTTTCGCTTTACCACTCATCTTAGTGTCATCTGCAAACTTGGACACATTGCCCTTGGTCCCCAACTCCAAATCATCAATGTAAATTGTGAACAATTGTGGGCCCAACACGGATCCCTGAGGGACACCACTAGCTACTGATTGCCAACCAGAGAAACACCCATTTATCCCAACTCTTTGCTTTCTATTAATTAACCAATCCTCTATCCATGCTACTACTTTACCCTTAATGCCATGCATCTTTATCTTATGCAGCAACCTTTTGTGTGGCACCATGATTTAGTTTTATAGGTTTCCTTCAGTTTTGTTAAAATTGAACTGCATTTTTCAATTTCTTTCTTACGTGTGCCTCCTTAAAACAATGGGGCATGGCAGATTTATTCTATGAAAGTCACAGGTCTAAAACGTTAACTCTGTTTCTCTTTCCACAGATGCTGCCTGACCTGCTGAGAATTCCGAGCATTTTCAGTTTTTTATTTCAGATTTCCAGCATCTGCAGTATTTTACTTTCCATGGAAAATCTCTGTTTATCTTCATTGCTGTTTCTCTGTTGGTGACATTGTGTCATCTTTAAGGATCAATTAAAAAAAGGTCACCGAGGTACATTCTCTCTGCAGACTTCACTCCTAGATAACTTTCAGTCTATAACATGGTCAGGATTAGAACAATATATTCAGGGTTTGAGCTCCTTACGTGGAGAATCTAGATGTTGGCCGAGCCATAAGAAAAGAAATCACCTAGTGAGGTTCAGACACTACTTATAATATCGCACACCAATGGCCAGATTTTATTATTTCATGGAAGTGTCTGAGGTAAAGCCAGCATTGATTACTTCCATCTAATTACCCGTGGCTTTCGTGGGCCACTGCAGTGCATCTGATGCTGCTGGGAAAGGAGTGCCAGGATTTTAACCGAGTGACAATGAAGGGTCATCAATATAGTTCCAGGTCGGAATGTTATGTGGCTTGGAAGAGAACTTGCAAGTGGTGATGTTCCTTGACCTTCACGGCGGTGGAGGTCATGGGCGGAATTCTCCGCTCCCGGGAAACATCGGGAGGGCCGTCGTGAACTCGGCCGAGTTACACGACGGCCTCGGAGGCCGCTCCTCGCCCCCTATTCTCCCCTCCCGGCGGGGCTAGGAGCGACGCTCCGTAAATCTCGGCCACAGGGGCGTCGCGCCGAGAATGAAGCGGCCGGCGCGCCTAATGACGTCAGCTGCGCATGCGCAGGTTGGCCGGCTCCAACCCGCGCATGGGCGGCTGACGTCATGACGCTGACGGCACGAACCCGCACATGCGCGGTGGCCGTCTTTCCCCTCAGCCGCCCTGCAAGACGTGGCGGCTTGATCTTGCGGGGCGGCGGAGGGGAAATAGTGTGTCCGATTTGGACGCCGGCCCGACGATTGGTGGGCACCAATCGCGGGCCTGTCCCCTCCCGAGCACAGTCGTGGTGCTCTTTCCTTTCTAGGCCACCTACAAGCCCCAAACGGGCTTATCACTCCCGTTTCACGACGGCAGCGACCAGGTGTGTTTGCCGCCGTCGTGAAACAGCCGTGAACGGCAGGCCGCTCGGCCCATCTGGGTCGGAAAATCGCCGGTCGCCGTGAAAAACGGCGAACGCAGGATCTTCCGAACCCGAGGGGGGGGGGGGAATCGAGGGCGGGCGTGAATTTTGTCAGGGGGCCCTCCCGCCATTCGCGGAGAATCGCGCCCCATATATTCGGAAAGTGCTGTGGAAGCAGCAAATTGGTGCGGTGCATCTTTTAAATGGTACACACTGCAGCCACTGTGTGCCGGTTGTGGAGTGGGAGAATGTTTAAGGTTGCGGATGGGATGCCAAATAAGCAGGTTATATAAGCTAGACAGTTGGTCTGTGATGCCAGCAGCGCGGGTTCAATTCCCATACCAGCTTACTTAAACAGGCACCGGAATGTGGCGACTAGGGGCTTTTCACAATAACTTCATACTTGTGACAATAAATGGTTATTATTATAATACTTTGTTCTGGATGGTGTTCAATTTATTGAGTGTCGTTGGAGCTGTACTCATCCAAGCCAGTGTAGAGTATTCCATTATAATCCTGACTTGTACATGGTGGAAAGGCTTTGGGGAGTCAGATGGAGAGTTATTCACTGCAGAATTTCCAGCATCTGACCTGCTCTTGTAGCCACAGTATTTATATGGCTGGACTGGGACATACTTGAAGACAGTTGTGTTAGGACAGTACCCTGAGGAATCCCTGCAGCGATGGCTCGTGAATGGGAGTGAGGTGGGGGAGGGGCCACGGTCATTGGAACCTGTATGGGGGGTGCAAAGTAGGGGGGTTTGGCTGAGGTTACGAAGGGAGGGGGTTTGTGTTTATTTTGCTGGGAGGTGTAAATGGTGGGAAAATGGGGACGATACTGGGAGAAGTGGTTGAGAGGTAATGGCTGGGCGGGGTGGGGGGGGGGGGTAGATGGCTGACAGTGCCGAGGGTAGGGTTGGGTCCTGCCAGTCTGGAGTAGAGGTTATGACTGATAGGCGAGGCGGTTGTGGGGGGTTTCATAGAACATAGAACAGTACAGCACAGAACAGGCCCTTCGGCCCTCAATGTTGTGCCGAGCCATGATCACCCTACTCAAACTCACGTATCCACCCTATACCCGTAACCCAACAACCCCCCCCTTAACCTTACTTTTATTAGGACACTACGGGCAATTTAGCATGGCCAATCCACCTAACCCGCACATCTTTGGACTGTGGGAGGAAACCGGAGCACCCGGAGGAAACCCACGCACACAGGGGGAGGACGTGCAGGCTCCACACAGACAGTGACCCAGCCGGGAATCGAACCTGGGACCCTGGAGCTGTGAAGCATTTATGCTAACCACCATGCTACCCTGCTGCCCCTAAATTGAGTGTCTTCATACTATCTTCATAGACCTCCGTGTAAGGGCTTGGGGGGGGGGGGGGGAGGGGCATTTGAAGAGTTTGAAAGCCGGCATGGTGCTTTTGCAAGAGGCCCATCTGAGAGTGAAGGACCAGGTGAGGATTCGGAAGGCTGAGTGAGTCAGGTGTTCCACTCAGCCTTTGATAGTAGGGCCGGGGGGGGGGGGGGGGGGGGGGGGGGTCCACGATATCGGTGGGTAAGAGTGAGGGTTCAGATGGAGATGGTGGTGCCTGACCAGGGGGGCAGGAACGTTATAGTTATGGGTATTTTAGAGAGGAGGTTGGTGGTGCTGCTTAGCATGTATGCCCCGAACTGGGATGACGTAGGGATTATGAAAAAACTATTGGCTGCCATGCCAGATTTGGAATCACATTAGTTAATACTTGGGGACGACACAGGACTGGAATACAGCGCTGAATCCGAAGGTGGGCAGGTCTTTTTGCCCAAAACGTTTTTTTACGGGGGTGGAACAGTTGATTTTGTCATTTGTGTGGGCAGGTAAGGTGGCAAAGATTAGAAGTGCTTCAGAGTGGGAGACGGTCAGGGGGTCTGGCCCTTCCAAACCCGAGAAGGTGTTGGGCTGGATTAGGGAGCTGGGGGCTTTGTGGATGAGGATGGAGGCATGCTCTTGTAAGGGGTCGGGGCACCGCTCCTGTTTGACCCAGAGAAATATCCAGGGACTCTGGTGGTGGTGACCACGTTGAAAATTTGGAGGCAATTTTGGCAGCACTTCAGGTTAGGGGCGGGAGCGAAGTTGATGCTGATATGAGGGAACCATGGATGGGTTTGAGCCATGAGGTTGGTTGCTAGGTTTTGCTCTGGTGCGAACAGTGATGGAAATGAAGGACCTATTTCTAGAAGGCAGTATGCGAGCTTGGAGGCGTTGGGGGAGAAGTTTGAGATCCCGCGGGCTCACGTTTTCAGGTATATACAGGTGCGGAATTTCGTAAAAAAAGTTTTCCTGACTTTTCAACTGGCACCACCCTCCTCTTTGTTGGAGGGGGTGCTCTCAGTGTTCGAGCTGGCGGGGTGGGTCATCTCGGTGAACTATAGGAGGATTTTGAAGAAGAATATGGCACTTCGAGGGGATTAAAGCCAAGTGGGAGGAGGAGCTGTGGAGGGTGAATGCCTCAACCTCAAGTGCGAGTCTGGGGTTGGTACAGCTAAAGGTAGTACATAGAGCACACCTGACAAAGTCGAGGCTGAGCCGGTTGCTTGAAGGACTGGAGGATACTGGTGAACGGTGTGGGAGAGGCCCGGCCAATCACGCGCATGTGTTCTCGTCCTGCCCCAAGTTTGAGAAATTTTGGAGGTCACAGACCATAGAATTTACAATGCCGAAGGAGGCCATTTGGCCCATCGAGTCTGCACAGCCCATGGAAAGATCACCCTATCTAAGCCAACACCTCCAGCCTATCCCCGTACCCTATTAACCCCATCTATCCTTTTTGGACACTAATGGCAATTGATCATGGCCAATCCACCTAACCAGCACATCTTTCGAAACTGGAACGCCTGGAGGAAACCCACGCAGGCATGGGGAGAACGTGCAGACTCTGCGCAGCCAGTGACTCATGCCGGGAATCCAAACCTGGGACCCTGGAGCTGTGAAGCAACTGTGCTACCGTGCTGTCATTCTTCAGCACCATGTCGGCAGTCTTGCAAGTGGATTTAGAGCCCATCTCCCTGGGGGCCAATTTGGACTTGCCGGAGCTGCAGACGGGAACGGAGACACGTGTTTTAGCCTTCGCCTCGCTCACAGGCGGGTCCTGTTGGAGTGGAGGTCAGTCGCTCCACCCTGTGCCTCGGTGTGGTTGGGGGATCTAATGGAGCTTTGGTATCTGGAAAAAGGTGAAATTTGCTTTGAGGGGGGCGAGTGAGGGGTTCCATAAGAGATGGGGTTTTTTTGTGCTGCATTTCACAGAGCTGGGCCGGGATTCTCCCCTACCCGGTGGGGCGGGTGGTCCCGGCATGTCGGAGTGGTGTGAACCACTCCGGCGTCAGGCCGCCCCAAAGGTGCGGAGAATTCCGCACCTTTAGGGGCCAAGCCCTCACATTGAGGGGCTAAGGCCTGCGCCGGAGTGGTTCCCACTCCGCCGGCTGGCGTGAATGGCCTTTGGCGCCACGCCAGCCAGGGCCGAAAGGACTTCGCCGGCCGGCGTAAGTCCGCGCATGCGCCGGAGCGCCAGCGGCTGCTGACGTCGTACTGGCGCATGCACAGGAGAGGGGATCTCTTCCGCCTCCACCATGGTGAAGACCATGGCGAAGGCGGAAGAAAAAGAGTGCCCCCACGGCACAGGCCTGCCCGCCGATCGGTGGGCCCCGATCGCGGGCCAGGCCACCGTGGGGGCCCCCCCCGGAAGGCCCGACCCAGCGGGGGGTCGGAGAATCCTGCCCCCGGTTACCGTCAGCTGTTAAGGGGAGGGCTAGGTAGGGGGTTTGGTTGAGGTTACGGAGGGAGGGAGGGTGTGTGGTTGTGTTTATTTTGCCATGTTGTGTGTTTTAAAATGTTAAAATAACAAATGCTGCCTTGATGCCCAGGGCAGTTGGCATACCTCACTTCTATTAATTGTCATTCATTATTGTTCCTGTGTTATGGAATGACCTCCATATAATAGTTCTCCCCTTTTCTTTAATATTACTGGTTGCTCTGTGCTCTGTTGTGGTTTCCATGCACAGTTACAGAGCAGGCTCCATTCACTTACTTTCTAAAACCTGCTCCCTTAATCCAACAGCGCATTCATTTGTTGGTTCTTTGAGTATCAAACATTTAAATTCAGAAATCGAGCTAACAGAGGGCAAGCAAGTTATACATGTGTGTGTAAAATTGCTCTCAGAACTGCAATGAGGGGCTGGAGACAGTAATTCACCCAGCCAGATAATTGTACGAAACAAGAATCCTTGAAAAAAAACCTAAGAAGGGCAGTCAGTCAAATCGTCATCATCAAATTTCACCATCATGAGCTTCACTATTGCGAGACCGCAAGATCCTTCCATCAACAGAACCAGCAGCTTTAGCTTGCAAGTCACCTCTTCCCTCTGTGGTTCATTCCATCGAAGCACCTACTGAAGTTATCAAGATTAAACCTTAAACGCACAGACCTTTTCTCTCTTTCTTCTCTGATTGAGCAGAGTAACCCAGTCCTTACCTGATATCCACACATATGGGGCTGGTTTGGCACAGTGGGCTAAACAGCTGCCTTGTAATGCAGAACAATGCCAGCAGCGTGGGTTCAATTCCCGTACCGGCCTCCCTGAACAGGCGCCGGAACGTGGCGACTAAGGGCTTTTCACAGTAACTTCATTGAAGCCTACTTATGACAATAAACAATTATTATATTATTATTGTATTACACGCACACACTTCCAACAGGGATTACTGGATAGTGATCAGTAGTGGCAACCTCTCTAATAAAAGCAACTGGGATCAGAGCTATTCCTCGGTTAAGTCGCAAACCTGGGACCTGCTATGGGCAAACACAAGGGGGGAGGGTAGTAGTTTTCAAGTGGGGTGGGGCTCTGGAAGGATTCCTGGCTTTTCAGGTTTTACACATTTCATGGAGGCACCATCAATAAAAGTAACTCTAATTAATCACAGACTGCTGTTAAATAACTCAGCTGCAAAAATAAAGGAAGTTCGATGGTATCCGCAGAATGCCCACACCACATCCCCATTTGTGAATATTACGCTGAAACAATGAGAAAAGCCAAAGTCTGTTAAAATGGGTAGCCCTAGAATATCACAAGGACAATGCGTGACAGCTGTTTAACACAATTTACAAGAGAAACCAAGGCAGTTCTAAACATTGAAGCCTTTGATAACCAGGAGCTCACATTTCCAAGATGCTACCATCCCCTGAACCAAATTCCATCATGCAGCTAAAAACAACTATACAACAACTGTGTAAACAGAAGCAACTATTTTACATTCCAGTGCCCAAGTTAAAAGATGACATTAAAGCAAAGGGAGCATCTACTTTTTCATTGAAAGAGCATCATTCCTGGGCCAGCAACCGGAAAATTTAAACTCCGTTAGTTTGCGGTTTCAAATTATAAATCAGCACTTGGGCACATTCTTCCAAACTGGAGTGATGAATCAAATTGGACTTGTTTAAACTTTCTTAGCTTCAAGCACCCCCAGCTTCTTTCTTTATGTTGTTCCTCTGCTCACCTCCAGCTTTTATTAATGGCATTATTTACAATTTATGAAACAATAGTCCACACTACTTGGACTTTCGGAAGTGGGGGAAGGAATGTTTAGTTTCATTATCTGTACAATCACATTTCATAAATTCCCATTAATCATTTCCGATTTCTTTTCATTAGTCTCCAAACACGGTTATAGAATATACCTGCAGCTGTGGTCTTTAGAGTCTTCATTCTAAGAATATAATATTTAAAATCAGACTTCACCATTGATTAAAATTTAGTACCAATTTCTTCCATTTTGCTGCTGGGCAGATTATTGCAAGACAATTTATCTGGGTTGCAAAAAAAAAACTGACCATTTGTTAATGACACCCTAAATTTATCTGCAAACGCTTCTCACTTGAGTCGCAGAAACGGGTTTTCCATCTTAAGGCACTGATGTTTGAACTGCAGCTGAAAGTGGAATTGTTGAAGTTTCCTACCTCATGTCACAGGGATTAACAGAAACTGAGGTACAGCAAGTTCCTCACAGACATATTGTTTGAAACAACTGCTCAAAACATGAGAATTCTCAAAACAAACCCAGAGACTGGCGACGGGGTAGGGATTTAAGCGTGGTAAAATTTTTAAAATAATAATTCACTTAAGGTTCCGAAGTTACTGAAGTGATACTTCTGTGTTACAGACATGCAAATGAAAGAAACCAATGCTTCACGGTGTGGTATTTTCAAAAGGAACTAAGCGTCTAGCAACAAAATCTCGTGGTTAAAAAAAATGAGGAAGTATGAAAGATGAGGAAATATTTTTAAATTAACAAGGTAACAAGCTGCCAGTCACAAAAACAGTTAATAATGAACAGATATTGCCATAAACGTCAATCCAGATATTTCAGTTTGGAGATCTAACTTAGTCAATTTACCAATTAAATCAATTTAACACATTAACTACAAATAAATCTTTCAACTGTCTTATGTGGCTTTGCTCAAAATTTATCCTACTGCTAGCTCTAATAATATGAGCTGGGCTAATGGAAAGAATTTGCATTTACATAGTATATTTCATGGCAACCAGACATCCCAAAGCATTTCCCAGCCAATTAAGTACTTTTGGAAGTTAGTCACTGTTGAAAATGCAGTTGTCAATTTAGCACATCAAAGCTCTACCAACAGCCGTGACATACATGACCGTATAATATATCTTTTTTAAAAACTGATGCTGGTTCAGAGATAAATAATTGACAAAACATTGGGATATTCCCCTGCTCGTCTTTGAATAATGTCATAGGGTCTTTCATCTCCATCTGAGAGAGCAGATGGGCCTGGGTCTAGCGTCTCTGAAGAATACAGTACTTCTGGCATTGCAGCATTCTCTTAGTACTGTACTGAAATAAGTCTGAATTAGGGATTGTTTCCAGTAATTTTAGATCCACAGGACGAAATTGTGCAGACAACTTCAGCTCTGACGTGACATCCTCACTCAGGCAGCCTGAGGGTGGTTAGTGCATTGGAATACTGTGAGACCGCCATCCCTCACTTTGGTGAAACACAAGTATTCACATAGCAAAAAAAATATGATCAGTAACATTTAAAAAACAAACCTCTGGTGCAAGGTATTCAGGAGTTCCACAGAATGTTCGCATAGTTGCTCCATCCTTGATACCTTCTTTGCAAAGCCCAAAGTCAGTTATCTTAATGTGGCCATCATTGTCCAGCATAAGGTTTTCCAACTAAATAAAATTAAGCAACAGCAACATTTAGCAGAAAGTAAACGGGTCATTATTTTACTCATACTAGTAAACACATTTTCACAAATAGAGGGAACCATCTGGACACATTCTTCAACAATTTCATGACCAGAATTATTTTGAGTGACTCAGTATCTATCTCCTCGTGGGAAACCTTGATGTTTCATTTCACAAAGAGAGATATTTATCACATCATTCTTGTGTATTTTCTGATTATCAGTTTACTGGAGTCAGAAGCAATGCACTCATATCATTATGCCTTTCCTACCTTAAGGTCTCTGTACACTACATTTTTCTCGGAATGGAGATAATGCAAAGCAGAGACAATCTCTGCTCCATAGAAACGGGCACGGTCCTCAGAAAAAACACGTTCTCTTGATAAGTGAAAGAATAGCTGAAATAAAAAAAGCACAAGAAGTTACTTAAAATATTTATCACGGCACTCGCATTTCAATTAGAAGTTAATCACTCGCAGCAGGCCCAGTGAGCAACTAGAGTCCAATGCCCCCAGCTGTGCCACATTAGCTCATTTCAGCCAGGACGGTGGCAGAGAGGTTACAACAGACTTCAACACCACCGGATTAAGAAGCAAGAGAAAAACAAAGATTCCCACTCCTGAACATCTTCCAGTCACTCCAGTTGGAAGCATTGTTTAGCACTTATGCCAGCCCGATGATCAAACAACTGTGCCTCTCACCACATAAGGACTTAAACTGTACCCAGAAAGGACTTAATTTCCTAGAAAAAAAACTGGATAAGGGCAGTCAATTGGAACAGAAATAAAAGTTTCAGCTGCCATTGATCAATTAACGTTCCCATACCTCGCCTCCATTTGCGTAATCCATAACAAAGCACAAACGGTCATTTGTCTGAAACGAATACTTCAGTGCCTTTAAAGATAAAAAGTATAACTTAATCAGAAACTTTATTTAATAGGACTAAGTATTAAGTCTAAAAGTGCCTTCATTAAGTAACTCGGTGAGGGGCGGCACGGTGACGCAGTGGTTAGCACTGCTGCCTCACGGCACCGAGGACCCCGGTTTGATCCCGGCCCTGGGTCACTGTCCGTGTGGAGTTTGCACACTTCTCCCCGTGTCTGCGTAGGTCTCATCCTCACAATCCAAAGATGCGCAGAGTAGGTGGATTGGCCGCACAGAATTGCCCCTGAATTGGAAACATTTTTTGAAAAGTAACTAAGTGGGGATGTGATTTTTCTTAGCTCGGCAATCTCTCGCAGCACATCTGATTCGAATGGAAACATGCCGGGGGATATTAGATCTCTGTCGTAGCCAGGCATGGATTACTGAATGACATTCACTTCAAGCAAGCTTTTAGCTTTGTTAGAGACAAGAAATTGCCTAACCACCACCCTAAGTCTCAGTTAAACTGTTATGTAGCAAAAATATTAAACCAATTAAAGGATTTTGATTTCAAAAAAGATTTTTCGCCTAGGGTCTATTTGCTCATAGATCAGCCAGAAAGGAACTTCTTAGTCTGCACAATACACAATTTATATAGTTCAGAAATGAGGGATGTCAAAATATCTGACACTGCAAATATTAATTTTGCAAATATTGTGCAAGATACTAGATGCAACTTGTAAACATTTAAAATACCCTAATTTTGCAAATATTGTGCAAGATACTAGATGCAACTTGTAAACATTTAAAATAATACTCACACAGTTGCACAACCAATGCAAAAGTTTCCCAACAAAACAATTTAAAAACAGAATGTTGCTGGCAACGTACTGCTGTGCTGAATACCTGATTTATAATCGGAGTAACCTTGATAATAAGGTGAATGGAATCTGATTACTTGATCTTTAGTTTCATTATCATGATTGCATGAATTTATTTGCAAATATGTTCTGCATCATGATTTCAGCATAGTCCAACTAAACATGCTGCCTTTTTTAAAAAATGAATGTTATGCGGTCTTTCTCGGAACACAAAATAAAGTGAGATAGATTTTGGAAATAGGGTCCAAAAAATCAATTTAGGCTTTGTAATAATTATGCTCCATTCTGAGATTGGTCACATTGTGTTCTTGTGGCCAGATCAGATAAAAAGGTCAATTCCTTTCACCAAATCCAGGTGGGACATTAAGTCTCTTGTGAGATGCTCCACCTCAAATCCTAGCGTACATAGAACATACAGTGCAGGAGGCCATTCGGCCCATCGAGTCTGCATCTACCCAATTATGCCCTCAATTCCCCCCCCCCCCAACCTTTTGGGACATTTGGACTGTGGGAAGAAACTGGAGCACCCGGAGGAAACCCACGCAGACACGGGGAGAACGTACAAACTTCGCACAGTGACCCAGCGGGGAATAAAACCTGGGACCCTGGCACTGTGAAGCCACAGTGCTAGCCACTTGTGCTACCGTGCTGCCCCAAAGGTACTTCAGGCCCTTTCTGCAAATTCTCCCAGGACAAGTGTGCAGCAAGACTGCATTGTCACGTCAAACAAACCTTGATGGTAGAAAAGCCTCAAATTGAATTCCGAATCAAAAGAAAAGTGCACTTCAAAAGCCAAATAATAAACTATGCTCTTTTCAAAACCTTATTGGAATAATTTGCTTCAAGGGTATCCCAAATATGAACGAAGAGACTGTTCACATTAAAAATAGCGTAGTGTAATTTTTCAAAACTGCATAATGTCACAAATTGGGTGCATTGAGTGAATGGAGGTGCTGTGACAAAGAATGGGTAATTGACATTTACCAAGTCTTTTGAATGAACACTTACAGTTAAGAATGGGTGCCTAGAATTTTGTAACACCCTGTTTTCTGTCACAGTGTGTGCTACTTCATCCTGCATAAAAGATACAAGTGTTACAGATTTAGAAAGTCAATATAGAAATAATAGACATGACATTCAATTCAAATTACAGACGCTGAATGAATAAATGGCTTTCTATAGAAAAAAGATTTTGCTGAAAAGTCAAAAGCTTTTAAGGCATTTTGCAACAGCGTGGCAATTAACCTTTGAAGGGTTACCTTTGCTACAATTACTTCTTTCTTAAGGATCTTCATGGCGTAATAAAGTCCAGAGGCTTTTTCTTTTACTAAAATCACTTTTCCAAATGTGCCTTTTCCAAGCAGTTTTAGGTATTCAAAATTATGCATAGTCTGTAACACACCAAACAATAACCACAAACTGACTAGAAGGAAAACAAACATAGTCCCAATGCACTCATACAATTTCAGGGTCATAGTACAGTTGCTGTGGAAGGATTTACTTTACAAAATATTAAATGGGTCGTACTCTAAATAATTTGATTTAGTGATTGGCTTCACAGGTCGGCGCAACATTGAGGGCCGAAGGGCCTGTACTGCGCTGTAATGTTTTATATTCAGGACGGCATATGAAAGGGTTCATTAGATATCAGTGGATTTCACAGGGAGATACATAAGCCTGCGCTGACTGACAGTGATTTCGGATCGTAGCTGCGAAGCACCCAACATGTTTTGGGATTTCTTTGCACCCGAATATGCTGACATGTATTTTAATCATTATTAATGTATTCCCGATGATGTTGCTCCTGATTTAATAGTTAATGGTCAGGTTCACAAGCAGAAGCTCTGCTGTCCTAGAGTTACACTACTTTGCTTGAAAGAGCTGCAGTGATAAAATGTAACATTTTAAGGCTTTGTTAATGCAACATCAAACATTTTGAAATTCAGTTCACAATTGAACTGCACTGGGTGGAAAACAAACTCAAGATGGTGGGAGTAATTTTCAATTGTGTCCATTATACCAAACTTTCCCAGCCGCGGAACCTATCTGACTTCCCATGACGGAACCCCAAGAAACATTCTTATTATGTTGAAGAGTTAAATCAGGAGCTGAGTTTCATGAGTGCCGTGGTGAGACACAGAAACTATGCTACTCACTGCTTTTTTGGGTGATTTAGTCTTATCTAATTTGAATATGTACATTATTTCTGTTATTTTATTCTGCAAGTTATTCCACTTCACGATGCACAGTGCTGCACATCTATGGTACAGTATTTCAACTTGTTCATTACCTTTTCCGGGCAAGAAATGTCCAAAGGAACCCAACTCCAGCTTTAACATTGATTCCTATGGGAACCAATGATTCACTTAAAGTTGTTTCAATTAAAGTCATGATGACCAGGAACGGAACCACAACATTACTTCCGATGGAAGACGGATCAGCAATAAACAGTTTTCACAATAATCCACTGGCTAAATGATGCAATTATACCGTACCATGTTTATTTGGGGGAAAACATTATAAATGTGGACACAGGATAATAGGAAAAAGTGATGACAAAAAATAACAATAGATGTCACTGCAGGAAGTCACGGGGTGTGTACAGTAAATAAATTTAGATGCAAGATTCTTGATATAAATCCTACATGCACACACATTTTGCATTATGAGGGTATCATGAGGCAGGGAAATGGAGCAAAGTCCTTCAGTGACAAACTTGCTTTCGAAGAGGAAGGAGTAATATTGGAAGTATTTATGCAAGTGTGAATGCCTAGCTGAGTGCTGGGAAAGAATGGGATGTTAGAGGGACAGAGGGAAAAACATGCTGTGGAAAACATTTTTTAAAAATTGTTCATTCAAGAGGTGTGGGTTTTGCTGGAACAGTCGGCATTTATTGCCCATCTCTAATTGCCCTTCAGAAGATGGTGGTAAGCTGCCTTCTTGAACTGTTGCAGCCCATGTGGTGCATTTATAACCATAAATGGTTGTCAGGCACTTGTGCAGTGCAAATGTTACTGACCACTCAACAGCCCAAGCTCAATGGTAGGACAGAAGTTCCAGGATTTTGATCCAGCGACAGTGAAGAAGCAGGGATATAATTCCAACTCAGGATGCTGTGGAGGGGAGCTGACCGGTTGTGGTACTTTCCACGTGTTGCTGCCCTTGTCCTTCTGAGTTGTAGAGGTCGCAGGTCTGAAAAGTGCTGATAGAAGAGGCTTGGTAAGTTGCAGCAGTGCATCTTATAAACGGCACACACTGATGCCACTGCGCCGGTAGTCGAGGGAGAGAATATTTAAGGTGGTAAATTGGATGGCAACTAAGCCATTGGATGATACCATACTTCTTGAGTTTATTGGAGCCACACTCATCCAGGCAGGCTGGCAGTATTCCATTGCATTCCTGACTTGTACATTGTGGACAGGCTTTAGGGAATCAGGTGATGAACTCCTCCCCACAGAATTCCCAGCCTCCAATCTGTTTTTGCAGCCACGGTATTTATATGGTTGGTTCAGCTCAGTTTCTGCTCATTGGATGATGATGGTGGGGTTTATCCGATTGGAATGCAAATGGCGACATGGGGAGATTGCTAAATTCTCCCTTGTTGGAGATGGTTATTGTACGCAAACTTTACGAGACACTTAACAGTCCAAACTCAATGTTGTCCAGATTTTGCTCCATGTGGATATGGACTGTTTCAGTATTTGAGAAGATGTGAATGGTGTTGAACACTGTGCAATCCCCAGTCAACACCTCTACTTCTGACCGTATGATGGAGAGATGGTCATTGATGAAGCAACTATGAAGATGTTTGGGCCTGGGACACAACCCTGAGAAACTCCTGCAGCGATGCCCTGCAGACTGATATACGATTTCCGCCAACAACCTCAACCACATTTCTCTGTGCTAGTTATGACTGTAACCAGTCATAACTTTTGGAGCCATGTGCCCCTGGCAGAACCTAAACTGGGCATGGGGGAGCAGGTTACTGCTGAGTAAGTGCTACTTGATAGCCCTGTATGAAACCTTCCCTGCATTTGTCGATTGAGAATAGACTGACGGAGCAATACTTGGCTAGATTGAATTTGTTTTGCGTTTTGTGGACAGGATGTAGCTGGACAATTTTTCACATTATCGGACAGATGCCAGCATTGTAGCTGTATTGAAACAGCTTGGCTAGAGGCACAGCTTGTTCTGGAGCACACGTCTTCAGTACTGTTGTTGGGCTGTTGTCAGCACCGTGGCCCATTGATGTTGCCTCCAGGTGTTTTTAACCGTTCCTTGCTATTGGAACGATTGAATTGGCTGAAGGCTAGCATCTGGGATGCTGGGAACCTCCGGAGCCGGCTGAGATTAATCATTCACCGGCTCTCTTGGATGATGATGGTTGCAAACGTCTATTGCACGAACATGCTGCGCTTCTCCCGTCATGGAGGGTGGGGATGTTTATGGAGCCTCCTCCTCTGGTTAGTTGTTCAGCCTTCCGCCACCATTCACAACTGGATGTGTCCGTTCTTCAGAGCTCAGATCTGTTCCATTGGTTATGCTCGCACGTTGCTCGCACTCGTGCTTGCTGTTTTGACTGCTCAGAATGCCTACAGTAAAGATGTAAAGGCATTGAAGAGGGGGTGGCAAGGATTCATGAGAATGCTTCTACGAGTAAGGAACTTCAGTTACGTGGGTAGATTGGATAAGCTGGGGAGCTCTCCTTGGAGGACAGAAGATTAGGAGGAGATTTGTTGGAAATGTTTAAAATGATGGGGTTCTGGTCAGAGCAGATTGGGACACGGACACACTGTTCTCACTGGCGGAAGGATCGAGAATCAGAGGATAAAATTTAAGATAATTGGCAAAATAAAAACCCAGCAATCAAGCCATGGAGAAAATAGTTGGTGGTTAGGATCTGGAACGCACTGCCTAATGAGAATGTCGTGAGGGGAGATTCAATCCTTGCTTTCAAAAAGGAATTGCATAAGCTTTACAGTGAGAGAGGGACGAGGCAAGGGGAGTGGGACCAAGCGAGCTGTAGGTACAGATAGCCAGCTTGGACAAGACAGGCCAAATGTGCTGCAGCCATTCTACGATTCTAATCCTACGTTGTCGCTTCACTGGGTTGACACCGCATCTTTTAACGTATGCTTTGTGCTGCTCCAGGCATGCTCCTATATGACTCACTGAACATGAGTGATTCCCTGTTTCAATAGCAACTGTAGAGTGAGGAATATGCTGGCCCTTGAGGTTACAGATTGTGGGGGGAGTACAGTTCTGCGGCTGTTGATGGCCAACGGCAATTCATGGATGCCCAGTTTTGAGCTGCTGGATCTGGTGTGAATTTATCCCATTTAGCATCGTGGCTGTGCCACACAACACGATAGAGGATATCCTTAGTGTGAAGACAGGACTTCCACAAGGACTATGCAATGGTCCCCCCCTACCAATACGGTCATGGACACTTGCATCCGTGACGGGTAGATTTGGTACGGGTGAATTCGATGATGTTGGTGTTTTCCTCTTGATGGTTCTCTTACCACCTGCCCGCAGGCACCATTTGCCAGGGATGTTCTTCATGGATCAGCTAGCCTCGTCAGTAGTGGTGCTATTGAGCCACTCAGTGACTATGTGGTACAAGAGGAAAAGATGGAGGAAAGAATATCAGTTTTAGTACATTTAGTGGTCCTGGCCTGCCAAACACGGACGAGATAGGGGGAAGTTCAAAAATCTTAAGTTGGACAATTATAATGCTCAAGTGTGAAACCTAAAAAAAATGTAAGAATGAATTAAATGCAGCAATATAAAAATCTAGGACTATTCTGAATGAACTAAGATAGGCTGATTATCATCCATAATTATGTTGTAAAATACGACAATGAAGGACAGATCTGTATAAACATATATGTATGATTATGGGACAATGGGGAAGGAGTCGATTGCTGACATTTGCATAGTGCATGTGCCTAAACAAAACAAGCACTATAAACGGGACCCTAGGACTTGGACATTCAAAGAAACTACCAGAATAGAAGCAGGACTGGAAATAAAAAAGTGAATTGCACTTTCAACCCAGATCTAAAACTTCACGCCTCGGAGTTGAAAACCCCCCCCCCCCCCCCCCCCCCCCTCCGCAGAAGATAGAGGATACCGGAAGTGGTGCTAATACCACAAACAACCAAGAAGGAGCTAAAGACAAGTGATCATGGAGATGTGGCGAAATTGAGATGAACAGGACTGACACAAAAAAAAACACAAAGGCAGGAATGGGAAAAAAGAAGCACCAGAATGGGAACAAGATAAAGACTAAAGCAAATAGAAACACGTGGCATCTGATGATGTGATTCTAAGGAAGGACAAGATGAACAAAATGGATCCAAAGCCTCTTCCAGCTTTTCCATTTTTTTTTTTTTTGCTGAATCCAGCAGAACAAGCTTCTATTTGGGATCTCAAACCTTCCATAGGAGACTGGTAGATTACACTCCATCATCTTCATTTCAATTTTGGCCAGGGTGGGAGAGGGGGAATGGACTGAAAAAAATTATTGAAATTTTCCAGTCTGTCAAGAATGTTCATGATTAAACAACCATAATAGGTTTGTTCGTGGGGCAACACGGTAGCACAGTGGCTAGCACTGTGGCTTTACAGCACCAGGGTCCCAGGTTTGATTCCCCGCTGGGTCACTGTCTGTGTGGAGTCTGCACATTCTCCCCGTGTCTGCGTGGGTTTCCTCCGGGTACTCCAGTTTCCTCCCACAGCCCAAAGACGTGCAGGGTAGGTAGATTGGCCGTGGTAAATTGCCCTTAGTGACCAAAAATCGTAGGAGGGGTTATTGGGTTACAGGGATAGGGTGGAAGTGAGAACTTAAGTGGGTCTGTGCAGACTCAAGGGACGAATGGCCTCCTTCTGCACTGTATGTTCTAAAAAAAAATTAACTCTAATAAGTGGAAAAGGTTTTGTGGCGATCTACCATTGGGCAAAATTGCATTACTTTGTAAATTTGCTAGCTAATGAATCCACAGAACCCCTACAGTGCAAAAGGAGGCCAATCGGCCCATTGAGTCTGCACCAATGCCCCCCCCCCAAAAAAAAACCCTGCCATTGATCATGGCCAAACCATCTAACCAGCACATCTTTGGAATTTAACTTAGGCAACCAACCACAAATTAAACCTGGTCACCATAATAGAAAGTCTGACTGATCAACATGATTTATGTTGATTATAATTAATCCTATAATCCAGTGCAATATCAAGGAAGTTGTCTTTTGGTTGAGACATTAAAGTTTGAGGTACCGTGTGCCCCCTCGGGTATTTTGAAGAAAAGCAGGGAAAGTTCTTTCCAGAGTTTCAGTTCATATTTTCAGTTGTCTGTCAGTCTGGTGCTGCTGTTTGTGGGACCTTGCTGTGTGTTAATTGGGTGTCGTATTTGCTTCAACAGTAACTACACTTCCAAATTTATATTCATCAACTGCATGGCGCTTTGAAGCATTCGGAGGCTGTGAAAGATGCCATATAAATTCAAAGCTTTCTTTAACTTATGAACTCTTAACTAGCAAAATACCAACCATCTGCCCACTCGCCTCGCATACCTTCATAAAGGAAATAGAAGCCTATAAGTTAATTAGTGATAGCATTATCGTGTTCAATGCATTTAGATGACATTTTTTGGTCCATTTCAATTGAGTTGTTAAAATTATATACAGTGGGATATCATGTTAATGCTTCGAGTAACTATTAGCAATAAGCAACAACTGCAATTTTTAATCTCTAGGGTATTTCTCCAAAATATCAAAAATAAATATTCTAAATATTGGAAGTTGTTACTTATTAGATGCTTGCATCAATGCAATTAAGGTATCCTACCACTTTGTGTTTTGGTCTAGTGTGAGAAATGTCCATGCCGTCTGTCCATGAATTATCATTCGGGGACTCTGAATGGTAGTCCATGATCTCCTCCTCTTGCTTAAGACTATCTGTGACTGTTTGGATGGCTTTTGTCCATTCTTCCCTGCAAGATTGTAACTAAAAATAAATCATTCTAAACCTTACCCTGGCACACATCGGACCAAACAAGATAAATTACAGATGAAATATCCCAAAATCTCCAATGCATTTAATCATCATGTGTTATCTTTTAAAAAGTTAAGAACTTTAAAATTTGTAACAGACTGTATTTTGATTAAACTGCTCATCACAAAGTTTCATCTTCTATTTCAGATAAAAGAATCAGTAGCAGTTTAGCTACTGTTTAGCCAACTGCTTGCCTTTCCCCCAGTAGAAAATTGTTTTTAAAATCTGAAGTTACTCTACTTTCTACATTAATGCTGCAACATAAACCTGGTTACAAAAAGATCCCCAACAGTTCCAGGTCAATAGAAATGGGTACATGTTTTTCTGCCATTGCCATTAATGTGAGATGAGGTTTACAGCCACAAGGAAAGGAGGCAGTGGCGAAGTGGTATTGTCACTGGACTAGCAATCCAGAGGCCCGATGTAATGCTCTGCGGACCCGGGTTCAAATTCCACCACGGCAGATTATGACATTTGGAAAAAATCTGGAAATGAAAGTCTAATGATGACTATGAAACCATTGTCAATTATTGTAAAAGCCCAGTTGGTTGACTAAGGTCCTTTAAGGAAGGGAATCTGCCATCCTTACCTGGTCTGGCCTACATGTGACTCCTGACGCACAGCAATGTGCTTGACTCTTAGAAAATGCCCTCTGAAATGGACTAACACGCCACTCAGCTCAAGGGCATTTAGGGATGGGCTGTGAATGCTGGCCCAGCCAGCAATGCCCAAATTCCATGAACGAATGAAAAAAAGACTGCGGACTGTATATATTTGAAGAATAAAGGGATTAAGGGTTATGGTGTTCGGGCCGGAAAGTGGAGCTGAGTCCACAAAAGATCAGCCATAATCTCATTGAATGGCGGAGCAGGCTCGAGGGGCCAGATGGCCTACTCCTGCTCCTAGTTCTTATGTTCAAATATCCCCTTCCAGGACAAAAGAAAATCTAGGCTCACACAACAATTCAATACCAGGGGTGTCATATTTCAGATGGGACATTAAACTGAGGCCTGTCTGCCTACTCAGGTGGATCAAAAATATCTCACAGTACTATCACTGGCCAATCGACATCACAAACATAAATTATTCGATGATTGTCGCATTGCTGTTGTGGAAGTCTGTTGTATGCAAATGTATATGCCTCATTAGAATAGTGACTACACTTCAAATGTAGTTAATTGGGTGTAAAGCAGTTAGAGGCATCCAGTGGCTGTCTTTCTTCTTTCAATGGGTCATAGAACCAACGTCACAAAAATCACCAGCATTAAAACTAAAAATAGATCAAATCCAAGGGGAAACAATGTTTATTCGCTGACACACTGCTTAACTCCAGTTTTCCTTTATTATTAAGGCTGTTCCCCATTACACTTTTTTTTATACTTTCTTGTTTTCCACTATTCTGTTTTCTTGCTTCCTTTCATTTTCTTTTCCTATTCAAATAATGACGTCTTTATATTTTCTTCCGTCTCCAAAACGGCGTGTCAGTTTCAACATGAAATGCTTTCCCAAACCGGTAAATGGCTACTAAACAGATTCAGGGAAGGCACCTATGTCTTCTTCCTTGGTGGTTGGGAACCATTACGTTGAATACTGAGCTCAGCCCCTTTTCCTTTATCTTACTCGGTGGCTACATGCCCATGTTTCAAAGAGTGCTGCTTGTTGGGGATTTTGCCACAAATGTCACTAACAGCAACAGTTACTGGGGGAACAAACAAAAACATCGAGTCGCCCTCTTGCAACATAAAGGATTAAAGTATCAGCCTTTGGGTTCAGTTTGCAACTCGTTTGATTTTTCACTTTTCTCCTCGTGTACATTTTAAATACCTACACTGCATTGTTAATAGGACATATAAAACTCTAAACCTGCAAACTGAACATTTCAACAATGCAGCAGAGGACAAAAGCTCAAAGTTAAATAGTAGAAGTTAATGATTAGAAAATTTGCAAGTGGTATTGATTCAAAGAAATTACAGCACAGCAGGTGGCCATTCAGCCCATCAGACTCATACAGGTGCTGGCATTTCAAGGGGACTAATTTCACATTCGAGCCCTTTTTCCTGTATTCTTTTATATTTTATTTTTACCAAAAACTTCTCTTTTAATTGGGTTAGTCTCTACCTTAATACGTCACGCAGTAAAGTTTGTGATTTTCTAATAAACATGTGAAAAGATATTCTTCTAACTGTCCCCATTATTCCTCTAGTCACAGTTCTCTCATAACCAAATTACTATTTACCCTTTCAAAAACTTGTATTAGATCCCCGTAAACCTTTCTGTTCCAGTAAAAATTTTGTTAATTTTTCAACTCCTTCATAATCTTATTGCTGTGTAACTGAAATTCATATGCAGTTGCATGAAGTCCTTTGATTTAAAACCATACAAGGATGAACAGAACGGTGGCACAGTGATTAGCACTGCTGCCTCTCAGCGGCAGGGACCCGGGTTCAATTCCGGCCTTGGGTGACTGTGTGTGTGTGGAGTTTGCACGTTCTCTTCGTGTCTGCGTGGGTTTCCTCCGGGTGCTCCGGTTTCCTCCCACAGCCCAAAGATGTGCAGGTTAGGTGGATTGGCCAAGCTAATAATGCCCCTTAATGTCCAACAATGTGCAGGTTAGGTTACGGGGATAGGGCAGGGTGGATGGGGGAGTGGACATCTTTCAGAGGGTCAGTGCAGACTTGATGGATTGAATGGCCTTCTTCTTGGAATCCTGAAGTGATTCTATGGTTCTTTGAATTACACATATTCTTGACAGATACCAACAATGTACGAATAACCATACTAGACTTCTGCCTTCTTTAGAAATACTTCAGTAGTCAAATAATTCTGAAGAATGAAGTAATGCATTTATAGAATCCCAGAAGGAGGTCATTCAACCCCGAGTCTGCCCCAACCCTCTGAAATGAGCACCCTGCCTCGGACCACTCCCCCATCCTAACCCTTAATCCCACCAAACCAGCGCATCCCTGGACACTTCATGGCCAATCCACTTAACCGGCACATCTTTGGACTGTGGGAGGAAACCGGAGCACCCGGAGGAAACCCACGCAGACACGGGGAGACAGTGCAAACTCCACACAGACAGTGACCAAAGGCTGGAATCTAACCCGGGTCCCTGGCACTGGGAGGCGGTAACGCTGACCACTGTGCCACCCTGGACATGCATTAATAATTCATTTGCTTGTGTTAATATATTTGTGCTGCAATGTGCAGCCGTATTGAGCAGTATTGTCCTGATAAACACACATCCTTTACTAAGACAAACCGTTCCTCTGGGGTATCAACATGAAATGTTCTTTCAATTACTGTTGTCCACTGGAGACAGCGAATGATAAACGTGTTCGATTTTGGTCGCTCGGTCTTCATCAGTTGACATTCTAACAGAAAGATAAAATTAGCATGAAAGTGATATTTCTAAATATTATACTTTCACTTGACCTCAATTGCGAAGCATCATTAATAAATACAACTCTGATAATACGCCTCTCATTTCCTATCTCCAACTCCAAATTTTAACCACACTTTGAAAGGGACAGAAAGTTTAACCAAATGTTCCCCTCGTGTGGGCCCTGAGGAGTGGGGAACATCGGGAAATGCAGCATCAATCAATAGCTGATTTTTTTTGAAAACGTTAGAGTACCCAATTCATTTTTTCCAATTAAGGGGCAATTTTAGCGTGACCAATCCAACTACCTTTCACATCTTTGGGTTGTGGGGCGAAACCCATGCAAACACGGGAAGAATGTGCAAACTCCACACTGACAGTGGCCCAGAGCCGGGATTTGAACCTGGGACCTTGGTGCCGTGTGGTTGCAGTGGTAACCATGGCGGCACCGTGCTGCCCTATCAATGGGTAAATCTGATCTGATCAATTTAACAGCAGTACTGGTAGGCACAAAAACAAAAATACCCTCAGGCATGTGCAATGGCATTCGATATGGCAGCATGGTGGCACAGTGGTTAGCACTGCTGCTTCACAGAGCCAGGGACCCAGGTTTGATTCCGGCCTTGGCTGACTGTCTATGTGGAGTTTGCACGTCCTCCGTGTATCTGCGTGGGTTTCTCCCGGTGCTCCGGTTTCCTCCCACAGTCCAAAGATGCGAAGGTTAGAGGATTAGCCATGTAAATTGCCCTTTTGTGTCCAAAGATGTGGAGTTCTGGCATCGGGTAGGGGAGTGGCCCAGGTGGAGTGCTCTTTCAGAGGGTCGGTGCAGATTTGATGGGCCAAATGGCCTCCTTCTGCACTGTAGGGATTCTACGAATACAGAGAAACCTTGCAAATAAAGAGGAAAAGGAAAAAAATGAAAGTTGCTGGAGTTTAAAATAAACCTCAACAACCTGTAGGTAGAATAACTTTTGGGTGCCAATAATTTTATTACAGAAATAAAGGTTAAAGGGATAATATGGAATGAAATAAATTAACTGGAAAAAAACAGAAGACTGCAATGGGAGATATTAAATGACACAATGGGTACGGCCAAGTCTTTAAAAAAATCTACACTTAAAAGGAGCAAAAGGCTTGAAAACGTCAAGTTCCATGATCAAAAAAAAATCTAAAACTCGAGATATTCAATAAAGTTATATCTGGCGTTGTAGAAGGAAACCAGAAGAAATAGCAGAATATTAGCAATTAAACATTAGATGCTGTAACCACATTTTCAAAAACAAATTCACACAGGAAATATCAAAGCATCGGAAGGTGAAAAACATTACTCAGCCCTGTTTGAAAAAGCAAGCAGCCATCCGGCCTAACTGCAGATGGTTAACCTCACATCAGACTAAGAAAGCGGGGAGAAACCATTCAGACTAATATTGCTGTCATATTTCAGGCTGAAAGAAAAACACGCAAAGTCACAGATTTAACAAATAGGTGCAAGTAGGCCATTCAGCCCTTTGAGCCTGCACCACCATTCAATATGATCATAGCTGATCGTGCAAATTCAGTATCCCCCTCCCGCTTTCCCTCCATACCCCTTGATCCCTTTAGCCGCAAGGGCCACGCCCAGCTCCCTCTGGAATATATCCAACGAACTGGCCCCAACAGCTTTCTGTGGTAGAGAATTCTACAAGTTCACAACTCTCTGAGAGACAAAGTTCTTCCTTATCTCAGTCCTGAATGGCTTACCCCTTATTCTTAGGCTGTGACTCCTAGTTCTGGACATCCCCAACATCGGGAACATTCCTCTCACATCTAGCCTGTCCAATCCCATCAGGATTTTAAATGTTTCTATGCGGTCCCCCCTCATTTTCTAAACGCCTGCGAGTACAAGCCCAGTCGATCCAGTCTTTCTTCATACGTCAGTCCTGCCATCCCGGGAATTAGTCTGGTGAACCTTCGCTGGACAATAACAAGAATGTTCTTCCTCAGACTAGAAGACCAAAACAATACTCAAGGTATGGCCTCACTAAGGCCCTGTGTAGCTGCAGCAAGACATCCCTACTCCGATACTCAAATCCTCTTGCTATGAAGGCCCGCATGCCATTAGCTTTCCTCACCACCTGCTGTACCTACATGCAAACCTTCAGTGAATGTTTCACCATGACACCCAGGTCTCGTTGCACTTCCCCTTTTCCTAAACTGCCACCATTCAGATAATAATCTGCCTTCCTGTTTTTGCCATCAAGCGGATAACCTCACATTTACCCACATTGTATTGCATTTGCCAAGTATTTGCCGACTCAGCCAGCCTGTCCCAAGTCATCCTGCAGTCTCTTTACATCCTCCTCCCAGCACACACACTGCACTCACTAATCTGCCATGTCGGCTAACTTACAATCAGGGTACTATCTGACCTCCACTGACCTTCATCCATGTGCAACATGCGAGAATGTGCAACCCAAATGCAGTTGATTACCATTATGACATCCCTCCCGTACCAAATTAAATACGTCATCTTGTTTTCTGTTTTCCTTCTTTGTTGTCTGAACCTGTTTCATTATCCTAAACAGCTTCCCAAATAATGATGTGAATTCTCAAAACCCAACAATAACATTCAAGTCAAACTACCTTCACAGCATTCCAAATTTGAGTATGGCATTTACTAGTCAGTCAAATTTTCCTTCATCACCTGCTGCTTGGTAAATGTAGCTGAGATACGATCGCTGATCTCAAACTTCCTGATCAACACAGATGTCAATCAACTCTAGCATCTCTGACCATATTTTTCATCCAAATAGGGACCCATGAGTTGCTTCATATATGGCCACATATGACAGCAAGACCTCCTTCCAGTCTTTGCCCTCATCCTGAGCAATCCTCACCCCATTTCTCCAAAGATTGTCTTTTTTGTTCCACGTTCCCATTTGCCTGTGCCCAAGTAGGAATCACACTGTGATTCACTATATTCTGTAAATGCCTATGAAATAAGCTCTGACCTACTGTTTGACTGGTAAACTGGTAAACAATTTGACATCCATGATATGTTTTGACAAACTACTGCTCCATATCTTTCTCCATCCTGGCCCCCCATACTATGTTTGAAGGTTCTGCTTGGTATCAACCAATCCCAATGATCCTCATGCACAGGCGTTACCAGTCCAGGCCTAAGCTTTTGAGGCATTCGAGAACACTATTCCCAGATGTTTACAGTTCATTTTGTATAGGGATATACACCTTGACTGGATAATTCAAGTTTCTAGCTTGAGTTCTGTCTGATGTCGTTCAATTCTGGATCTTTGACCCTCTTTTAACCTCTCTGGTTGTTATTGCTCTGGGTTTAGCATGAACTGTCACAAACTGCATGAACGATTCAGCTTCCTTCCCTAGTGAGGATGTGTGTGTTTTTCCTCCCTCAGTACTTGTGACAACAGGTCAGCGATGTTCAGCTTTTCGGCAATGTTAACAACCTTGTACATGTGCTACTGGAGTCTCAAAACCCACCTTTGATTCTGGCACATGTTTACTATCTGGCAGAATAAAATGATCTCTAAGGCTTGAGATCCGTCACAAACTCAAACTCAATGGCAAACAGATATGCATGGAATCTTCCACATGTCCACACCAATCTTAGGGCCTCTTTCTCGGGTTGAAAATATCTCCCTCTCCACATCAGTCAGAGACCTGCTCACTTAGGCAATGATTCTCAAGCCTCCAGCATGCATTTGCACCAGCACTGATCCTAATCCTACTAGACTATGTGGTGAACAATGGGTGAACAACGTACAATTTTTAAATTGAATTTTTATGTCTGCGTTTTTAATTCTGGATCTTTGATCGAAAGACGGTAGAGTGGTTCCAGTTTCACTTTGTTTTTTTGATGAGCCTTGGTGCGAAGAAGTCTGGATGGACCTGTAGCTGAAAGGTCAGTCTTTTGGGTCTGTTTACATGTATATATTTTTTAATGAGGTTTTACCGCACCTGAAGTTAAAGAGATGGGCTTTCCTTTTTGTCATTTGCTTATGTAAACATGCGGGCTAATGTTTGGGGTTTGATGGGAGGATGGGATCGTTGTTATTGATATGGGGATTGGCATATTTGTTGCTGATTATTGTTTATTGTTGGTGGGTGCAAATTTGGGAGAAAATGTGAAAAAGGAGGAGAGTAAAAATATCTTTAAAAAAAAGAGATGGGCTGAAAGTTTAGTGACCTGGAAAACACAAAGTAGAAAAAAAGCCGAGTGACAGGGCTGAAGTGACACAAAGACAGAGACCGACACGGGATAATTCAGTCAGTGCTTGTCAGAGTGTGAAGACAGGGATATTCAGCTCTCTAAGAAATATTACACGGCCACTAGGAGATGAGTTTAGGGAACTCATGTATTCACTCTGTAGTTGAAGCAACAGTGTGTTCAGAGTGTGGTCTTGGGCGTCTTATGGAGAGACACAAGTTGGGTGACAAGCATGAAGTGAATGGTCAAGAATTCACTGGAAGAAAACTGTTTGAGCATGTACCAGTCCCAAGCAAGGAGCTTGTGTGTCAAAAGAATGGTGACTCTTCGATGGTATGTATATAAAGATATTTCTGGGCAAAGGAATATTGGGAAATTGAACCATTTTCTTGAGTTTGTATCGAGATCTATCGACTTTTTGTCTGGTGTGGTTCATTCTTCTTGTTCTAATAAATCGCAAATTGTGTGTGTTAAACATTCATCAGCAGACGCTTGTGAATTTGTTCAGTAACTTTCCTCCATAGTTTCTAACAAAGAAAGTTAGGATCTATCAAGCTCGGTTTCACTCTGGGATCTGACTTGTCCAGTATTAGCAGGAGCAAGGATCATAACAACTGGCGTCTGCTTTGGCTTTTGCATTTGGGGCATATTATACTTAAAGAACCTGTCGAGCTGCCTTTCAAAATCTTTGAGGGCAGCATTCTGTTCTTCATCTAACCTGAACTGTTTATTCTTTCTGGTCAATTTCCTCAATGGATCAGCCAGTGAAATGAAGTTTGGGATATACTTTGCACCATAGTTCATATGTTCCAGGAAACCTCTCACTTTTCTGGCATTTTGTGGTTCACTTCAATTTGATCTTTGGCTGGATTGATTGAGCTTTTGCCCCATGAACATTAACTAGTTGTCATGCCCAGAAAGCACTTGTCTATATTTACCCCAAGACCTGCTGACAACAATCAGCCGATACAAATCTCAGCCTCTTATATGTTCCTCTCTACTGGCTCCATGAATAATGATATACAAAGAACAAAACAGCATAGGAACAGGACCTTCGGCCCTCAAAGCCTGTACTGGTCATGATACCAACCTTTGCCAAAACCCACAGCACTTCCTTGTGCCATATCCCTCTGTACCCATCCTATCTATAGGTTTGTCAAAATGCCGTTTCAACACCATTAATGTATCTGCTTCCACAACCTCCCTTGGCAACGCGTTCCAGGTACTCACCAACCTCTGCGTAAAAAACCTGCCTCATACGTCTCCTCTAAACTTTGCCCCACAGACATTAAACCTATGTCCCCTGGTGACTGACCCCTCCACCTCGGGTGTCTGCCCATCCACTCTATCCATGCCCTTCATAATCTTGTAGACCTCATCAGGTCAGCCATCAACCTCTGTCTTGCGAATGAAAACAGATAGAGTCTATTCAGCCTCTCCACATAGCTAACACCCTCTAGATCAGGCAGCATCCTGGTAAACCTTCTCTGCACCCTCTCCAAAGACTCCACATCCTTCTGGTAGTGTGGCAACCAGAATTGTGTGCAATTTTCGAAGTGCGGCCTTACCAAGGTTCTATACAACTGCAGTATGACTTGCCAGTTTTTAAACTCGATGCCCCATCCAATGAAGGCAAGCATTCCGCATGCTTTCTTGACTACCGTGTCCACTTGCGTTGCCACCTTCAAAGATCTGCACGCCCAGATCTCCCTGGCTTTCTATATTTCGAAGAGTTTTGCCATTTATGGTATATTTCCCCTCTATGTTAGACCAACCAAAATGCATTACCTCACATTTGTCCGGACTAAACTCCATTTGCCATTGCTCTGCCCAAGTCTCCAACCTATGTTCTGCTGTATCCTCTGACAATCCTCAACACGATCTGCCACTCCACCAACCCTGGTGTCATCCAATCACTTACTAATCTGCTAATTTTTCTCCAAATCATTTATTTACACTACAAACAACAGAGGCCCCAGCACAGATCCCTGCGGAACACCACTAGTCACAACCTTCCATTCAGAAAAACACCCTTCTACTGCTACCCTTTGCCATCTGTGACCGAGCCACTTACCACCTCACCTCTAATCCTGTGTGACTTCACCTTTTGTACCAGTTTGCCATGAGGCACCTTGTCAAAGACTTTACTGAAGTCCATGTAAACAACATACACTGCCCTCCCATCATCAATCATCTTTGTCATCTCAATGCTCGATCAAGTTAGTGAGGCACAACCTCCCCTTCATAAAGCCATGCTGACTATCGCTTACGAGTCCATTTGTTTCCAAATGGGTATAAATCCTGTCCTTGAGAAGTCTCTCCAATAATTTACCTATAACTGACATGAGGCTCACCGGCCTATAGTTTCCAGGATTATCCCCGCTACCTTTCTTAAACAGTGGTACCACATTAGCTATTTTCCAGTCCTCTGTAATCTCACCTGTAGCCAATGAGGATAAAAAGATGTCATCAAGGCCTCAGCAATTTCCTCTCTTGCTTCCCTCAGTATTCTGGGATAAATCCCATCCGGCCCAGGAGACTTATCTACCTTAATATATTTTAAAAGATCCATTACCTCCTCCTTTTCGATGTTAACCTGATCCAGACTGTCCACACACCCTACGCAAGAATCATATTCCACAAAGTCCCTTTCCTTGGTGAACACCATGCAAAGTACTAATTTAGTAACTCGCCCATTTTCTCTGGCTCAACACATAGATTCTGTCCTTAAGTGGTCCAATCTTTTCCAATCATCTGTGATATTGGCTGTTGCTGGGATCCCTCATGTCATCTTATGGCAGTGGTAGGTAATCTGCAGCCCAGGAGCATCATGCAGCCCATCAGGGCTCTGAGTGAGGTCTGTGGGACATGTTGTTGGCCGTTGCCTGTGCACAGAGTTGCCACATTCTGCTGGTTTCCATCCACGCAGCTTTTTTCTGGCCGGTATAACTGAAGTGATCACATAAAGCACGGGCAAGTGAAGTGAGACAAGTAATTTTTTTTTTTTAAATTACATTTAGAGTACCCAATTATTTTTTTCCAATTAAGGGGCAATTTAGCGTGCCCAATCCACCTAACCTGCACATATTTGGGTTGTGGGGGTGAAACCCACGCAGGCACGGGGAAGTGAGACACATACGGAGTGCACACAACATTGAATGTGAGAGCCGTGTGCTTCCTCTGCAAGAAACGCAAATATTTTTGTTTTTACCACATGAAGGTGGTGACAGTTCTATTAATATACGACACACTTTCTATAACATTTGAAATATTCAGCTTGCACTAAGTGTAATCAATCTTATTCAAGAATCATTGTTAGTGAACAAACCCGATTTCAATCTTGCAGCCCGCTGATTTGAAGGAGGGTCACTCATTAGCCTCGGTTCCCCATCACTAGTTATGGGTTTCTTGTTGACAAATCTTTGGTGACACATTGATGCCAAATAGCAATCTCTTGTATCAAAAGTCCACAATGAGTGAAAAAAGTTGGAATTTTCCACAATCAGAATAAAACAACAGCTGGTGGTATCCCCATTTAAAGTCTAATTTGGAAGATAGCTTGCTTGTCGGCAACTCTTGTAACACTGGTCTACAGTGAGAATTGGGTGACTTTTTTTTTACTACCGCTTCATTCACCTATTGCACATCAACACGGAGTCTAATGTTACCATTTGGTTTCGACAACGACAAAAGGGCTGATCCACTGTGTTGGTCCGTCAACTGGCTCGATGATGTCTTGCTCGATCAGTTCCTTGACCTTTGCTTCAACCGTTCCTCTCAGACAAAAATATGTTCTGTTTCCAGGCTGAGCTTTAGGCAATGGTTAATCTCACTTGGCGGTTGTGCAACTTCCCATTTCCTTGAAGTACTAAACACCCTCACTAAGCTTCGTATAGGATTTCACAGAATTCACTTGATGTGCAGCTTCCACGAGATTTTAGATCTGCTTTTTGACACATTTGAGACGTCTTCTTGGTCTTCAGTTCCTCCCACAGTGCTCTGTTGATGACAATCGCTGTCACAGCCTGAATTTACAATAATGCTCACTTCAACAACCACCGGAACTAACTCAGGGTTGCTCCCACTGACAACAGAAAACACATATCCATGATTGTTATCCACGTCCTCACTCTGCATCTTCTTCAACTTATCTCGTACTTGTGCTACTTTCGTCTTTCCTTTACGAGGTTTGCCAGCTTTCTTTCAGTTCAGCTTTGCTTCTGCACTTCTTGGCACAATAGTCCTTGCCGCCACATTTTCTACAGATCTTCCCCAGGGTAAAGCAGCAGGAATCAGTTCCACAGTGCCCATATTGGAACCTCTGAACCACCCACCGAAACACTCTCAGCATTTTTCTGCTTACATTTGCACATGCCTGGATTCTGTTGTGCTCCTTGGTTAATCTCAATTTTTATCATGCCAGCAGCATGGATGGGACCCAGTTTCATACTGTGAAATTGTCCATCCACGACTTCCAATGTGGCTGATATTTTCAAAATGTCTTCCAGCATAGTTACCTCCTTTTTCCAGTAGCTTGTGCCCAACTTACCAAGCTTGCACTATTGGACCACCTGGTCCATTATTTAGTTATTCAAATTTGATGCTAAATAATTACATCCATCCAATGCCTGTCTCAAACGGGGTCGCAAATTTGGTTTTGGCTTCCCCTACTTTCTGGCTCAACTGAAACAGGGCGGAACGGCGGCGCAGTGGTTAGCACTGCTACCTCATGGCGCCAGGGACCCGGGTTCGATCCCAGCCCTGGGTCACAGTCCATGTGGCGTTTGCACAATCTCCCTCTGTCTGCGTGGGCCTCTCCCCCACAACCCAAAGATGTGCAGATAGGTGGATCGGTCACGCTAAATTGCCCCTTAATGGAAAAGAAAATGAACTTGAAATTTATTTTTAAAAGCTGACAGAAACATGCCTTTGGAATGTGACATTTGGCATCACCACATAAACCTGCAAAGATTTCATTGCACGGTCATAGTCTGGTTTAGCACTGTGGCTGGTTTAGCACAGTGGGCTAAATAGCTGGCTTGCAATGCAGAACAATGCCAGCAGCGTGGGTTCAATTCCCGTCCCAGCCTCCCCGAACAGGCACCAGAATGAGGCGACTAGGGGCTTTTCACAGTAACTTCATTGAAGCCTACTCGTGACAATAAGCCATTTATAATAATAATAATAATTATTATTAGTCCACCTTCTCTCCCGCATCCCTTGCCATCGCAACGCACTGAAGAACAATAAGGCCCATTGCTGTGCTTTCTGCGCCACGCCCAAAAACAGACTGTAACTGTCAGCACAGGCTTCAAACTCCTCCAGGCCACAGTTTCCAGTTCACGCTGACAGTCCCCTGCCAGATCAGATGGTTCAATTCTCCATCAGCAGACATGATCCGCAGCAGCAAAGGCCATGACACAACCCTAAATATCTCTGCATTTCTCCTCGCCGCCATTGCCGCATCTCAGGCTGAAGGAACAAAGTTCAAAGTCATGTTGGCTAACTTCTGACAATGCACCATCTGACCTTGGCTAACCTTCATCAGTACACAACGTGTGACACAGTACAACCCAAGTAGCCAAAGGCATCTGGTTAGCATTATGGCAATAACTGCACATTTGAAAAAATATGATCGAATTAAAGACAGTCAACACAGATTTGTAAATGATGCGTCATGCTCGATTATTTCCACGGAATTCTTTGAAAAATTAGAGTATAAAGAAAGAATGAACTGAATTTGGATTTTCAAGAACTAATTGACAAAATGCCACCTAAGGGACTTGTTGCATTAATTAAAGTCAAAGATATTCAAAGATCCAGGAAAGGCTGAAGGATAGAAAGCAGAGGCTGCGACGAAATGAATGCTCTTGGGACTGCCAAGAGGTGTAGGGGCTTGCCCATGGATGTACGTTGGAACCTCCCTTGTTCTCTCGATAAACAAATGACTTGCACAACAGCAGTAATGATGTTCAATTTTGCACATCTCAAACTGTGGGAAAAAATGCAGGAGGTTGCAAGATGAGTCAGGCAGATTAAGGAAGTTGGCAGATGTGCGCCGCATGCAATTCAACATCCATGGGTAGAAGCAGTACATTTTCAAAGTGAGTATGGAGGCAGAGTGCATTCATATTCCAAATAATCAAATTAATCAACAAGGGGGAGGAACAGAGAGATCCAGGAGTGTAGATACACAAGTTTTTTTAAAGCAGAAAAATCCATATAAAAGTCTATTAAAAGTACAACATTGGAGCATTAAACATAAAGCAAAGAGGTGACATGCACCTTGAGGCAATTTTTAGGGTGCTGTTCATGGGAATGTCAGACTTGGGACAGGATTTTTAAAATGCTTACAGCACAGGAGGCATTTTGGGTTGTCAAGTCTGTGTTGGCCCCTCTGAAAGAGCAACTCATCTCATCCGAGTCCCCTGCCCTTTCTCCATAAGCCCTTTTCATTTTCTTTCCAGGTAATTATCCAATTCTCTTTCGTAGACTTTGATTGGACCTGCGTCTACCAAACTTGAAGGCAACGTAATCCAAATCCTAACCACTCAACTGTGTGAAAGTATTTTTCCTCATGGTGCTGTTGCTTCTTTTTCCAACCACCTAAAATCAGTGTGCTCTGGTTCTTGATCATTCCACCAATAGGAACTGTCTCTCCCCATCTTGGACTCTCGGGCCAAATCATAATTTTGAACAACTCCATCAATTCTCCCCTCAACCTCCTCTTCAAGGAAAACAGTCCCACCTTCTCCAATCTATCTAAATGAAGTTAGTCATTCCCGGAACCATTCTCTACCGCCTTCCCATCCGGAACTGGAGATAATGAGCTCTAACTTGTGTGGAGTATCGGTTATGATCAATTTGCCACTCTGCTCCTGTTTACTGGCATTAAAATCCAGTGACCTCCCAACTCAGGCCAGGTGAGAAAATTGTAGTGCAGCGGGTTCCTGAGGCCTCAGGTCGAGTGCAGGAGAATCGAGGGAAAGGAGGACATTTCCCCCCACCTTTGTTTTTTCACAGCATCAGCTATCGTAAAGTAGATACATTTAGTGGTAAACTTTGAGTTGCCAGGGAGAAGGCAAGTAGGTAGGAACGTTGGAGAGGTGCATTCAGTGGGAGAGGGGGGGATGGTCAGCGGGTAGGTAGGAGAGGGAAGAGGAATTGCAGTAGAGTGGCTGGTGTGGGGACCAGGTGGTCATTTGGGGGAGCTGGTCGGGTGGTCAGTTGCCGGATGCTCAGGAAGTTTTGGGGGGGGGGGGGGGGGGGGGGGGGGGGGTAGTCAATACTATAGTTACCCAGGCGTTGGAAGTACTTTCATTTCCTGGGTAACCATTAGTGGAAGACAGTTGGAACCATTCAAAGATAGCAATTTAAATCAGAGTATCAGATGGCAGGCCAATTGCATAAAAGGAATTTTTAATTTTCTAGGCAATTGCTATGCAATCCTTTCATGCGCACATCTATGGGATACACACTCACATACACAGCACCTCCCCCTGGGAGATCAATACGCCACAGAACCATAGAATCCCTACAGTGCCGAAGGAGGCCATTCAACCCATCGGGTCTGCACCAAAACTCTGAAAAAGCCTAGGCCCATTCTCCCACCCTATCCCTGTAACCTCACCTAACCTGAAATCCCTAGATACGAAGGGGCAATCATAACATGGCCAATCCACCTAACCTGCAGATCTTTGGACTGTGGGAGGAAACCGGTGCTCCCAGGGGGAACCCACGCATACACCGTTTCACAACAAAAACAATTGGCAGACCTCCCTGGTCTAGCTGCAAGTATCCCTCCTCAGCTGTTGTCAGCATGCTTGACGCAACTCTAATGGGTGTTTCAGATCCGTCCTCCATCAGATATGAGAGTACTGCCCTGACACCAAAAGGCGAGGCGTCACATGATAGAATGAGCTGTCTTATCTGATCAAAGTGAGCCGGCAAATTAGATGATTGCAGAAACGCTTTCAAGTCCTTGAAAGCCCTCGTCTTGTGTTGGCCTCTACTTTCATTTGGTCACTTTGTGGAGCAACAGATACAATGGCACCAACACTGCTGAAAGGTCTGGCAGAAAATTCCCAGATATTCCACCTTCTGTGCCTGGAAGATGCTTTTCTACACTTCAGACACAGACCTGCCTCGGAAAATCTCTGCAACACGTGATCCAAGTTATTGATGTGCGCCTCCCAAGTTTTCCCTGCGATCAGGATAACGTCCAAATAAACTGCCACACGGGGAATCCCCTGCAACAGATTGTTCAATGGCCTTGGGCAAATTGGAAACGCACCAAAAACCAGACGGTTGTATTTGAACAAACCCTTGTGGGTGTTGAATGTGACAGTGTTTTGAGTCCTCCTTTAACAAGAGCTGCTGGCAAGCTTGACTCATGTCAAGTTTGGGGAACATCTTGTCCCCCCCCCCCCCCATCAGAGTTGAAAACAGATCTTCTACCCCAGCAACGGGTAAGTGTCCAGCTTGGAAACCTGATTAATGGAAGTTTGTAACCCCTACATCTATGCACAGTACCATCACGTTTAAAAACTGGCACAATTAAAACTGCCCAACGTGAGAACTGAATGGGTTCAATGGTTCCTAGCCTTTGCAGCCACTCTAACACTTCCGCCACTTTCTCTTTCATGGTGCAGGGGACTGTCCTGGGCTTGAAAACGCAAGGAGTACCCTGAGGATCAATGGAAAATTTGGATTGGATTGGATTGGATTTGTTTGTCACGTGTAACGAGGTACAGTGAAAAGTATTTTTCTGCGAGCAGCTCAACAGATCATTAAGTACATGGAAGAAAATGGAATAAAATAAAATACATAATAGGGCAACACAACATATACAATGTAACTACATAAGCACTGGCATCGGATGGAGCATACAGGATGTATTGTTAATGAGGTCAGTCCATAAGAGGGTCATTTAGGAGTCTGTTGACAGTGGGGAAGAAGCTGTTTTTGAGTCTGTTTGTGTGTGTTCTCAGACTTCTGTATCTCCTGCCCGATGGAAGAAGTTAACTGCAGTGTCCCGCAATGTACACAGTTTGTCTCTGAAAACCACAGGATATTGCTGAATGACTTTTTCTGTCACTTTTGTGTGTTTTATCTCACTCCAGTTATACAGAATTTTCCTGAACCAGCCACGTCAGAGTAGACTAGATCAGTGCCCTTTTACTACCAGGAGCCGTGCTCTTGCTTCTTGACTGTTATGCACAATGTCCACCTGAAATGTTCCAAGTAATGGTACAGACTCACCAGTGTAAGATAGAAGGTTGATCCCTGCCTGAGTAAGAGCAAGCGCCTTCTTATAGCCTCAAATCCTGCTGAAGGTCTCCTCATTGATGACAGATGCAGAGTCCCCTTGGCCACCACTCGATTATGTTGCTGTCCATTGATCTCCACTGTAGAATAAATAGGCTCTGTGTGCACCTCACTTACATTGAACATGTGGTAGCTGCACACCTCTTCATTCTCTGTGCTTTCCAGGTAATGCGTAGCAGACTGTGGCTTCTTTGAATCTGAAATTCCCTGCCCAAACTTTGACTTGCTCTTAAGCACACCTGCACGTTTTAGCCAAATGTCCCTTCTTGCTGCAATTGTGGCACAAAGTATCGCTGTGCCTCCACACCTGAAACGTTCCACTGCATTTACCTTTCTGTTTGCTAGCTCTTTCCTTACTTCGTGCACTGCACCTGCCTGTGCACCACTATGTGCCTTTTGAATATTCTTTGCATTGCTGGCAGCCATCTCCATGCCTCAGAAAGTTTTAGAGCCTTCTTGAAAGTTAGCGATGCTTCCCCCCCAACAAACAGTATGTGGTTTTCATTACTGTCACAGACCAAATCGGTCTCTGAGCGTATCCTCTAACACTGCCCCAAACTCTTGTGCTCAGAGTCGACGCAGTTCAGCAGCAAAAGCAGCTGCAGACTGTCCTGCCTTCTGAACATAACTATGGAACTTAAAAAATGTTGGACAATTACTGAGGGCTTAGGATGATGATTATTCTGAACAAGTGCAATTAACTCTGCACACAAAATGCCCCCCAGTTTCCGTGGCGTTGCTAAATTCCTCATCAGCTTGTAACTCTTTGCCCCACACACACTTAGGAGAACTGAGCACTTTTTAGCCTCATCTGCAATTCCATTTGCCAGGAAAAAATGTCCCAACCTTTCCACATACTCAGTCCAGTCCTCTTGCCCCTCCACAAACTCACTGATAGTCCTCAACATAGGCAGTGCCGCAAACCACCTTGCAAGCTAACTACTTACTGTCCAAAACTTTGTGCCATCAGGATGGGTCACATCTGAACCAGAGGGGCACCAATATCCTGGGAGGGAAATTTGCTACAGCTCTTCGGGAGGGTTTAAACTAATTTGGCAGGGGTAGGAAACTGATTTGTAGTCCAGGAGATAGTGTTGCTGGAATTCAGGAAGTTGAGGGTAGTGCAGTACTGAGGAAGGTACCAAAGTCACAAAAGTGGACCTGCAGGTATGAAGGTGGTTTGAAATGTGTCTACTTCAATGCGAGGAGCATCAGGAATAAGGTTGGTGAGCATGGATTGATACCTGGGACTACGATGTTGTGGCCGTTATGGAGACGTGGATAGAATAGGGGCAGGAATGGTTGTTGGAGGTGCCGGGGTTTAGATGTTTCAGTAAGATTTAGGAAGGTGGTAAAAGAGGTGGAGGAGTAGCATTGTTAATCAAGGATAATATAATGGTTGCATAAAGGCAGTTTCAGGAGGATCTGTCTGAGGTAGTGTGGGCTGAAGTTAGAAATAGGAAAGGAGTGGTCACTTTGTTAGGAGTTTTCTATAGGCCCCCAAACAGTAACAGAGATGTGGAGGAGAAGATTGCAATGCAGATTTTGGATAGGTGCGGTAATCACAGGGTAGTTGTCATGGGTGACTTTAACTTTCCAAATATTGATTGGAGCCACGATAATTCGAATAGCTTGGATGGGGCTGTTTTTATTCAGTGTGTGCAGGAGGGTTTCCTCACACAATATGTGGATAAACCGACAAGAGGCGGGGCCACATTGGATTTGGTACTGGGTAATGAACCAGGCCAAGTGTTAGATTTGGTGTGGGAGAGCAGTTTGGAGATAGTGACCACAATTCGGTGACTTTCACTGTAGCAATGGAGAGGGATGGGAACATACGGCAGGGCAAGTTTTATAACTGGGGGAAGGGTAATTACGATGCGATTAGGCAAGAATTGGGGAGCATAAGATGGAAACAGGAACTGTCAGGGATAGGCACAATTGAGATGTGGAGCTTGTTCAAGGAGCAAATACTGTGTGTCCTTGATATGTATGTCCCTGTCAGGCAGGGAGGAAATGGTCGAGTGAGGGAACCATGGTTCACAAAAGAAGTTGAATGTCTTGTCAAGAGGAAGAAGGGGGCTTATGCAAGAATGAGAAAACAAGGTTCAGTTAGGGCACTTGAGGGATACAAGATAGCTAGGAAGGAGCTCAAGAAGGGGCTTAGGAGAGCTAAGAGGGGGCATGAGAAGTCGTTGGTGGGTAGGATCATGAAAACCCCAAGGCTTTTTACACTTATGTGAGGAATAAAAGAATGACCAAGGTGAAGTTAGGGCAGGTCAAGGACAGTAGTGGGGACGTGTGCATGGAGTCTGAAGATACAGGAGAGGCCCTAAATGAATAATTTTCTTCAGTGTTCACAAAGGAGAGGAGCCATGTTGTTGAGGAGGATAGTGCGAAACAGGCTGGTAGGCTGGAGGAGGTAGATATTCGGAAGGAAGATGTGTTAGAAACTTTGAGAAGCCTGAGGATAGATAAGTCCGCTGACCTGATGGTATATATCCCAGGATTCTTTGAGAGGTGAAGGATGAGATTGCAGAGCATTTGGCTTTGATCTTTATGTCCTCACTGTCTACAGGAATAGTGCCAGAAGATTGGAGAGAGGCGAATATTGTACCCTTGTTCAAGAAAGGGAATGGGTATAACCTGAGAATTTTAGGCCAGTTAGTCTCACACGGTCACAGTTAAATTATTGGAAAGGGTCCTGAGAGATAGGATTTATGATCATTTACAGCTTAATCCAGGATAGTCAGCACGGATTTGTAAGGGGTAAGTCTTGCCTCACAAGTTTGATTGTATTCTTTGGCACATAGATGAAGGTAGAGCAGTTGATGTCGTATACATGGATTTTAGTAAGGCGTTTGATAATGTGCCCCATGGTCGGCTCATGCAGAAAGTAAGGAGGCATGGCATAGAGGGAAATTTGGCCGTTTGGATCAGTAACTGGCTATTACATAGAAGACAGAGGGTGGTGGTAGATGGTAAATTTTCATCCTGGAGCCCAGTCACCAGCTGTGTACCACAGGGATCAGTGCAGGGTCTCTGCTATTTGTGATTTTTATCAATGACTTGGAAGATGGAGTTGAAGGTTGGGTTAGTAAATTTGCTGATGACACCAAGATTGGTGGAGTAGTGGATAATGTGGAGGGCTGTTGTAGGCTGCAAAGATACATTGATAAGATGCAGAGCTGGGCTGAAATGTGGCAGATGGAGTTTAACCCTGATAAGTGTGAGGTGATTCATTTTGGTAGGCCAAATTTGAATGCGGATTACAGGGTTAACGGCAGGGTTCTGAAGAATGTGGAGGAGCAGAGAGATCTCAGAGTTCATGTCCATAGATCTCTGAAAGTTGCCACCCAAGTGGATAAAGCCGTGAAGAAAGCCTATAGTGTGTTAGCATTTATTAACAGGGGTATTCAGTTTAAGAGCTGTGAGGTTATGCTGCAGCTGTACAAGACCTTGGTTAGACCACATTTGGAGTATTGTGTACCGTTCGGGTCACCTCATTATAGGAAGGATGTGGAAGCTTTGGAAAGTTTGCAAAGGAGATTTACCAGGATGCTGCCTGGACTGGAGGGTAGGTCTTATGAGGAAAGGTTGAGGGAGCTAGGGCTTTTCTCATTGGAGCGAAGGAGGATGAGAGGTGACTTAATTGAGGTGTATAAGATGATGAGAGGGATAGATAGAGTGGACGTTCAGCGACTTTTTCCTCGGGGGGATGTAGCTATTACAAGGGGGCATAACTATAACTATAAGGTTCATGGTGGAAGATATAGGAGGGATGTCAAAGGTAGGTTCTTTACTCAGAGAGTGGTTGGGGTGTGGAACGCACTCCCAGCTATGGTAGTGGAGTCGGACACGTTAGGAACTTTCAAGTGGTTATTGGATAGGCATAGGAGTGCACTAGAACAGTGCTCTTCAAAGTCGGGGGCGCAACCCGCGGGTGGGTCGCGGGCGGGTGTCGGGAGGGTCGCGGAGCCATTGTCCGCGGCGCTCCCGATCACGCAAATCCCCGCGTAGCAGCCGGCTTTTCATAACACCGACTGCAAGCAGCCGCGACCATATTTTAAAAAGAATTTGGCCGCATTGCACATGATGATCGGCACGCATGCACATTCCGCAAATGTGTTTTTAAAAAATTGGTCGCATTGCGCATGCGCGTCGATAATCGGGCACGCATGCGCAGTGCAGCCGCTTTTTTTTTTTACCGGTTGCAGCTTTTTGTTTCACAAGTTCTGTAGTAGTTTTTATTCATTTATTTTATTCATTTGATTTTTTTTTTATTTATTTTATTCATTTTATTTGTTTTACAAGTTCGGGGGGGGGGGGGTTTATTCATTTTTTTCATTTATTTTACTCATTTTATTTTTTTTACAAGCTTGGGGCAGGGGTTTATTTGATAAAACTTTACAGGAAAAAAATTCGGAACTTTGGACAGATGGATACTCCATACTTTCCGACACAGGAAGGCTTCACCTTCATCCACCAGGTTCCATTGGAGGAGCGTCTACGAGGGCCAAAGGGACCCAAAACCATTTCCTCCATTTTTGGCAGCAGCAAACAAGGTAAGAGAAAATGGTGGGTCGCGCAGGTCGGCCGGGTTGGGTCCTGAAGGTTGGCCGGTTGGTAAAAGTGGGCCCCCGGAAAAAAAGTTTGAAGAACACTGCACTAGAATGATTGGGAGTAGGTTGATTTGATCTTAATTTCAGACTAGTTCGGCACAACATCGTGGGCCGAAGGGCCAGTATTGTGCTGTACAGTTATATGTTTTATCACGTTATACCTCGAAGTGCTTTCTTGTCCTTTTTAATCGTCACCAGAAAGATGTAGTAACGTGACTACAAGGTAGAGACAACCGGTGCTTGACTAAGGCAGATAATGAACGTTTGGAAAGGAACAAATTGCCTGTCTATACGAGAGTTAACAGTGTGAATCAGGGGTTCTCAAACTGTAGTCCTCGGAACCCAGGATGTCGGTGAGAAGATGGGTGCGTTTTTGAAAACTGAAATATGCTGCAGAGCTATTGTCCAATCAGTTGTTGGCTATTGGACGAGCCTGGATAGAGGAGTGATCAGAAGAGAGGGACTCAGAGCGGGCACTGGAGAATTGGGGGCGGGGGGTTCAATGCAGGCCTTGGGGCAAAGGCGAGAGAGATAGCGATAAAAGAGATGAGGAGAGATGAGGAGAGAGATGAGGAGAGAAAAAAAAACAGAGCGAGAGAGACGAGGAGAGAGAGAGAGAGACGAGAAAAGAGAGAGGGAGAGAGAGAGAGACGAGAAGAGAGAGAGGGAGAGAGAGAGACGAGAAAGAGAGAGAGGGAGAGAGGAGACGAGACGAGAGGAGAGACGAGGAGAGAGAGGAAGAGAGAGGCGAGGAGATGAGAGAGACGAGAGAGAGAGAGAGAGGAGAGAGGAGAGAGAGAGAGAGAGACGAGGAGAGAGAGAGAGAGAGAGAGAGGGAGAGAGAGAGAGAGACGAGGAGAGAGACGGGGAGAGAGAGACGAGGAGAGAGAGAGAGAGAGAGAGAGAGAGAGAGAGACAAGGAGAGTATGTGTGTACCGTTCGGGTCACCTCATTATAGAAGGTGGAAGCTTTGGAAAGTTTGCAAAGGAGATTTACCAGGATGCTGCCTGGACTGGAGGTAGGTCTTATGAGGAAAGGTTGAGGGAGCTAGGGCTTTTCTCATTGGAGCGAAGGAGGATGAGAGATGACTTAATTGAGGTGTATAGATGATGAAGGGATAGATAGAGTGGATGTCAGTGACTTTTCCTCGGGGATGTAGCTATTACAAGGGGCATAACTATAACTATAAGGTTCATGGTGGAGATATAGGAGGGATGTCAAAGGTAGGTTCTTTACTCAGAGTGGTTGGCACGTGGGATGCACTCCCAGCTATGGTAGTGGAGTCGGACACTTTAGGAACTTTCAAGTGGTTATTGGATAGGCATAGGATGCACTAGAACAGTGTTCTTCAAAGTCGGGGGCGCAACACGCGGGTGGGTCGGGGCGGGTGTCGGGAGGGTCGCTGAGCCATTGTCCGCAGCCCTCCCGATCGCGCAAACCGCGTAGCAGCCGGCTTTTTCATAACACCGGCTGCAAGCAGCGCGCCCATATTTTAAAAAAAATTTGGCCGCATTGCTCATGATGATCGGCACGCATGCACATTCCGCAAACGCGTTTGTAAAAAATTGGTCTCATTGTGCATGCGCGTCGATAATCGGGCACGCATGCGCAGTGCAGCCGCTTTTTTTTTTAAACGGTTGCAGCTTTTTGTTTCACAAGTTCTGTAGTAGTTTTATTCATTTATTTATTCATTTGATTTTTTTTTCATTTATTTATTCATATTATTTGTTTACAAAGTTCGGGGGTTATTCGTTTTTTTCATTTATTTTACTCATTTTATTTTTTTACAAGCTTGGGACAGGGGTTATTTGATAAAACTTTACAGGTAAAAATTCAGAACTTTTGACAGATGGATACTCCAACTTCCGACACAGGAAGGCTTCACATCATCCAACAGGCTCCATTGGATGAGCGTGTACGAGGGCCAAAGGGACCCAAAACCATTTCCTCCATTTTGCAGCAGCAAACAAGGCAAGAGAAAATGGTGGGTCACAAGGTCGGCCGGGTTGGGTCTGAAGGTTGGCCGGTGGTTAAAATGGGCCCCCGGAAAAAAAAGTTTGAAGAACACTGCACTAGAATGATTGGGAGTAGGTTGATTTGATCTTAGTTTCAGACTAGTTCGGCAACAACATGTGGGCCGAGGGCCTGTACTGTGCTGTACGGTTCTATGTTTTATCACATTACACCTCAAAGGCTTTCTTGTCCTTTTTAATCCTCGTCACCAGAAAGATGTAGTAACGTGACTACAAGGTAGAGACAACCGGTGCTTGACTAAGGCAGATAATGAACGTTTGGAAAGGAACAAATTGCCTGTCTATACGAGAGTTAACAGTGTGAATCAGGGGTTCTCAAACTGTAGTCCTCGGAACCCAGGATGTCGGTGACAAGATGGGTGCGTTTTTGAAACTGAAATATACTGCAGAGCTATTGTCCAATCAGTTGTTGGTATGGACGAGCCTGGATAGAGGAGTGATCAGAAGAGAGGGACTCAGAGCAGGCATGGAGAATTGGGGGCGGGGGTTCAATGCAGGCCTTGGGGGGGCAAAAAGCGAGAGAGAGAGATAGCGATAAGAGAGATGAGGAGAGAGAGGAGAGAGATGAGGAGAGAGAAAAAAAAACAGAGAGCGAGAGAGAGAGAGAGAGACGCGAGAGAGAGGAGGAGAGAGAGCGGAGAGAGAGAGAGAGAGAGGAGAGAGAGAGAGAGACGAGAAAAGAGAGAGGGAGAGAGGAGACGAGAAGGAAGAGAGAGGACGGGGAGAGAGAGAGAGAGAGAGAGAGACGAAGAGAGAGAGAGACGAGGAGAGAGAGACGGGGAGAGAGAGACGGGGAGAGAGACGACGAGAGAAGAGAGAGAGTGAGAGAGAGGGAGAGAGAGAGAGAGAGAGAGAGAGAGAGAGAGAGAGAGAGAGAGAGAGAGACTTATGCTGAATCACCCTCCACTGCTGCCTCCACCCTCAATTCAAAATCTTTTTTGCCCTAAGATTGTGATCTATCAGCTGTTTGCTACTCTCGCTAGCCCATGAGAACTAACTTCTTCTAGAATTACCCTTTGCCCTTACTGAATTCACTTCTTTAGTTCTCTACTATCTCCCTTCAGACACTCTCTTAGCTCAACTTGTCCACGGGGTCTTACTCTCTCGATCAGATTTCCTACTGTTGACCACTGAACTTCCCTTCTGTCATAATATCCACTCGTGTATATAATGAGATGCAGACAGGCAGTGATTAACATACAGGATAACCAATGAACACACACGACACAGAACAACCAATCACCAGACAGGACACCACCACTATAAAGCCCACAGGGCATTAAGACTCTCCCTCTCACAGGACACACGATTGAGATAGTTAAGAGTGCACAAGCCAGTGAGCATCTTCTCCATGTGGTAGAGAGCGAGTCTGGTCAAGCCAGTAGGAGGTTATCAGTTAGATTAATAGAGTGTCAACCCACAGCAGATTATGTACAGCAATCAGCAAGTTCAATAAAAGAGTGTTGGACCATCTCCTGTGTCGGAAGCCTGTTTCTAGTTTCACTGCATCCAGTTGCAGTCAACGTTGAACTAACTCACTTAACACATCATGCAAAAATCTGTCCACCGCAAAACTCATCCAAAATCAGTCGTCAGTTTCTAAAATGATACACAGCTCCACCTCCTCCACCAGTCTTGACCTTTTCTCTGGCTCCAAACTGGTCAACTGCTCATCTACACATAGTATTGGAGAAGCAGAATTTCTTCCAATTAACCATTGGGAAGAGAGAAATCATTGTCTTCGGTCTTTATCATAAACTCCATTCTCCTGCTCTTCATTTCTTCCTCGCTGGCAGCTGTCCTGAGGCTGAACCAGACTATTCACGATCTTCAGGACATATGACCCGAGATGAGTTCCTCACCTCGCATCCACACCATCGCTAAAATTGCATATTTGCACCTCGACACATCACCCGACTCGAACCTCGCCTCAGCTTATCGGCTTCTGAAGCCCTCATCCATACCTTTGCGACCTCTAAACTTAATTACTCCAACGCATTTCTGACCGTCTCCCACATTTCCCTCCACAAACCGGAGGTCATTCAAAACTCTGCTGCCCAAGTTCCAACTCAATCCATGGCCTCAGCTCTCCCCATCTCTGTAATCTACTTCAGCCCTCACACTCCCTGAGATCTTTGTGCTCTGCAAATTCTCAGCTCAGATCTTCCGGTCTCCAATAATTGGCGAGAACCACACAGACTTGGGCACTTTGTTCTCTACTTAGAACATAGAACATAGAACGATACAGCACAGTACAGGCCTTCGGCCCTCGATGTTGCACCGACATGGAAAAAAAAAACTAAAGGCCATCTAACCTACACTATGCCCTTATCATCCATATGCTTATCCAATAAACTTTTAAATGCCCTCAATGTTGGCGAGTTCACTACTGTTGCAGGTAGGCATTCCACGGCCTCACCACTCTTTGCGTAAAAAACCCACCTCTGACCTCTGTCCTATATCTATTACCCTCAATTTAAGGCTATGTCCCTCGTGCTAGCCACCTCCATCTGCGGGAGAAGGCTCTCGCTGTCCACCCTATCTAACCTCTGATCATTTTGTATGCCTCTATTAAGTCACCTCATAACCTTTTCTCTCTAACGAAAACAACCTCAAGTCCATCAGCCTTTCCTCATAAGATTTTCCCTCCATACCAGGCAACATCCTGGTAATATCCTCTGCACCCGTTCCAAAGCTTCCACGTCCTTCCTATAGTGAGGCGACCAGAACTGTACGCAATACACCAAATGCGCCGTACTAGAGTTTTGTACAACTGCAACATGACCTCATGGCTCCGGAACTCAATCCCTCTACCAATAAAGGCCAACACACCATAGGCCTTCTTCACAACCCTATCAACCTGGGTGGCAACTTTCAGGGATCTATGTACAGGACACCGAGATCCCTCTGCTCATCCACACTACCAAGAATTTTACCATTAGCCAAATATTCCGCATTCCTGTTATTCTTTCCAAAGTGAATCACCTCACACTTCTCCACATTAAGCTCCATTTGCCACCTCTCAGCCAGCTCTGCAGCTTATCTATGTCCGTCTGTAACCTGCACATCCTTCCGCACTGTCTACAACTCCACCGACTTTAGTGTCGTCTGCAAATTTACTCACCCATCCTTCTGCGCCCTCTCTAGGTCATTTATAAAATGACAAACAGCAACGGCCCCAGAACAGATCCTTGTGGTACGCCACTCGTAACTGAACTCCATTCTGAACATTTCCCATCAACTACCACTCTCTGTCTTCTTTCAACTAGCCAATTTCTGATCCACATCTCTAATCACCCTCAATCCCCCTCCGTATTTTCTGCAATAGGACCGTGGGGAACCTTATCAAACGCTTTACTGAAATCCATATACACCACATCAACTGCTCTACCCTCGTCTACCTGTTCAGTCACCTTCTCAAAGAACTCGATAAGGTTTGTGAGGCATGACCTACCCTTCAAAACCATGCTGACTATCCCTAATCATATTATTCCTATCTAGATGATTATAATCGTATCTTTTATAATCCTCTCCAAGACTTTACCCACCACAGACGTTAGGCTCACCGGCCTATAGTTAGGGGTTATCTCTACTCCCCTTCTTGAACAAAGGGACCACATTTGCTATCCTCCAGTCCTCTGGCACTATTCCTGTAGCCAATGATGACCTAAAAATCAAAGCCAAAGGCTCAGCAATCTCTTCCCTGGCTTCCCAGAGAATCCTAGGATAAATCCCATCAGGCCCCGGGGACTTATCTATTTTCCTTGTCCAGAATTGCCAACACTTCTTCCCTACGCACTCAATGCCATCTATTCTAATAGCCTGGGTCTCAGCATTCTCCTCCACAATATTATCTTTTTCTTGAGTGATACTGATGAAAAGTATTCATTAGTATCTCGCTTATCTCCTCAGCCTCCACACACAACTTCCCACCACTGTCCTTGACTGGCCCTGCTCTTACCCTAGTCATTCTTTTATTCCTGACATACCTATAGAAAGCTTTTGGGTTTTCCTTGATCCTACCTGCCAAAGACTTCTCATGTCCCTCCTTGCTCGTCTCAGCTCTCTCTTTAGATCCTTCCTCGCTTCCTTGTAACTATCAAGCGCCCCAACTGAAACTTCATGCCTCATCTTCACATAGGCCTCCTTCTTCCTCTTAACAAGAGATTCCACTTCTTTGGTAAACCACGGTTCCCTCGCTCGACCCCTTCCTCCCTGCCTGACTGGTACTACTTATCAAGAACATGCAATAGATGTTCCTTGAACAAGCTCCACATATCCAGTGTGCCCAACCCTTGCAGCCTACTTCTCCAACCTACACATCCTAAGTCATGTCTAATGGCATCATAATTGCCCTTCCCCCTGACTTTGGCATGGATTCACTTTGGAGTTTTTCTTCACAGGTATAGAACCAGCAAAACGCTAAGTAAATCAGCTCGAATATCAAAGCATGACAGAACCCAGAGCAATTTTTATGCTCCAGCCCCGCATCCGACGATTGACCACTGCACCTGAAACACCCAGACACTCCACTCCACCCAATCCTCCCACTATTCCCCCCCCCCCCCCCCCCCCCCCCCCCCCCCCGCCCCGATCCCCTAACTATTCCCCTCACACAACCGCTCTGCAATAAAGTGATCGCCACTCCATGGAAGTTCTCCATTCAGCGTTGCGATTTTAACCACTTCACCATTGACGGCTGTGTCTTCGGAGGCCCAAGTTCTGGAAATCCCCCTCACCCACCCGTCACTTCACTTCATGCCTTCCCTGTTTTACGATGCTCTTCGAACCCTACCTCTGTAACTTTTGGCCATCTAGTTGAACACTTCCTTGTGACTCAAAGTCAAATTTTACTCCATAATGCTTCTGTAAAGCACCTAGAGAAATTGTATTATACAAGTGTAGTTGTTATTTATGAAAATGAGGGGCATGAGTATGGAGCAGTGGTGCCATTTGTTTTTCCTGTCCAACATGTAGGACTCTGAATGCTAACATTTGAGACATGTCATTGTGCACCTTGGCCACACTGAGGTCAATGGGAGGTGGACATTTCCCCTCAAGGAAAGAGGGGGAAAACCTGATTTTAAACAGCGCGTGGCATCTGGCCGAATGATGATTGTAAATAGGGTCTATTGCCGGGGGAAGTCTGGAAAACAAATAAGGACTGTAAAAGCAAATTCTACAAAACTGAAAAAGATCCAAGCAAAACAAATGAAGAATGACATTAAAATGAGCATTCATTAAAATAAGGTGAAATATGTCTTTCCGTTTACTTATGAACTATAAGCAGAGTTGACAGAAGTAAAGAAAGTAAGATTGATATCATATTTAAACCACAAAAATCAATCTCTTTCCTTGCATGCAGATTTGCAGTTCGCTGATGTGGCACTCTATAGATGCAAACAAGATAAATAAGAATTCTCTCTACTAATAGCCACTACAAATCAAAAGTGTCACACAGGAAGCCTTTGTCATATGGAACAAAATGCTGCTTAATTACGCAGTTCTATCATTACAGACACATTATTAGATCATAGATGAACTTTGAGCCTTTTGGAGAACAAAAACCACCACAATACTGCATGAACACCAATGTTCAAACTCAAAACAGCATCCAATGCGTGATTATTTTGCTGCACCCTGGCAGTGAAGTGCAACCAGATTTTTCTAGTATTTTCACCACTGTAACAATCAGAACGAAACACACAAGGTTGCAAACAGTAACGAGTTACGCCATTCAAGGCAATGATTTTCAAACTCTTCCACGAGGTGTCCCATGCAAACACTACCATGCTCCCGGGAATCTTTCTATTTTTTTAACATAACCAAAAGGCCCACGTCACAGGTATACACGGCCCCTTACGCAGTCATTTGATTTTCCCAGACTGTCTAAAGTGGTGCTATGCGCACAAGGGTTTACTTCCATGTTTTTTTCCATCCTGGTAACTTTTAAATCCAGAACCGTCTTTCACAGAGTTGGGTTTTTTTTTCCCAGCAATTCTCCCTCTAGCAAAAGCTAAGCAAATCTTCCAACATCATTTCAAACCCTCACAAAATTAGTCTTTTCAATTAGAGTGCAAGCTCCCAACTGCATGGGGAACCATCGAGGCTTTTGACCTCCAGCTGCTCCCTCTTTCCCGGATCCCGGCAGATGACCTCTCGGAGAGGTTCAGGATTATCTTCGAAATCTTTCCATCTCAAAGCCCATCTCGATGGCAACATGAATCTCATGGGCCCTGTATCCAGGTAGAAATGTTGACGAGTTACACTCCAGACCCTAACTCTCAAGTAACTGGACAGTTCAAAGCGTAAACGTTTACAACCAACATTCTCAGCACCATCCTGGGACTTGAGATCAGCAGTAAACTTAGATGCTGCTGCCACTCTCTTCAATTGTGAATACCTTGAACCTTCTTTCCAGCAAAACAATCCAGGCCTTTATTCTTAATGGCCATGTCAGCCCGCCTGTTGTCAGGCAGGCTTCAAAACAGGTCACATTTACCTTCAATTTAACTTAAATTAACGCCAAAGTCCCAAAACACAACAATCTTAGAAGCCTCATAATATTGTAAGCCATCAGAAGTACCTATAGCCCCTGTAGTAAACAAGATCAGGCCCTGCAACACAGTCATGCATATTTTCAGATTGTTGCAACTGGTAAATGGAATACCCTTTTAAACAAAATTTAGATCAGGAGATAAAACTTGCCTTTCAAGGTTGCAAACTAATACAAACAAATTTAAGAAGTATTTAGATGGGCACTTGCAATGTCAGGGCGTACAAAGTTATGGGCCAAGTGCTGGAAAATGGGATTAGGATACTTAGGTGGTTATTTTGGACCGGTGCAGACACAATGGGCCGAAAGGCATTTCCTGTGCTGCAGACCTCTAAGACTCTAAATTGACCTGTGGGCAGCTTCATGTAGTATTGTGTTTTTGTACGAATATTGCAGCTTTTAAAAAAAACTTTACATTTTTCATTTTTAAAATCCGCTTTTTAAATGAGGTTGATTCTTGAATTCTGGCAGAAAGGACATCCCAGAATTAAACAATAGGTCATACGTACGTGCTACAGAGAAGTTATTCAAAGGTGTCTCTAGTTGGTCTACATCTTGTGGCCTCTCTTTATAACCAATAAACGTACCATCAGTCTTCAACAAAAAATACCTGGGCCTCCATGTTTTTATGTATTCTCCTGTAAATACAGAAAAATAGAAATGTCAAAATCATAATGAACAGCAAAGAGATCCTAGCGCAAAGAACATGCTCAAAACATGCAATCTTTGAATCTCCATGGATCAACTTGTACAGAACTTGGGAGATATTTAAAAATTCTATGTACAATGTCCTCAATTCCACAGCTTAAGAGGTACTGAGAAGGGCCTTCCATAATCTTCTCTGGCAACCCCACTATATATAGTAAGGTCAGAGAAGTCCTGTGATTCAAATAGCATTGGTTGCCTGGGTGCACAGCTGGATCACTCTTCACAAAGGGACTGGAAATTCCGATCAAAGGACCTTTGTGATCATAACTATTAAATAAAATATTATTCTTTGAGGGTCCAGTCTGGAATAGTGGTCTGTGCATCAATCCATCTTTCAATGAAGTACAACTAATTTCTATACAGTTAGTTTCAAAATAATTCTGGATCAACTGCTTAATTTTAGCATTCCGCAATGCAGTAGGTTTTGGAAAATAAATCTTTCAAACTCATCATGAATCGTGCAAACATCCTACCAAATAAGTCAGGTTTATTTTAAATGGTGAACTAATAGGGGCCAATGCCACTGTAGAATTTGTACCATTAACTATGGCACCAGATTTATCACCAACATAGATTCATAGAAACCCTACAGTGCAGAAGGAGACGTTTCAGCCCATTGAACCATCGACCCTCCGAAAGAGCACCCTACTTAGGGCCACTTCCCCCACCCTATTCCTATAGCCCCACCTAACCTATGGACACCAAGGAGCAATTTGGCATGCCCAATCCACCTTGTAATGATATGTAGAATATAATTTGTATATAATTTAATAACCGAACTGTAAGTAAAGATAGGTGCCGTATGCATAGACAGATTCTAGCATCCGACCACTAGGTGGCATGACAACAGGAGAAAGTTACTGGAACACGATGTGTGCAGCAGAACATGGATAGCAGGGGTAGAGTCCAGTCGCATATCGAGTAGCTCCTTAGTTAATAGTAATTAATACTAGTTCATCATAATTATTTGTATTTAGCCATTGATTCCAACTGTACTTATCGTTTAACATCGTAGAAACCTTTAGTATTCAGTAAATAGTTTTGTTTTCTAACAAAGCCGTATGTTCTCTAATTGATTTAATCATAAAGACATCGCCATCCGTGAACATAGAGAACATTACACACCTAACCTGCACATCCTTGAACTATGGGAGGAAACTGGAACACCCAGAGGAAACTCATGCAGACAAGGGGAAATGTGCAGACTCCACAGATACCCAAGACTTGAATTGAAATGGGGCCCCTGGTGCTGTAGGCAGCAGTGCTCACAACAAAAATAACATCTAATATAACCATATAAAAATGGTCAGTCACTAGATTTCATAATAGGTCAACTGCTGCAGAGAATGCAAATCCCAATGGTACATTTAAACTCCTCCCCCCACCCATCCATGTCCCTCCATACTTCAAAAAAAGATTGATCCTCTCTCCTAAATCACAAGGGCAGGCAAGTGATATTCCAAGTCCCTGCCATCGTCAAGCTCTGGTTGGGCATGATAAAAGTACTCATATGCATTCTGTACATGAGCGCCCTTTTCTCTCCACAGATGCTGTCAGACTTGCTGAGATTGTCCATGTGGTAAACCACTGATACTGTATTATATATATTGTGGTAAACCACTGTTACTGTATTGTATATATTGTTTGTTGTCTCTGCTGGCTCCGCCTGGGGTCCTCCCCTCAGGCTCTGTATAAAGGTGGCCGACCTCTGGCCCTGCCCCAGTTCGGGATCAGTTGCCAGCAGGTTCTCGTTTAGCTTATTAAAGCCAGTTTCGTTCCATAACTCGTCTTTGTTATCATTGATGGCACATCAATTTAATAAGCTAAATGCTTAAGATGGATGCATCACTAAAGCCTGATCGCCTGGAACTGGACCCCCAAGCAGCCGGCGCCACTAAGACACTCGAGCACTGGCTAAGCTGCTTCGAAGCTTACCTCGAATCTGCAGCCGACGCCGTCACCGACATCCACAAACTTAAGAGTCCTCAACACCCGGGTAAGCCCGCAGGTTTTCCTCCTTTCAGAGACGCTGCCTCATACGCGGAAGCGATAACGCTGCTGAAGGGGCAGTATGTAAAGGCAGTAAATGAGGTGTACGCTAGGCACCTCCTTGCCACGAGGCGTCAACGCCCTGGAGAATCGCAGGCCGAATTCCTGCGCGCCTTGTGGGTACTCGGCCAGAACTGTAGTTGTCAGGCGGTATCAGCTGTCCAGCACATGGAGCTGCTGATCAGGGACTCCTATGTATCTGGCATAAAATCCAACTACATCTGCCAGCGCCTGCTAGAATGGGGTACACTCGGCCTCCAAGAGACAGTGCAGCTCTTGAATTCACTGGAAGTGGCCTTCCATAACATGGATGCCTTCACCTCCGACCACGCGGCAACGCACCCGACCCGGGTGCGTTGCAAGCCTGTGCCGCACATCAATCCGCCAACTCCGGAGGCCCGATATGCTACTTCTGTGGCCAGGGTAAGCACCCCAGACAACGCTGCTCAGCACGGATCTGCGACGGGTGCGGAAAGAAGGGCCATTTCGCCAAAGTCCGCCAGGCCCGACCTGTTCCAAAAGTTTCCAGACCCAGCAGCAGCAGCGCTGCATGTTGCCAGTCAGGACTGCCCCCATCTACCACGCCACCCGCCATGTGCGACCCATGGGGACCACCATCTTGGAATCACCCCATCGTCTCCCGGAACTCCTGCTCACCCAGTCGTACGCTGGTCTCCGCTACTCTCGACCAGCCCACCCACCTTCTGAAGCTCGCCTCCATCACCCTCGACCAGTCTCGACCTCATCACCTCATTAAATCCATGATGACCGTCTGGATCAACGGGCACGAGACGACCTGCCTCTTCGACTCTGGGAGCACTGACGGCTTCATCCACCCAGATACAGTTAATGTGCTGCTCCCTCCGAATTTTACCCGTGACCCAGAAAATCTCCCTGGCTTCCGGATCACATTCTGTGGATATCCGCGGGCACTGTGTCGCAACCCTTTCGGTACAGGGCATAGAGTATGCTAATTTCAAGCTCCATGTCCTCCCTCATCTCTGCCCTATTACTGGGTCTTGATTTTCAGTGCCCCCTCCGAAGCTTTACCTTGAAGTTCGGTGGACCCCCTCACTGTCTGTAGCCTCGCGACCCTTAAGGTCACTCCACCCTCGCTCTTCGCTAACCTCACCCCGGACTGTAAGCCCGTCATCACTAGGAGCAGACGATAAAGGCCTTGTCACGGGCACTGTATCAGGTCAGACGTCCAGCGACTCCCGCGGGAAGGGATCATAGAGGCCAGTACCAGCCCATGGAGAGACCAAGTGGTGGTCGTCAAGACTGGGGAGAAACACCGGATGGCCATCGACTACAGTAAGACGATCAACCGGTACACACAGCTCGAAGCGTACCCCCTCCCCCGCACATCTGATATGGTCAATCAGATTGCACAGAATCGAGTCTTCTCCACTGTTGACTTGAAGTCCGCGCACCACCAGCTCCCTATCCGCCCGGAGGACCGCCAATACACTGCCTTCGAGGCAGATAGCCGCCTCTACCACTTCCTCGGGGTCTCCTTCGGCGCCACCAATGGGGTCTCGGTCTTCCAACGAGAGATGGTTGACCAGTATGGGCTGCGGGCCACGTTCCCTTATCTGGATAATGTCACCATCTGCGGCCATGACCAGCAGGACCATGACGCTAACCTCCAACATTTCCTCCACACCGCTAAACTCCTTAACCTCACATACAATAAGGAGAAATACATTTTCCGCACAACCCGCCTAGTCATCCTTGGCTACGTGGTGGAAAACGGGGTCCTAGGGCCCGTCCCCAACCGCATGCGCCCCCTCCTGGAACTTCCCCCTCCCCCACTGCCCCACAGCCCTGAAGAGATGCCTGGGGTTCTCCTCCTATTATGCCCAGTAGGTCCCCAATTATGCGGACAAGGCCCACCCACTCATTAAATCTACCATTTTTTCCCCCTGACGGCTGAGGCCCGCCTGGCCTTCAACTGCATCAAGGCAGACATTGCCAAAGCCGCAATGCACGCTGTGGATGAGTTCATCCCGTTCCAGGTGGAGAGCGATGCATCTGACTTTGCCCTGGACGTTACCCTCAACCAGACGGGCAAGCCCGTGGCTTTCTTCTCCCGTACCCTCCAGGCCTCCGATAATTGACACTCCTCCGTCGAAAAGGAAGCCCAAGCCATTGTGGAAGCTGTGCGGCATTGGAAGCATTACGTGGCCAGCAGGCGATTTACTCTCCTCACTGACCAACGGTGTGTTGCCTTCATGTTTAATAACACACAGCGGGGCAAGATCAAGAATGACAAGATCCTGAGGTGGAGGATTGAACTCTCCACCTACAATTATGATATCTTGTATCAACCTGGGAAGCTCAATGAGCCCCCAGATGCCCTATACCGCGGTACATGTGCCAGCGCACAAGTAGACCGACGTCGGGCCCTCCACAATGTTCTGCGCAGAGTGCAAACCGCACTTCTATCGGTCAGACAGAGCGCATCTGGTAAAGGCTTCCGCCCCTTTGAGCGCCTTAGCACAGACTTCAAATGGCCCCTCCCCTCCACTGACCGTAATGTGCATTTTCCCAACATTATTGACGAGTACTCACGTTTCCCTTTTGCCATTCCATGCCCTGACATGACCTCTGCCACTGTCACATGGCCTACAAAGTCTCTTCACCTTATTCAGTTTCCCCACCTACATCCATTGCGATTGGGGTTCCTCTTTCATGAGTGACGTGTTGCGTCAGTTCCTGGTTAGCAAGGGCATCGCCTCAAGCAGGGCGACCAACTATAACCCCCGGGGAAATGGACAGGTGGAGAGGGAGAACACGATGGTCTGGAAGGCCGTCCTTCTTACCCTACGGTCTAGAAGTCTCCCAGTCTACCGCTGGCAGGAGGTCCTTCCCGATGCTCTCCACTCCATCTGGTCGCTCCTGTGCACTGCCACCAATGTGAACGAATGTTTGTCTTCCCCGGGAATCTACCTCAGGGGTCTCGCTCCCGTCCTGGCTGACAGTCCCAGGGCCCGTCCTCCTCTGGAAACATGCAAGGAGTCATAATTCGGATCCCCTGACCAAAAGGGTTCTTCTCCTCCATGCCAACCCACAATATGCCTACGTGGCACACCATGACGGACGGCAGGACACAGTCTCCCTTCGGGATTTGGAACCCACAGGTTCCCCAGTGACCATCATCACCACCTCCAACCCGACAGCGTCTTCCTCTACCGCTACTCGGCTACTTTGGAATTTGGCACCCGCAGGCCCCCCAGCGACCATCACCACCACCCCCGCCCCTACACCGTTTCCCTCTCCACTGACTCAACTATTGGATGAAGAAGACGACGACACGCTCCCGGACACACAGGTCTCGACACCAGTGCCCACACCACAGCCGGGACTGAGGCATTCACAGCAGAAGGTCAAAGCCCCCCCCGACAGACTCGATCTTTAAGTCCACTTAAGTTCACCCCCGCCGGACTCTTTTTGTTTTAAAACAGGGGGTGAATGTGGTAAACCACTGTTACTGTATTATATATAGTGGTAAACCACTGTTACTGTATTATATATATTGTGGTAAACCACTGTTACTGTGTTATATATATTGTGGTAAACCACTGTTACTGTATTATATATATTGTGGTAAACCACTGTTACTGTATTATATATATTGTGGTAAACCACTGTTACTGTATTATATATATTGTTTGTTGTCTCTGCTGGCTCCTCCCCTCAGGCTCTGTATAAAGGTGGCCGATCTCTGGCCCTGCTCCAGTTTGGGATCAGTTGCCAGCAGGGTCTCATTTAGCTTATGAAAGCCACAGTTTTGTTCCACAACTCGTCTTTGTTATAATTGATAGCACATCAGTCCAGTATTTTCTGTTCTTGTTTCAGATTCTAGTATCTGCAGTAATTTGTTTTTATATTATAAAAGTACAGGCCTGTGGTGACTCACTATCGTTTTCCCTTCCTTTTCAGGAAGTGAATGGCCTCCAGATGGTACCTGGTCATGTGGGAGTTTATGGATGTAATGCCACATTCTATCCACTCTGTGGCACAGCATATTAGAATATCAATGCACTCCATAGATGCCATCTCACATCACTTCATACTGACTACCAATTTGATTATTTTAAAAATTAAGTTTAGACTGTGCCAAATCAAATCGTAGCAAGCTACAATTCCACAACATTGCGCAATACGGGCGTTCAAAATTAAGGCATATTGGTGGGGTAGAAAGAGCTTTTACCAGCATCTGATTGTGCTAAATCTTAATTGGGCATCTTAATTTACAAGCAGCACTGTCTATACATTATTCTTTCTATCACAGCCAGATGTTCCACCACTGTAAAAGTGAAGGATGTGCATCAGCAACAGACACTGGTTGATACCAATTTGTCTACTGAACCTATTTATTCTCAGGATGTGGGTGTCACTGACAACGCCGGTATTCATTATCTATCCCTCATGGCCTAGCAAGCCACTCCAGTTGTTATGAAGACCCTCCATCTTCTCAGGTCCATGTCAGCGGGCAATAAGACATCAACAATGTTGGTGTGAGAGACTGGAGTCGCGCACAGGTCAGACTGGGCAAGGACAGCAGGTTTCCTATCTTAAAAATGGACATTAGGGGGCCCCTGGGTTTTTGATGACCATTCACCTGATTTCTGGTCATTTTTATTGATATCAGCAATTTAAAATCGGTAAATCTTTTTTTTTTTTTAAAAGGCAGACTTCAAATTCTCAACTGTCATTATGGAATTTGAACCCGTGTTTAACGTCCAGTAGCACAGATTATGCACCGCCATATCCTTATTATTTAGAGGACGTACCAGGGGAAGGCAAAGCATTTCCTCTCGGGAAAGTTGTGTGGATACGGAGTGATCTGGCAACAGTCCCACTCAAATGCCAACAGCTGGCACTGGCATCAGTTTGGGAATGGTTATGAGCCTACCTTCCTTCAGTTGGTTCAATCAACTGTCCATGGGCAGGGCAAAGTGGTTGAAAACAGACAAAAAATAAATTAGGTACAGAAAAACGCACCGCTGGAAAAGAAATACAAATCGATGCATCCTTGGAAACTAAAAATATCACGCGAATAGATTTGCACAATTTGTTTTCTGTGTTTTTCAGGTATTGATTTTTCAAATGTGCAGTTAATACTGTAGCTAAGCACTGGGAAATTTTGTAATGCGGCTAAAAATAAATAACTTTTAGACATTGATTTTACTCGAGATTGGACCATGTTTTTTTAAGTACATAATCCTGTGTCAGATGACAAATTTACAACAACCATGTATTAATTTAATTATCATACATCAAGTGTTTAAGCCTACAAAGGTACATCAAGAACAAATTCCAGGATAAAAGCAAAAAATGCAGGAAATGCACAGGTTACTCATCATCTGCACAGAGAAATGACACGTCAACATTTCAGGAGTGTAATAACTCAGTTTGATCTTTCAAACTGACCGGAAACAAGAATCGGGTAAACATTCAACAAGGTTTTGAAGTTTTTGAAGCGTAATCCGATCCTTGATGTCATAAAAAGAATAAGATATCACACAACTTGCTGATAAGGATGAAGGTAGCTATAGAAAGATAAGACTTGCATTTATCACGACTACCGGATGACCCAATGTGCTCGGCAGCCAATTAAGTACTTTTTTGAACTGTAGTCACTGCTGTAATACAGTAGACAATTTTTGAGCACGGTCGCACAAATAACAAATGTGTTAGTGAACCGAAAATCTTCTACTTTAGCAGTTAAATATTGCTCTTCCTCAAAATAGTACCATGGGATCTTTTATGTCCATCGGAGAAGCAGGATTTAACCATCGCTCCATGACATTTAATGGTATTACCATTACGGAGTCCCCCCTCTATCAACATCCTGGGGGGGTTACCATTAACCAGAAACTGAACTGGATTAGCCATTAAATGTTGTAGCTACAAGAGGAGGTCAGAGGCTGGGAATCCTACGGTGAGTAACTCGCCTCCTGACTCCCCAAAGCCTGTCCACCATCTACAAGGCACAAGTCAGGAGTGTGATGGAATACTCTCCACTTGCCTGGATGAGTGCAGCTCCAACAACACAAATGATCAACGCCATCCAAGACAATGCAGCCTGCTTGATCAGCACCCTACCTACCACCTTCAACATTCACTCCCTCTACCACTGGTGCACATTGGCAGCAGTGTGTACCATCTACATAATGCACTCAAGCAACTTGCCAAGCATCCTTTGACAGCACCTTCCAAACCCGTCCCTCTACTTCCTAAAGGACAGGGGCAGCACCACCTGCAAATCCCCCTCCAAGTCACACACCAGCCTGGCATGGAATTATATTGCAGTTCCTTCAACGTCACTGGGTATTCCGGAACTCCCATTCTAACAGCACTGTGGGAGTACCTACACCACATGGACTGCTGCGGTACAAGAAGCTGGCTCACCACCACCTTCTCGAGGTGCTGACTTTAGCAGTTAAATATTGCTCTTCCTCAAAATAGTACCATGGGATCTTTTATGTCCATCGGAGAAGCAGGATTTAACCATCGCTCCATGACATTTAATGGTATTACCATTACGGAGTCCCCCCTCTATCAACATCCTGGGGGGGGTTACCATTAACCAGAAACTGAACTGGATTAGCCATTAAATGTTGTAGCTACAAGAGGAGGTCAGAGGCTGGGAATCCTACGGTGAGTAACTCGCCTCCTGACTCTCCAAAGCCTGTCCACCATCTACAAGGCACAAGTCAGGAGTGTGATGGAAAACTCTCCACTTGCCTGGATGAGTGCAGCTCCAACAACACAAATGATCAACGCCATCCAAGACAATGCAGCCTGCTTGATCAGCACCCTACCCACCACCTTCAACATTCACTCCCTCTACCACTGGTGCACATTGGCAGCAGTGTGTACCATCTACATAATGCACTCAAGCAACTCGCCAAGCATCCTTTGACAGCACCTTCCAAACCCGTCCCTCTACTTCCTAAAGGACAGGGGCAGCACCACCTGCAAATCCCCCTCCAAGTCACACACCAACCTGGCATGGAATTATATTGCAGTTCCTTCAACGTCACTGGGTATTCCGGAACTCCCATTCTAACAGCACTGTGGGAGTACCTACACCACATGGACTGCTGCGGTACAAGAAGCTGGCTCACCACCACCTTCTCGAGGTGCTGACTTTAGCAGTTAAATATTGCTCTTCCTCAAAATAGTACCATGGGATCTTTTATGTCCATCGGAGAAGCAGGATTTAACCATCGCTCCATGACATTTAATGGTATTACCATTACGGAGTCCCCCCTCTATCAACATCCTGGGGGGGGTTACCATTAACCAGAAACTGAACTGGATTAGCCAATGCTAACAAATGCTGACCAAAGAATGAATAAGAGACATAGCCTCAGTTTAATATCTCTTATCTGTAGCGAGTGGTGGCACCATGAAAAAGGGCAGCCCATGCTCAATACAACACTAGACTGCCAACCTACATTCCACACTCAAGTCTTTGGTCAGGATTGAAATCCATAAACTTCTAACTCAGAGAGCAGAGTCATACCACCAAATCACGGATGACACTGTTCATGAGTATTGCCAAAGAGAACAATAGCTAACTTCAGACGACAGGTGTCAAGTTGGGTTAAAAATACACGGCAATTGTTCCAGGTGGCACTTTACATCTTTCAGATATGCAATAGGATAAGAAATCTATTTTTTGAAGATGATTCCCAGTGGAATAAACCCAGGCAGCTCTGAAGTCTGAATTATGTATATTGTGTACAGAGAAATCCAATACCAGATTTATATTTTAAGTGGTACAGGTGACAAGCCAATGGACATGGTCAACAGCCTCAAAAGAAATTCCCTTTTGGTACAGGATTATAACAACCTCTCTAATTCTTGTAATGTGATCATATCATCGCTGGTACTTAAAGCCTTTACCTGCGTTTATGTAGGAGATTTGAGTGAGAAATAGGGACTATAAATTTCAAGGCGTTGGCTGCTTTTGTTAGCCTACATGGGCCTCCATTAACTTCAGGAGCCCATTCTCGGTCTTACTAGTTAAATTGAAATCTCCAATTGCAATAGTTGGCCCCTTAGCAGTACCACCCAAATGTTCTCTCATTCCACTGCTCCAAATCAAGGTTTTCATCCTGACCTGGGAGTGTATAGCATACCTCTAGTAAAAGTTTACTTCTGTTCCCATCTATAAATGCTGCCATAAGCAATTCTTTGTCAGCCATTTCTTTTTTATGTCCCCTCTCACCTGAGCCTTAATATTCTAGTACAAGACTTCCGGTGGCGCCCTCGAGGAGTCAGTTCGCAGGTCGGATCGCTCCCGCCCGCGATGGGCAGACTGACCTTTTTTAACGGACTTTTTTGGGACCTGGCAGCCTGAATCGGTGGAGGAGTCGATAGGGAAGAGGCTTCCCTTCTGGGGTATGGGCAGCTGGACTAGAAGTGGTTGAGTGGAGCGGCAAGGATTAAAGCGGGAGCAGCGGGAACCCCAGACCGGGCCGCCAAGCATGGCGGACAGCGGGGACCAGGGAGCGGAGGCTCACTGGCCAAGGGAGGAACAGATGGAGTTCTTCAAGAACTGCTTCGCCGAGCTGAGGAGGGACACGCTGGACCCGATGAGAGCGGTGATGGACCGAATGGTCGAGACACAGGAGGTCCAAGGGAAGGCGCTCAGGGAGGTCGAGGCGAAGCTCTCCAGTCAGGCGGGCATGGTAACGGAGCTGGAGCACGAGGTGGAGGAGCTGAACGCCCGACAGAGGAGGATGCAGGAGCAGCTTGAAGAGCTGGGGAACAGAGCCAGGAGGCAGAATTTAAGGATCATTGGCCTCCCCGAGGGCTGCGAGGGGTCGGATGTGGGCGCATACGTGATGGGTATGCTTGAGGCGTTGATGGGACCGGAGGCCTTCCCTCAACCCCTGGAGTTGGATGGGGCACATAGAGCCCCTGCAAGGAAGCCCAGGATGGGCGACCGACCGAGGGCCTTGGTGGTCCGCTTTCATCGACTTGCTGACAGGGAACGTGTGCTGCGATGGACCAAGGCGGAGAGGAGCAGCAGATGGGAGAACTGTGAGGGTTAAAAACTGCGCATTTACCAGGACTTGGGAACGGAGCTGGCCAAGAGGCGTGCAGGATTCATCAAGGTAAAGGCAGCCCTCTACAAAAAGGAGGTGAGGTTTGGAATGCTGTATCCTGCAAAGCTCTGGGTTACGTTTGAGGAACTCCACTACTACTTTGAGACACCAGAACAGGTTTGGACTTTTATTAAAGATAAGAAACTGGACTTGAACTAATGGGCACTTAGTTCTTTCAGTGCTGTTCAGTGGCAGCGGTCTGTTAACCTAATTTGCTCTGATTAGGTGTGGACTTTTATTAAAAGAAGAAGCTGGACTTGAACTAAAGGACTCTGGGCTCTCAGAGCTTTTGTGTGGCGGCGGTTTGTTAAACTATCCTGTACTGCAATGTTTTATCCAAGATTGTTTTCAGCCTGGACAGAGAGTGGGAGCTGGAGGGCGCACTGTTTAGGGTGTTTTGGGGGGATTGCAACAAGGGGGGGCAACAAGGGGGGGGGGGGCCGGCAAAGGGGGCCCTGCACTTGGTACCTTTTGGCAGGAGATCGGGGCTTCTGATAGGGGGATGGGCTAGGGGCTGGTTAAGGGAGTTGAAAGGGCACGGTGGGATACAATTAGGTTAATAGGTCCCTGGTGTGTGGGGGGAGGGCCCGAGCGCTCGGACGGGAGACAGGCAGGCGTCAAGGGCAGGGGTCAGCGTAGCTAGCGTAGGCCAGGGGGCACCAGGGAGAGTAGGAGGTGGGGCGGGGCAGGCTAGGGCCAAACGCAGGGCTGACCTGGCAGGTCAGGCCTTGGGGGGCAGGGGAGGCGGGGTGTGGGGGGAAAGAGGGTTAGGGCCACGTTAGTTTAGTTGAACACGTGTGGCATGGGAAAACAGAGCTGGCAGAGGAAGTGCCTTATTAACATGTTTACTCTTTCCCACTGTTCGTTTTCACTATGTTAAGGCTCTGTGCACAGGGCCATTTTTCGCTCTGTAAATGTTACAAAATTGTGTTAAATAAAAAACTCAAAAAAAAAAAATATTATAGTACAACTTTACACATTTTATATGCATGTAACAAAGTTGAGACATCACACTATATTTATAAAAAATATATAAATTTATTTATACATTATTTATCTACCCATATCACTAATTTCTAACTTTTTAAAAAGTGGACACAGACTTTTAAAATGACAGTTTGAAAAAAGTCACGCAAAGGAACTTTCTGGCAGTAACACAGAAGCTGATGCCTTGTCATCTTTGAAGAGGTGAGGGCAGCTCGGTGGCACAGTGGTAGCACTGCAGTCTCACGGCACCGAGGTCCCAGGTTCGATCCCGGCTCTGGGTCACTGTCCGTGAGGAATTTGCACATTCTCCCCATGTTTGCGTGGGTTTCGCCCCCACAACCCAAAGATGTGCACGGTAGGTGGATTAAACACGCTAAATTGCCCCTTAATTGGAAAAAATGAATTGGGTACTTTAAAAAAAATGTTTTAATCTTTGAAGAGGAAACAACTCTGAGTTGCAGAAACTAAATTCAAAGGGAATTATACAAATGCAATCTACATCTCCTAAACCAGGCCTTGCCAAATGACCCTGTGAGCTGCAGAAACCAAATTCAAAGGGAATTATACAAAGGCAATCTACATCTCTTAAGCCAGGCTTTGCCAACAGGAACTACTAGTCTGCTAGGACAAAGGACCACGTAACCTCCTTTCAAATTCTTAATGGTTGAAACATTAACCATCTCAAGAATCCGGACAAAGGAATATACGGTTCCATTTACCAGCAGCAGCTCAGTACAAGGGCTGGGTCCAGGTGAATGCCTGGCCACCATCTACATGGCTGAAACTTACCATTGCCTACAAGACAAATATCATCTCTATGTGCTTATCCCATCAAGGAAACCACCTCTGCTGGCAAAGCGAATTATCCAACACCAATCTTTAGCCTGCCGACCTCTTGTGAAGAAATACATCATTGGACTATGCTTCTGTATTCTTTATTCGGCGGTCTTTGCCCTGTGAATCTTTCTTTCTCCATCTCTTTCCCCCCACCCCTTTTGTTGTAAATGAAAAAGGAGACTATGTTGCAGCCCATCTATTGGGCTCGAGTGTGTGAATAAACTCCTCGGAGTTTAACCTACTTTGAGTTTGCTGTGGGACTATTAATGAAAATTGGACCACACCAAAATGGAGGGGTTGGGAAACACACCACCACTTATAAAGGGGGGGAAATCAAGAATCAAAACCTTTTTGTTAATGTATGGGTGGCAAGTGGAGAATTCAGGATGGTTTAAATTAAACCCCTTCCTGTCCCTAATGCATAAACACACACACACACCACATTTTTAAAATATATATGTATAAAATGAAATTTCTTTTGAAAGTCCCTCCGAAACAATGTTTTTTAAAATAAATTTAGAATACCCAATTATTTTTTTCCCAATTAAGGGGCAATTTAGTGTGGCCAATCCACATAGCCTGCATATCTTTGGGTTGTGGGGGTGAAACCCACAAAGCCACTTGGAGGACATGCATACCCCACACGGACAGTGACCCGGGGCTGGGATAGAACCTGGGACCTCGGCACGTGAGGCAGCAGTGCTAACCACTGCAACACCGTGCTGCCCATCCTAAACAGTGTATATCTGTCTAGGCATATATTGCATTGAGTGGAATTATCCTTATGGAATGATAAGTATTTGGGGAGGAGAGGAAACGAAACAAAGAATTAAAATAATACAAACATTATTTTGATGCTTTACTCTAAAATGAAAGGAGCACGTGGATGCTGCATTGATCTAAACTACTTGCAAAACATAGCCATGCTTTCTCAGAACAGAGCTGCTGGTGGGATCTTTGCACTGTTTCATGGGGATGGGGAGAGTATGTTAAGTCTCCAGCTCAATTCAACCTGCCTTTGGGCAGACATCTGCCTCCTATCAGCTGATCAGCAGAGCAGAAGCATCTGCGCTGTAGAAAGGCACACACTTTCCCTCACCTATTCTCTGCCAATAGAGCTGCAGCTGTGGCGGTGAAAGGCAAAGAAAGAGGAAAGAACTGATGTAGAAAAACAAACTTCAGAAACTCCCTCTCCACTAATAAAAGGAGCAGGAAAAAAAAAAGCAAAAAGGAGAGTTGCTGAAAAGTCATTCAGCTTAATTTGTCCAGAATCGGTGCTAAAAACAAAAATCTTCCTCCTCCTGGAGGACAGTCTCATCAGGATTGATGAAAGTAGTGTGACACGGCTTCGCCAGGTGGAACTATTTAACAACAAATCATCTGCTAAAGACAATTTTAAAATATTAACATTTGGCAAACAAATCCAAATATGTAATCAGATAGATCGGAATGAAGCACAGATTTTCCCCAAGTCCTTTGTCATGGAAAGGCGTCTTACACACCAGAAACACATATTGGAAAATTCACAAATTTGTAATGCGCGCTCACAGTGTGTGAAAGCTCATATCTACACTCAAATTTTTAACAACGTTACTTACTACCAATAGCCAGAATAGAATGTTCCAAACCAAGAAACCTATCACTGTGGAATGCATTCAAACATCTTGCGTTGTGAACAAGGATGAAATAGAATTTCCTTCAACTGATGGAACTAGTAATATATATATATTTTTTTAATAGTTTATTAATGGAGAACAAAATTAATTTCCGACACAAAACTGTCACATTATCATTGGTGTCTCCTGCAAACTGAGGCTAAAGAAAAAATAAACAAACTTCACTGTCTGCACTATAGCAGAAATTACGGGCGCAATCCAGCATCCAAGCTGTGCCTGAAAAGCAGCTTGCCATGGCGCAGCGTGGACAATAAAAGCAGGGAGAACACTCTCTGGGATGTACATGGGTCGCAACGCCTCACGAGATCTAACGCAATCTTGTGAGACGTTGTGATGTAAATCCCACCCAACGTGGGCAGAATCACCTTTTAGCAAATCTGCAAATTCGAGCGCGACATCTAGTCTCACTTTAGCATGCAGATTCCCAAGGTGTTGGGATCTATCCCCTTCGACTCGAGCAAGCGGCTTTCAGCTCTGGTCACCATAAACGGGGACCAGACGGAACGGCACCCAGGGGATTTGAGGCTCCCAGTGCATGCCCTTTGGGCAGGGTGGCACACTGGCACTGCTGGTGCTACCTGGATTCCAGCCTGGCACTGCCAATGTGCCCAGATAGCGCTGCCAGCTGACAGGGGTACTGCGAAGTGTTGTTGAAAATACAGAAAAATGTGTCATTTGAAACATGGAAGTATGGCAATATCTGGTCTGAGAGAAACAAGAGAGGATACAGAGAAAGATCCCATAAAGGGTTAATTGCAGCTGCAAAGAGCAGGATTATAAAATGCAGATTCTTTCTCTCAAGCAGGCTTAGCAAACACAACAGATTCTTGTATTGAGCTAAAAACAATCGTTTACACCTTCATTGAAAGTAACTATCTTAGGAAGCATCTGGAAAAGCATAGGTGAGAGTTTCAATTGAATTAAGTTACGAATGTTTAAAACAGGCAGGTCTTTCAAGTCATAACCAAGTGAAATTTTAGCATACAGCTAAAAGCAAAGGTTTCACACCTTCATTGAAATTAACTCTCTTAGTAAACAGCTGGAAAGGAAAGGACGAGGTTCAATTGAATTTGCTAACAATTCTAAGTGTGAAATTTTGCCAATATCAGGTAGAAAATTGGAGACAACCTGTCTACGAGAAACATAGTTTAAAGTCAAAATCAAAGGCAAAGTTATGAGCTGGGGACAATTGGAAAATTAAACTATTGACATGACAAGAATTAAAAGTAACACCTATTGAAACCAAAGCATTTTGAATATCACAAAGGAACTTTGAACATCACAAAGGACAATGTAATCAGATCTGAGAGGTGAGGTTATGCTCAAAATGAATACTTAGTTGTATTAGAATGTTTAGATCAAAGATACTTTTTAACAATCAAAGTGAAATAAGTTAATTTACAATAAGGTCATAAAAACTGAATAACTGTGAGAAAGAGAATATAAACGCAGAGACCAGAAGAAGAACTCAGAGAGAGGAGAGAAACATATTCAGTTTTCACAGCTCGGTCATGGGAAAGATGAGACAAGCAGCCGAGCTTAAACAGCTATACATCTAAGGAAGACTAGAATTTAAACAGGAATCAGAGTCAGCTGAGAGATGGTTAGCAGAGCTTTTATAGCTCAATACATGGGATGGACAAGACACTGCAACCAAGCTAACCAGCAAATACATCTCAAGAAGACCAGACTTTAAAGAAGATTGATTGTCAAGGTGGGCCTGAAGGTCCTTTCAACCAACCAGCAGGATCCAGAAGCAAGATCTTTTTACCTTTCTGTAAAGAAAGTGTTTGCAGCTTTTAAAAGAAAAAATATAATAATAAAATAACTTAATTTAACCTGAAATAGTGGTTATTCCTAAAGTCTATTTTACTTACTTAGCAATGCAGGACCCAGGACATCGATGCTACTAAGTGGTAAGTACATGAAATCTTCGGTGAAGGTATGGGTTATACCTGGGGATAACTTAAAAATATAGTTTGACCTGAATAGCATCCACTGAAGCCTGCATCGGAGTCAGGGAGTGAGAATCTCTGTTCACCATTTAGAATGTCGGCCCTTTTTGGTATGGGGGAATTCTAAGAATAGTGGTGAGTTTTCAAAAACAGAGGGTACCAGGCTGGCACTGCTGGGCGACACGCTGGCATTTTCCATGCGGCAGAAATCAGTCTGGGGGTGCCCTGCGGTGTTGGGGTGGTGCAGGGGGTCCTTCCATAGTGCATTGGGGTTTGGGAAGAGGCCAGTGGTCTCAGAGACGCCATTTAAAAATGGCATCCCAATCTCTCTCTACACTGAGGAGTTCCTGCAATCAGAGCTCCTCGGTGTAGAAAACGAGGCAATGTGCGGCCTTGGCCGCGTGTTCCCTGCTGAGGCCCCTTATTTAACGCGAGTGGCGTTTTCTAGCCATGCGTTCCTTGGCGCTGCAAATGTCGGGAAACACGCGACTAAACGTGCTCGCTATGGGACTTTGTTCCTATTTAGTTGAATCGCCGTACATTTAATGTGTGCAACAGTGATACATGTTTTCAAAATTAAAATAGCAACACACCTATAATCTGACGAAGAAAAGTAGCACTGGGTTATTAGCACTGAGGGACAGTATCACACACAGCTAATACAAGATGGAATGGAGAATTACCTTAACGTCCTTGAAAAGAATGGCCTGAATGATCATTATTCAACTATTAAGTTCAGCCAGTTATAACAAGGCAAGGCTTATGTACAACTTTTCCGTGTTTGTTTGTTGTAAAGTGGGCAAAGGGAATGAACAGCTTAAAATAACCGGATTTGAAATTTACAGGATTAGCCTACTCTCGGCTGTCAAATCATTTTGATTTGATAGCCAACTATTGGGGAATCCATAACAAACGGCCATTAGATTTCCCATAAAGGCAATGCTATGCCCTTGCTTTGCCTTTCACATCAGAGAGGTTCTGGACAAAACCGGAAATATTACTGCAACAAACAACAAAAAATGTTTCCCCATGCACAAGAAAAAAGGTTAACCAGTTGAGCAACTGACATACCACAATAACTGAAAAATATATTCCAAACAATCACAAGAACAACATGTAAGGCCCAAGCCTGAAAAGAGATATACTTTCCAATAATTTAAAATCACTCGAATCGTATAGATACATCAAACATAATTTTTTTTTTTAATTTAGATTAGCCAATTATTTTTTTCCGATTAAGGGGCAATTTAGCGTGGCCAATCCACCTACTTTGCACATTTTTGGGTTGTGGGGGCGAAACCCACGCAGACACGGGGAGAACGTGCAAACTCCACACGGACAGTGACCCAGAGCCAGGATCGAACCTGGGACCTCAGCGCCGTGAGGCGGTTGTGCTAACCACTAGGCCACCGTGCTGCCCCACATCAAACATAATAATGTCCTTGTAGCACTACCCTCACTTGCAAAAAACACACGGGTATCGTTAGCCAGAAGGACTGGAGGATTTTGTTTCGGAGAAAGGCAAATTCCTGTTAAAAACATCTACTTATAGAATCATAGAATCTATGGCATGGAGACAGGCCCTTCGGCCCAAACTGGTCCATGCCAACCAAAACGTCCATCTAAGCTAACCCCATTTGCCTACATTTGGCCCATTTCCCTCTAAACCTTTCCTATCCATGTATCTGTCCAAATGTCTTTTAAATGTTGTCAATGTCCCTGCCTCAACCACTTCCTCCGGCAGCTCATTCCATATGCCTACCAGCCTCTGTGTAAAAACAATTTGCTCCTCAGGTTCCCATTATTCTTTCCTCTTAACTTAAACCTATGCCCTCTCGTTCGCAGTTCCACAACCTTGGGAAAAAGACTGAGCACATTCAACCTATCCATGCCTCCCATCACCTTATACACCTCTAGAAGATCAACCCTCAGTCTCCTACGCTCCAAAGAAAAAAGTCCTAGTCTGACCAATCTCTCCCTATAACTCAAGTCTCTTAAGTCCTGGCAACAACCATGTAAATCTCTTCTGCATGATCACAATGACTCGATGCTAATTCAGAAATTGGCCAGACACAAAAATGTATATATAAATGATGATAACTCTCACTTTTTAACACTGCAAAATGTATTTCAGCTCTGAAGCAAATGCTTTTTAAAAAATCTTGAAGTTACCACAGAAGATGTCTAATGGTTCAGTTCTGCTGCTGTCATTTCTCATTATGACACACACCAAGGAAGGGCTTCATTTTGGGAAGGTATTGCGAATCGTCACCAGAGTCACCAATAATGTTGCTCTTTTTTAATGAGTAGAATAACATCCCACCAATCGGCACCAATAATGTTGCCAAATTAACTAGATATGGCAGTTATTAATGATAATAGTGCTTTTCAGCTATCAAATGATACCATCACAAGGCTTTACCGGATATTGATCAAAGACCAAACAGTTAGTCAGTTCAAGTTCAAAGATCGTTTATTTGTACACTAGGATTACTTCGACATGCAACATAAAACACACAAGTTAAACTACACCTAACAACTACAATAACCTATACTTAACTTCAGGGCAACCGGCTCTTTGCAGATGAACAAGGCCTTTGTTCAGATCTTGCGTGACTGGGTGGAAGAATTGGCTTCGTTTCTGCTGGGCTCATCCGTCTGGTAGCGATCGTTGATCTTGAACTGGTCTTCTGGCCGTAATGCTACACTTGGTTTTAGGCGTAGGCCGGGGCCAAGAGAGACCGTGTCTCTTTTTATCCCTCTGGGATTACACGCTCTTTGGGGCGGTCCTTAGCTTTGGACCCAATAATTCAACAGGCTTCGATCATTGCCTTCGATTTTGGCCAATAAAGGGGCGGGTGCCTTGATAGCTGGGCATGTCCTGAGCGGTCATTGACCTTGGCTGTTTGGGCTTTCTTAGCAAAGGGAGTGGCGCCGATTAGTCTGTATCGGTTACCTGAGTACAGTCATTTTGTTCTGGGGAAATGGGCCATTAGAATGCCAACAAGTGGGGGTTTCGATCGTGTCTAGCTATCTGGGTTGCAAATACACACACAAGCTCAGAGTGTGTCTGAGTCCTGGGTCGGCCATAATTCCCATGGTCCTTTGCAGGTGGCCATCCGAGATGGCAACAAAGGTCTGCACTACAATATGATTCATGCATATCAACTGCTTTGAAACAATTTATTTGTTAATTAGTTATAATGCAGTACCCGCACATTTAGACAGTAAGGGAATGGAACGACATGCACAGCAAAATGCATTGTTTCAATGTGCAGAACACCAGGTTTATTATTGTTAGCAGAGACATTTCCTCGTTTATTTTTTTTAAACCAGCTTCTTTCTAAGGAATACTCCAGGAAGACTAGAAAATGCTATTTGTGAGCAACACCTGGTTCCGGATACAAAAATCCCTTTCGCGACCCTTGTGACAACAGTCACATCATGAAAAGGCAAAAAAGAAATAAGAAACACAAAGTGGAATACAAACTAAAAGATAGAGGGGTGGAAAGGTAAAGTAAAGAATGTTATGATCTCCATAGAGACCGATAACGTTAAAAAAAGACATTCAAACTTCCAGTCGATTGCTTGCATTACCAGATTTCGCATTTTAATTATTTTAACATTAACGGGCTAAAAGTACCATTGACCAAATACTATTTTTGTAGACACCTTGTACTTTAAACTACAGAACAAAGCTTTCTCCTTTTACTTTTGACACAACCGAAAAACCCACGTCACTGGTCTATTTTAGACTGTCCCTTAAGTTGTCATTCAGTTTTATCAGAACCAGTGCAAGTGATCGCAAGTGATTGTTTAGCCCAAGGGTTTACTTATGTTCCTTGCTTTCCCCTGCCTGATAACTGTGTTATACAGTGAGGCTCTCTCCCCTCCCCGCCCCGCCCCGCACCCCCCCCCCCCCCCCCTCTCCCCGGGACGTTCTTCCCCCAGCCTATGCGAGGCAAATCTTCCAGCCTCATTTTAACTCTGAACTATGCATTAATTCAGTCTTTTCAATCTGAACCATAGAGGCCGTCAGCCTCTAGATACTCCCTCTCTCCTGGATCCTGGCAGACTAACCGCATATGTGAGTTTTCAGGGATATCACAGGACCCCATTCTCTCTCTATCTCTACGACAACGTGAATCATATTGGGCTATGTGTCCAGGTAGAGTTGCTGATTTACTATCCTTGAATCTCTAACTCTGGTTTATCTTGGAGGCACAACTGTTTACAACACAACGTTCTCAATACCTTCCTGGGACTTTAAGACTAGCAGTCTAACCATTGTAAACACAAATGCCGCTGCAATTGTCTACAAGTGAGAACACCTTGCACTTTCCACCCAGCAAGATCACCTGGGTGTTCCTTTAATAGCCATGTCACCCAGGCCGGATTTTAGCCATAAGTCAGAATAGGTCACATGACTCCATTAATTTTACCCTAACTTAAAGAGGCAGTTCCAAACATAAAAATCTTATAAACTTCATATTTATGGGCGGCACGGTAGCACAATGGTTAGCATTGTTGCTTAACAGTGTCAGGGACCCGAGTTCAATTGGCGGCCTTTGTCACTGCCAGTGCGGAGTCTGCACGTTCTCCCTGTGTTTGTGTGGATTTCCTCTGGGTGCTCCAGTTTCCTCCCACAAGTCCCGAAAGACGCGCTTGTTAGGTGAACTGGACATTCTGAATTTTCCTTCGGTGTACCCGAACAGGCGCCGGAGTGCGGCGATGAGAGGATTTTCACAGTAACTTCATTGCAGTGTTAATGTGACACTAACAAAGATGATTATTATTTAATACCTCTCCCCATGAAAAGTCCTCACCGAAGTGCTGAGTTTTCAAAAGTTCGTTATAACATTTTACACATTTTAACAACCGGCTTACTACGTACAGTACAAGTAACATTTTCCCATTAACTAATCCATCTTGGCAGCTTGATGTTCAACCTGTCTCACCTAAATACATGTAACCGTTATGTCCATATTTTAAAGTTACTCCGCATATATATGAGAACATGTTTTGTTGCTCATGGGTTTTCCTTTGATTGTGCGTTGTAGTAAATTACCTTGCTCAGAATGATTACATTTCAGTGTTTCCATGCTCCCGGTTAAACTATTTTATCCTTGGTCTGGTTGTTAACATTGCCAAGAACAATATTGCTCACTTTTGGTTAACCCTTTAGGCCTTTGAATACCATCAGGTGTAAACTGTAGATCCGGAAGATATTCTCTGCCATAATGCTTTCCACCCTCTGGATTCAGTATTTTGTTTAGTTCCTCCTTAAAACTGGATCTTGCATTATCATCAGCGTGTTGACTGTTCAAATGTAGTCTTTGGATCACCCTTACCTTTCAAAGCTTTGGTTCTTTCACACCCAAATTTTAAAAAACATCTCAGCTAGCCCTCTCAAATCATTTTTTTTTACCCTTTTAGCTCAGCATGACAGTTCTCCTTCGCTGTTTTGAGAATCGCCGCAGTTACAGTGACGTTCCCAAAGATTTTCTTCTGGAATTAGCTCTTGCATTTTTGTCCGTTCTTTCTGGTTTTCGTCTTCCGACTCAGCACGGGCTTTACCCAATTTCTTCTGAGCAAGAGTCATGGCTTATTCATTTGGAACTTTTATTTTGCACTCCAAAACTTTATTACTTTCTTTAAACTCCACAACATTAGTTCCAACCACGTCCTTGTGTTTTAAAGCACTGTCTCTCTTGGTTCCTCTCATGGCCTGAAATGCTGCCTTTTTAACACCTGTCACTCAGGATCTGCAGGCAGGTTAAACGCAGGCGGGCTCCATTCATTTGTCGTTAGTTGTAACTCTTTGTTGTCAGGCTGCAGTTTCAACGTCTCTTTAATCTCCAAAGTCTGAGCTTTTGATTCTCTGGATGCATCTTTCGTCAAAATAATACTTTCTACAGCAGGATTACACACAATCCTGGATTTCTTTAGTATGCTGTCAGTTTCAATGGACTTGCCTGCCATCCTGGGAAATGGCACACATTATCTCCCGGTACAAAATCAACATTAACAGGCAACTTCGACATCACTCCAACAATAACAGACTCAATTGACGAAAGCAATTTAAAATCACAATGGAACAGGGGAGCAATTTCCACCAATACACTGCATCAATACACTTTTAGCGGACTTCCTGGCGAGAAATTGACATCTTTTGCGAATATCACAGATTGATCCCCCCCCAAAAAACTTGTTGGGTAACCATCTTTTTTGGACAATAACAGAGTTATTTCATCCTCAAATATAAAACTCGCATAATCTTTTTTTATGTTCCAATTCACACCCAATGTATATACATTAGACATATCAATTTGTTACAGGATTCAATCACTACGACAGCATTTTCTAAAGAATTTTTAAAAAGCTACCAACTTAACTTCCAACCTCCAGCAGTCTGTCTTCACATATCTTGGCTGAAATGTTCCGTCCACATTTGCAACTGGGATTTTCTGGTGCCTCTGAAAGTCAATGGAGTTTTGGCTGGAATGCCAAATTTTCCATTCTTGCTTGCAACGGGTCACGCCATGGACGAGATCGGCGATTCCCACCCTGTGTCTTATGGCAAAAGCAACGTGCTAATTTCCTGCGCCAGCCATCAAACGCCTATCTATTCTTTTTTTTTAAGTTTAGAGTACCGTTTTGTTTTCCACTTAAGGGGCAATTTAGTGTGGCCAATCCACCTACCAGGCACATTTTTGGGTTGTGGGGGTGATACCCAAGCAGACACGGGAAAAATGTGCAAGCTCCACATGGACAGTGACCCGGGGGCCAGGATTGAACCCGGGTCTTCAGTGCCGTGAGGCAGCAGTGCTAACCACTGTGCCACCGTACGCCTATCTATTCGAATCCCATTTTCCAGCACTCAGTCCGTAGCCTTGTATGCCAAGGTGTTTGAAGTGCTCAATCTAAATGCTTCTTAAATGTTGTGAGGTGTGGCACAGTGGAAAGCACTGCTGCCTCATGGCACCGAGGACCTGGGTAGGTGAACTGGCTGTGCTAAATTGCCCCTTAATTGGTAAAAAAAAGAATTCCATATTCAAATTTTTAAAAATTAAAGTTGTGAGGGTTCCTGCCACCACCACGCTTTCAGGCAGCAAGTTCCAGATTCCCACCACCGTCTGGGTAAAAATGTTTTTCCTCAAATCCCCTCCAAATTTCCTGCCCCTTATTTTAAATCTATGCCCTCTAGTCATTGACCCCTCTACTAAGGGGAATAGCTTCTTCCTATTTATGTCCCTCATAATTTTATACACCTTAATCAGGTTTCCCCTCAGCCTTCTCTGCTCCAAGAAAAACAACCCCAGCCTAACCAGCCTCTCTTCAATCGCTGAAATGCTCCAACCCAGGCAACGTCCTGGTGAATCTCCTCTGCCACTGCAAAGATATGTGCACGGGGCGCGGGTCGGGAGGGGGGGGGGTGGTGTCATTCGATTTACCGAGACTCATGATGAAGAATAAACAGGCAATGAGCCAAGGACCTGCCTTTGGGAAGAGCACAAATAAATGAATCACTATGTTCAGAATGATAAGAACATGCTTTGTTTGGCATATACTGTACTTAATTGGTAATACAGAGGAAACTTAATCGCGAAAATAATTCCTGTTTATCTAAGTTTTCTGCATACAATTTTTCCAGAGAAGTCATTAGCTCCCCATTAATCAAGAATTGGTGCCGTCAGGGTTTAGTTGACTGACTGCAGAGATAGTTGCGTAGATTGGTGTAGGTTACATCTTCACTCGCTCCATTCACTGAGTGAGCACCGAGGGAACTTTCACAATATTAGAGAAGGTACAAAAACAAAAACTTTCACAAAATAGTGCTATATAAACACAAAATGTTCCTTGGGATCAAGCTCCAGAAGCAGAAAAGATTGGGAAAATTTGGCCTTTCGGCTCATTCCAAGCTAATCCAGGAGTGTTTCTGAACTTGTATCAGTTTCGTGACCAACTGTCTGAGGCACCGAACTGCACTGGTTAGATGGACAGCATGTTAGATATCAGTGCAGCATTCAATCCAATATTCTCATTGGTACACCCTGTCCAACAATTCACTGCTAATATTGGGAAGCATACATTTGGATTATCATTCTGCAAAGTACATTTTGTTATAAATGTTTATCTGATCTGACAGTACTGTCAATTCTTGAGTCATAGAGTTGTGATTCAAGTCCTACGCCATGACTTCACCAGAGCAAGGCAATGCCAAGTGACTGCTGTTTTATCAAAGGCCTCACACTTTAAGCTGAAGCTTTAAACTGATGCCCATCTTCTCGTTTAGGTAACATAAAAAATAAACGTCATGGAATTCACCTGATGTGCTGACAACCAACATTCATCCTGAACTATCACAGCCAGCACGTAAATTATTCATTTTTAAAAATTTATTTGCAGGATGTGGGCATCGCTAGTTAGGTCAGCATTTACTGCCCGTTTCTAGTTGCCCTTCAGAAGGTGGTGGCGAGTTGCTTTCTTGAACTGCTGCAGTCCAGTTCAGTTTCTGATCTATGGTAAACCCCAGGATGTTGGTTGTGGGGGATTCAGCGATGGTAATGCCATTGAATGTCAAGGGACAGTGGTTAGATCCTCTCTTCTAGGAGATGGTCATTGCCTGGTTCTTGTGTGGCGCAAACGTAACTTGCTACTTGTCAGCCCAAGCCTGGATATTGTCCAGGTCTTGCTGCGTTTGGACATGGACTGCTTCATTATCTGCGGAGTCACAAATGGTGCTGAACATTGTGCAGTCATCCGCAAACATCCCAACTTCTGACCTTATGATGGAAGGTAGGCCACTGATGAAGCAGCTGAAGATAGTTGGGCCGAGGACAGTACCCTGAGGAACTCCCGCAGTGATGGCCTGGTGCTGAGATGATTCATCTCCAACCACCACAACCATCTTCCTCTGTGCCAGGTATGACTCCAATCAGCGGAGAGTGTTCCCCCTGATTCCCATCGACTCCCGTTTAGCTAGGAGTTCCTGATGTCATACTCGTTCAAATGCTGCCTTGATGACAAGGGCAGTCACTCTCACCACCTCCGGCATTGAGCTCTTTAGTCCATGTTTGATCCAAGGTTGTAATGAGGTCAGGAGTTGAGTGACCCTGGCGGAACCCAAACTGAGCGTCCGTGAGCAGTTATTGCTGAGTAAGTGCCGCTTGATAACTCTGTTGATGACTCCTTCCATCACTTTGTTGATGATGGACAGTTAACGGATAGGGCGCTAAATTGACTGGATTGGATTGGTCCTGTTTCTTGTATACAGGACACACCTGGGCAATTTTCCACATAGCCGGGTAGATACCAGTGTTGTAGCTGTACTGGAACAGCTTGGCTAGTGGTGCGACCAGTTCTGGAGCATTGATCTTCAGTGCTATAGTCGCGATATTGTCAGGGCCCATAGCCGTTGCAGTATCCAATGCCTTCAACTATTTCTTGATATCACGTGGAGTCATGACTGACATCTGTGATGCTGCAGACCTCCGGAGGAGACCGAGATGGATCATCCCACTCGACATTCTGCCTGTAGTTTGTTGCAAATGCCTCAACCTTGTCTTGTGCACAAATGTGCTGGGCTTCCTCTATCCTTGAGGATGGGGATATTTGTGGAACCTCCTTCTCTCGTGCGTTGTTTAATTGCTCACCACCAGTCATGGCTGGATGTGGCAAGACTAGAGCTAAGATCTGATGCTTTCGTTGTGCAATCGCTTAGCTCTGTCTATTACTTGCTGGTTATGCTGTTTGGCAGACAGGTCGTCCTGTGTTGTAGCTTCATCAGGTTGAAACCTCATTTTTAGGTATGCCTGGTGCTGCTCCTAGCATGCTCTCCTGCACTCTTCATTGAACCAGGATTGATCCCCTGGCTTGATGGTTATGACAGAATGGGGGCTATGCCGGGCCATGAGGTTGCAAATTGCAGTAGAATACAATTCTGCTGCTGCTGATGGCCCACAGCACCTCATGGATGCCCAATCTTGAGTTGCTAAGTCTATTCACCACTTGCTATGCACACTTCAGTGTTACACTTTTAAAAATAATTCAAGGGCGGCACGGTGGCACAGTGTTAGCAATGCTGCCTCACGGCTCTGAGGATCCGGGTTCGATCCTGGCCCCGGGTCACTGTCCGTGTGGAGTTTGCACATTCTCCTAGTGTCTGTGTAGGAACAAAAAAGAATTGGGTAATTTAAAGTATTACGAAAAACAAAAAACTAAAATAATTCGTTAACGTGTTTTGAGATATCAAAAGGATGACAAAAGGAACTATATAACTTCAAGCTCTTTGTTTCTTGCTTCCCGGAAGCCAGATAACAGTAAATGGCTACAGTTTGGGAAAAGTCTTTGTCCACATGCCTATCAAAATATATTCCACATAATAGGACACCAATAACTATACATTACTTGTTTCACTGGATGAATAACAGGACACCAATAACTATAAATTACTTCTTTCACTGGACTTCAATCTCACTCGGCGAAATAGTAAGCTATTTCTACATTCTTCTATCCACAGCAGATTTCTTCAGAAATCTACCACACATCCTTTTCAACATATTTTCTCACAAACACAATTCTTCACAGGGATTCTTGCACTGGTTTGGTTTCCTGTAAAGTACATCTTGGCCATACAACTCCTTTTGTGTAAGCTTTGCTGAAATGTCTTGATACCAGCTTCAGCTTCAATATTGTGTACTGAAATAGTCTTCTTTATCACGTGACAAATCATTGGATCAATAGTAATATGATATTATTTGCTTTTGAGTCAGCAGCCATAAACATTTCTGTGCAGATCAGTGGTGATGTCGTGCTTATCTTAATGCTATACTCAGATGGAATTGTAAAAGCTATCACACTCAAAAAAGCACAGGTATTTTGTGTGAAATAGTGGGAAATTTACAGAAGGACAAAAGCTTCTTCTATGATTCCTCCAACATTAGAACAGAACGTATCAGAAGCGGAGAGTACTGGCAGCTTGCATAATTTAAGTTGCGTTAAATGTTCAGACTTATTTTCAATCTGCTCATTCTACTTCACAATTACCTAGATCACAGATACAACTGTGGCAATAATAAAACAAGCACAAAATGACATTCAACATACAATAGTGACAAAGCAGATCACACACACAAATATTGAATTAATCTCAAGATTTGAGTTTTGTTTGTCAGAAAGGTTGGTTTTCAAAACGATAGGACTTCTGCACAACATCCAATACAGCCGGAGGCCAATACAATTTAATAAATTAACACAAAACAATATTTGAAGCTATAATCCAAGATTAAGCGCCGCACACTTGTCACTTTTCGCAATTAACTGTTTCCTTTCATCACGTCACATTGAGTTCCAGCTGATTTCAACAGACACGAGTGAATGGCAAAATACATTTACAGCAGACTTAAATATTGCAAACATAAATACTATATTTGCTGCCGTGCACCTGCATTGTTTTCAATCTTCTAATAGGTGTGCAATAGAAGCCTAACAACACAGGCACTGCTTAATACAAAAACAATTTAAAAAGTTAATCAGCTGCAGATGGCTACGACAAAATGAAGTCTCTTTGGTCTCGACTCTCCCCCCACTTCATGAAGTGTAAAAACCAACAGGTGCTGCATCTCTTCAAAAATCATTGGTAGCTGTATTGTGCTCTTGGAACATTTGCAAGGAACAAGAGGAAATACCTTTCAAGGGGATGTTAACGTACAAAAGGATATAAATAGACCAGCTTAACTGTACCAGCCAGATAAACACCATGGCTCCACGTGTTGGACTGGAATGGGTAGTCTGCAACAACTGGCTCCAAAAGCCTCTTCTCACTACAGATAATGCACAAGTCAGGTGTGTGATAAAATATTCACACACAGTAGCAAATAAAATATAAAATAACTCTCCGCGTGCATACAAAGGTTGTCCAGAAGCGAATCTTGATGCAGTACTACACTGCGAATGGAGATTGCACAACTGGGAGCTTTCAAGCAAAATTCCATATGGGTAAATGACAGGGGGAAGGATGGATTTATGCAATAGTGTGCCACGTAAATAAGACTACACAGAAAATTTCAATCACGCTTTTAGCAGTTACTAACAATGCTTTAACTTTGCCCTAAAATATAGTCGAATGCATTTAGCAGAATAACCTGATGATTTATCCCATTCTCAACACATTAACATCACTGAAAAGTTTGGAATGAGACACTTCTGATGATCATATTGTCTTTAAAGTTTAAATTTTTTTTTCAAACAGATGGAATCTAAGTGAACAATATCATTTCCTTTTACGATATGTTCCCCAAAATTTCATGCGCACGATTAGTATTGTCTCGTGACAGAACGCCATGAATGTGACCAGCAACGGTTGGTCAATGTGGCAACAAAATCAAAATAACAATTCTGCTGGTCAGCATATAGTTTGATTAAAGACACTTTAAACGCTATGAATTTCTGCAAATGCTGGGTGTGGCACCAATGTAACAACTGGTATTTTATGATAAGCATTTATTCTCTAAATCACAGAACGCACATTCTCCATCGGCTTCATATTGTCATGTTAATCACTCTGGTGTCATAACAGCTGTCTTATGGTTTGATTGCAGGCTGGATCTTGGAGGAGCAGAGATAGAGGTTGGTCAGGAATGGCAGACTGATGACAGCAACAGCACAACAGTGATGCAGGACTGTACATATGACCACCTGTTATAACCCCCACGAGACCCATAGGGACATGTCGATCGATCTGCCCATGGGGCCCGTGGAAGATGAGCTCCCCCTGCTGAGAGGCGGAGTCCCAACAGCGGGGCTCGTTAATTCTCCGAGATAAAAGCCAGCGCAGAAGGGAGTCGGCATCTTCGGATGATCCCGGCTGGGACTAGGGGTGTACTTTCTTACTGTGAGCACAAAATACACTATTGGAACTTACTTTTGCGGGACACCTCATGAATTACCAAACCACCTCACCTTAGACATTGACGGTGCACATGAAGGGAGGGATGACAAACAAGACACATTAATCAATAGCTTTAAGCAATCTGTAACGAGGAGGTAAATGGAATCACATTGATTTGAGAGCATTTGATACCAAATTCATTGACAAACATTTTGAAATGTACAGTTTTCTATGGTACTTCCATACAGAAAAGTGATCTTTTAGTTCCCTGCAATTATTTCTGCAATTCATTTTGTACATGTAGAATCAAATATGGTCACACACCAAACTGGGGGAAGAAATCCATCTCACCCAGTTTACACCTAAAAACAGGATGGTAGCAGATCCAGGATCGCGTGGAGCACAGAACTATCAATATGCTGCCCACCTTTTATGAGGTGGACGTTGGGGAGGGTTCTGGATTTAGAAAAGCCGAATTTGATAAATTATTATTGGGCTGCAAATATTGTGATGGCAAGGAAATGGGTTGTGGAGGAGAGGTTGGTTTGGGGACAGGTGGAGGCAGCATCATGAAGAGGACGTGCTTGAGGGCTTTGTTGTTGGCGCCACTGCCATTCCCGCTGACCAGGTATTCCGTTAATCCAGCGGTGATGTCGGTTTTGAGGGTGTGGGGACAGTGTAGGCAGCACTTGGGGTTGGCGGGCATGTCAGTGTGGGTGCTTATTTGTGATACCCATAGGTTCGTGCCGGCGAACATGTATTGGCTTTTGCCTCCCTGATAGCCCAGAGACTGATTTTGTTATGTTGGAGTGACTCGGAGCCGCTGAAAGCAAGGGTGTGGGTGAGCGACCTGGCTGAAGTCCTGTGGTTGGAGAAGGTCAAGTTCGCTTTGCGGGGTCAGTAGAAGGGTTCATCTGGAAACCGTTCATCGATTTCTTCAAGGAGGACTGAGGGGTCAGCGATGGAGACAGGACATGGCTGGGGGTCGGGGTCGGCTGTAGGATTGGGGCTGTTTTTTGGGTCGAGTTGTTCTTCTGATGCTCTTTGGTTGTTCTTTTGATATTTTGTATATTTCTATTTTTGTTGAAAACCGTTGAACAAAAATATATTTTTTAACACACATACTGCCCACCCATTCCAATGTTTGGATGTCACTTGATTTGATGGCTAGGGTGCCCACTGGAAACAGGTGGGCACCTGATGAATATCAGGGTCAAATAATGCCAATGCTCAACTCTGCCTCTGCCCGAGTTACTATCACTGACTCTTGAGCCTGCTTTAATCCACAAACCATGGGTGGTGCAAGTTGGAAAGCAGCATTTTCCCCACGGACAACAGGAAGCAGATTGGGTTCTGGGATTCATAAACATTCCTAGTTTCTCACAGTTCATGGTATCACTGTTCCCATGTTACCCTTGTGCTCCTTCAGACTGCCTTCACAAATTGCAAGGGCTGCCGCTCCATTCATTGGCAAGCAACGCGTGACCACAAACAGTGCAACATGCAGATCCGTGCCCATTCTCCTGGCAGCTGTCATGCCATTTTTTATTACGGTAATCTTTTATTTCACATCACCCCACCTGCCACTCTTTTTCCTTGCACAGCCAGCGAAGGGTTGGTTGCTTTGGGAGCACAGCTTTCTCCTGCAATCTTGAGGCATTATTCCTCTCAGGAACTCAAACTGCACTAAAATCCAATCCAATGGTCAACTATAAAGTCTTTGTTATGCAGACAATTGAAGTCCTTGAGCAAACATTACAGTGCAAGGTCTAGTTGCACCCTGCAATGCAGTTCCAAATGAATGCACTGCATGATAGTGGCTTTTCTCAAAGCTGCATGACTTGTTTCGTGAAAGAGGTAACACGTGAAGGCGTGATTGGAAGAGGGCCTTCAACGTGGTGATGGAAAGGACATTGATGGAAGAAGATGGTGAAGTAATGCGAGGATTCAACACTTACTTGCGAGGGAGCGAGCGAAAGAGAGGGAGGGAGGACACGAGACAGGCAGAATTAAGCAGAAACTGAAAATGGAGGGAAGATGTCCAAACGCCCCACTGTTCACAGCCTTCAGCCAGGTTTTCACCAATAACTGCAAATCATATTGTTAGTGGTCTTGTCAATGGTGTCAAGATTTGTTTGGAGGCACGACCACCTCCTGCTTGCATTGTGCATCAACCTCTCTTGTAAGAAGAGTGGAAGTGGATTAGTCTGTGCCTTGTCAAAGATTTTTCACATTTTGCGGCCATCTAGTATAACGTCCATGTGTGGTCAAGATGAGGAAATAGTTGCAATATTGGAAGCACGTTCCGAGTGTGGGGGTGCACACAGAAATGTGATGATATGTCCAATTGTGACTAAAAGAAAGAGAGGCAAGGGTAATGGAGAAGGGAAGAATTGGTAGCATTGGATTCAAATAGGGAGATGCAGGCCTGTGCAGAGAGCACCAGAAATGTGAATGGCAGTCTTAATCTGCAAGGTGCGATTTGATCAACTAATTTTTTTCTTGCACTTCACGGCAGATAGTTCCTTGGAACAATATTTGGTGTAATTTACTTGCTGTACCAACTCAATATCTGTTGCTCATTGGAAGGGGAGCATGTCCACTGATCGCTGCCACTGCAGAAAGATTGGAGGGTCTTGGCCATTGTACCTTCTATTTATTGTCTTGTTGCGCACAACCGATTTGTTTGAGTGTGTCAGTCCTTACATATTTTTTGCGTTATCGAGTAGACATGGCAACTTAATAGGATCCTACTTGTACTTGACCTGCAGGGGCTGTTTAGCACAGGGCTAAATCGCTGGCTTTGAAAGCAAACCAAGGCAGGCCAGCAGCACGGTTCAATTCCCGTATCAGCCTCCCCGAACAGGCACTGGAATGTGGCGACTAGGGGCTTTTCACAGTAACTTCATTTGAAGCCTACTTGTGACAATAAGCAATTTTCATTTTCATTTTTTCATTTCATGGGAACTTCCAGATGGCTCTGCCCACACAGCTTTAGAAGGAACATTTTCTCCTGGCTGAAGGCAGGCTTCTTACTGCCCCAGAAAATTGCCATTTACTGTCTCTCCGTGAAAGATATCCATCCCCTTTAAGGAGCTGCAGGTTGTATTTAAGCAGAAGCCGCTCCTCCCAATAAGCAAGTTGTTTATCAGCATCATGATCGGCTTGCCAGTTGCATCTGAATTAGGCGCAACCACAGAAATGGCACAGGCCCCTCACCGTCCATGTGAAGCAAATGGGAGTGGTTTCCTCATACAGGCCACACACAGAACTCGACACTCCTATGTGCTAGTTTAATTTTACTGCACATCAAAATACCGCAGATTGTGTGTGCAGATTAACAGGAGGCCGATGATGTAACTTGGCATTTTGACTATGAAATTAAGACGGCAAAAGGTGTAAACTGAAATATCACCTTAATGTTGCTGTCCTGTGGTGAATATGACAACATCACGGAATACAGGGAGCACTTTACAAGTGATTACAAGCTGGATCTTCATACTCTACTAGAACCGAACAGCAGCACAGGTCAAAATTTCTGTCATTCCCAATTAAAAAGTCTTACAACACCAGGTTAAAGTCCAATAGGTTTGTTTCAAATCACTAGCTTTCTCAGGTGAAAGAGGTAGGTTCCAGAAACATATATAAATATATATATATATATATATATATAGACAAAGTCAAAGATGCAAGGCGAGCATATTCAAGTAGTTAAGTCTTTACAGATCCAGATAGAGGGATAATCTTAGGTTAAAGAGGTGTGAATTGGTACATTGGCGAGACCATGCAGACGCTGTGACAACGTATGAACGGACATTGCGCGACAATCGGCAGGCAGGAATGTTCACTTCCAGTCGGAGAACACTTCAGCAGTCAAGGGCATTCAGCCTCTGATCTTCGGGTAAGCGTTCTCCAAGGCAGCCTACAGGATGCGCGACAACGCAGAATCAACGAGCAGAAACTTACAGCCAAGTTCCGCAAACATGAGTACGGCCTCAACTGGGACCTTGGATTCATGTTGCATTACATGCATTCCCCCCCGCCCCCCCCGCCTCCTCCATCTGGCGTGGGCTTGCAAAATCCTACCAACTGTCCTGGCTCGAGACAATTCACACCTCTTTATCCTGGGATTACCCCTATCTGTGGATCTGTAAAGACTTAATTACCTGAGAATGCTGGCATTCAAAGTATCGTCTTGCATCTATGTTTCTGGAACCTACCTCTTCATTCACCTGAGGAAGGAGCAGTGCTCCGAAAGCTTGAAACAAATCTGTTGGACTTTAACCTGGTGTTACTGTGCTCACCCCAGCCCAACGCCAGCATCTCCACATCATGATTACCAATTAAGGGTCATGTGTGATGGCCTTAATAATCAAATATCATCTTCCACTCACTGCCCAGTGTCATACATAAAGACTGTAACTTAAGCAAGGGATCAGATGGCCATTAATATGCCCGTGGATGTTGCACTACTCAAAACATTGATCTTGCCACTTGTCCTCTACCAGCTACATCACGAGCATGTAAATTAGAGGTGACAAAATGGCTCCATTTCAGTAGATCCCAATTAATGGCAGCAGAACTGGACCAGGTGCATAGGCAATCGACATGAAATAAAAGTTTGCAACCAAATTAGAAATCTATTTTAAATCTGAGTTACAGAGAAACACATCAGAAGGCAAATCAGTTCCCTCAAAATCATCTGATAAAAATAAATAATTCAATGGGCTGGATTTCACATCCACAAAATCGGGCAAACGGAAAATATTGCGTGCCGATGTCGGGTCGGCAATACAACGTCATCACGCCACTCTCCAAAGTCACGGAAGGCAAGTGGACGCAGAAATCAAGCAGCCTTTATGAGTGCGGTACTTAACAAGCTAGCGGGTTTGCTAATGACCCAATTGTCTGAAATTGTTTTGTCGAATGCTGCATTTCTCGGGCATTGCTGCAAAAACGTTTAGGAGTGTTCTACAGCAGTTATTACGAGGTAGCACAAAGGTGGAAATGAAGGCCTACCAACGAGACCATGGCTGAAATGTAGCAGCAGCCTCTGCTGATGAAGATGACAGCACAGCCATGTTTTTTTTTAAACAATGCAGTTTTGTGCTTTATTGAGCCTTCAATAAAACATAAAAGGGCATTCAGAGAGCAAAGGCCATTCGGCTTGTAGCTGTGACCGAATTCCTGTTTGCGACATTGCAAGTCTGTCGCATGACATCCCTGCCTACAGTCCCCATTGGGTGCAGAATCCCCCCCTTTTCACATCTATTCGGCCGCCTCCCCACTGGAGGGCCGCTAATTAGCTATCCAACACTTGATTCGACGAGCTGAATGCTGGGGGTGGCAGCAAGCGCACCACTCGCTTTCCATTTTTCCTTCCTCAAACTGTTGACAAAATTCAAACAAAAACATGGAGTTAGATTTTATGAGATTGTTCCATTCATCATCTCTTCACAAAAGGCCTCCAACTGCAGCCACAAGTCTTGGGAGCTCCACACAGATACGTTTCACGCATGGGTACGAGTACAAGTACAACTTCTAATTTTTCTGAAAAAGTCTTATGGTCCCAGTCCAATACTTTCACAGGACCTTCCAACAAAGAACAGGACATGAAGTCTCAATTTCAATTAGGCAAGGCACTGCTGCCTCACGGCGCCGAGGACCCGGGTTCGATCCCAGCCCCGGGTCACTGTCCGTGTTGAGTGTGCACATTCTCCCCGTGTCTGCGTGGGTCTCACCCCCGCAACCCAAAGATGTGCAGGTTAGTTGGATTGGCCATGGTAAATCGCCCCTCAATTTGGAAAAAAATTTTTTTAAAGGTAAATAAAGGATAAACATGAGAACAAAACTGTGAGAAACATTAAAGGAATGTTTTATCATTTAACTCCGCATCTCATTGAATGGAGAGACTATTCTGCTGGAAACTAAATGTCCATAAAGTAACAGGTGCTGGTAAAGTTAGAAAAAAATATAAAAATGATAAACTGAAAACACTGCTACAACTACTATGGTGTTCATCAGCTAGAAACCAATCAAACCCGGTGCTGTCTCGCCAGAATAGATTGTCTAATATCACAAGCTGCTACTTTAAAGCAAGCATCCGAGAACGTGCAATAATACATCAGCCAAGCTCTGAAAAAAAGTTAATTCATCTTTATTTGCCGACTGCTGCATTTCTGTTAATGCACCAAGCTGATGTATTGCCAATGCCACACCCTTTCCCCCCCATTAACAGAATAGATAGCCTTCAAACTTGTTGCAGCTTTGTTCAAACTGGGGATTTCGGTTTATGAAGATGTGGAAAAGAAAATCTCAAATGAGAGCCACTGTGTTTTTTTTCCCCCCGCTGTATGCTAAATAAAGAACATGTGTTTACTGAGGACCTCTGTTTTGTTTGGCTATTGAGAGATTATAGGACTGCTTCTTTGTTGATTTTCTACGGTCACTCTCTGGATCCATTCTCTAACTTTGCCTCCAGCGTACAGCTGCGGACTGTTCTGCTGTGCCTTGCATCTCAATGAAGCTCCTCAGACTGCAGTCAGGAGTGCACCCCAATGGAGAGGTCAAGCCTGAGTCAGCAGACTGTCTGCACTAGACTAGCGCTCCACAGCTTAGCGATGCTCTGCATCTTTCATTGCCCATATAAGGCAGCTCATCATTAAAACCACCTATTCACAATAAGGCAAATCCACTTGCTGTTTTCGTATGCGCTTCAGCCCTATGAATTTTGCATTAATGGACTTACAACAGACTGCATTAGGATGACTGACACTGCCGTTAACAGGTTGATGAGAAATGCCAGTGTCTCAAGTGCCACTACAGCCTTTTTTAAGCTGAATCTTATTCTCACGCTCACACATTACATACTGCACCTGCTTAATTATCATACCCCAACGCATATATTGGTACCCCAAGTTCTGAATTTACAATTAAAAGGAGATGACAATGTAACTCTGGACTTACTTTGTTGCAAAAACTATTCAGCTTGCTTGCCTTAAGCCTGGTGGTGAGAAATAATTAAAAATACTCCTGAACTTGTGTCAATAAACCACCCAATTAATCCCATCAGAATAGAACATAATACGGTGATAATTTTACGTGCTGCACTTGGTGAGCATGCAGAGGCGCAAAACTGGCATCAAATAGCTGTGTGCCTGAACACTGCTGTCAGAAAATGCTAATTTCTTTAAATTGGATTCAAAATAAAAAGCTTTCACTGTGGAGTGAATTTCTCATGCTCATTTTTTAAATATAATTTTCTATTTTCTAACATATTCAATTGGAGTATTTTGTTCCTGATTGGGAGATATTTCTCAACTTTTTCTTCCCCCACACCAACATACCATCCCACAGCCAAGAAGATGTTCTTCAACTGGTTATTAGAAAGTGCACAGGAGTGGGGTGTTGGGATAGGCTCTCACCAATCTCACTCACTTACTCCAACTTGTCTCCATTTACAGCCTCATCAGATTGCCTGACTGAGCTCAGTATCTTACTGCACAGGAAATGCTTGTATCCTACCATAACATAGCACAGCGCACTGTCAGGGCAGCACGGTAGCATTGTGGATAGCACAATCGCTTCACAGCTCCAGGGTCCCAGGTTCAATTCCGGCTTAGGTCGCTGTCTAGTGGAGTCTGCACATCCTCCCCGTGTGTGCGTGGGTTTCCTCCGTGTGCTCCGGTTTCCTCCCACAGTCCAAAGATGTGCAAGTTAGGTGGATTTGCCATGATAAATTGCCCTTAGTGTCCAAAATTGCCCTTAGTGTTCAAAATTGCCCAGTGTTGAGTCGTGTACTGGGTTATGGGGATAGGGTGGAGGTGTTGACCTTGGGTAGGATGCTCTTTCCAAGAGCCAGTGCAGACTCGATGGGCCGAATGGCCTCCTTCTGCACTGTAAATTCTATGTCATGCTGAGGAGTTGAGATTAATTATACAGAAACATTGCAGATTCAGAAATCTATTTAGCCTTTCCTGAAAACCTCGACTCGCATCTCCCCAAAACAAGTATTGCACGCACCTCCCCAAAACAAGTATTGCACAACCTTGTATGAGATAATGAAAATAACATTAAGAATTTACTGACTCATAAGAACGCAAGAAAAACCAAAGAGGAGGCTATTTAGACTCTTGTTCAGAGAGAGCATGGCTCATGTATGATCCAAGCCCATATACATAGTTTAAAGAACAGTGCCGAGAAATATTGATCTAACTGGTCAAATTCACATTTTAAGTATATGTAAAATATGGCAACTTAGATGGGAGTAACTGGTGAGGAATTATGATCCTTTACTATAAATACACCTTAAAATACAATAGTTATGTCACTCCTGTGGCTAAAGAGCTAAAAGGCAAACTGCTTAAGAAACCATTGTCCTTGTACTGTTAAATGCATGGGATTGTACAAATCATTGAAGCAACTTGTTACATTGAAATGAAAAATATATTTAGCAATTTACACAGGGAAAAAAAATGAGTTACTTCTACTCCGAGCATCAATGAAACACGGGCAGAAGCAGTGAGCTGGATTAGACGGGATGCAGTGATGATCCCATTGTCATATCAAACACAACCCTTGGTCCTCCTGTCAGACATGGCCCCCACTCAAATCTGGACTTCCTTCTCACAGTCAGGCTGACAGACCTGGTTTAACCCAATTGTTGCTAAATTTGGAAGTAAAACATGCTAGTGTGGTCATTTCCATTCTGAAACTCTCACCCTCTCAATGTGAAAGCATAAATCTAACAAACAACTACAGAAGTTCTGGCCTGGAAAATAACGTTCTTACCTGCAGCCACAATATAGAGGAAAAGGCTCCGACACCAGGAATCTTTTGCAGGAATACTGAAAATGCCATATTGTATTTTCTACTTAATATGTAGCAGGATGATTGTGGTGGATTCAGTCCAAAACGTGGAGTGTGAGGCAAATCTCAAAACATGCCCTCGGTCAGATCGGAGAGGGGCAAATCTAATAGCTTTGTCAACGGCTGTCAAATCTGCTATCGGTTTCCTCACCGTGCAGTGAAGTAGATTATCCTTTTGTTTCACCCACCCCCCCCCCCCCCCCCCCCACATTCTCTTCTACAGTTAAACACCTTGTTAATTCCTTCAGAAGTGCAAACGTGATCTTTACAGGTACTTCCTGATCAGCGGATTTAACAATTGCGCTTAGTGAATTCATGCATTATGACGGTGTGATTATGAAAATGGATTAACCCCTGTTAAGCATAAACAGTGCGATTAGACCAACGTTTAAGTAACGAGCAGGATAGATAAAGGGGAACAAGTAGATGTAATATACTTGGATTTCCAAAAAGCATTTGCTAAGGTACCACACAAAAGGCTATTTAACATAAGAAATAGGAGAAGTAGGCCAATCGACCCCACAAGCCTGCTCAGCCATTCAATATGATCATGGCTGATCTATACGAGTTGAGTTACACATTCCCCATGTAACCCGGATAACCTTTGATTCCCTTGCCGATTAAGAATCTATCTATCAATGCCTTAGAAATATTCAGTGACCCACGTCTATTGCCTTCTGAGGCAGAGAACTCCAAGGAGGCAAAACCCTGCAGGAGAAATGAAATATATATATATATATATAAAAAGTGATGCTAACTGGGTCGTGAACCGGGTTCACCATTATCTATGCACACATCATAGAATAGAATCATAGAATAGTTACAGCACAGAAGGAGGTCATTTGGCCCATTTTATCTGTGCCAGCTCTTGAATGGACAATGCACCTTCCTTTATCCAGTAGCCCTGCAAATTTTCTGTCATCAGACAACGACAGAAGTATCTTTTGAAAGCTACAATGGAATCTACCTCTAACACATTCTCGGGCAATGCATACCATCTACTCAGTGTAAAAAAGATTTTCTTCATGCCGCAATTGCTTCTTTATCCAGTCACATTGGATTGGTGTCCTCTTTGTTTTCCCAACTTTCCAAGAAAGGGAACAGTTCCCCCCATTCTGACCCCTCATCGTTTTGAATGCCTCTATCAAATCTCTTCTTGACTTTCTGCTCTCCAAGGAGAACAGCCCCAGCTTCTACAATGTAACTACATAACTGAAGTTCCTCATCCCCGGAACTATTCTCCTAGATCTTTTCTGCATCCTCTCGAATGCCTTCACATCCTTCCTGCAATAAACCAGTTGAGACCAAAATAGCATTTTATACAGTTTGTCATTACTCTTCGCTCCTGTACTGCAGGCCCTTACTTATAAAATTCTGGATCCTACATGCTTCAGTAACCTGCCTTGCCACATTCAATGATTTGTGCACAGATACCCCAAGGCCCCCCTGATCCTGAACTCCCTTTAGAATTGTACCCCAGCTACAGTACTTTCTAGGCCATCGTGTTTTTCACACTTTTGTGTTGTAATGAGCATCAAAAATGGGAAAGTAAGAGAATGACAGCTCCATGGAATATCACTGGGTGCTACTGGTCCAAGGACAACAAAGTGAAAGCTGTACTGTAATGATCACATTCCTTTTCCTTTTTAGCCTAAATGAACAATTAATATTAAAAATAAAGAATATCCCTACAGCATTCAAAGCACACTGCCTTGAATATATCTGGACATATGTAAAGTATGAATGGTTGCATTTTCATAATCTGTACACATGAGTATTGCAGATAATTTGTTGCACTAATATTAGTGATTAGTAATTCCAGGGCCACCCACACTACGTTCCATGGGACAGTTCAGTCTAGGAGGGACGCTGAGAAGACAATCACTATGCTTTGCAAAGCTAATGTAATTACTACAAAAATGAAAGTGTGAGATTTCAGATACAAGATGAGTAATAGTTCAATGTGAAAGCGCTAAAACCTAAGCTTTCAAGCCATCCTGATCCAAGTGTGAATGTTAAAAAATGCTTCTGCATTTTTAAAACAGGGCATATATTTCAACTTGAAACATTGAAACTTACAACACAGAAGGAGATTAATTCAGCCCAACAGGTCTCAATCGAAAAGCAAGCCACGGGCCAATGTTACAGCATCGGAATCAATAGTTCAATACTAACCTTGATTAAAAAAAGAGTTTGGGCAAAACTGCATGTATTTTCTTAATCAATTCCGGTTTCCTATTTTAACATGTCACAAGGCGGCTTACATTAACACTGCAATGGAGTTACTGTGAAAATCCCCCAGTCGCCACATTCGGGTACACAGAAGGAGAATTCAGAATGTCCAAATTACCTAACAGCACGTCTTTCGGGACTTGTGGGAGGAAACCGGAGCACCCAAAGGAAACCCACGCAGACACGGAGATGAATGTACAGACAGACAGACAGTGACCCAAGCCGGGAATTGAAACTGGCACCTTAGCGCTGTGAAGCAACAGTGCTAACCGCTGTGCTACCGTGCCGCCCCATTGGGTTATATGATTTTACCATTTTTTAATTCAAACATATTCAAACTAGAACAGTTCAGTAGAAAACTGGATTCTTGATGAATACCATGTGTTGGAATCCCAGATTAGTGTTAGTCAAACGTACAGGCCCTCACTGATTAAGCTTTTAAAATCCAGGATTTTCTCATCGCTGCAGACAAGCGCATTTTGTAGCAAAGGTGATGCAGAGGAGAAAAAAAAACCAAACAAGCACATTGAACATTGCTTTACATTTCCAGTCCAAAACATCTGGTAACTGCAGTAAGCAAGCATCAAAAATATATATATATTTTTAATTCCACATGAACACTTCAAGATCCAACGGTTGTGCATGCCAAAGATGCCATGAGCAACCTCAAAAATGGTCATCTACATAGAACTATGGCTTCTGTCCAAACAATCCCTGGGTTCTGGTTGAAGACAATAAAATTTAAAGCACTGGAACTCACTTGCAGGGTTCGGTTCTACATCTTAAATTGTAAATGGCCTGCCTCACGGCACCGAGGTCCCAGATTCTATCCAGGCTCTGGGTCACTGTCCGTGTCGAGTTTGCATATTCTCCCTGTGTTTGCGTGGGTTTCACCCCCACAACCCAAAGATGTGCAGGATAGGTGAATTGGCCAGGCTAAATTGTCCCCTAATTGGAAGAAATGAATTGGGTCCTCTAAATTTAAAACAAAAAAATGTAAATGGCTCACATACAAATCTCTCCAGCTATTCTTTAGCGTCTTTACAATTGTTTTTGTTGTCTTAAGAAATTTTCAGTAAAGTTCTAATAACAGCATGTGGTGGTGGTAGGCCTATTACTTCATGTATCAAAAACTTAACCTGGTCTCCAAGGAAGCTTTATTATTCTGTTTTTTAATTGCTAAAGCATTTCGTTTCATTCTTAGGATCTGGGCTTTACTGGGATGTCTGACATTTATTGCCCAAGCCTTGTTGCCCGGATAGAACCAAGTGGCTAGCTGGACAGCTTCACAAGGCAGTTACGTCAAAGAACTAGAGTTATGTATAGGCCAAACTGGTTAAGGACAACAGGTTTCCATGTGAGTTGGACATTTACCACAATCTGGTATTTCAAGGAATTTTTTATTTAAAAAAAAAATTGAATTCAAATTCTGAAACTGCCACAGTGAAAGTTGAACTCATGTTCGATATTAATCCAGGCCACTGGGTTACCAGACCAGTAACATTACCACTACAATACCGTACCTCAGTATATACTTCCATTATAAGTCATGCAGACTTGGCAATTTTGTTTCCCAACAACACAACCTTTGCCCACAATTACTTTATTCACCCAATTTGAAACAGGCAGTCAAGGCAACAACTTTGCACTGTTGCATAAATTTATCAATATTCTAAATGCCAGAGAAAGTTTTTCCGTTCCCACTATCAAAAATATTTGTTCACGTTATTCCCTCTTCACCAAAATTGTACATAGAAATGTTTTACTTCCCAATGTCAGAAGCAGTTGTAAAACGAGCTGACTCTCCACACTCAAGAAACTACACAGCAGGCTTACGAAAGCCTGTAGACAGCTGACAGTAATGGCTATCAGCATTGAAGTTGCAGCCAAATCCCAACATCTGCTCCAATACAATTTACTTTTTACATGACATTTAGCAAACATAAAATGAATTACACATTAACAGTATTATTTTCTCTGTTCAGCATTTAAATAATGTTCAACACCCCCCAGCATCAACTGCATCCTAAAGAATTCCTCCTGACATACTACTTGGAAATGAACACATAATTAGGTATTAAATGCCGTACTCTCATTCTGAAACTTAGCTTGGATAAAACTGCCTGTGGTAAAGCTTACAATACTAATTCAGTCTGGGCTACCAGATTATCAAATCTGTACTCCACTAAGAGGCGTATTCTGTCATGCGTTACCAAACCTTGTGAAACGAGAGCAAGCTTTTGCATCTGGCTTACAATAATTCAATGAAAGCCTGGCACACTGGCAGCTAGACAGACCCCCTGCATGTATAGAAGATCCGGTGGGCACTTAGCCATAATTGCTGGACAATGTTCCTGCTCCACTTTCTCAGCTGCAGCCTACGCAATACAATTTCTTCAATCAAACTAACGGGGAAAGTTGAACATTCTGAACAAAAGCACCAATTGTGCCATCTAAACAAGTTGGGTTTTATTCTCTTTGTTTAAAGCTGCCTTGGAACACCTTTTCAATAGCAACGGCCTCATCATGTCATACCCATAAATGGCCTCACAGTATGATTTGAACATTTCGAATTGTTGACTGAAAAAAGCACAAATAGTAACTTGGGTACAACTAAAGAGCAGTTCTACGCCTTAGGCTAAACATTCCACTTACACAGCCCAAGCATTCTCACCATCAACAACATAAACACACCACATGGAATAGCGTGGCAAAAAGTGCCGCGTTTATCTCCCAAGCACTAGCTCTTAATTTCATATATTCAAATGGAGCAGCTGGTCAAAAGTAAAGTTTTTGCTCAATTATCCGACTTTGGCATCAGCAACTTGGCTGGATAAGTGAATAACCAGCAGAAAAATATTAAGTGTCTGAATGTTTGGGTTTAAAGCAGATAAAGAGAATGGCCTGGAATATCCTCTTGCATGGGTTTTTTCTTTAAATAAAACTCTTTTCAGTCAATGTACAGCAACATTAAAACTTTTGCTTTGTAACACTGCATGAAGCATGCAAGAAAATATTAAGCAGAAAACAGGTTGACAAGAGAAATAGTGCATCAGGAGCAAAACTGCACAAAAACAAAAGGGAGGAAAGACTTCAAAATGTCCTAAAGTCTTTTGTTTAAGATAGAAGGGAAAAACAGTAAACATCTGATTATAGCAGTTAGATTCCTTTATACATTACAATACATGAGTCTCCCAACAATACTTTTACACATGCACGACTGGACTAAATCCTCAAACCTCCTCCCTGAATGATGCTTTCAGGGAGCATACGCAGCCATGGACGTCCACTGGATTGGCTCATGCTTATGTTTGGCAAAGTACTGCCTTGCTTTGCCGTTGCCTTCTGCAGTATGGCTGACCAGAAAATCCTCCCTCACTTTCCACACCATCAGGCACACTGGAAGGATTTGCAGGCTGACAATCAATATGTTTGGCCATGCTAGGAACACACCTCCCGTGGTCATCAAGTCCTGAAGTGGGACTTGATCCAGAGCTTCTTGCCCAGATATAGGAACACTACCACTGTGCCACAAGACCACCCCACCCCACCCCAACCTTCAATTAGAGCTGAATTGTGGAAGACTGAATACAATAGTGCAATTTGGCAGCTCAGTAGCCATTGGAGGTGCTTCCACGCATTGGAACAGAAACTGGTCAGAAACAGCATTCCATATTAATCAAAGTTCAAGGTTAATTTCGCTATCGCTAATTCTTCAGACATCAGTTATCAACTTTTACTTCCCTAAAGTTTTGAATTAATCATCCATAAGTTATATGATCAACCTTGGACGGTCAACCTTGTATGTGAACAGGGCAGCAGGGTGGCGCAGTGGGTTAGCCCTGCAGCCTCACGGCGCCGAGGTCCCAGGTTCGATCCCGGCTCTGGGTCACTGTCCGTGTGGAGGTTGCACATTCTCTCCGTGTTTGCATGGGTTTCGCCCCACAACCCAAAAATGTGCAGGGTAGGTGGATTGGCCACGCTAAATTGCCCCTTAATTAGAAAAAATTAATTGGGTACACTAAATTTTTTCTTTTTTAAACTTGTATGTGAACTTCAGTTAATCCAGAACTCTGTAGCCAATTTTTGCCAACAAAAGACGTGCAGGTTAGGTGGATTGGCCATGCTAAATTGTTCCTCGAGTCCAAAGATGTGCAGGTTAGGTGGGGTTATGAGGATAGGATAGGAGAGTGGGCCTAGGTCTTTCAGAGGGTTGGTGCAGAGTCGATGGGTTGAATGGCCTCCTTCTGCAATGGACTATGTGCATCCATCATGATGTCCTCCATATACATAAGCATAAAGATCAAGTTCTTCCAGTTTTCTTGGTGACCTTTTCCCAGCCATGTCACAGTACAACCTCTGCTCTACCAACCCTGGATTATTTGTTCCCCACTCCCACATCTCCACTAAACTTTCAGCCGCAAAGCTCTGCTCTATGGAACTTTCTCCTAAAATCATTTTGTCTTTTTTTTAATAATTTTTATTCAAATTTTCACATTTTCAGAAAAAAGAAAACAATAACATTAAATTCTAAGAACAAAAATACAAAAGAGAAACAATAAATTAACGCCCGTCATTGGCAAAAAACAGATATTCAACCCAAAACAAAAACAAAGAGACAACCCCCCTCCCCCACCGGGTTGCTGCTGCTGTTGACCTTTTGTTTTTACCGTTCTGCCAGGAGATCTAGGAATGGTTGCCATCTCCTGAAAAACCCCAGCACTGACCCCCTTAGGGCAAATTTCACCCTGTCCAATTTAATAAACCCCGCCATATCGTTGACCCAGGCCTCCACGCTTGGGGGCCTCGCATCCTTCCACTGAAGAAGAATCCTCCGCCGGGCTACTAGGGACGCAAAGGCCAGAACACCGGCCTCTTTCGCCTCCTGCACTCCCGGCTCCACTACAACCCCAAATATTGCGAGTCCCCAGCCTGGATTGACCCTGGATCCTACCACCCTCGATACCGTCCTTGCTACACCCTTCCAAAATTCCCCCAGCGCTGGGCATGCCCAGAACATGTGGACATGGTTTGCTGGGCTCCCTAAGCACCTAATACACCCGCCCTCGGTCCCAAAAAACCGGCTCATCCTTGTCCCGGTCATATGAGCCCTATGCAGTACCTTAAACTGTATGAGGCTAAGCCTCGCACACAAAGAGGAAGAGTTCACCCTTTCTAGGGCATCCGCCCACGTCCCCTCCTCAATCTCCTCACCCAGCTCCTCCTCCCATTTATCTTTCAGCTCCTCCACCGAGGCCTCGTCTACCTCCTGCATCACCTGGTACACTTCCGAGATCCTCCCCTCTCCAACCCACACCCCCGAGAGCACCCTGTCCTGGACCCCACGCGGCGGCAGCAGGGGGAACCCCGCCACCTGCCGCCTGACAAACGCCCTTATTTGCATGTACCTAAAGGTGTTCCCCGGGGGGAGCTTGAACTTCCCTTCCAGCTCACCCAGGCTCGCAAACTTCCCGTCTATGAACAGGTTCCCCAGCCTCGTGACACCTGCCCTGTGCCAACTCAGGAACCCGCCATCAATTCTCCATCATTTTGTCTTCTCATTCTTCTTCAAACATTTCTTCAGTTCCAATCCTTCCCAACTCCTGCAAGGAACATTCCTCTCTCCCTTGTAAAATACTCGAAAATGCTTTCCCTCATGGGAGGTGCTATATTAACCCGCAGCCCAGAGCACAGTTTCTTCACCGCTCCTGGGTCCCAGGTTCGATTCCTGGCTTGGGTCACTGTCTGTGTGGAGTTTGCACGTTCTCCCAGTGTCTGCGTGGGTTTCCTCCAGGTGCTCTGGTTTCCTCCCACAGTCCAAAGATGTACGGGTTATGTTGATTGGCCATTCTAAATTGCTCTTACTATCCAAAAAGGTGGGGTGCTGTTACGGGGTTACGGGGATGGGGTGAAGGTGTGGGGTGCTCTTTCCAAGGGCCGGTGCAGATTTGATGGGCCGAACGGCCTCCTTCTGCACTGTAAATTCTATGATAATATACCCAGTGTTAAGAGATTACTGCAGCTTTCCTTCGAGTAATGCATACTGCTGGGCTATAATATGCTGATGGAAGTTGAATCACGAATCAAGGTTTAGGCATATTATTTGAGAGGTGTTGTACCCATCCTGAAAAATAAGAGATCTTAGTGTATGTTTTGGCTCAGTGCAGTCTGGAGAATGAACTCAAGCACATCACCACATGATGCATTAGATGGCACACTGGGGCATCCATACCAGTTGCCAGTTGTACAAAGTAATGTACTATGATTACATTATAACTCATATTTTGATTCTACTTAGATCAGGAGTGCACTAACGTACTTCATATCGCAATGTTTTGACACTGAATCCACTTATAAACCATATAGCCACTTTGGCAAATTTGGTGTAAAAAGTGCTTTGAGGGACAGGTCATCAGCAAAACTAATAACCTCTTATCAAGCAGCAAAACAAATTAGCAATCGAGCACTTCACCACTTCAACAAATGGGTCAGAATTCTCCGGTCGTTGTGATTCACTTTTCCTGCTGGCAGCTCACCTCCTCTCGCGCGCGGGTTTCAATGGGGACTCCCATTGACAAGCGGCGTGTGTAGAGATTCCGCCACGAATGGCCGCCACCAAGAAATACAGGGATGGGGGACCGGAGAATCCAGCCCATGCTGTTTTGTTAAAACATCTGAGGTTATGGATAAAACCGAAGTGAAATCAATAAAACTGTATAGTACGACATTCTTCTGTTAATCGGAGCCAGAGAAACTCAATCAGGTGCTCTATTGCCTTTTCAACAGTGTGTCAAATGATACAAGCAGCACCCGTGGCCATTATTGTTCCGAAAATACTAGTTATGGGAGTGAATAGCAAGAAGGTTATAGCCGCAAACTTGAGCTAACATACATGCCATTTCTCCATAGGATATTTAATTAGTATTTCAGTGGAATGTCCCATTGTGTCATTTAGCTGAAAATAATCCGGTGGAAGTGTTTTCAAAAAGAAAAAAGTAGTTTTTTAAAAATATTTTAAAACGTGAAAAAAGGAACAAACAAAGGAATTGTAAAAGCTAAGCAAGGATGGAGATAGAGGAAGCAATTTCTAACATCACCTGGGATTTACAAATTTCAAATGCAAAAACTTAAAATGCTGCTGTCAAAGATATATTCTGCAATTATCCATTATTCCTCACTAACAAGATATAGATGTTTAATCATCTTGAGAAATATATTTTTTCTACTTTGTGCAATGTGTTAGCTACTCTTGTGCACTGATATCTGAATGAATAATAGAGTGCATCACAAAGGTGAGACACGTTATAGATTATCCTTCACCTCTTGCTCTAATCCATACTCATGTGGATTTCAATCACTGTCCAGTAAATTGTGTAAGCATAATGTAGAGGATTAACAGAAAACAAAAACCTGCATTACTAACTTAACTAACAGTCGGTCTTTGGATGACTGGGGTCTAGTGGGACATCAACCAAATGGATCCACCCAGTGGCATACACATCAAACAGAACAGCTTTGTGTTAAGATATTATTTTGGATATTAAAATACTACATTTTGTAAATATAGCTCATTTTGAGGCAAGATAATAGATTGTGTGTCTAGATTATGGGCGGGATTCTCCCATTCGGCGGCAGAGTGTCCACGCCGTTGGAAACTCCGTCGCGTTTCACGATGGCGTGAATGGGATGTTGGGAGTATCGATTCTGGCAGGGAGCCAGCACAGCGTTGGAGCGGTTCACACTACTCCAGCCTCCCATTCTGCCGCAAACTGTGCGCCGCGGGATCCGTATGTGCGCAGGAGCGCCGGTGCCAACCTGCGCATGTGCGGTGGCCCCCCTCAACGCGCCAGCCCCGACGCAACATGGCGCGAGAGTTCAGGGGCACGGAAGAAAATAGGCCCGGGGAGCGAGAGGCCGGCCCGCCGATTGGTGGGCCACGATCGCGGACCAGGCCCCATCAGAAGGACCCCACCCTGGGTCGGAACCCCCCCCCCCCCCGACCCTGCACGCAGAGTTCCCGGCGGCTGCGACCAGGTGTGGGCGGCCCCGGCAGGACTGTGCCTTTTTAGAGCGGCCGCTCGGCCCATCCGGGCCGGCGAATCGGCGGACCGGCCACGGCGGCGGCCCGCGACCAGCGCCAACACGCCAGCACCAATTCTCCGCAGAGTGTGCCGGCGTCGGGGCAGCATGGCCCCGTTGCGGGGATTCTCCGGCCTGGTCCCGGGCTGGGAGAATCCCGCCCTATATTCCAGTTTTAGGGATGAGAGATCCTGAGCGTTAGCAGTTTTGACTCAGAAAGGGAAAGAAAAACTCCCATATTTCCGACATGTTATAATACAGAACATACAGGAGGTACAGGAGGGCATGGATTAAACAGCACATTAGAAAACAATGTTTTCTTTAGCCCTTGAATTAGTTATGTGATTCTCCATCATGTTTACTGTGCCACAATGCTCATTTGATCGATTTGTAACCATGGTGTACTTCCAAGTGCGAATATTGTACTAAAACTAAAATTACACCAAATAGCTGTCCCTATAAAAAGTACCACAAGCAACAAATTCAAAATTTTAGTTGCTTTTTAAAACTCACAACAGTAACAGAGTTGAAATACACGACAAAAGCAACTTATATTTAAGTCACATCCTTTCCTTTCCAATAAAGGGGCAATTTAGTGTGGCCAATCCACCTACCCTGCACATCTTTGGAATACAATGGGAGGGATCTTCTGGCTGTTCACACTAGGAGGATCTTCTGGTCCCATCGATGATGCACCCCCGCCCCGGGTTTCCCAGCAGCTTAGGGAGGATTCAATGGGAAATCCCACCGGCGGCAGCAAGGCCGCAAGATTCCGCTGCCGGCCAACGGCGCGTCACCTCCCGCCGCCGGGAAGCACACCGCAGGGAAGACAGCGAGTCGCACATGTCCGCTTAAAACTTCCCAGTATTTAACCACAGGAAATAATGTGGACTAGGGCATCAAAATGGAAATGAGGAAGGTATCTTGATAAATGGAGGGCCAAAAGATGAATAGCTGCAGTTCGAAAACACAGTTGTTGAAGTTGCATTGGGGAGAAGTTTTCGAAAGGAACAGATGCAGGAGGAAGTAGGATTAGAAGGCGGATGCAGTTGGTGAGAGATACAAGGAAGCAGTCAGAGATGGTTGTGTTTGTGGTTGTGATCATGTGAGAGGAGAGGCAGCAGCGGGTGACAAGGTTGGGAGGGTGGCTGTGAATATAGTAGCAGAGTTTACATTCTGACAGGATGACAACCATAGGATTCATATGAGTTAAGAAATCTTTAAGAGAAAGCAAAGACAGGCTTGAATTTGCACAGCACCTTTCAGGACCTCAGGATGTCCCAGCACACTAAATGTTATGGCATGATATAATTAATCGTGCTTGAACATGTTAATAATTATAATTATCTTTATTGTCACAAGTAGGCTTACATGAACACTGCAATGAAGTTACTGTGAAAATCCCCTAGTCGCCACATTCCAGCGCCTTTTCAGGGACACAGAGGGAGAATTCAGAATGTCCAAATTACCCAGCAGCACGTCTTTCGGAACCGGAGGACCCGGAGGTAACCCCACGCAGACACGGAGAGAACGTGCAGACTCCGCATAGGCAGTGACCCAATCCGGGAATCGAACCTGGGACCCAGGCGTTGTGAAGCCACTGTGCTAACCAGTAATTTTACAGTATAATTACAGCTGTGGACTATTAAATACTGAGTTCAACTCAGATATTTTTTATTCAAAGCTTCTCATACCAAAAAAAAAAATCAGTATCTACTCCATTTTCCAGTTTGTTCTTTAAAAATCTGCTTTTGCAAGCCTGAAAATCATGCTGAAAGTTAAAAATTAAAAGTACAAAGTAAACTATTCACAACTACAGTGATTTGGTTGCTTGGAAAGAATGGAAGGAATGCCAGATTTTGTCAGAATGGGCATCTCCATCAAACTATATCCCACACCCTCAGTACGAAAGGATTCGGTGCCATAACGTTCTGGAGGTGCAAGCTATTGCACATTGTCAAGGGCAGCCAGGATATGATGTGAACGGTGGGACCAACAGTATATTTTCTTAACTGATGAAATTTAGGGATTAAGAAATAAACAGTGGAAGAACTGAGCAGAAAGGGAAATTGGGAGTTAAATCAGGTCCGGAAAGAGAAATAAAGAAACGGGAAACAAAGACTGGATTAAGAGAGGGAACAAAAGAGAGACAAAAGGAAAAGTTACAACAAAATAAAAAGAGCATAAATTTTAAATGTCACATTTTTAAAATCTCTAACAACAATTTACTACTTGCAGGAAGGAGACTGAACGGTTTACACTCCCCTCCCCCTCCCCCCCTGTCAGGCCAGATAGACTGATTAGCATTTAAAAATCATAGTTTTGTTAAGAAGGTACTTGACACTGTTCAATTAAAACAAGGTTAACAGCCAATCTAGCAGGTTCTTAAAAAATAGAGGGCAGGCAGGGGTAAAATGCTGTTTGCATGGACCAAACAGTGGAGTGGCAGAAGTTAAACAATAAGTTCTGGAGATTCTCAACTCATGGCACAACACTTTATCTTCTGAACTTGCTGCTCGATTTGCTCATTAATAAGGGCATGTTCGGTCAATGCGGCATTATTTTTCCAGCACGATTTGGGCCAACGGCTGCCAAAGGAAAATGAAAAACTGACGAAAAATTGTCTTTTTAAAAAGTCAAAGAAAGGAAATAGGTGGTGCGGCACGGCGGCGCAGTGGTTAGCACTGCAGTCTCATGGTGCCGAGGTCCCAGGTTCGATCCCAGCCCCGGGTCACTGTCCGTGTGGAGTTTGCACGTTCTCCCAGTGTCTGTGTGGGTCTCACCCCCACAACCCAAAGATGTGAGGGGTAGGCGGATTGGCCACGCTAATTTGACCCTTAATAGGCATTTTTTTTTCCAAAGAGAATTAAAATGTCAACTATAGTTTTAATACGAAAGTAACTGAATCGAATCCAATGAGAAATTTGTGATTAAATGTTAACGTTTGAGATCCACAAAAATCTACTATAATTGAGACATAACAGAACTACGTTTCGGCAGTGTGCAAAGCATATAAAAACTAACTTCTCAAAATGAAATGTCCTCCAAGATATTCTTTATTAAAAAAAGTCTAGCAACATCTGCTGATCACTAAATGAGCTGTTAACTATAGATCATTAAAATGTTTTGAATATTTGTTAATGAATGATCTGAAAATATGCGGTTTTCCTTTGGTCCCTTAGCTTTGAGTTCTTGGAAGTTATCCAAAGGATTTTAGGAAAATTAATATTTAAAGGAACAATAGTAGCACATTAATTTCACAGTCCATTCCTATTACTCCTCTTCAGGTTGATAATTCATAAAATATAGAACAAACATCAGCACATGAAAATTCAACTCAACAAGAGCAGTTCCTCTTTTTATTAAATACTTGTGTCCATTTATTAAACAGCGATCCTCTTTATACTTTAACATCAAGCTTTTTCGACCAAAGATCAAAGTATTGCAGATGCTGGAAATCTTAAAGACAAGAAAAAAATAGAGAAACGCAGAGCAGCATCTGTTGAGGGGAACAGTCACATTGTGTGTCCAGCCCTCTTTAGAACAGAAGATATTAGAAAAAGCGGAACAGAACAATGGAAAGGTGGGAGGGGAGAAAAAGGGAAGCAGAAGCTCACATAACACCCACACAAAAATAAATAGAACCATGTGTTGAACGGTTAGGGAGAAAATGGAAGAGACCACGGGTGAAGTAGATCCTCATCTTTCTACCAGTCACTTTGCAGCCTTCTGGGTTCAATACTAACTTTAACAAGTTCAGAGCTTTATTGGTTCTGTTTAGTAGAAAGCTGTCACTTCCTGCAGCATTTAGCATCCGAGCATTTAGATTCATAGAATTCCTACAGTGCAGAAGCATGCCATCGGCCTATCGAGTCTGCACCAATCCTCCGAAAGGGCGTGCTACCTAAACCCTAGCCCCCACCCTGTCTTCAGTACCCAACTTAATCTTTGAACACGAAGAGGAAACTTAGCGTGGCCAATCCACCTAACCTGCACATCTTTGGACTGTGGGAATAAATTGGAGCACCCGAAGGAAACCCACATAGACACTGGGAGAATGTGCAAACTCCACGCAGACACTCACGCAGGGTCAGAATTGAGCCTGGGTCCCTGGCGTGTGAGGCAGCAGTGCTAGCCACTGTGGCGCTGCAACCTGATGGGGTGACAGGGCCAAAAGACAAAGAGAAAGTGAGACCGAGACACACACACACACACAGAGAGACAGAGCGAGAGCGCGAGCGAGCATGTGGTGAACGTGTAACCACTATAATTCACACTGTACATTACTGTGTCCCTGTGGGCTCCATCTGTGAGCCGTTGCGCGGCTCTGCCCACAGGGGGAGATGAGGAGCATGTACAGGGCTCCGCCCCCATCAGGAAGTATAAGTGCTGCGGTCCTGCGAGTCCACCCTCAGTTCAGCATAGTCGCAGGCAGGCTCAGTTGTAAGCCGATTAAAGCCACTCTTTGAGAGAGAGAGCGAGAGAGAGAGCGAGAGAGAGAGAGCGAGAGCGAGAGAGAGCGAGAGAGAGAGAGCGAGAGAGAGAGAGAGAGCGAGAGAGAGAGCGAGAGAGAGAGCGAGAGGAGAGAGAGAGAGAGAGAGCGGTAGCAGACGAGAGAGAGAGAGCGAGAGAGAGAGAGAGAGAGAGAGGAGAGAGAGAGAGAGAGAGAGGGAGAGAGGAAGAGAGCGAGAGCAAGAGAGAGAGAGCGAGAGCAAGAGAGAGAGAGCGAGAGAGAGAGCAAGAGCGAGCGAGGCCGAGAGAGAGCGAGAGCAAGAGCGAGCGAAGCCGAGAGCGAGAGCGAGAGTGAGCGTGCGAGGGCGGGCGAGACACCGAGAGCGGACGGGACAGCAAGAGCGAGCGGGCGGGACAGCGAGAGCGAGCGAGAGCGGGCGGGACAGCGAGAGCGAGCGAGAGCGGGCGGGACAGCGAGAGCGAGCGAGAGTGGGCGGGACAGGGAGAGCGACCGAGAGCGGGCGAGAGACCGAGAGCGAGACACCGAGAGCGAGCGAGTGCGGGCGAGACACCGAGAGCGGGCGAGACACCGAGAGCGGGCGAGACACCGAGAGCGGGCGAGACACCGAGAGCGGGCGAGACACCGAGAGCGGGCGAGACACCGAGAGCGGGCGAGACACCGAGAGCGGGCGAGACACCGAGAGCGGGCGAGACACCGAGAGCGGGCGAGACACCGAGAGCGGGCGAGACACCGAGAGCGGGCGAGACACCGAGAGCGGGCGAGACACCGAGAGCGGGCGAGACACCGAGAGCGAGCGAGACACCGAGAGCGGGCGAGACACCGAGAGCGGGCGAGACACCGAGAGCGAGCGAGAGACCGAGAGCGAGCGAGAGAGAGACCGAGAGCGGGCGAGACACCGAGAGCGAGCGAGAGACCGAGAGCGAGCGAGTGCGGGCGAGACACCGAGAGCGAGCGAGACACCGAGAGCGGGCGAGACACCGAGAGCGAGCGAGAGACCGAGAGCGAGCGAGAGAGAGACCGAGAGCGGGCGAGACACCGAGAGCGAGCGAGTGCGGGCGAGACACCGAGAGCGAGCGAGACACCGAGAGCGGGCGAGACACCGAGAGCGAGCGAGTGCGGGCGAGACACCGAGAGCGAGCGAGACACCGAGAGCGGGCGAGACACCGAGAGCGAGCGAGAGACCGAGAGCGAGCGAGAGAGAGACCGAGAGCGGGCGAGACACCGAGAGCGAGCGAGTGCGGGCGAGACACCGAGAGCGAGCGAGCGAGCGCGGCGAGACACCGAGAGCAAGCGAGAGCGGGCGAGACACCGAGAGCGGGCGAGACACCGAGAGCGGGCGAGACACCGAGAGCGGGCAAGACACCGAGAGCGGGCAAGACACCGAGAGCGGGCGAGACTATCCTGACTATGGGGGTGCAACCCTGTCCAATGGTGGCGATCTTTGGGGTCTCCGATGTGCCGGAACTGCAGACAGGAAAAGGGGCGGGTGTCCTTTGCTTCGTTGGTGGCTCGGAGACGTATCCTATGGGGTGGGAAGATGACGGTACTGCCAAAAGCTTTGGCGTGGCTGGGCAATTTTATGGAAAGTGCGTCTCGAGAAGGTCAAATACACCTTGACAGCGTCGATTGAGGGGTTCCATCGAAGATGTGGTTTGTTTGTTTATATGAGAGGTCGTCTTGGTTTCTAGGGGAGCGGACAGTAGGGGTGAGAGTTTTTGTACGGTATTTGTTTATGGAATTTTCTCAGGGTTCACGACTTTTATGTTCTTTGTATGAAATGTTAAAAACGTTTTTTACATAATTTCCAAACACAAAATAAGGTCTGCCAAACTTTACAGCAGTTCCAGCTTCCAGCACTGCATCATTAGAATCATGCACAGGTATTGGAAGCTGTCATTAGAAGTGTGTAGCGTTATGGAAACTTGGAAGGGTTCATTGTTGAAGCACTCGTTGTCCTGAAGAATCAAAAGAATTGTTGGTAAAAGCACGTCCACAGATCAAAGTAATTGGTTCTAGCTAGACAACATTCTGCGCATATTTAAGGCGTGAGACATGAGAAAAATGTGCTTCTAAACTGTGGTGGCTGATCTTACCTTGCCAAGGAATAACACAAGGAAATATTTATGAGGGTTGCAAAACTTTTACAGATGTCATTTTAGCTTCATAAAATGACTTCTCTTCTCGTCTGAATCACTATCGCTCCAGTCCTCCGATGACCTGTGTCTGATGCAGTGCTCGTTCTATTCTACATATTTCCCTTTGATGGCATCACCCAAAAACACATCAGGTTCCACAATACCTAGATGCACCGTACCACCATTTCTTTTACCCCTCATTGTAGCTGTGTTGTCAGACTGTGTCGCCCGACATTTAATCCCCAATAAAGTCAGTTAAACCAAACTAAAGACGGGAAAACAAAGCAATTGGCTTCAGACTCCACCATAAACGTGGTAGATCAATGATTCCACATTAGTGCCCGATCACCGCTTCAGGCCGAACCAAACTGTTCACAACCTCAGCATTCTATTCGACCTGAGCAGAGCTTCTGGCCTGATATTTAAGACAATCTACTTCTACATCCAAAATATCACCGTACTCAACCTCACCAAAGTACTTTTCTGTACCTTCAGTCGTTAAGTATTGAATGCTCTGCTACCGGTCTTCTACTCTTCCATATCGTATAAACTTACTCACATCCAAACTTCTGCTGCTTGTCGCACAACCCATCATCTATGTGCTCGCTGATCTACATAGGCTCCCAGTCTATAGTTTACATCTATCCTTCAACCATCTGGACACTAATCATAGAATTTATAGTGCAGAAGGAGGCCATTCAGCCCATCGAGTCTGCACGAACTCTTGGAAAGAGCACCCTACCCAAGGTCAACAACTCCACCCTATCCCAGTAACCCCACCCAACACTAAGGGCAATTTTGGACTCTAAGGGCAATTCATCATGGCCAATCCACCTAACCTGCACATCTTTGGACTGTGGGAGGAAACCGGAGCACCCGGAGGAAACCCACGCACACACGGGGAGGATGTGCTGACTCCGCACAGACAGTGACCCAAGCCGGAATCGAACCTGGGACCCTGGAGCTGTGAAGCGATTGTGCTATCCACAATGCTACCGTGCTGCCCTAAATACGATCCCCAAATCTTTTTGCCTTTGCTACTCCTTTCGGTCTCGCTATTAAAACCTACCTCTTCTTGATCAATCTTCCTAACGTCTTTTCCTCGGTTTCAACTCATAATGGCAATTTTCAAGTGACAATGCTCCTATCAAGTGCCTTGGATTATGTTGTTACAATAAAGATGTCACATAAATGCAAGATATTGTTGTAGTTTGAGACTTTTATTACCGAGTAGCTTTCTTTCTCTCTTCAGAACACAAGAGGCATCCAATAGTCAAAGGTTTTCCTTTGGAATGGTAAATGTTATGAAAAACATTTCACTGGAGTACTCCCGGAAGCGGCCATGGAGTACTCCCGGAAGCGGCCATGGAGTACTCCCGGAAGCGGCCATGGAGTACTCCCGGAAGCGGCCATGGAGTGAGTGGTCGCACATTTGGTGGCTCCCACTCGTGGCGGTTTTTTCGGACCTTTTCCCCGGCTAACAAGCAGATGCGAGGCGGAATACAGGTGAAGGAGAGTGAGAGAAAAAGATTTACCCTCTGGGGTATGGAACTGAGGGCCAGCAGTGGTCGAAAGAGAGGGAATAGTTATTGGAGCTGGTGCGGCACCTGCGACGCTGGTGGAGATGGCGGAGGGGCAGGGGTGGCCCTGCCAGCTTAGTGGTCGATAGAGCAGCTGCTAAGCTTCTTGAACGAGAAGTTCGACCAGCAATGGAACCAGAGTCTGGAGGACCTGGCCCCGGGCGGTGGATTTGATTAAGGCGGTGGTCGACCGCGTTGAGACGAGGCTGGAGGCCCAGGGTCGGGTGATCCGAGAGATGGAGGAGGTGGTGGGGTAACACTGGGAGCAGTTTGGCTCGATGGAAACGGAGATGGGGCTGATGCGCGATCAGCAGAAGCGGCTCCTGGAGAAGGTTGAACTCAGAGAACTGGTCACGAGGGCAGAATATAAGATCGTTGGGCTGCGGAGGGGAGTGAAGGAGCCGATGCTGGTGCGTATGTAGGGAGGATGCTGGGGATGTTGCTTGGAGAGGGCGCGTTTGCACGGCCGTTGGAGGTGGATCGAGCGCACAGGGTGCAAATGAGGAAGCCCCAGGGGAGAGACGCGCCGAGGGTGATGGTAGTGCGGCTACACCGGTTCCTGGACAAGGAGCAGATTATGAGGTGGGCCAGGCAGATAAGGCGCTGCACCTGGGAGGGCAGTGAAATTCGAATATACCAGGACCTGGGTACAGAGTTGGCCAAGAGGACGGCAAGTTTCAACAAAGTCAAGGCAGCCTTCTACAAGAAGGGGGTGAATTTTGGTCTTTTGTACCCGGCACGTCTGTGGGTGACCTACGAAGGCCAGGAATTGTACCTTGGATCGGCGGAGAAGGTGGTAGAATTGAGACAGTGTATCGGCAGAGAAGGTGGTAGAATTGAGACAGTGGATCGGCGGAGGAGGTGGTAGAATTGAGACAATGGATCGGCAGAAGAGGTGGTAGAATTGAGACAGTGGATCGGCGGAGGAGGTGGTAGAATTGAGACAATGGACTGGCAGGAGAAGGTGGTGGACCTTGAACTTTTCGTTGCTATGTTAACTTATGTTCAGGTAAGCTCGGGGCCATTTTATTTTCAGCTTCAGGTTTGTTTTTTGTTCTTTCTTTTTTTTTATAAATTTAGAGTACCCAATTCATTTTTTCCAATTAAGGGGCAATTTAGTGCGGTCAATCCACCTAGCCTGCACATCTTTGGGTTGTGGGGGTGAAACCCACGCAGACATGGGGAGAATGTGCAAACTCCAGTCGGACAGTGACCCAGGGCCGGGATTCAACCCCGGGTCCTCAACGGTACAGTCCCAGTGCTAACCACTGCGCCACATGCCGCCCCTTTAGTTCTTTGTTAGGGGATGGGGAGATGGTCTCTTTGTTTGGGTTTGGGGAGGGGTTGCTTTTCGTTTGTTTGCACTAATGTTTGAGCGGAGGGGGAGGGGGGTAGGATGCTCGGTGCCACGGGCAGGGGCTGCCAGGCTAGCTGGGCGGGCTAGTTCATGGAAGTGCAATGGGGGGGGGGGGGGGGGGGGGTGACAGGAAGGTCAGTGGGATGATGGCGGGTGGGGGGTGGGGGGAGGGACTGCTGACAGGGATAGGGCTTGTAAAATGTAAGGGGAGGAGGATCAATGGCGGTGGACGCCCGAGGGTGGGCCTGGGGCTGTGCGGACGCAGGAGGATGGCCCACCCAGTGGAATTCTACAAGAAGTTCCCGGGGGTGTTGGGAGCACTGTTGGTAAGGGCCTTCAATGAAGCAAAGACACTGGGATTGCTCCCCCGGACGTTGTCACAGGCATCAATCGCCCTAATTTTAAAGTGGGATAAGGACCCATGGGAAAACTGTGGGTTATATAGACCGATCTCTCTGTTAAATGTGGATACCAACTGTTGGCGAAGATCCTGGCCACAAGGATCAAGCATTGCGTCCCAGGGGTAATTGGGGAGGACCAGACGGGGTTCATTGACGGGCGGCATTTGGCGACCAACATTAGGAGGTTGCTTAATGTAATCTTGATGCCTCCAGAGCAGCGCGAGGTTGAGGTGGTGGTGGCCATGGACTCAGAGATGGCCTTTGATCGAGTGGAGTGCGAATACTTGTGGGAGGTCTTGGGGCAGTTTGGGTTGGGATTTGTGGACTGGGTCGGTTGCTGTACCAGGCACCGGTGGCGAGTATGTAGACGAATCAGGTGAGATCGGACTACTTCAGGTTACACCAGGGGGCGCGGCAGGGATGTCCACTTTCCCCCACTGTTGTTTGCCTTGGCTAGAGCAGTTGGCATTGGCACTGAGAGCACAGAGGGTCTGGCAGAGGGTAGTACGGGGGTGGGGGTGTTGGGAGAGACACAGGGCCTCGCTCTATGCAGACGATCTGCTGCTGTACATATTGGACCCACTGGAGGGAATTGGAAGGATTATGGGGATATTAGAGGAAGTCGGCCGGTTTTTGGGATACAAATTGAATATGGGTAAGAATGAGGTCCTTGCGATCCAGGCGAGGGGGCAGGAGAAGAGATTGGGTGAGATGCCGTTCAAGGTGGTGGGAGGGAACTTTCGATATTTGGGTATCCAGTGGCGCAGGGGTGGGAGCAGCTGCATAAACTAAATTTGAGTCAGATGGTAGATTAGATGAGGTGGATTTTCAGAGGTGGGATGCGCTCCTGTTGTCATTGGCAGGGCGGGTACAGACAGTTAAAATGACAGTCCTCCCAAGGTTTTTGGTTGTTTCCCAGGGTCTCCCAAGACATTCTTCAAAAAGGTGAATACAGCGATCTCGGCATTTGTTTGGGCGGGAGAAACCCCGCGAGTTAAAAAGGTGCTGCTGAGCGGGGGCGCTGAGCGGGGGTGCTGGGGGGGCGGGGTCAGGAAGTGGGTTGTGGGGGAGGGGTCGGTATGGGAGCAGGTGGAGGCGACATCATGTGAGGACACATGTTTTGAGACATTATTGACTGTACTTCTGCTGTTTTCGCCAGCTCAGTACTCCGTAAGCCCAGTAGCAGTGGCAGCCCTGAGGGTGTGGGGACAGTGGAGGCAGCATATGGAATTAGAAGGGGCATCGTGAGGGTGGCAATATGTGATAACCACCGGTTCCCTCCGGAAGAGGCTGGACGGGGGTTTTCAGAGGTGGCAGGGATCAAGAGATTTGGGGATCTATTTATTGATGAGGGTTTCCGGAGCATGGAGGAGGAGTTTGAGTTGTCAGGGGGGGAATGGGTTCCGGTACATGCAGTACAATGAGGGACTTTGTGCAGAGGCAGGTTTTGACCTTCCCGCACCTGCCGGATAAGGTGGTGTCGAGAACAGAAGTAGGAGAGGGGAAGGTCTCAGTGATCTATAAGGAGCTGATGGAGTGGGAGGGGGCCCCGATAGGGGAGGTGAAGAGAAAGTGGGAAGAGGAGCTGGATGGGGAGTTGGAGGCCAAGTTATGGGAGGAGGCCCTGAGAAGAGTTAATGCATCCTCGTCGTGCGCCAGGCTCAGCCTGATACAGTTTAAGGTGGTCCACAGGGCGGACATGACTGTGGCCCAGATGAGCAGGTTTTTTGAGGAGGTGGAGGATAGGTGTGAGCGTTGTGCGGGGGGGGGCCAACGAACCATGTCCATATGTATTGGGCATGTTCAAGGCTGAGGAATTTCTGGCAGGGGGTTTTCTGACATCATGTCGGAGGTATTACAAATGAGGGTGGTGCCGAGTCCAGAGGTGGTGATCTTCGGTGTATCGTAAGACCCAGAGACCAGGGGGCGGGAGAGGCCGACATCCTGGCATTTGCCACCCTAGTGGCCCAGAGACAGATCATACTAGGGCGGAGGGACTCAGAGCCCCCGAAGTCAGGGGTGTGGATTAACGACATGGCGGGATTTCTCAGGCTCAAGAAAATTAAATTTGCCTTGAGAAGTTAGATGCATGGGGGTTTAGTCGGAGGTGGCAGCTGTTCATCGACTTCTTTGAGAAAAATTAAGCTGTTAGCAGGAGGAGGTGGGGGGGGGGATGCATGGGAGGTGGTTGGGCAAGGTGGCATTGTTTGTGTAAGCCATGTTGGCTGGGGTTTGTGTCCAGGGGGTAGATGTCTGTAGTAATATCTGGGACAACCCCAGGGGGGTTGTTGAGAATATTATTGTGGTTTTGTTTTTACTGAGATTTGATGGTTAAAATTGTTAAAATTATAAATGCCTCAATAAAATATTTTCTGAAAAAAAAGTTCACTATAAGCAATAAAAATATTTATAAAAACAAACAAATCTGGAAAATCAAGGTTATGAATTTTTGCATCAAATATTGATCCAGAATTAAACAAAACGTCACCATGAACACTCAAAAATCTATTCTTCCAAATATTTTGATACGAGATCTTTTCGTTTATTTTGTTTAGCCAGATAAAGAATCCGACTTATAATCTTTATTATTGTCACAAGTAGGCTTACATTAATACTGCAATAAAGGTAATGTGAAGCTACTGTTACTTATCATGACATTTACAAGTTACAGATTGTAATCGAAATTAATTTCAACGGAAGTATCAAGGAAAGCATTATGCTAAATGGGGCACTAAATTAATCAAAACCGCATTGAGATAAAGTTTTTTTTATAAATTGTCCCAGGTATTACTACAGACATCTCCCGCCCAACATATTAAACACACCTCTAAGAATGGAGTGCTGCTTTTTGAATGTGTTATCTGTGATTAGTAGATGCAACCGATGTACAAATTCGGCTACTGTTGTAGCCACCTGGGGTGGCCACGTCCCGATTACAAAATGGACACTTGCAAAGAATGAAGGGAAAAATGGACAATGCTGAGAAAGCAAGCAGGTGCAAGGTTTGTTTGTTGATTGGAGTTTGCAGCTCCCAGACAAGACCGATACTGCAAAACCATTAGCATACTAATGAGCCATCTCCGGGGACAAAAGAGAAACATTTAGGTAAACGATACCAAAGCAGACACCCCGGCGCCAGAGGAGACTAGAACAAAGCAGGCCAACAGCCACCTAGGGCCCGCCCAGCAATCAGGGCAGCCACCCCTTTATTGGAGGAAATCGATACCAATGATCAGGATACGGTCCAATTAATTGGGACCAAGTTCAAGGACCACCCAAAAGCACGCGAAGCCCCTTTTGGGTATAAGAAGAAGCCCCCAAGAGAGAATCGTTCTTCTTGGCCTTGGCTCTCAGCGGCGAGAGGCCTGCCTAGCAGCTGCACCAAAACAAGTAAGTCCAAAGTCAACGCACGCTACGAGATAGACGCTCCTAGCTACTATTCCGTACCAGCTCGACCCCAGCAACCTCAGAACCGGACAACGGCCATTGTTCCTCTGACTGAGTGGGCGCCCGAAGCTAAGTATAGGCTTTAGTAGCAGTGATAGTTTAGTTGGTAGAGTTTGTGCATGAGTATAATTGACTGTGTGTGTAAATAAATGTGCATTGATTTCGACCTTACTAACTGGTGTATCGAGTCTTTGATCAGTATTCGGTTTTGAACCTTGTGGCGGTATCGAAAGATACCTGCCGACTCTTGAGCAAACGTAATTAGAATTAAGGAAGGCGACCATATTAACCGCCATAAACAGAGCCAATTAAAGAGAGAACACAATGAGCAACACTGCAATGTCAGAAGTAATGCGCCATACCAACAAACAGTTACAGATTTTAAATATTACATACAACATTTAGAACCTTTTTCAAAAAAAATATATACCGTGGTAAAATAATATGTGCAGTAGCCCATTATCCTATCTTGTAAGCATTCCTGTTGTGCAACATTACATCCTTCAACGTACACAGCAATTGGTAGAAGGACATCTTCCTGGTGTAGCTAGTTCCAATTACAGCATTTCATCTATATTTTATTCCCACACAATCCCTTCTTGTATGTAACTAATCAGCAATATTTTATTGCAAGATCTCATGACAAACTAGACACTGGATTCTGCTGCGATTGAAGAGCCTGTAGAATCAATCAGATCAATTTGGAGAAAAGTGTAATGGAAATGCCAGAGTGGTGAAAAAAAATGTTCATCATTCAAAAGGCATGCATGGCAGGAAGTGGAGAGTAAACCACACCCATTATTGCCCTGAAGCTCAATTGCAGTGTTTTTGCTAAAGTTGCTAGCTCCTGTTGACCAGACTGCACCATCAGTTCCATCACATCATATTAGACTTGAATAAACACTGGACATGGGAATTATTGAAAGATAGTGTTTTGCATGATCCAATAATTTAGTGACAATAACATAGCACCATTGCAGCAAATGCTATAATCAAGATGCAATTTTTAAATTCCAGTTCTGCATTTTAAAATAGTCATATTTGTTACTTTTTTTCCACTGGACATAGGCGACAACGCAGTTCAGGAAGAGCTCCTTTCCCAAAACCTAATGAAGCCCAACCCGCATTATCGGGTCAAATAGCAATAAGCAATTGCAAAAAAGCATCTAATAATGAAAGAGCTGCTCCCGCGTAAGCAGTTGCAGAGTGCAAGGTTTTCCAATTCTGTACACTTAAATCATTAGTCTTTGACAACAGTGAGTGAAACATCTTTTCGAACACGTGTAAAGAAATTAAGTGTCTTGTGCACTTTTACTGGGATCCATGACAAAAAAAATCTCACCTCGCTTGTGAAGCCACCCCTCTTTCACTATTGTACCTTCAGTCATAGCGGCACGAAAGGTTCAAGCAGCAGCAGCAGAACTTCACACCAAACTATAACACTTCTGTTCTTCACAGCAACCTGCATTAAGCAGAATAAACACACACAGATCAGTAGCTGAGAATTGTATCAGTAAGTGGGTTTGGGGTTTTGCAATAGGGCGGGTAGGAGAGCTCATCCACACTTTGGTGGTTTCCAAGCCAGCGAGACTGATCTATTTTTTTTATGAATGGCAAGGACGGCAACGCCTCTTAGTGCAGCCTCGGCAGCGAGCATCCTGCTCCCTCCCTGCCCGCCGCTCACCCCCACGGGGCGAGCGCCTCCCCGGCTCCTGGGGGCGGCCGAGGTGGAAGGGAGCCCAGCCCGTGTGCTGACCGATCTCCCAACCCCGGGCAACTCTTCACCCTCCCCCCTGACAGGCAGCTGGAAACGGGCCTAGAGCTGGGCCAGGCCTGGGACCGCTGTCAGTGTAAAGTTAGCCCCGAGGTGTTCCTTACCTGCAGCTGGGCCGACCTCTCCCCATGCTGTGCCCTGACTTTGAGCTGCGGGGCATGAATGCAAAGGACGGCGTTGAGCTGCTGAGGCGCAAGGCGGCTGCACCGCTTCCTCCTTGTGTGAGAATCGGTGACGTTAGCCTGGCCTGGGCTCCCCGGCACGTCAGTCCGGGGGCTACACACCAGCCCAGCCCTACATTACTAACTAGCACTGACACAAAGTTAACTAGCAGTGACACTCCGTTAACTAGCAGGATCCGCAGCAAACAAATTAACCACTGCAACAATTAGCTGCAGTGACCAAAGTCACCCACTAACTACCAGCACCAAAACAAAGTAACTATTACAACCGTCAGTAAACAGCTTACTGACACTCGCTAAGTTACTCCTGGAATCAACTATACATTTGAATACTGCTGGAAGTGATCCGAATATAAACAGCCCCCGAAACTACACAAAACAAACTCTCTGGGAACAGCATAAAGTCAAACTATTGTGATGGGCAGTGAACAGTCACACTTTCCATTGGCGGCTGGGTTGGTAACCAGAAGACATCGGTTTAAGATCATTTTTTAAAATATTCGTTCAGGGGATGTGGGCAAACGCTTACTGGATCAGCATTTATTGCCCATCCCTAATTGTCCTCGCACTGAGTGCCCACCCATTTCAGAGTCAACCACATTGCTGTGGGTCTGGAGTCACTTGTAGGTCAGACCAGGTTAAGGTCAGTGTGAATTTCATAGATTTAATAGAATTTACAGTGCAGAAGGAGGCCATTCGGCCCATCAAGTCTGCACCGGCTCTTGGAAAGAGCACCCTACCCAAGGTCAATACCTCCACCCTATCCCCATAATCCCACCCAACACTAAGGGCAATTTTGGACACAAAGGGCAATTTATCATGGCCAATCCACTTAACCTGCACATCTTTGGCCTGTGGGAGGAAACCGGAGCACCCGGAGGAAACCCACGCAGACATGGGGAGGATGTGCAGACTCCGCACAGACAGTGACCCAAGCCGGAATCGAACCTGGGACCCTGGAGCTGTGAAGCAATTGTGCTATCCACAATGCAACCATGCTGCCCACAGCTGTGGGGTTGCACATTCTCCCAGTGTCAACATGTCTTTCCTCCCAACAGTCCAAAGATGTACGGATTAGGTGGATTGGCCATGCTACATTGCCTCTTAGTGTCCAAAAAAGGTTGGGTGAGGTTGTGGGGAGGGCCTGGTGCTCCTTTGGCGGATAGGCGCAGATTCTGTATTGTAAGGGATTCTATGATTCCAGATTTCCTTCCCAAAAGGGCGTTAGTGAATCTGAGGGTTTTTACGACAATTGACAATGGTTTCATGATCATCGTTAGTCTTTTTCTGAATTCTCCCTCGTGGACCCGACAGGCGCTTTAGTGTGGCGACTGGAGGATTTTCACAGTACTTCATTGCAGTGTTAATGTAAGCCTACTTGTGACACTAATAAAGATTATTATTAATCCAAATTTCACCATTATTTATTATTATTATTATTATTAATCCAGATACGTGGATAATTGGATCACATTCTGGGGAAGGTGGGACCTGTACAGACTGGACGGTTTGCACCTGAACCAGAGGGGCACCAATATCCTGGGAGGGAAATTTGCTACGGCTCTTCGGGGGGGGTTTAAACTAATTTGTCAGGGGGATGGGAAAACGAGCTGTAGTCCAGAAGTCAGTGTTGAGAGTAGTGAGGTACTGAGGAGGGTATCAGGGTCGCAGGAGTGCACCGGCAGACAGAAAGGTGGGTTGAAGTGTGTCTACTTAAATGCAAGGAGCATCCGGAATAAGGTAGATGAACTTGGAGCGTGAATTGGTACTTGGGACTACGATGTTGTGGCCAATACAGAGACATGGTTAGAACAGGGACAGGAATGGTTGTTGGAAGTTCCGGGGTATAGATGTTTCAGTAAGAGGAGGGAAGGTGGTAAAAGAGGTGGAGGAGTAGCATTGTTAATCAAGGATAGTTTAACGGCTGCAGAAAGGCAGTTCGAAGGGGATCTGCCTACTGAGGTAATATGGGCCGAAGTTAGAAATAGGAAAGGAGCGGTCACATTGTTAGGAGTTTTCTATAGGTCCCCAAATAGTAATAGAGACGTGGAGGAAGAAATTGCAAAACAGATTATGGATAGGTGTGGAGGTCTCAGGGTAGTTGTCATGGGTGACTTTAAGTTTCCAAATATTGATTGGAACCTCTACAGGTCGAACAGTTCGGATGGGGCAGTTTTTGTAGTGTGTGCAGGAGGGTTTCCTGACACAATATGTGGATAGGCCGACAAGAGTGGGGGGCCACATTGGATTTAGTACTGGGTAATGAACCGGGCCAAGTGTTAAATTTGTTTGTGGGAGAGCACTTTGGAGATAGTGACCGCAATTCGGTGTCTTTTGCTATTGCAATGGAGGGCCATACGGCAGGGCAAGGTTTATAATTGGGGGAGGGGTAATTATGATGCGATTAGGCAAGAATTAGGGAGCATAAGATGGGAACAGAAACTGTCAGGGAAAGGCACAAATGAAAAGTGGCGCTTGTTCAAGGAACAAATACTGCATGTCCTTGATAGGTATGTCCCTGTCAGGCAGGGAGGAAATGGCCGTGTGAGGGAAACATGGTTCACAAAAGAGGTTGAATGTCTTGTCAAGAGGAAGAAGGAAGTGTATGTAAGGATAGGAAAACAAGGTTCAGTTGGGTCGTTTGAGGGTTACAAGGTAGCAAGGAATGAGCTTAAAAAAAAGGGCTTAGGAGAGCTAGGAGGGGGCATGAGAAGTCCTTGGCGGGTTAGATCAAGGAAAACCCCAAGACTTTTTACTCTTATGTGAGAAATAAAAGAATGACCAGGATGAGGGTAGGGCCGGTCAAGGACAGCAGTGGGAACTAGTGCATGGAGTCAGAAGAAATAGGAGAGTTGAATGAATACTTTTCTTCAGTGTTCACCAAGGAGAGGGGCCATGTTTTTGAGGATGAGAGAGTGATACAGGCGGGTAGGCTGGAGGAGGTAGATGTTCTGAGGAAGGATGTATTAGCAATTTTGAAAAACCTGAGGGTCAACAAGTCTCCTGGGCCAGATGGGATATATCCAAGGATTCTTTGGGAGGCAAGGGATGAGATTGCAGAGCCTTTGGCTTTGATCTTTGGGTCCTCACTGTCCACGGGGATAGTGCCAGAGGACTGGAGAGTGGAGAATGTTGTTCCTCTGTTCAAGAAAGGGAATAGGAATGACCCTGGTAATTATAGGCCAGTTAGTCTTACTTCGGTGATCGATAAGTTAATGGAAAAGGTCCTGAAGGATAGGATTTATGACCACTTGGAAAGATGCAGCTTAATCTGGGATAGTCAACATGGATTCGGGAAGGGTAAGTCTTGCCTCACAAATTTGATTCAATTCTTTGAGGAGGTAACTAAGTGTGTAGATGAAGGTAGAGCAGTTGATGTCGTATACATGCATTTTAGTAAGGCATTTGATAGGGTTCCCCATGGTCGGCTCATGAAGAAAGTAAGGAGGTGTAGGATAGAGGGAAATTTGGCCAATTGGATAAGTAACTGGCTACCACATAGAAGACAGAGGGTGGTGGTGGAGGGAAAATTTTCAGACTGGAGACCAGTTACCAGCGGTGTACCACAGGATCAGTGCTGGGTCCTCTGCTATTTGTGATTTTTATCAATGACTTGGAGGAGGGGGCTAAAGGGTGGGTCAGTAAATTTGCTGATGACACCAAGATTGGTGGAGTCGTGGATGAGGTGGAGGGCTGTTGTAGGCTGCAAAAAGACATTGATAGGATGCAGAGCTGGGCCGAAAAATGGCAGATGGAGTTTAACCCTGATAAGTGCGAGGTGATTCATTTTGGTAGGAAAATTTTGAATGTGGATTACAGGGTCAATGGCAGGGTTCTGAGGAATGTGGAGAAATAGAGAGATCTTGGGGTTCATGTCCACAGATCTCTGAAGGTTGCCACTCAAGTGGATAGAGCCGTGAAGAAGGCTTATAGTGTGTTAGCGTTTATTAACAGGGGGCTTGAGTTTAAGAGCCGCGGGGTTATGCTGCAACTATGTATGACCCTGGTGAGACCACATTTGGAGTAGTGTGTGCCGTTCTGGTCACCTCATTATAGGAAGGATGTGGAAGCATTGGAAAGGGTGCAAAGGAGATTTACCAGGATGCTGCCTGGTTTGCAGGATAGATCTTATGAGGAAAGGTTGAGAGAGCTAGGGCTTTTCTCTTTGGAGTGGAGGAGGATGAGAGGCGACTTAATAGAGGTTTATAAGATGGTGAGGGGGATAGAATGGACATTCAGAGACTATTTCCTTGGGTGGATGTAGCTGTTACAAGGGGGCATAACTATAAGGTTCAGTGTGAGAGATATAGGAATGATATCTGAGGTAGGTTCTTTAATCAGAGAGTAGTTAGGGTGTGGAATGGACTGCCTGCTGTGATAGTGGCGTCGGACACTTTAGGAACTTTCAAGCGGTTATTGGATAGACACATGGAGCACACCAGAATGACAGGGAGTGGGATAGCTTGATCTTGGTTTCAGACAACATCGAGGGCCGAAGGGCCTGTTCTGTGCTGTACTGTTCTATGTTCTATGTTCACCATTTGCTGTGGTGGGATTTGAAACCAGATCCCCAAAACATTACCCAAAGTCTCTGGATTATTAGTCCAGCTACAATGCCATTGCACCACCACTGTCCCATGAAATAATTAATGAAGAATCAGTTATTATCTGAAAGCACTGCTGGTCATAGCAGATTCAATCATCAACTTCAAAATGGAATTGGATATCTGTTCAAAAGACAAACATTGCAGGCCGAAGGGTAAGAAATTGGGTCCCATCTTCAAGGAGCCAGCATAAGATGATAAAGCAAACGGCCCCCTTTGTCCTGTGAGATTCTGAAACCATCCTTCCTTCCATCATAAGTCAGAAGTGGGAATGGTCATCGCTGGCTGCACGATGTTCAGCACCATTCATGTCTCCTCAGGTACTGAAGTAGTTCATGCCCGAACGCAAAAAGTCCTGGATAATAGCTAGGCTTGGCCCGACAAGTAACAAGCAAGCTGAACAGGCAGTAACCATCTCCAACAAGAGAGAATCAAATAACATTCAATGGCATTACCATCACTGAATCTCACACTGTCAACATCCTGGGAGTTACCATTGACCAGAAACTGAACTGGACTAGCCATTAAATATCGTGGCTACAAGAGGAGGTCAGAGGCTCGGAATTCTGTGCTGAGTAACTCACCTCCTGTCTCACCAAAGCCTGTCCACCATCTACAAGGCACAAGTCAGGAGTGTGATGGAATACTCTCCACTTACCTGGATAAATGCAGCTCCAACAACACTCAAGAAGCTCACCACCATCCAGGACAAAGCAGCCCGCTGATTGATGCCCCTTCCACAAACATTCACTCCCTCCACCACTGACGCACGGTGGCAACAGTGTGTACCATCTACAAAATGCACTGCAGGAACTCACCAAGGCTTTATAAGCAGCACCTTCCAAACACACAATCACTACCATCTAGAAAAACAAAGGCAGCAGACACATGGGAGCACCACCTTCTGGAAGTTCCCCTTAAAGCTACACACTATCTTGACTTGGAACTACATCACCGTTCCTTCACTGTCATGGGTCAAAATCCTAGAGTTCCCTGCTTAACAGCACTGCGAGTGTTCAAGAAGGCAGCGACACATCACCTTCTCAAAGGCAATTAGGGATGGCCAATAAATGCTGGCTTCACGAACCATATGCACATCCCATGAATAAATGTTTAAAAACACACCAAACAAAGAATTCCCTAAATAAAAATATGAAATCCTGATTTTACTGCCTGTAACTACTGGGATTGGTGAGTAAGGATATCAGGCTGGAATTGTAAAGGGCTTTTCTGAGACTGCAGCTGTAGTACCTGTGTACAGTTTTGGTCTGTGTACAGTTTTGGGGTTTGTACCTAAGCAAAGATGTACATGCCTTAGAGGGGGTGAGTGAAGGTTCCCTAGAGGAAAGGTTTGCCCTGTGAGCAGAGATTGAGCAAAATGAGAATGAGTAGAATGGACCTATACTCTGGAGTCGAGAAGAAGGGGAAATTACAATATTCTCCAAGAACTTGGAGAGTAGATGCTGAGAGGCTGTTTTCTGTAACTGAGGAAACTAGAAGGCGTAATCTCAGGATAAAAAGTCAGTCAATTAGGGCAGAGGTGGTGTGGCACAGCGGTTAGCACTGCTGTCTCACAGCGCCAGGAACTGGGTTCAATTCTGGCCTTGGGTGATTGTCTGTGTGGAGTTTGCACGTTCTTCCCGTGTTTCCTCTGGGTGCTCTGGTTTCCTCATACAGTCCAAAGATGTTCAGGTTAGAAATAGGTTGGGGGAGTGGGCCAAGGTAGGGTGCTCTTTCAGACCTGATAGGTCAAAATGGCCTCCTTCTGCACTGTAGCAATTCTCTGGTTCTATGAGGAGAATTTTTATTTTCTCAGAGGATTGTAAACATTTGGCATTCTCTAGCCTCGAGAGTTATGCATGTTCAGTCATTGCATACATTCAAGGCGGAGGTGAATATATTTCCAGGCTCTGTCTAAGGGAATCAAGAGTCTGAGGGTCTGGCAGGAAGGTGGAGGTGAAGTGAAAGATTAGTTATAATCTTATTGCATGGTAGAGCAGGCTTGAGAGGGCATATGATCCGATTTATTATGTTCTTATAGCCACTGAATTAATTACTGGGATTGACACTGAACAAAGTAACAGCTGGGCCTTCCACAAAACCGTTTAGTCACTGGTTTAGCATTAAAGAAAGTAACTGCTGTGACTGCCACTAGACCAAATAACTACTGGCACTGACCACTGCGACCACCACCAAACCAAGTAACTACTGAGATGACTACAGAACTGCTACCAAATGAATTAATTTCTTGGAACAAGTACAAGAATCATCACTTTTCAGAAGCAGATATTTTTTTACAAATTCCAATTAAGGGGCAATTTCACTTGGCCAATCCATGTAACCTGCACATCTTTTGGCGCGGGTGTAAGACCCACGCAGACACTGGGAGAATGTGCAAACTCCACATGGACGGTGACCCGGGGCCAGGATCGAACCCAGGTCCTCGGCGCTGGCAGGCAGCAGTGCTAACCACTGCGCCATCGTGCTGGAACTCAGACCATCACTGGAAGCCAGGCCCTAAATAAGTGGCCCAAGTTACTTACTCATTAGAAAGCAGTGCAACTCCTGCCAACCATGATTTGCACTTAAATATTTGCATGGGTAGCTAAACTCGGAAACAAGGGCGGCATTGTGGAAGGACAGCTGTGCAAAGTTTGGGGGGGAGGGGGGATGGCTATGGAGCAGCATGGCAGGCTTGGGGCAAGGAGGAGGATGAAGTTGAAAAGTAGAAGGCAGAGGGAAGGCTGAGAGGAAGGAAGTGGGCCCCAGTAAGGCTGCATGAAACGCTCATAAACATGGGGCTCAACGGGCTACCACATTGTTTACTGTGTTATGACCAGCCCCAGATGAGGTTCCCCAAAGGTTATTGATCCGGATGACACCCCACCATTTGTAATGTTTCTTTGACTGTATTGTCTGGAGAGAGTTAGCCGGACCTTTCTCCACTGTCGCTGCCAGAATCAAAACTGAAATCAAACTCAAACCGTTTCTACCTGTGATGCACCCAAATTGTCAGAAACCCAGGTGAGGAGGGATGACTGGCTCCGTATCTTCATTCAAACAACTGTCTGCTGGTAGCAACAAGGTTCAATCGAACAAGGTCCCCTTTCCATCGGCCACCTTTTCCAGATCCAATAGTCATGTTTAAAACAGGAGTCAATTTAATCAGCCTTTGTTAAGAGAGAGTAAGTTTAATAACTAGTAAAAAGGTAATGAGAAATGGTAATACGTTCATACAGTTTCGAAGTGAGAATTGAGTCCAATAGTGAGTAAATGAAAATAAAAAGTTATATGGAACAGCCTTTGACTTGAGAGGAATAGATGATGAAGCATGCGGCCATTTTGAATTGATTCTAGTATAGTTGACCTTTGCAGGCAATTAGTTGATTCTTCGATTCAGGTATTCTGGGGTTTGGTAGAGACATTTCAGTTCTTTTTCCAGCTGCGATCCTTTACCTGGCTGATTGACTTCCACAGTCAGAGAGCATTTTTAGATATTCCTGCAAAAGGTGGCTATTTCCTGTTCCCTGCAAAAGATGGTTATTTCCTATTTTCAGGGGCGCTGTTCTGGTGTTGTTCACACACCTTCAGTTTGGAAAACTTCCAGCTGCTTTTAATTGTTTTGTGAAAAATAAGACTTTATTTTTAAAGTACCTAAAATAAGATTACAGACATTTCAAAATGGCCACCACAAAGTGAAATGATATTCAGGTTTTCTGCACACATCATGTTGCACTCTTTTTTTTTAAATAAATCTTTTTATATTTCCCATATTTATAAGCAGTTGTTTCTATACACATCACATTTTTGTCGCCCGCGCTAATTTCCTTTATTATGCAGAGATGTTTAGTTTGTCCTTCGTTCAACTGACCCTATATGCATTTTGTTGCCCTCTGGATCGGTCTATGGTTCCTCCCCCTTCCCCGTTGCCCCCCCCCCCCCCCCCCCCCCCCCCCCACTTGGCTTTGGCTGTGCTTTTCTTTTATTTTCCGGACAGAGTGGAGAGAGAAAAAAAAAGAAAAAGGGGGGAGTAGCCCCCCGCCTCATCTCTCGTGGTTTCCCCGCCTTCCTTCCGCCCCCCCCGGTTTGCGCAGTTTTTTGGTACCTCATCTATCTTGGTGTGTTTTTTTAAAAATCCTATTAGGTTACTCCTTGTTGCTGGCCTCGAACAGGTTTTGGTACAGCCCAACATACTGACCCCAAAGTATCAAGGAAGCCTTCCTCTGACCCTCGGATGGCGTACTTAACCTTCTCCAGGTGGAGAAATTCCGAGAGGTCAGCGAGCCAGTCTGTAACTGTGGGTGGTGCTGCCGATCGCCAGCCGAGCTGGATTCTCCTGTGTGCGATTAGGGAAGCGAAAGCGAGGGCGTTGGCCCCCTTCCCCATGTGTATCTCTGGCTGCTCCGATACCCCGAAAATTGCCACTATTGGGCATGGGTTCGCCCTCACCCCCACAGCCTTGTACATTGCCCCGGAGAAGGCTGCCCAGAACCCAGCAAGCTTGGGGCAAGCCCAGAACATGTGGGTGTGGTTGGCCGGGCCCCTCTGGCACCGCTCACATTTGTCCTCCACCTCCGGGAAGAACCTGCTCATTCAGGTTCTGGTCAGGTGCGCTCTGTGCACAACTTTGAGCTGCAGTAGGCTGAGCCTTGCGCAGGAGGAGGTGGAGCTCACCCTGCTCAGTGCTTCGCTCCAGAGTCCCCATCCTACCTCTGTCCCCAGTTCGTCCTCCCATTTGTGTCTGATCTTGTCCAGTGGAGTCTGGGCTCTGTCCAGTAGCTGTCCGGATATTTTCCCACGTAGCCCCCCCTTCTCGTTGCTTGTGCCTATCGGGTCCTCTAGTAGTGTGGTTTCTGGGGCCCCGGGGTACCCTACCGTTTCTTTGCGGAGGAAGTGTTTTATTTGGAGGTGTCTCATTTCCATCCTTTTGCTAACCTCCACTTCCTCGTCAGTTCGTCTAGTGTCGCCAGTCTGTGCCCGACGTAGAAGTCCCCGACCGTCAATGTGCCCCCGTCCCGCATGGATCCAGCATGGATGGGGGGAATCTGTGATTGCCACATATGGGGGCATTTTGGCTATCCCGAAGTGTTGTCTCAGCTGGGTCCACGTTCTCAGCGTGGATCATGTTGCACACTTGAGCTGTGTCAATACAGTCAAAGAAGCATTACAGATATTGGGCGAAATTCTCCGACCCCCAGCAGGGTCGGAGAATCGCCTGGGGCCGCCGTAAATCCTGCCCCCGCCATGGCAGAGATTCTCCGCCACCCGGGAATTGGCGGGGGCGGGAATCTCGCCACTCCGATCGGCGAGGCCCCTGCGGCGATTCTCCGGCCCGCGATGGGCCGAAGTCCCGCCGCTGGGAGGCCTCTCCCGCCGCCGAGGTTTGAACCACCTCTGGAACGGCGGGATCGCCGGCACGACCGGGCCCCTGGGATCCTGGGGGGGGCGCGGGGCGATCGGACCCCAGGTGGTGCCCCCACGGTGGCCAGGCCCGCGATCGGGGCCCCCTTATCAGGGGCCGGGCCAGTGCCCTGGGGGCACTCTTTCTCCTCCGCCGCCGCCACGGCCTCTGCCATGGCGGAAGCGGAAGAGAAACCCACAGCGCGCCTGCGCCGGTAGTGGCGTCGCGGCAGCTGGCCGCTGACGTCACCGCCAGCGCATGTGCAAACCGGCAAAAGCCTTTCGGCCAGCTCCGCTGCCGGGCGGCAGGCCTGAAAGGCCGCTGGCGCTGGTTTTTGCGGCAGTCGGCGTGGTGCCAACCGCTCTGGCGCGGGCCTAGCCCCCAAATAATAAATGAATTACCGGCACAATTGAGGTTAATGGCATAATCGCGTAGCCATTACCGAGACGCGGTACAAGGAGATCAAAGCTGGGAACTAAATATGCAGGGGTATGTGACTTTCTGTAAGGACAGGCAGGAAGGAAAGGGTGGTGGGGTGGTTTTGTTAGTAGAAGATGGAATAAGTATGATAACAGGAATTGATCTTGGATCAGAAGATGCAGAATGTACAATCCATGTGGGTGGAGGTAAGGAATAACAAGGGGAAGGAGACAATTGTGGGAGTAGTCTATAGGCCCCCAAACAGTAGCTCTACTGTAGGATGGATAATAAATCAGGAGATAATAAGGGCATGTAAATAAGGTAGTATATTCATCATAAATGACTTTAATATTCATGTGGATTGGAAAAATTAGATAGGCAGAGGTAGCCATGAGGAAGAATTCATACAAGTGTATTCAGGAGAGTCTATTGGAACAATATGTTGTGGATCCAAACAGGGATCAAGCTATTTTGGATGTGGTAATGTGTAATAAAGCAGTTTCAATAAATAATCAGTAAAAGATCCCCGAGGAAGCAATGACCATAACATGATAGAATTTAGCATTCAGTTTGAGAATGAGAAACTTGGGTCAGAAACAAATGTGCTAAACTTAAATAAGGGTAATTATAAAGGAATGAAAGCAAAGTTGACTGGTGTGGACTGGGAAAGGGGTTTAGCAGAACAGATTGTTGGTCAGCAATGGCAGATCTTTATGAAAATATTTCATGACTCACAACAAAGTTACATCCCAATGATGAAGAAGAATTCTAGGAAGCGACAAATCAACAATAGTTAACCAAGCAATTTCAGGTTAATATCAAACCGAAAGAAAAACAACATATAATGTGGCAAAGATTAGTGATAAACCAGAGGATTGGGAAAGTTTTAAAAAATAACAAATGATGACCAAAAAAAATAAAGAGGGAGAAGATACATTATGAGTGTAAGGTAACAAGTAACATAAAAATAGATAGCAAGAGCTTCTTTACATGTATAAAAAGAGAGAGGCCAAAGTGAACATAGGCCCCTCAGAGAATGAAACTGGGGAAATAATAACGGGGAATCAGGAAATGGCAGAGTAATTAAATATATACTTTGGATCAGTTTTCACAGTATAAGAAACTGATAGCATTCCAAAAATACTAAATAGTCAATGGGCAAAAGGCAAGGGAGGAAATAAATACAAAAACTATCACTAGAGAAAAAGAGCTATGTTATTTAAAAAGGGAAGGAGACAAGAAAACAGCTAACTATAGGCCAGGTAGCTTAACATCCGTCACTGGAAAAATGTTAAAGTCTATTATAAAGGATATAAAAGCAGAGCATTTAGAAATACATAATAAAATCAAGCACAGTCAGCATGGCTCCATGAAGGGAAAATGATGTCTGACAAATTGATTAGAATTATTGAGCTGGTAATGAGCAGGATGGATAAGGGGGAACAAACTTGGATTTCTGAAAAGCATTCAGTAAGGTACCACACAAAAGGCTATTTAATAAGATAAGAGCCCATGGTATCGGGGCTAGTATATTAGCATGGATAGATGGTTGGCTAACTAATAGAATAGTTGGAATAAGAGGGCCATTTTCAGGATGGCAACCTGCAGCTAGTGGAGCGCTACAGTAATCAGTGCTGGGGCCACAATTATTTACAATATATATTATGACTTGGATAAGCGAAGTTAATGTACTATTGCCAGGTTTGTGGATGACACTAAAAGAGGTGGAAAGGCAAGTTGTGAGAATGAAACAAAGGGCGGGATTCTCCCGTACCTGGCAGGGCGGGGGGTCCCGGCGGGACGGAGTGGCGCAAACCACTCCGGTGTCGGGCCGCCCCAAAGGTGCGGATTCCACCGCACCTTCAGGGGCTAGGCCGGCGCCGGAGTGGTTTGCGACCCGCCGGCCGGGGTGGAAGGCCTTTGGTGCTGCACCAGCCGGGGGCAGCAGGCGCTGGTTCACGCATGCGCGGGAGCGTCAGCGACTGCTGACGTCATCCCCGCGCATGCTCAGGGGGGGTTCACCTTCGTGCCGGCCATGGCGGAGGCATACACGGCCGGCGCGTAGGAAAAGAGTGCCCCCAAGGCACAGGCCCGCCCGCAGATCGGTGGGCCCTGATCGTGGGCCAGGCCACCGTGGGGGCACCCCCTGAGGCCAGATTGCCTCGTGTCCCCCCCAGGACCCCGGAGCACGCCCGTGCCGCCAGGTCCCGCCGGTAAGAGACCTAGTCCAATTTACGCTGGTGGGACCTGCATAGAACGAGCGGGACTTCGGCCTATCGCGATTCCCGCCCCCGCCAAATCTCCGGCGCTGGAGAATTCGGCAGCCGGCGGGGGCGGGATTCACGCCGCCTCCCAGCGATTCTCCAACCCGGCGGGGGGTCGGAGAATCCCGCCCAAAGAGTCTACAGAGGGATATGGACAGGTTAAATGAGTAGACAAAAACTTGGCAAGTGGAATATAATGTAGGACAATGTAAAGTTATGCACTCTGATAGGATGAATAAAAGAGCTGAATATTGCAGAAAGACTGCAGAAATCTGCAGGATAGAGGGATTTGGGGATGCCCGTGCATAAATCACAAAAGGCTGCATGCGGGGAGTGGATTTTTTCCTATGATGTAAGGTTGAATATCATCAATATTTGATGGTAGGGCAGCACGGTGGCCGAGTAGTTAGCACAACCGCCTCACGGCGCTGAGGTCCCAGGTTCGATCCCGGCTCTGGGTCACTGTCTGTGTGGAGTTTGCACATTCTCCCCGTGTCTGCGTGGGTTTCGCCCCCACAACCCAAAAATGTGCAGAGTAGGTGGATTGGCCACGCTAAATTGCCCCTTAATTGGAAAAAATAATTGGCTAATCTAAATTTTTATTTTTTTAAAATAAATAAATAAATCAATCAATATTTGATGGTGGCACAGTTGTTAGCACTGCTGCCTCACAGCACGAGGGACCCAAGTTCAATTCCGATGTTGGGAGACTGTCTGTGCGACGTTTCACATGCTCTCCATGTCTGCATGGGTTTCTGTTTTTTTCCGGGTGCTCCAGTTTCCTCCCACAGTCCAAAGGTGTGCAGATTAGGTGGATTGGCCATGCCAAATTTCCCCTTAGTGTCCAAAGTTTAGTTGGGGTAATGGGGTTACGGGGCGGGGGCAGGAGAGTGGACCTTGGTAGGGTTCTCTTTCGGAGTATCAGTGCAGACATGATGGGCCAAATGGCCTCCGTCTGCACTGTCGGGATTCTATGATTCTATAATATTTGTATGAAATTGCAGATAGGATGATCATTTCCTCTTTGAAATCCAATACTTACAAACACTGGACTTTATCAGATGGTTATGTTTTAAACTGTCTCCTTTACTTTAAGTTACGGTAAAATGGAATAGTTTGGAGATGGGGAGACATCCCTATGGCAGTGTTTAGAACTGGTCCACACAAATGTGGACCAGGTATAACGGCAACTGGGGCGTGGGGGGTTCTCCCCCAAAGTAGTCAGGCTCTGGGTAGAGCGGTGCCCTGATACCCCTGCTGGCATGCTGGCACCTTGGCACGGCCACCCAGGACCATGGCAGTGCCACCCTGATACTGCCAGTGTACCTGGGTGACACTGCAAGGCTGACAGTGGCACTGCCAAGGTGGCAGTGCCAAGGTGCCCAAGTGCCAGGTTGCCCGTGCCAGGGATCAGACCTGGGGGTACCCTGCCCTTAAGAGGTGGGGTGAGGGGTGTCTCAAGGACCCCTTAAGAGGTAAGTTGGGACAGGGGGAATCCGAGTCTGTGGTGGGATCCCTGAAGGGGCTCAAATTCTGGGTGCCCCAATCCGCGTGTCAGTTCCTTACACTGACAAGCTCAGCATGTCAGTGTAGGAATTGGGATAAGTGCGGCCTCGGCCAGACTTACTTTTTTAGGCCTAAAAAAACTCAGTAGAGTCCCATTAGATAGCAGTGTCATTCTTGGTGCTGCAGGTGCCGAGAAACAACCCGCAAGGCGCGCCCAAAAGGGGACTCTGTTTTTTGCACGTTAAATCGCGTGCATGAAATCTTGTGCAATTCTTTGCATTGGTCACTGAGAATTTCATATGTATTTTAAAAAGTTATTGGTTTTAATGGCGATCGAAGCACAATTAAGAGCCAATAACAGCAACAACTTGTATTTAGTTAGCACGTGTAACGCAGAAAGTGGACGCTCAAGGCGACGAATAGTGACAGAAGGATGAAGTGAAGACAGCTATTAAGTGGACTTTTCAAAGAATGTCTTAAAGGAGGAGGAGAAGCTGGAAAGGCTTCAGCTGGTGAAAATTTCAGCTTAATCGAGATTGGATGTCGAAAAGCAATCTGACAATACAGAGGCATTGGAGCGATTGGGAGAAATGCTCGAAAGTAAAGTTGAGAGTTTTAAGCATACATATTGAAGCTGATCCCTCATCTGTGGATGATTTTGCTGAGGAGCATCATGTAGATGAGAAAGAAATGGATCATAACTTGATCCTTGGAGAATTCTTGAGATAACAGTGTTGATAGGGAGAGATGCTTTGGCTACAATCAGATAGGCAGGAATGGATTTACATTAATAAAGTTCCATTAAGCTGTACACAGGAAAACAGGCATTGGAGGAATATCCTGCATTTGACTGTATCAAAGATTGCAGAAAAGATGAAAAATGATAATACAGTAGTCTCAAATACAGAAAATCTAATTTGTGTATTTAATAGTGCTACTTTTGTGCAATGGTGTGGGTCAAATCTGATTAGAGAGATTCATACAGGAGTTTCAGGAAAGGTCGGCATGTATTTGAGAGCTGACAATATGTTCAAGCATTTTGGAGAGAAAAAGGGAGGCTGGAGATGGAATGATAAGTTTTCAACAAAAGTAGGTCCAAGTGTGGGAGAGGGAACCATTTACAATGAGGGTCACAGAGGAAAATTGGGCAGCAAGCAGTTTATTTGAGGGTGGCACAGTGGTTAGCGCTGCTGCCTCACAGCTCCAGGGTGCCGGGTTTAATTCCAGTCTCGGGTGACTGTGTGGAGTTTGCACTTTCTCCCCGTGTCTGCGTGGGTTTCGTCTGGGTGCTCCGGTTTCCTCCCACAGTACAAAGATGTGCAGGTTGGGTGGATTGGCCATCCTAAATTGCCCCTTCATGTCCAAAAAAGTTAGGTGGGTTACTGGGTTACGGGATTAGGGTGGATGCGTGGACTTCCAAGGGCCGGCGCAGACTCGATGGGCTGAATGGCCTCCTTCCGCACTGTAAATTCTATGATTCTATGATTTGGAATGGGATCGAGGGAGTAGGAGCTGGCTCCAAGGTTGACTTGAGCTTGGAGGGCATGGGTGAAGATTGGTGAGAAACTAGAAAGAGACATGAGTTGTGTTAGGCTGTGAGGGGACATTTGACTTGAAAGGAAATTTTGAGGGAAGGTTGAACCCATGGCTGTGAGTCAAGTTTTTCGCAAATGATAGCAACAAAGAATACATGAGCTCCTCACAGCTGCTTTTGGAGATGAAGGTCAATGCAGAGGGGTCAAGGAGATAGATGGCAGTGGAGAAATGAAGCCTGGAGTTACCTTTGTCCTCCAGGTTGATCCTGGAGTCCTGACACAGGAGAGGGAGGCTCCATTGTCCTTGATGTGGTCCAGCCAGATCTGTAATGGGTAGTTCATGAAATGAAATGAATGAAAATCGCTTATTGTCACAAGTAGGCTTCAAATGAAGTTACTGTGAAAAGCCCCTAGTCGCCACATTCCGACGCCTGTTCGGGGAGGCTGGTACGGAAACCAGTCATTGTAGACAGAGATAAAATATAAGGGGATCTGGTATTTGCCACTCACAGGAGATTTGTGTATAACTGTTGAAGATGTTGAAGGCTTGAAAAGAATCACCGAGGTAAGGCTCGAACATTATTGTACATAACAGCACAAGGCACATGTAGGAACGAAGGGACATCTTGGTTGTTATGGATGGGTTAGATTTTCTACCCATTCATAGTCAATGGATGACAAATCTAGCTATCCAAATGGAATAGTGTGGTTGTGCTTTACATCTGTATTCTTTATATAAAACAAGAAGACCCAAGTGATCCTGTGGGCACATGCAAAGAACGATCTTCACAATATCATCCATACTTGCAATAAACAATTACAGTAAGTAGACAGTAATGTGACTGAAGAAACACATGGTGAAGCACATGGCATTGGTGCTGATGGCTGATGAGGTTGTTGCAGATATGGTGTCGTTCCAGAATCCATTGACTCACTGACCATCTCGAGTTGTTACAAGTAACAGAGGATCTCGGAACAACTGCTCCAAATTGAACAGCTCGACAGACAATAATAGAAGCATCACTGACAGATAACATCAATCTTGCTGTGTTCATGCTTTGGGGTCTAAAGCTTTGAGAAGCAATAATGGCCTGGCCTACTTCATGTCAAGAGTTACAGATTTCCTCAAGAGAGAGATTCACAGAACTCATGGATACCCAGTAGTTCTATAGTCAGAAATCAACGGGAATTATGAAATGAAATGCAGTCGTGTCAAACACGCTGAAGTACTGAAGCATGTCAAGTGACCTTCACTGATACTCGAAAACAGTGACCACAATGTCTCCAGAAAAGGAGATGCATGACACAAATATCAAGTTTAGATGAAGATACAGGCTATGAGACTTTTCTTAATCCCGTGCAACTTTCCAGATACCTGAGCAGCCACCCACCAGTTCACCTCTTCAGAATCACACGTTTGTTACAGTGCAGAAGGAGGCCATTTAGCACTGTGTCTGCACTGACTCTCCAAATGAGCATTTCACTGAGTGGCATTTTCCTGCCTTACCCTACACATTCTTCCTTTTCAGGTAACAGTCTAATTTCCCTTTGAATACCTCGACTGAACCTACCTCCATCACATGGATGGGCAGCACGGTAGCATTGGGGATAGCACAATTGCTTCACATCTCCAGGGTCCCAGGTTCGATTCCGGCTTGGGTCACTGTCTGTGCGGAGTCTGCACATCCTCCCTGTGTGTGGGTGGGTTTCCTCCGAGTGCTCCGGTTTCCTCCCACAGTCCAAAGATGTGCAGGTTAGGTGGATTGGCCATGATAAATTGCCCTTAGTGTCCAAAATTGCCCTTAGTGTTGGGTGGTGTTACTGGGTTATGGGGATAGGGTGGAGGTGTTGACCTTGGGTAGGGTGCTCTTTCCAGGAGCCGGTGCAGACTCGATGGGCCGAATGGCCTCCTTCTGCACTGTAAATTCTATGATAATCTATGATCAGGCAGTGCATTGCAAACCATGACCACTTGCTGTGAAAAAGTTTTAAATTATGGGGATAAAAACACAAGAGGTGTACAGATGTTTACGACTCCCAAGGGTTTGGGAAAACAGAAAAACACATTGACCCAGACTCAAACACTGGAAGTTAATTTACTTTTAATAGCTTGGAACCTTCATTCCTTGATTGTTTAAAAACGCGGTGGCACAGTGGTTAACACTTCTACCTCACGGCGCCGCGGTCCCAGGTTCAATCCCAGCTCTGGGTCGCTGGCTATGTGGAGTTTGCACATTCTCCCCGTGTTTGCGTGGGTTTTGCCCCCACAACCCAAAGGTGTGCAGGATTGGTGGATTGGTCACGCTAAATTGCCCGTTAATTGGAACAAATGAATTAAAAGAAAAATGAAAGCAAGTTGTTCAATGGTAAAGATAAAATAAGTTTTGCAATTTTCAACAAATATAAAAGGCTGAAGCAACGAGCAGTTCCACAACTGTACATATTCCACAGAGTGGTAATTAGGTCAGTGTATTAATTCAATAATCCAACCCTCTGGTAGTGGCTGATTTGCTCCTGGTAGTGGCATTGCATTAATGTTCTCTTGTGGTTCAATGGCTGGCAGGCTCTTCTCATCCATGCCTACGATGAGACTTCAACCCTCTGATTGTGGAATAACTAAGCATCTGAAGCATTGCGTTCTTAGCTAAATGCCATTCAATGAGGGGCCTCATCCACCCATGTTCCGAGTTGTTTCTGTTCTGTACGAGGTGTGAGTTACAAAAGGGCATCCTTATTCTTGATTACGAACATTGCTCACATCTCTGAGGAAACAAACATTCTTCCTTCTCACCCCTTGAAAGGGCTATGTTGTGTTTGATGACCTCAGTATGAAACCATCACCTATAACATTGCAAAAGGTGTATCAGTGTATATTATTTTAATACAGGGTTCACATACCTTTTCTAAGTTGATGCATCTGCTGTGGGATTCTGGGCAGACACATGAATGATAGCACGGACACAAGTCATGACGCCATGTATCTTGAAGAAAACACAAAGCAGGAAAACATTATCTGCCTCTGTAGATTAGTTATTATGGCTGAACTATCGAGGATGAAAGAGAGTTTCAGTTACCTCCTCATCAAATTGTTACATTGAAAAGCAGTTGAATACAGTAACCCTTTGTGATTTATTTTCTTTATTTCTGGGACTTGAGCATTGCTGGCAAGGCCAGCATTTGTTGCCCATCCCTAATTGCCCTTACTAGTAGATAGTAGTGAGCCACAGTCTTAAACTGCTGTAATCCATCTGGTGTAGGTACTCCAGATGGATTTTGACAAACGGGGACCTGGTGAAGAGAATTCGCTGGGGTGCACAGGTAAGGACAGCCCCTGGGGGGGGGGGGTCGTGCCAGGGCAATACCCTGGCACTGCCACTGACATTGTGTGGGCACTGCCCCCTGCTGCTTCTCCAGGGGGCACTGCTGGGGGTGGTATTTCTCCATGTCCCTGAGGCAGACCAATTTCCTTCTTTTTATAATGTTTTGAACTTTTGAAGGCTGATGTTGCTGGTGGGGTGAGCTCTGATGTTGTGGAATGTGTCTTCAGGATTTTTTTTGATCAAGCGTCTAAAGATATGGCGGGGCGAGTGGCATTGGAGCCGGTGGGGTACACTTTTCCCAACTGAGTTGACACTTAGTGAAAAAAATGGTACATTCTGTCTACAGTGTTGTTAGAGGGCTCCAGGATTTGACCCAGTCAGGAATCGCACCAACTTGGAGGGGTAACCTGGATGTGTTCCCATGGGTCTGCTGCCCTTGTTCTTCTAGGTGACAGTGATTATGGGTTTGGAAAGTGCTATTGAAAGAATGCCTGAAAGGATCCTGTGGCATCAAAGTTCAGCATAGTCGTGGGGCTGGATTCTTTGTTTTTGGGACTATATCCCCACGCCGTCGTATAAACTGGGCCACATATTCCTAGCCCTACAGGGGGCGAGCAAGGGAACCAACATAAATCTAGCAGCTTTTGCTGCAGATACAGGCCCCCCGCACCTCCGGCTCGGAGACCACGCATACGCACAGCGGCGGCCTCCAGCGCTGTGCCATGCTCCATGCTCCATGGTGGACTCAGGCGACGGAGCTGGACCCTGAACATAGTGTCCCTGATCGGCCAATCCCCCGACCCCCCCGCCCAAACATTGCCCGGCCGCGTATCAGGCCCGCTCTGCCCTCCGATCGGCCCGCCCCAGACCAAGGTGGCCGTGGACTGAGTCCACAGCCGCCACGCTAGTGCCCCGACCGGCAGGACCATGTTAGATCCTCGCCGTCGGGACTTTGGCTGGTGGGGGGCGGAGAATGGCGGGCCTCCAGCAATGGACGCAGGTCGGTGATATGCGGCGCGGCGTACTCTCCGAGTAAGCTGCTTTTCGGGGCCCGGAGAATCGGAGAAACGGCGCTGGTCCTGATTTTGTGTGCCGAAATGGATTCTCCGCCCTGGCGCCGGCCGCGATTTTGGCGTTGGGGTACGGAGAATCCAGCCCGTGGCCTTCACTGCCATTGGAGAACTCCTCCTGCTGGAGGAAGAGAGAATTGGTATGGCTGCTGGATCTGTCCTCTGTGCCATGCAGAAATCTCTTTTGCTTCGCACATGTTGTAAAAATAAGGCCTACCTCAGCTGTAGCAAGGCTTATGAAAGTCATTTGGACTGATTTTGAAGGTCTTTGGTGAGTTGGTGCTTCTATTCAGAGAAGGCAGAGAATCTGTTCAGTTGTCCACAACAACTCTTCAAGAGGTAAGGGGGCCATGACTGCACTGCCTCTGCCACACAACAGCAGAACATCAAAAGGGTTGATGGGTAAGTGGGTTGATAAGGTGGAAAACACGAGATTCCTTGTAACACTATTGCAGCTTGCACCTTATGCTAAAAAGCAGGATGAGGGTGAGGTGACAGTTGGTAAAGGGCATCAGGCAGGAACATATTGTTATCCCGAATGTTCCTGGTGGCACTGGATGCAATGGAGTTCTGTTGCAACTGGCCACGTGACGAGGAGCACCGTCCGCTCCTTGGGGATCGGGTGATGGAGGCATGCCTATCCTCCAGAAGTTCTGCTCTCCTCCCTTCTTTTGTATGACGTTCTTGCAGGACACATTGGCAGTGAGTGTGCTGACTGTGTTTATATATGGTGTGCCTGCCATAGCCAAAAAGCTGCGATATGCTGGGAGGCTGCAAGAGGTGGTTGTAAGGCTCATTTCATGACAAAGTGTGTAAGGGAGAGGTTAGGAATCTTAACGTAGGCTTCAGTTCTGACTGCTCAAGACTGTCAACAGGTGAGTGATAACCGTGTGGTGCATTGATCTGTATGAGAGGTTGGTAGTGTGTGGATAGGAGATATCCTGTAAACCAGGGTCCCAAGTTCGATTCACGGCTTGGGTCACTGTCTGTATACATGTCTCTAGTGTACATGTTTTCCCTGTATCTGCGTGGGTTTCCTCCGAGTGCTCTGGTTTCTTCCCACAAGTCCGGAAAGACATGCTGTCAGGTAATTTGGATATTCTGAATTCTCCCTCTGTGTGCCCGAACAGGCGATAAGGGGCTTTTCACAGTACCTTCATTGCAGTGTTAATGTCAGCCTACTTCTGACAATAAAGATTATTATTATTATTATTAAAGATGCTTTTGTTGGCTTTGACCACCCATTTGAAGTTATTAAACTTTTTGCAGCACAGCGGCTATTTTCTCGGCCAAACTCCTTCGATTAACCTCCCTGGCCACCTGCTCCCATTCACTTTAGGGTTCCTTCAAAGCCTCCATGTCTCTCACTGCCTTTTCTCCTGTTGACCTCTCCTGATTCTATGAACCTGGGAATCTTCTCTCTGTCCAGATGCTCCATGCGGATTATTTCGTCTTGCAACTTATTGCAATAGTGGTAGTCAGCAGCAGCTCCCTGTTGAGTTAGACAAGCTTCCGTTCAAGAGGGGCAATATGCCTTTAAGAACTGGAGCATGTGCTAGACCTGCATGCTGTTTGGAGCCCTGTTGAGTGTGCAGCCAGCCAGCAGCGTGCATCTTACTCAGCTGCACACAACAATCAGGCAAATGAGGAGGCAGCATGAAGTTGGTGTGCTGCTTGCTTCAACGGGACTGGGCGTGGGAGGATCAGGAATCGCGACGCCCACTTCCGAAGCTGGCCACAGATAAATGTTTAGCCCTTGCTTTGTTCAAACCAGTCTTGCATAACTATTTCCAAAAAATAATTTTTTGCTAAATAGAACTGCAGAATTTAGCTCAGCAGATTGCAGAAAAAACAGAATATTCTTACATTGCTGCTAGGTTCTGTAATGCAAAGTAGAGTTATTATTAGTCAGAGGATAATTGGTTTATTTGTCACAAACACGTAATTATCCCAGAAGTCACATGACTGTTAGCCTATTGAAGGTCTTTGAAATTTTGGCCTTGCAAACAGCTAGGTGCGAGATCAGCAGAGTACGTTTAATTGCATAAAGTAAAAAACAGAGTAAATCAAACAGCCCTTGGGTGAATCATGGTGTACATGCCTATTGTGTTGATTCCTTGAGATTAATTTGAGCAACCACTGCTAAGCAACAGTCACTGCATAAGCTTATACTGGGCAAGTGTGAAGTAATGCACCATTAGTTGGTTCTATTCTGTGTAACCACATTATTTTAAAACAAAATGAATAATGCACTCACCTTGTAAAGGGTATTGAAATACATATTTTAAAACACCAGAAAATAGATAATATAATAATAGTAATCTTTTATAATAATCCTAATTATTGTCACAAGTTGGCTTACATTAACTCTGCAATGAAGTTACTCTGAAAATCCCCTAGTCACCACATTCCGCCGCCTGTTCGGGTACACAGAATTCAGAATGTCCAATTCACCTAATAGCACGTCTTTCGGGACTTGTGGGAGGAAACTGGAGCTCCCGGAGGAAACCCACGCAGACACGGGGAGGATGTGCAGACTCCGCACGGACAGTGACCCAAGCTGGGAATCGAACCTGGGATCTGGTGCTGTGAAGCCAACAGTGCTAACCACTGTTCTACAATAAACATATGAAATATCATTTAAGAAGAACTAGTAAACCAATATCTAATACATGCGATGACAACTTTGTTACCATTCTCAGCAATTTAGGTAATTCTAACTACTTAATCATACAGCCCAATTTCTTTGTTGATTTAAACTTTATCTATCATAAGAATATACATGAGTCTTGAAGTGTTGGCTAGTGTAGGCTTGAGAGATGAACAGACACTTCCAACACTGATGAAGGTTCAACTCTACTTCTAACTAACTAACACACGATGGCTGTGGGTCTAAATGATGCTAACTTAAACTAGAGACCTAAGCCTTGTCCGAACCAGTTGATTCTCTCAGCACGTGTTGTAAGTCTGTGCTGGGCTGGATGAGTTCTTGTTACACTCAGAGGCAGCACCCAGAATGAGCGGGAACCGTGGTGCCCTCTGCCTTTATAGTGTGTGTATTCTAACTGGTGATTGGCTGCGGTGTTTGTACATGTTGATTGGTCCCTGTGTGTGTCCATCAGTGTGTGTCTGCACCATGATATACTGGTGTATATTATGACAAGTCTAACCTGAAATAAGTCCCATCACAATTTGACATTTGAAATGCATACAAACACCAATATACGTGAGCTAATACATCCAAGAGATCAAGAACCTGTTATGATCCCTGTAGGTACCAATAACTTTAAGAAAAGTGAAAAAAATAACTTGAACATCCAGTGATAGCTAAAAAGATGACTCAACAAGATTTCAAATTTGAAGATTTTAACTGTAACAACCAGATTAAATGTACTATTGGCTAAACACTATGGATGCAATTCTCCGGAAAAATTTCTAAGTGTGGTAGCGAGCGGGAATTGCCATGAACTTCCCAATGCTCGGCCCAGCATTAATTCAACATTAATTTGTCCACTTACCGAGGCCTTACGGGCTTCTTGTCGCAAATTAAGGCTCACCAGCTGATTCGCCGGCATCCCCCCCGGCTAACAAGGTCGAGCAGCACCTAAGCTGCACTTGCTCAGTAACCCAAACCAGGTCGCAATAGCTGAGGAGACTAGCACCTGTTTCCCACCATGTTTTCTAAAACTGGGATGTTTGCCCAGTAATGATAACAATGAGTCTACTCTGCAACATGGATAGTCAGTTTGAACACTGACTTCCGTATCAGATCTTTTCCCATGCACCCAGCATTTTCTGTTGTCATGGCTAATATATGGTTTTTAATAGTATAATGTCACTAAATTATTTCTTCCCAAAAAGTATGTTTCTATCAGCCGTGCAGCTAGAGGCCTCAGCAATCTATGGGGTAATGGGTGGTCATTGGGGCAGACGGGCAGGGACAGAGGTTGCCCCCATGTACACATGATCCACGGCTTGGCATGGTGGTGCGGCGAGCAGTTGCCCCCCCCAGTCCGGCCCCCAGTGCACCCCCCACCCTCCCATGCGGCCCATCCCTGCGGAGGCCCCCCACCTCGAGCCGAGAGTTCCCCACCCCCCCACCGAGCACTGGCATGGCAAGCCCAGCACCTTTGGGCTCTTCGCCTGTGAGCAAAGATGGCTACTCATCACCTTGGCTCCCCACAGAAGCCGTTCCACCAGGTTCATGTTTTTCAAAAGGAGTACTAATTGGCTGCAGCGTGAGCACTCGCTGGGAAGGCCGTTGTATAAGGGGCGGTTCTCGTTAATTGTATGGAAATACTGCTTGAGTGGTGATAATTGGTTACTCACCATGCTACGGCGAGATCCCAATTTCACCTCTCTGAGTGGGCCAGTTGTATCACAAACTGTTTGGCGCCTGGCAAGGATCTCGTTTTTGGCCTCTCCCGCTATTCACCGGCCTCGTTCCACTTGACTGAGAGTGCAACGATGCCAGAGAATCGCAGAGCGGAGAATCGGTGCCATTGGCGCCGGGTGGTGGGCGCGGTGCCAGCCGGGGCTGCTCTATGTGCCCCCCCCCCCCCCCCCCCCCCGCCCCGCCGATTCCCGGCTCATGATCGGCCGAGCGCCGTCCCCAAAAACCCAAGTCCTGCCGGCGCCATTCTAACCTGCTCTCAGCCGACTGGACATTGGCGTGCAAGGGTCCACGGGCGGCCTGTTGGGGGGGGGGGAGGGGTGGATCGACCCCGGGGGGGGCCTCCGTTGTGGCCTAGCCCGCGATCTGGGCCCACTGACCGGCGGGCCGGCCTCTCGGGCTGGGGGCCTCCTTTCCGCATTGCCGCCGGTACCACTGCGTATGCGTGGACCCCGCGGTGCCCAGTTGATGCCGGGATCAGCAGCTGGAGCGGTGTGGGCCATTCCGGTCCCGTGCTGGCTCCCTATAGGGGCCAGAATTGCTGATCCTGAGGCCATGTTGACGCCGTTGGGAAACTTAGCCTCAGGATCACAGAATCCCACCCCATATACTTTAAACTACCAAACAGAACTTTCTCCTTTTACTTTTAACACAACTAAAAAACCAACATCAGAAGTACACTTTACACTATCCTTTACGCACTCACTCAAATTTCCCAGACTCAATCCAAAGTGATCCACAGTTCCTGGGGTTTATTTTTGAGAGTTCCTTTCCTTTTCCAGCCTGGTAACTTTTAACCACAGAACTGTTTCCCACAGCGAGGGTCGTTCCTGGTGATTCTTCCTGAAGCACAAGGTAGGGTATTCTTCCAACATTGTATCAAGTCCTCATGAATTTAGTCTTTTCAAACTGAGTACAAACTCCCAGCTGCACTCCTGTGTGGGGAACTATAGACACTTTCAGCCTCCAGGTGCTCCCACGTTTCTGGATCCTGACAGATTAATTTGCCTCTGTGTTTTCAGGGATATGTTAGAAAACCTTCCGAGCTCAAAGTCCATATCTATGGTAATATGAATCACATTGGCCTTGCATCCAGGTAGAAATGTTGATTGGCTATCTTTGAGACCTTAATTCTCTTTTATCTTGGAGGTAAATGGACAGTTTAAAGTCTAACTGTTTGCAGCGCAGCATTCTCAACACCTTCACGGAGATGAGCAGTCTAACCACTGTAAACACACATCTGCTGTCATTGTCACCAAGTGTGATCACTTTACACCTTCTCCCCAGCAAAACAATCTGGGCTTTCCTTTAATTTTTAAAAGCCCCCTCAACCAGGGTGTTGTCAGGCAGACTTTGAACAGGGTCATATAACCCACTTTGTTTTACCATAAATTAAAGGCAGAGTCCCAAAACAAAAAATCTTATAAAACTAATAACAGTAACAAAACCAATCACAAATAGGTAATTCACTTGAAATATCCAAGTCACACAAGTATCAGGTAATAACCATCTCTAACAAGGAAGGATGCACTGCAGCAACTCAATGAGATTCCATCAACAGCACCTTCCAAATCTGTGACCTCTATCACCGAGAAGGACAGGGAAGCAGGTGCATGGGGAAACCACCACCTGAAGGTTCCCCTCCAGGGCACACACCATCCTGACTTGGAAATATATCGCCATCCCTCCACAGTTGCCAGAACTCCCTCCCTAACAGTACTGTGGGCACCTACACCACATGGACTGTTCAAGAAGACAGCTCACCACCACCTTTTCAATGACATTAAGTGATATGGTGACAAAGGTTAACCTAGCTAGTCGGGACCTGTGAAAGAATAAATTAAAACAAAAAAATTACCTCAGTTGTCAATAGGTGCCCCAAGGTCAACTTTGAAATCTAGCATCTTCTGTATCTGATCCAATGACTCAAATCATTTTCTAAATTTAATTTCAAAAATATGTCTTCAATGTACTTCTTCCAGCAGTGTAACGGAATGTGCATATCATTAAGTTTCTCATCACAACTGATGACTTCAATATATGGAAATTATATTTAGTTGAGCATTATACCAGTAGAATAATAAAATGGCCTGGTTGAGTTGTTATGACCTGAGGAAAAGTCAATCCACTTGGAATCGTACTTGAAGTTTGATGTGACCATCAATTCACTCGGAACACGATTGGAAGTAAACTGTGGTTTTAATAGTCTTACAACTGAGCGTGCCTGCGACCAGAAGAACTGAGGGCAGGCTCACACGGCTGCAGCACTTTATACTTCCGGTAGTGGGAGGGGCCATGGGCGGAGCCATGGGCGGAGCCGAGGGTGGAGCCCTGTACAAGCTCCTCATCTCCCCCTATGGGCAGAGCCGCGCAACGGCTCACATACAGAGCCCACAAGGACACAATACTGTACAATACAATACAGTGTGAATTACATACCAAATACCAAGAACATTCCAGCCTGCAAAGTTCTCTGACCGAACGACTAAACTTTGGCAAGTCTCAGATTTACTTATCACAACTAGCCAATTGTCGGTACCCTTTGGCACAGTAGCATAGTGGTTAGCACTGTTGCTTCACAGGGCCAGGGCCCCAGGTTTGATTCCTGCTTGGGCCACTGTCTGTGCGGAGTCTGCATGTTCTTCCTGTGTCTGCGTGAGTTTCCTCCGGGTGCTCCAGTTTCCTCCCTCCAGTCCTGAAAGACGTGCTGTTAGGTAATATGGACATTCTGAATTCTCCCTCAGTGTACCCGAACAGACGGAATGTGGCGACGGGGGGCTTTTCACAGTACCTTCATTGCAGTGTTAATGTAAGCCTACTTGTGACAATAAAGATTATTATTATTATTACTGCAGTTGAGATCAGCTACCTCAGCAGAGACCCGGAATTGAACTTTTGACCTCTCTGGTTAACATGGGTCAGCTACCCATTAGTTAAATGTATTAAATTTAGGAAACCCTTTTGCTGAATGTATTTGACATTGTCTTATCGAGTTTAAGGTCAGTGGTGTGAGCAGGTTTTACAACAATAGAGACAATGGGGGAAATTACACTTTATAGCAACGCTGTAGCAATGCCAACTGGGATAGGGAAGCAGAACATCAGTTGAACACCCCCCTGAATTACTGCATTCCTTTAGTACTGTGATGGAGTATCAGTCTATATGGAAATATACCCCGGAAGGTATAGAGTAAAGGGTTAACTCTAATAATAGCGGCTGAGCGTGTGCGTAAGAAGCTATGTCATGGTGATATTATTCACTGAAGGAAGATGTGTCTGAAGCATCTTAGAGAATAGTTCCAGCTATTTCTCAGTCTTACTTAACCTTTGTAAATAGTTAGTATGTAAATACAGACCGTTGTCTCCGGTGAGATCGTTTCTAGAGTAAGAAACCGACAAATCCCGAGAGAAATCCGCAATAATGGGATAACAGAGGATTGAAAGCCACAGCTTTCTCACCTAAAAGTGTAAATGCTATCAACTGAGCTGATGCGACACATGTTGGGGGGGGGTTTGGGGGAACGCCTTCTTGGTGGGAGGTCGGGGGTGGGGGGGGCGTATGCCTTCTTGGTGGGAGGTCAGTTCTACCCTACCTTTGTAGACTCCTGAACACAACATAAGTTTGGTACAGACTGAAACATGGGCCTCATTACAACTCATAACATCAAATGGAATTGAGGAAGAAAATATATTTTTATCTTTTAAAGAGAGCTGCCATTCATTCCTTTGAAAAACACAGAAAAGGGAACTTTGTGTATTAATCTACCATTTACTTCTAATTCTGGGAAAGCTAACTACATTTCATTCCTCTTAGTACTAACGAACCATTGTGTTAACTTCCCTAGCCTTGTGCCATTATGTTTTTAAAAAGTGAATGGATTTTGTCGTTATCTTTAGGTTTCAATACATACATTAAGTTGATATACTTCAGGTAATTATATTTGTCCCTGTCAAGCTATATTCAGTCTTCTGATGTAGTGACTAATAACAGAAATATATATGTGATCCCATTTAGAATCATTTTTTAAAATAATTATTTTTGCCATTCTTCCAGTCTCATTAAATCTAACACCACAACCTGGTGATGCAGCACGACAACCTGGTGATGCAGCACGACAATCTGGTGATGCAGCACGACAATCTGGTGATGCAGCACGACAACCTGGTGATGCAGCACGACAACCTGGTGATGCAGCGCGACAACCTGGTGATGTAACACCATAACCTGGTGATATAGCTCCATCGTTAGAGAGAAGGTTAAGAGGTGACTTAATTGAGGCATAACAAGATGATCAGAGGATTAGATAGGGTGGACAGTGAGAGCCTTTTTCCTCGGATGGTGATGTCTAGCACGAGGGGACATAGCTTTAAATTGAGGGGAGATAGATATAGGACAGATGTCAGAGGTCGGTTCTTTACTCAGAGAGTAGTAAGGGCGTGGAATGCCCTGCCTGCAACAGTAGTGGACTCGCCAACACTAAACGCATTCAAATGGTCATTGGATAGACATATGGACGATAAGGGAATAGTGTAGATGGGCTTTAGAGGGGTTTCACGGTCGGCGCAACATCAAAGGCCGAAGGGCCTGTACTGCGCTGTAATGTTCTATGTTCTAATGTTCTATAACCTGGTCATGTAACACCATAACCTGGTGACGTAGCACCATAACCTGGAACCTGGTGATGTAGAACTACAACCCAGTGATGTAACACCATAACCTGATGATGTAGCAGCATAACCTGGTGATGTAGCAGCATAACCTGGTGATGTAGCAGCATAACCTGGTGATCACTAAGAACTATAAAAGTATGCAAAAGGGGTAAGACAGCAGGGAAAAAGATAGGAGGCGCTATTCTCCAGAAAGATTTCCAAGTGTTGTAGTGAGTGGGAATTGCCACGTGCTTCCCGGTGCTCGGCCCAGCGAGGCCGACAACGCTATTCAACATTAATTGGTCCACTTAACAAGGCTTCACAGGCTTCTTGCCTCAAATGAAGGCTCGCCAGTTGATTCGCCAGCACCGTGCTCGCCAGCCCCCTGCCAACAAGGTTGAGCAGCACTTAAGCTGCATTTGCTCAGCCAATCCCAGCCAGATCGCAACAATGGCACTCAAGAGACCAGCCCCAAGATTCGGGGATGCTGAACTGGGGAGGCTGCTAGACACAGTGGAGGCCAGCAGGGATGTCCTGTTCCCCCGAGGGTCCAGGAGAGCCACACGGCAGCCCGAGCTGCCTGGGACGTGGTGGCGGCGGCAGTGAGCTCAGGGATTGTGACCAGGAGGGCTGGTGTCCAGTGCAGGAAGAAGATCAATGATCTATACTGGGCAGCACGAGTGAGCAGACACCAACATCCCCCCCCCCCCCCCCCCCACCGAGACATTTCCATCCCCATGGGAGCATCTAAACCCACCTCCCCCTTTAACCCTCCCAAACCCCTCTGCCTTCAAACCCCCAACCTTTCCTTCACACCCCCTCCCCTCCAACCACTGTGAACTATGCATGTGGCTAATGATGTCCTCTCTGTGTCTCCTCAGGAATAGCTCTCCGGGAGAGGGCCCAGACTGCAGTGGCGTACTGGACATAAGAATCCTCTCCACCTTCGAAGACTGGGCCCTGGAGGTGACTGGTGTGACTGACGACAGAGCGGTCACCAATGCGGAGGCTGGCTGACGCCGCAGAGGTGAAGAACCAGTGGGCCCCAGCTAGAGGACCTGTCAAACGTGAGTTGTTATTGCCTTACTGATTGGCTCATCCCTCCCACTAACCACGGGTGGAATTCCCCGCAGGGTCGGGGAATCGCCCGGGGCCTTCGTAAATCCCGCCCCTGCCGTGGCCGGAATTCTCCGCCACCTGGGAATCGGCGGAGGCGGGAATCACGTCGCGCTGGTCGGCGGGCCCCTCGCGCCGGTCGGCGGGCCCCCCGGGGCGATTCGCCAGCCCGTGATGGGCCGAAGTCCCGCCGCTGTCAGGCCTCTCCCGGCGATGTGGTTTAAACCACCTCTGGTGCCGGCGGGAGCAGGCGGTGCGAGCGGGCCCCGGGGTCCTGGGGGGGGGGGGGGGGGGGGGGGGGGGGGCCACGGTGGCCTGGCCCGCGATCGGGGCCCACCGATCGGCGGGCGGGACTGTGCCGTGGGGGGCACTCTTTTTCTTCCGCCGCCGCCATGGCCTCCACCATGGGGGAGGCGCTAGAGACCCCCTCCACCGCGCATGCGCCGGTGGTGACGTCAGCGGCCACTGATGCTCCGGCGCATGCGCGGACTCACGCCGGCCTTTCGGCCAGCCCCGACGCCGGTCGGCGTGGAGCCAAAGGCCGTTGGCGCCAGTCGGCGGAGCGGGAACCACTCCGGCGCGGGCCTAGCCCCCAAAGGTGCGGAGAATTCCGCACCTTTGGGGAGGCCCGACGCCGGAGTGGTTGGCGCCACTCCGCTACACCGGGACCCCCCACGCCCCGCCCCGCCGGGTAGGGGAGAATACCGCCCCACATGTCCATTCTCCTGCAGGTCTTCCATCCAATGGCACTGGCCCATCCCGGGCGGCCCCCTCTCCAGCCTCCCAGGAGACCACCTTGGATGAGAGCTCCCAACATGCCACCATATTAGTCGTGGCACAGTTGTCATCCCCACCCTCTACCAGCGCAGATACACGCCCCTTGGTGGGAAATGTTAATTGTCAGGCGTCTGGGGCACAAACTGGTGAGCACCGCTCTGCTGATGATGCACATCTGGTGGAGGTAGGAGCCCCCAGGCATGACTGCAGTCGGAGGTCTGCTGGATCCCAGAACCCAACTGGGTCCCAGCCTGATGCTGAGCCTGTGGAACAGGGTTACCCAGAGTGGAGACATTAGGGAGCGTTTGGGATATTTAGAGGGAGGACTGCATCGAAGACCATGGGACGAGGTAAGCAGCTGGCTGCCTCCACGTCAGATGTGCATCCTGAGGACAAACCAGACGTAGTTATAGAGCTAGGAGGGCAAAGCACATCAAGGTCCCTGAGGGCACCGAGTGAGGGGGTGGAGGGGTAGGTAGGGGGTGAGGGGGGTGGGTGTGGGGGAAGGGGCAGCACCATTGGGAGGGTGGAAGTTGTCAAACACAATAAACAACACTCCAGCAGATCCATAGCCAATTGGAGGAGTCCCAGCGGCTATGGCAGCAATGGGTGGCACCGAGGCTAACACTGCTAGGGTGGTGACCGCAGTGGGGAGCCTTGTGCACGGCGTCGGCATCATGAGTGAAGGTGTCCAAGGCAGTTGGTGATGGCCATGGCTGAGGGTCTCGACAGAATGTCCGACTCTCTGGGGATGTGACCCATTACTAGGCCAGCCTTGATGATGTTCTGCGGGACATGTCCTGCTCACAGATGTGAATAGGCGAGGCGTAGTGGAGCTTGTCACCGTTACAGGTGGGCATTGCTGAGGCGTCACAGAGCATGTCCTAGTCATGGTGAGCATCGCCGAGAGCGTCAACACGATGCTGCAGACCATGGGGAAGTACCAGGGCTGGCAAAGCCAGATGACGCAGGGGCAGCTGGGGCTCAAACCAGCTGTCCTTCCATCCCAAGGTGAACCACAGGGAGGAGGGGGCACTGGGTGCCAACCCGGCCTGTCCCATGGAGTGGGGATAGTGGCCATCAGCTCCTCCGAGTTCCATCACTCTGATGAGGCTGCGCCTCGCAGCCAGCACACGGGACAGGGTGGCACAGCTGTGCATGTGCTGCTGACTGGTGAGCCAGGGCCCTCCGACCTCAGAGACCGCAGAGGATGCCCGCCAGGGGCATTGGAGGCCACGTGATGAGGTAAGCAGCGGGCTGCCTCCACCTCAGATGGGGACACACTTAGACATAGTGGTAGAGCTAGGAGGGCAAAGCACATCAAGGCCACTGAGGGCACCGTGAGAGGGGGTGGAGGGATAGGTATGGGTTGAGGAGGGTGGGTGTGGGGGAGGGGGCAGCACCATCGGGAGGGTAGGAATTGTCGAACACAATAAACACCTTTGTGAACAACCAGTATGATGCCTCTGTCACTTTCTTCTGCAAGGCCGACCTCCGAACCCTTGCTCCATCTCTCCAAGCATCTCCCCCTTCCTGTGGCACTCACCCTCCCTCCAGCCATGCACATGTCCCCGGAGCTGTGCCCCATCCCCGGGTGTTCGGATGTTGGCTGCTGCATGTGTGGTGTTGCCACCTGCAGTGTTCAAACACAGTGTCCAGGGAATGCTAGGCAATGACTCCCACAGGCTACATGGCCCACCCACCCACGGGATCTATTTGGTTTGTGTGAAGTGCTCACTTAAACATGATTGCACCGGGCCGCGATAGCGATAGCCCTCAGCCGCGCGGTCAGAGGCCTCGGCAGTCGGTGGGGCAGTCAGGCAGGGACAGGGGTTGTCCCAGGAACGGGTACACATGATCCAGGTTGGCATTTGGTGCCGTGCTTGGTTGCCCCCCCTCAGCGCCCCTCCATCCTCCCATGGCGGCCCACCCCTGCAGAGGGTTCCCCCACCCGCAGCATAGGTTACCCTACCCACTGCCAAGCACTGGGGTCGCAAACCCAGTGCCCCTGGGCTCTATGCCTGTGAGCAAAGGTGGCTACTCACCTCCTCGACTCCCCACAGAAGCCCTTCAGCCAAGGTTCACGTTTTACAAAAGGAGTACTAATTGGCGCCAGCGTGACCACTTGCTGAGGAGGCCGCTGAATGACGGGAAGCCATTGGATATGGGGTGGCTCTCGTTAATTGTATAGAAATTGGGCTGAAGTGGTGATAATTGGTTTCTCGCCACGCTACGATGAGATCCCGATGTCGCCTATGGGAGTGGGCCGGTTTGGCTCCTGGCGCGGTTCTCGTTTTTGGCCTCTCCAGCTATTCACCGGCCTCGTTTCGCTTGAGCAAGAGTGTAACAAGGCCAGAGAATCGCACCCTGAGAAATGTTTCGGTTGAATCGTGCCCCTGATCTCGGGTCTCTGCTAATTCCACTCTTAATCCAGCAGTTAAGCAGCTTAGAAACTCAGCCTAAGCTAACTTGCCTCCAGTTTTCTCTACAACATTCCCACCAACCACCCATCATCCTACCATAATGAAGTATAAATCAAATCCTACTATTTCAAGAAGATATTTAATATCGTACCATTATGCTATTGCGGGCAAGTATCATTTTAATTAACGATTAGTTGGATTTTACAAGTGCAGAAGTAACAGAATAATGAACATCACACAGCAATGTTGTAACATATTTATGAACTAAGAGTTGTATAAATACCAGGCCGTATACACATAAAATGGATCTGATAATTGAACAAATATTTATCCTGTCACGACATCATCAAAATATTTAATGTAATGAGAAACTTAATATGAAATTAGCGCAAAATATTCTCCTCATGCTAAACATTTCTTGTGTCAAAACATTGTTAAGCTAATAGGCTAATAATACAGTCCAAGTACCTTGCCAATCTGGTGATGTATATTGACAACTTCCTATTATATAAAAATTATAAAATAAAAAGCCCAAGTCTGACACAATGCCAACCAGACCTCCAGAGCTCCTGCAGAAGATTTATTTTGCTGCTTTTTACCATCCCCGCAAAAATATTACTGCAGATAAATATCTGGATGTTGCAGTTCAGTCAGTCTCAGGCCTTGTTGATCCATGCATTGTTGTATATTGGTTAAAGTAAAAACAGAATGAGTTTAGGATGACTCGTCTATTGAGTTTCCCATCCCCCATCAACACCACCCCCCTCCCCAAACACACACACATACACACACTTCCCTACTGAAGTGACTCAGCATAACTTCCTGGTTGCAGAATAATATATTGACGAGGTTAGCAATCAGGACATGACATGCACAGAGATGTGCTTTTATCTATGTTAGGAATCAACACTGTGTTAACAAGCTATAGTATTTTAGTATTACAGTTAAATAACACAAAACTCTGTGGGGACATTTTACAATTGCATACCAAAGACAACTAGAAATCCTCACATTGTCATATATTATGATTGCTAATGTGCTACAAGATAAAATTTTACCCATGTTACCATTCATTATTTGAGAGCTACAAGTAAGGACAATCTATATTCATTTCTCCATCTCTGGCATAGGAGTGATAGGATAATACCCATTATGGAGACAGGTTGATTTAAAAAACTCACCACTATTCTTAGAATTCCCCCTATACCAAAAAGGGTCGATATTCTAAATGGTGATCAGGGATTCTCACTCACTGACTCATATGCAGGCTTCAGTGGATGCTATTCGGGTCAAACTATATTTTCAAGTTATCCCCCGGTATAACCCATACCTTCACCGAAGATTTTATCTACTTACCACTTAGTAGCAGCGATGTCCTGGGTCCTGCATTGCTAAGTAAGTAATGTAGACTTTAGGAATAACCACTTTTTCAGGTTAAGTTAAATTATTTTATTATATTTTTCTTTTAAAAGCTGCAAACACTTTCTTTACAGAAAGGTAAAAAGATCTTGCTTCTGGATCCTTCTGGTTGGTTGAAGGGACCTTCAAGGCCCACCTTGACAATCCATCTTCTTTAAAGTCTGGTCTTCTTGACATGTGTTCGCTGGTTAGTTCTGTTGCTGTGTCTTGTCCATCCCATGTATTGAGCTATAAGAGCTGGCTTTGCTAGCTATCTCTCAGCTGACTCTGACTCCTGTTTAAATTCTAGTCTTCCTTAGATGTATAGCTGTTTAAACTCGGCTGCTTGTCTTGTCTTTCCCATGACCGAGCTGTGAGAGCTAAACATGCTTCTCTCCTCTCTCTGAGTTCTCCCCTTCTCTCCTGTTCCTGGTCTGCTTCTGCTCCCTGGGTTTATATTCTCTTTCTACCAATTATTAAGTTTTTAGAGCCTTATTGTAAATTAACTTATTTCACTTTGATTGTTAAAAAGTATCTTTGATGTAAACATTCTAATACAACTAAGTATTCATTTTGGGCATGGCCTCACCTCTCAGATCTGATTCCATTGTCCTTTGTGATGTTCAAAGTTCCTTTGTTTTCAATAGGTGTTACTTTTAATTTCTGTCTTTCGAATAGTTTAATTTTCCAATTGTCCCCAGCTCATAACTTTGCCTTTGATTTTGACTTTAAATTATGTTTCTCATAGACAGGTTGTCTCCAATTTTCTTTTCATTGACTTGATATTAGTAGAATTTCACACTTAGAATTGACACCAAATCCATCCTTTCCAGCTGTTTACTAAGAGAGTTAATTTCAATGAAGGTGTGAAACCTTTGCTTTTAACTGTATGCTAAAATTTCACTTGGTTATGACTTGAAAGATCTGCCTGTTTTAACATTCATCACTTAATTCAATTGAAACCTTCATCCATGCTTTTCCAGATGCTTCCTAAGATATTTACTTTCAATGAAGGTGTGAACCATTGTTTTAGCTTACTACAAGAATCCTATGTGTTTGATAAGTCTGTTTGTGAAAAAGAATCTGCATTTTATAATCCTGCTCTTTGCAGCTGCTATTAACCCTTTATGGGATCTTTCTCTGTATCCTCCCAGATTTCTCTCAGACCAGATTTGCCAGACTTCCATGTTTCAAATGACACATTTTTCTCTATTGTCAAGAACAAGGTCTAAATAGCTTGCAATAACATTTAGGTTTTATCCCATACAAAAATACCCAAAAGTACAATTTGAATGTGCAGATGTAGCCCATTGATAGTTGCATTGCTGGGTACAATTTTAATGCCAATGAAGAGGCAATTTAGCGCAGCCAATCCACCTACCCTGCACATCGTTTTGTGTTGTGGGGGTGAGACCCATGCAGGCACGGAGAAATGAATGTTAAAGGTGATGTGGACAGTCTGATACACTGTAATTCCTGCTACTCTAAAGGAACAGGAACTCGGTGCCCGTTCTATTCTCCGTCGTACGCAAACATTCTCCTGCGGCTGACGCCTTTGCGGTGCATCCGTTGCCTGCCTCCTGACTTCACTCCCTCCTGCTCCCCACTCTCCATCCTCCTCGTCACTTCCTCCTGTTCTCTTTGCCTCTCCCACCTACATGTTTCCACAAATCCTGTTAACTTCCATTGATATTGCTCAAGGGTTATCCAAGAAGAATGTAGTTTTAGATGTTTATCACCATCCTGCCGCAGTCTAAACATAATAAAACATAACAAACATACAGCAAATTCACCGAAGCAAGCCATCACATAACTGGCCTAAGGATCTATCATCGGCCCCCAGCATTGTCTCTTCCAGAACCTGTCCTTTGGCGACAACATCCCAAAACATGGGGCAGAATTCTCTGGCCTCTTAGCCGCATGTTTCTCGGTGGCGGGAGGCAGTGCGTCATTCGCTAGCGGAAGGATTCGTTGCTCAATGAGAATTCCCATTGAAGCCACCCACGCCACCAGGAAATCCTACAGAGAATCCCACTGCCAGCGAACGGCTGGATAATTGTGGCCATGATGTTCAGTTCCATATTTAGGGCATAATTCTGCCATCCTGCCCGACGCGGGTTTGGTAAGGGTGGGTGTGGAGAATCTCACAGGAACCAAAAAGTCAGAAACCCACCGGAATAAAATCACATTGCAATTCTCGTCATGGTGGGTGATGGCAGGTTAATGACAGGTTGGTCTTCCCACTGGCTGAAGGCGTGAACGCTATTTGCATCTCCTGAATTCTCATTAAAACAGTTGCCCACCAGGATCCCATCAGACCTTTCACTCTTGCGTCATGCGGGAAATTATGTTAATTGCCAAAGAGTGGTGTGCACAAGGCAGTCCTCAGTTAGCAAGAGATATCGAGGTGAGTGCAACAAACTTGCTGCCTTCCGTGCCGCATTACCCCTGATGTGTTGTTCACCATTCTGCCAAGGCAAACCTGTTCCAGCCTCCAGTTCCATGTCGAGTTGATCTTCACGGGCGGCACGGTGGCACAGTGGGTATCGCTGCTGTCTACGGCGCTGAGGGCCTGGGTTCGATCCTGGCCCCAGGTCACTGCCTGTGTGGAGTTTGCACATTCTCCCCGTGTCTGCGTGGGTTTCACCCCTACAACCCAAAGAGGTGCAGGGTAGGTGGATTGGCCGCACTGAATTTCCCCTTAATTGGAAAATAAATTGTGCATTCTAAAATTTAAAAAAATGATCTTCATGGCCAGCACTCTGCCAGAGCCACCCGCGACTTTAAACCCAAAATGGAGAGTTCCGCCCATACACCTTGGTGCACCTTATTACCAACTCTCGCAATCTATCTAATACTTTTACGTTTTAAACTTCCTTATCCAACATCAGCCCTTCATATATTTTTTTTATTCGCTTAAAGGATGTGGGCGTTGCTGGTTAAGCCAGCATTTATTGCCCATCCCAAGCTGCCGTTCAGAAGGTGGTGATGAATTGCCTTCTTGAACTGCTGCAGCCATAATTTCCTCCAATTAAACAGTAAGAAGTTTGAAGGCATTGTTTCTGACTTCCCTCTCAGGCTGAACCAGATTGTTTGCCTCCAAGATTTCCCTTTTGATTCAGAGTTGAGCTTCAAATTCCACGTCCTCTCCAACATCACAACAGCTTCCTTTCACATCTGTAACATCGCTCAACTCCACCCCACCTCTTCAATTTGCTGCTCAAACTCTCATCTGTTCTTTTGTTACGTCCAGGTTCAACTATTCTGATGCTCACTTAGCTGGCCTCCAGGCTTCCACTGTCTATAAGCTTGAACCCATCCAAAACTCTTGCTTGTATCGCAATCTGTGCTATGTCTTGATCACTTGTACTCACTGACCATTATTGTCTCCCAGTCCACCAATGCCCCAAATTTAAAATACTCATCATCATCAGCCAATTCCTTGAAGAACTCATTCCTCCCTGGTTCTGAAACCAACGCTGGTCCTACAGAACTATGAGAAACTATATTTCTCCAACATTTGCATCTGTTGCCCCATTTCCTTCGTCCACCATGGTTGACCATGGCCCAGATTTTCGCTTCCAAGTCGGGTGCGGTGACACAGGAGAATCACAAGCTCCACAAACCTGAAACTTAAAATTGGCTGCCCAAACTTTTAATTTTTGGTCTTGTGGGTGAGTAGGTTGGAATAAGCGTTGAGGCGGGTGACCACGGAAGCAGTGAGTGATTGGAGGCAGGCCCAGCAAGGTTTAGATGGCTCAGGAGCAGATAAAGAGCAGGTCCTCAGAACGGACCATTGGAGAGGTAGGTTATCAGTGGTGAAGTCCCTGTGCCTCAGAGGAGACGTCATTGCCTTGTTAGGTGAGTGGCAAAGCTGGAAATGTTGCCCAGCTGTTAGCAGACAAAGGAATTGTTGGCCCGTCATGGGCTTTCCCTGTGGCAGAATTGGCATTGTTGCTGCCTGTTCAAAGTGTGCTCTACTGAATCACACAGCACAGACCCTGTGGTAGCAGGAATGGAACCAACACTCCACCATTAAAAATCACTCCCTCATTACAGAACCCACAGCCCACCCACCTGGCTGCAACCTGCCCTGCCAACATTGGGCACTCCTCAACTGTTTCCGCATTGGCCAAGGCTTCTGTGCAGCAAATTGGCGCAAATGGGGACTTGCAGGGAACCCAGCTTCAGCTGTGGTGTACCCCATTCAGTGACTCACAACATTGAAGACTTCCCCCTGACAAAATTCAATGGAGGAGTCAGGGAGCTCCATTTAGCCACTATGGAAGTTACTGGCTGGCTTGATGGTTACTGCACAAGCTAAAATAAAACACCCTCTAAGCAAAGACATTTCTCCTCATCCCAGTCCTAAATTGCCTACACTGCATCCTGAGACTGTGACCTCTTGTTCTCGACACCCACCCAGGGGAAACAACATCCCTGTATCTAGTCTGTCCAGCTCTGTCAGAATTCTAAACGTTTCAATTAAATCCCCTCTTGTTCTTCTAAACTCCAGTAAATACTGGCCTAGGCTACCCAATCACTCCTGATGCAACAATCCTGCCATCCCAGGAAGCAGTCTGGTGAACCTTCACTGCACTTCCTCTATGGCAAGTACATATTTTCTTGGATAAGGAGAACAAAATTGCAGACAATACTCCAGGTGTTGTCTCACCAAAGCCCTCACCACATCCTTGCTCCTGTACTCAAATCTTCTTGCAATGAAGTACAACATAGAACTTAGTGCAGAAGGAGGCGATTCAGCCCATCGAATCTGCACCCACATTAGCCCTCACTTCCACCCTATCCCCCTAACCCCTCGTTACCTTTTTGGACACTAAGGGCAATTTAGCATGGCCAATCCACCTAACCTGCACGTTTTTGGACTGTGGGAGGAAACCGGAGTGCCCAGAAGAAACCTGCGCAGACACGGGGAGAACGTGCAGACTCCCCACAGACAGTGACCCAGCAGAGAATCAAACCTGGGACCCTGGCGCTGTGAAGCCACAGTGCTAACCACTATGCTACCATGCTGCCCCAACATACCATTTGCCTTCCTGACTGCTTGCTGCGCCTGCATGCTTGCTTTCAATGACAAGTGCAAGGACACCCAGTTCTCTTTGTACATCAACATTTCCCAATCTATCACCGTTTAAATTCTGTTTTTCCGACTACAGTGGCTACATCACACTTATCCACGTTATATTGCATCTGCCATGTATTTTCCCACTTGCTCAACTTGTCTAAATCATCTTGAAGCCTCTGTCCCTCCCCCTCACAATTTATAACTCCACTTAATTTTGTGCCATCAGCAAACTTGGAAATATTACATTTTATTCCTTGATCCACATTTTTGATATATATTGTGAACAGCAGGGGCACAAGCACTGGTCCCTGTGGTACCCCACTGACCACCGCTTTCCATTCTGTTTCTACTGTCTGTTTCTGATCTGCTGACCAATTTTCTGTCCATGCCAATATAATACCCCCAGTTACATGCTCTTTATTTTCACATACTAACCTCTTCAGAAGCACTTTAAAAAAAAAATTATACTACCCAATTATTTTTTTCCAATTAAGGGGCAATTTAGCATGGCCAATCCACCTACACTGCACATCTTTGGGTTGTCCATGCAGACACGGAGAGAATGTTGGCCTTCTTCTGCACTGTAAATTCTATGATTCTATGAATGTGCAAACTCCACACGGACAGAGACCCAGGGCCGGGACCGAACCCAGGCCCTCAGCGCCATAGGCAGCAGTGCTAACCACTGCGCCGCTGTGCCCATGCATGGGTTTCCTCTGGGTGCTCCGGTTTCCTCCCACAGTCCAAAGATGTGCAGGTTAGGTGGATTGGCCATGCTAAATTGCCCTTAGTGTCCAAAGAAGGTTAGATGAGGTTCCGGGGATAGGGTGGAGGTATAGGCTTAGGTAGGGTGCTCTTTCCAAGGGTCGGTGCAGACTTGATGGGCCGAATGGCCTCCTTCTGCACTGTAAATTCTATGATTCTATGATATGTACTGCCCCTTAAGTGGCATTTACCAAAACTTTCTGAAAATCCAAATACACAACATCCACTCATAGATAACCAAAACATTCCAGTAGGTTTGTTAAATCTATGTTGACTTTGTCTAATCCCATTGATATTTTCTAAGTCTACTGTTATCACATCCTTTATAATAGACTCCAGTTCCCTATTAATGATGTTTGGCTAACCAATCTGTAATTCCCCATTTTCTCCCTCTTTTTTAAAAAGTGGGGTTACATTTGCCACTCTCCAATCTGCTGGGACTGTTTCACAATCTGCAGAAATTTGGAAGATGTCAGCCAACACATCCATTATTGTCATGACCATCCCCTTTAGTAACCTGGAATGTAGATTATCAGGCTCTGGGGATTTATCGGTTTTCAGTTTCTCCAGTAGTAATTTCTCCAGCACTTTTTAAAAACTAATTCTGATTTCCTTCAATTCCTCTTTCTCACTAGACCCTTGATTATTTAGCATTTCTAGCAAGTTATTTGTGTCTTTTTCTGTAAAGTCAGAACTTAAACAGTTGTTTAACAGCTGTGTTGTTTCCTTGTTCCCTATTAAAAAATTCTGCTGGATTGGACTGTAAAATGGGCTTTCATTTGTCTTCACTAATCATTTTTCTTTTTCCATACTTATAAAAGCTTTTACAGTCCACTTTTGTGTTCCTTGGAAGTTTACTCATACTCTTTATCAATTTCTTGGTGCTCTTTTGCTGAATTTTAAATTTTTCCCAATCCTTAGGCTTGCTACTTTTTCTGGCAATTATATATGATTCCTCTTTTGATCTAATACTAGCCTTAATTTATTTTGTTAATCATGGTTGGGCCACTTTGCCAGTTGTATTTTTGGCAAATAGGAATGTAAACTTACTGTAATGCATGCTTTCTTTCCTTAAATATTAGCCATTGCCTATCCTCTGAAATGCCTTTCAATGAACATGCCTTGCCAAATCATTCGCAACAACTCAACCCTCATACCTTCTTGGTTTCCTTTGGGATATTTTTCTGACCTAGTTTTGGGTTGGACTACTTCATTATCTATCCCAATTAAGAATAAATTATCACATTATGATCACTCTACCCGAAAGGAGCCTGCACAACAAGGTTATAATTAAATACTAGAGTAGACAGGAAGTAGACAGGTAGACATTTCCTTGGTGGAGGAATCAACGACCAGGGGGCGTAGATTTAAGGTAAAGGGATGGAGATTTAGAGGTGATGTGAGGAAAAACCTTTTTACCCGGGGGGGGGGGAGGGGGGGGGGGGAGGGGGGGGGGGGGGGAGAGGGAGTTGGAAACTCGCTGCCTGAAAGGGTGGTGGAGGCAGAGACCTTCATAACATTTAAGAAGTATTTAGATGTGCACTTGTGATCACAAGACTATGGGCCAAGTGCTGGGAAATTAGATTAGAATAGTTTGGTGGTTGTTGTTGACTGGCACAGACTCGATGGGCCAAAGGGCCATTTCTGTGCTGTGTGACTCAATGACTATATGACTTCCATTGCACAATACCAAATTCAGGCTAGCCTGCTATTGGTTGAAAGAAAATCCTGTACAAACTCCAGGAATGAATCCACCACAGAATTACTGCGAATGTGGCTTGCCCGGTCTATATAAAAATCAAAGTACCAATGTTTACTGTAGCACCTTTGTTACAAGCATCTTTAATTTCCTGTTTAATAACATCCGCTATCCTACCACTACTGTTTGGAGGCCTAGAGACAACTCCCACTAAGGTTTCCACCCCCTGTGCCCACCCAGACTGATTCTGCATCTGGATGTACAAAGCCAATATCCTTTCTTACTATTACACTGATTTAATCCTTTATTAACAATGCCACCCCTCCTCTTTTTTTCCTTTTTGCCTGTCCTTCCTAAATATTGAATAGACTTGAATATTTAGTTCCCAGCCTTGGTCACCTTGAATCTATGTCTCCGTAATCATAATCATATTGTATCCATTTACAACCACTTGTGCTTGTAGTTCATCTATCTTATGAATGATCCATACATTCAGATACAATATGTTTTGATCTGTCTTTTAATGTTTTTACACACCTTATTTTGTACTATGGCCCTGTTTGCTACTAGCCCTTGTTTCCTCTGCCTTCCACTTTTGTGTTGTACTTTTGTTTATTTCACTTCTATCTTTGCTTCCCTCTTGTGTCTCCCAGCTCAGGTTTCCACCCCCATGCCACTCTCGTTTAAACCTTCCCCACAGTACTAGTTGATACCCCTGAGATGATAATGGTTCGGTCATGCTGGGTGCAACCCGTCCAGCTTGTACATGTTTAATCTTCCCCAGAATCAGTCAAAATGCTGTAGGAATCTAAATCTCTCTGCTTTCACTATCTCTCCATCTGCGCATTTATCCGGTCATTCTCCTATTCCTAATCTCGCTAGCATGTGGCACTGGGAATAATCCTGAGATTACCATCTTTGAAGCCCAGCTTTTTAACTTATTTCCTAGCTCCCTATATTCTGCTGACATTACCTCATCCCTATTTTTACCTATGTTACTGGTACCAACATGGATCATGACCTCTGTCTGTTCAGTGACATCCTTGACCCTGGCTTCAGGGAGGCAACATACCACACTGGTGGCATCGCTCCTGCTGTAGAAATGTTCCCTTTATTATCGATTCCGCTATCACTAGTGCTTTGCCCTCTATTCCCCCCCTCCCCCCCCCCCCCCCCCCCACACACACACACACACACACACACTGTGCAACTGAGCCACCCCTGGTGCCATGGACTTGGCTCTTGCTGCATTCCTCTCAGAAACCACCTTGCCAAACCAGTATCCAAAATGGAAACTCTGTTAGAGATAGAGGTGGACCCAGGGGACACCTGCACCACCTGCCTAATGATTTTAATCTGGCGGTCACCTATTCCCTTTTTGCCTATGCACACTTTACCTGCGGTATGGCCACCCACTGAACCTGTTATCCACAATGATCTCAGCCTTGGGGAAGCTCCACAGTGACTCCAGCTGCTGCTCCAGATCTGAAACAACAGATTTCGATTAGCTGCAGCTGGAGACATTTCCTGCACACCTAATCACCCTGGATACAGAAAGTGTCCCAGACTTCCCACATTACACAGGAGGAGCATTCCACATGTCTGAGCTGTCCTGTCATGATTTACCCTTAAATGACTCCATGTACATTTACTTTCTTGAGTTTAAAGAATATTAAATATACGAGGGACCTTACCTTACTTCTTATATTTTCAACACTACTTAATCTAAAGACCAATTTCTACATTAAATGCTGGCTTTTGCATTCCAGGCATCACAGGATTTGCTTTGTGCAGTGAGCAGAGGTATATGGAAACCAGGAAGTTGCATGCTGCACCCATGTCAGAAACTGGATCATTTGGCTGTATTTCGATCAAAGAGCTGTTGTTGCACTGTTACGGACCCCAGTATTCACAATATGTATTAATGGTTTAGATGAGGGAACTAAATGTAATTTCTCCAGGTTTTCAGGATGACACAAAGCTGGGTGGGAACATGAGTTGTGAGGAGGATGCAGAGATGCTTCAGTGTGATTTGGACAAGTTGAGTGAGTGGGCAAATCAGATGGGCATGTCAGATGCAGTATAATATGGCTAAATGTGTGGCTATCCACTTTGGTAGCACAAACAGGAAGGCAGATTATTATCTGAATGACTGTAGATTGAGAGAGGGGAATATGCAACAAGACCTGGGTGTCCTTGCACATCTGCCACTGAAAGCGCACATGTAGGCGCAGCAGGCTGTAATTAAGGCAAATGGTATGTTGGCCTTCATAGCAAGAAGATTTGCATACATGAGCAGGGATAACTTGTTGCAATTATACAAGGCCTTGGTGAAACCACACCTGGAATACTGTGTTCAGTTTTGGTCTCCTTCTCTGAGGAAGAATTTTCTTGTTTTGGAAGGAGTGCACAAAGGTTTACCAGGCTGATTTCTACGATGGTGAAACTGACATATGAGGAAAGATTGAGTCAATTAGAATTATATTTACTGGAGTTCAGAAGAATGAGAGGGGTTTTCATAGAAACCTCTAAATTTCTACAGGACTAGGCAGGGTAGATGCAGGAAGGATGTTCTTGGTAGGGGTGGAGTCTAGAACCGTGGATCACGGTCTAAAGATACAGGGTAAACCATTTAAGACAGAGATTAGGAGAAATGTCTCCACCCAGAGAGTGGTGAGCCTGTGGAATTCGCTACCACAGAAAGCAGTTGAGGTCAAAACATTGTATCTTTCCAAGAAGGAGTTAGATATAGCTCTTGGGGCTAGAGGGATCAAATAATATGGGGGAAAGCAGGAGCAAGCTATTGAATTGGATGGTCAGCCATGATCATTATGAATGGTAGAACAGGCTGTAAGGTTTGAATGACCTCTTCCTGCTCCTATTTTCTATGCTTCTATTATTCATGTGCAAAATGCCCGACCTACATGTATATGTTGTTATGTCACTCTCAGTATTATGGGAATTGTTTGGTTATGGGCAATTTGGCAGCATGGGCCCCTCACTTACTGTCATTGGTGTTCATGTGAGGGACGCAGGTGGTGAATGACTTATTACTATGTGTCTTTGCAATATGATAAGACACTTGGTTATAATGGTGATGGTTTTAGCCATATGAGAATGTCTGAGTCCAACTCATAAATGTTTATTCTCTCCCTTGTCGGGACAGGAAGTGCCTTGAGTAATTGTAGAGTCAATGCGCAAGGTTCTTTCAGTGGAAGTATGCAACCGGCGACTGGTTAACGGCAAGTGTGATAGCAGAGGACTTTATGAGAATTGGTTTTGTACAAGGACCCGCCTGGTGATAATCCTCTGCTGAACAGGATGAGCTCTGGCTACACAGCCATACCTTCCAGTTGCTCTGCCATTGGTGGCCTCCTCATCCTCTTCCGTTTCGCAATCTTCCAAATCGACAGGGACTCCTTCCTCCTTCTCCTCAAGAGGTTGGAACACTGCCTGTGGCCTTGTTACCATCGATTTGTATGCCCCTCTGCTGCACACCAACACTACTTTTGATACCTTAGCTTGGGAATATTGCAGAGCTCCACCTGAGCGATCACGACACCAGAAGAGCATCTTTAAAATGGCAGTCGCCTGCTTTTTAAAAAAAGGAATTTTATTCCAAACACGGTCAAACATACCAACATCAAAATAAACATGGTACATACAGTTTGTTCATTTTCCCCTTTTAATCCCAGAAACAGTCTCCACCGTACATAAAACCTGTCCTCTGTAGCCACCTGAGTTGGCCACTTCCCCACAAAAAAATGGAGAAACACAAAGACAGCAGGGAAATTGGACAATCCTAGAGAAATAAGCAGTTTGCAGACTTTTCCTGTGTATTCTGCCTGCAAAGAAAGCAGACAGCACAGAAACCAGCAGTTTGCATATTAATGAGCGATCCCCAGGAACAATGGATACAACGATTAGCTATATTTGGGACATTCTATAGCAGGTCAGACTTCTCGGCGCCAATGGGACTCTGAAACAAAGGAGACAAACAAGCCAGGGAGAACCGCCCAGTGATCGAGAAACGGCCCCAGTATTGGGGAATTCAAACCAATCGATTGAAAGTATGCTCGGGGTCCGCCCAAAAGGCTGCGAGGCCCCTGGGACCTATAAAAGACAGGTCCCAAGTTCAGTTCACTCTCTTAGCCGGCCCCTTCAGCATACCATCTCAGCAGCTCTCGACGAACTTGACCGTAAGGAGGAGAGGCCTGGCCAATTGCTGTACCACCAAGTAAGTGTCATACAACGCACGCTACGAGATAGACACTCCTGACCCCTTAGTCCTTAACAGCTGGAAGCCTACAGATCCAGTACAGAGCAAGAGGCCATTGTTCCCTGATCCGGCGGGTTCCCTTATCCAGATAAGTATTGGCCTATTAGTGGTAGGAGTATTTTTGTATTATATGCATGAGTAAGAAATAACTGTGTATTAATAAACGTGTCTTGTTTTGAACATTACTTATTGGTGTATTGAGTCATTGATCTGAACTTGAACTTGAACCTCGTGGTGGTATCATAAGGATACCTGGCGACTCTAGAGCTAAGTAATAAAACAGAGCCAATTGAGTGTAAAGCACACTCACCAGAACGAGCAACACCTCCAACACACTAAGGCCGAACTTTATCTTCACCAGCCGAAGAAATTCATGCAAATCCCCCAACCATGCCGCAATCCCTGTGGCGCTGCTGACCTCCAGTTCAATAATAATTGTTGCCGGGCAATCAGAGTGGCAAAGCCCACGTCATTGGCCCCCTTCCCATTCTGCAACCCCGGCGCCTCTGACACCCCAAAAATCACCACCAGAGGGCACGATGATCATTTAAAACCCCACAATCCCATCAAGCTCTCGAACACTGCCTCCCAAAAGCTGTCCAGCTTTGCACACTCCCAGAACATGTGAGCATGGGTAACGGCCTCCTCCCACACCTCTCGCACACATCTATTATGGAGAAAAACCCACTCATCTGGTTCCGAGTCATGTGAAGCCTATGTACCACTTAAACTGCATGGTTCATCCTCACACAAGAGGAGATCGAGTTGATGCGATGCATTATTTCATTCCAAACTCCCCACCTCATTTCAGTCCCCAACTCTTCCTCCCACCACTGCTTGATCCCTTCCAATAGTGCCATCCCCTTCTCTCCAAACCATCCATAGATATCCCCAATTTTCCCTTCCCCCCCCCCCCCCCCCCACATGTCCGGGGCCAGCAACATCTCTCGCAGCACATACTCCAACAACTGAGGAAACGAGGCACCGCACCTGCCAGCATCAAACTCACTCCCCCTCAATAACTTGGACCTCTCCTGCACTTCATCCAACACTGCAAACTTGCCCTCTACAAACAGGTCTCTTACCCATTCCATCCCTTCCCCCTTCACCTCCCATGCATCCCCCCACCCGACCCATGACCCAGTATAGAACTATGGTTCCCACATATTGGGGTCAATATTGATATATGCCCAAGTTTAAAGTGCCTCCTCAATTGGTTCCGAATCTTAATTGAAGACTCTAGAATGGGGCCGCTCTTATATCTCCCCAATGAAAACGGAAAAGGGGCTGATGCCAGAGCCCTCAGACTAGTCCCCCAAGAGTCCTCCTCCAACCGAACCCAGGCTCTGCCCAGTTCCCAGTCCTTGAAAGTTACCCAAAGTTCTGCCAGGTGCAACACCCCAAACTGAATCTTGCTCCAGGTCAGCACCAATGTCCTGACAACTCGGGATCCAATTCCCTTCCCAGCTGCAGTCCCGTGTCACCCTGGCCCACCTCAGAATATTTTCTTTGTCCTGGAATTTGTGGATATGCACAATCATCGTCTGAGGCAGTTCCACAGCCCTCGGCCTCTGCCTCAAGGAACGATGGGCACGATCCACCAGCGGCCTTTTCGAAGATCCTCTGCTCCACCAACTTCTCAAACATCTTCATGACTAGCACTTGTTCCCTCCATTCCCTCCTGCGTGGCCCACGATACGCAGATTCTGCCGTTTGACCGGTTCTCCTGGTCATCTACTCTCACACGCAGCACCTTTCAGACCTCACCCAGGCTCGTTATCACCCCCTCCAATGACACGATCCAGTCACTCTGGTCTGACACCACCCTTTATACCTCTTGGATTGTTGCTCCTTGTGCCTCCAAGCACTTCTCCACCCGATCCAGGGTCCAGCAAAGAGGTGCTACTGGCCCCTCATCGCACTTGACCAGTCTCCCTGCATTTCCTTTCATTGCAGCCACAATTTCTCTTTAATAAAGCTCATCAACTATTCCACAGGCAGTGTGGCAGCCAATGACAACCCTTCCCCCTCTGCCACCTTTCCCACTGGTGCTGTGCCACGGGTGTCCTCCAACACCTGAGCCAGGGCTTTCACAGATTGTTATAACCTGTCCCTTTACTACTGGCTGGGGATTAATGGCAATCCCACAATCCTTAGTGAGTATGAGCTTCCCCAATGGGGGGGGGGGGGGGGGCATAAATCATTAGCAGCCACCTGCATAAATAGAGCTGGCCAATCTGGAACCAGCAGAGAGAGAGGAGTGAGCAGTAAGGGAGTTACTGCTGCTGCTGTTTATATGTAATTGTAAATAAAGTTATTTCTTTTCGATTCTGCAAACTCGTGCTTGATTCTTCATGGCCCTCACAAAACAGACCTTAGCCGGGTTTGATACCCCATTAGTCATTCCAATCCAGGGGAGAAACAATCACCCTCCACTCTCCTCACACTTTATCCACAAAAATCCCCCATTAAATGGACTGAAAGGACCAAAACAACACCGCTAAGTTGGAGTCATCTTGTATGCGACCAATCAGACCATAGCTGCCACCAGAAGTCCTCGCCAGTTGCCTGCTTGATGGTCCTCCTGGTGACGACTTCGCTGCTGTTGTAGTTGCTCTCTGCCTGTTTGAAGACTCCTAAAGTGGGTCATTACCCAAGTTCATATCTCCTTGCCCCCGAGAGGCCAATCACAGATCTGTGTTGGTGACTGAAATAACTGAGGGATTTGGGAACTCCTTGGTATGAAAGTCGTGACAGCTGCCAGGGAACCTTGCACACACATGAAGCTGTGGTCACAAATCACCGTGCTTGGATTGAATAGGGGAGCTTCCGGTTGACAAAGATACCCACATGTCGAACTGTGGCCTTTATTGCAACATAGGTGCAATCAATAACATGCTGCACGCTGGCTAATTGAGCGAAGGCTGTGATTCTCTGTGTCTGAGACGTCAAATCTCTAGGGAAATTAATTTGCTCCCCCACACGAGAAAACAGGACATCAATTACAGCCTTAATACAGCTAGGTGCTGCTGACAAGGATGTAGTCATAGACAAAGAGTTTGACGCAGAAAAAAGAGGCCTTTCAGCCCATCATGTCTGTGCCAGCATCAAGCACCTATCAATTCTAATGCCATTTTCCAGGCCTTGTATGCTATGGCGTTTCAAGTCCACATCTAAATGTTTCTTAAATGTTGTGAGGGTTCCCACTTCTACCACCTTTTCCGGACGTGAATTCCAGATTCCCACCACCCATTGGATGAAAATGTTTTTCCTTAAATCCCCTCAAAATCTCCTGCCCCTGACCATAAGTCTATGCCCGCTGATATTGACCCCTTTAATAAGGGGACATGTTTCTTCCTATCTATCCTATTTATGTCCCTCAGAATTTTGTACACCTCAATCAGGTTCCCCCCCTCAGCTTTCTCTGCTCGAAGGAAAACAACCCCAGCCTAACCAGCCTCTCTTCATAGCTTAAACGTTCCAGCCCAGGCAACATCATGGTGAATCTTCTCTGTACCCTCTTGAGGGCAATCACATCCTTCCTGTAGTGTGGTGACCAGAACCTCACACAGTACTCTAACTGTGGTCTAATGAGTGTTTTATACAGCTCCACCATAACCTCCCTGCTCTTATAGAGTGCTCCCACACCCTGGGCTAGTGTGCGGTCGTGTCCAGCACTGCTTGACCCAAAGTCACAACACGTGAATGAACCAATAATTCTTAGAAAAATACCTGAAGTCTTTGGTCCCTGGCTGCCCAATAATTACAGTCACCAGGTGTGAAGGTTTAAATACAATTACTGTTTATTTATAACAATAACTATAATGAAATATACAGCAAATACAACTGGTTAACTATTATTTAATTCTTAATTCCCCATTTTAACTTGCCCCAACTCTCCACATACATACACAAAATAGACAAACGCAGTGGGGAGGAAAGGAGTAAAAAATCATAAATAAAGCGGGAAGAGTCTTTGTTTCAGATGATTGTTTTTAGCATCTTACCCCTCTTCAAACTTTGCTTTCGGTTTGAGACTTTTACTGTAGATTCATGCAGGTCTCTGAAGTATCAGAGATACAGCACTCATGGCCTTTCTGGAGAGAACACGGAGTAGAGAGAGTAGATTCTTGTCTTTGTTTGCAGCCTCAATAGTTTTCCTGTAGATTCATTCATTCAGGTTCTCTGCAGCTTCAGGAATACAGCAGAGGGAGAGAAAGCAGGATCTTGTCAAGGACGCAACTGCTCCCTCAGGTCTCTGTGAACCATCCCACTGGCAAAGGGTCCAATCACCACCTGTTACCGGACAGAGTATGGCCATTTGGCCATTTCATTGGCTGCCAGCCAATCAATCAAACCAGGTTTCACCCCATCTCTCTCTCTGGTATTGAGAAGTCTGAGGTCTCCTGTTCAAACTAGCAGAGACTAGCAGTGTTCCAGCCCAGGCAACATCCCATTGGCTTGTTAGTCCTCCCAAAATGCATTACCTCACACTTTTCAGGGTTAAATTCTATTTGTTACTGGTCTGCCCATCTAACCAGCTCGTCTATATCGTCCTGTAATCTAAGGCTTTGCTCCTCCCTTTTTACCACACCAATTTTTGTGTTATCTGCAAACTTACTGATCATACCTCCTACATTCTAATGTACACTACAAACAGCAAGGGATCCAGCTCCGATCCCTGCTGAACACCACTGGGCACAGACCGTCAGTCACAAAAACAACCATGCACCTTCCTCCAATTTGTAAAAAACGTTTCCTGGCGCCTAGGTGCACCAGTCAGAAGGAGCAAAAATAATTGCTCTGCCAGACTAGGAGGCCCACCCACAGATCCCTTGGATGAAGAGAAATTTATTGCCACTCCAAAGAGTGGCTATCCGTAGAAGTATTCCAAGTTTAGACCAGCCCGTAGAAGGTCTACTTCTACTGCCCTGCTACTAGGGCAGCAGAGTAGCATGGTGGTTAGCATAAATGCTTCACAGCTCCAGGGTCCCAGGTTCGATTCCTGGCTGGGTCACTGTCTGTGTGGAGTCTGCACGTCCTCCCCCTGTGTGCGTGGGTTTCCTCCGGGTGCTCCGGTTTCCTCCCACAGTCCAAAGATGTGCGGGTTAGGTGGATTGGCCATGCTAAATTGCCCGTAGTGTCCTAATAAAAGTAAGGTTAAGGGGGGGGGTTGTTGGGTTACGGGTATTGGGTGGATATGTGGGTTTGAGTACGGTGATCATGGCTCGGCACAACATCGAGGGCCGAAGGGCCTGTTCTGTGCTGTACTGTTCTATGTTCTATGTACTTGGCAGACTTTGGATTCCACACTGATAGGCTCCCAAAACGCGACTACATCAGAGGCAGCTAATGAAACGCACCCTGCCCCCATTCCCGTCCCCATGAAAATGGAAACTATCATGTTCAGGGGTGGAACTCCCAATTTTGGGGCACTTCTGTTATTTCACTATGACAGTGAGGGTCTCCGTCATGGCGGAAATCTGGGCCCATGACTTCAGATGTTTATGTTCTGAGCTCTGGAATTCCCTCCTTAAACCTTTATGCTTCTTCATCTCAATCTCTGCTCCTTGAGAGTCCTTGAAACTTACCTCTTTGACAAAGCTTTCAATGAGCCCTCCTAAAATATATTCTTTGACTCAGTGTCAGTATTTGTCTCATTAGACTCCTGTGAAACACCTTGGAATTACTTAAAGATTCATGACACAAAAGGAGGACATTCGGCCCATCTAGTCCATTCCTCATCAAATATGTTACATAAATGTAAGCTATTGTTGCCATTGCTGTTGCACCTTCTGGTGTTGTCTGCAGTCTTTCCCATACTTGACTACATGTTGATCCTTCAACTCATCTTCTCTGGCATCCATCCGGTTGGGAATGCTCTTGTCCAGTTCGGTTCCTATATATTCCAGTCATAACAAGATATTCATCTGCAATAACTTCTCCTCCTGCTTCCAGACCATTGCCACAGGTATGCCCAAGGATCTATACTTGGTCCCCTCCTATTTCATAGAATCATAGAATTTACAGTGCAGAAGGAGGCCATTCGGCCCATCGAGTCCGCACTGGCTCCTGGAAAGAGCACCCTACTTAAGCCCACACCTCCACCCTATCCTTGTAACCCAGTAACCCCACCTAAACTATTATCTATATACTCCCTCTCAGCAATATCCTCTAAAAACACAACATCAGTTGACACATTTGTGCTGAAGACACCTGGCTCTATCTTACCACAACTTTTCTTGAACCTTCCAATGTCTCTAATTTGCCTTTTCAACATCCAGGACTAGATGAGCTGAAATTTCCTTCAACTAAATATGGAGAAGACAGGAACCATTATCTGTGGTTTCCATAAAAAATTTAATTCTTCAGCTAGCAACCCCAATACCCTCTTTGGCAGCTGTCCACATCCTTACTTACACTAAGGCCCATTCACCCACCTTTGTTGGCTGTCCCTTGATTCATGGATGATGTCTACTCAAGGTCCCGTGTGTCTGTTGTGGGTCTTCATGAGACTGAACAGATCTTTGAGTACATGGGGAAAGATGGCCCTCATGATAGTGGGATCCAGAGTGCAGGTTTTGCTTCCTTTTATTTTCTTCTCAAACCCCCCAAAACCCTGCCACTTCAAAACTTTGTATTTCAATCCTGATGGACAGGTTGTCGCGATTTTTAAAAATATATATTTTTATTAAAGTTTTGCAGAATTTTTCATAATAAAATAGTAGTAACAATAATAACAAAACAAACTAGAGTGAACATTAACATAGTGCAAAAAGAGAATATACAATACCAATTAAATAGACATTACCCCACGCGGCTCAAACTTCCCACCTCCGAGAGAACCCGAGCGTAGACCCTCTTAAGGCAAACTTCAATTTCTCGAGAAACCCAGCCATGTCGTTAACCCAAGTCTCTGCACTTGAAAGCTTCGAGTCCCTGCACATTAATAAAATCTGTCTTCGGGCTACGAGGGAGGCAAAGACCAAGATGTCAGCCTTTTTCGCCCCCTGAACTCCCGGGTCTTCTGACACTCCAAAGATCGCTATCTCTGGACTCGGCACCACCCGTGTGTTAAGCACCTTGGACATTGCCCTCGCAAATCCCTGCCAGAACTCTCTAAGCTCTGGGTATGCCCAAAACATGTGGACATGGTTTGCAGGGCTGCCCTTGCACCTCATACACCTGTCTTCTTCCCCAAAAAACTTGATCATTCTCGCTGCCGTCATGTGTGCCCGGTGGACCACCTTAACTTGAATTAGACTGAGCCTGGCACACGATGAGGAGGAATTAACCCTGCCCAGGACCTCTGCCCACAGACCCGCTTCCAACTCCTCACCTAGCTCCTCCTCCCACTTGCTCTAGAGCTTCTCCACCGGAGTTTCCTCTGCCTCCTGTAGTTCCTGGTAGATATCCGACACCTTCCCCTCCCCCAACCAGGTGCCGGAGACCACCCTGTCCTGTATCCTCAGTGGCGGCAGTGGATAAAGGCCACTACCTGTTTTTTCAGGAAGGCTCGTACTTGCAGATATTTAAAGGCGTTTGTTGGCGGCAGATTGAATTTGTCCTCCAGCGCCTTCAAACTGGGAAAGCTTCCGTCTATGAACAGATCTCCCATCCTTCTGATGCCTGCCCTCTGCCAACTCTGGAACCCACCATCCATCCTACCCGGGACAAACCTGTGGTTGTTACATATCGGGGTCCAGACCAACGCTCCCTCCACCTTCTTGTACCTCCTCCACTGTCCCCAGATCCGCAGTGTCGCCACCACCACCGGACTTGTAGAGTAACAGGTCAAAGAGAACGGCAAAGGAGCCGTTATCAAAGCTCCCAGACTAGTACCTTTACATGGCGCCCCCCCCCCCCCCCCCCATCACCCATTTCCTAATCATAGGTATATTGAGGTTGTCGCGATTTTGAACAATTGGTAGCAAGTTCCTCCTATTCATCAAGACCAATGGCGCTGTGCTTCAAGAGAGCTTCAGAGTATCTTTAAAGCGTTTTCTTCGTCTTTCCCAGCTGGAACACTGGCCACTTGACAGTTGCGCAAACAAGGTCTGGCGGTATTGACATTTTCCGGCCATTCAAAGGCAATCAAAGTTGATTTTGTTTTCAGCAGTTTTGCCTGAATACTTGTGAGGCTGGCGTCAAGAAAGACTCTAGTGTTTGTTCATTGGTCTTCCCATTGAATCCGGAGGATACAGTGCAGGCATTGCTGATGGAATTTCTCTGGCGCTCTTACGTGTCACTGATATGGAGTCCAGGTCATAGTACAGGAGTACGGTGATGACAACTGCTCTGAACACTGGGTCTTCAGTTGATTTGCGGAGGTCTTTCTTGTCAAACATTTGCTGCAGTAGACTGCAGAAGGCTGAGCTGACGCAGCCTATCCGATGTTGGATTTTGTCAGTGTTGGCCGCTTGAGAGAGGTAGCTGCCAAGGCATGGGAAGTACTCAACATGTTCCAGAGTCTCTCCTTCAGCACATATGAAAGGTGGAATATTTGGCTGATTTAAGTGTGGCTTGACATATGGGTTTTGTTTTTGGCAACATTCAAGGACAGGCCAAGTTTCTTGTAGGCAGAATTGAAGCGATTGAGAGTAGCTGGCAAATGTGGTACAGGGTGGGCAATGATACTGCAGTCATCCAGAAACTGTAGATCATTTATGTCTTTAGTGGTCAGTTTAGTTTTGCCACAGAGGCGTCTAAGGTTAAAGAATTTTCCATCAGGCAGTATTTAATACTCATACCAGAAGACAGTTGATCACTGATGAGGTGACTAGCCACTGCAATCAGATTGTAAATAGCCTGGGGGCTATCACACAACCTTGCGTGGCACCAGCCCAGATTGTAATGGCATCTGTTTCAGATCTCCCGCTCACGACAGTTGCAAAACTCAGCTTTCCATTTCCTTATTCACACTGAGGCCCATTCACCCATCACCCCAGTCCTCATTGACCAAATTAGCTCCCAGTCTGGCAGCACTTCAATTTTAAACTTTAACCTGGTGTTGTAAGACTTCTTACTGTGCTCACCCCAGTCCAACGCCGGCATCTCCACTTCAATTTTAAAGTTCTCATCCGAGTTTTAAAATCCCTCCCGAGTTCAGAAACCTCCTCCACCTCAACAGCTCCCGCAGATATCTGCACTCCTCTGATTTTGGACTGCTGTGCCTCCCTGATTTCTTTTAAAGCTACCTCTTTGAACAAGCCTTTCATCTATTCTAATATCTTCTTATGTGGCTTTGTCAAATGTTGTCCTGTGAAGTGCCCTGGTTGTGGTTTACTACGTCAAAGGTGCTATGTGAATGCATTTTTTAAAATTTGAGGATGGAAGCTAAATCTTGTGACGGAATTTTTTCACAAACAAAGTGTCCCTCCGCAGGAACTGGAACTCCATAGTCCTTCTCACGCCAGGTTGTAATGTGACATCTGTTGTGATAGTGCACTCTGATATTGTAATTCTTACAGTGAGAAGTTTGAATAAACCAATTTTGATTATGTAACTCATTCTCACAATTTTCACTCAGAATGTTTCAATAGCTGGACTGTAAGCCTAAACACCACAGCAAATACAGCCATCTGAAAGAAACTCCTCACAAACTTTTTTTAACATGAAGTAATGGATTTAATGAGTCAGCTTTTTTTAATATCATCTGCTCGTGTTGTAAATTTCACGTCTAGCTATGCGCCTTTAGCTAAAGTGAAGAAATAAAGCAATTGCTAGAAATCATGTGCAACAACTTCAGTAAGTTAATGATTTTGTGCCACTTAGTGTCCTAAAAAAAAAAGTAAGGTTAGGGGGGGGGGTTGTTGGGTTACGGGTATAGGGTGGATACGTGGGTTTGAGTAGGGTGATCATTGCTCGGCACAACATCGAGGGCTGAAGGGCCTGTTCTGTGCTGTACTGTTCTATGTTCTATGTTCTATGCTGGTCAAACTTTTTGAACAAAAATGATTGCTGGGTTTTCTTTTGGTTACTCAATGGGTAAATGTGAATAAATCAAAATACACTGGTCACATGTGCAGATGTTTAAGCCAAAGTTTAAAGGGCCCATTCGCTGCAGGGGAAAATCCCGTTGTGGCACTCTCCCGAGATTTAGCAGCCATAATGGGATTTGTGTCCACAGCGAGGTCTTGGTTTGAGATTTTGCCCGCCCCGCCGGTGTCCTGACCAGGTTCACGCCTTCAGGGTTTACATGAATTTTAATACATTTAAATGTACTTACACGGCTTTACGCCGTAGCACCCGCCCATGAAGGAACCTCCCCTGTCCCCGACAGCCTGACATCATGCCGGCATGAATCAAAAGCGAAAACCAGTCGTGACAACCACGCCTAGGGTGTGGAAGTGCCTGGAGGCCTCAGTGGTTGAGGGCCAAGACTGGGCATTGCCCCCGGCACTGCCAGGGCACTGAAGTTGGCACTGCCAGGGGATGCTGACAAGGGGCATTGAAGCGGGCACTATAATTTCAGCTCTGGCAGGGGTCCTCCCCTTGTGTGTGGTAGGGGAGAGAAGAGAGCCCCAATGGCAGCGTGGCGGGGGGGAGGGGGTGGGGGGAGAAGAGGGGGGAGAGAGATGACGGGGGGGGGTGGGAGGTAAGAGGGGGTGTAGAGCTGCCTATGTTGGAGGGGGTCACCCCGAAGCTTGTGGAGGTGGTCCTCCAGGTCTGTGGAACAGGGAACATTTTAAACACAGATTGAGGCGCCCTTTGCAGATGGTGCCCCGAACTCTGTGGTGCTGGCCTTGCTGCCTCTATCAGGTCCTGCCCCGCTAGAGTGACAATCAAACCATGCTCCTCGACTTTCTATGCACTAAGTACCAGAAAGTCTAACCTGAAAACTCGGCTGTGTTTCTAGATACTTTGCCATTTTTTGTGAAATTTTTACCTGTGGTGATTTTTACCTTATGTACCTGTGGTACTCCACAGTATGATATAACACCCACAATATTTTTGGAATGTAAAAAAAATTTAGAGTACCCAATTATTTTCCCCCAATTAAGGGGCAATTTAGCATGGCCAAGCCACCTAGCCTGCACATCATCTTTGGGCTATGGGGTGAGACCCACATATTTTTTGTACAAAATACTTTTACCAAGATTTCTACCGTTTGGAGCAATCTTTCCTCTGACATTGTTTGGCATAGATTATTCTGCTTCCTGGAAATTATTAAAAGTGAGTGCTTCTTAAATCATAATTAACAAGGGGCTGGTTTAGCTCACTAGGGGCTGGTTTAGCTCACTCAGGGCTGGTTTAGCTCACTGGGGGCTGGTTTAGCTCACTCGGCTAAATCGCTGGCTTTTAAAGCAGACCAAGCAGGCCAGCAGCACGGTTCGATACCCGTACCAGCCTCCCCGGACAGGCGCCGGAATGTGGCGACTAGGGCCTTTTCACAGTAACTTCATTGAAGCCTACTCGACAATAAGCGATTTTCATTTTTTCATTTCACAGTGTATTATATCTGCATTAAATAGTGAACTAAACTGAATTTAATTCACAACTATAATTATTTTCAAAACTTTTTGCACTTGATATTTGACATTCAAAATGCATTTGAAGATGAAGCTTATTTTTCTCACAAACGTCTGACTCTCCTGTTTTCTTGATGGAGTATTGTGTGTCCATGCATGTGCTCAGATGCTTTGCCCAAGTAACTATCTGGCAGTTACTGTTGGCAAGCAATTTGACTGATTCTGTGCTTTCACACATGCGCTCTCATTATCTTAGATAATGATCATGAGAAAGAACACTGACTGATTTTCTCTTTCCTAGTCTCAACTGAAGTGAATTATAGTGGTCCTAATACTTTTCTAACTGAGATCTCCTAACTTGCTACAATCCTGCCGATATGGCACTGAAAAGTCTGAGAAAGCATTTGGGGAGTGCGACAGAATTTGGATCTGGTAAAATGTTGTAGAATATTCAAAATGGACTTTATTCGATTCAGTATATATGTGTACAAATGTCAAAGCAAGCCAGATATAAAAGCACTCCATGTGTTTATGAATAGTAATGCGGCTATTGTAAATAACCTGTAAAAAATCACTTCTATGGGCTTTATTCTTAGATTTCATTTTCCTTATTTCCTTTCTAGCTCCTCCCCAGTGTCACACATTATATCTTAGCCAAGATGACAAGAAGGCAATCTGTTCTCAAGCACTATGCCAATGCCATTCTATAACTAACTTCTATGAGGTTGCCAAGAGTGGCCCAGGGTGCCTTTTCCCTCAGTTTTTTACTCTCTCCCTGTGGGGAGGAAACTCCTCCTAGTAATATGGCTGAATTTGAAAACTTGTGTAAAGAATCACTGACATGAATTTATGCCCAGCCTGTGTGGCATGGCAATAATACAACATGCCACAACACTCCCACACGTTTGAACCAACACTTGCATCACATTTATCTTATAGAATCAGTCTAATAGAAATTGTCACAATGGGGCATTTTACTCTTTATCTTTATTGATATGATTTGGTATTTCTGTTTGTTCATATTTATGTCTGACTCATATATATCTTTACATCTGACTATTTGAGCCTTATAGTTACAATTCTTGCTTACAGTACCTGGTTCAAGATTGAATTGTTTTGCCTAGAAGAGAATGATGCACATGTAAGTTTGTGAACATGGCCAGCACATCCAAAGATGTGCAGGTTAGGTGGATTGGCCATGCTAATTGCCTCTTAGTGCCCAAAGATATGCAGGTTAGGTGAGGTTGTGCGATTAATTGTGAGGGTGGGGGAGTGAGTCTAAGTAGGATGCTCTTTCAGGGGGTTGGTTCAAACTTGATGGGCTAAATGGCCTCCTTCTGCGCTGTCAGAATTCGATGATTCTATCTCTCTGAGCAGTTAAATACTAAATGCTGCAAGTCAAACCAAAGTGATGTGAGACTATCCCGTCTAGAAATCACACATCAACGCTCTCTGAATTCAGGTAAGGCCCTGACTCCAGGGGCAGAATTCTGAGATCCTGATAGGGGCTAGCACAGAGGCCAGCAGGCACAAAAATAGCGTTGCCAATCAGCGTGCTGATTCCAAGGCTCCATGCTACCCAGGCTATTTCTGGAGGTACAGTGGGGTGTGACAAAGCTGCACACCCTCAAGTGGTGAGTTAGCAATTGAGCTTATTAAAGGCCATCACGTTTCACGACAGCGTGAACAGGTCCCGGGCACGACCTATTCTGGGCCACACAGGGAGCCAGCACGGCGCTGGAGTGGTTCACGCCACTCCAGCGTCCCTACATGGCGTGAAATGGGAGCCGCGCCAAGCCGTGCATGCGTAGTTGTCGCAGCTCATTCCTACGCATGTGCAGTTGGGCCGCGCCATCCTGCGCATGCACGGGAAACTTCTTATGCGCGCCGGCCCCTCACCAACATGGCGCCGGTGTTCTGGGGCCGGCCGCGGAAGGAGGTAGGCTCGGGGGGGAGGGAGAGGCCGGCCCGCCGATCGGTTGGCCCCGTTCTCAGGCCAGACCCTATCGGATGCCCTCCCCCGGTGAAGGAGCCCCCCCCCCCCAGCATTCCTGCCCAGTTCCCGCCGGCAGCCACCAGGGGTGGACGGCGCCGGTGGAAACCTGTCGTGTTGGAGCAGCCCATCCAGGCCAGAGAATCGCCGCTCGCCCTCCGAGCAGCCCGGCGCAATTCGCGCGGCGCTGGTTTAGGGGGGGGTGGGAGAATCGCGTGCGGGGGTCGGAGTGGCATGATTCATGCGGCACCCCGGCAATTCTCCCACCCGGCGTGGGTGTGGAGAATAGCGCCCCTATTGTTGGAGGCTGACTGGGATTTTCCTGTTGGCCTCCAGGTCTCCGCAAACAGCAGGAGACGATACAGCTGCCTGGAAGCAGCTGACCTGTGGCAGACTGGGCACGGCAGCACTCCAAGCAGGTTTAGATGTCCTTTATGCCTGTCTGGGTTTCTAGCTTCAGCAGCAGGCCATCCTGTGGAGGTTTCCCCTCTATATTAGTGGCCAGGTTGCAAAGGCTTTTTTTTCATTTAAAAGTTGAGTAAGCTGGAAAAGGAAGTAATTTCATTTTGAAGCACCCTCTATCTCGCTTACCTGTCATGACATCCTGCTGCTGCTTTCAAACTGGCACGCATCCTTCAGCTTTGAAAGCCCACCCACTGTCCTTAATTGGACCATTAATTCAAAAAGTCACAAATGAGTGACTGTTCCCCACACACTGTGAGTTTTAGTCCGCTCCCCCCCCCCCCCCCCCCCCCTTCCCCATTTGACTCTGGCAGCAGGGTCCTGAGGCTCTCAGGGAAAATTCTGCCCCAGATTTATAGTACAATGTTAATGGCTTCGGCTTCGTAATTTGTAGCAAATCAAAATGATGCCACCAGATTCAAGTTTTCCTTCTGGTGTGCACCTGCTTAAGAACATAAGAAATAGGAGCAGAATTAAGTGATATGATCCCACAAGCCTGCTCCACTACTCAGGAAGATCATTACTGATCTTCTACCCCAACTCCACCTTTCTGCACTGTTCCCATATCCCTGAAATTCAAACTCATTCCACAGGAAAGTATTCGAATGTGGATGTTGTGGTCGATTTTGCAATTGTAATCTCATTAAGAGTCCTTTAATAAAATGCTTTATTGTGCCATGGAGAGATAAGAGATTAGTTTTAATTTGTGAATTTTGGTTCGCACGGCTGCCTTACGGCACCAGAGACCTGGGTTCAATTCCGGACTTGGGTGACTGTGTGTGTGGAGTTTGCACGCTCTCCCCGTGTCTGTGTGGGTTTCTTCCTAGTGCTCCGGTCTCCTCCCATAGTCCAAAAGATGTGCACGTTTGGTAGATTGGCCAATCTAATAGCCCCTTAGTGTACAAATATGTGAGGGTTAGGTTGAGGCGTTATTGGGATAGAGCAGGGGAGCGGGCTTGGGTGGAATGCTGTTTCAGAGGGTCGGTGCAGACGTGATGGGCTGAATGGCCACCTTGTGCAATATGTGGATTCTATGATTTTCCATGTGGAGGTTGGTTCTACTTTTGAGTTGCAATGACTGTAGCTATGTAAGCAAACATTGCACATTGCAAGCTTCCACAAATAGCATTTATTTTGGACAGAGTTGGTTGTGGACAAATATTGGCCTGGAACTGGGAGAACAAGATGCTTTTCTTTAAATAGTGCCATGGGGGCTTTCACTGAACAAGGGACAAGTCCCCTTGACTTGGCGGCACAGCAATAATGGGAGAGAGACATTGGGAAACTAAAAATGCCAACAGAAGTGTAACAAAAAGGGGGGGGGGGGGCATGGCAGCACAGTGGTTAGCACAGTTGCTTCACAGCTCCAGGATCCCAGGTTCGATTCACGGCTTGGGTCACTGTCTGTGCGGAGTTTGCACTTTCTCCCAGTGTCTGCGTGGGTTCCCTCCCACAGTCCAAAAGATGTGCAGGTTAGGTGGATTGACCATGCTAAATTGCCCTTAGTGTCCAAACAAGGTTAGGTGGGGTTACTGGCTTACAGGGATAGATAGGGTGGAGGTGTGGGCTTAGGTAAGGTGCTCTTTCCAAGGGCTGGTGCAGACTCATGGGCCGAATGGCCTCCTTCTGCACTGTAAATTCTTTGATGAAGTGGGGAGCAACGATTAAAAGCGGCCATCCACAGTTCCCAATTTCCATTTTGCAGCCATTAATGTCGTCAATGGAGTGAAAAGGAAAAGACCCATATTCACATTTGACTGAAAACTTCCTAAGTCGTTTCACAGCATTCCTTTTGAGGTGCAGTGACAGTTGCTATGGAGGCAAAAACAAGAGTTAATTTTGTACATCACATGAAGGGGGGGGGGGGGGGGGGGTATTCTTTTGGCTGGTCTTAGTTGAGGGAATATATTGGCCTGGGGAAACTTGGGTGAACTTCTTACCTCTCTTTCACTGAACGAAGGAAGCACGAGTTAGAAAATGGCAATAATTGGACGATGGGTGTATCCCCTTCGAATAGAACGTGTGTAAATGTTGCTAATCCTCTACTGATCAGAGATATACAAGTGCTGAAAGTGAACTGTTTCTTTAAAAAATAAATCTGAATGCATTAACGTGCGGGGAGGCAGGGGGGATAGTTGAGCTGACAAGGGGAGGTTAGTAAACAAAAACCAGCAGCCATGCAGCGGGTGGAGGGAGAGCGAGCAATCCACTGGCTGCCGATTGACCTTAACCAGCGCTGCTCGATAGGTAAGTATCGCGAGAGCGGGCGGCCCAGACGAGTCCCAACACTCACCAACAGTTGGCTGCGCGGCCACTAACATCTGGGCCGCAGATGAAGGGACCACACGGTAGCTGCGCAGAGACTGGCCTCATGAGCGCTCGCCCCGGAGCCCACAGCCGCCTCACGAGTCCGCCTGTCCAGGTAAGTGGAACACCTGGAGCACTGCAGCGCGCGCCCCGGGCCAGGTACAAGCACAGGAGGCGCTGCTACTGCTGCTCGCTAATGCTCCCATTCTCCTTCCCTTACCCTCGCCCCGCTCCAAGTTTTGTTGTGGATCGGGGCTTTTTTTGTTGTTGCTTGAGGAGTTATGTGTGTCTGTGTTATTTTTCTCTCCCTTTCTTCCACTGCCTTTATCACTGCTGCCCCCCTAGGCCGAAGTAACAAGGTAGAGAGTTCACTCAAGACTTTATCATATTTTTTTTCTCTCTCTCTCTCTCTCTTCCCCCCCCCCCCCCCCCCCCCCCCCCAATCAATTTTTTTCAACTGGAGAGAAAGTTTTACGTTTCACCGTTTGTTTGTTTTTTTTTGTTTCTGGTGGGGTGAGAAAAGGATGTAAGATTGGAAATGTTGCTTTGTCGGACAATGGTGGTGCACTTACCCCCCCCCCCCCCCCCCCCAATTACTGGCTGCGAACTCGAGTTAAAGGAACATATGGCATTAGAGGAGCACAGCTGGAGGTAGCATTTCCATTGCCAGTGATGTCAGAGCAGCTGACTCTCCAGCTTGTTCCTGGAGTTAGTAAACCCAGCTTTTCTCTCTCTCTCTCTCTCTCTCTGTCTCTGCTTCGCCGCCACTTTCCCTCAGGATCCATTTCGGATTTACAACCGATTTAACTCGGTGGGTTTTGGGGTTGAGGGGGGTGGGTTTTGGGGTTGAGGGGGTAAGCCCCCTCCTCCTCCCCCCTCCTCCTCCCCCCCCCCCCCCCCCCCCCCCCCCCCCCAGCAGAAATGCTTCAAGAACATTGACGCTTTTCAGGGAGGAGTGAACCAAAAGGGGGCGTGAGAATTAAAGTTTTATTCCTTGTTGCTTGTGGTCAAGGTATTAACAGTAAACAGTTGTTTGCTCGCCACTCGAGCGATCACTGAATGGACGCTCCTTTTTTGTCATTCCTGAAGTGCCAAAGTTTGGGTCATTACTTGGGAAACTAATTGCTTTAAATGGTCGTTACTTAATTTGGCCTAATTGATAACATTTTTCTGACAGCTGTCGCGTTGCAGATGCCATCTGCACGAACGCTGGGTGCTCGTTACAAATTCGAACAGTCGTTAAGTTTATCAGCCTTTCGCAATTTTGGACTTGTTTTAAGACTGTCGATGGCGCAGTTTTAATTTCGGGGCACGCTGGCATTCCTTCTGTTTTGATTTCTGTTCGATTTTCGTGTTTTGCAGGTTATGAAGGAAGAATGGAGTTTCCAGACCATAGTCGGCAGTTGCTGCAGTGTCTGAGTCAGCAGCGTCACCAGGGTTTTCTCTGTGACTGTACTGTTCTAGTTGGAGACGTTCAGTTTAGAGCCCATCGTGCAGTACTTGCTTCATGCAGCATGTACTTCCATCTATTCTACAGGGACCAGCTGGACAAAAGAGACATTGTGCGTCTGAACAGTGACATTGTCACAGCTCCTGCCTTTGGCCTGCTTCTTGAATTCATGTATGAGGGAAAACTTCAGTTTAATAGTCTGCCCGTGGAAGATGTGCTAGCTGCAGCCAGCTACCTCCACATGTATAACATTGTGAAAGTCTGTAAGGGGAAATTGAAAGATAAAGAACTGTGTATGGATGAAAAAACAAATGGAAATGCACTTGGACCTGTCAAAGAAGAGAATTCTTCAGAAAGCGATGAACCAGCAGTGCGTAATTTTGACACACCAAACAAGAGAAATTGTACTGTTGTAGATTATAAAAAGCTCACAAACAGCGAAAAGATTAATGGACATTGTAGGGGCTTCTCTGATCTTGCAGGTATCAATTCTGTGTCTACAGACGCTGAATCCAGCAATGCAGCAGCTGGAAAAACAAAGTCCAGTGTCAATAGTTTCACAGGAGCTTTGCCTCAGAGAGACATTAACCATATCAAGGCCTCAGCTGATGTGGACTGTGCTCTAGATCTGTCTTTCAAGCCTGTGTCTGGAAGAGATTTATTTTACTCCCCCTATGTCTCTGGACAGCTGGCCTCCGACAGCCAGCAGCAGGGCACCGTGCCACTTGTTGGAGATCAACAGGAGTTGCTGTCAGACCAAGAGGACAGTGAAGAAATGGATCCTGCAAGCCAGAGTGGGAATTCTGCCAGTAGTATGCTAGCTGGATTTGGACCTGTGTTCCCAGGGAATGGTGTGACACATACTGAAGGGGTAGAGCATGAACGGGATGGGAGTGAGGATGACATGCCATCATCTGATATTACAAACACAAGGATGGTAATGTCGACAGGACATATTTTTATCTGCCCCCTCTGCAGCAAAGGCTTCCCAAGCCCTCATGTTCTTCAGCTTCACCTGAGCACCCACTTCAGGGAAAAAGATGGTCCTCGAGCCAAAATGCCTTCTGATGGCTCTATGCCCACCTGCTCACAGTGTGGGAAAACGTTTTCCTGCATGTACACACTAAAACGTCACGAACGAACTCACTCAGGTGAAAAACCTTACACCTGTGGTCAATGTGGAAAGAGCTTCCAGTACTCTCATAATCTCAGCCGTCACACAGTTGTGCACACCAGGGAGAAACCACATGCCTGCAAATGGTGCGAAAGACGATTTACGCAGTCGGGTGATCTGTACAGGCACATACGCAAGTTCCACTGTGGTCTTGTAAAGAGTATTGCTATTAGATAATGTTTGAATGTTTAGCAGCACATCTGAATATCGGCTTAAAATTAATGTTCATCTCTGGAAATCTTGCATGGTTTAGTTAAAGTGTAAAGAAACAAATTCCACTGCATGGCTTTCTTCCATAAAATGTGTGAAAAGAAGTCTGCTCTCAATATTTAAAACAAAATCTGTTAAGGCTGCAGTATTTCAATATTGTAATATTAACGATCCAATTATATTAAAGGAATGTCACAATTTATCTTAAAACAGCTGAAAAATTCAGATACCTCAGGTCCTTAGGTTTGTTTTTATTTCTCGTCTTCCCCATCACTTTGGATTTGACAGTGTACAAATTTGGCATAATCTCTGGATATTATTAACTGTCGCAGGATCTATCTTTTGCAATCATTCTTCATCAAATATAGTAGCCATATTTGAAAATCAATAATCAGCCCGCTAATTGATCAATACTGTGTTTTGCACACTAAAAGCTAGCTTTCAAAATGAAACTAATACTGGCAGTTGTTAAATGGCTAGCCAAATCTGTTAATACCTAAGCAAACATTCTTACTCCTTCTGAAATACAGTTTTACTGTACATAGTTACGCTTGACGGTATGACATTTTACTTAGCAACATGACCCAATACCATTCCAAATGAGAGGTAAATCAACCGTTATGCTTTGCAATGCAGTACTGCAGCTTTAACCTATGGATTTTGGATATGTGGTCTTACCTCCTGGAGAAATTCAGTCATGAAGTGTTGTATTTTTGTTGTTTGCTGTGATTGGAATATAGCACTAAGAACAACTACTAAATGTTATTGCTTTCTCCTGATTAAACTTGATACTGTATTTATAGCATTTTGATGGTTTGGGATGGAGTGGGGTTTTTTTTGTTAAAGGCTGAATTTTTAGAAAATTAATTTTGAACTATTTCATAGAACTTTAATCTTCAAATAGAATGAACTTTTTTATGTTGATGCAGCAAATGGGTAATTTTATGAAGATTTGAGTTCTATGACAAAAGATTCAAAAACAGCAATTACTACTGATAATGTTTAGAGTTTTCTTATTTAACTGCATAAATCTTGTGTTCTCAAAAAAACTTGTTTATTATTGTTAATGGGAATTTCTTTTCAGTAATGTGTTCCCTGATCATTATTTGGTATTACTGAATCATACTGGAACAAAAAAGAAAAGGTTTTGAAGAAGTAAAATGTGAATTCAATTTCTTAAAAAAAAATTGAAGATCAAAAACCACTCATTTAATGTATATTTTTTAAAAAACTTGTATTGCACACTTGAAAATATTTATGTTGCACTCTGGGTTTTCTTGGGTTTTTAAAAATTCAATTTACCATATCTGCTTAATAAGCAGATTCGAGGAAAATTTAAACTGGAGACTAGTCATCTAACAAAATATAAACAGGTAAGGTCTGTAAAAGTTTTGTATAATCAGAAACATTTTATTTATAGTTTTTTGTGATCTTTACAAAGTTGCTGTTTATAAATCCTATCCTTGAAATTTATTAATGGAGAGTTTTATAGTAAGAATGTAGCAGAGCCGTTAGAAAGGAGTCTAATTTTTTTTTTACAAAACTTATTGCATTTTTATAGGAAAATGTTTCCTTGTCTAAATTTTAACAATAGTGTTCTGTATGGTCTATAGAAGACAATCGGAAAGTGAAGGGTGATTGTTTTTAAAAATTAAACCTGTTAGCGCTTATTCAGCAAGGTGTCTTTTAATATTTTTTTTGGCCACTGTTTCAGTGTGTTGTAAAACTGTGACAATCGTGACTAGACTTTTTTTAGTTTTAGCAAAATCTAAAAAAATCAAGTATATTAAGATTCCTAATTTTGTGTGCTTATGTATTTTTGTTAATGGCAAAGTCTAAATGCCTGTATATTTTGTGAAGACGTGCCTTCATATTATTACCTCATTCAGTGGATTAAATAACCCGTGCACGGTTGCAACTTGTTCAGAAAATTGAACAACTCTTATTAAAAGAACTGACGTTTACTTGTGCGTGTATTTTTTTAAATGATGGAAGATAAGCTAATTACATTGAATGTGGGATGTTAGAAGTGAAAGGTTGGAACTCGAATACCATCATTGTGCTTTTTACAGTTTTGGATTTGTTTTATCCAGTGCCTTGCTGGAAAGTGACCCTGATGAATTTTTAAGTTCCAGGGTTACGACTTTTATTGGAATGTTGTTTTTCATGATTTTTGGCATGTTTCTTTAAATCTATCTCGAGAATAAACATAGGCTGTTGCACCAGTGATAGAGCCTTCTCGTTGTTTTGCATTTGTGAAATATCTGTAACACTTAAAATGTACTGCTTCAGTTTTAACTTCTATGGCAATGCTCCTCTGCCTAATATAATACAGTGCTGATAAGGCACCTACAACTTGTACTCATTTTAAAATCCTTTCGGTAGTTCATTTGCTATATTCACAGGTATGCAATTATTCTTGAGTAGCAAGTTTTAATAAAAATAACCCAAATTTGGAGCCATACAAAAACCATTTTAGATTGCACTTTAATAGTCATTGTTTTTCCTATTAGTGAGGTACCATGGTGCCATTCTAGTAGAGATTTATTGAGCGGTTGTACCAGCAATACCCAAGAGAATACAGTGAAATATTAGCACAGTTACTGTTATCTGCATGTATGTATGCTGAACTGCCTTCTTGTTAATCACACACTGCTGCATCTGGCATGGTGGAGGTTAGCAATGACCTTTTTTATTAAGAAAACTTTCTATATGTACACCATTCATTAATGGCCCATCCTTGTCTACACAAAGGCACAAATAAACATTTGCCTCAAGTTATTGACCAAACCTTTTCTAATATGAACTTCGTACTCTATGCATTAGATGCACCACAGAACAGAAATTCATGCGGAACTTTTTCTGCATGATTTGGTTGTGGATTAGAATAAAATATTGCAGTGGCTTATGTAAATTCTGATCTCATTGTCATCCCCACCAAAATAAAGTTGGTCACAATTGAATTATGGATTAATGTGCAACCTGAGACTCTTTAATGACAAACAAATGCAAGAACTATTCTGACTTTTTTGGGACAAGTCCATTTGACAAGTTAAGCTACAATTTATAATTCACCTACCAGGGTATACTGTTGGCTGGAAGAACAGGGAGGTGAGCGGTTGGTGAAGATTAAGAGAAGTGGGCAGGGGAGCTGTGAGGAATGAAACTGGGAACTATGGAGTGAGGCGCTACGAAGGGTAAATGCGACCTCTGTGCGCAAGGATGAGTCTGATACAGTTCACGGTTGTACACATGGTTCATATGATGCGGGCAAATATGAGTGGGTTCTTTCATTGGGTGGCAGATGAGTTTGAAAAGTGTGGGCGGGGACCAGTGAATATGTTAATGCACATATGTTCTGGGGCTGCAAAAAGTTGGAGAGATTCTGGGTGGCAGCGTTCGCTGCACTAGCAAGGATAATGGGGGAGGAGGTTGAGCCGGATCCTTTGGTGGTGAGATTTGGGATATCGGAGAAGCCGGAGCTGATGGAAGGGAGGAAGGGCGATGTTGTATCTGTGTTTGAACCTTTTCACATACGTTTGTAATAAAATACGTTTTATAATTCACTTACCAGACCTATAAAAATGCAACCTAAAATTAAAACTGCTTATCGATATTATTAGCAAATATAATTAATGCATTTGCATTATTTTCTGGATGTTCAAAAGTACCTAACTGAAGCAGTTTGGAAGCATAAGCCACTGTTGTAAAGCTTCAGCCAACGTGCGTACAGAAATGCCCCACAGTCATGTGGTAAAGGACCAGATAATCTATTTTTGTGATATTGGTTGAAGAATAAGAGAATTCCCCTGATCTTTGAATGGTGCCATGTGATCTTAGTGTTCAACTGAAAGGGAAGACAGAGCCTTGGTTTAATATCCCATCTATCTGAAAGACATCTCTAGCAATGTTGAAGTATAAGGCAAGACTGTGCTCATACCTCTGGAATGGTATTTGAACCTATTATTTCTGACTGACTTAATGCTATACTATTCTTTAAAATAAATGTAACTTTTTGGCTTCTTTGTGTCATTAGAATAGTGTGCAAGCTGTGGCTATTTGCCAATTTTTCCTCCTATCTCTGGATATGTGTTTCCTAAGTGAGATTAAAGGGGACTTGTGATTGTAACTCTTTATATTTTTGAAGCAACAGCACTTTGCACCAACAGTACTCTGCACCAATGTGTTGCACTGGTGCCTAATTTTAAGCTTCCTAGTACATTTCAAATACATTCCATGCTGAATTATATGAGGCAAAATATTAGGTGAGATGGGTTTCTGAAAAGTAGCCTTGTAAATATTACTGCAGCAGATCACACTTGATGCTTTTCCAAGGGTCCGAATAAGCTGCTTGTTGTTTTAGTCAGTAGGTTCATATACATTTTTGTTGTCAAAATGCAATATTTGTCCCGGATCACTTTCAGGAAAAAGTAATGTTTTAAAGCTAATTTCATAACCTTGCAGCCAATTTTAATGTTCTTGTCTATGGAACATAATTGTTACTTCAATAATACATCCTGGTGATGTACTGTTAATTGAACACACAGAACCATAGAATTCCTACAGTGCAGATAGAGGCCATTTGGCTCATCGAGTTTGCACTTACCTCTGAAAGAGCCCTATTCCCATAACCCCACCTAACATGCACATCTTTGTGGCTAACCACTGTGCCGCTCATACCTCTGGAGTGATACCCCCTGAAAGAACCCACTCATACTTGCCTGCTTCATATGAACCCTGTGTACAACCTTGAACTGTATCAGACTCATCCTTGCGCATGGAGGTCGCATTTACCCTTCGTAACGCCTCACTCCATACTTCCCACTTCTCATTAATCTTCACCAACCGCTCATCTCCCTGTTCTCTCAGCCAACTGTATTAGGAGTGGGAAACAAATGCTGGCCTATCCTGCAAAGCCTACATTCTTTGAATGAATAAAACAAAAATAATAAAGCTAAGAACTTTTATTCAAAAGAACCATACTTGCTCAAACTTGTTTAAACCAAAATTTTCCTGATTTAACTCCAGATTATAGTTCCTAGAGCTACAAGGTATCTATAAATTGTGCCTTAATTCCAATTTTGGGATGCTGCTAGAAGTGAGTTGATTTACTAGTTAAAATTTAAAATTAATATTTCTAAGACACAATAAATGCAAGATCATTTGTGATTTTGGATATGTGTTCAGAAGCTATTGCCTTTATTGTGTTTTGTTACAGGACAGCTGTGTTGTGTTCTAAATAAATGTATTCTGATGTAAACCAGATAATTTCATGTATTTGCATTTACGCTTTGAAGTTAAGTATAACTTTCCAGCCCACCATTCGTTAATTTAATCTATTGGCTTTCTTATTAAGAAAATAATTGTTCAATTTAAACCTTTTTTTTGTAGAATGGTATTCATTTATCTTAGAACTATGATGTTTTCCAGCATCAATTTTCCTAACAACTGACCCTGACTCTTCTACATATAGGTTTAACTGGATCTTGACTGCATTAATAGATGCTGGGGGTCCTGTGGTGACAAGAGAATTGCATCTGTCAGTAAGAGTGCAGAAGCAAGAAATGAGCATCTTTGCCATTTCAGGACAGTATTCATAGTTGTCATGGAGACATCCCTGGCCAAGAGCACACCCTCTGAAGGAATAGTTAAAGATTAGACAGAGACTGTAAGAATTGGAAATAAATCAAATTGGTAGGTGTGCTTTTTGGCCAACATAAATAACTAAGTGAACTAAAAACTTTAAAGTTCTGCGCCTATCAGGTAGGTTGTAATCTCACTGACCTGTGGTTATGACTGGTGTAACACCACCACCTAGTGGTAATTCTGCCTTTCTTAATGCAGCATTTGGGTAAATAAGGTGTTTTGTTTAGGTTGTTGTAATAAATTAGCATAATACATTCAGGTTTAAGGCTGTGGTAATTAAAGTCTTTAATGATGAAACATAACACTTATAGAAATTAGTTTCACTGAATATTTATTAAGCTGTTGAGGTCTCAAATTCCCAATGCAGCTTTTCATTGTGATTTACATTTAAATTAAGTATTGTCAGTGTTTGCTAAAGGAATTGTAACTCAAGTCTTTCTAAACGGCTCCAGTGTATTAATGTCTGGATCGCAATCTGCAAAAAGGCTAATTAAAACTATTATATTGATTTATACTTCACTAATCAATCATAATGCAATATCATAGTGCCTCAGTTGGAGTTAATTTTGGCTTTGCCTTTAAATTTAGAGCCACTATATTCTCAAATTGTACCTTGAATTTTGCCCTTTCTGTGCAACCCTTTTTGTAATGATCTTCTAAAAGACAGTCATTTGCTAACTCACTCCTACTTTAGCCTTTGAATGTTCCCATAATAACTATTAATGGTTCTCTTGACTAATCCTCATTCTGACTGTGCACCTAGTCATGAAGTTGCTGTCACTAATGAATGTCCGTCGCTGACTTATAATGAGCAATGTCCTCTTCTAATTCCTATGCAACTCATTACGCACATTTTCTTTTGGTGTTAATGGTGATCTGAGCATGAATTGTGCAACTACAGGATAGAAAAACCTCCTAAGGCACCTTCCTGAAGCACAGTCAGAAAAAGACAGCTGCTGGGTCATGGAACACCCACCCTTCTCTTCAACTCTCTTTTTTGAAAGCCCGGATTGAATCTGCCTCCACCACCCCCATGCAATGCATTTTGTATAATAACCACTTGCTCTATTTAACGTTTTTTATCATGTCGCCTTTGATCTTTTGCCAATCACCTTTGCTAATCTGTTTCCTAGTTCTTAGCCCCCTCCGAAAAGAGGGAACAATTTATCTCTATATTCACACTGTCTAGACCCCACAGGCCTTTGAACACCTTTCTCCGAACTTCTCTCAACTCCGAACGTCTCTCAACCTTCTCTAGGGAGAATAACCCCAACTTCTCCAATCCATCCAAGTAACTCCAATCCCTCATTCCTTTGAATCCTTCCCCAAAGTCTTTTCTGCCCCCTCTATAAAGCCTTCAAATCAGCCTGGTTCTCGCTTGTACCATCAATCTGATATCCGCCATAGGTACTTTTCTGTTTCATCTTACTCTTTACCTTCTCTACCATCCAGGGAACTCTGCCTTTGTTTGCCCTATCTTTCTCTCATCGGAATGTATTTCGACGGGACCCGAAAAGCCCCAAGTTGCCACATTCCGGCGCCCGTTCAGGTACACAGGGAGAATTCAGAATGTCCAAATTATCAGCACGTCTTTCGGGACTTGTGGGAGGAAACCGGAGCACCCGAAGGAAACCCACGCAGACATGGGAAGAACGTGCAGACTCTGCACAGACAGTGACCCAAGCCAGGAATTGAACCTGGGATCTTGGTGCTGTGAAGCAACAGTGCAACCCACTGTGCTACCATGCTGCCCTACTAAAAGTCGTAACGGAGGAGAGGGTTGTGCAGAAGCCTGGGGTAAGAGTTCTAGTGTGTAGCCGAGGAAGTCTGTTTCAACCAGAGAGTGGCTGCGGAGAGTTTGAGATGTGTGGTGATGGTATGGAATTCATTGGCAGTTCCAAAGACAGTGGTTCCTTTTTATTTTCCTCCAATGTTTAGTTGAAGAAACTTGCTTCTCATCCAAGCTTGTAGGTCAGACATACACTCCGATAGCACAGAGGCAGTGGAGGGGTCGAGAGAGATGGTGGTGGAGGTTACAGTATTCTTTTCAGTAAAGTGTGATGAAATGGACTTGAAGCACTTTTCCCAGTGACTTGTAAAGGTTTTCATTAATTCAATGCTTCAACTTAAAATAAGAAATATAATGTCATAAAAACAGTTAAATATTTTGAATTTTAATAAATCGAGTAGCATATGCTGCTTGAGGGTGCTGGAAGTTCTCCAGAAATGCAAAGTTTGTAAATTTAGTTTTTACTTGTGTCCAGCCTGCCCAACATATTTTTTAAATTACTCTTTAGAATTTCTTGACTAGCTTTGTACATGTTATGGGCATTAGAATAGATAGTGTATGGAAAGAGCTGGCACAGTGGTTAGCACTGCTGCCTCACAGTACCAGGTACCCTAGTTCAATGCTGCCCTTGGGTGACTGTGTGGAGGTTTGCACTTTTCCCCCCATGTCTTCATAGGTTTCCTCCAGGTGCTCCAGTTTCCTCCCACAGTCCAAAGATGTGCAGGTTAGGTGGATTAGCCATGCTAAATTGCTCTTCAAGTGTCCAGCGATGTGCAGGTTAGGATGAGGTGGACAGGGGAGTGGATATGGGTGGGTGTCCTTTCAGACAGTCGTGCAGACTCAATGGGCTGAATGGCCTCTTCTGTACTGTAGGGAGTCTAAGATATATATGTGCTCTATTGTTGGATATTCCTCTATTTAGAACATTTAATCAGAGAAAATGCTGGAAAATCTCTGCAGGTCTGGCAGCATCTGTAGAGAGAGAAAAGAGCTAACGTTCCAGATGACCCTCTGCCAAAGCTATAAGACAAGAGAAAGTGGGAAACATTTATACTGTGAAGTGAGAATGAAAGACGAGTCATAGCCACAGAAACACAGGGAAACTGGGTGCTTATAGCCATAGAAACCACCCAGGGAAACGGGGTTCTTATAGCCACAGAAACCATGGGGAAAGAGTGCTAATGGAGAGAACAAAAGGTGTCAAAGGCAACACAGCAGATAAACTGACATCAGAGGGTAAACTGTGACAGATATATATGTGGGGAAAGGGAGAAAGCAAAGGGAAGAAAGAACATAAGAACATAAGAACTAGGAGCAGGAGTAGGCTATCTGGCCCCTCGAGCCTGCTCCGCCATTCAATTAGATCATGGCTGATCTTTTGTGGACTCAGCTCCACTTTCCGACCCGAACACCATAACCCTTAATCCCTTTATTCTTCAAAAAACTTAATCCCTTTATTCTTCAAAAAACTATCTATCTTTACCTTAAAAACATGTAATGAAGGAGCCTCAACTGCTTCACTGGGCAAGGAATTTCATAGATTCACAACCCTTTGGGTGAAGAAGTTCCTCCTAAACTCAGTCCTAAATCTACTTCCCCTTATTTTGAGGCTATGTCCCCTAGTTCTGCTGTCACCCGCCAGTGGAAACAACCTGCCCGCATCTATCCTATCTATTCCCTTCATAATTTTAAATGTTTCTATAAGATCCCCCCCTCATCCTTCTAAATTCCAACGAGTACACTCCCAGTCTACTCAACCTCTCCTCATAATCCAACCCCTTCAGCTCTGGGATTAACCTAGTGAATCTCCTCTGCACACCCTAGGTAAGGGTAAGGAAAGGTGGATAAGATGGGGGGGGGGGGGGGGAATGAAATATATATAAAGAAAGTCAAGAGAGAAAGAAATGGTAAGAGACAGTTAAAATTAAATGGAATGAAAACAATGGGTCGAGATGGGGTAGAGCTAATCATCTGAAATTGTTGGATTCAGTGTTGACACCAGAAGGCTGTCGCGTGCCTCACCGTACGATGAGGTGTTGTTCCTCCAGTTTGCGTTGAGCTTCACTGGAACATTGCAGCAGGCCAAGGACAGGCATGGGAACAGGTTCTGGTGTTAAAATAGCAAGCAACAGGAAGGTCAGGGTCCTGAATGTGCACAGACCAAAGGTGCTCAGCAAAGCGATCACCCAATCTGCGTTTGGTCTCTCCGATATAGAGGAGACCACATTGGGAGCCACAGAAACCACAAGGAAAGAGTGCTAATGGCAGTCCCCAGAGAGAACAAAAGATGTGAAAGGCCAAACAACTGAGAAACTAACATCAGAGGGTAAACTGTGACAGATGTAGATGTGGGGGGAGGGGAAGGGGGAAGCAAAGGGGAGAAAGGGTAAGGAAAGGTGGATAAGATGGGGGGGGTGAAATATATATAAAGAAAGACAACATCCTTTAATGTTGGCTATTCCTCATTGATGTGCATTTCCATGTCTTTTTCTCGCCCCTTTTATTTCAACTTTATCTTGCATCCATTGTCTCACATGTGAGACTAAAAACCCAATCATGATCTGGGATGGTATTTCATTTTCATAGAATCAAAGAATCCCTACAGTGCAGAAGGTGGCCATTTGGCCCATTAAGTCTGCACCAGACCTTGGAAAAGGCACCCAACTTAAGGCCATGCCTCCACTCTATCCCAGTAACCCCACCTAATCTTCTGGACACAAAGGAGCAATTTAGCTTGGTCAATCCACCTAACTTTCACATCTTTAGATGCAAGTTAAACAGCTTCACAGCTCCTAGGTCCCAGGATTGATTCCTGGCTTGAGTCACTGTCTGTGTGGAGTCTGCATGTTCTCCCTGTGTCTGCGTGGGTTTTCTCCGGGTGTTCCGGTTTCCTCCCACAAGTCCCGAAAAGAATGTGCTGTTAGGTAAATTGGATATTCTGAATTCTCCCTCTGTGTACCCGAACAGATGCCGGAATGTGGTTGATGTGTTATCTGTGTTGGTCTAACATCGACTGCAACTGGATGCAGCAAAACGAGAAACAGGCTTCCGACACAGGAGATGGTCCAACACTGTTTTATTGAACCTGTTGATTGCTGTACATTATCTGCTGTGGGTTGACACTCTAGTAACCTAACGGATAACCTCCTACTGGCTTGACCAGACTAGCTCTCTATCACATGGTGATAATGTTCATTGGCCTGTGCACTGCAACTATCTCCCTGGCCGTGTCCTGTGAGAGAGGGAGAGCCTTAATGCCCTGTGGGCTTTATAGTGGTGGTGTCCTGTCTGGTGATTGGTTGTTCTGTGTCATGTGTGTTCATTGGTTATCCTGTGTGTCAATCACTGCCTGTCTGCATCTCACGATATACATGAGCGGATATTATGACAGTGGTGACTAGGGGCTTTTCACAGTAACTTCATTGCAGTGTTAATGTAAGCCTACAATAAAGATTATTATTATTATTATGTGTGCGCAAACTATCTGCACTTCTCAGAGCTAACAGTTCTTTATTCTGAGTGCCATACACCCTCCGTTTCCCTACATGAAGTACATTTCATTATAGAGTTTGTTTGAACCACTGAAATCTCTCCGTTAATCCATACTGTGGGTTTATACTCTTCCGCATGCTGTGGCGACAGTGGTTTAGGGTAACTTGCTCTTCAGTTTTCCCTTCCTACCCCAGAGGCAGATTAGTTTGGAGTCTTTGGTAAAAGGCTGAAGCTTTACTATTTGAAGGGACACTAGAATAAATCCACACGCTATATTTCTCATATTATCGATCACAAATGTTAAAATAATTTTAAAAGTACACTGGAGCGAAGCTGGCAACCTAAGCAACACAACTTGCCATTGGGCTGGCTGTTGGCTCAGTGCCTTATTTAAATTACTGCTCTTGAAGATGCTCAACGTCACGTCTTTAAATACCTTGCCTACAACAATACCTCCGAGGTGCCAAAAAATTGATTATTTTTCTTCAGAGGCTTTCCCTGCCTGTGCCTGGTGCAATTCTATCTTCACCCAGGGGTAGAACTGTCAGGATTGTAGTCTCCTTACAGCTGCTGTTAATGCCACTATGTGATCCGATACAGAACAGCACTTGTGTATTCAAGATTCTGCCAGCTTTTGCTGCCCTTGAAATGGAGCCACTCCATTTCTTCAGAGTGCTCCATCTGTCAGCTCAGCTGAGACCTGGCAAACTCACCCAATGAAGACAGATGCATTTGGATGCAACTGTGGTCCTCTGATGGAGATCCAAACTCAAGCTACTGGGATGTGGGCTTCATTAAAGCCTCCAGTATATATTTAAAATTATTTTAAAAATATTTTTAATTTGATATCGCCACTGGAGGCTCCTGATTATGCCACAACGATTTTCTTTTTTTTAAATGCATTTTATTACCAACATGTATCAAAATAGGTTACAACACATAAACACCCTGTGAAACATACTTCCCAACAATCAACTATACAGTCTGTATAACTTTCCCCCCCTTTTTCGCCTCCCCCTCCCCACGATGAACAGCTCCTCAAACATGGTCACAAAAATCCCCCACCTTTGAAAATAAAATGAAATGAAAATCGCTTATTGTCACAAGTAGGCGTCAAATGAAGTTACTGTGAAAAGCCCCTAGTCGCCACATTCCGGCTCCAGTTCGGGGAGGCTGGTACGGGAATTGAACCGTGCTGCTGGCCTGCTTTCAAAGCCAGCGATTTAGCCGTGTGCTAAACCAGCCCCTTTTCTCAAACCCCCCCCCCCCCCCCCCCTCCCCTCCCCCTGCAGAGCCCCTTAACTCCTATTTTATCTTCTCCAACCGCAGGAAGTCGTACAGGTCACCCAACCAAGCTGCTACCCCAAGTGGCGATGCCGACTGCCACTCCAGTAAAATTCACCGCTCTGCAATCAGAGAGGCGAAGGCAACGACATCAGCCTTTCTCCTCTCCATGAGCTCTGGCTTCTCTGAGACCCCAAATATCGCCACCAAAAGAGTCCGGGTCCATCTCCTCCTCCACTATCCCGACCAAGACCATGAACACTCCAGCCCGGAACCTTCCGAATTTTTCGCAACCCCAAAACATGTGCGCGTGATTTGCTGGCCCCAGCCCACACCTCTCACACTTATCTGCTACCCCCTGAAAGAACCCACCCATTCTCGCCCAAGTCATACGCACCCTGTGCACCACCTTAAACTGTATCAGGCTCATCCTTGCCATAGGAGGTCCCGTTTACCCTTCGCAGTGCCTCACTCCATACCCAACTCCGCTTCCCATTTCTCCTTGATCTTCACCACTCGCTTGCCCCCCTACCCCCCCCCCCCCCCCCCCCCCCCCCCCAAGCCACTTGTATATATCCTCAATTCTTTCTTCCCCTTGCACACCTGAAAACAGCAGCCGTTCCAGCAGGGTGTATCCTGGCAAACTAGGGTACCCCTTCCAGACCTTTGAGTAAAGTCCCTAACCTGCAGATACCTGAAATCACTCCCCCTTGGCAGCTCTACCCTCTCCCTTAGCTCCTCAAGACTGATGAACCCTTCCTCCAAATACAGATCCCTCACCTTGGCCAGCATCCCCCCCACCCCCCACCCCCCCGGCTCAAACCCATGATTCTTGCACAGCGGCGTTATGCCACAATAATTTTCATGGATAATACTTCAAGGTGTGCAAAAAGATTCACTGATAAATGTTCTTTGTAGTGCTAGTAAAATTGTAAATTCTTAACGTGAATGGCTTATTTTCTCAGCAATGTGGACTGGGAGTGAAGGAGGTAAACCAATATCCAATCCAAAGCAGAGTGGCAAGGGCAGAAGAGTATCTTATAGCAGGTTTTTATGTAAGTCAGTCAGCCATTGTCTGTACTTTGCTGATTTACTTCATAAATTAACTGTATGTAGCTTTATTTATCCAGCGAGTAACTAAACTTCACAGATTAGGAAAATCCCAGGTTTAATCGGCAATCTTGTTAGCCGACCTCAGCAGAGTGATGTTGGGAGTATTATAGAACTTCATCAGCATTCCTGAGTTAAAGGGTTAAACAGAGTTCCAGACTTTGAATGCTATCCAGTGACCCCTACTGGAAGTGGGTGTTAAGATGGGCCAGGATTGAGCTCAATTGTGATTCAGGAGAAATCAGGAATTTGGTGGAAAATGATTTCAACAATAGTAAACTGCAATTACAATTTTAGGATATTGATGAAATGTTATTTTTTCAAATTAAGACATATCAGCAGGAAAACTTTGAATATCACGGATGGATATCAAAATCTAATTGGCACGGCTCACAAATATTTTGGTGAAATTCATTCTGCATAGTCATTTGAGCTACAAATATAATTATGTAAAACTTTTAAAAAAAATTTTAAATTGATTTTTACATTTTATGGGACGTGGTTATCATTGCCAAGTCAAAGTTGTATTAGGGGGTGTTGCACACTGCCCGCTTCCAACCTCACAGGCGTGTAGTGTGGAGCGTGGTTGGAGATTACGATCGTGGAGTATTCCTCTCTTACTACCCCTGGATTGGATTGGATTGGATTTGTTTATTGTCACGTGTACCGAGGTACAGTGAAAAGTATTTTTCTGCAAGCAGCTCAACAGATCATTCAGTACATGGAAGTAAAGGGAATTAAACACAATTCAAGAAAATACATGAGAATACATAATAGGGCAACACAAGATATACAATGTAACTACATAAGCATTGGCATCGGATAAGCATACAGGGTGTAGTGTTAATGAGGTCAGTCAATAAGAGGGTCATTTAAGAGTCTGGTGACAGTGGGGAAGAAGCTGTTTTTGAGTCTGTTCGTGCGTGTTCTCAGACTTCTGTATCTCCTGCCCGAAGCACCCGAGTTCCCCACGACAAGGACGTCAATCTGGGTATATACTTTATGTACCTGGGAGAAGAAGGAGCATTCCTTCTCTCCTGCGTGTGTGAACCTCCATGGGTCCACTGTCCCATAAATGTGTCGAGTTCCTTCACCATGTTCAATATTTTCCCCGATTTGTGTTTATTGTCTGTGGGTCCATCCCCCACCCCCCCCATGATGAGTTGGTCCATGTCTAAGTCGGGGATTTTCACCATGGTCTTCTTTATGTGTCGTCCCAATTGGGAGCATCCATGTTAATCAGGATCATTGGTACCCCTTCCAGGACACTGCTGACCATGACGTTCAGTCACTCTGTGGTCCATAACCGTCTCCGCTGCTGTAAACACTGTCCTCTTGTTTAGCAGTATGGCTACTCTCCAGCTCTCATCCCATAGCATGAATGATACGTCTGTCCCACCGAGCCCTTTCTTACCCCCAATCGGTCTCTTGGAGGAAGATTGTGTCAGTTTTCAGGTGTGCGAATACTTTAGATCTTTTCACTGAGCTGTTAAGTCCCCTGACATTCTTGGTTATTATTCTGATGGGGGGGTTTCTGTTCTCTTTTTTTCCCCTCATCCCACCTGCGGGGTCAACCATACTTGGCAGTGTCCCTGCACTCCTGGGTTTCCCTTTGTTAGGGGGTCATCCAAAATGGTCATGGTCATTGTACTCAACATGAGGTCAGGCACCTGCACTTCAGGGTTTCCGTTTTGTCCAGGGGCCACCCAACATGACCACCAACTATGTGTATGCCATGTGGGTGAGCCCCTGCATCTGGGTCTCCCTTTGTTTGGGGACCCACCAAGGTGGTTGTTTGCAGCGCCATCTTGTTCCTTGTTGCCATGTGCGATCTGTTGTAGCCAGACTAGAGCCCTTCCCCCTCCCCACCTCTCCTTCTGTCCCCCTTTGCAACTGTTTTTCCCCCTCCCCAGCTCACTCTCCAGCGGGAGATGCCCCTTGGCCCCCCCTCTGCACTTGTGGGAAAGCTAGCGCCAGGAGGTACAAGTGTGGTGACCCCCCACCTCCTGAGATCGGCCTAAGTCTCTCCTTCTCTTCATCCTCTCTTGCGCTCTGCTGCTCTCGCTTCTACCTATCTGTGTTTTAGCTCCCACATTCGGGTCATGGCGATAAAGTCCCGTGCAAATAGTCTTTTCGAGATTCAGTCCTTCGGGGTGCCCGCCTTATCATTCACTCTGCTGCTGTCATCCCAGACCGTGTTCTTGGACAAATTTGTCTGCGTCCGCAGGGACAGTGAAGTAGTGTTCCCTGAAAGGTGACCCATAGTTTGACTGGGTATAGCATCCCGAACTTCATTGCTTTTGTACAGGGTTGCCTTTGCTCTATTAAATTCCTCCCAGTGCTTGGCTAGGTCTGCCCTAATGTCCTGGTATATTTTGATTGGGTGTCCTTCCCAGTTGCACGACTTTGTCTGCTTGGCCCAACGCAGGATTCTTTCCCGGTCTTGGTACCGATGCAGCTTGCCGATTATGGCCTTCGGCTGCTCCCCAGCCCTGGACTTTGGCCAATGTGGTGGTATGATCATCAGCCAGCGTGACCCGTGGGCTCTGTCTATCTCTGGTGGCTTGGGGAAGCTGTCTCTCCCCACCATATTCCCCACAATCTGGGCCACAAAGTCTGTAAGGTCACTGCCCTTGGTTCCTGCCAGGAGATGTTGGCACCTCAACTAATTCTCCTGGACTTCAATTTTCCCTTTTAGGTTCACCTATGTTGCCATCAACCTCAGTACCTCCAATTCCAGAGCGACGATCCGGTTGCTCTGGCCCGTTGAGGCCTTCTCCAACTCCCAAATGGTGTTACCCTAGGTCTCCAGTCGCATCTTCGCCTTGTCCAGGGCTGCCTGCATGGCGACCAATGCTTCTGCCACCGCCACCTTGACCGCTGTCTTCGTGTCGGCCTCGATGGCCTCTGAGCTCTTTTAGTTCCTGGTGAGGAACTCCTTCCATCCATCCCCCCAGCACAGGACAGCTCCGTACTCTGCTTGGTGGTCTCTCTCTGTTGGGTGTGTCTGGGGTCCCGTCGCCTCATGTATCCACCATTTCCTCTGCTCGTTTCTCCAGGCTTTTGCCATTTTTTGTCTCTTTTCGGCCCCTGGCGCTGTTGCTATTCAACATCTCTCATTCCGCTTTATTGAGAGGGCGAGGGGATGTTTTATCCCGATTCTGGTGCGGTATTCTCGATTAAAGGAGCCTAAATTCTCAGGAGAGCCACCTTTCGTGCATTCGCTAAGCACATCCCTGTCAATGGAAGTCATAATTATGTAAACCTACTGTCCAATCATTAATATATGATTTACTGCATTCATATTTATAAATAGTTTCCTGAAGGTAACTTGAGCTATTCAAAGAAATATCTCAATATAAGTTCCAATTATAGCCACTGGACATTTATTAATAAGCTTTGATTTCTACTGCACTGATAATTGAAGTAAATTCTCTGACCAAACTCCACTTGGGTGTAATTCAAATATCAATGAGAATAGGTTTTGTTTTGGAAAGGAAAACATAAAGAATGCAGTCATTGCCTTAAAAAGTCAACATTGATTAACAAGTCAGCATTATTCAAAATGTAAATAGAATCTTAAAGCTGAATATGATTGCAGCAGAAAGCAACACAGTAAGCTGAAAATAGTCAAGGCAACTCTAAAACAAGAAGTGCACAAAGCAAGGTTAAGTGTGGAGCTGCTATGCAGAGAGAAAACGCTACTTCAGAAAGAAAAGATTGCTACAGTTTCTAACCTCCTCAGTAAGGCCAAGTGCACTGCCAATTTTATACAGTAATTCATTTTTATTTCGTAAGCTTTTCACTTCTGGAATTTTGAGTTAGCGACTTACAACCTTTAAAGAAGAAATTCAAGTAAAAGTAAAAAGAGAAAAAAAACCCAGTCCATTTCACATTGCACATTGCTGAACAGCAATATTGCAACAATACCACTGATACTAGCCTGTTGCAAGGAAACATGTGAGGCAAGGTTTACTAAATTAACAATGACATTGAAGACCAGAGGTTTTGTGGACAGAGACCGACACAAGAACAGAAAAGGCCTGTTTAGCTCCAGTATTGACATAGGTGATTACCAGAAGATTATTTCTTCCAGGGCGAAATTGACCAAGTGCTTCAAAGCCCTTGAAAATACCTATCCCCCTGGAGTTGATGAAGTAAATGCAAAGATGTTGAAGTTGTTACTAATTGCTTTCACAAAATGCGTATCGCTATCTCCGACTCAGGCCAGGATATAAAAGATTTTAGGAAAGTAATTGTTGAACTGGTATAGCATAACCATACGAACTATACATTTTTATCCCAATTTCTGCCTTTTATCCAAAATCTTAATACCCTTACTCCCCATGTAAGTGTCTATTTATTTTAATTCGCTCAATGTATTTTGCATCTTTGAGTTATGGTGGAGAATGTTTCATTCTCACAACCCTTCAAGCAAAAGTTACAATTAGCTCAATGTCAAGATGATGATGATGATGCGGAAATAGGAAGGGGGAAAGAAGGAACTGAAACTAATGATGTGGATATAGGAAGGGAATGCACACCAGGATTTCATATTTTAAGACTTTTACGGTAATAAGCAGATTATATGGGGTTATCTCGGGGCAGAGTTGGTAGTAGGCCACATGGGCTTGTCTCTGGGCAGATTTTGTAGGAGGTTATATCCCCTTCTCCAAATTACATTCAATTAAAGGAGACTGTTTAAAACATAACCGTCCTATAAAGCCCATCATTTGTCAGGGTGTCAAGCTCTGACTTAAAACCTGCATGTATTTCTCCAGATAACAATGTGTTCATATAAAGGATTGGGAAAATATGTATTACCTAGGAAGTTGTTGGCTACAGATTCAAGTGAGGTGCCTATGAATTGATGTTTAGTCAATGTTGATTTGATTTTATTTGTTGCAGCAAAAGTCTTAAAACATGCTTTATGTTTCTTTGCATTGGCTACTGGGAAATTCATTACTTTTTAAAAAGCAATCAATCTCGATAGGAATCCAGTTGGGTGCTTGTTCAGGATCCAAAACCAGAGACTGTAAAATGGGTACACTAGAATTTTCAAGACTTTAGTGAACAGGAGTTCACCGTTATTTCTGCTGTATCGGTTTGGCGATTAGATGACAGAGAGAAAGCAAGTGAATTGGAATTAAACGTGTAGTATAGCTATAAAATACAAAATTGCATTTTCTGTTTGTAACTGTATAATTTTATGAAAACAGATAGCATGACAACACCAGGTTAATAGTAAAATGTTTTTTTCAGCAAAATTATCAATAGTTTCATGATACGACCTTTTTTTATTTTTAGATCAAAGCAGGGTACTTTTTTAACCAGAATGATTGTGATTTACTTTAAATATGCCCTTATATATTGCACCAATCTTGTTTCACAGGTTGTCCTGAAATTATAGCACTTGGCAGCTGTTTAAGTAATGCAGCAGCAGAGAACATGGCTGGTCCTGTCTATGTGCCAATTTGAATCTGGGCGATCGATAGAACTACCGTTTGTATGCCTTTGCACTATATTAATAGCTGTGAAAGCTGTATAATGTAACAACTGTTATCAAGGAAAGCTCCTTAATGAGACTATGGAATCTGTGGTTATATTGCTTGTGGATTATGGTTTTTCTGACAAGCTTTGGAGATTTGTTGAGAGAAATATTTTAGAAAGTGTTTTTTTTTCTTCCCCCTATTCATCGAGATACTGAATGTGGAATTTTTGCTTTTATGCCTGCTCTGAAATATTCAGAAAATGGGTGGAATATTCCCATAATTTATCAGAGCGTCAGGGTCTGACTGAAAAACGGTGTGGGTATCCCTGCAGATGCAGTCGGGTTTTTAGGTCACATTTTCAGCCACTCTGACAAAAAATGGCCTGAGGGCATGGTTTATACCATCAGCCTGGCGGGCCCGGGTTTGACAAAACTGGCAAATCGGTTCCACCGAGATCAAGGCGCCATCTTTAATGGCACCCCGATCAGGACTAAAATTATAATCACCCCACCCCCTCTTGGATATGGAGGACCACCCCCACCCCTCCCCCACAAGTATTGGGGCACACCTCCCCACCACTGAGTATTGGGGCTCTTCCCCCTTACTCCCCCCCCCCCCCAACCATCACTATCACCACCCCACTAAGGTATCAGGTCTCCTTATCCCTCCCCCCCACTTCAATGGCATTGGTCCTTTCACCCCCCCCCCTCCCCCAACCACACATAATGCAAAGCCACTCCAAGTAGGGCTCCCCAGAGCACCTGCCCTGACACTGCCCCCTGGTTCAGGTTGGCCCTGCCAACCCATGCCAGGGCACTGCCTGGCCATGTCCCTCTCCACCGGGGGCTATACTTACCTTGGTGCCCCTGGCGGGATCCACTCAACTGATGCCCGTTCCTCTGAAGTCGTTGTAAACCTTGCCAACGTGATATCGCCTCAGCGAAGTTTGAATATTTAGTGAAGGGGAGATCATGTGATGGGGAGGCCCATTAATTTTTTTTTAATAAACAATTTTATTGAGGTAGTTTTTGGCATTGTAAACAGTTACAGACATCAACAGAAAGAAAGCAAAAAAGGCAAAAATGTGCAAAGATCCACGTACATTCAATACTTCAATCGTAACATACTGCACAAGCCCGCTCCTCTCCCACCGGTACTACCTGCCATTTTATCCCTCCTACTCTACTCTACTCTACCCCACCCCCTGCTGACGCTCAGTCTCCCGCAAAGAAGTTAATAAATGGTTGCCACCTTCGGGCGAACCCCTGTACAGATCCCTTCAAGGCGAACTTAATTTTTTCCATACCCAGGAAACGCGACATGTCCGCAAGCCACAACTCAGTCTTCGGGGGCTTTGAGTCCCTCCATGCCAATAATATTCATCGCCGGGCTATCAGGGAAGCAAAGGCCAAAACATCGGCCTCTTTCTCCCCCTGGACTCCCGGGTCTTCCGAAACCCCAAATATTGCCACCCCTGGACCCATCGCCACCCTTGTTTTTAGCACCCGGGACATGACGCCCGCAAATCCCTCTCAGTACCCCCTAAGCTTAGGGCATGCCCAAAGGGGAGGCCCATTAATAACATTCTAATACATTAAAATGTCTATAAATGAGTTCCCCGCCCTTTTATGGCGGGAACCCTTTTACATCACCAGCGAGGAGCAAGGAAAATTGGGAAACAAGATCTTGTTGATGAGGATCTTGTTTCCCAACACTCGTGGGATTTTGTGCCATTTACGCTCGCAGTGAACACGGGCGCAATAGCGCCCCAATTATGTTCATAATTTTTGTTGCTTTCTGCTTAAGGATGAGATACTTTTAAAAAAATATAAATTTAGAGTACCCAATTCTTTCTTTTCCCATTAAGGGCCAATTTAGCATGGCCAATCCACCTAACCAGCACATCTTTGGATTGTGGGCGTGAAACCACCCAAACACGGGGAGAATGTGCAAACTCCACATGGACAGTGACCCAGGGCCAGGATTCGAACTGGGGTCCTCAGCACTGTAGTCCCAGTGCTAACCACTGTGCCACCGTATTGCTCTAGGATGAGAGACTTTTTGACTGAACACAATGGACTTAATTGGTGTAAGTAAGGATGCTTTTTATAATTTGTGACGCTTCAAATTGAATACTGCAAGCTCGAAATATATTTGTAAGTCTATCTCTGAATTTTTAAGCTATTGTAACCATTTTCACCTGATGCAGTATTATGACCTGATAAATATTATTGGGTGCTAATATAAGGATCCTCCTGTTAATCCCTGCTGCCCCTTGATTTTTCCTTATAACCTCTGTTATTCTGCAATTTCAATTTTTGTACATGGACCTTTTAATATGCTTATGCCTTTAAGGTGGACTGCACCTTTAATTCGAGTGACTGGTAAACTGAGGACTGATTTCTGACCTCAGACAAGGCAGGTTGCAAAGAGCTGTTTATATTTCGGACCAGCAGATTCAAGGGAGATCAGTACCGACACATCATGATGGACTTGGCTGTTGGCCAATGGACTGTTTTGAATTGCCAGGCCTTACCAATGGCCACTGCCAATTGGTCGGGGGTTTCTCTGGAATGTTCCTTCTTCCATGTGATTATTTGCTTTAACTTTTATTTTGGTCAGAAGCAGGAGGGTCACAGCTCTTTTTTTTTTTAAATTTAGAGTACCCAATTATTTTTTCCAATTAAGGGGCAATTTTAGCGTGGCCAATCCACCTAACTTGCACATCTTTGGGTTGTGGGGGTGAAACCCACGCAGACACGGGGAGAATGTGTAAACTCCACATGGACAGTGACCCAGAGCCAGGATTCGAACCCGGGTCCTCAGCGCCGTTGGCAGCAATGCTAACCACTGTGCCACCATGCTGCCCCAAGGGTCACAGCTCTGATCTCTCTCTCACTTTCACATCTATGGATTATTTCTGAAGATCCAAAGTAAAAACCTTTCACCAAAGCCAGATTGAACTGCAGGGAAATTTAGTCCCGCTATTAGCTGCAGACAAGGTCAGTTGTTTAAAACCCCTTTTAAAAAATCTTGCATGGGGAACCCTATTCTTATCTTAGAAAGGCTGTTGGTCATTCTGGTGGAGTTGGAAACAAGTAAAAATTAAACAGGCCTGAGGCGGATCCTTTGAATGAAGACCCAGGTTAATAAACGTTAAAGTAGCCCCCCCAGCTAGGCTGGTCACCTGGAATGTTCGGGGGCTAAATGGGCCAGTGAAGAGGGCTCGTGTGTTTGCGCACCTGAGGAGACTGAAGGCGGACATGGTGCTGCTGCAGGAGACGCACCTTAAAGTAGTGGATCAGGTCAGGTTGAGAAAAGGCTGGGTTAGTCAGGTTTTCCACTTGGGGCTGGACTCCAAGACGAGGGGTGCTGCGATTTTGATCAACAAGCGGGTGGCATTTGAGGCAGGGAAGATTGTCTCGGATGTGGGAGGTCGATATCTCATGGTTAGTAGTAGGCTGCAGGGGATGAAGGTAGTATTGGTCAATGTATACGCGCCAAATTGGGATGATGGGGATTTTATAAAGAGGGTACTGGGGAAGATTTTGGACCTGGATTCACACAGGCTGATTATGGTGGGGATTTCAACACGGTTATTGACCCAGGCCTGGACCGGTCATGTTCGGGAATGGGCAAGGTGCCAGCAATGGCAAAGGAGCTAAAAGGGTTCATGGGGCAGGTGGTGGGAGGGGTGGATCCGTGGAGATTCAGGCAGCCGAGAGCCAAGGAATTTTCTTTCTTCTCCCACGTTCACAACGTGTATTCCCGGATAGATTTCTTTGTTGTGGGCAGGGCCCTGTTGGCAGGGGTGGTGGACACGGGCTATTCGGCAATTACGATCTTGAACCATGCTCCGCACTGGGTGGATCTGCAGGTCAATATGGATAGCAAGCAGCGCCCACAATGGAGATTGGATGTGGGCTGTTGGCGAACGAAGTGGTCTGCCAGAGGCTGAGGAAGTGCATGCTGAACTACCTGCAGGTAAACGACACGGGGGAGGTCTCAGCAGCAGTGGTCTGGGAAGCGCTGAAGGCAGTGGTGAGAGGAGAGCTGATCTCGATCCGGGCTCACAGGGACAGGGCATAGGGCAGAGATGGACCGACTGGTAAGAGAGATCCTACGAGTAGATATGAGTTATGCGGAGGCTCCAGAAGCAGGGCTATTAAGGGAATGCCGGAGGCTGCAGGCGGAATTTGGTTTGTTAACTATAGGGAGGGCAGTGGAGCAGCTCAGGAAGATGAAGGGAGCGATCTACGAGCACGGGGAAAAGCCCAGTAGGTTGCTTGCACAGAAGCTCAGAAAGAGGGAGGCAGCGAGGAAAATAGGGAAAGTTATTGACGGGGATGGGAACTTAGTTGGGGACTCAGGGGGGTGCGCAAGACCTTTCAGGACTTTTATAGTAGGCTGTATAGATCGGAACCCCCTGGGGGGCCGGAGGTGATGAGGCACTTCTTGGATGGGCTGACTTTCCCTAAGGTGGATGGGGAGCTAGTAGAAAGGCTGGGGGCTCCAGTTGGACTGGAGGAGATAGTGGAGGGCTTGAAGGCCATGCAGTCGGGGAAGGCCCCGCGGCCGGACGAGCACCCAGCCGAGTTCTATAAAATGTTCTCCGGAATATTGGTGCCGGTACTTCTGAAAGTCTTTAACGAGGCCCAGGAAAGAGGGGTTTTACCCCAGACGATGTCACAGGCCATGATCTCGCTCATTTTGAAAAGGGACAAGGACCCGGAACTGTGTGGTTCTTATAGGCCGATATCCTTGTTAAACGTGGATGCCAAGCTCTTGGCCAAGATTCTGGCCTCTAGGATTGAGGACTGTGTACCGGACGTTATAGGGGAGGACCAGACAGGGTTTGTTCAGAGTAGGCAGCTGGGGGCCAATGTAAGAAGGTTGCTCAATGTGATTATGATGCCCCTGGAAGGCAGGGTAGCTGAAGTGGTGGTTGCGATGGACGCGGAAAAATCATTCGACCTGATCGAGCGGGATTACTTATGAGAGGTGCTGGAGTGGTTCGGGTTTGGGAGGGGCTTCATTGACTGGGTTAGGCTGCTGTACCAGGCACTGGTAGCTAGTGTACGGACAAATAGGACGACGTCGGAATATTTCAGACTACACCAGGGGACGAGACAGGGATGTCCCCTCTCCCCACTGCTGTTCGTGCTGGCAATAGAGCAGCTGGCAATTGCTCTGAGGGCCTCAAGTGGATGGAAGGGGTTGGTTCGGGGTAGGGGGGGGGGGGGGAGCACAGAGTCTCGTTGTATGCGGATGACTTGCTGCTGTATGTCTCAGACCCAATGGAGGGGGTGGGGGAAATTATGGGAATCCTAGGGGAATTCGGCTGGTTTTCGGGTTACAAGCTTAATATGGGGAAGAATGAGTTGTTTGTGGTTCAGGCGAGAGGTCAGTCGAGGCGACTAGGGGAACTGCCTTTCAGAGTGGTAGGGGACAGTTTTAGATACTTGGGTATTCAGGTGGTGAGGGATTGGGACAGGCGACACAAATTGAACCTGGCCCGGTTGGTGGACCAGATGAAGGAGGATTTCCGGAGATGGGTTGCGCTCCAGTTGTCTCTGGCGGGTAGGGTGCAGTCGGTAAAAATGACGGTCCACCCGACGACTCGTGTCAGGGCACAAGTTTAGGGGCACTCGTGACAGCGTCCCTGCGGTTCCCGCCGGCGCATTACTCCACCAATCCGGTGGTGGTGGCAGCCCTGAGAGTCTGGGGGCAGTGGAGGAGACATGTGGGAGCAGAGGGGGCATCAGTGTGGTCCCCAATCTGCGATAATCATAGGTTTGCCCCGGGGAGGATGGATGGGGGGTTCCGTATTTGGCAGAGAGCGGGGATAGAGAGGATGGGGACTTGTTCTTGGAAAGTTGTTTGCCAAGTATGAGGGCGTTGAAGGAGGTTTGCACTGGCTGGAGGGAATAATCTCCGGTATTTACAGGTACAGGACTTTTTGCGGAGGCAAGTGCCAACCTTCCCACTCCTGCCGTTAAGGGGGATTCAGGACAGGGTGGTCTCCAGAGGATGGATAGAGGAGGGGGGGGCGTCTCGGACAAAAATAAAGAGCTTATGACAGTGATAGAAGGAGACGCAGACCGAGGAGCTAAAGCGTAAGTGGGAGGAGGAGCTGGGGAAGAGATGGAGGAGGGCCTTTGGGCGGACCCTTTAGGAAGGGTCAATGCGACTGCAACATGTGCCAGGTTCAGCTTGATCCAGTTTAAGGTTGTTCACCGGGCTCACATGACGGTGGCCCAGATGAGCAGATTCTTTGGGGTGGAGGACAGGTGTGCGAAGTGTGCGGGGGGGGGGGGGGGGCAATCGAACCATGTCCACATGTTCTGTGCATGTCCAAAACTGAGGGGATTTTGGCAGGGGTTTGTCGACACCATGTCCATGGCGTTAAAAACAAGATTGTCAATGAGTCCGGAGGTGGCGTTTTTTGGGGTATCGCAGGACCCGGAAATCCGGGAGGAGAAAGGGGCAGATGTTCTGGCCTTTGCTTCCCTGGTAGCCTGGAGGTGCATATTGCTGGCATGGAGGGACACAAAGCCCCCGAAATCGGAGACTTGGCTTTCAGACATGGCAGGCTTCCTCTGTCTGGAGAAAATTAAGTTCGCCATGAGAGGTCTCAGCTGGGGTTTGCCCGGAGGTGGAACCCATTCATCGACTTCATCTCAGAGAACTAATCATCAGAAGAAAAAGGGAAGGGAGGGGGTTTTAGGTTATCGTTGGTTAGGGGGGTAAGTAATGGCAAGACCTGTGGGAGAGGGTGGCTGAATTTGCACTATGTATATATTTATCTTGATATTTATATTGTTGATTTTGTTGCTGTTAAAATTCCAAAGAAAATACCTCAATAAAACATTTATTTAAAAAAAAATAGAAGTTAAAGTAACTCCCCAGAGGGAATCCTACAGCCTGGGAGTTCTGACTGAATCTGACAGCCAGAAGATCCTCATTAGCAATCCAGCCGGTGGCTTTATCCTTAAGCATCCTGCTGCAACGACCTTGATGTTGGAAGCAAGACACTCATCTTTCATATCATTGTAATTCCAATTATTTTACCCTTCCCCCTCCCTGTGTGCGTGTGTCTTGTGTGTGTTTGGGTAGATGGTGGAACGGTAAAAGGGGGAATAGTAGATTAGCTGACCATTATTCTGATATAATTATTGCATACTTCAACTTTGTTTCTAGTATAAGTATACAGTTATTGTGTTCAACTTGCAAACCTGGTGGCTATAACATCTTGAGCTCTCAAGGGGCCAAAGATTCTGCAAACTTTATATGAATTACTGGTTAATTCACTTGTGTTGGGACCCTGGAATCTGTGGGGCTCAAATTGATCGCACGCTAGCCTAGGGTATTGTGACATTAGGCTGTAATGATATGCAGACAGACATGTAACTAAAGGGTTAATCACACCACCCAGCTGTGGCATAACCACTAGAGGGCATTACACGACCCATTATATAACCGGAGCTCCCAGAAGCTCTCGCCCTCACTTCCAGCAGGAGTCACATTAAGAATATCAGTGCGACAGAGACATCTCAGTGCAGCCACCACGTGTAGCTTAGATACAGTTTGTACAGTTAGTAATTCTTACTTTGTTGCTAGAGTTAGATCAGTAGAGTGTCAAACTCATTTATTAGTTTTGTCATTTACTTAATAAATCCTTTCAGTTTACTTCGAAGACTCAAGTGTTCTTCAACATCGTCTGCAGTTAGTAACAACATATATTACTTAAACCAAGTAATAATATGGTACCAGAGTGGCTACTGTATCCCTAGTTAAATTTAGTAAGTTCAGAGAGAAAACTAGATAGCTATTTGGCAACAGAAGCATCGCCTTCGGTCCAAAACCCACTGATTTCAGGCACGATGGACAGACCACCAGCTCCTTGTCACCTCAGGATCACCGGTAACCTTAATGTTAACTGGTGGCTGTTTAAACAACAATTTCAACTGTATGTAGAAGCGTCTGACTTAAGTGACAGATGCTTGAAAAATAGCTCTTTTACTGACTACGGCTGGTCAACACGCGATCGAGATCTACAACTCTTTTACCTACACAGAAGGTCAGGATAAAACAAAGTATGAAACCATCCTTGAAAAATTTGATAGCCACTGCAATGTCCAGCCAAATGAAATATTTGAGCGCTACGTCTTCAAAAAAAGGATGCAAGGGAAAGAGGAATCTTTTAACAGCTTTTCTACTGATCTTAAACTGCTAGCTCAATCCTGCAATTTTGCTGCACTAAATGGCTCAATGATCAGAGACCAGATAGTATTTGGAATTAATAGTATTGATGAACCTCTTAGAGAGCAATTACTTAAGCCAAAGAAATGACAGTAGCATTGTAGATAGCACAATTGCTTCACAGCTCCAGGGTCCCAGGTTCGATTCCGGCTTGGGTCACTGTCTGTGCGGAGTCTGCACATCCTCCCCGTGTGTGCATGGGTTTCCTCCGGGTGCTCCGGTTTCCTCCTACAGTCCAAAGATGTGCAGGTTAGGTGGATTGGCCATGATAAATTGCCCTTAGTGTCCAAAATTGCCCTTAGTGTTGGGTGGGGTTACTGGGTTATGGGGATAGGGTGGCGTTGTTGACCTTGGGTAGGGTGCTCTTTCCAAGAGCCAGTGCAGACTCGATGGGCCGAATGGCCTCCTTCTGCACTGTAAATTCTATGAATTCTATGACTCTTGAAATCGCTATGGAAACGTGTTTGGTGCATGAACAGTCAAAAAACCGATACTTACAGTGAGTGCAAGATCGCTGAAAGTGGCGAAAAAAACCTCCATGAGGTCAAGTGCATCCAGGCCGTGTTCCGATTGATGAGGCTCCATGTTTCTGACGACAGCCATCTTGCACGCATGAACTAGGGCCCTGCCCGTGCGCAGCATGAAAAAAGATGCAAAACGGCCGAGAACCGTACAGTGCATGCGTGAAGACGCACATAACGTCATGCCGTTGACGTGATAACGTGCACGAGGTGTGGAACCGCCCACTTTTGAAAAAAATGCCCTGCGAAAGGCAAACAATGTGTCCAATGTGGGAGACTAAACCACCATGCTGCTCAGTGCAGATCTGCACCACAATTTAAAAGTCAAAGACCAAATTTAAAGCAGTGTCACATTAAAAGTGTACAACTCCAAACGGATGAGTCTGATCAAGATAGTGCAACGGATCCAGAAGATAATTACCTGGATAAAACATTCCAAGTGGGAAGTATTGAAAAATTTGAAAACTCCACAGAGAATACATCGCAAGTGCAATCCATCCATGCCATTGATTACGAAGCTAAATGGAACACAGTGTTGGGTGTAAACATGCCCGATTAAATTCAAACTGGATACAGGTGCCTTCGCTAACCTGCTTTGGAAGCTCGACTTCACGAAGATGAAGCAAACTCCCAAACTCCTTCCAGCTGCCTTCAACCGTCAGGACTACAATGGCAACGCAATCTCATCATTGGGGTCATGCCATTTAGCAGTGTCCAACAAACACAGAGACAAGCTGAGATTTGAGATTGTCCAATCAGACAAGTTGTTGCTCTTAGGTGCAAAAGCCTGCAAGCAGTTTACACATTGATGTTGTCTCATCAAGCTCTTCCGGTCCAAATTGAAGGAATACTGGATCAATACCCAGATGTCTTCAGCGGAATGGGCACACTTCCATTTGAATACAAAATTCTGCTGCGTACTGATGCGCAGCCGGTAGTTCACCCATCAAGGAGAGTTCCTGCTCCACTGAGGGAACGGTTACAATCAGAACTCTCAAGTCTACAGAAGAAAGGCATCATCTCCAAAGTCACAAAACCAACTGACTGGGTCAGTTCGATGATGATAAAAAAGCCTTCGGGTGATTTAAGAATTTGCATCGACCCCAAGGATCGAAACAGAAACATCATGCGGGAACACTACTCAATCCCAAAAAGAGAAGAAATTACAAGCGAGATGGCACAAGCACGCATCTTCACCAAGCTAGATACATCCAAAGGATTCTGGCACATACAACTAGAACAATCCAGCAGAAAGCTCTGCACCTTCAATACACCTCTCGGCAGATTTTGTTACAATAGAATTCCATTTGGGATCACCTTGGAGTCTGACATATTCCACCGCATCATGGAACAGATGATAGAAGGAATAGATGGACTTTGTGTCTACACAGATGATATCATCATTTAGTCCTCAACCCCAGAGGAATATGTTTCGAGACTGCAGGGAGTCTTCAAACGCATACACGAGCATGGCCTCAAGCTGAACAAATCTAAATGCAGCTTTGGCATGTCCACGCTCAAGTTCCTGGGTGACCAGATATTGGAACACGGTGTACAACCAGACACAGACAAGATCAAAGCTATTGAAACAATGAAAGTCCCTGAGGACAAGAAAGCAGTTCTTCACTTCCTTGGAGTGAAGAATATTTTAGGCAAATTTATCCCAAATTTGGCCAACCACACAACATCTCTAAGAAAGTTAATCAAGAAATCGACCTCGTTTGAGTGGATGACGGAACATCAAAACGAGTGGTTGGAGTTAAAGGCGAAATTCACCACTCCACCCGTCTTGGCGTTCTTTTACCCAGATCATGAAATCAAGATTTCAACTGATGCAAATCAGGATGGAATTGGAGCAGTGTTGTTACAGAAAGATGACACCTTGTCATGGGTTCCAATAGCATATGTATCACGTGCAATGACACCGACAGGAACACATTACACTGAAATTGAGAAGGAATGTTTAGGTCTTCTCACCGGCATTATAAAATTCCATGATTACGTCTACGGCCTACCAACATTCACTGTTGAAACGGATCATAGACCTCTGGTGCATCATTCAAAAGAACCTAAATGACATGACTCCTCGATTACAAAGGACACTACTCAGACTCCGGAGATATGATTTCAATCTTGTATACACGCCTGGCAAAGATCTAATCACTGCAGACGTGTTGTTTCGTTCAGTCACTTCACCAAGTGAACCACTAGAGATAATCCAATACATCGCGTCTCAAGTACAAATATGTGCAAACAACCTTCCTGCAACGGACGAAAAAATAATTCTCAGCAGAGAAGAAACGGAAAAGATCCATTGCTGCAATGAGTCATTCATAACCTCAACACACAGGGCTAAATAGCTGGCTTTTAAAGCAGACCAATGCAGGCCAGATGCGTGGGTTCAATTCCCATACCAGCCTCCCCGAACAGGCGCCGGAATGTGGCGACTAGGGGCTTTTCACAATAACTTAATTTGAAGCCTACTTGTGACAATAAGCGATTTTCATTTTCATTTTTTCATTTCAACGATGGGTGGCCGAAATGGCAAAGTCCGCCATTCCACAATGTTAAAGACGACTTAACGATGATCAATGGAATACTGCTGAGGATGGGCAGAATAATGATTCCACTGCATCTCAGGCCCATGGTACTTCATCAAATTCACGACGGAGACCTTGGAATAGAAAAATGCAGATGAAGGGTTCGACAAGCTGTCTACTGACCGGGCATCAATCAGGACATCACGGACATTGGTCTTGGGCTGGGAGACCTGTCAGAAGTTCCAACCAGCGCAGTGTAAGGAGACTCTTCAACCACACGACTTGGAAACCTCTCCGAGGTCCAAGGTAGGCATCGACCTATTCCACTCTAATGGTCGTGACTACATACTCCTCATAGACTACTACTCGAACTACCCTGAAGTAATGAAGCTGTCTGACCTCACCTCAAAGACCGTGATCAAAGCATGCAAAGAAACTTTCTCTTGTCATGGCATACCGAACACTGTTATGACTGACAATGGACCGTGCTTTCACAGTCGAGACTGGACTGCGTTTGCAAAATGGTACAACTTTACGCATGCACGTCACCTCTTGTCCGCACTACCCGCAGTCCACCAGCAAAGTTGAAAAGGGGGTGCACATAGTCAAACAGCTCATCAACAAAGCCTCGGATTCTGCATCCAACATTCACTTAGCACTACTCTCATATAGTGCTGCTCCGTTATCAACTGGCATGCCGTCAGCTCAACTTCTAATCAACAGGGAACTGAGAACAATGCTTCCAGCTCTACAACTACCTAATCCAGATCACCTTCCGGTAATAAAGAGGATGCAACAGCTTTGTGATGATCAGAAACATTACTGCAACAGACATGCAACCGATCTGAACGCGCTATCTCCAGAAGACACCGTCAGAATCAAAGTACCTGATGACTGTTGGTCTGCTCCAGCTGTCATCATTCGACAAACCGCACCCAGATCCTACGTGTTAAAAACAGATGATGGCAACATCATTCGCTGAAATCGAAGGGCACTTCAAAAAATCACAACCGATTTCTCCTCAAGTTTTGCTTAATGAAGCGATATTTCGTGGCACCATAACCAACAACTCTACTAGTTGTGATTCACACACAACTATCAAGACATCAACGTCTCCACTGCCACTTCTCAGAAGTCATCGAGAATGAGACGGCAACCTCAAAGACTGGACTTATGAACATTTTCTTTCACATGTTTGCTGTGTATATAAGTGATACATATGTTCTTACCTTTAATATTGTTATCCATTTTTCCTTTCCTTGTTACCAAGCAAGAAATGTAAAACAAAAAGGGGGATGTAATGATATATAGACAGACATGTAACGAAGGGGTTAATCACAACACCCAGCTGTGGCATAACCACTAGAGGGCATTACACAACCCACTAGAGGGCATTACACAACCCACTATATAACCGGAGCTCCCAGAAGCTCTCGCCCTCACTTCCAGCAGGAGTCTCATTAAGAATATCAGTGCGGCAGAGAGATCTCAGTACAGCCACCATGTGTAGCTTAGATACAGTTTGTACAGTTAGTAATTCTTACTTTGTTGCTAGAGTTAGATCAGTAGAGTGTCAAACTCATTTATTGGTTTTGTCATTACTTAATGAATTCTTTCAGTTTACTTCAAACGTTCTTCAACATCGTCTACAGTTAGTAACGACATGTATTACTTAAACCAGGTAACATAATATAGGCTACTGTTCTTTGATTTTGGGGTAGATTTTACAACTCTCAATTGTCTTTTATTGTATGGAATAATCCTGCCTAAAAATATGTAACATTTGGTCATCTGCATTGTGTCATTATCCAAGCTGTCAGTGTTTTGCTTTGTGGCTGAAAGATCAGACTGCAGACATAGGCTCCTGTGAGACCAATGATAGTTTACATTCCCAGAATTGGCAACACATGAACATTGATGTCATTCCAAACCGAAATGGTAAATGAGGTGAACAGTTGAAATGTTCCAGATATTTATGAATGTACAAATAGATGTGCTGAACACTTGGAGACTAGAGGTTTACATTGGCTTCCACAATGGCTCAAGCATAGTATATGTAATGTATACAGGAAACTAGGAATATAGTCTGTCTCATTTAAAATATACTGTCTATATTTTTACACTGGATTTTTCAGATTTATAAACTCCCACTTTTTGGTTCCCTCCTCCCATCCAATTACACAGCTTCGCCTTACCTGACACCCCTCTTTACACCACTCTGGATCCAGCACAAGACAAGTGTCTGAATGAGACATGAGGTGGCCCATCTATTAATTTTCCTTCTCAGTCCATGGGATCCATATATCTTCCCCACTGGCATCACACCTAATAGTTGAGATTAGCAAGTTAACAAGTGGATGAACATAAGAAATATGAAATGGTAGACAAGAGAAAAATTGACATCTTTCATTTCTTGTCAGTTTGCTTCCATCCGCATTCTTGAAGATGTTGACGTTTTAATGAAGCAGAGGTCATGGATGCCAGCCACTTTGCATGTCTTACCCAAGTGGTTAATATTGATGCATGAGCTTTAAAAGCGAGTGCCGACTATTTATTTGATGGTAGGGGTACTGGAGGTGAGCCTGATCCTATCTTTACCCAATGACCACACATCGGCACTTCCTACTAACTCTCCTTCACCTCTGGGTTCTGAGGCCAATAGTAATCGCTTTTGTCAACACCAGAACCCAGGTCAGCCCATTAACTAAAACATCGGTATGATTCAACTATTCAACAAATAAGCTTGCAAAGTCTCCAGGAAAACGTACATCCATTCTTAATGTTACTTCATTTGTTCTTCGGCGGATTATCTAATCTTGTTTCCTAAACATAAAAGCTTGAAACATTTATACGAAGCAAAGAAAGATGATTTCAGGCTTTGGTACTTTGAAATAGGCATAATGGAACTGCACAGTTTACACTTAGTATGTGTCTCTACGTAAGATTGTACCACTAAATGGTCAAGTCAATGTCAGGAATACATTCTACGTACCACAATACTGAGCAAGGTCTGGATTTTCTAGTGGAATGCTGGTTGAATATTTCCCCCTGCCAGTTCAGAAATATGTTCAAGAAGCGACATCAGCCAAATAGGCGACCTTGGTGGATATATTATAGATATCAATTGACATATTTCCCATGATGTGCAAGTAGGCTTATCAACTCTCCGACATTGACCTGGAGCCTTCGGGAACAGAAAATAAATCTGGACATTGCTGCAACTCAGATGAAAATTCCTAGTGCTTAAAAATAATGGTTTGTTTCCATTAATTTAAAATATATATATTTCAGGTTAGAAACATATAAAATATTCAACCAGATTCATACAATATACAAAAATATCCCCTGCCACCCAGCCCATTCTCCCGCCATTCCAGTTTTCCAAAATAATTGTGAACTTTTCACAATAACACGATTACAGCCATCTATGTACAACAGTTAACAATATCTCAACTTTTTCATCCACCCCCCCCCCCACAAACCCAAAAGAAGCAACAACCAAAGCCCCTCCCCCCCCCCCCCCCCCCCCCAACCACCGCCATCTGATGCTGACCAACTCTCTGAAAAAGGAAAAAATGGCTTCCACCCGAGGTGGTACCTCTCAGCCGACCCTCTCATTAGATGCTTGATTTTTTTTTCCTAAATACAAAAATTCCATCAGACTGCCGAGCCACACTGTTTCACTGGGCAGGGTCGAGGACATCCAGCCAAACAAGACTCACCTATGGGCTATCAAGGAAGCAAAGGCAAGAGCATCTGTAACTCCGGTAAGTTTGAGGTCCAAAAAATAGTCAACGAAAGGGCATGATTCCAAGTCAACCTGCGAAATGCCCGACATGGTGCTGAAGAAGGAGACCCAAAAATTCACGGGCCCAGGGCAGGACCACAGCATGTGTGTGTCTGATGGGTGGGGCTCGCACCTATCGTCTACGTCCGCAAAAACAAAAAACACTCATTCGGGCCCTGGTCAAATGCTCCATATGCACCAACTTGAATTGCATCAGGCTGAGTCTAGTGCACGAAGAGGTAGAGTTGATTCTATATAATGCCTCACCCCACTCCCCACCTTCAAGTTCCTGGCCCAACACCTCCTCCCCACTTTCTTTTAATTTCATCCAACAGGACCTGATCCGTCGACATCAGCCGACTGTAGATCTCTGACAACCCTCCCTCCCCTACGTTTTCTGCTGAAAGAACTCTGTCCATCTGTAATGATATGTATACATGTAGATAACTAAAGGGTTATAACATCTAGGTGTAACACTACCACTAGAGGGCACCACTAGATCCCACTATAAGTATCAGCTCTGAGAGGATCTTGGTCGCCTTCAACCCAGGAGTGACTAGACAGCAGTAGTTTATGATAGAGCACTGCATAGCCAGCACGTGTATTTTTGAGTCAGTTAATACATTAATATTTAATTACTTGATTACTAGTGATAGTTCTGTAGCATGTTGAACACAATTATAATTAATCGTTAGTGAATAAATTAGTGTGCTTTCAGTTGACGATTCGTGGTTTCTTCAGTACCACACCATCAGACCTTCTGGATATACAGCAACTAGTAATGATACATATTACTGAACCCAGTAATATAACACCATCAACGAGGGAAGGGATGCCCAAAGGGTCCTTGCATGTGACGTTTTGCACATCAAAACTGGTTATCTCGTGAGAGCTTACACTTCTCCAGCCACTCCTCAAAACTCAGGAACTTACCATCAACAAACAGATCACCAAACCTCTCCAACCTCCCCCTCCTTCAAAGCCCAGCCTGAAGTATTTCGAGTTTAAATTTTTGCATGGACTCGCGCAATTCAGGGACATAGACAGGGTGGGTAATCAGGCTTTTTCCAAGGGTGGGGACTCTATACAAATTTTGGATCCAGGATATAAACTTAAGCGCAAAGCCGAACCTGCCCAAGACCTCTAATAAATAGCGTTGCTCAACCCTATCGAATGTCTTCTCTGCATCTAGAGAAATAATCACCTCTGTTTCAGGGGATGGAGAGTGGGACAGACCACGTTAGACAGCTTCCGGACATTGGCCGACAGCTATCTCCCCTTGATAAATCCCGTCTGCTCCTCCGATATGATCCCTGGTAGGCAGGACTCCATGCACCGTGTCAAGACCTTGGCCAGCAACTTTGCATCTGCATTCAACAAAGAAATGGGGCGGTACGACCTACACTCCACCGGGACGTTATCTTGCTTCAATATCAAGGAGATCATCGCCTGCACCAAAAAGGCTGGCAATGTCCCCCGAGTCAGAGAGTCCTCAAACACCTCAAGCAGCACTGGGGTCAGCAACTTAGCAAACATATTGTTGAATTCAATCGGGAACCTGGCTGGTCCCGCCGCTTTCCCCTACCGCATCAAATCCATACTCTCCTTAATCTCCTCCAGAGTCAGAGGAGCTTCCAATTTCTCCCTCTTCTCTTGTTCCATGGATGGAAGGCCAAACTCCAACTGCAGCTTGTACCTACTAGCCAGTAATTCCGGTGTCTGATTGATCAAGTATTGATGATCCACCTCCAAGATGGCATCCGCCAACCTCTGCCTCTCTGCCCTTTTCCTTATGTGCCTTAAACAAGATAATCTCCCCACTAATGACCACATTCAGCGCCTCCCATAGCGTGGTTTCCATAAATTTCTTTGACCACGTTCCCATAATAGTTATAAGAACAAAGAAACGTAAGCACCGAAACAGGCTCTTCGGCCCTCCAACTCTGTGCCGATCATGATGCCCTAACTTTAAAAAAAAACCTTCTCCCCTTACTCGGTCCATATCCCTCAATTTCCTCCCTATTCATGTACCCACCCAGATGACTCTTAAATGTTGCTAATTTGCCTGCTTCCACCACATTCTCTGGCAGCGTGTTCCAGGCACCCATCATTCGCTGCGTGCAAAACCTAACCCGCACATCTCCCTTAAACTTCCCCCTCTCACCTTGAACCTGTGCCCCCTTGTAATTGACACGTCCACCCTTGGAAAAGCCTCTGATTATCCACCCTGTCTATGCCTCTCATAATTTTGGAGACCACTATCGGGTCTCCCCTCAGCCTCTGTCATTCCAGTGAAAACAATCCTAATTCATTCAACCTCTCCTCATAGCCAACACCCTCGAGACGAAGCAACATCCTGGTGAACCCTGCGGCGCTGAGGACCCAGGTTCGAATCCCGGCCCTGGGTCACTGTCCCAGTGGAGTTTGAACATTCTCCCCGTGTCTGCATGGGTTTCACCCCCACAACCCAAAAGAAGTGCAGGTTAGGTGGATTGGCCATGCTAAATTTCCCCTCAATTGGGAAAAAATAATAATTGGGTACTCTAAAAAATTTTTAAAGCATCCTGGTGAACCTTCTTTGCGATCTCTCCAAAGCTTCCACGTCCTTCTGATAATGTAGTGACCAGAATGTCATGCAATACTCCAAATGCAGCCTAACCAAGGTTTTATAAAGCTGCAACATGACTTCCCAACTCCTCTACTTAATGCCCTGGCTGATGAAGGCAAGCATTCCATATGCCTTCTTAATTCCCTTGGCCACCTGTGTGGCCACTTTTGGGAATTGTAGACCTACACGCCCAGATCCCTCTGTATGTTAATGTTCCCAAGGATTCTGCCATTGACAGTATAATTCATACCTAGGTTTGATCTTCCAAAATGCATTTGTCCGTATTAAACTTCATATGCCATTTCTGTGCCCAAGTCTTCAATCTGTCTATATCCTGTTGTATCCTCTGACAATCCTCAACACTATCAGCAACTCCACCTATCTTCATGTCATCCGCAAACTTGCTAATCAGGCCAGCCACATTTTCCTCTAGATGATTTATATATACTACAAGCAACAGAGGTCCCAACACTGTTCTGTGCGCAACACCGCTAGCTACAGATCTCCATTCTGAAAAACACCCTTCCACCGCTACTCTCTGTCTTCTATAACCAAGCCAGTTCTGAATCCATCTAGCCGACCCACCACAAATCCCATGTGATTTTAGTTTTTGTACCAGTCTGCCATGTGGGATCTTGTCAAATGCCTTACTGAAGTCCATATAAACTACATTCACAATACTTCCCTCATCAATTTTCTTTGTCAACTCTTCAAAAAACTCCATCAAGTTGGTGAGATAGGACCTTCCCTGTACAAAACCATGCTGCCAGTCACTAACTAGTCTATTTTCATCCAAATATGCATATATCCTGTCACTCAATATCTTTTTCAAAAGCTTCCCCACCACTGATGTCAGGCTCACCAGCCTATAATTTTCTGAATTATCCCTGCTTCCTTCCTTAAACAAGGGAACAACATTGGCTATTCTCCAGTCCTCTGGAACCTCACCTGTGGTCAAAGAGGATGTGAAGATATCTGTTAAGGCCCCAGCTCACAGAATGGCCTTTCGCGGAATATTGAATGCGAAGGTTTTTATAATTTTTCTAATGGCCCTGCTTCTACTGAAGATAAGAGAAACAGCCTTCGGTTGTTTCAATGGGAAGGCTTCAGGAAAGAGAGAGACAAGATGGTTGACGGCAAAAGAAAAGTCAAAGCCTTTGATATTGGTAGTACATTTCCAATTTTTCTATGAAAGAAAATTGTTTTCAGTTTTCCACATTGAATGTTGAGTAGATAATAATTCCTCTAATAGGTCAGGGCCTATTGATAGTGCTAATTCTGGGTCCTGTGTTATGCTGTGACCCTGTTTTGTGTTTTCCTATGTCACAGTCAATACAGTCCCCCATCATCCACCATTTTGTGTCCTCTCTCCATTTGTACTGGTGCTTTTGAACAGACCCAGTGTAGAGGTTTACTTTTAACACAATAGCATCGAAAAAAATCCACAGCAAAACGTAAGCATGTTATTTGTAACATTTTTATTTGTGTTTTATTAATGTTTTGTTGCTACTTTTATGGCTCAGCGACATGTTTTTATGTTCTGTTCATGCATTGTGGTCAGCCATTCTAACGTTATTCTATAATCCAGAAAATTCCAAAACCCAGAAACGCCTTGGTCCCTGGCATTCTGGACTGCAGAGGTTACAGTGTATCAAAAATTTGGACACACAATGAATGCAATTGTCAGATAATGGTGGGTTGTGTGTGCCATATATCTTGTGTGTGGTGCGACAAGTGCGCCTCCTGCCAGCCGTGGGGGTCAGAAAACTGCTCAATATCTACGTTATTATCATTGGACTGCCTGACCACAATGCATTAACTGGATATAAATACGTACCGGTGACATAAAATAGTGGCAAAACATTAATAAAGCACAATTTAAAAGATTAAAAATAACATGCTTACATTTTGCTGTAGCTTTTTTAGATGCCAGCGTGCAAAAGAAAATTATAACTTGGAAACAGAAAGGAAATCTTGTTGGAGATACAAGTTTTGATCAGATAAGCCTCTAATTGGAAAGAGATCCAGTTCAGTTGAACAAAACGCAGACAAAAAGGTGGGGCACTTGCTTAGTGATATTCCCTCAGGACAATTTCTTCGGACTACAATGATTGAAAGTCGACATTATGGGCGGGTGTGTTACCTCTGTCCTCATCACCTTCTTACTGATTATCTCTTTTTAATGACGTTTCTCAAGGAGAATGTATTTATTTTTAACCTTAATCAGCACCTCTTAGTTTTCTGCATTAACTTTTTAACTTGCATTTTTTCTACATGTGCTTTTATTTGACAATTATTCACCTGAAGAAGGGAATCTGTTTTATATTTCAAATTTTTTTTTAAAATCCTTCCTGGGATGCGGGCTTCATTTGCTGGGCCAGCATTTGTTGCCCTTCCCTTGAACTGAGTCCATTTAAAAGTTAGCCCCATTGGGGCAGCACGGTAGCATGGTGGTTAGCATAAATGCTTCACAGCTCCAGGGTCCCAGGTACGATTCCCGGCTGGGTCACTGTCTGTGTGGAGTCTGCACGTCCTCCCCGTGTGTGCGTGGGTTTCCTCCGGGTGCTCCTGTTTCCTCCCACAGTCCAAAGGTGTGCGGGTTAGGTGGATTGGCCATAATAAATTGCCCGTAGTGTCCTAAAAAGTAAGGTTAAGAGGGGGTTGTTGGGTTACGGGTATAGGGTGGATACGTGGGTTTGAGTAGGGTGATCATTGCTCGGCACAACATCGAGGGCTGAAGGGCCTGTTCTGTGCTGTACTGTTCTATGTTCTATGTTCTATGCTGTGGGTCTGGAGTCACTTGTGGGTCAGACCAGGTATGGACGACGCATTTCTTTCCCTGAAGGACTTGAGTGAACCAAACATTTTTTAAAAAATAAAAGTCGACAATGGTTTAATAGAATCCCTACAGTGCAGAAGGAGGCCGTTTGGATTCCTAGCCTAGTCATAACTAATGCGTCACTGCCTCCCCTAAATAGTTAATTATCTAAAGAATCAACATTTACAGAACTATTGTGCCCTAAGCTGTATGATCCAATTTTTAGAGTTGCTGACGTATTCTGAATTATCGGGCCGGATTATCTGTCGGCCGACGCTGGAATCTGGAAATGCGATTGGGCGGAGAATCGCACGTCAGCCGGGTGCCAAACGGAATGCCATGCTCTGAATGCGTTCTGCACCGTATGTCAGCATGGCCATGCAAATGGAACAGTAAACGCTGTTGGTATATCATTAACGGACCCGCCCCGGTATTCTCTGGGCCTTCAGCGATTTTCTGCCTCCGCCAGGAGAAATTACAGACGGCGGAATTCATTTGTTGTGTATGAAATCGGGAAGCAGGTTCCATGGCTGCTGAGGGAGAGGGACGAGGTAGGATATGTTCCCAAAGGCACAACAACTGTGGGCTGCCAGTGCTACCACTGGCTGGGGGGGTGAGGCGTCTTCCAGGGCCGGGGGAGTAGAAAGGGGGTGACCAAGGGATGGGCATGGGGTCGGGGTGACTCCCCGGGACCAGGGTGTCCAGGCTTGGGCTACCATTGTTGCAAGGCAGCCATCCTGCTGTGCACCCCACTGACCGCCCACACCAGCCGTATGAGTGCCCCCACCCACACACGGGCACTACCCTGCTGATGGGGCATCACGCGGCCCACCCAAGGAGGAGGCCCACAGTAGGGCACTAAACAGTGGCTGCAGATCATACAGCCGGCATGTGTAGGGCAAACCACTGGCACCCTTGCTGGCAGGGACAGGTGCCGGGGCCAGAGGCCCACCATGGTGCCGGGCACCGTGGGGCTAGGGGTGTGGTGCAGAGGGCAGAAAGCCAGGGAGAACGGCCGGGGTTGGGGGTGGGAATAGGGCAAGAGGGGAGGGTGGGAGGGGGACAGGCAGGGGCTGCAATGCAGGCCAGGCCACTGTTTGGCCCGTTGGGTTTGATCGGGCACAGGGGTACCACCATGTTAACATGTCCATATTTTACTCCCTGCAGACAATGAATTTCAGTGTTCAACCAGGCATGGTTGCCATCATCCTAGCTGCCGCAGCCATGGCGGATGCACTGAGCGGGAGCTGCTTGGGAAGGGCCCTGCAGAACCAAAGCCTGCCCTACTGGGGCCAGCCAGTGAGGTTGGAGAGCCGGCTGGCCAACTGGCTGAGGAGGAGATGGGAAGGAGGCGCCGCATCACGCCTCGTGTATATCGGTAGCGCCTGTTGGTTGAGGACTTGCCGGACCAAGCATGTCATAGATGTTTACAGCACGGAAACAGGCCCTTCGGCCATACCTGTCCATGCCGCCCAGTTTTTTACCATTAACTTCATCCCAATTGCCCGCATTTGGCCCATATACGTCTGTACCCATCGTCCCCATAAAACTGCTTTTTAAAAGACAAAATTGTGCCCGCCTCTGTTACTGACTCTGGCAGCTCATTCCAGACACTCATCACCCTCTGTGTGAAAATATTGCCCCTCTGGACCCTTTTGTACCTCTCCCCTCTCACCTTAAATCTCTAGTTTTAGATTGCCCTACCTTTGGGAAAGGTTGTTGACTATCTACCTTATCTATGCCCTCATTATTTTATAGACCTTTATAAGTTCACCCTTAAGCCTTCTACGCTCCAGGATAAAAAGCCCCAGTCTATCCAGCCTCTCCTTATAGCTCAGACCATCAAGTTCCGGTAGCATCCGAGTGAATGTTTTCTGCACTCTTTCTAGTTTAATAAAATCCTTTTTATAATAGGGTGACCAGAACTGTATACAGTATTCCAAGTGTGGTCTTACTAATATCTTGTACAACTTCAACAAGACATCCCAACTCCTGTATTCGATGTTCTGACCAAAGACACCATACATGCCGAATGCCTCCTTCACCACCCTGTCCATCTGTGATTTCACTTTCAAGGAGCTATGAACTTGTACTCCTAGATCCCTTTGTTCAATAACTCTCCCCAACACTCTACCATTAACTGAGTAGGCCCTGCCCCTATTCAATCAACCAAAATGCATCACCTTAAAATAATCCAAATTAAACTCCATCTGCCATTCATCCGCCCATTTGCTCAATTGATCAAGATCCCATTGCAATCCTAGATAACCTTCTTCACTGTCCACTATTCCACCATTCTTGGTGCCATCTGCAAACTTACTCTGCCACCTAAATTCTCATCCAAATCATTAATATAAATGACAAATAACAGTGGACCCAGCACTGATCCATGAGGCTCACCACTGGTCACAGGCTTCCAGTTTGCAAAACAATCCTCTACAACTAACCTTTGCCTTCTGTCGCCAAGAAAATTTTGTATTCAATTGGCTCCCTCATCCTGGATCCTGTGAGATTATGCAACAACCTACCATGTGGTACTTTGTCAAAGGCCTTGTCAATGTCTACTGCACTGCCTTCATCTACCTTCTTGGATACCCCTTCAAAAAACTCAATCAAATTGTGAGTCATGATTTTCCACTCACAAAGCCAGGCTGACTGTCCCTCATCAGTTCTCTAAATGCCTGTACATCCTGTCTCTCAGAATACCTTCCAACAACTTACCCACCACAGTAATTAGACTCGCCGGTCTGTAGTTCCCAGGCTTTCCCCTGTGACCCTTCTTAAACAAAGGGACAACATTTGCTACCTTTCAATCTTCAGGCACCTCACCTGTGGCTGTCGGGATTCAAACATCTCTGCTAGGGGACCCACAATTTCTTCCATAGCCTCCCACAACTTCCTGGGATACATTTCATCAGGTCCCAGGGATTTATCCATCTTGAAGCTCTTTAGGACTTCCAGCAGCTCCTTCTCTGTAACATGTACACTGCTCAAGACACCACTATTTATTTCTCCAAGTTTCCTAACATCCATGCCTTTCTTAACAGTAAATACCGATAAGAAATATTCATTTAGGATCTCACCAAACTCTTGTGGATCCACACATAGATGACCTTGTAGATCCTTAAGAGGCCCCACTCTCTCCCTAGTTACTCTTTTCCCTTTATGTATTTATAGAAGCTCTTTGGATTCTCATTTGCCTTATCTGCCAAAGCAATCTCATGTCCCCTTTTTGCCTTCCTGATTTCTCTCTTCATTCTACTCCGGCAACCTCTATACTCCACTTGATCTCAGCTGCCTTTGCATGTTTCATGCCTCCCTCTTCTTTTTGACCAGGGCCTCAATATCCCGAGTCACCCAGGGTTCCCTACTTCTACCAGCCTTGCCCTTCACTCTAAAAGGAATGTGCTTACCCTGAACCCTGGTTTATACACTTTTGAAAGCCTCCCATGTACCAGCCATCCCTTTGCCTGCCAACAGACTCCCCCAGTCAACTTTTTAAGAGTTCCTGTCTAATACCATGGAAATTGGCCTTGCCTCAATTTAGAATTTTAACTTTTGGTCCCGACCGATCAATCTCCATAGCTATCTTAAAACTAATGGAATTATGGTCATTGGTCCCAAAGTGATCCCTCAGTAACACTCTGTCACCTGCCCTTCCTTATTCCCCAAGAGGAGGTCATGTTTTGCCCCCTCTCTAGTCGGGCCTCAACATACTGAATAAAAAATTCATCCTGCATACACGCAACAAATTCCTCTCCATCCAAGCCCCTAATGATGTGGCTGTCCCAGTCAATTTTGGGAAAGTTAATGTCCCCAACTATTACCACCCTATTTTTCTTGCAGCTATCTGTAATCTCTTTACAAATTTGCTCCCAAATTTCCTGCTGACTATTTGGAAGCCTGCAGTACCATCCTATCAAAGTGATCTCTCCCTTCTTATTTTTCAGTTCTGCCCATATAGACTCAGTGGGTGAACTCTCGGATATATGCTCTCTCTGTACTGCTGTGATACTGTCCCGAATCAAACCCGCAACTCCCCCTCCTCCCTTACATTCTGTTCTATCTTTCCTATAGCATCTGTACCCTGGAGCATTGAACTGTTGGTCCTGCCCCTCCTTTAGCGATGTTTCAGTGATAGCTATAATATCCCAGTCCCATGGGGATGTGGGGGGCGGGGGGGTGCCTCACGTGCCACTGGCTGGGACATTGCAATCCATCACGGCTCACTTGCTTCCCCGATGCTGACCTTCGCCTCGGTGACTGCCTGTTCTCCGGCCCCACTGACCAGGTCCAATGCCCTCCACTAGGTGGCAGTGAGGGGCCAGATGTCCAGCGTGCCCCCTCTAATCTGCTCTCTCTCTCTCTGCAGTGTGGGTTGCCATCTTCTGGTGGACAGATAATGCACAGTGTGAGACACTCAGACATGAGCAGCACAGGGGGTCCACGGCTGGTGATCTGTGTGTGCAAGGCACCCGGCCATGACGTGCGGTATGGTTGTTGGCATATGGTGCGGTGTGGGGTGTGGGCAGCCTGCCGGCGGTCGGGTCCGATCGCCCTTTGACGGGGGAGGTCGCCATGGGTGTGCCAACTGGGATTTGGTGCCTTGGTGCCAGGGGCACGATGGTTCACCCTGGCTGGCCTGGGGGGTTGCCCACCTGCACCCAGCACTGTTTACCGGCCTGCCAGGTGGGTGTAGTGTGTGTGTGGGGGGGGGGGGGGATGGGGGTTGGTGCCAGGGGCACGTGATTGGTTACTTACCCCGAGGTGGTTGTGCAGCTTCTTGCAATACTGCTGACTGGTCCTAGTGGTGGGGCCCATGTCGCTCACAGCCTCTGCCACCTACGCCCAGGCCCGGTTCACGTTCACAGATGACAGCCGCCTTCCCATCCAAGGAACAAGGTGCCCCACCCTCTCCTGCACGGTATCCAACAGGGTCTCAACTACCGCTATCAGCAAAATGGCGTGCTGCTATTTGGGGTGCCATCTCGTTGGCTGGAATGTGTGTGTGTGTGTGGCGGGGGGGGGGGGGGGGGGGGGTGGGGGGAGTTGAGTGTCTGTATGCGTCTTCAGTTTGACAGGCTCTCGGGTGCTGGTCCCGACTTCAGGCGCCGTCAGGCTTTGGAATTGCACTAGTTCTATGAGGCGCCGGTAATTGCTGATTAACGGGTCCTGAATTGCTCCGGGAGCAGCACCGCTTTTGTCAACGTAGAACACTCGCTATTCAGTCCCGGAATCAGCGCTTAGTTTCTCAAACAGAGAATTCCTCCCCCCCCCCCACCACCCCCAACCCCCCTCATCTTTCACAGCGCACTTATTTAACTATTCTATCATTTACCTATTCTTTCAAGTATCTGTGCTTTAACATGCTGAGCTTTGGAAAAAGAAGTATATAAACATAAAACTCTAACTCGCATTTATAAAAACTGTAATTAAATTATGTCAAAGGTCAGTAACTATCAATAATATTTTGTTCTTTTGTCCATTTGTTTTCATATCAATAAGAATGACGCTGTCCACAAACAGAAACGGGTACAGTGATCATACAGTGATCACAGCTTCGGTGTTCATAATTCCCAATAGACTGAGTTCCTCATCTCAGAACAATAAAACAGGTGTCAAGCAGAACTCTTTGAAGTGAGATGGATAGGAGTTACCGGAAGTAAATAATAGTTGCAATGGTGTGATATGAAGTTTTATTGAGTGTTTTGCACACTTCATTATTCTGTACAGAGCTAAACAAGTCACTTGTGCAGCATCGGAATTTTGATTACGAATTTCACTTTTGGAAAATGTTCCAAAACTGGACACAATACTCCAGATGTGGTCTCACCCGAAACAACCTCTCTACTTTTATACTGCAGTCCTTTTGCAATAAACAACAACATTCCATTTGCCTTTATAATTACATACTGTACCTACATACCAACTTCCTGCGATTCCTAAACAAAAGAACAAAGAACCAAGACAAAAGACTAAGCAGGCTCACCTGTTACATTAAAGGCAAGTGAAAATGGCGTGTCACGAAGGGCGGCCGGAGTAGGTCACGAAGGTTGGCCGGTTGGTAAAAGTGGGTCACAGAAAATAAAATTTGAAAAACACTAATGTCGACAATAACATTGATTTCAGTGCCTGCCTCAGCCTTCATTGTTTTTTATTTCTTTTTTTGTTAAATTTAGAGTACTGCTATTGAAAATATGGAAAGGTGTGACATTTGAAACATGGAAGTCTGGCAATATCTGGTCTGAGAGAAACATGAGGGAAAATCCCACAAAGGGTTAATAGCAGCTGCAAAGAGCAGGATTATAAAATGCAGATTCTCTCTCTCAAGCAGGCTTAGCAAACACACAGGATTTTTGTATGAAGCGAAAAACAATGGCTCGCACCTTCATTAAAAGTAACTATCTTAGTAAGCATCTGGAAAAGCATGGATGAAGGTTTCAGTTGAATTAAGTGACGAATGTTTAACACAGGCAGGTCTTTCAAGTTATAACCAAGTCGATTTTTTAGCATTACACTAAAAGCAATGTTTCACACCTTCATTGAAATTAACTCTCTTAGTAAGCATCTGGAAAGGAAAGGATGATGTTCAGTTGAATTTGATGAAAATTCTAGGTGTGAAATTCTACTAACACCAAGTAAATTAAAGAAAATTGGAGACAACCTGTCTACGAGAAACATAATTTAAAGTCAAAATCAAAGGCAAAGTTATGAGCTGAGGACACAATTGGAAAATAAAACTTTGAAGTGACAGGAATTAAAAGTAACACCTCTTGAAACCAAAGCATTTTTGAATATCACAAAGGAACTTTGAACATCACAAAGGACAATGTAATCAGATCTGAGGGCTGAGGCCATGCCCAAAATGAATACTTAGTTGTATTAGAATGTTCAGATCAAAGATACTTTTACAATCAAAATGGAATAATAGTTACTTTACAATAAGGTAATAAAAACTTAATAACTGTTAGAAAGAGAATATAAACCCAGAGAGCAGAACCAGAACTCAGAGAGAAGGAGAGAAGGAACAAGAGAAGCAGAGTCAGCTTACAGCCAGCTCAGTCATGGGAACGATAAGACATAGCAGCCGAGCTAAAACAGCTAATACATCTAAGGAAGACTAGAATTTAAAGAGGAGGCAGAGTCAGCACAGAGATAGCCAGCAGAGTCAGCTCTCATAGCTCAGTACATGGGATCGACAAGACATAGCAACCGTGCTAATCAGCGAATACATCTAAAGAAGACCAGACTTTAAAGAAGATGGATTGTCAAGGTGGGCCTCAAGGTCCCTTCAACCAACCAGCAGGATCCAGAAGCAAGATCTTTTTACCTTTCTGTAAAGAAAGTGATTGCAGCTTTTAAAAGAAAAAATATAATAATAACTTAATTTAACCTGAAACAGTGGTTTATTCTAAAGTCTGCTTTACTTACTTAGCAATGCGGGACCCAGAATCAATGCTACTAAGTGGTAAGTAGATGAAATCTTTGGTGAAGGTATGAGTTATACGGAGGGGGGGGGGGGGGGGGGGGGGATAACTTGAAAATATAGTTTGACCTGAATAGCACCCACCGAAGCCTGCACCGGAGTCAGGGAGTTAGAATCCCTGTTCACCATTTAGAATGTCGGCCCTTTTTGGTATAGGGAGACTTCTAAGAATAGTGGTGAGTTTTCAACAGCAGTACCCAATTATTTTTTTTCCAATTAAGGGACAATTTAGCATGGCCAATCCAACCAACCTGCACATCTGTGGGTTGTGTGGTGAAACCCACACAGACACGGGGAGAATTTGCAAACTCCACACGGACAGTGACCCAAGGCTGGGTTTCAAATCTGGGTCCTCAGCGCCGTAGGCTGCAGTGCTAACCACTTTGCCACGTGCTGCCCTTGCCTCAGCCTTCATGAACGTGTTCTGCACAGTGCACCATATCAGCATGATGACAGTTGATTCATATTTGTGGGAAAGATTCAATATTTGCCACCCAGATAAACTGCACAAGATCTTTTCCATTCTGTAGTTGAATTATAAGACTATCTCCTGTCTGAGTGCATGATATTATTCAATAGTTCATAAAACTTGTAATTATATTAAATGTTATCAATAATCTTACAGGTTCAAAGGATCAAATGACTCCTGAGCAACAAGGTGGAATGATTGAACAGCATAGGTCATCACTGTCTGTGAGAAGCATTGGAGCACTCAGGTGTCTCTTTGTAACATAACTTTTAAGAGGCCAGAGGATAAATCTTGAATTGTATCTGTAATTTCTTGATCAGCATGTCTGAAGATACTGCTGATTGCTGCTTCTCATGACAATATATTTTCAATATCTACGATGTACACGGTGTTCCAATACCTCAAGATTATCGTACAAGGGGCAGCACAGTGGCGCAGTGGGTTAGCCCTGATGCCTCACGGCGCTGAGGTCCCAGGTTCGATCCCGGCTCTGGGTCACTGTCCATGTGGAGTTTGCACATTCTCCTCGTGTTTGCGTGCAGGGTAGGTGGATTGGCCATGCTAAATTGCCCCTTAATTGGAAAAATTAATTGGGTACTCTACATTAAAAAAAACAAAAAGATTATTGTTCAAGCACAGGATAGAGTGGAATAGCAGGTAAGTAGACAAAAGGACATTATTGAAGTCAATGGAAAAGACTCTTGAGAATCATGTGCAGGATATAACAGGTTACTGATTCACTATGAGCCCATTACACACTTCTGTCCGAGCAATTGAACCCCATTAAACCCACTCACAGTAAAATTCTATTAGCAACAAAATAAGACAGCCACGATTCTACCCTCTGTCCACATGATAATTATGGATTACAAAGGCCTCTTCCATCCATAATGCCAGGCGAAAAAATGGATTAGGAGCAGGAGTAAGTTACTTGGCCACTCGAGCTCACCACCATTTGATAACATTGTCTACATTATACCAGTGACTACCATTCAAAATTTAGATTTTGTCTTTTTTATATGACGTCTGCATGCAGTAGGCAGAATGACTGTGGCAGTTCCTGGGATGTGGGTGAACTCACTTCCCCAGAGCATTATCCTAATTCTCTGGATCACCATTTCAGTGACAATATCACTGCGCCACATTCTCTAAGGATAATTAATTACAGAAAAATCAACTGTTGTTAGGAAAGTGGCTACAAAGACATCCCTGCATTTACAAGGCAATTCAACTAGGTGGCTAATCATTGGGCCATAAGTTCCTGGCTCCCTAGTGTAGGATTTGGGGCGTGCCAAAGATACGCTGGGGAATCCCTCTTGAAAATTCGCAAATAATTGTACACATGGCATTGTCCAGAAGCACTAACTTCCTTTGCACAATTGTGCTGGGCTGAGAACCATCAGACAGAAGTGATTTAAACGGCTAACTTCCGATGGTTCTACCAGTTTACACTCACAGTTAGTTTGAAAGAGTTAAAAGGATACAAAGAGCACTTCTGAGTTCAAGATAACTATTTTAAACACCCAGTCCAAGCTCAGCATGGGACATACACACCACTCCACGGGGTCTCCCCACATCCCCCAACCAAGCACCGCACCACCCCTGTGGCATTCCCCACTGACATGGGACTCCCCACCTCAAATTGATCCCCAACCCAATTCCCTCCCAATGGGGAGTTTGGGGGGGGGGGGGGGGGGGTGGGGGCGCGCGAGGTGTGAATGTGTCAATGTCCAGCACCACAAAGATAAAGTCCTATATTAGTGAGGGAAGCTGGAGAATAACAAGTTACATTTCTCTCTGTACATCATGGGCTCTGGGTAAATTGGAGGTTTGGAGATACATGGACAGTGAGGGAGGGTCAAACTCCATCCTGCAAAAAAGGTGCAGCACCACCATCTCGACATTCATGCAAGGTGGAGTCTGCCAAGATCAAAAGTAAGATTGGTTCTGTCTGGGAGGTCTATGGTAAGGTGTGGGAGGACTGTCAAACTGGCCCCTGGGGCTCCTTCTTGGAGCGTATACTCACTTGTTGGTGACAAGCACCAGTTATTTCTTCCTGTATGCTCCACCCTAACATGTGGTTATTATTAGGTGTCTGTACATAACACCCATGAGCGACTTCTTGCCTTTACCATTTCTCATCTGTACCCAAACCGTTTCTACATCTGGGTTTCCTGAACTTGGGTCATCCCTCTCCATTTTGCCAAAACCCGCCATTAACTAACAGATCCACCCACCAACCTTTTCCTTGTCCCTGTCCTTCCAAAATTTCACGTACCCTTCAATATTCTTGACCCAGTTCATGTTCTCCTGCAGCCATATCTTTCTAGTGACTATCAAATCGCACTTATTTATTTCTATGTGCACTCTTAGTTCATCTGTTTTGTTCCAGATTCTTCATGCATTCAGATAGGGAAGCTTTAGTTTTAGAACTTTATTATTTTTATAACCTCCAGTCTCATCTGTTGATTTGCTATTAGACGTGTACTCTCTATGCCTTCCTGCCATAACCTGCTTCTCGTTTCCCGTAATAATAGCTTTCTCTTTTGCCTTGTCTCTACTCTTTGATTTCTTCCCACATGATCCCTTACCCCCACTACTTTGTGTAAAACCCTCTCCGCTTCCCTGGTTATGCGATTCACAAGAACACCGATCCCAACACGGTTATGGACCGTCCCAACGGTATACAGATCTCACTTTCTCCAGTACTGGTGCCAGTGCCCCACAAACTGGAACCCACATCTCAAGCACCAGTTTTTGATCCATGCATTCATCCCCCTTATCTGATGTGTTCTATGCCAATTTGCACCTCACTCACGTAATAATCTAGACATTATTCTTCGAGATTGTGCTTCTTAATTTGGTGCCAAGCTCCTTGTATTGACTATGCAGAACCCCCTACTTATAATATAATAATAATCTTTATTGTCACAAGTAGGCTTACATTAACACTGCAATGAAGCTACTGTGAAAAGCCCCTTGTTGCCACATTCCGGTGTCTGTTCAGGTACACAGGGGAATTCAGAATGTCCAAATTACCTAACAGCATGTCTTTCGGGACTTGTGGGAGGAAACCGGAGCACCTGGAGGAAACCCATGCAGACACGGGGAGAACGTGCAGACTCCACACAAACAGTGACCCAAGCCGGGAATCGAACCTGGGACCCTGCCGCTGTGAAGCACCAATACTAACCACTGTGCTACCATGCCTGTGCCTTTGGTAGCTACATGGACAACAATGACTGGGTCCTCCCCCTTCCACTGCAAGTTCCTCTCCAGCCCAGAGCAGATGTCCCAAATCCTGGCACCAGGCAGACAACACAACTGTCTGGACTCACATTCATTGCTGCAGAGAACGGTGTCAATCCTCTGATCATACAGCCCCCTGCTACCACTACATTCATTGTAGCTACCCCGGCTTGAATGGCCAGTTAGCTCATCGCCCTGCATCCCCCACTTTCATCCAAACGAGCTGAAAGAAACCCTCATAGCTGTTGGCAAGAGGCTGAGGTTCCTGCAGTTCTGCTCCCTGAGTCCCCTTGCCTGCCTCACATGCAGCTACATCCATTAACGAATGAAAAATTAAAACAATCTGTAAAATAATATTTAATTTGGGGTTTATGAACAGATTGCAGCATTTAAGAATGGTTGTCAGTTTAGGTGCTAATTATTAATGAATATATCGCAAATTAATAGGTCATGCTCTATTATTCAAATATGGCCCAATCAGCAATTAGAATTACATTAAATTTTAGTAACTAACATTGAACAGGCATGGTCAGAGTCTACTGCTTCCAGCTGTAGTGAATATGTAACCAATAGTTATTACAGAACTGAATGATCTACTTCAATTGCCACACATGGACCTTACTTATTTTTCGAAGCAGTTCATCAACACTGAGGCAGATACCAATCACAGTGTATCTTGGGAATTACAAACCAAATGGTCACAGCTGTTTCTAAACCATTTGGTTGACGGCTAATAATCTAACGAGGAAAAGGGACTGACTGCTTGTAAGAAATTGCCATAATAAAAGCACTTCACATGAATTGTCAATCAGGAGGTGACATATGAAACTTATTTAGAATGATAAAACATAGTGATTAATGAAGTGCCAATAAATCCCTTTGATTTACCCTTTAAGACAAATGTTACCACACACCTATGACTTGTTTATTTAATGAATGCCGCAAATATGAAAATATTAGGAGTTCAGTGCTTTGATTGTGCTATTTTACAAAATTAAGTGTTGACTTGTGATTTCTTGAGATAGAGAGCAGATTATAATTTGAAAAATGCAGAAGAAAATCCAAGATTAAGGTTATTTCCTATGTGCTTTGAATTTACTCAATACAGGTCGAGTGTCCCTTATTCAAAATTCCGAAATTCGAAAAGCTCTGAAATCCACACTTTGTTTCGAGCGCCGAATGTTTCTAGTAAAAATAAGTAACACAGCGTTCACCCGCGATCTGCAAACTATGCGGCGTTTCACAACTCCGAGTCCTCAGTGTCGGCTGTTCCTTGCACTGTGTCCTGTTCCTGTGGTCTGTCAGGAGGGAAGCCGCATACCCTCTGTCAGACACAGCACCGACTGGCAACTCAGCAGAGCCCGAGGGTCTTTGCAGCTTGGTATTCCAAAATTCAAAACATTCCGCAATCTGAGACACGCTCGGCCCCAATAAGGAATACTGAATCTGTAGTTAGTATAAAGTCATACTGTCTGCCTAAACATTAATCTTTCAGCTATTTATTGAAACAGTAAATTTCATAAGTATCTTTACAAGATGCAGTCAGTAATTATATGTTATGGGTTATATTTCCTGTGTATGTCATGATAACGTAGGCATGTTTTAAAGACATTCAATTACCCATCCTGCATTCTGCAATACTAACTTATATGCATATTGCAGTTTGTGCTGTGCTGTCTCTGGAAAGTCTCAAGAGAATATTATTTGAATTATTTAATGAAAGCATAAATACACGCTGTGATTGCTGTCATTCAATATTTGGGTCATGTTCTGGTAAAGAAATGTATAGAATCTGTTCACTAGTTATGGGGTTAATACCTATTCGAAATAACTCACAAAAATTGATTTTGTTTTCAGGGGAAGTAAAAAATTAGAAATACTATGTATGCAAATCAGTGAATAAATCATAATTATACTCAAGGAATCGATAAGTGGTCAGTGTCTCTCTAATCCTCTTAGTCACATGCAAGAATATGAACAAAATTTGGTATAAACATAATGACTGTGTCTATTATTTGGAGTGAATTGCCTGAGTGGAAAGATAATGGAGCTTTGTACATGTTCTGCAGTAATAAGTGACCCAGGCTCACCAGAGTTCCTGGGATCAATCAAATTTACATAATGAAGGGAACTGGGCCACATGGGGAGGCCACCCGCTAAATGGTTGTGTCTTCCCAATGGCAGAAGGCAGGCAGGGGTAGCAGCATCTTGGGCCCCAGTGACTTCCCCAGAGGACTTTAGCCTCCAATCCATGGCCTGTAAAAAAAATTTTCAAACTTCCGGTTTGTGATCCTGATGTTTCTTCCATCCCTCAGCAGTGACCAAATCTCCCAACGGCACTACTGAGGCATCAGAGCTGCTGGCGCTGTAATTGAGCTGGCAGTGGCAGGAGCCTGCCCACTGTCCTCAATTGCATGGCTAATTAGGAGGCCACCTGTGGTAAAGCAGCCGAACGGGTCCCGCTGCCGGCAATTGTGGGCTTGGGACCATTTTTCACCCCAGTGCCAGCATCCCTACTCGGCTGAGGAAAATTCAGCTCCTGCTGCCAAGGGAGGCTTGGCAGGGAAGGGAAGGAGGCCCAAGTGGAGAATAAATGTTTCTGGTGCTCAACTATGTTTTTATGTAGTATGTATGTGGTTCTATGTAATTTTATGCATTCATTTTAGGATAAAATGCCTCACATACACTCACATAATACAAATAACTGTACATTACGTAACAAACATCTACCACCATTCATTAACCAAGGATATAAAGCACACACAACACTCAAAAAGAACTTGCATATTCTCTTTTCATCTTAACATTTTATCGATAAACACACAAATACATATTCCATGTGAATGAGTATTGAGATCACATGCTAAACAATGATGTCTATTACTTCTTTTTTATTTCCTCATCAGAAATGCAATTATCTAGATTATGGAATCTAATTAGCCTCTAACCCCAGAAGTAGTTAGTGGCCATGTATTGGACAACACTATTCTAATAGGCCCAGCTTGTGTGTGGCGTGGTTCTTCAGGCTCCTGGTCCTCTTCATCCAACTGTTCCCCATCCAAAGAAGTGAAAGTATTACAGGATCCATGTTCAGCAGAGGCTGCTTAATGAGTAGATATAAAGACAAAACAAAAGCTGTAATAGGTTAAATTGGATGCTTAAACTGACTTGGAAATGCATACATGTTCTAATGACAGAGCATGGTCACTTTTGAAATACAGCTGTTAGCCATGTTGGTCAATTTGTAAAACCAAAGGGCAGCACGGTGGCACAGTGGTTAGCATTGCTGCCTACGGCGCTGAGGACCTGGGTTCGAATCCCGGCCCTGGGTCACTGTTCGTGAGGAGTTTGCACATTCTCCCTATGTCTGCGTGTGTTTCACCCCACAACCCAAAGATGTGCAGGTTAGGTGGATTGGCCATACTAAATTGCCCCTTAATTGGAAAAAATAATTGGGTACGCTAAAAAAAAAATTTTTTTTTATTTTGTAAAACCAATGCATGAGGCTTGACACAGCGGATTGGCTGCTAGGTACGGCATCTGACACACCTCGTCAAAATGTCAAAGTTCATGTGATATCATTGGATCCTATTTTGAATATATTCATGGGGCACCCACTTCTTTCCGATGAATGCATTTACAACCTCGGCCAGCTGCAGAATCAACATAGCTGTTAACCTGCTTCTAGTGGCAATGGGGCAATGAGTTGTTGATTTTAATGGCTCACCCAATTTATTCATAACTGGTGGGAAAAATTAGAGCCTAAGTGCTGAGGTAATACAAAACCTTTGAAAAAGCTAACACTACCCACAACGAGCATTATGTGTTTGGAGGAAAATGAATAGAATGTTAAAGGCATGCGAGTGATCTAGATTCTCCATGTAAACTCATGCATCCCATGATGGTGAGAGGTGCAGGTGCTTTGTCTCTTTAGGTGGAGTATCCTTGAAGACCTGGGTGCGAATCCTTTGTGGGGGCCAGTGCTGAACGGCCAATGCCCAAGGTCTCCAAGGCAAAGGGGACGAATCCCAAAGCCTCAGGTACCTCAGGAATCTGCACATTAGAGTGAGACTTACTGTCTGACTCTAATATGCAGATTTACCAAAAAGGGATCCCACCTACAATGGGTGGGATTTACATCACAACGGCTTGCGAAATCGCGTTGGATCTTGTGAGGCCTTGTGAGCCGGGTAGATCCTGGGAGAGGGTCGTCCTGGCTTATATCGGCCACGCTGCTCCATTGTGGGCTGCTTTTCTGGTGCAGCACGGCCATTGGATTGCAGGCTACTTGCTAACACCAGGACTTAATCACTAGTGTTATACATGGACGAAACTGGTGCTGGTCCCGATGCGATTCAGTCCCTTTAATGGGCTAGCACCAGTACCACATAGAATTCACGCAACTCCAATGCATGCCAACCCTCATCCCAGCCAAGATAATGGCACTGGTTGCACTGGAGCACGCCCATCCCATTGATGGGTCGGCTGGGCCAGAGGGGCTGGCCTGGGGGAGCACCTATATGACCCGTGAACTTGAGTCCTCCCCATATGACCCGTGAACTTGAGTCCTCTGTATTGCGCTCACAGACTTGCTCCAAAATCTCAGCCAAACAATGGCACTCCTAACAATGCAGCATTGGACTACAGGCGGATTCTGTGTTCAAGTCCGAGAATGAGACTTGGCGATGCCAGCCTGGTACCTTGGCACTGCCACCCAGTCACTTTGGCAGTGCCAACCTGGAGTGCCAGTTAGACACCCCCCCCCCCCCCCGAGATTCCATCATGACTGGTTCATGACTTTGTTAACCAGTACCAAACGGTGTCCGGTTGAGGCCTTGCTGGCGAGGCTGGTGAATCCCAGACCCCAGGTGATTGGGAGAGCGCATATTTAAATGAGCCTAATGACTTATTTCAATATATGCACCTGGATCTCGCCCAGAAAGAGCGAGCTCCAGATTGCGAGGGGCCGCAAGATTCCATTGCATCCTGCGAGATGTTTCGAACATCGCAAATCTCGATACAGGCCTCTCGCGAGATTCAGCAGATTCAGCGTCCTGACACCAAGTCAGACGTGACGAAGCCATTGAATCACATCCCCTATTTGCCCATTTCAGGTGGATCTCAAGGTGCAAATAATAAGAAAAGCTGAGGAATTATATTCTGGTGGCCTGGCCAATATTTATCCCTTAATCAATGTAACAGAAACAGGTTATCTGGTCATTATCATAGTGGTTCAATGGGAGCTTGCTGTGTGTGAATTTGTAACAGTGACTGCACTTCAAAACGACTTCATTGGCTATAAAGTGCTTTGGGACATTCAGTGTTTGTGATACGTTCTATATAAATGCAAGACCTTTTTTTCTCACCCTTTTCCCCCCACACACATTCCCCAGTTGAAAGATAAACCTGTAGAACAGGTTTCATCAATGTGAATTAGTACCTGTTAAGAAAGAGCCTGCCGTGACCTTCCTTTTGATCTTGTTTCCCTCCCTGTGGACAAGTAATTTGTCTTTTCCTGTCGCTTGTTTTTTGTCGGATATACATGTGAATTTATATCATAATGGTCTGAGGAGCAAGAAACTGTGCAATTGTGATGTCCATGCATTTACAGGTCTGTGTCAGCTATAGAATCATAGATCATAGAATCCTAGAATTTACACTGCAGAAGGAGGCCATTCAGCCCAACGAGTCTGCACCGACACTTGGAAAGAGCACCCTACTTAAGCCCACGCCTCCACTTTATCCCCATAACCCAGTAACCCCACCTAACCTTTTAGGACACTAAGGGGCAATTTAGCATGGCCAATCCACCTAACCTGCACATCTTTGTGACTCTGGGAGGAAACCGGAGCACCCGGAGGAAACCCATGCAGACACGGGGAGAAAGTGCAAACTCCACATAGACAGTGACCCGAGGTCGGATTTGAACCCGGGTACTTGGAGCTGTGAGGCAGCAGTGCTAAACGCTGTGCCACCGTCCAGCCCGTAGTGAAAGCCTGATCTACCCGTAGAGGGCCCTATGTTAGATGCCCCTCAGATTCTTTGAAACAAAGGGCAAGATCTATTGGCCGCATTGCGCTCGAAAATCAATGTGGCTCACAGATGACGGGAGATCACTTCCCTGATCTACCCAGATTGCCACGCCTTGCGAGATCGAATGTGATCCCGCGAGATGTCGCAATGTGAATCCCGCCCATTGTGGGTGGGAACACTTTCTAGCAAATCTGCATATTAGAATGAGACAGCTCCTTTCATTCTAATATGAATTCTCGAGATCCAACCAAGGCATGGGAACTAATCCCTTTGCCTTGGCGACCTCGGGCAAGCATCATTCAGTCCTGGTCTCCACAAACAGGGACCAGACGTAGTGGCATTTGTGAGGGTCTTGCAGGGAATCAGAGGCATACAGGTGCATGCCCTCTGGGGACATTTTTAAATGGCGTACCGATCTCTCCCTGCACTGATGGGTTCCGGCAAGCGGAGCTCCTAATGCACGGAACGGGGCTAAGTGCGGCCTTGGCGGTGGGCCGTGCATTCCCCACTGAGGCCCCCGATTACTCGGATGGGCGTTAGATAGTGGAGTGTTTCTTGGCGCTCCGAGCGCTGGGAAACATCCAGCTAATCGCGCACTACATGACTCTGTTCCCATTCGGGTAGAACGCACCCAAAGTATTTTTATTCTGTTTAATATTGCTAGATTTGTGCTGCAACTCCACGCCGTTGCCTGAAAGTCAAGCATACATTATCCTCTTATAGGCAACCATGCCAGCACCACTGTCTCCTTAGTCGAGAAACACTTAAAAATTATGAGTTGTTACTATTTTTTCCAGAAGTAAACCAATACAGAGCAACCTGGTTTATAAAACCCGTGAGCTGTTTATTTAATCCGCACCAAGCCAGAATTCGACAAAAACAATATCAATGCACCTGAAAATTCTTCACAAAATATGTTTTTAAAGATCGTGTGGGTTAGCAATTGTTAATTCTGCCTCAACAGATAGAGGTCGTGTTTACCAAACCTTTGTCATCTCTGGTTTGTGGAATGTAAAATATGTATGCCGGCTAAGGGGACGGCCACAGTTGTTATTATGAAGATGCTTACCTGTAAATATACATGTTAATTTTTGCGTGCTTTTTTTTTCTCTCTAATAATTTGTAATTTGTTGCATATAAAATATGAAAACTCAATAAAAAACATTTTTTTAAAAATCTCTGGTTTGTGGAGTTGGTGAATGAGATGTCAGACTTTCTATTTTGATTGGCAGCCCTGAAGCCAAGAACTTCCCAGAACTGGGTGGAATTATTGTTTTTTTTAAAATTTAGATTACCCAATTATTTTTTCCAATTAAGGGGCAATTTAGTGTGGCCAATCCACCTACTCTGCACATTTTTGGGTTGTGGGGCGAAACCCACGCAGACACGGGGAGAAGGTGCAAACTCCACACGGACAGTGACCCAGAGCCGGGATCGAACCTGGGACCTCAGAGCCGTGAGGCGGTTGTGCTAACCACTAGGCCACCGTGCTGCCCGGCGGAATTATTGTTTGCACATCATATCAGTCCTTCTGCCCATGTCCACCAGTTTCGGGATCTACCCAGATTGCCATGCCTCACGAGATCTAACGCGATCCTGTGAGATGTCGCAATGTGAATCCCTCCCATTGTGGGTGGGATCACTTTCTGGCAGATCTGCATATTAGAGTGAGACAGCTCATTTCATGCATTTGTGCATGCATTCGATCACCCATACCCACGGGTCTGCCTAGCCCCTGGAAAGCAGGCTGCAGAGGAAATCAGAATGGTGGCCTGCCAAAGCATTGCTTTGCTGGGTTTGGAGCCTGTTTGCTGTCTGCCTTACCTGGATCACTGACCTCCAACCACTGGACAGCCATAAATCCCTATTGTGATTAATAAGCAACAATCAACCCATAATGGACTCAACATATGCAAGTTTATGGATTGCTACTGAGGTTATCATGCAACTCATAAGAATTCGCAAAATACTATAATGATTAAAAGTAATAAGCAATCCACAATTTAAGCGGAAAGATTGATCCCAAGTATCACTACTTTGAAGTATTTTTGAGGTTTACAATGAAGGCGGCGATTTGCAACATCACAAATTACAACTGACATTAGCTACAAAGCACAGCCAAAGGTACCAAGATCCAAGCAGCAAACAACATCATGCCTGAGGCTTCACATGCTGCAGGCAGTGAACAGCTTCAGGCTCCAGGCAAGAAAGGCAGAACAACTTCAGGCTCCTGATTAAGGTCATGTGCTTCAGCAGGCCTCGCATTGGGGTTTCCACTACAGTCGGCTCTCCAGAGCCTCGGCACAAGTGCGACTGATCGGGTGCCCGTGGGCAGAACGACTGAAATTTCAGAGCCCTCTCCTGAGAACACAAGTGAGGTTTAATTCTGCTCATGAATCAAGTCTCTCAGGAGATAATACAATTGAGAACAGGCTGAATATCAAAACTTCAGAGGGGAGATGAAAAAGCAAATGTGAAAAGCAAAGAGGAAGCGTTAAAAGAGATTGGCAGCTAACATAAAAGGGAATTCTATATGGGCATATAAATAGTAAAAGGTGATAAAAGGAGTAGGATTGATTGGAGAACAAAAATGGTGGATGTAGGCTTGGAGGCAGTGGGTACAGTTGAGGTATTAAATGAATATTTTGCATCTGTCTTCACCAAGGAAGAAGATACGGTCCCAGCCATGGTTAAAGAGGAATTAATTCAAACACCAAATGGGTTTAAAATTCATAAGGAGGAGGTATGGGGTAGGCTATATGTATTTAAAGTTGATAAAGGGAGGTAGCAGCAGAGATAGTGGATGTATTGGTTATGATATTTCAGAATTCCCTAGATTCTGGAAGGGTCCAGGTGAATTAGAAACACACTAATGTGACACCCCTATTAAAAAACGGAGAGAGGCAAAAAGTAGACACCGGTTAGCTTGACCTCTGTGTTGGGGAAGGTGCTGGAATCAATCATTAAGGAAGAGATGGCTGAACATTTGGAAAGACAAAGCTTAATCCACCATTGCCAACATGGTTTTATGAAGGGTAAGTCGTGCTTGACAAACTTGCTTGAGTTCTTTGAGGATGTAACCAGCAAGGTGGACAATGGGGAACCTGTGGATGTGATATATCTAGACTTCCAGAAGGGGTTTGACAAGGTGCCCCATAAAAGATTGATCCAGAAGATAAGATCACAGGGGATTGGGGGTAGAGTACTAGATTGGATTGAGGATCAGCTGACTGACAGAAAGTAGAGGGTTGGATAATTGGGTCCTTCACTGGCTGGTGAACTGTAACTAGCGGGGTGCCGCAGGGGTCAGTTCGCGGACCTCAACTGTTTACAATCTATATAAATGATTTGCAAGCAGGGACAGAGTGAAAAATAACAAAATTTGTGGATGATACTAACATAAATGGGAAAGCAGGCATCGAAGAGAAGATTAAAATTTTACAAATGGATATAAATAGGCTAGGAGACTGGGCCAAAATTTGGCAGATGGAGTTTACCGTAGAAATGTGTGAGGTTATCCACTTTGGCTGAAAAAAATAGAAAGGCAAGTTATTATCTAAATAGGAAGCAGATTCAAAATGCATCTGGGCAGAGATCTGGCTGTCTTTGTTCATGAATCACAGAAATTCGATATGCTGGGACAGCATGTAATTAAAATGGCAAATGGTATGTTAGCGTTTATTGCAAAAGGACTGGAGTATAAAAGTAGAGAAGTGTTGTTGCAATTGTAAAGGGTGTTGGTGAGACCACATCTGGAGTATTGTGTCCAGCTTTGGTCTCCTCATTTGAGGAAGGATGTGGTGGAATTGGAGACAGTTCAGGGGAGGTTCACCAGATTGATTCCGGGGATGAAAGGGTAGATGTAAGAGAATAGATTAAACAGTTTGGGCTTATACTCGCTGGAGTTCAGAAGGATGAGAGGGGATCTGATTGAGGTGTATAAAATACTAAAAGGGATTCATGAAGTAAATGTAGACCAAATGTTCCCCCTTTGTGAGGCAATCTAGAATGAGAGGTCATGGATGTAGATTGAGAGGCGGTAGATTTAGAACTGAGATGACGAAGTACTACTTCTTGCAGAAGGTGGTGAATTTGTGGAACTCGCTGTCCCATAGTGCGGTGGAGTCTGAATCATTAAATGGTTTCAAGAGGGAGATAGATATATTTCTGATCTTAAATAAAAAAACAGGTTAAAGGGATATGGGGAACAGGAGGGGAGGTGGATTTGAGACCAGGAAGAGATCAGCCATGATCTGATTGAATGGTGAAGCAGGCTCGATGAGCTAAATTGCCTACTTCTGCGTCTAATTCCCATGTTCCTATAAGGCACCAGCATCGGGTGAGATGCATCCAAAGGATACTGAGGAAAGTGAGATTGATAATTGCATTGGCCATAATTTTCCAGTCTTCCTTAGACTTAGGGTGGTGCCAGAGGACTGCTCCAGGGTCCCAGGTTCGATTCCTCGCTTGGGTCACTGTTTGTGCGGAGTCTGCATGTTCTCCCGTGTCTGTGTGGATTTCCTCTGGGCGCTCCAGTTTCCTCCCACAGTCCAAAGACATGCAGGTTAGGTGGATTGGCCATGGAAAATTGCCCTTAGTATACATGGGGTTATACATAGTATGGGGTTACTGGGTTACGGGGATAGGGTAGAGGTGTGAGCTTAGGTAGGGTGATCTTTCCATGGACCGGTGCAGACTCGATGGGCCAATTGGCCTCCTGCACTGTAAATTGTATACTGTATGTGTGGGAAATTGCAAACATCAGACCCTTATTCAAAAAGGGGGTAAAGATAAGCCCAACAACGACATGCCGTCAGTTTAAATTCAGTGGTGGGAAACTTCCAGAAACAATAATTTGGGACAAAATTAATAGTCATAAATGTGGGTTAATTAATCATGTTTAACTTGCTGGGGACTTTTGAAGAGGTAAAGTCACCCATGATTACAGATGTTCCCTTATCTGTGTCTCTAATTTCCTGTTTAATCACCACTACAGTTTGACAGTCTACATACAACCTCCACTAATGTTTTTACCCCTTGGTTGCTCAGCTCTACCCATATAGATTCCAAATTAGCAGAGCTATCCTTCTACATTATTGTGTTAATTTTATCTTTAACCAGCAATACAACTCCACTGCCTTTCCCTTTTTGCCTGAACATCCTAAATACTGAATACCCCTGGGTGTTCAATTCCTATTGCTGGTCACCCTTCAGCCATGTCTCAGTAAAACCAACTGTATCACACCAATTTACATCTATTTGTGTGATTAATTACTCCACTTTACTGCGAATGCTCCTCGTGTTAAGGCACAAAGTCATAAGGCTTGTTTGTCGAACATTCCTTGTCCCGTTCTCAATATTTTGCACTGTTGCCATGTTTGATTCTGGTCCTTGATTTCTCTGCCTATCTGTTTTCTTATTCCCCTTTCGTTACTGTCCTTGTTTCCCCATCCTCTGGCCTCCTTACATAGGTTTGCATCCCCCTGCCAGTTTAGCATAAACCCTTCCCAACCACTATAGTAAATACTGCTACTATGACATCAGTTCCGGTCCTGTCCAGGTATAACCCATCCAGTTTGTACTGGTCCCACTTGCCCCAGAACCGGTCGCAATGTCCCAGGAATCTGAAAAATTCCCCTCACATCATCTCTTCAGCCATGTTTTGTTCGGATATAATAATAATATACCATATATACCATCACCACTGACTGTTCACCCTCCCCTTCCAGAATGTCCTCTAACCTCTGAGAAATCCTTGACCCTAGCACCAGAGAGGCAACATACCATCCTGGGGTTTTGTTGTGGCCGTAGGAATGCCTATCTATTCCCCTTGCAATTTAAGCTCCTATAACTGTTGTATTCCCACACTTTTTACTCTTCCCTGTGCAGCAGAGCCAACCATGGTGCAACAAATTTTCTGTTGCTTCTCTCCCCTGAGAGTCCCTGCTACCCCCCCAACAGTATTCAAAGTGGTATATCTGTTTTGCAAGGGAATGGCCACGGGAAATTCCTGCACCATCTGTCAAGTCCTCTCGCTTTGCCTGGTGGTCGCCCATTCCCTTTCTGCCTGTGGAGTCTTAGCCTCTGGGGTGACCACATCCCCACACGTGCTATCCACGATATGCTCTGCCTCACGGATGATCCACAGTGTCCCCAGCCGCCGCTCTAGCTCTGAAACCCAGGTTTCCAGGAGCTGCATATGGAGACACTTCCTGCACTCATGCTGATCCTGGCCACTGGAAATGTTCCCAGCTTCCCACATAGAGCAGAAGGAACACACCACGGCTTTGCACTCTCCTGCCATGACTTACCCCTATAAATTGAACCTTTTTGGAAGATACTTAAAATCAAATAACATCAATAACTCTGGGACCCTTCATCCTTGGTCGTTGTTACTACAGAATATAGCCCGTACAAACTATAGCCCACAAAATATAGACTGTATAAACTATACACGATAAAAGTAGTAAATTCTTACCCGACCATATTCACCCAATTAGCTGCTTCCACTTGACTCATGTCATTTTTGAATCCTGACATCATCTCAGGAGTTCCAAACTCCAAGCTTGCACTCCGCTCTCAGTCTTTCTCCTGCTCTTTTCTATCCTTGGCTCTACTCTCAGTCTCGCTCTTTCTCCTGCTCTTTTATATCCCTGGCTCCGCTCTCAGTCTCGCTCTTTCTCCTGCTCTTTTATATCCTTGGCTCCGCTCTCAGTCTTTCTCCTGCTCTTTTATATCCCTGGCTCCGCTCTCAGTCTCCCTCTTTCTCCTGCTCTTTTATATCCCTGGCTCCGCTCTCAGTCTCCCTCTTTCTCCTGCTCTTTTATATCCTTGGCTCTGCTCTCAGTCTCCCTCTTTCTCCTGCTCTTTTATATCCTTGGCTCTGCTCTCAGTCTCCCTCTTTCTCCTGCTCTTTTATATCCTTGGCTCTGCTCTCAGTCTCGCTCTTTCTCCTGCTCTTTTATATCCTTGGCTCTGCTCTCAGTCTCCCTCTTTCTCCTGCTCTTTTATATCCTTGGCTCTGCTCTCAGTCTCGCTCTTTCTCCTGCTCTTTTATATCCTTGGCTCTGCTCTCAGTCTCCCTCTTTCTCCTGCTCTTTTATATCCCTGGCTCCGCTCTCAGTCTTTCTCCTGCTCTTTTATATCCTTGGCTCTGCTCTCAGTCTTTCTCCTGCTCTTTTATATCCTTGGCTCTGCTCTCAGTCTCGCTCTTTCTCCTGCTCTTTTATATCCTTGGCTCTGCTCTCAGTCTTTCTCCTGCTCTTTTATATCCTTGGCTCTGCTCTCAGTCTCGCTCTTTCTCCTGCTCTTTTATATCCTTGGCTCTGCTCTCAGTCTCCCTCTTTCTCCTGCTCCTTTCTATCCCTGGCTCCGCTCTCAGTCTCCCTCTTTCTCCTGCTCTTTTATATCCCTGGCTCCGCTCTCAGTCTCCCTCTTTCTCCTGCTCTTTTATATCCCTGGCTCCGCTCTCAGTCTCCCTCTTTCTCCTGCTACTTTATATCCCTGGCTCTGCTCTCAGTCTCGCTCTTTCTCCTGCTCTTTTATATCCCTGGCTCCGCTCTCAGTCTCGCTCTTTCTCCTGCTCTTTTATATCCCTGGCTCCGCTCTCAGTCTTTCTCCTGCTCTTTTATATCCCTGGCTCCGCTCTCAGTCTTTCTCCTGCTCTTTTATATCCCTGGCTCTGCTCTCAGTCTCCCTCTTTCTCCTGCTCTTTTATATCCCTGGCTCCGCTCTCAGTCTTTCTCCTGCTCTTTTATATCCCTGGCTCCGCTCTCAGTCTCCCTCTTTCTCCTGCTCTTTTATATCCTTGGCTCCGCTCTCAGTCTCCCTCCTGCTCTTTTATATCCCTGGCTCCGCTCTCAGTCTCCCTCTTTCTCCTGCTCTTTTATATCCTTGGCTCTGCTCTCAGTCTCCCTCTTTCTCCTGCTCTTTTATATCCTTGGCTCTGCTCTCAGTCTCCCTCTTTCTCCCGCTCTTTTATATCCCTGGCTCTGCTCTCAGTCTCCCTCTTTCTCCTGCTCTTTTATATCCCTGGCTCTGCTCTCAGTCTCGCTCTTTCTCCTGCTCTTTTATATCCCTGGCTCCGCTCTCAGTCTTTCTCCTGCTCTTTTATATCCCTGGCTTCGCTCTCAGTCTTTCTCCTGCTCTTTTCTATCCCTGGCTCCGCTCTCAGTCTTTCTCCTGCTCTTTTATATCCTTGGCTCTGCTCTCAGTCTTTCTCCTGCTCTTTTATATCCCTGGCTCTGCTCTCAGTCTCCCTCTTTCTCCTGCTCCTTTCTATCCCTGGCTCCGCTCTCAGTCTCCCTCTTTCTCCTGCTCTTTTATATCCCTGGCTCCGCTCTCAGTCTCCCTCTTTCTCCTGCTCTTTTATATCCCTGGCTCCGCTCTCAGTCTTTCTCCTGCTCTTTTATATCCCTGGCTCCGCTCTCAGTCTCCCTCTTTCTCCTGCTCTTTTATATCCTTGGCTCTGCTCTCAGTCTTTCTCCTGCTCTTTTATATCCTTGGCTCTGCTCTCAGTCTCCTTCTTTCTCCTGCTTTTTTATATCCCTGGCTCCGCTCTCAGTCTCCCTCTTTCTCCTGCTCTTTTATCTCCGTGGCTCCGCTCTCAGTCTCGCCCTTTCTCCTGCTCTTTTATCTCCGTGGCTCCACTCCTAGTCTCGCTCTTTCCAATGCTACTTTATCCTTCCGTCTCGACTCATTATTGTGTCTGGACGGCTGTAAAATGCCTCATTGATAGATGAAGTGCTAATTGTAGAGCAAAGCATTCACATTAGAAGCATACAGGATGCTGATGTAATCATGATGTCAGACCACTTGACTTAAGAAGTAAGAGACCGCTGGATGGAGCAGAAACTCCAACCTTGAGTAGACCTCCAAATGTGCAAACACTTGCTGTAAATGAAGAGTGATGGGATTGAGAAACTACAGGCATACCTTGAGAGAATAGACAATCCCTAAAACCCCCACCACACAATGAAATACTAATCCTCAAGCAGGCAATGTGCAGGTAGGCTGCCACCAACCTTTACAACTGGGAGCAGGCACCCTGCTCCCTCTCTTCCCCCAAGTTAATTTCAAGCCCATGAGCGACCACACAGTAAAAAAAAAAGTTTAGAAAGATTTGCTGAACCTATCATTAAATAAGGAAATGGTTAATGAACAGCTCACAGATCATCATCCAGCCAGCAGCAAGACTGGAAATTCCTGTCTAAGTCAAAGGACTTTTAGCTCTTCTCCAAATGTTCTGGTCTCGCTGCATTGATTCCCACTGCAGGTGGGGGCAGAATATCCCAGACTATCTTTCTTTTTACATTTTCTGTGCAAATGGACTGGAATTGATAGTTACCTTGAGCAATAACATTCTGCCATGATTTGGACTTTGATGTGTTGCGTACAACCCATCCCACTCACTTCCCTTCATTAAGGAAGCTCTCTGTATTGCGCCATTCCAATCAGGAACTTTGTAGCTGAGTTTCTTGTTTTCACGCAAAACCAATCACCATTTTGATGCACCAGCTTGAGAAGCCACATACTTCAATAAATGTTCATTAAACATTCCCTGTCACATTATTCTTGAAATGTCAAAGATAATCATGAAAAGCAACCACTGTCATGGTGAGGCTCCCTGTGTTACAATCTTTGGCCCGGCCCCTAGTTATTGGTGAGAACAGGTTAGGGAACAATAACATTTTGTTCAAAGTACAAAACAGTTGAGATTGAAGAAACTTGTTCAGAGAATAAAGCCACGAGATTCCATATGTTTTGAACAAACAAAAATAAACTTTACCATACAAGATCAAAACGCTAAATTGCTGGCTTTTAAAGCAGACCAAGCAGGCCAGCAGCACGGTTCGATTCCCGTACCAGCCTCCCCGAACAGGCGCCAGAATGTGGCGACTAGGGGCTTTTCACAGTAACTTCATTGAAGCCTACTTGTGACAATAAGCGATTTTCATTTCATTTCATTTCATTTACAAGATTTATCTTATACTCTCGCATTCAGGGTAAGTATGACGATAAATGATGCGACCAAATTAGATTCCGTGGCTTTCTCAACAACCCAACCGAACAGTAGTCACACAGTGGCCGGAATTTTCTGCTCCTGTTTTTCATCGGCCTGGTTCAGCGTGAGGCACGTATAATCTTGCGAGAACTCCAAAATCGCGTTTCACGCCGATGTAAATAAGTGACGCAACCCCCCCCCCCCCCCATCAATGACGGGATGCGTTTCCTGATTTTCAACATTGGAAACACCAATTCAATCTAATGATCAGGCCTCCACACTGAATCACACCCCCCTCCCCCACCATTAGAAGATCCATTCATATCACGTGAGGACAGAATGGCGTGAATCATGATTGACCTCCCAAGACGTGTACCTTCCAGGTGAGCTCAGGTGAGTGCAATGCTCAGGGGGAAGAGGATCAGGCCAGGCACTGCCCCTGGCATTGCCCAGGCAGTGTCCCCAAAATCACTATGGGGGAAGTGCCGGGGTAATGCCAGAGGCAGCGTCAGGGGTGGCAAGGGGGGTTCCAGGTGAAGTCAATATGTTGGGCCGGTCTTTAAAAATTGCATCCCGATCTTTGAGGGACTAAGTAGCAGAGCAGGTGAATCAGACACTGCCCCACCAGCATTATGTCATGGGACCCACTCCTTTGTGTTTTTCACTCTTAAGTGTGGGATTATGCTGCGGAGAAAGCTACCATTGCTGCCGGCAGCTTCCACAATGCTTTTCCCACCCATCATCGGCCTGTGCCGATTTCTGGGATAATTCTGCCCAGTAAGTCAACCAATCTCACTCAAACTCCGCCTTTCTGATGAGCATTGTCAATCTTTACCATTTACCATTCTGCCTGGGAATTCTTTCCAAAATGTGCTCCAACTTGGCTGGCTTCAGCGATGGCCAATCTGGCATGATTTCAATCTCACCTTCTGAGATTCCATTTCCCTGGATTCTCAACTACACTCAAGCATCAACTTACAAACACAATTTCAGATCTTCGGCCATGCCAAGCAGAACACCATTGGTCCAATGGCGTACCTTTGCTCCAAAGACCTGCAGCATGGAGTCACCAAGCTTCGGCTGCCTTTGTGGATCTTCCAGGCTTCCCTAAAGCCTACTTCCTTCAAGTCTGCTCCATGCAGCGCTTTCTCTAACTTGAAGCCAGTTTCTCTGCTCCTTTATGTTAAATTATCTGGGAGCTCTTGCTGTCCTTTGTCAGTATCCCTCCGGAACACTTGCTGGCTGACTGACTAAATCACTGACTGCTTATTAACACTTGAACTGCTCTGGTGACCGATCAAAACGCTCCAAGAGAGTACCGCCCTTGTTACAAGGCAGGAACAAATGTAACAAACAATAGAACATCTTGTACCTTAAATGTTACAATCTCCATAGTCTTCAATCTAGCATATGGGGGCACAGAATAAAAATGGATTTCATAACAGCTGTCAAAGTTAAATGAAACTTTACAGGTAAATACTGTGGTGATATGCCTGTGCACAGTTTTGTATATAGTTATCTATTAATATATATAGTTATCATTCCGATCTCCAATCAGTTGGTGGCGATAGAGATCTACCATGTGACTTGAGATAGCGGGCAGTTGGTAGTAAGTCATACCAGAGGACAGTTGCACTAGAAGTAGCTCCAGAAGAATTCACTGAATTCATTTATTTTGTTATTTGTATCATGGTACATTAGTTATCTTACCACGTGTTCATCTTGTTAATAAAACTATCTTACTACTCAAAGAACTAGATGTTCCGTGTGCACCTGTACTACAGCCACAACATAGAACATAACAAATACTTATTTGGTTTAGAAGTTGCTTACTTTTTCATCCTAAGTTGCATCCTCCTTTCCTTTTCTTGCCACATTTATCACACTTTCACGAAAGGCATGCATACTATAATAACAATCGCTTATTGTCACAAGTAGGCTTCAATGAAGCTATTGTGAAAAGCCCCTAGTCGCCACATTTTGGCGCCTGTTCGGGGAGGCCGGTACGGGAATTGAACCCACACTGCTAGTCTTGTTCTGCATTACAAGCCAGCTGTTTAGCCCACTGTGCTAAACCAGCCCCTATCTAAAGCATTTTCAATTATTGTATGATGATTGTTGGCCCATAGTGGAAAAAAAAGGCAAACACAGAAACTTAATATCTTTGATCCATTAAATATTAATTCAACACGTTTTACTCTGCAGAGGAAAAGGGGGATCAATCATACTAATAACATGCTAATCTCCAGTCTGATGGGCGGTTTACAAATTAATTATGATATTTTGGCCGATCAGAATCACTATTTGCCTCTGACGTGACTGATTGCTAGGTGGTGATAAATGCTGAAAATGCAAATGGTTGATGTGTTACAGACTGATGAATGTTTGACCTGAAGGTTTCTCGGGGACAATTCTACCGTGACATTTTGTATGTATTAACCTTTGGAATGTTGATTGGTCCGGGGAAATTCAACCTTCTTCTGACTAACCATTTTTAAGCACTCTGGTTATGCACTCTGATACTGAAAGAAGCTAATAACTTTTTATTTATTCTGGCATGGGATGTGAGCATTGCTGCAAGGCCAGCATTTGCTGCCCATCCCAATTGCCCTTGAGTGAGTGTTGGTGAGCCACTTTCTTGAACTGCTGCAGTCTATGTGGAGTGGAACACCCGCAGTCCTGGTAGGAAGGGAGTTTCAGTATTTTGGTCCACAGTGAGTGAAGGAACAGCGATATAGTTTTAGGTCAGGATGGTATGTGGTTTGGGGTGGGTGGTGTTTCCATGTATCTGCTGTATTTGTCCTTTTAGGTGGCAGAGGTCGCAGATTTGGAAGGTGCAGTTGAAGGAAGCTTGGAGAATTGCTGCAGTGCATCTTGTAAATATTGTACATTTCGGTGGAGGGGTCAGTCACCAGACGGCATAGGTTTGAGGTCTGTGGGGCGAAATTTAGAGGAGATGTGCAAGGCAGGCCTCCTATACAGAGGGTGGTGAGTGCCTGGAACGCGTTGCCAGGGGAGGTTGTGGAAGCAGATACATTAACGGCGTTCAAAGGCATCTTGACAAATACATGGATAGGATGGGTATAGAGGAATACGGCACAAGGAAGTGCTGAGGGTTTTGGCCAAGGTCAGAGTTATGACCAGAACAGGCTTGGAGGGCTGAAGGGCCTGTTCGTGTGCTGTATCGTTCTTTGTTACTTGCTCCCACTGTACCCTGGTGGTGGAGGAGTGAATATTTAAAGCGGTGCGTGGACTGTTGATCAAGCAAGCAGCCTTGCCCTGGATGATGGTGAGCTAGTTGGAGCTGATTTCATCGAGGCAAGTGGAGAGTATTCCATCACATTTCTGACTTTGGCCTTGTAGATACTGGATAGACTTTGGAGAGTCAGGAAGTGCAGCAGTTTACCTAGCCTCTGACTGGCTCCTGTAGCCCAGTATTTCTGTGGCTGGTCCAGTTAAGTTTCTGGTCAATGTATATCGTATTAAATGTGTCACAGGCTGAATTTAAAAACTGCTTTGTCAACATTTCCTTTGTTCACACTTAGGTGTTACATTTTAATGTTAACTTTGTGACCACAGCTCCCACCATGTTCAAGCAAAATATTTTCTGCAAGTATTTCATCTGTCCTTCTCTCTCAGCAACTGAAAATTCCAAAGTGCAAGATAAAATTGTGGACAAAATAAAACATTTAGTAGTTACATATTTTCACAATAACATGTTGAACTTTATCTATTGCATTTTATTTATGCATTTTAATACATTGCTTAAAGTTTTTACTTGAAGCTCCTGCAACAGCCTAAGCTTGGACTGGTCATTTTGATTCCGACCTGTGAAACATTAGGTCATGGCAGATCCTGCTATGTGTAATATTTCCCATGATGCATCAGTATTATTCAGAAGCCGAGTTGCGGGAATATTCCCTTCAGCTTCCAGAAGTCTCAGCTTGAATTACTTTCCAAATTATTTGAAGCAAATCTAAATAACAAACAGCAAAGATTTTATTCCGGATAAAGTTCAGAATGTTTCTTTTTAAAGAATTGAACTACCCCTTGATTTCTCGCCTGTAGTAGCTCATAGAACATAGAACAGTACAGCCCCTTCGGCCCTCGATGTTGTGCCGAGCAATGATCACCCTACTTAAACCCACGTAACCCGTATACCCGTAACCCAACAATCCCCCCATTAACCTTACACTACGGGCAATTTAGCATGGCCAATCCACCTAACCCGCACATCTTTGGACTGTGGGAGGAAACCGGAGCACCCGGAGGAAACCCACGCACACACGGGGAGGACGTGCAGACTCCACACAGACAGTGACCCAGCCGGGAATCGAACCTGGGACCCTGGAGCTGTGAAGCATTGATGCTAACCACCATGCTACCGTGAGGTGTCTGTGTTCTGTACATGTCAGAAAGGGCACTAAGATGAAAAAGGTACTCCTAATTGTAGTTTGAGTTAAATTCCACAAAAGATTGAATTTTGAAGGAAACAGTTATTAATTATCACTTGATCATGACATGTACTTTAAAAAAATATTTTTGTGGGTTTTTCCAGAATAACAGCTCAAATCTATCTGGCATTTACAAACAAGTTTGTGTCTTAATTACAACAGTTTTTACATGAGGTCTCCCACTCCTTCTTCCCCTCCCCTTCCCTCATTGGTAGTTTGGTTCCCCTCTTAGTGTTGCTGTCTGCCCTGGGTGCCCCGTATTGTGCTCTGCTTCTTTCTACTGTGGCTTTAAGTTTTTATTGTTGGGGGTGTGGGGGGGGGGGTCTGCTTGCCCCTTCCCCTCCTCCCCTTGTCCCGACTCTTTCTCTTGTGTGTGCCTTCCCTTCTCTTCCTCCCTCTCCTCCCCCCCCCCCCCCTCCCCTCTTTCTGATCAATGTTGGCCTCAAACAGGTCTTGGAGGACTGATGAATGACCCCGATGCATTGTGGAAGCCACCGTCCGACCCTCAGATGGTGAACTTAGATCTTGCCCAGGAGGAGAAATTCCGACAGGTCTGCCCATCAGATTCTCCGGCGGGTGATTAAGGATGTGAAAGCAAGGGCGTCGGCCCTCTTCCCCATATGAAGATCTGGCTGGTCCAATCCCCTGAAGACTGCCGCTCTCGGGCATGGCTCCACCCTCACCCCCATAACCTTGGATATTGCCTTGAAGAAAGCTGTCCAGAACCCGACAAGTCTGGGGCTGGCCCAGAACATGTGGGCGTGGTTGGCATTTGTCCTCCACCTCCGGGAAGAATCCGCTCATTTTGGTTCTAGTTAGGTGGGCTCTGTGCACCACTTTAAACTGCATGAGGCTTAGTCTAGTGAGGCGGAGGTGGAGTTGGCCCTTCTCAGTTCTTTGCTCCAGAGTCCCCAACATACTTTGTCCCCAGTTCGTCCTCCCATTTCCGTCCAGCTTCTTCCAGTGGTAGTCTTGCCCCGTCCAGCAACCGTCCGTATATGTTCCCACAGTTCCCCACTCCTCTGCGGGCTCTGTTTTCCAGGTCTTCAATTCTGTCAAGCAGCCTTCTCTGTCGCTCCTTCAACCCATCTATCTCTATTGTAGCGATCGTTTGTGTGTCCACCTGTTCCTTCACCGCTTGCTCCAGCTCCTTGACCTATTTGTCCTGGGCCTCTAGCCTTTGGTTCACTTGCTCCACCGCTTTCTGCAGCGGTTCTAAGTTATCCCACTTCATGTCTTCAAAACTCCCTTTTATGACCTGCAGCATATTGTCCAGCGCTGCTTGGATCGTCTGGTCCGCGGTCCGGTCAGCCATCTTTGGTCCCAAGTCAGCTCCCACACCACTTTGTCTCTGCCCCTTCTTTTCCTGCTTTCGCTGCTTTCTGCTCTTTTTGTTTCCATTCAGCTCCGCACACTTCAATCAGCAACTTTGTGGCCGTCTTTTCTAGCGCTCTAAAGTTCCGAAAAGTCGGGAAACCAGGTCCAAAAAGCCAGCCGGAGTGACAGCCACCGAATGTGCGACTCACTCCTTCATAGCCGCCACCGGAAGTCCGCAGGGGCCTCTTTCAACGACCTCTGACCGGCGGCGCGTTGACTGCGCGTGACTGGTGGTGACTCTCCGGTCGCCGGAGAATCGCGGGAAGGCATTGCGGGTCCGACACCCCATTCTCCACCCCCCCCGGAGGCGCGGAGAATCCCGACCAAAGGCTTTCTATTTATTACCTGATTTTATTGTTAATAATTAGAATGTTTACATTTTGTTACAGCTGTGAAGCAGAAGGAGGAAAAGAGACAAAGAGACACAGGGATACACCTGAACAAACCAGAATTCTGTTTCCACAAAGAACTCTTAGAAAGTCACAAACCAGTATTGCCAAGCTTCAAATCTTCTTCACCCGATGCTGTCAGATTTACATTGTGTCTTTTGTGGACAGTGATTTGGGACCATTGAGCCAAATCACAGATCCCACTCTCAGTTCCGTCAAACTTCAGGCTCATCCTCAATTGTTCTACCAAACTTCAGTTCAGCTCCACAGAGGAATGAGAATACCGGACCCCTTATGCTGCAATAGTCGGGCACTTATTCTGCAGTTTTGCAAAACTTCACGACCTCACTCCACGGTAGCATTGTGGATAGCACAATCGCTTCACAGCTCCAGGGTCCCAGGTTCGATTCCGGCTTGGGTCACTGTCTGTGTGGAGTCTGCACATCCTCCCCGTGTGTGCGTTGGTTTCCTCCGGGTGCTCCGGTTTCCTCCCACAGCCCAAAGATGTGTAGGTGTGGTGGATTGGCCATGATAAATTGCCCTTAGTGTCCAAAATTGCCCTTAGTGTTGGGTGGGGTTACTGGGTTATGGGGATAGGGTGGAGTTGTTGACCTTGGGTAGGGTGCTCTTTCCAAGAGCTGGTGCAGACTCGATGGGCTGAATGGCCTCCTTCTGCACTGTAAATTCTATAAACCCCAGGAACACATCAGAGTGTATCATTTCTCCCAGAACACAGAAATGCCCAAAGTGCAATTTAACTTGCTCTTTCTGGTTAATACCACTAAATACCAGCCATCTAATCCCAAATAACAATCTGGCAAATAATTTTGTTTGCGTAACCTTAAAAATTTTGTTTGTGTAAACATTAAAAATGGTATGGCAGTACAACTAAATATAGAGGTAAAATAATAATAAAATAAAAGCCTAGAGTAAGAAAGGGTTGTGAAATTTAATTCTCAAACCATCAGTACAATCCCAAAACGAAATTTAATAATAGTAGGATTTGAGCAAGTCAGTTACGTTAAATCTGTGTCCTTGATGTTATTTCTCCATTCTCTAAACAATGTTGTAAAATAGTGAATCCACGGACTTACTATGAGCAAGATCATTGGAGATCCATTAGTAAAGTAATAAAACTCCTCAGGTATCAGAAGTATCTCTATTACTGTAACATAAACTCAATGCAACTAAAATGGCAGCATGCCAGTTGATGGTTCCCTATGTCCTGGAGATGCCCACTCCTGATCACTTTTGAGAACAGTACTAAAAATAAAACTAGTTTTGGAAGGAACAAGTGGGGGGCGGGGGCAGGTACAAGATTTTGAACACATGAAATATCTTGGCAGAACTCATTGTTTAAGACTTACAAATAAGATTAACATTCAGTAATATACATTACCAATTACAATAAAAAAAGTTGAACTTCTAATCAGAGATACTGCCCTCATATCTTCTTCGTTATATACAAAGACTAGTAACCTCTACAGCAACATGAGGGACGGGATTCTCTGTTGGCTGAAGCCGAAATCGAGAAATGCGATTGGGCGGAGAATAGGTTCCGAAGCCAAAATCACAGCCGGCGCCGATTTGATGCCAAATCGCAATTCTCCATCACCTCGACAGCGGTATCAATGCAGTCCGGGATGCAAGGACAATAAACACTGTTTGCATATCATTAGTGGGTCTGACACGGTATTCCCGGGTCCTCCGTGACTCTCTGCCGAGTTCCGACTGTGCAGTTCATTAGTGTTATTAAAAATCATGAAACCGGCATCATGGCTCCTCCGGGAGAGAGAGGGGTACAGAAAGTGTCCAACGTAACCATAGTTTGCTGACCGCTGTGCCACTGGCTGGGGGGGGGGCTTTTGCTAGGGCTGGGGAGAGTAGCGGAGGTTGGCCAAGAGGTGGGCTGTGGGATCGGGGTGGATGGGCATGGAACACCATTGCCACAGTCGGAAAGGCAGCCATTCAGCTGCTCATGCCGCTGACAGCCCACTGTGAACTTAGGACCACGAATCTACAGGTGTCCCCCAAGGCCACTCCCCGAGGTGTCCTCTGGCCCCAGCCGACCTATCAGCTGCCACCTTGTTGGCTGGGATGAGTGTGGGTGGGGATTGTAATGTGTATTATTCGGCTGCAGCTTATCAGCCTCCCGAGTGCCAATCATGGACCTGGTGAATCCTGCACCGTTTTTCACTGGAATCGATTGTGTTCCACGTGGCACTGATGCTAGCCCCTCCACAGTCGCTGAATCGATACAGGTTTGGCGCCAATTTTGCTAGCGTGAAAGTCGACAAACTTGCCCCGGCGTCAATACTGAGTCTCAGGAACGGAGAAACCAGCCCTAGATCTTTCAACAGCCCAAGCACATTATAGTCCAATCTTTAATCAAAACAATACAAAGTAATGCTTAACATTTCCCTTCAGGATTTCCAAAAGTGCTTTACAGCCAATGAAATACTTTTGAAAAAATATTAGTCACTATTGTACTGCAAAGAAAGAACAATATCATCAATGTAATGATGTTCTGCAATTTGCAAAGTTGAGTTAAAGCAAATGATCCCTCTGAACTGTGAAACCCAAAGGCTCCCACCCAAGTGGTGCACAATTCGTCCACTTTAAGTTGCCACGAATGTATGCTTTAGCAAATAATTTAAATAAATTGGCTGTGCAATACAAAAAAGAATGTAGGGTATATTTGTTATGACAGTATCCATGGAAACAGGGAAAGAGGGAATTTGAATAATAAGCATGTACTATAAACATGGCCCCATAGTTTCCTGCAGCAACTGCCATTACTTAGACTCGACCTTTTGCACATTTAGGTTTTTTCATTTTCATTTTCTGCACGGTAAGTAGCTGAAAGTATGGCCTGATAATGCTGTGGTCAAGGGACACACATGGCATGTGACCTGAATGAACAGGGCCAGCAACAGTGCATCTCCTTAACCAATGAGATTGAAGGATTGTAAAATTATTAACGATACTTTCTTAAAAAAGTAACGTTAATAATTTTACAACCATCAACAATTCAAACCAGAAGAAATCAGATTCCACACCTGTAATAATTAATTTTCAGTGCTGACCACCCTGCCCCACCCTCCCGTACAAAGAAGGAAAATTTGATCTGCTCCTCCTTCACAGCCATAACATGCAAACATGGGCACAGGTGGGGGTGATGACGATGGGAACTTCAGCCCCTCACTGGGGAGGAGGTCTCACTCACTGTTGGTCAATCGGATTGGCAGCTTCAGAAATCCCGACGACAAACAGATCTCTGTAGTGGGCACAGCCAGGAGTGCAGCCAGTCCCAAGAAAATACCCAATGGATGGCGGAGTGAGCTAAGTCCAGGGTATTGGTAATGCTCAGGTAATGTTTGGATACCTTAGCGAGGAGGGCAATGGTGGAGGGAGGAGTATTTGTGGTGGAGGTGGTGTGTTTTGGAGAGTAGGCAAATTGGAAGAAAGGGGAAGTACAATGTTAAGAGGTTGCCCCCAATGTGCAAATTGCACTCCCAAAAAGGATTGTACCCCTCACTTTCCTCCCGACCTTAAACTTTTTTTAACCAAAATGGCATGCCCATTCCCACTGTACAATGGCATGGCCATTGTATGATCAGGCTCAATTGACTTGTAAACAAGTTCAATTGAGCCCTATTTATTTATTTATATATGGCAGGTGGGTTGTCAATTTTGATCCCGCCCACCCATCATGTTTGGAGTGGGCAGGAGTATGATGGAGTTTTGTTTATTCGTTCATGGGATGTGGGCATCACTGGCTGGACCAGCGTTTATTGCCCACAAGAGTCAACCATATTGCTGTGAATCTGGAGTCACATGTAGGCCAGACCAGGCAAGGATGACAGAATTTCTTCCCCAAAGGACATTACTGAACCAGATGGGGTTTTATGACAATCAACAATGTTTTCATGGTCACCTTTAGACTTTTAATTCCAGATTTTTATCGAATTCAAATTTCATCATCTGCCATGGCAGGATTCAAACCCGGGTCCCCAGAGCATGACTCTGGGTTTCTGGATTACTTGTCCAGTGATAATCCAACTATGCCACTGGCTACCCCCAACTGCAAACACACCTGGCGAGGCCAAGGATTACGGGGATGAAATCCAGCCCCAGGTTTCTCTTTGTCTCTTGTCAGATTTCATTTTTGTTGCCTGATTAGCATGTTGTATACATAAATAAAAATAAATTATAACAGCCGTAGGTTGTTGACATTTTCAGTTGAACGTGAGGAAAGTAGAAACAGGAATAAGCAATTCATCTCCTCAAGCCTTGTTCTATATCATAACACTGTCCACACACCTTGCCTCCATATCATAGAATTCCTACAGTGCAGAAGGAGGCCATTTGGCCCATCGACCCTTTGAAAGAGCACCTTATCTAGTTCCACTTTCTTGCCCTACCACCATAACTTCATCTAACCTACACATCTTTGAACATCATTAATCCCTTTGGCTCACAAAAATCTATCAATCTCAGATTCAAAATTATTAATTTATATAGGGTTTGCAGCCATTCGCCCCAACTAGTTCATGCCGGTGTTTATGAACCACCTCCCATCTTTTCTCAACTAAATCTACCATTGTAACCATCCATTCTCTTCCCCTCATGTTTGTTTAGTTTCCATTTAAATGTATCGATATTACTTGCTTCAACCACTGTCTTGTGGCAGTGAATTTCACATTCTAACCACTCTATGTAAAGAAATGGCTACTGTATTCCCGATTAGATTTCTTGGTGACTGGATTATATTGATGGTCTCTAGTTATGCCCCTCCCCATTAGTGGAAACATTCTCTCTCTGTATCACAATTTTTGGATTCCGAGATCCATTTGTTCCTACACCCCACCAAAATTTACGCCTCCCAATTAATAAGTTACCTTCCCATTCTTCCTACCAAATTGTACTGCTCATGTATATCTGTATTTGTTGTCAATTATTTGCCCATTCTGCAAGTTTATTAAGGTCCTCCATGAATTTGTTGCAGTCGTGCTCACTATTGACTCTTCCCTCTCACTCCCCCCCCCCCCCCCCCCCCCACCAAAGAAATTGCTGTCAACTGCAAATTTAGAAATTGTGGTTTGATTTTAAATTCCAATTGGTAATGTTAGTCCCAGCACTGATCCTTGTGGAATACTATTTCCCACCTTCTGCCGTTCTGCACAGATCCCTCTTTCTCCCATGCTCTGCTTTCTGCCTTGAAGCCAACTAGCAACCCATCCTGCCACTTGTCCCCTGACTCCACATTCTCTGATTATATTCATTAATCCATTCTGGGACACCTTATCAAAGGCCTATCGAAAGTCCAGATGAATTACACTTTCTGCATCACCTTTGCGCTCTCTCTCTGTCACCTCTTCAAACAGATCATTAGATTGGCTTAGCATGATTTTCCTATAGGAAATCCATACTATTTTAATATTTTTCAACTCTAGATGTTCTTCCATTATCTCCTTTAGGAATGTTTCTGTTATTTTTTCAACCACTGACCAGCTAACTGGTCTATAATTCCCTTGACATGTTCTGTTCTTCTTCTTCAGTATAGGAAATACATTCATTATCTGCCAGTGTTCTGGCACTACACTTTTCTTCTGACAAATTATTAAATATGTGTCCTATTGCCCATCTTTCCTAGATTCGTTTAAAATACGTAGATGCAATTCATCCTGATTAGGAGCATTAACCTCTGAGCTTGTTTAGATTATTCAGTTTATTCTCTTGTTTATTTTAAATGCACTTATCTTGTTACTCATCTCATCATTCAATGTCATGTTTACCTGCTCCATCTCCCTGGGAAATACCAGCGTCAAGTAATTATTTAATATTTCTGCCATCTCGTTATTGTTCCTTGTGGTCTTATCCTGCCTGTCTCTTAATGGTCCTATTCCCATTGCCTTCTTTTTTAAATGTAAATTTAAAGTCCCCAATCATTTTTTTTTCCAATTAAGGGCCGATTTAGCGTGGCCAATCCACCTAACCTGCACATCATTGGGTTGTGTGGGTGAAACCCACATAGACATGGGGAGCATGTGCAAACTTCACATGGACAGTGACCCAGGGCTGGGATTTGAACCAAGGTCCTCAGCGTCGCAGTCCCAGTGCTACCCACTGCGTCACATGCCGCTCCTTGGCCTTCCTTATTAATAATAATAATAATCACTTATTGTCACAAGTAGGCTTCAATGAAGTTACTGTGAAAAGCCCCTAGTGGCCACATTTCGCCGCCTGTTCGGGGAGGCTGGTACGGGAATTGATGAGCCTGTAAAGTATTTAATTATTTTGTTTTGTGTTCCTTTGATAATTCAATTTCATTGTTCCTCTTTGCCTTCTTGGTTTTTTAAACTTCTCTCCTAATCTCTCCATATTCCCTCTATGTTGAGTTTATTCTTTCTTTTTACGGGAATATATTTCCCTGCACTCTGTTGAGCACCATATTAAATGTTTCCCATTGTTATCCACATCCAGTTTGCCAATATGGTTGTCTAATTTATTTCCCAAGTTCTATTCTCAGCCTAACAAAATCAACTTTTCTCCAATATATTAACTTGAGGTTTTCATCACCCTTAAGTTCTTCGATATAATCATCTTAAAGTGTATTAGATTATGGGCACTATTGCCGAGATGTTCCCTACTTTTACTTGTCTTCCCAAATTAGTTCATTCCCCATTACTATGGGGAGATGGTGTAGTGGTATTGTCATTCCTAGTAAACCAGAAACCCAGGGTAATGCTCTGGGTTTGAATCCACCACTGCAAATGGTGAAATTTTAATTCAATAAAAGTCTGGAATTAAAAGTCTAATGATGACCATGAAACCATTTTTGATTATTGGAAAACCCCATCTGGTCCACTAATGTCCAGGGGAGGAAATCTGTGATCCTTACCTGGTCTGGCCTACATGTGACTCCAGACCCACAGCAATGTGGTTGACTCTTAACTGCCCCCTCAAGGGCAATTAGGGATGGGCAATAAATGCTGGCACAGCCTGCGACGTTCCACGCCCCATGAATGAATGAAACAACCCTAAATCCAATAAGAACTTGGGGTAGCATTTACTTTCTTTAAAAAATTCATTCATGGGATGCCGACATTGCTGGCTAGGGAGTGTTTATTGCCCATCCCTAGTTGCCATTGAGAAGGTGGTGGTGAGCTGCTTTCTTGAACCACTGCAGGTGTATGTACAACCATACTGCTGTTAGGGAGGCTATTTCAGGAATTTGACCCGGAGAGAGTGAGGGAACGGCAATATAGTTCCAAGTGAGGATGATGAGTAGCTTGAATCCATAGAACCTCTACACTGCAGTAGGAGGCCGTTTGGCCCATCAAGTGTGCACCAATCCTCCGAAAGACCACACTTCCAAGGCCCACTCCCCCACCCTATCCCCGTAACCTCGCGCATTGATCATGGCCAATCCACCTAACCTGCACAACATTGGACTCGAAAGGGCAAATTATCATGGCCAGTCCACTTAACTTACACGCCATTGGACTGGATCACCCATGGGAAACCCACAGAGACAGAGGGAGCATGCAAATTCCACACAGTCAATAACAATAATATTTTTTAGTGTCACAAGTAGGCTTACATTAACACTGCAATGAAGTTACTGTGAAAATCCCCTAGTCACCGCATTCCGGCACCTGTTCGGATACAGTGAGGGAGAATTCAGAATGTGCAATTCACCTAACAAACACTTCTTTTGGGACTTGTGGGAGGAGACCGGAGCACCTGGAGGAAACCCATGCAGGTACAGGGAGAATGTGCAGACTCCACACAGACAGTGACCCAAGCCGGGACTCGAACCCGGGTTCCTGGTGCAGTGAAGGAACAGTGCTAACCACTGTGCTACAGTGCCGCCCAGTCATACAAGGTCAGAATTAAACCAAGGTCCCTGGCACCGTGCCACCCAAGAGGAACTTCCAGTTGGTGCTCCCTGTGTCTGCTGCCCTTCTCCTTCTGGATAGTGGCAGTCGTGGGTTTGGAAGGTGCGGCCTCAGAAGCATTAGTAAGTCCCTGCAGTGCATATTGTAGATGCTAAGCACTGAATAAAACGAGTTCAATCTGAAAACCCTCCTTGAATGGCAGCAATCTGTCTAAATTTACCAATCCTCATTCTTTTAATACGGGAGTGAACTAGGGTCAAAGATCGCAGACACTCAATTTGCGCTTAATATACGTTACGCTTGAGTTTCCGCAATTTTCTGCGCTGATTGTCGATTGCGCCAACTAACGGAAACTCTTAACCAGCTCTTGCCTTTTGGAATTGCAAATTCCAATAATCTGCCCACAAGCAGATGTGAGGCTAATATGTCTGTAATTTCCTGGTTACTCTCACACACACACTGTTGTTAAAGGAAGGACTCACCGCACAGAAAAGTTTAAAAAGTATTGTGTCACTGGGATAAATTTGAATGGAAGTAAAGTCCCGAAACTGCCTGGTTCTGCGGTCAGGTTGGAGGATTCCTGTCTGAAGTCTTGAATGAGAAGGCTGTTGTCACTTCACTCTCTCTCTCTCTCTTGGACCAGTGCCGCTCCCTTTGTAACGCACGGCTGGGTGGGAACTTCATTACATCATCACAAGGAAACTGGTTCCACAAAATGAGTAATTCTGAGCCGAGCAATTTTCAAACAGAAACAAGTGAATGCCAATATTTGAGGCTGGTAAGTGTATCCGTCTGTAACACCTAACATTGCACGAGGGGTTATGTATTCCCACACCCCCCTCCATTTCAGGGCATATATTGGTATTTCTTGCGCCTGGTTTGAGTTTACTTCATTTGCTTCAGGGGAGAGACATCCGCCTCTCTTAACCAATGCTTCCTGCCACCAGGCATACCATTGACTGCAGGATAGCACATGTGGAGCCAGCATCTATGCCCGGCCAAAAGTGTAATTTTCTGGCCACCAAAGTGGTAATGTGCACTTACATTTTGTGAAACCTTTCATTTGCAGAGTACAGTTTATTTTAAGATAACCAATGTGCTCAGTTCCATATTTTTGCATGGGAACTTCTCGGTGCTCCGGAGAGAACATTGCGGAACTCCAGGAGCAATATACTGCGGACGATGGCAATCTGAGTTACCCCCCCCCCCCCCCCCCCCCCGCCGCCGTACTGGATACACTCGGCAAGTCTGTCAGTATCTTTGGCGAGAAACAGAGTTCACGGGAAGAAGAGACACACTGGGACTCGAGTATTTGCAGCATTTTCTGTTTCCGTTGTGGAATTGGAAGTTCTTACACTGGCTTGAGGATTTCACACGGGTGGGGGAGAATAACCCCAATATTATGGCAAACTTGTGACCTGAGGCTATTTATTAAGGGTGGTTAAATGATTTCACATTTAGTTCGAATTGAAGTGTTGACCTACTTTATGCCTCGCAACACCTCGCCTCTGATATACTGCACACCCGATTAGGTCTTAACTGGGATCTCGCCAACTTTGTCCGTACGGTAACCTTACCAAGCTGTAAGAAAAAAACAGAAGCCACTCTGGCGATTAAAGCCCACATCAATCTAACAGAAGTTAATCCAAGTTCACTTTGGTCAGTAGTTGTACTTGGGCGTGAGTCGCAATGAGGCAAGACGAGCTTGGAGCACATGACGCAGAAAAACAGGTCGAGCTGGTAGTTTTTACTCGAATACATTCAATGGGTGATAGAATATGTGAAATACAACAGGAGTGTAGTATTTCTTCAGAGCAGAGAAAACATGATCAGTGTTCGGCGCATTCGTGTTCTTTGTCCTGATTCCCAAGAAGTGGCTCGCCCAATGGAGTTGTCTCAAACAAGACAGCTCCAATAAGCCTTTTTATTTGACCAGGCAGCAAACCAGACACTTAATCCTTTCAGGTGCTGCTGGGTCTGAGGCGTCTTTGAATGTTTGCAGGTTTCCACCGTGAACAAAGCTGCTTTGGTTTTAGTTTCCTAACTTTTAACGTTGTCCATCTGACCTCATTCGCTGTCTTGGAGATTCACCTGAGGAAGGAGCTGCGCTCCGAAAGGTAGTGATTCGAAACAAACCTGTTGGGCACAGTAAGAAGTCTTACAACACCAGGTTAAATGATGTGAAGATGCCGGCATTGTACTGGGGTGGGCACAGTAAAAAGTCTTACAACACCAGATTAAAATCCATTCACCAGAGGAAGGAGCAGTGCTCTGAAAGCTAGTGATTTGAAACAAACCTGTTGGACTTTAACCTGGTGTTGTAAGACTTCTTACGTGAGCAACAGGTTAAAGCCCAACAGGTTTGATTTGAATCACTAGCTTTCGGAGCTCAGCTCCTTCATCAGATGAATGCTCACCTGAAACCTGAAACTCAACAGTCATCCAAGGTTGGAACGGAACCTTGGTCCCTGGAGCTGAGGCAGCACTGCTAACCTGTTGGCACAGTGGTTAACACTGCTGCCTCACAGTGCCAGGGACCCGGGTTCAATTCCCACCTTGGGTGTCTGTCTTTGTGGAGTTTTTGCCCCATGTCTGCGTGGGTTTCCTCTAGGTGGATTGGATATTTCGGGTGAAGTTACAGGATGGGGGATAGGGCAGAGATAGGGTGGTCTTTCGAAGGGTCGGTGCAGACTCGATGGGCCAAATGGCCTCTTTCTATACTGTAGGGATTCTATGTGCCGCCCCAGGAATTCACACTGGATTTTATTTGAGCCTGGTGTTCTTGAAGTATAATTATGCGTACATGAACACAGTGGTTAGAGGACAAAGTCCAACAACGTCATATATCCTTTACTCACTACATTGGGCTGATCAATAAGGTGCTGTATGGGGAGAAGATCTTGCGTTGCTTCCCTACTCCTCTGCACCTTGCACAGCAGGAAATGTTCACAGTATCCAAACACCGTGTCGGCTGTTGGACCTAGCAGGACGGCTAGCTTCACCTCCCCCCACCCATCACCAGCATGTGAGTAGATGCGGGGCGGGCTACCCCCTCCCCCTCAGTGAATGCGGGGCGGGTTCCCAACTCCCCCTCAGTGAATGCGGGGCGGGTTACCAACTCCCCCTCAGTAAATGCGGGGCGGGTTCCCAACTCCCCCTCAGTAAATGCGGGGCAATCATCCTCCCCCTCCCTCTCAGTGAGTGCGGGGCGGGATTCACGCTCCCTCAGTGTGTGCGGGGCGGGATTCCCGCTCCCCCTCCCTCTCAGTGTGTGCAGGGCAGGATTCACGCTCCCTCAGTGTGTGCGGGGCGGGATTCCCGCTCCCCCTCTCCCTCCCTCTCAGTGTGTGTGGGGCGGGATTCCTGTTCCCCCTCCCTCTCAGTGAGTGCGAGGCGGGATTCACGCTCCCTCAGTGTGTGTGGGGCGGGATTCCCGTTCCCCCTCCCTCTCAGTGAGTGCGGGGCGGGATTCACGCTCCTTCAGTGTGTGCGGGGCGGGATTCCCGCTCCCTCTCAGTGAGTGTGGGGTGGGATTCACGCTCCTTCAGTGTGTGCGGGGCGGGATTCCCGCTCCCTCTCAGTGTGTGCGGGGTGGGATTCCCGCTCCACCTCAGTGTGTGCGGGGCAGGATTCCCGCTCTCCCTCAGTGTGTGCGGGGTGGGATTCCCGCTCCCCCTCCCTTTCAGTGTGTGCGGGGTGGGATTCCCGCTCCCCCTCCCTCTCAGTGTGTGCAGGGCGGGATTCCCGCTCCCCTTCCCTCTCAGTGTGTGCGGGGCCGGATTCCCGCTCCCCCTCCCTCTCTGTGTGTGCTGGGCGGGATTCCCGCTCCCCCTCCCTCTCAGTGTGTGCAGGGCCGGATTCCCGCTCCCTCTCTCTCTCAGTGTGAGCGGGGCGGGTTCCCCTCTCTCTCAGTGTGTGCAGGGCAGGATGCCCGCTCCCCCTCTCCCTCCCTCTCAGTGTGTGCGGGGCGGGATTCCCATTCCCCCTCCCTCTCAGTGTGTGCGGGGCGGGCTCCCCCTCCCTCTCAGTATGTCCGGTGTGGGCTCACCCTCAGTGAGTGCGGGGCGGGATTCACGCTCCCTCAGTGTGTGCGGGGCGGGATTCCCGCTCCCCCTCCCTCTCAGTGTGTGCGGGGCGGGCTCCCCCTCCCTCTCAGTGTGTCCGGGGTGGGCTCACCCTCAGTGGGTGCGGGGCGGGATTCACGATCCCTCAGTGTGTGCGGGGTGGGATTCACGCTCCCTCAGTGAGTGCGGGGCAGGCTCCCCCTCCCCCTCAGTGTGTGCGGGGCAGGATTCCCGCTCTCCCTCAGTGTGTACGGGGCGGCATTCCCGCTCCCTTTCCCTCTCAGTGTGTGCGGGGCAGGATTCCCGCTCCCCCTCAGTGTGTGCGGGGCGGGATTCCCGCTCCCCCTCCCTCTCAGTGTTTGTGGGGTGGGATTCCCGCTCCCCCTCCCTCTCAGTGAGTGCGGGGCTGGATTCCCGCTCCCTCTCAGTGAGAGCGAGGCGGGCTCCCCCTCCCTCTCAGTGTGTGCGGGGCGGGATTCACGCTCCCCCTCCCCCTCAGTGTGTGCAGGGCGGGATTCCCGCTCCCCCTCAGTGTGTGCGGGGCAGGATTCCCGCTCCCCCTCAGTGTGTGCGGGGCAGGATTCCCGCACACCCTCCCTCTCAGTGTGTGCGGGGCGGGCTCCCCCTCCCTCTCAGTGTGTCCGGGGTGGGCTCCCCCTCCGTGTGTGCGGGGCGGGATTCACGCTCCCTCAGTGAGTGCGGGGCAGGATTCCCGCTCCCCCTCCCTCTCAGTGTGTGAAGGGCAGGATTCCCGCTCCCCCTCAGTGTGTGCGGGGCAGGATTCCCGCTCTCCCTCAATGTGTGTGGGGCGGGATTCCCGCTCCCCCTCCCTCTCAGTGAGTGCGGGGCAGGATTCCTGCTCCCCCTCCCTCTCAGTGTGTGCGGGGCAGGATTCCTGTTCCCCCTCCCTCTCAGTGAGTGCGGGGCAGGCTCCCCCTCCCTCTCAGTGTGTGCGGGGCAGGATTCCCGCTCCCCTTCAGTGTGTGCGGGGCAGGATTCCCGCTCCCCCTCTCTCTCGGTGTGAGCGGGGCGGGATTCCCGCTCCCTCAGTGTGTGCGGTGCAGGATTCCCGCTCCCCCCCTCTCTCGGTGTGAGCGGTGCGGGATTCCCACTCTCTCAGTGAGTGCGGGGCGGGCTCCCCCTCCCTCACAGTGTGTGCGGGGCGGGATTCCCGCTCCCTCTCAGTGTGCGCGGGGCGGGATTCCTGCTCCCTCTCATTGTGTGCGGGGCGGGATTCCCGCTCCCTCTCAGTGTGTGCGGGGCGGGATTCCCGCTCCCCCTCAGTGTGTGCGGGGCAGACTCCCCCTCCCTCTCAGTGTGTGCGGGGTGGGATTCCCCTCCCTCTCAGTGTGTGCGGGGCAGACTCCCCCTCCCTCTCAGTGTGTGCGGGGCGGGATTCCCGCTCCCCCTCCCTCTCATTGTGTGCGGGGCGGGATTCCCGCTCCCCCTCCCTCTCAGTGTGTGCGGGGCGGGATTCCCGCTCCCTCTCAGTGTGTGCGGGGCGGGATTCCCGCTCCCTCTCAGTGTGTGCGGGGCGGGCTCCCCCTCCCTCTCAGTGTGTGCGGGGCGGGATTCCCGCTCCCCCTCCCTCTCAGTGTGTGCGGGGCGGGCTCCCCCTCCCCCTCCCTCTCAGTGTGTGCGGGGCGGGCTCCCCCTCCCCCTCAGTGTGTGCGGGGCGGGCTCCCCCTCCCTCTCAGTGTGTGCGGGGCGGGCTCCCCCTCCCCCTCCCTCTCAGTGTGTGCGGGGCGGGCTCCCCCTCCCCCTCAGTGTGTGCGGGGCGGGCTCATCCTCTCTCTCAGTGTGTGCGGGACGGGATTCCCGCTCTCTCTCAGTGTGTGCGGGGCGGGATTCCCGCTCCCTCTCAGTGTGTGCGGGGCGGGATTCCCGCTCCCTCTCAGTGTGTGCGGGGCGGGATTCCCGCTCCCTCTCAGTGTGTGCGGGGCAGGATTCCCGCTCCCTCTCAGTGTGTGCGGGATGGGCTCCCCCTCCCTCTCAGTGTGTGCGGGGCGGGCTCCCCCTCCCTCTCAGTGTGTGTGGGGCAGGATTCCCGCTCCCCTTCAGTGTGTGCGGGGCAGGATTCCCGCTCCCCCTCTCTCTCGGTGTGAGCGGGGCGGGATTCCCGCTCCCTCAGTGTGTGCGGTGCAGGATTCCCGCTCCCCCCCTCTCTCGGTGTGAGCGGTGCGGGATTCCCACTCTCTCAGTGAGTGCGGGGCGGGCTCCCCCTCCCTCACAGTGTGTGCGGGGCGGGATTCCCGCTCCCTCTCAGTGTGCGCGGGGCGGGATTCCTGCTCCCTCTCATTGTGTGCGGGGCGGGATTCCCGCTCCCTCTCAGTGTGTGCGGGGCGGGATTCCCGCTCCCCCTCAGTGTGTGCGGGGCAGACTCCCCCTCCCTCTCAGTGTGTGCGGGGCGGGATTCCCCTCCCTCTCAGTGTGTGCGGGGCAGACTCCCCCTCCCTCTCAGTGTGTGCGGGGCGGGATTCCCGCTCCCCCTCCCTCTCATTGTGTGCGGGGCGGGATTCCCGCTCCCCCTCCCTCTCAGTGTGTGCGGGGCGGGATTCCCGCTCCCTCTCAGTGTGTGCGGGGCGGGATTCCCGCTCCCTCTCAGTGTGTGCGGGGCGGGCTCCCCCTCCCTCTCAGTGTGTGCGGGGCGGGATTCCCGCTCCCCCTCCCTCTCAGTGTGTGCGGGGCGGGCTCCCCCTCCCCCTCAGTGTGTGCGGGGCGGGCTCCCCCTCCCTCTCAGTGTGTGCGGGGCGGGCTCCCCCTCCCCCTCCCTCTCAGTGTGTGCGGGGCGGGCTCCCCCTCCCCCTCAGTGTGTGCGGGGCGGGCTCATCCTCTCTCTCAGTGTGTGCGGGACGGGATTCCCGCTCTCTCTCAGTGTGTGCGGGGCGGGATTCCCGCTCCCTCTCAGTGTGTGCGGGGCGGGATTCCCGCTCCCTCTCAGTGTGTGCGGGGCGGGCTCATCCTCTCTCTCAGTGTGCGCGGGATGGGCTCCCCCTCCATCTCAGTGTGTGCGGGGCGGGCTCCCCCTCCCTCTCAGTGTGTGCGGGGCGGGCTCATCCTCTCTCTCAGTGTGTGCGGGATGGGCTCCCCCTCCCTCTCAGTGTGTGCGGGGCGGGCTCCCCCTCCCTCTCAGTGTGTGCGGGGCGGGCTCATCCTCTCTCTCAGTGTGTGCGGGATGGGCTCCCCCTCCCTCTCAGTGTGTGCGGGGCGGGCTCCCCCTCCCTCTCAGTGTGTGCGGGGCGGGCTCCCCCTCCCCCTCTGTGTGCGGCGCGGGCTTGGGGCGGGTCACCCACTCCCTCAGTGAATGCTAAGCGGGTGCGGTGCGGGCTGCGGGGACCAGGTGCAGGGCTGTGTGCGGGACAGGCTGACGTCAGGGTGCAGGGCTGGCAGCGGGGGCCGGCCCGGAGGATGTGGCAGTGCTGCGGGCGGAGGCGGGGAGCGACGCTGTGGTTCCTGTCGGTGTGAAGGTGAGAGACTGGGTTCGGCTGCTCGCAGGGAGCCCAGCCCAGCGTCTGGCCGGGCGGCAGCGGGGAGCGCCGGTAGCCCGGTCGGGGCCCGCTCAGTCGTTGTGGCAGCTCCGGCCTGTGCCGGTGGGGGCAAGCGGCCCCGCTCCCGGGGCCTGGGCTCCAGCAGCACCTGTCGGCCGGGCGGCCTGCACTGAACGCGCGGGGCTTGGCCTGGCTGCAGCGCTGTCTGTCTCTGTCAGGGTGATGGTGAATCCCGCTCCTTGTTATTATTGTCTGGGCGCTAAAGGCCATTTATTGCTCTCTTCGTGCATCGAATTATTTTAAGCTTTTAACGAAATGTGGCTGTGAAGAAAATGCTTTTAGATAACCTGAGATTGCAGGTATTGCTGCGGTTTGCCAAGAGGTTGTTCTTTTGTATTTTTGAAAGGGGCTCATCTGCCATTTAAAAAAAGACATTAATGAAACATTAATTCAGCAACATTCTCGCGAGGGTTATATTTACCGGAGGATTTTCATATTAACTCATACGCTTCATCCAGTGAGATAATCTCTCTTTTTAGTATTGATTCAAACATGACCAGGTACGGGGTGTTCACCCTGTGAAATTTCTGTCCACAAGTTTAATTTTCATCTGAATTTTTTTTCCCCACTATGAAACCAAATCCCAGCATCACATTCTCTTTGCAGCTTTGTGTAATTTATTGGCGAACTGCAGTCATCCATCTGCTGTGGCTGGTTTTATTTTAGTTTCATGTAGCAAATAATTGGAAAAAAAATCTGGGTGGGTGGGAACAGACGAGGACGACCTACTTTAATGCTCTGAATACAGTACTTGTGTGTCTGTGTGTAGTCGGTAGTTCAAGCACAACGGTACCAGTATCGTATGGACACTAGCTCCTTGCAGAAAATACTGAAAATTGCCCCACAAGACTCGCATGGAACATATATGTAATGTGAACATGTGACCGTGATTTCAAGACTAATCTCGCCTCAAAGCCTTGAACTCCAGAAAATAATGTTTTCTGTGTCGTCATTCCTAGACATCAAATATTAAACACCTGATTACAATTGTATAAATGATTCAATTAGAAATTGAATCTAATTTCTTAGATCTTACATCTAAGAACAATAGGGTGGCATGGTGACGCAGTGGTTAGCACTGCTGGTCCACGTCGCCAAGGACCCGCGTTCGATCCCGCGTTCGATTCCGGCCCCGGGTTCGATCCCGGCCCCGGGTCACTGTCTGTGTGGTGTTTGCACATTCTCCCTGTCTCTGCTTAGGTCTCATCCCCACAATCCAAAAAGATGTGCAGGGTAGGTCAATTGGCCATGCTAAATTACCCCTTAATTAGAAAAAAGTAATTGGATACTCTAGATTAAAAACAAAAATCTAAGAACAATACAATGGTTTCCTTTAGTAAGTTTGCAAAGACTGTTTTATAATTATTGAATGCTAATATTTTGACCAGCATGTTTAGTGCCGTGAGCAGTGTAAATAATAGAGAATCTTGAATGAAGCATTCACTGCAATTAGTTCCTGTTGTTAATCACTTCTGCATTTCACAAGGACAATAGTTTCCTCTTCCTCCCTTCGCCTCAATTGTTATTTCAAACCACGATCTCTAAGAAATATGGCAAATTACTGATATATTTTGTTGTCTTCTGCTCTTTTTGTTTAGAATGTTAAATTGTGGAAATTAGTGTCCAAGACAGCAAGAATGAGTGTGACCTCTTGGTTCCTAGTGAGCAGCTGTGGCTCTCGCCACCGACTCCCAAAAGAGATGATCTTTGTTGGGCGAGAAGACTGTGAACTAATGCTTCAGGTAAATCATTTTGGTCATCAGGTGGCTTATTGCATCAAACAAATCTGCAGAGAGAGCACAAATAAGCACATTGTGCATATGCACACATTTTATGCTCAATTTAGAAATGATGAACATCATGTGTGAAGCTGTTTTCTGCAATTACCCATTTTTTTGATTTTTCTGTGCCACACTTGCAGGAGCTGGATGGAGAACTGCTTGCATGTCTTCACCAAAACTGCAAAGAAGTGCACCTGTGCACTTCGCCTTCTCTCCTCCGTTTTTACTAAAGACTTAGACATCCTGCTGCACATAAATAATGATTGCAGCTTGCATTAAAGTTCTGCTTAATAAAATAACATTGTAGCAAAGATGGTTCTTTTCAACCTTTCAACCTAAGGTGAGAACATATGTTTCTAAATTAATTTGCATCTTTCAATACAACCAGAATGACGATGAAGGAATGGTTGCATACCATGTTAACAGAAATCATAGAACCTGTGCTGATTTGAAGTCAAAAGAGAAGAATGTTGTATCTTTGAGTCTTCATGATTGTTTATATTGGCAGAGATATCAAATAATAACAGGTTAATGGCAGCATACATTTTGTGTACTAGCGTGCGGCCTGTTATTTACGAAAAGTAAAAATGTCTGAGCTTGCTGTGCTGGTTTAATGGTTACCTGCCCTCTCGCTCACTGTGGTGAATTACTTTAAAATTAGCATTATAATTGAGTTTGTGTGTTTCCATGGTGATTAATTGTGTGACATGAGTGGGTTCTTTCTGTTCAGTTTCATATCAGTTGCTGGCATCAAGAAACCACATGTCATGTATACATGGATTATAAGGAGAGTAAAAATTTCAACTTGCTGGGGTATGTAGCATAGTGTACATGACATAAAATGCATTTATGTCAATTAAGACAATGAATATTTGGCTGATAGCTAGCAAGGCAGGATAAGTGCTGTTTTGTAAGAACTATATCAAGTGAAGTAGAATATTTGTGGCTTTAAGTCTGTAAAGGTGTATTGCTCAGAATTATTGTAACACACATGGAGGTATTGTGTGACCAGTATTTTCTTGGAGGCAGCTGAAACAACATTTTAAGTTGTTTTTCATCTAACAAAGCACACCAAGTTCAAAAGGTGCAGCCTGTCAGTTATGAGAGTCATTTTGAACATTTGATTTTAGATTTAACTTTCATCTTTGCGGGGCCGGCACAGTGGCAAGCACTGCTGCCTCACGGCGCTGAGGACCTGGGTTCGACCCAGGTGTTTTCGGGTCACTGTCCGTTTGGAGTTTGCACGCTCACCCCGTGGGTCTCATTCGCACCACCCAAAGATATACAGGGTAGGAAGATTGGCCACACTAAATTGCCCCTTTATTGGGGAAAAAAACTGGGAACACTAAATTTATTTTTTAAATTTAACTAAGAAAAAAAAACTCTTTCATCTCTACAGTCTAATGTAGCTTTAGACAAACACCTGATGTATCCATTCCACTTCAGATGAATCAAATGCATGCTTGCTGTTTTGCCATTTTTATATATAGAAAGAGCAATTGTTTCCATAGTTCAGAGAAACCTCCCGCCAATAGACAATTCGGAGTCACCTTTTTAAGCTAAAACTGACCTGAGGATCTACTTTGAACAAGTAGAAGCTAAACCTTCAAAGGTACATAAACTACCTGCCATGATCTACTCTATGGCAGAGTAAAATGATGTGGAACATTCGTTAGTGGTGTATGATGAGGAATTCAATTAAATCTGCTCAGAATGTGGATTGCTCTACTAAATTCTATGTCAGCCTCGCAAGAGGATCCTCCTCAGAACTATATTATTTCCCACACCAACCACCCCTTGTGATTTTGGTGACAGTGCTTTTTTATTCCTGTTGAGATGCTTCTGTTAGGAACTGGTTGAGAATTTTCAAACATGACTTTTCAGGCATCAAAGGGAAATATTAAATTTTAATCCCATTAGTTTGGGCTGAGAGGTCCCAGAAATAAATGCCTTTCTGATGTGCCTATGAGTTCTTAAGCCCATTCCATTGCTGTATTTTAATGGTAAATTAAAAATACATCCAAAATACTAAGTGATAATGTAAACATTCAAATATGTATATTATGCTTGAAGGGAAGACATCCAAGCCCTAGATGCTACCTCTCATTTTAATCTGCAAGTTCCTTGTTCCTCTACAAACAAGTGGTATTTGGGGCCTCACGGTAGCATGGTGGTTAGCATCAATGCTTCACAGCTCCAGGGTCCCAGGTTCGATTCCCGGCTGGGTCACTGTCTGTGTGGAGTCTGCACGTCCTCCCCGTGTGTGCGTGGGTTTCCTCCGGGTGCTCCGGTTTCCTCCCACAGTCCAAAGATGTGCGGGTTAGGTGGATTGGCCATGCTAAATTGCCCGTAGTGTAAGGTTAATGGGGGGTTTGTTGGGTTACGGGTATACGGGTTACGTGGGTTTAAGTAGGGTGATCATTGCTCGGCACAACATCGAGGGCCGAAGGGCCTGTTCTGTGCTGTACTGTTCTATTCTAATTCTATAAACATATATTTGAATGTTTCTTCCATTTTGGTTGAAAGTTTGAAAAAACAAGTACTTTAATATGTTCACAAATTGGATGCCTCGTAGTTCATTGTATGCTGGTTGTGTTTTGGTCATGAGAGACAATTAAATTCGCAAGATTACAGAAGTACCCTGAGACAATGATTTGTATAATTTGGCATCAATAAATTATTGCTCAGTAGAGTTGAATCCTAGGTGCAATTGATTGGAAGTGAGAAAGCTGTCCAGAAAATCCGGACCATATTTAAGTTGAATTCAGTTTAATTAAACATTTTGTTGCGTTGTTCAGCAATTATTTCAGTTGTATAATTTGTTTTGCTGTCTGTCTAAGATTTTATTTCCATTGTGAGGCTCACTGAGCACTACCATCGAAGTAGTAGAATAAATTGTTTCTTCTTTTGTGATGCTCGTTATTTGGACTCTCATTTGAGGAACAACCCAAATTCTTAACCCTTTTACATTGCAGAATTGTACCAAGAGAATCAAAAAATTATTTTTTAACAGTAGTTAATCTACCACTGCAGAGAAGTCTCAAATTCTCAGAAAAGCAGAAGTGACATATTTGTTAAGTCGGGTCTGCCATCCAGATTGCAGGGTTCTTCGTCCATGGAAGCCAACTGGTAATTCATGGTTTGACATCATGAGAAGTATAGTTCCTGTGTGATTGAGCCAAGTTTTAAACAATTTCTGGGAGTTGGTTGGATCACAATCTCTGCAGTAATTTCAGTAAGCTGTACTTGTTTATAATTGAAAGCAGGAATACCCATCTACACTCTGAGAAACCATCAATTTCCAACTCAACATACTTTAGCGGGTGCATGCGATGCTTTGTAGGGTTGGGTTTTTTGTTTGAATCCTAGCCAGATATGATAAACATGGTGATTCTATTGCCAATTCGGATTTTAACTATCAATAGGTATGATGCAACCTATTGTAGTCAATTGGTTTAACTTAAATTTCACCCCATTCCAGTAAAAAAAAAAGTGGGTTTTTTTGTATTTAGTATGCAGATGTTTTTCCCTAGAAAATGTTCTGGTTCATGATTTTGCACAGGTGTTGTTACTTCGAATGTTGCCCACAGAATATATTGTTAAACTTTATGTTCTATTCTCTCCCTCTCATTAAGTGCTAGTTATTTTTTTGATCGCCGCTCACTTGTACTTGGATAATTGCATCCATCGCTATTTAGAGCTATTAAAATTAACTGATTTATTTTTGGTCTTTGTCTCTTGAGTTGAATATTTGAAGCTCAAATAGTAAGTGCAGGTGATCTTATCACGGGATCACTTTGGGAGCAAATGCAGGGGTGACAAATGAATTTGTGACGCAATGCTGCATGTTTTAGTTGTTATATAGTTGTTTTAGTTTTCCTCACGATCAGGGTAGCAATGCTTCCAATCCCGTTCTGTAAGTCTAAGAAGTGCTCTTGTTTATAACAAAAATATTGAAAATATCAACAAAGAAAAGCTGCAACTTGAATTTCATTTTTAACTGAATGTTATGGTCGCTGTCGACTTGAAGCAAAAATTTAATTATGGATAGTACGGCAGGTAAAATATTAACAAGTAAAATATTTCTGTGCCATCACCAGTAGGTCTGGGGAATATCTGGAACTTGAAATTAGATCAGGATTTTAGGATAACAGTTTGTAAAAACTATTTTGAAGATGGTATGACTCCAAAATGTCAGCTGTGTGTTCTCTCTACAGAAATTATTTGAACCACATTTTCAGCTTAATTTCTGTATATCCTTTCGAGTGTCTCAGAAAATAGATGTGGTGTAAATGATATTTCCCTAATTTTCTCACTTGCATCCTGTTTTTCTCTCTCTCTCTCTCTCTCTGTCACCCTGCAATTCTCCATTCTCCTTATCTTGCTTTCTCACTCTCCCCTCTGCCTCCCTCCACTTTTTTTTCTCTCCGCTCTTTTGCATTTATCTCTTTTCTGCACCCTTTGTCACCCTGGTTCTTACTCTCTTGTCCCCAACCATACTCTAACTTCCTCTTCACCCCCCAACTCCTCCCCAACCATAGTCTTATCTTCCTCTTCTCTCCCCCCCCCCCCCCCCCCCCCCCCCCAAACTCCTCCTTTGCACTCTCTTCTTCTTAGTGAGAGGAATACATTTGAGTGAGGTGTTTAAAAGAGATTGGAAGGTGCCAGAGGGGTACAGTGGGTGGAAAAAAGAGGGAGGGAAAACATAGGAAGATCTTGCGTTTATAGAGAACCTTTACAGCCAATAGGGAACTGTTGGAACATAGGATATACAACAGATAATTTACCCACAGTATAGGACATACAACAGATAATTTACTCACAGTATAGGACATACAACAGATAATTTACTCACAGTATAGGACATACAACAGATAATTTACTCACAGTATAGGACATACAACAGATAATTTACCCACAGTATAGGACATACAACAGAGAATTTACTCACGGTATAGGACATACAACAGATAATTTACTCACAGTATAGGACATACAACAGATAATTTACTCACAGTATAGGACATACAACAGATAATTTATTCACAGTATAGGACATACAACAGCTAATTAACTCACAGTAAGGTTGCACAGTTAACAATATGATGGTGTGCAGTTTGGCGTTAGATGAGGGATAAAGGTTGGTAAGGTCATGAGGAGAACTCCCCTGCTCCTCTTTAAAATAGTGCTATGGGATTTTCTCCATCCATCCGTGAGGGCTATTAATCTTTCAAAGCTTCCTGACACAATCTTTGCCCTCCAACATTTCAGGTTGCACCTCCTTAATGTCAGATAACTGCCCCATTGGAAACATCATTGCACAACAATTCATACTGGAAGTAATAACTTTGTATCCTGGAGGCTGTAAGCAACTATAAATTGGGACTAAATATGATTTGCAGATGCAAGAGGAAATGTTGTGACTGCTGGAGATAAAATATACGTAGGATATGCTAACAAACCATTAGGCCTGAAAGAGAAATTAATGGTTGACATTACAGTTTTTGATGAAAGAACCACTTAAAAAATTTAACATCTTTTTCTCTGGTTTCTGTAAACGTCTTTTTTTATTTTCACAAGCTGACCTTCAGCATTGTGTAAACAGTATATCAAACAGTCAAGTATTGACAGATTAAATTTGTATGCTAATCTGTGATTCCAGTTGAACTTTAATTGTAATTTAATGTTAATATAATTTATGGTACATGGTGTTAAGTGGCAACAGTCTAACAAATGGATGTTCTTTGTGCATAAAATACACACACCATGTGCTACATTTGTTTTGGATCGTGGTCACTTATAATCCATGGAGAGTAGCGATGTTAGATTGGAACCAATTAACACTATTGAAGGCAATTGTCTCGTTCTGAATAGTTTAGAATTCATTATATGTGTTATCCTAGTCTCGCAGCGTAGACAAGCAGCACGCAGTAATCAACTATGATACAACTACAGATGAGCACCGGGTAAAGGACCTTGGAAGTCTGAATGGGGTATGTAGACAAACAATAAAGCTACTGTTTTACTGTACACATTTTCACGTTAATACAGTTCACTGGGCTAGAAAAAGAAAACATTTCATTTGGCTAGATTGGATTTTGTACCACAATAGACATATGCTGTTAATTCAGAAAGTGCTATGTTAAAATTCAAACATTTTAATTTGTAAAAGGATTTTTAAAAGAATGGAAATATAAAGCTTGTTCTTTACATCATTGTTTATTTTGATTAACTGAACAGAGTGGAAGTGACTTGACTTTTCTTTTGAATTTAAAAACCTCCAATGCATTGGAGATGGGCAGCATAGTGGTTAGCACTGTTACTTCACAAGGTCAGGGACCCGGGTTCGATTCCCGGCTTGGGTCACTGTCTGCGCGGAGTCTGCATGTTCTCCCCGTGTCTGCGTGAGTTTTCTCCGGGTGCTCCAGTTTCCTCCCAAAGATGTGCGAGTTAGGTGGGTTGGTCACACTAAATTGTAGTGTCCTAAATTTAGGTCGGGTTGCTGTGTTATGGGGTGGAGGTGTGGGCTTGAGTGGGGTGCTCTTTCAGGGTCCGGTGTAGGCTCGATGGGCCAAATGGCTTCCTTCTGCACTGTAGATTCTATGATTCATTTCAAGTTTTCTATCTGCTTTTCTCTTCCTGCAGACATTTGTGAGTGATGTAAGGATTCCTGACCAGGTGTACATAACACTAAAAGTAAACGACACCATTCGCTTTGGATATGATATCCTTTCATTTTAATCTCATTGATCAATTTAAAGCGTTTGCTGTGTTTATAATTATTTTGTGCCCTTTTAATGTTTTATTAATCTATCCCTTCCCATGATGGAAGAGAAACTTGTGGAAACTATGTAAAATACCATTTACTGGAGAAAAACTTCACTATTTTTGCATTAGATATTATTCTTTAGTTTATAACATGGAATATATTGGTTGCTGCATTATTTTTGGATCCTTCGAGGATATTCTATAGTGGGCAGCACGGTAGCATAGTGGTCAGCATAAATGCTTCACAGCTCCAGGGTCCCAGGTTCGATTCCCGGCTGGGTCACTGTCTGTGCGGAGTCTGCACGTCCTCCCCGTGTGTGAATGGGTTTCCTCCGGGTGCTCCAGTTTCCTCCCACAGTCCAAAGATGTGCGGGTTAGGTGGATTGGCCATGCTAAATTGCCCGTTGTGTCCTAAAAAGTAAGGTTAAGGGGGGTTGTTGGGTTACGGGTATAGGGTGGATACTTGGGTTTGAGTAGGGTGATCATTGCTCGGCACAACATTGAGGGCCGAAGGGCCTGTTCTGTGCTGTACTGTTCTATGTTCTATGTCTATTCTTGTATTCAGTTGCAAATCTGAATTTGTTTTACTTGTTTGTGTGCTGTGCTTATTGATCCCTTTTTCATTATCTTATTAAACATATTGCAGTTTGACATTCTGCAAGTGCCATGTAATTACACATCTGACAAGGAAATCTCAGAATAGAGTACGTTGCCAATGGACTCCTATTTGTTTATTGTACTGTTAATGCACTTCACTCCAGGTTGTTTCTGTTGGTTTGTTTTGCAATGTCAGCTCCATAATTACGTCATTGCAGCTATGGAACAAAGCTTGTTTCTGCCATGAGATCAGGAGAACCTCTAAGGAAATTCTATCCTCACATAGGGCAGCACGGTAGCACAGTGGTCAGCACAGTTGCTTCACAGCTCCCGGGTCCCATGTTCGATTCCCGGCTTTGGTCACTGTCTGTGCGGAATTTGCACGTTCTCCTTGTGTCTGGGTGGGTTTTCTCCGGGTGCTCCGGTTTCCTCCCACAGTCCAAAGATGTGTAGGTTAGGTGGATTGGCCATCATAAATTGCCCGTATGTCCAAAATGTTTAAGTGGGGTTACTGGGTTAAGGGGATGGGGTGGAGGTGTGAGCTTAAGTGGGGTGCTCTTTCCAAAGACCGGTGCAGACTCGATGGGCTGAATGGCCTCCTTCTGCACTGTAATATCTATGGGAACTAAAGGGGAAATGTGCTCTTGTTAAGTTTTGATCACAAATGCATTGTCTGGACCACCGGTGGGGGTCAAGGAGGGAGCAGTCGCACATTTGGTGGCTCCTGCTCAAGGCGGGCTTTATTAGTTTTTTTCCTCTGTATTTGAGTGCAGGGGAAGGTTTTCGTCCTCTGGCGTGGCTGATTTCCTCCGGATCCACTGACTAGGAGTGGGGGAAGAAGGAAAGAGCTGCTGGAGCAGGAGAGTCTTCGTGGTGCACCACAGGATAAGACGGCGGAGGGTAAGGGATCTGCTCTGCCCGACCAGTGATCAACGGAGCAGTTAATTGAGTTCCTCAATGACAAGTTTTGCCAACAGAGGAAAGAGGCCCTGGAAGACCTCGCAAAGGTGGTAGAGCCAATGAAAGCAGGGATCAAGAGAGTGGAGCAGAGGCTGGAGGCCCAGGGCTGGACGATTCAGAAAGTGGAGGAGGCGGTGGGGAGCACGAGGAGTAGTTGGCCTCGTTGGTGGCTGAGATGAGAGTGATGCGGGAGACCCAGAAGAGGCTGAATGAGAAAGTGGAGTATCTGAAAAGTCGCTCCAGAAGGTAAAACCTCAGGATTGTTGGGATGCCCGAAGGCACCAAAGGTGCGGAGGCTGGTGTGTACATGGCTAAGATGCTGGAGAAACGAATGGGGCAGGGGCCCTTTGACCGGTCCCTGGGTCGACTGAGCGCACAGGGTGCTGATGAGGAGGCCACAGGCGGGTGAGCCGCTGAGGCCGATGGTTGTGCGGCTGCAACCTTTCTGCTCAAGGAGAAGATTCTTCGATGGGCGAGGCAGACCAGGGAATGTACCTGGGAAGGATGCAAACTGCGGGTGTACCATGACCTGGGAGCAGAACTGGCAAAGAGGAGGGCTGGGTTCAATTGGATCAAGGCTGCCCTCTTTAAAAAGGAGTATTGTACCTGGCCCACCTGTGTGGTGACTTTCCAGATGTGCGAGTACTATTTCGGCACGCCAGAGGAAGCGATGGAGTTGGTAAGACAATGGACTGGAAGGAGAGTGAGGACATTGACCTTTGGAGGAGTCTGTGTGTTCTTTAATGTTTTGGATGGTGAGTAGTTTGGAGGGCAGGTTTTTCATAGGGGAGCAGCGATGGTGAGTGCACCTTTTGTTACTCTTTAGGTGGCCACAGTGGATTGTTGGTCGAAGAGGAGATGTGTGAGCAGGTGAGGGCTGCCATTCAGGGATACGGAGGAGGTCACAGCTGCCACGTTGTGGGAGGCGCTCAAGGCAGTGGTTGTGAGGAGTTTTATTTTTTGTGCACAGGGAGAGAGAGTAGGCCGATACGCCAAGGCTGGTAGATATGAGGGTAGGCAGGTGGCGTTCTGAGTCCGCGGAGGCAGAGCTGTTGAAGGAGAGGCAGAGGCTCCAGATGGAGTTTGGGCTACGGGGATGCGGTGGGGCAGTTACAGAGGGGTTGTATATGAGTATGGAGAGAAAGAGAGCAGGATGTTGGCCCATCCGTTGTGGGGAGGCGGTGGTATAGTGGTATTGTCACTGGACTAGTAATCCAGAGTCCGGGTAAAGCTCTGGGGTCCAGGGTTCGAATCCCCCCATGGCAGGTGGTGAAATTTGAATTGAATAAAAATCTGGAATTAAAATCCCAATGATGACCATGCTGATTATCGTAATAACCCATCTGGTTTACTAATATCCTTCAGGGAAGGAAATCTGCCATCCTTACCCGGTCTGGCCTACGTCTGACTCCAGACCCACACAACGATGCTCCCCACTGAAATAGCCTAGCAAGCCACTTAGTTCAAGGGCAATTAGGGATGGGCAACAAATGCTGGCTTAGCCAGCAATGGCCACATCCCAAGAATGGATCCAAAAAAAAGTTGAGGAAACAAGAGGTGGCGAGGGAGATTGGCAGAATGACGGATGATAAGGAAAAGGTGGTGATGGATCCAGAGAGGGTGAATGGTGTGTTTGAGGCATTCTAGAGAAGGCTATACGGGTTTGAGCCCTGGGCGGAGCTGGTTCAGAACTGGGGCCCCATTTCGGTTTTGGGAGGTGATGGACAGTATGGGGGTGATGCTAACTGGGAAGGCCCTGGGGCCGGACAGGTTCCAAGTGGAGTATTATAAAAAGTTTGGGGTAGACCTGGGGCCACTGCTGGTGAGGGCTTATAATGAGGCACGGGGGAAATCCCCCCTACATTGTCACAGGCTTCCATCTCCCTGATATTAAATAAGGATAAGGACCCGGAGCAGTGCAGGTCATACCACCTGATATTATTACCGAATGTAGACGCCAAGCTGTTGGCCTCGCAAATTGGGGATTGTGTCCCGGGGGTGATAGACGAGGATCAAACTGGTTGTGTGAAGGGGAGGTAGTTGACGGCGAGCGTGAGGAAGCTGCTTAATGTAATAGCGATGCCTCTGAAGGGGGAGGCGGTGCATGGCCGCGGAGAAGATGTTTAACTGGGTGGAGTGGGAGTATCTGCTGGAGGTGTCATCGAGCGCAGGGACTCATTGTATGCGGACGACCTGTTGCTGTATATTTCAGACCCGTTGGGCAGTATCGGGGATATCATGGAGATTTTAGAGGAATTGGCCGGCTTTCATGGTAAAAGTTGAATATGGGAATGAGCGAGATGTTCCCGATTGAGACTAGAGAGCAGGCCAGGAAGTTAGGGAAATTGGCATTCAGGGTGGTGGGGGCGAGCTTTAGATACTTTGGTATCCAGGGAGCTGGGCGCAGCTGCACAAGTTGAACCTGGCTCGGCTGGTGGAGCAGATGAAAGTGGATTTCAACAAAGTGGTGTCAAGAAGTTTGCTGTCTCTGGCAGGGCGGGTGCAGACAGTAAAAATGACGGTGCTGCAAGATTTCTGCTTGTGTTTCAGAATCTCCCAATCTTCATCCCAAAGTCGTTTTTAAGAAGGTTAATGCACTGATCTCTGGGCTTGTCTGGGCGGGGAAGACCCTGCGGGTTAGGAGGTAGTTTCTGCAGCAGGGGGAGGGAGCTGGCGCTGCCGAACATAATGAACTACTATTGGGTGGCAAATATTTTTATGGTTAAGAAATGGGCTGTGGGGGAGGGGTTGGCATGGGGTCAGATGGAGGCGGCATCCTGTAGGGGAACAAGTTTGTGGGCTTTGTTGTTAGCGCCTCTGTCGTTCTCGCCTGCCAGGTACTCTATGAGCCCAGTGGTGGTGTCGGCCCTAAGAGAGTGGGGGCCGTGGAGGCAGCATTTTGGACTAGAGGGGACTCTGTGGGCACTGATCTGCGATAACCATCGGTTTGCGCTGGAAGTGGGTGGGTGGGTGGGGGTTGGGGTTGGATGCAAGGTTTCAGGGGTGGCGGCAAGCAGGGATCGAGCGATTTGGTGATCTGTTCAGAGGGGGCAAATTTGGGAGGTAGGAGGATCTGGAGGAAGAATAAGAGTTGCCGAGGGGGAAGGGTTTTTAGGTATCCGCAGGTCTGGAATTTTGTAAGGAGAGGTGCTGTCTTTTCCTGGGCTGCTGCCCCTGGGGTTGCAAGACACGGTGCTATTGAGGGACGGTATAGGAGAGAGGGAGGTGTCGAGGGGTTGATGGAGTGTGAAATAGCCCTGGTAGGGGACATAAAGCACAAGTGGGAGGAGGAGCTGAGAGGGGAAGTGGGGACCAAGACGTGGGCAGACGCCCTGTAGAGGGTGAACACGTAATCGCCATGTGTGAGGTTAAGCTTCATCCAGTTCAAGGTGGTAAATGGGGTGAATATGACGGTAGCAAGGAAGGGTAGGTTCTTTGATGGGTTGGGAATAGGTGTGGACGGTGCATTGGGGGGGGGGGGGGCACGTGCACGTGAATCACATCCACATGTTGTGGCCGTGTCCAAGGTTGAAGGGGTTCTGTCAGGGGTTAGCAGACGTAATGTCTGAGGTGCTGGGGGTGCAGGTGGTCCCAAGTCCAGAGGTAGAGATATTCAGGGTGTCGAAAGACCCGGGTGTCCAGGGAGTGAGAGTGTCTGATGTTTTTAGCCTTTGCCTCCCTGATAGCTCAGAGAGGATTTTACTTGGATGGAGGGACTTGGAGCCGCCGAAAGCGGGGGGTGTGAGTGAGTGAGTGACCTGGCAGGATTCCTGAGGCTGGAGAAAGTCAAGTTCGTCTTGACAGTGCTAGTGGATGGATTCACTCGAGAGGTGGAAGCAGTTTAGTGATTTATTTGAGGAGGTTTGAAGGGTCAGCAGGTAAGGGGGTTAAATGGGGAAGGCTAGAGATGAGGAGAGAGTGGTATTGAGAGAGCAGTGGGGGGTGGGTTGTTTTATAATGTTGTTTGGTTGTCCTTTTACATTGTTTATATGAAAATGCCTTGAATAAAATTATTTTAAACTTTAAAAAAAAAATAATGCATTTTTTGACTTTTAAAAAACAGCCTTGAGCACCAACATACATGAAATTGTCAATCTAGCGCTTGGTTGTGATATAAAATGCAAATAAATTGTATAATGAGAGGGGTGGAATGCAAATCAAGAGATTAGATAGGCCTTGTGCAAGGTATTGGTCAGACTCTATGGAACACTGCTTGACAGATATTTAAATATCAAAGCCCTATGTTTATGAGAAGCTTGGGAGATTTGTGTCTTTTGAAAGACTTGAGGTGAACTGAGTTTGATGGGAAACAACAAAGTTCATCCAGGAAAATTGCACTCTATGCGGAAGGGCTCATTTACTCATTTTATAAATGTTAGTGACAATTTAAGAGATTAGAGGTTTGCTGGGGCAGCAGGGTAGTACTGAAAACCGCCATTCATCTTATTAAAATGTGTGTCTGTGAGGTACCAGTTTTCGACCTAAATGAATGATTTATGTGGCTTCAGGAAGCAATAATGGAAATGTCTTTTGTGTGACTGGCCTCTGGCGTTGTTGGATAGTCTTTGTTCACAGGAAAGTAACAAAAACCCAGATATAATAATATATTTGAATGAATACTTTTTCAACAGTAGCCTTATCTGAATTATACTGTAATATAGTGTTCCAGAGTGCAATCTCAGTTTAAATTGCGTTCAAGTAAAATAAATTCTATGATTCAATTCTATGCAATAGTGTATTTTTGGGGATTTGTGTTTGAACTGATTTGCACACTTACTTTTGCAGATAGATATTGCTGATGTCTTTCGGTGTCTCATGAAGGAATGTGAAATGATTTGGGATAATGAAATATCTGAAATTTACTATTTGGTTTACAACTCCCGTCAACAAAGGTGTTTGTGTGTGTGTGATGCGCCAACATTTTGAATTACGTTTCTGAGAAATTACTTTCATCTAAGAAGAACATTCTGTTGGAATATCATATTTTTTTGATCTCTGGAAAATTTTAATGCTTCAAGTATAGTTTAACGGTGGAAATGAGCAAGATATCCTATGGCATTATTTTTTTCCCCTCTCTCAGCCGATTCTCCTTTTCTTGTATTTCTCTGTCTCTGTATTTTTGTTTTTAGCCTATTTCTTTCTCTGTTTTTCATTCTGTTTCTTATGTTTTTCTTTCATTGGCTAAAGAAATGAAATAGAGATGCTGGCGTTGGACTGGGGTGAGCACAGTAAGAAGTCTTACAACACCAGGTTAAAGCCCAACAGGTTTGTTTCAAACACTAGCTTTCGGAGCACTGCTCCTTCCTCCTGCACCTGAGGAAGGAGCAGTGCTCCGAAAGCTAATGTTTGAAACAAACCTGTTGGACTTTAACCTGGTGTTGTAAGACTTCTTAAAGAAATGAACTATTAAGCTGATTTGACGTTTGTTTGGCCTCGGGTGACACTGACGTCGCTGTGCCATTGTCATATCGATGTGTGACACAAATGTAATGCGATGCCAATGGTGACTGTAACTGTCTTATTAACACTGTCCACTGCCAACTGCTCTGTTGCAGGAATTTCAGGCTCGTTATCTCTTTCTTTCCCTGTACGAGGGTGACAAGGATTGGGAGGCTGTCAGTCTTCTAAAATATCATATGCTTGGTTGGGAGACTGGTTGTATCCATATCTGGGATATATCTTTCAATGTAATCCATATTTAATTCACCCAGAAGGGATCCCAGATTTGGAGTGTTTGTATAAATAGTTCCTGGCTGCTAGGAGCCAAATTTTAATCCGTTTGATTTTTAATTAAGCCTGTTTTTGAAAAGCTCTCCTTATTTTGCTTTCTTAACAAAATATTCAAATTCCAACATGTATATATTGGAAAAAAGTGTACACACAGTTCCTGAAGAGGCCCTAAAGGTAAGTGCAGCTTGGCTATCATCAATTTAAAGCAAGTTGGGGGGGGGAGGGGGGGGGGGATAAAAGCTACCTCACCCCGTGTTTCTGTTCTGCATTGTCAGCATGAGAAATACACCAGTCAGTTTCAAATACAGACGAAAGCAGAAGATAAGAAGATAGAACCATCCGATATGGCTCTTGACCAATCAAGTATACAATTGGAGTCGTCCAGAGCAAGTCTTGTAAATGTTGAAAAGAAAGGAGCTCCAGGTATCTATTACGCTTTGATAATCTATTGTGACAGTTGGTCTGTGTCACTTTCCCTTTATTTAATGGTTATTAGGAGGAATAGAATCCAGAGAATTAATACTAAATCTGTTGTATTAACTACACTGGCTGCAACAATCCGTCTCTAGCGCGCTGAGAATGATATCTGCTTTTGTCAGTGGGCAATCTCATTTTATGTGCCAAAATTTACCTGCAGTGCCTGTTATGTCTGTAGATGGAATTGTGATTATTATTTACGTTAAAGGACCTGTCAGTAGTTACACAACCAGTGCTGGAGCTGCGGTTTGATCCTCAAAGTTAACATGTGCCAGCGTGCGGCTCACTACCCATTCACTGGGTGGCAGTGCAGGTTACATCTTTATATAAAATTCTTAAATGGCTTTAGGAATGCTGTCTTTTTAAACCTCCTATGCATCCTAAAAAAGCTGCCAGTATGTAATACACTGTACACCCTTAACTCTACATTCCACAGGTCACTGAAAGGGGCAACAAAGGTGGAGAAGGTAGTCAAGAAGGCATATGGCATGCTTGCCTTCATTGGCCAGGGCATTGAGTATAAAAATTGGCAAGTCCTGTTGCAGCTGTATGGAACCTTAGTTAGGCCACACTTGGAGTGTAGTGTTCAATTCTGGTCACCACACTACCAGAATGATGTGGAGGCTTTAGAGAGGGTGCAGAAGAGATTTACCAGGATGTTGCCTGGTATAGAGGACATTAGCTAAGAGGAGAGGTTGAATAAACTTGGTTTGTTCTCACTGGAATGAAGGAGGTTGAGGGGCGATCTGATAGAGGTCTACATAATTATGAGGGGCATAGACAGAGTGGATAGTCCGAGACTTTTTCCCAGGGTAGAGGTGTCAATTAATTGGGGCATAGGTTTAAGGTGCGAAGGGCAAGGTTTAGAGGAGATGTGCGACGCAAGTTTTTTTGCACCGAGGGTAGTGGGTGGCTGTAACTCGCTGCCGGAGGAGGTGTTGGAAGCAGTGACGATAGTGACGTTTAAGGGTTATCTTGACAAATACATGAATAGGATGGGAATAGGGTGATACAGACCCCGGAAGTGCAGAAGATTTTAGTTTAGACAGGCAGGATGGTTGGTGCAGGCTTGGAGGGCCGAAGAGCCTGTTCCTGTGTTGTACCTTTTTGTTCTTGAAGCCTCCTGAGAGGTTTCTCTGCTGCAGAAACCACAGATGCTCTCCTTTAATGCAGCATCAAATCCGGTGCCTGAATCTAGAGTTTAGAATTCTGGGTCAGAGAAATAGGCCTTTCTTTTTCTAGAGCACAGTAATATTTTTAAAAAATAAATCTAGAGTACCCAATTAATTTTTCCCAATTAAGGGGCAATTTAGCATGTTCAATTCACCTACCTTGCACATCTTTGGGTTGTGGGGGCGAAACCCCCGCAAATACGGGGAGAATGTGCAAACTCCACACGGACATGAACCCAGAGCCGGGATCGAACCTGGGACCTCGGCGCCGTGAGACTACAGTGCTACCCCTGCGCCACCGTGCTGCCCTTGAGTACAGTAAAATGGGAGCCTCTCCCACTTTGGATCTCCTTTCAAACTCATCGCCCTTCCCTTCCCAGCTGCTGAGCACATTCATCAGTTAAATACAGCCTGGCTAATTTCCCCCAACCGCATTGGCAATAAATACTGCTGGGCTGAGCTTGTCCCCACCCCCTTTTCATTCTGTTGCCTTGAACTTTCACAAGTATTACATTAAAATGGAGTAATGATGGAACGAAAACTCTTCAGTCATGAAGAAAGAATCTTTGTACTTGTGCATTTGTTTTTAAGTTGCAGTTGTAATTTTGCTGCAACCGTCATGTACAAATCTTATACTTTAACAGATCTTGTACATGCTAATGCAATACAAACGGGGCAAATGTGACACTCCGGAAGCCAACACAGAATACAGAATCACTTCAACTGGAGACAATTTTGTAACATAAAAGGGTACAAGCAAAGATCCTGTTAACAGACTAAGCACTGCATTATGTGTCTCCATGCAGTATATGATAGCCCATTTGTACTGCAGCTGTATTTAGATGGGAGAGAACATTTTATTCTAACCACAGACAGACCGAGCTCTTGGCTCAGCTGCACATGCCAGCTTTCCAATTTTAACATTGGCTTTCCCCAATGTCAGGAAACAATGGGCAGAATGATGGGGCATGGTCCACACATGTCCTGCTGCCATCGGCACTGAATCAATTCCACAGTATGAACAAAAACTGCGCCATGAGGTAGCCATAAGCTTCCTTTTGTTTTATTTGCTTCTTTGGATGTTTTCCCATCTGGTGTTTAAGCAGAGATTCAGAAATTGCTGCTCTGTCTTGACCTTCTGTTTGGAAAGACTCACTTTGTTGAAAAAGGCAAACACTTGTGTCGATAATTTCATTGCATTTTTGTTGTCCAAAGGCATCCATTCACTCTTATTTTGAATGATAAATTTGGTTAAATGCCACATTTGCATCCCAATTAATTTATTGATTGCTTGCATATAGTAACTAAAGGGTACAAAATTCTTGTTAAAACCGACAAGTTAGCGTTAAAAAGAGCAACACAATGGTTAGCACAGCTGCCTCATGACGCCTGGAACCCAGGTTCGATTCCGACCTCGGGTGACTGTCGGTGTGGATTTTGCATATTTTTCCCGTGTCTGCATGGGTTTCCTCCAGGTGCTCTGGTTTCCTCCCACAGTCCAAAGATGTGCAGGTTAGGTGGATTGGCCATGCTAAGTTGCCCGTTAGGATGGGGTTGCAGGAATAAGGCGGGGGTTTTCGCCGAGGTGTGATGGTCCCTTGAAGGGCCGGTGTAGACCAGATGTGCCAAATGGCCTCTTTCTGCACTGTAAGGATTCTATGATTCTAAATTTTGTATGTAATATTTACACAATTAAAATTAATGGAAAATCCTCCTTGCTCTTTTCAAATCTGATATTGTATCTGGGTACCTGTCACTATTTTTAACATTTGATTTGGATAACCTTTACACTGAAAGTAGTAATTGCCATTTGATCTTCGATTGAAAGGAATGTCTGGTTCCTAAATACATTGATCTATTCACTGTCAGCATTGCAAAGGGTGCACTTGAAATAAAATGTGTACGCGTAAATAGTTGGAAAAGCAGTTCAGACAGCTTAATTATCCTGGGGTTTATAATGACCTTTACTACTGTAATACTGCAATACACATTATATGTTTACAATTTAAAGGCATCTCTGTTACAGGTTTTCATTTTACATCTAGGAGTGTGATTTGGAGTTACTGATCTAGGCATCCTGACAAAAAAATAGTTTAGCTTTCTCCTACAAAAGCAATCCATTTAACACTGAGACAATAAATTTAACAAAAAATTTTGGCCGTGTGCTAATTTTACTACTTTTAACTCTTGGGTCGTATTCTCCCTTTTAGGTTTTAGACTATTTAAAAATAATTATGAATTCAATTTAATAGCTGTCTATTATAAATATGAAATAATTAGGACTAAATATTGCTGTAGAGTTGCCTTCACTTTTTGTTTTCTTGCCTCCCATAAAGTTGTTGGCTACTTCTCAACATGTCACACACTAGAGTAAATCACTGCAGATATTGGAAACCTGAAATCAAAACCGAAAATGCTGGAAAATACTCACTTATGTCGAGAGACCTGGAGTTAATGTTTCGGGTTTCATCAGACTTGATGTCATCTTAGGAAAAACTGTAGCAAATTTGGCATTGCGGAATAAAAATTTCTACAAATGGATGATGCAGCCTAACCCTTGTAAAACGGATCCTGTAGGGTTAAGGAGGTGAATGTGTAGTGGTATTGTCGCCCGACTGGTGCTCCAGAGACCCAGGGTAATATTCTGGGTACTATGACACAAGATCTATTAAAGAGACCGCTAAACAAAATTGTAAGAAGGATCTCAATCAACTAGTTTGCCTTGTTTAACTCCTACTACTGTTACTAGAGTTGACTTTGACATTTGGTTGTATTTTACTCGTACAATGCTCCAGCTCTGAATAATCATTTTGGTAATTCATTTTGAAAGTCTCAGGCAGTGGCCAGGGCGACAGGTTGCTAGAATCATAGAATCTTACAGTAGAGAAAGAGGCTATTCATATTCAGCCTGTTGAGTCTATGTTGGCTCCTCGGAAGAGTAAGCAACAACCCAGTTTCCCCCCATTTTGCGACACTGTCCATTTTTCTCCTTAATTCTGCTGTTATCATGTCAACTATTTACTATGTTTCTAATTTATATAATTTACAAATTATCATTGTACCAAAATCCCATAACCTACATGCAGGTCCCTTATATACAACAAGGGAAAACAATTGTCTTAATGTTAACCCTTAGGGGAATCAGCTGCCAGCTTCTCTCCTGTCAGAGAGACATCTATTCACCACTACCTCCTATCCCTTTGCATCCACTGCAATACTTTCATCAACCCTCTGTTGCTTCATTAAAAGACTTGATTAGGTTAGTCATACACATTTTGTCTTCAGGAAATCTGTGCTAACAACCCTGACTAGGCCATGCCTCCCCAAATGAGAATTAGTTTTGCTCTCGACAGTGGTCTCCAGTAGTTTTCCTATCACTGGCTTGTAGTTCAAATTTATTCATCTCCCTTTTTAAAATGGGGTGTTAGATTTGCAAATTTCTAGTATTCTGGCATAGCCAAGAAACAGGTAAAGTACTGACCATTGCCAAACAGCCTGTGCATGTAAAACTCAAAACATAATGTCCGGCGTTAGATGTAATTTGGACAACACTTGCTGAACAATCCCAACTGTGCTACGAATTACACTGAAAACCAATGAAAATTGTCAGTTGGCTTGCAGTATGGCGCCCTTATGTGTGCTTGAAGCTACATATATTCACACACATGGCCTTGTGCTTTGCAGATAGAAGGAGAACGTCCACGCATTGCACCTTTTCCAGCTAAACAAAAGCTTTAAGGAAAATCCCTTCCCTGATTCATTCTACTTGCCTTGACTAGAGTAAACCTGCCTGCTTTGAATTTGAACCAAAAGCTTATTCTCCATGGCAACGTCGCTACCAGACCAACCAGCCAGCACTCCCTTCTCCTTTACTGTTAGTTTATCTTGCTCAGCTGTCCTGATGAGCTGAAGATGAAAAGCTTTGACAAGATGTTTCTTTAGCAATCCTCAGTTTCCATCTCCCCCTGCCTCCCATCCTAACCCCCACTTATCTATGAAGGTAGATGCGAAGCACTTATTCAGTGCTTCAATCAGACTCTCTGCCTCTGCAAGAAGACATCACTATCTTTGTCCCCAAACATTCCTTTAACTATCTTTTTACGTTTCATGTTTATACAGGGTTTGCGGCCTCCCTTTTATGTTACCCTTTAATATTTTCAATACTTGCTGTTTGCCACGTTATCTCTTCTTTAAAACGTCCCCCTACAGTGTGTATTCTGACTGGATATCCACTGCAGTCAGCACCTGACATTTGTCACGGCTCTTTCTGTTTTTTGTTTGTCACCTTGGGAGCTTTGAATTCCCCATCTTTCCTCCTCGTAAGCATATGCTTTATTTTACCGAAACTGTCTCCACTTTGACATTGCTCAGTTACTGTTGTGCTGATTAATCTTGTATTTCCAGTCTACCTGTGCTAATTCTCTTCTCAAATGGCTGTTTTCGAGCTGGGTATCCTTTTCCATAATTACTTTAAACCTAAATATGTTATGATCATCATCACCCGTACATTCTGCTACTGCAACATGCTACATTTGCCCGACATAATTCCCCAGAGCTAGATCTAGCAATGTAGCCTGCCTCAAACAATACCAATCAAGAATGTTCTCCACAAAAAAAATTAGGACTTCTTTACCTCCTTGACCGTTGTTCCCCAATCTCTATAGGGTAATTGAAGTCTTCCACTTTCACTGCTCTATTATTTTTATGTTTTTCTGAAATCTGCTTATAGATTTATTGCTCTCACCTTCCTCTTTTACTATTTGGGGGTTTAATTAATAGTTCCTTTGCGTTCCTCAGTGACAACCAAGTAGATTAAATCTTTAAGCCATTTCATTTATCTTCCCTCTAGAACTATTATTATCCTTGATTGATAAATATTGTAACCCCCATGTCACACCACCTTTTTTCATCCTCTTTTCCCTATCTCTCCTGAATACATTATTGTCGCCAGAAATGTTTAGTTCCCAATCCTTCCCATAGTTTATTTTTAAAAATAAATTTAGCATAGCCAATTATTTTTATTTATTTATTTTTTGTCCAATTAAGGGGCAATCTAGCGTGGCCAATCCACCTATCCTGCACATCTTTTTGGGTTGTGGGGGCGAAACCCACGCAGACATGGGGAGAATGTGCAAACTCCACACGGAAAGTGACCCAGGGCTGGGATACGAAATCCTTCCCATAGTTACAACGGGGACCTAGTTTAAACACTCTGAGGCAAGTTGCTCCTGAAATTTATCAGCCTTCTTTGTAACACGCTTTGCTAGTCGTGGCTTTGCATTTTCCCACCTAATTCTTGCTCTTTTTGTTCTCTTCCTCTTTGTCCTTCCAATTTTCCATTTAATTTAACTTGTTTAAGTTATAGAAAAGCAAATCAATCCATCTTAAACATATGGGTATCGATAATTTCAGTGTTAGCAGAAGTAAATACAATTATTTTAGAATTCAGAATGCTGGAGTTAATGTCGTAAACACTCAAAGAAAGAATGTTTATTTTTCTCCCACAGCCTACTGGAACTAACAAAGGATCATGCTTGAGATATTAACTCACTTTCCTCCCACATTCTGCTCAACCTGCTGCAGATTTACAGCATTGAGAAAATCCACAGTGAGGTGGTGGTGCTGCAGCAGTTATGAATTCTAATAGTTTATTCAGTTTGGGAGATTTTTCTTGAGTAATGACATCAATATTAGAGAATGTTAAAGGGACACCATATTTATGCTGTGGCAGCCATGTATACCATCTACAAGATGCATTGCAGAAATTCACCAAGGCTCCTTCGCCAACACTTTTCAAACCCACAACCTCTATCACCTAAAAAGAAGAGGGCAGCGAACGTATGGGAATGTTTTTCCAGGCTTTTAGTTTACATTTGTGCAATTTGATTAAATAATGCTGATGCAAAATGTTATCCCCTGGTGTGATGACCTGATGAATTAGGAAGTGCTTTTTATGAAAGCAGCATTGCTGTGAAAGGTATCCTGTTCTCCAATTGTCACCTTGCAAATGCCGAATATCCACTTTTTTGAACGGGTGAAGGGACATCGCGTGACAATCTCCAGGCAGGAATGTTCCCTCCCAGTCGGGGAACACTTCAGCAGTCAAGGGCATTCAGCTTCTGATCTTCGGGTGAACGTTCTCCAAGGCGGTCTTCAGGACGCGCAACAACGCAGAATCGCCGTGCAGAAACTGATAGCCAAGTTCCACACGCATGAGTACGGCTTCAACGGAACCTTGGATTCATGTCTCGTTACATTCACCCCCTACCTTGGCTTGCAAAATCCCACCAACTGCCCTGGCCTGAGACAATTCACACCTCTTTAACCTATGATTATCCCCCTCTCCAAACGCACCATCTGGGCCCGTAAAGACTTAATTACCCGCAAAGACTCGCATTCAAAGTGTCATCTTGCATCATTGAATTTGTCTATAGATGTGTTTGTGGAACCCCCCTCTTCACTCACCTGAGGAAGCAGCTGCACTCCGAAAGCTAGTGATTCGAAACAAACCTGTTGGACTTTAACCTGGTGTTGTAAGACCTCTTACTGTGCCCACCCCAGACCAATGCTGGCATCTCCACATCATTAAGACTTTTGAGGAAGAGGAAAAACATAAAGATCTGTTATCACATTAACAGCATGTTTCTGAATTGTAGATTAGATAGAAAACAAAACTCAGTTGGTCAGAAAACACTTCCTCTTGCTATAGTCGTTCAGGAACAAATTATTGGGAATCTCCAAAAGAGTCGGGCTAAGATGTTTATGTCATCAAATATACGACCCGAACACTTGAATAAATCTTGTATCCCACTTTCTACAACATTTACTTCATCAATGTCATTTGCCCAACCTTTTTGTAATTGGCTTATATATTCATAAAAAATAGAGGACTAGTAAAAGACGAACCTTGTACTTTGATCTCGAGTCTACTAATTTTACTAGGTTTTGAAAGACATAAACTGCCTGGCAAATATTTCTTGAACCAGTTTAGGATATTAAATCTTTCTTGTCTTGTCCTTAGCATTAATGAGAAAAGTCAGAAACACTGAATCCTGCACTTAACAAGGTTTTGAATTGCATCTTTTGAATTGACCGATTCAATGACTAAACTGCAACTAGAATTATGTACAGAGGGTTGATGAAGGAAATTTGTGGGTAAAATAATGATGGTGGACATGGTGAGTGTCATCAAGTCCTGGGTCTGGGACGCTCTGGGTCTGGGACGCTCTCGCTCTGGGTCTGGGACGCTCTGGGTCTGGGACGCTCTCGCTTTGGGTCTGGGACGCTCTCGCTCTGGGTCTGGGACGCTCTCGCTTTGGGTCTGGGACGCTCTCGCTCTGGGTCTGGGACGCTCTCGCTCTGGGTCTGGGACGCTCTCGCTCTGGGTCTGGGACGCTCTCGCTCTGGGTCTGGGACGCTCTCGCTCTGGGTCTGGGACGCTCTCGCTCTGGGTCTGGGACGCTCTCGCTCTGGGTCTGGGACGCTCTCGCTCTGGGTCTGGGACGCTCTCGCTCTGGGTCTGGGACGCTCTCGCTCTGGGTCTGGGACGCTCTCGCTCTGGGTCTGGGACGCTCTCGCTCTGGGTCTGGGACGCTCTGGGTCTGGGACGCTCTCGCTCTGCCTCTGGGACGCTCTGGGTCTGGGACGCTCTCGCTCTGGGTCTGGGATGCTCTCGCTCTGGCTCTGGGACGCTCTGGGTCTGGGACGCTCTCGCTCTGGGTCTGGGACGCTCTCGCTCTGGGTCTGGGACGCTCTCGCTCTGGGTCTGGGACGCTCTCGCTCTGGGTCTGGGGCGCTCTCGGTCTGGGACGCTCTCGCTCTGGGTCTGGGGCGCTCTCGCTCTGGGTCTGGGACGCTCTCGCTCTGGGTCTGGGACGCTCTCGCTCTGGGTCTGGGACGCTCTCCGCTCTGGGTCTGGGACGCTCTCAGCTCTGGGTCTGGGACGCTCTCGCTCTGGGTCTGGGACGCTTTCGCTCTGGGTCTGGGACGCTCTCGCTCTGGGTCTGGGGCGCTCTCGCTCTGGGTCTGGGGCGCTCTCGCTCTGGGTCTGGGACGCTCTCGCTCTGGGTCTGGGGCGCTCTCGCTCTGGGTCTGGGGCGCTCTCGCTCTGGGTCTGGGACGCTCTGGGTCTGGGACGCTCTCGCTCTGGGTCTGGGACGCTCTCGCTCTGGGTCTGGGACGCTCTCGCTCTGGGTCTGGGACGCTCTCGCTCTGGGTCTGGGACGCTCTCGCTCTGGGTCTGGGACGCTCTCGCTCTGGGTCTGGGACGCTCTGGGTCTGGGACACACTCGTTCTGGGTCTGGGACGCTCTCGCTCTGGGTCTGGGACGCTCTCGCTCTGGGTCTGGGACGCTCTCGCTCTGGGTCTGGGACGCTCTCGCTCTGGGTCTGGGACGCTCTCGCTCTGGGTCTGGGACGCTCTCGCTCTGGGTCTGGGACGCTCTCGCTCTGGGTCTGGGACGCTCTCGCTCTGGGTCTGGGGACGCTCTCGCTCTGGGTCTGGGACGCTCTCGCTCTGGGTCTGGGACGCTCTCGCTCTGGGTCTGGACGCTCTCGCTCTGGGTCTGGGACGCTCTCGCTCTGGGTCTGGGACGCTCTCGCTCTGGGTCTGGGACGCTCTCGCTCTGGGTCTGGGACGCTCTCGCTCTGGGTCTGGGACGCTCTCGCTCTGGGTCTGGGACGCTCTCGCTCTGGGTCTGGGACGCTCTCGCTCTGGGTCTGGGACGCTCTCGCTCTGGGTCTGGGACGCTCTCGCTCTGGGTCTGGGACGCTCTCGCTCTGGGTCTGGGACGCTCTCGCTCTGGGTCTGGGACGCTCTCGCTCTGGTCTGGGACGCTCTCGCTCTGGTCTGGGACGCTCTCGCTCTGGGTCTGGGACGCTCTCGCTCTGGGTCTGGGACGCTCTCGCTCTGGGGTCTGGGACGCTCTCGCTCTGGGTCTGGGACGCTCTCGCTCTGGTCTGGGACGCTCTCGCTCTGGGTCTGGGACGCTCTCGCTCTGGGTCTGGGACGCTCTCGCTCTGGGTCTGGGACGCTCTCGCTCTGGGTCTGGGACGCTCTCGCTCTGGGTCTGGGACGCTCTCGCTCTGGGTCTGGGACGCTCTCGCTCTGGGTCTGGGACGCTCGCGCTCTGGGTCTGGGACGCTCGCGCTCTGGGTCTGGGACGCTCTCGCTCTGGGTCTGGGACGCTCTCGCTCTGGGTCTGGGACGCTCTCGCTCTGGGTCTGGGACGCTCTCGCTCTGGGTCTGGGACGCTCTGGGTCTGGGACGCTCTCTCTCTGGGTCTGGGACGCTCTCGGTCTGGGACGCTCTCGGTCTGGGACGCTCTCGCTCTGGGTCTGGGACGCTCTCGCTCTGGGTCTGGGACGCTCTCGCTCTGGGTCTGGGACGCTCTCGCTCTGGGTCTGGGACGCTCTCGCTCTGGGTCTGGGACGCTCTCGCTCTGGGTCTGGGACGCTCTCGCTCTGGGTCTGGGACGCTCTCGCTCTGGGTCTGGGACGCTCTCGCTCTGGCTCTGGGACGCTCTCGCTCTGGGTCTGGGACGCTCTCGCTCTGGGTCTGGGACGCTCTCGCTCTGGGTCTGGGACGCTCTCGCTCTGGGTCTGGGACGCTCTGGGTCTGGGACGCTCTCGGTCTGGGACGCTCTCGCTCTGGGTCTGGGACGCTCTCGCTCTGGGTCTGGGACGCTCTCGCTCTGGGTCTGGGACGCTCTCGCTCTGGGTCTGGGACGCTCTCGCTCTGGGTCTGGGACGCTCTCGCTCTGGGTCTGGGACGCTCTCGCTCTGGGTCTGGGACGCTCTCGCTCTGGGTCTGGGACGCTCTCGCTCTGGGTCTGGGACGCTCTCGCTCTGGGTCTGGGACGCTCTCGCTCTGGGTCTGGGACGCTCTCGCTCTGGGTCTGGGACGCTCTCGCTCTGGGTCTGGGACGCTCTCGCTCTGGGTCTGGGACGCTCTCGCTCTGGGTCTGGGACGCTCTCGCTCTGGGTCTGGGACGCTCTCGCTCTGGGTCTGGGGCGCTCTCGCTCTGGGTCTGGGACGCTCTGGGTCTGGGACGCTCTCGCTCTGGGTCTGGGACGCTCTCGCTCTGGGTCTGGGACGCTCTCGCTCTGGGTCTGGGACGCTCTCGCTCTGGGTCTGGGACGCTCTCGCTCTGGGTCTGGGACGCTCTCGCTCTGGGTCTGGGACGCTCTCGCTCTGGGTCTGGGACGCTCTCGCTCTGGGTCTGGGACGCTCTCGCTCTGGGTCTGGGACGCTCTCGCTCTGGGTCTGGGACGCTCTCGCTCTGGGTCTGGGACGCTCTCGCTCTGGGTCTGGGACGCTCTCGCTCTGGGTCTGGGACGCTCTCGCTCTGGGTCTGGGACGCTCTCGCTCTGGGTCTGGGACGCTCTGGGTCTGGGACGCTCTCGCTCTGGGTCTGGGACGCTCTCGCTCTGGGTCTGGGACGCTCTCGCTCTGGGTCTGGGACGCTCTCGCTCTGGGTCTGGGACGCTCTCGCTCTGGGTCTGGGACGCTCTCGCTCTGGGTCTGGGACGCTCTCGCTCTGGGTCTGGGACGCTCTCGCTCTGGGTCTGGGACGCTCTCGCTCTGGGTCTGGGACGCTCTCGCTCTGGGTCTGGGACGCTCTCGCTCTGGGTCTGGGACGCTCTCGCTCTGGGTCTGGGACGCTCTCGCTCTGGGTCTGGGACGCTCTCGCTCTGGGTCTGGGACGCTCTCGCTCTGGGTCTGGGACGCTCTCGCTCTGGGTCTGGGACGCTCTCGCTCTGGGTCTGGGACGCTCTCGCTCTGGGTCTGGGACGCTCTCGGTCTGGGACGCTCTCGCTCTGGGTCTGGGACGCTCTCGCTCTGGGTCTGGGACGCTCTCGCTCTGGGTCTGGGACGCTCTCGCTCTGGGTCTGGGACGCTCTCGCTCTGGGTCTGGGACGCTCTCGCTCTGGGTCTGGGACGCTCTCGCTCTGGGTCTGGGACGCTCTCGCTCTGGGTCTGGGACGCTCTCGCTCTGGGTCTGGGACGCTCTCGCTCTGGGTCCTGGGACGCTCTCGCTCTGGGTCTGGGACGCTCTCGGTCTGGGACGCTCTCGCTCTGGGTCTGGGACGCTCTCGCTCTGGGTCTGGGACGCTCTCGCTCTGGGTCTGGGACGTTCTCGCTCTGGGTCTGGGACGTTCTCGCTCTGGGTCTGGGACGTTCTCGCTCTGGGTCTGGGACGCTCTCGCTCTGGGTCTGGGACGCTCTCGCTCTGGGTCTGGGACGCTCTCGCTCTGGGTCTGGGACGCTCTCGCTCTGGGTCTGGGACGCTCTCGCTCTGGGTCTGGGACGCTCTCGCTCTGGGTCGGGGACGCTCTCGCTCTGGGTCTGGGACGCTCTCGGTCTGGGACGCTCTCGCTCTGGGTCTGGGACGCTCTGGGTCTGGGGCGCTCTGGCTCTGGGATGCTCTGGGTCTGGGACGCTCTCGCTCTGGGTCTGGGACGCTCTGGGTCTGGGACGCTCTCGCTCTGGGTCTGGGACGCTCTCGCTCTGGGTCTGGGACGCTCTGGCTCTGGGTCTGGGACGCTCTGGCTCTGGGTCTGGGACGCTCTGGCTCTGGGTCTGGGACGCTCTGGGTCTGGGACGCTCTGGGTCTGGGACGCTCTGGGTCTGGGACGCTCTGGGTCTGGGCGCTCTGGGTCTGGGACGCTCTGGCTCTGGGACGCTCTGGCTCTGGGACGCTCTGGCTCTGGGACGCTCTGGCTCTGGGACGCTCTGGCTCTGGGTCTGGGACGCTCTGGCTCTGGGTCTGGGACGCTCTGGCTCTGGGTCTGGGACGCTCTGGCTCTGGGTCTGGGACGCTCTGGCTCTGGGTCTGGGACGCTCTGGGTCTGGGACGCTCTGGCTCTGGGTCTGGGACGCTCTGGCTCTGGGTCTGGGACGCTCTGGCTCTGGGTCTGGGACGCTCTGGCTCTGGGTCTGGGACGCTCTGGCTCTGGGTCTGGGACGCTCTCGCTCTGGGTCTGGGACGCTCTCGCTCTGGGTCTGGGACGCTCTCGCTCTGGGTCTGGGACGCTCTCGCTCTGGGTCTGGGACGCTCTCGCTCTGGGTCTGGGACGCTCTCGCTCTGGGTCTGGGACGCTCTCGCTCTGGGTCTGGGACGCTCTCGCTCTGGGTCTGGGACGCTCTCGCTCTGGGTCTGGGACGCTCTCGCTCTGGGTCTGGGACGCTCTCGCTCTGGGTCTGGGACGCTCTCGCTCTGGGTCTGGGACGCTCTCGCTCTGGGTCTGGGACGCTCTCGCTCTGGGTCTGGGGCGCTCTGGCTCTGGGGCGCTCTGGGTCTGGGACGCTCTCGCTCTGGGTCTGGGACGCTCTCGCTCTGGGTCTGGGACGCTCTCGCTCTGGGTCTGGGACGCTCTGGGTCTGGGACGCTCTTGCTCTGGGTCTGGGACGCTCTTGCTCTGGGTCTGGGACGCTCTCGCTCTGGGTCTGGGACGCTCTCGCTCTGGGTCTGGGACGCTCTCGCTCTGGGTCTGGGACGCTCTCGCTCTGGGCCTGGGATGCTCTCGCTCTGGGTCTGGGACGCTCACACTGTTGCAAATTACTTTTGTTGTTTTAGTGTGCTGATGCTGACATTCCTTAAAGCTAAATTAGCCCAAAAATGGTGACTGGGCGGGTGTGATACTAACTCCTGTCAGTTCAAAGCAAATGTGACTTTAATATCTTTTGTTCTTTGTGTTTTAAAAAAAAACTTTATTTATGGCACAAGGAAATAGTAAAAACGACAATGTCTTCATCTGTCACTAATTAATTTTGAGTTAAAAATAGTTATTGTTTGCTCGTTTTCATAACTTCTGGTAATTTTATGCTGAGGCTGTATAGGTGGAACATAGGAACTGGAAAGCTTCAGTTCAGTGTAGAGAAACCCTTAAATTATTTTATAACAGATGTAAGTTGGAAAAATTAAAGGTCTGCAGTTTGGTTTTGGTTTAGTGTAATCTCTTATGGATTCTTGTATTGTGATCACCAAAACATTTTGCTTATGTGCTTTTGTTCATCTTTTTCTGCCTTAGACAGTGCCATATTTAGACCCACTCCTCTGTATGGCCAACCCTCGTGGTGGGGTGATGATGACATGGATAACAAAGAAGAAAGAGATGAATCCAAAAAAACAGGAGATCCCAGCAATGGTATTTGGCTACTGAAATTAACACAGATTATGACCCTTAAAAGTCCCAGCCTAAACCTTGTAAATTTCAGTTCCCTAAAATGTCATCTGATTATTGAGAATCTGTTTAGCATACATTTCAGACATGCTGTGATTGAGATCGCCTATCAATTTGAGAAGGAGGAGGAGGAGAATCAGTCAATTAACTTTAATTGCAGGGACCATGGCCTGAATTTGCATGCAGGCGGAGCTCATCTCCAAAGTGGTGGTGGAGGCCTGGATCTGGGAAGTCACGAACCCAGATTTCATAATTTTCACAGGGGAAGGAACGAAAGGCAGGCCGAACCTTGGACATCTGTAGTTCACGGAGGCAGCTGTACATGTTAAAGTACAGCTACCTGCAGTCTGATCTGAATTTCACAGTGAGGGAGTGGGAAACATGACCTGTGCACATTAGACCCGGTAGGAGAAGGTCTAATGAGTTCTTTAGCGAGGTAGGATACCTTTTTGGATATGTTTCTGGGACATCTTTGGGAGAAGTAAGGTAGCTGTTGGGGATTGTTAAAAGTATACTGAATGTGCCTATGAGGATAAACTCAGTGGAACTATGAAAGGGAACAGGTCAGCTGTCAAGGATCTAAATCCCCTGCCCGCTAAATTTTGAAAAGAAAAAATAGCTGCAGTGTTTTTCTGCCCATGGTGGGTTGGCATCGAGGGTGTAAGGGCAGAGTGGTGGATGGGGAGCATAGTTGGCATGAGTTAGCAGCAAGTTGGCATAGGGTATAAAGGGCCATGCAGGGGTGGGTGCAGGGCCACGGAGGGTATGAAGTACCATTGGGGATTGGTTGGTGAGGCATGCGATGGCATGAGTTGGATGGGACATTGGAAGTGAATGAGTGCTGGAGAGTTTATTTCTTTAGTGTCATTCTTTTCTACACAGCCGAGACAAAGTGCCGGGGCTTTTCACCAGTTTGCCTCCACCTGGCAGCCTACAATCACTTTTGGGGGCAGTGGGCATGACTCTCATAAAGCCAGGTTCCCCTAGAACAAAAATCTGAACCTCCAGGACATTTTTCCGTCAGTCGGGTTTGTGGAACCATGAATTCTTCCAGCTCTGCACACCCGACACATTCATATGTCGAAATGTTAAAAGTAGAGAAGCCAATTATCATTATTTTTAAACATGCTTGTTTAATTTTAATAAGATAAGTTATAATCCAGCAACACATCTGAGCTTATGCATATTCAGCAGACCAACAGTCAGTCACTTTCTCAAGAACTACCTGTCAGCCTTAAGCACCTCCCACCCAATTTCACAAAGGCACTCTTCCTTCCTCCCCACTCTAATCTTGCAATTCAAAGGCACCGTTTGACCAGAGCTGCCCCCTCTCTGCAACTCCCTCATTCTAGTTCAGAGAAGTACCCGTAAAAGATCTTCATCGCCCAACCCAGCTCACACATGCTCTCCCTCCTTTGTGATATTCTAACTCACTGGTGCTATCTCTGTTTCTATCTGATGCAGTTGCGGATAAGTACAAAAGTGAGATGAGTAGCTGTCAACAGTATATAATCTTGTATTGAATAAAACCACAGTCAGATATAAATTGCAACTGGGAAATTATCAAGGAGTAGAGTTTCAGCAATTTTTCAACCGGGTTCCACGTTGCATTGTAAACTCTGATCTTTCAACAAAAGAACTTAAGATTTGTGTATTCCTTAGACATTCCATAGGAATAAATATATTCCTTTTATATCTTAGTATTTCATCTTTAAAAGATGCTCTTTTCACTCTCTTTCACCCACTCTCTCTCTCTCTCTCTCTCTCTTCTCCCCCCCCCCCCCCCCCCCCCCCCCCCCCCCCCCCCCCCCCCCCCGCCAACCAACCAACCCACCTCCAGTGAACATGTAAGTTTTGAGTGCTATATCTTGAGTAGGTTAATTTGGAGCCTTTATAGGAGCACATTTTTCTTAAATTCTGTAATGTCATCTGTTTGAGCTGTCCTTCTCAAGATTGCCCCTGCATTATGTCCTTTTCAGTTAATAGGTAAACTTGTATATATTGAACACAGATCTACCATCATTCTCCTGCATCTGTACAAATAAGTGTTGAAACGTGTGCTACATTCAAATCTGCTGGAGAATAATTGTACTGTGTACATAATTTAAAACCAATTTCTACATTTTTACAAATTATTTTTTAGTCTGGAGAAATCACTACTTTAACATAACCATTGTGGACAAGTACTGTGCATAGTACATGCACTTAGTAGTCAATAGGATGGTTTTGCAGTGGTGTCATTGTCACCTTGGCAAACACCGCAGTCAATTTATGCACCCCAAAATTGTGCAACAAAGGAAAATGAATGAGCAGATCATGTCTCTTTGATAGTGGGAGATATTGTTTGGCAGGATTCCTAGGCAACATAGTGCTTTACTTTCACCAGTGCCATTGAATATTTTACATCCACCACAAAAAGAATACACTTCCAGAGCACAGCAACTCTGGTGATGCTTGAGTTAATACCTATGTGTTCAGTTTCCCTGAGTGAAACTTAAACCCACGTACTCTGATCCAAGCTCTCACCAATGCAAACTATTTGGAAGTTTAGATTCCATATGGTTTCCAATGCTAAGGTGATTTGCACAGCATTTACCAAACATTATTACATAAATTTAACTGTAACACATGAGCATTCCTTCGACACATTATTTCTAACAGCTGTTATTATGATTTATGACTTTTAGACATGCCCTTCCTGCTACTCTCCTTACCTCCAATGCTGTGCTGTTCTTGTGTCCGCCTACGGTGTAGGTGGCTGAAGAATGATGAAGTATAGATTGCCTGCCTGGAAGGATCCTATTCATTCTTCCAATGATAGACATCTTAACTAAATCGACTTCAGTGTACAATTTTTTTCTCATCCATCAAAAATAATTACATCTTCTGGTCTGCATAGAAATGTCACTCAAAATTCTGGAATACCTACTAGGTTATTGCTCCTGTTTTCATGGAGCTTGTAAATTGTACAGCTGACTTGACTGAAATGTTTACCTTTCCTTACTGGTCATTTCTTGCTTAGCAATTTAATACTAGTCATCACTCACATTTCATCTTCCACATGCAAGTTTCATGCATTAAATTATGTCAGCTTAAGGGAGCTCATTGCATACAGTTTATTGCTCATCAAACTTATAGAAACTTTTATATCAAAAAGGGCGCGATCTACTGGCCACGTCCCGCTTGAACAGGAGTGACGCATGGCTGGTCGATGCCAGAGGAAGCCTCCCGCGGGTTTCCCGACAGCCAGTCGAGATGAGATCAGGATCCCGCCCATAATGGGGATGATTGACTCGTGCTCGCTTAAGTCAGTTTTAAACGGACTTTAGTGTGCTCACCTGTGATCTACCAGCTTCCACAGGGAGGCCCCAGCCGGATGCCATTCAGTATCGGTCCACACAAATGTAGACCAGGCAGAGCAGCACCCTGGAAGTCTCCCAGGCCATTGGAAGCCCCTGGGTGGTCAGGGCAGGGTGGCCCACTGACCTCTCCCCTGGCACTGCAAAGCCGGCAGGAGTGGTGCCAGGGTGGCACTATCGAGGGTCAGGGCCTGACGGGGTCATGCTTGTGAAAGGAGTGTGGGGGGGGGGGTACAAGGCAGGCAAGTAGGGGCCTCTGGATTGTTGGGGAGGAGTGGGTGAAGGATGAGAGTCCTGGAAGGAGGGGGAGCCTGTAAGGGGTTGTGGGGAGGCTGAAGAGGGGTGGGACCCCATAGCGGGGTGTCCTCATTTGGCGCAGGGGGGGGGGGGGGGTCATTTCTCATGGGTGGAGGATGTGGGGGACCCTCAAACTCACTTTGAGATTGTGGCACCCTTTCAAAATGGCACCCGATCTCTGAGGAGCCGGTCTGGCCATGTGTTCTGCTGGCCTGTGATTAAAATAATTCCAAATGTGGGTCCGTAGCTGCCCAGTTCAAAAAAGTGACTAAGTGCATGCTTTAACGGCTGCGTTACACCTGGCGCAGTTTGAGGTGAGCTGGTTAGATCACAGGAAAAGCCCAAATCTGAATCCATGCCAGGCGCTATCCGCTTCTGTTGTAACCGGCCCGCTCCAATTGCCGTGATCCAGACGTGGCGAGAAACAGCCTCCCGCTATCTAAGGTCCTCCCCAGAGAGTCCCCAGCCTGGTGCCATTCAGTACTGGTCTACAGATATGTGGTCCAGGCGGATCAACACCTGGAGGGGTGTTTCGAGCTATTTGCGTCCTCTTGGTAGTCAGGGACAGGGCACCTGGTACTGCTACTCTGGCACTTCCAAGATGCTCATTGCAAAGTTGGCAGGAGCACCTTTAGGCTGCCCGGGTGGCATGGCCAAGGGTCAGGCCATGTGGGGGGGGGGGGGCATGCTCAAGAAAGGAGGGTGGAGGGGGAGTATAAAGAGTGGGGCGGTGCAAGGCCGGTATGAAGGGGCCTCTGGAAGGTTGCAGGTGGGTGTGGTAAAGGATGGGGTTCCTGGAAAATGGGCCCCTAATGAGGGCGGGGAAAGGTCTGAAAAGGAGGGGATCCTCAGCGACCCCACTGTGGGTTGTCATCACTTGGGGGGGTGGCATAATGCCCATATGTGTTGGGGGAGACACATTATCAATGGGTGTGGGGGACCCACATGCTCACTTGGAGGGCATCCTTTCACAATGGCACCCCGATTTCTGAGCAGCCGGCCTGGCCAGTGATTTCAGCCTCACAGTGATGAATATAATTCCAAGTGTGCGCTAAACCAGCAGGAATCTCCCCAGGGTCCAAAAAAAAATGATGAAGTGTGGTTAGATAGCGGTGGGCAACTCGCCAACAGAGCCGGCGGCAAATTCCCAGCAAAACCCGCCACAGATGACACTTGGAAACCGTTCTGTCAGATCACGCCCTTAATCTATAGCGGAAGAATGTTTCCAAAAAAAGTTACAAAATATATTTTGAATGACAAGTCAATGAGGCTTCCAAAATAACTTCTCATTTCACAACTTAATCTGTGCATAATATTGATGTTTATTTCCGTTTATATATTTTAAAAATATATGCCAGAAATGTTTTCGCTTGGAGTGGTGTGGTTTCATGTTATTTTAAGTCTTTTTCTGGCTGGAAGTGACTTGTGGTTTTTTTTTAAAGAGGCTAAAAGACAAAAACATTTTTTTTTAAAAGAAAACCTTGTATTTTGCAACTTTCCTTGCATATTGCAATTTTCCTCCCGTGTTTTATTGCTGTCACATACAAAAGACTATTATTTCTATTCCACTAAAGCTTGAAAAAAGCGCTTATAAAATCAAAGTGCTGGAAATACTCGGCAGTTCTGGTGATGTCTGTGGTGAGAGAGAAACAAGGATTAGCGTTTTGAGTCCAATGTGACTTCAGAAGAGTCATAGTCTACTCAAAACATTAACTGTTTCTCTCCACAGAATATGTCGGACCTGGTAAGTATTTCCAGTGCTCCCTATTTTTATTTCAGATTTCCAGCATCTGCAGCATTTTGCTCTTATTACACTCTGTAGGTCTCAAAATGTTCTCGATCACTAATAAAAAAACCCACAATTTTGATTCTTTAACTTGACATTTGATGGCCCAGTTATGTTATCCATAGAAATACGACCAATAAGGTATGCTTGTAAAATTTACCTGCTATGCGTATATTTGAAATAGGGTTATTCTGCAACAATGCGGAAGTTCCTAAATGTCAGATATGTTTTGTAAGTACTTTGTAAATGACAGTGTTACAGATTTTCAATAATACTATCACAGGCATGATTTAGTATTTTGGAAAATTTGCACCAAATATTGAGATAACTAATCTCAGAAATATTTGCGTATACCTTTTTAAAAGGTAAATCCTATGCACACTTCCGAATGTATGGCAGTACTAATGTCAATGACAAGATAAATTTACATAATGTTTGAATCCATCTTTAGATTTATCTATATTTTAAAATAGATGAGTGCAATGTTTTACATTTCGGAACAGTAAAGAGTTCAATTCAAAGTCACTAACTGTGGCAGAGTTTAGTAAGGCCATGTAAAAAGGAAAACAAAGTACTGGAAACGTATTTGGAGGGTTAGAATTGAAAAGCACAGAAACTGTGTAAACCTGTACGGAACCTTGGTGAGTGTCGAAAATTTGACACCCTTATTTAAAAAAAACAAGAATACAAGGAGATTCCTCGTAACTGCAGGCCAGTCAATGTAACACCTGTTGTGCATAACGTTTTAGAACCATCAGGGGGGGGGAAATAAATCTGGCACTTTGGGATGGGGTTAATTGAGGAAAGCCAGCACGGATTTATAAAAGAGAGATCACACTTGACTACTTCATCAAAAAATTCAATTGGATTAGAAGAGTTGGTGGATGAAGGGAAACCAGTGAATGTTGTCCATATGAATTTCAGGAAAGCCTTAGACAACGTTCCACTTAAAAGACTGTTTAACAAAATTGAAGCTTGTGCAATTGTGTCAACGTGGAGAAAAATGATTGGCTTAAAGATGGGAAAACTTGTTAAATGGTTGTTTTTCAGAATGGAGGATGATAGATTGAGTATAGAACAGTACAGCACAGAACAGGCCCTTCGGCCCTCGATGTTGTGCCGAGCAATGATCACCCTACTCAAACCCATGTATCCATCCTATACACGTAACCCAACCCCCTCCTCCCCCTTAACCGTACTCCCCCCTCCGCCCGCCCCCCCCTTAACCGTACTCTTCCCCCCCTAACCGTACTCCCCCCCCCCCTTAACCGTACCCCCCCCCCCTTAACCGTACCCCCCCCCCCCCTTAACCGTACCCCCCCTTACTTTTTAGGACACTACGGGCAATTTAGCATGGCCAATCCACCTAACCCGCACATCTTTGGACTGTGGGAGGAAACCGGAGCACCCGGAGGAAACCCACGCACACACGGGGAGGACGTGCAGATTCCGCACAGACAGTGACCCAGCCGGGAATCGAACCTGGGACCCTGGAGCTGTGAAGCATTTATGCTAACCACCATGCTACCGTGCATCCCCTGTGGTGTGTCTCTCTTGCCCCCCCCCCCCCCATACCCATGGGTCACAGCTTGGATATTGAATTTCAAAATTTGCAAATGATTCCAAACTTGGACGTGTGGGTAGCAGAATGATACCAATTGACTGCAACAGAACATGGCTCGGCTATCAGAACCGACGGTATGCAATACAGAGAAGTGTGAAGCAATGCATTTTGGGCAGATGGAATATGGAGGGACAATATAGACTGAATTGCACAGTTCTAAAAAGAGTACAGGGACAGAGGACTTGGAGTATCATGTGCAGAGTTCTTTGAAGGTAACAGGACATATTGAGAGAGTGGTTAACAAAGCATATGGGATTCTGCACTTCATAAATAGAGATATTCGGTACAAAAGCAAGGAAATTATGCTGAATCTGTATAAACATGGTTAGACCACACTATTAGTTCTGGTCCTCACAATTTGGGGAAGATATGTGGGTCCTTTAGGTTGGAGGAACTGGATTTGTTCTTCTTGAAGGAAAGAAGATTAGAAAATTTGATCGATGTTTACCAAATGATGATACGTTTAGATAAGGTAGACCAAGAAAAACTGTTCCCATTAACTGATGATGCAGGGATTAGGGAACATACACTTAATGTTTTGGGAAGGAAGTTAGGAAGGAAGAACTTCCTTGCATAGTAAGTGGTGATAACCTTGAACTTGTTGCCTTTGAGGCTGTTGGAAGGGGAGATGATGCATGGTTTCAAAAGGAAACTGGATGCGCGAGGGGAATAAACATATAGGGATGGAGCAGGGGAATGGGACTGATTGAATTGCTCCACAAAGAGCCAGCATGGACTTGATGCACTGAACAGCCACCTCCTGTACCGCAGTGACTTCAGGACTCTTATGAAATCACACCACTGTGCATGGTTCTGATCTCCATTTTAGATATAGAGGCACTGGAAAAGGCGCAAAGAAGATTCGGATAGGTCTTTGCCAGAACTGAGGATACACTTATCAAAGAAACGCTGTACAGGCTAGGACTGTTTTCACTAGAATGTTTATATTTGTGGGGCAAGACCAAAACTAGGTGCTGTTAATAGGAGGCAGTCTTTAATATATCCAGTGGACAGTTCAGGAGAAATTCCTTTTACCAAAGCATGGTTAGAATGTGAAACTTGCTACTATAACAGATCATTGATGTGAGTAGTATTAATACATTTAAGGTGAAGTTAGACAAATGCATGAGAGAGAAAGGGATAGAAGGATATACTAATAGGACTAGATGAAGAGAAGTGGGAGGACACTCATTTAGAGCCTAAACATTGGAATTGACCAGCCAAATGGCCTGTTTTTGTGCTGTGTTATATATAGCTTTAGTGGCAAAACAAAAAGAATGGTGGCTCAGATTCTGCAGTGGTAATGAACACTGTTCATTAAAAAACTGCCACTGTTTGATTTGATTAATCCACTGAAACTGACAGCAACTCTGGGGAGCCCATATTTGCACAGAATAACATGGAAAAACACAAGTTATTGTCAATGATACGCTTCTCCTAAGGGTGCGATGTTGATGCATCCCTCAACTGCAGTCAATGGGAAATCTGAATTGGTGAGAACTTCCACACTTGCATTGTCCTAATTTAAAATTTGTAAAACGTTGAATGAGATGTAACCGGGTTTATAGTGTGTATTAAGTTCATAATTATTGAGCACCCTCAAAGGCACTGAAAAACTATTTTTATTTTTATGGCGTGTCAAATTTATCTCTGATAATTCCACATTTTAAAAACTTTTTTTGTAAGTTTGTTTATATCGATATTTTAACTTCTATCTCAATCCAATCAGCATTTACCTTTGCCCTCTGAGAAGTTAAATTAAAAGTGAAGGTTGAAGTGCTTTAAACTTCAGACTTTGAATAATTCAATGTGATTGGCCAGGTAAAAATGCTCTCCCATTACAAACCTATCCCATTAAGTACCAGATGAATGCTGAAGATATTGTGTTTGTCGTGTACAATAAGCATAGCCAATATAAATATCAGTAGTCTGCCTTTTTAAATGTGTTCCGTTACCAGTAAGTGAAGCACGTGTTAAATGTAACCTCAACAAGTCACTATACTAGTTGATATTACAACCCTGCTTAGGCCCACATTGGAGCGTGCTTCAAAAAGGCAACCCTCTATATTGCTCTTAAAGTCAGCAGAAGTTGTCAGTGAGATCTTTGAATGTGTATTTTGTAGGTCTAATCACAATATCTATGTGAATTGTTATCTGCATAGCATTACCCTACCTTTGCCCATGTGCTGCTGAAACCCAGAGCCATGTATTTTGTAACCTCAGGACTCAACTATTTTTATTATTTTTATTGACCTCCCATTCGCCCGCCACCTTTTGTCACCTTTAGCTCCCTTAACCTCTCAATTATCGCCCTCCTCCTGCACTTTGACTAAGTTCCAGTGCCTCATCTAATACCTACTTTGTTTCACCATTCATTATTTCCTCTTGCCCCTCTGCAAAGTATTTTGGCATCATTAATGTCGGTAGCTTTCTCTTGAAATTTGGGTTGGCTTTACTTCAGAACTGATGCACCAACAGAAGTCATGTTAGTAAGCTTTATCAAAGAGACTGGAGGAGTAAAATCCAGAAAATAGGTACACCGCAGGGGTGACGTAGGGTGAGAGATGGGAAGCATTGATTAAAAGCCTTTATTCATGATTAATTTTAATGTATTTATTCAACTCCATAGATAATTCCAAAGATATACCAAGAAATGACCAGGAAATCAATGGAAACGTTCCGGATTATAAAGACTTTGGAGAAAAATCTCTTTATTCATTTCGAAGAGAGCCCAGCTACTTTGAAATTCCAACAAAAGAATTTCAACAGCCATCCAAGTCTCCAGACTGCGAGGTTCATGAAATTCCAACAAAGGATACGGATACAATACAATCTTCTCGAGTTCAGAGTCATGCGTCTTTTACTATTGAATTTGATGACTGCACCCCTGGCAAAATTAAAATAAAGGATCATGTGACCAAATTTCCCTTGAGGCAGCGGAAGGTTCAGCATGTGGAAAAAGTACCTGTACAAGGGGATGTACTGTCAGCGGAGAATAAAGTAGTTGACTGGCTAGTTCAGAATGATCCGAGCCTGATGTTGAAAAGGCAGGCCCAAAGGGATGTATACAGCACCAAGAGTGATCACCAGATTCACATAAAGACTCTTAAAGGTATTGTATTTGTTACGTTAACCCCAGTAGGAGATTAAAATTCCACATACCTTGCTTTCAAATAACAACTGGACTTCTGTTTTTATAATGGTTAATCATTTTATTTTACCAAAAATAGGTTACTCAATGCCCACACTGAGCACAGCTATTCTTTTTGGGTGTCTGCTGTAACTTCAGAATCCCCAGAGAAATTGCAAACAGTTGTTCCCGCTGTCCAATTTTTCTGCAAAGTCTGCAGAACCCCTGTGGAAATGCAACCTCTGTGTACTTTCAGAAGGGGCAATTTATCAAATTATTTTAAAAAATGCAAAGTGTAGTAGGTTTCCCAAATGTTACCTAGCATTGGTGGATTTGTTTACCAAAAGTCAAATCGTCAGGTACACTTAGCTGCTATTGCTAATTTACACATTTGGGAAGAAAGTAGCTCAACAAAGAAACAGCACCATATTAAAGGTTTTCCAGCAGCGAAGGTGTAAAATTTGTCACTCTGCATAAAGAAAAGAAGTGAACTGGACAGCTCCAGTTGAAGCCAAATATGTTATTGTGCCTCTGTTCTTAAATTAAGTAAAGGTGACTAACTGGGAATAAGGATTCAGACACTCCCTGCTGTGCATACAATTTTTAAGATATATATTTTTATTCAAGGCTTTTTTACATATATACACAAAAATATCAGACCAAAACATCAACCTGAGCAACCTTGAAGAAATCAATGAACGGTTTCCACCTCCAGGTGAACCCCTCCTTCAGCTCCCGCAAAGCGAAATTGACCATCTCCAACCACAGGAATTCTGCCAGGTCACTCGCCCATATTCCTGCCTTTGGTGGCTCCGAGTCCCACCAACACAACAAAATTGTCTCCGGGGAAAAAGGCCAACACATCGGCCTCTCTCCCCACCTAAACTCCCGGATTTTCCAACACACCGAATATGCTACCTCCACATTCTGGGTCACCCCCACATCCAGAATCTCAGACATAATGGGTGGGATTCTCCCATTGGGCGGCTAAGTGCCGACGCCGGCGTACAAACGGGAGTGTTTTACTCCGGCGTCGGCGCCCGTTCCGGGACCCAATTCTGCAGCCCACAAGAAGGCTAGCACGGCGCTGAAGCGGCCCACGCTGCTCCAGCTGCCGATCCCGGCCTGAAGCCGGCGCCGCGGTGTTGCACGTTTTACTATGGGCGTAAAACGCGTTTATTGGAGTGTATTAACACGCCTCCGAGTTCGACGTGTGCTTAACACTGCTAGGCTCTGTTCTATGTAATTATTTAGCTCTGGAGTCGCCAGTTGCCGTATAGGCAACGTCACAAGTATTCCAAGGTCAAATTCAAAGTAATAAAGACGATACACCGATTAGTCAAGTTCAAACGATCAATATTTATTATACAGTTAATAATAAATACTCATGCACACACTAAGAGACTAAGCTACAACTAAACATAAGCAAACAGAATACTTATCTAACAGGAACAGGCAAGGTCAGAGAACGAGGCCTTCGTCCTGGTTTTGTCTGCAGCCTTCAGCAAGCGTTCTGGTACTTGGGAGTCTAGTGGGCTTGGATCGCGTAGCGAGCGTTGAACTTACGGTTTCGGCGGCTGGTGCTCAACGGCTGGAGTCAGGATACCAGGTGTCAGTCGGAGCCGGAGCACGGGTTTAACAGACCGGACAACACGAGGTCCCTATCTTTTATAGGGGTTCCGTTGTCCTTCCCTCTTCTCGGGCGGGCTCTACCTATTGGATCAATTTCTTATCGATACTGGATTAATTCCCCAATGCGAGGGGGTCTCCGTGATGGAGGGGGCGTTTCTTATGTCCTTTTGTTTGGAGGTTTCTGGTGCCTCGATGTCTGGGTCTTGATTGGAATGTGTCCATTCAGAACCAAATGTATCTATTGTGTGGGTGTTCAAGTCTGATGGCCTCATTAGCATGCAAAGCGTTTTGCCATTTGCACCTAGCTAAGGTCTTTTCACCTGAGCCCAAACTGGTTTCTGCTGCTGCAGAATGCAAACTGCTCTTTGCAGACTGCTGTTCTGGCTGAACTGTCTGTTTCCCAACAGCCTTCCATTTTAGTTTGGCTCAGTGTCCATTTTGCGTGGCCAGCATGGCTACATTCCCTCCTTGTGATCCTCACAATCATACTATTGTGAAGGATCACCTATGTACTTTGCCTCCTTGTGTTCTGACCTCTTGCCAGTTCCTGTTCTACTCTGTTCTAAACTATGGGAAGAAGAGAAAAAAAATTTTTAACTAACATTTCTACTTGGCCCTATGTCAAAGGGACATGCATTACTACAATTGGGAACCTCTACCTATCACTATTAACCTTAACCTTAACTTAAACATTTAATCACTCTAAAATCTTAACCATTCACACCACAACATCACACTTCCCAACTCGGCAGTCGAGTATGGAACAATATAATACATGGCTGAATTTTATTTACAGAGTGTTGTAATCAGTGAGGGGTTGAGGGGTTTGGTGGAATCCGAAGATGGGGGATTGCACTCTATAGATGGGTGAGGTGCTGGAACGAGAGGCTCTCCTCTTCCATTTCCTCAACCTGAGGGTCTGCACTAGGATGATGAGGATCGCGATCACCAACAGTGATTCGATTATGTAGGACATGGAGTACCACGTCATGAATTTAGTACACCAGGTCTGAACCTCGCTGATCAGAGCTGAGCACTGGGGGTTTGTTGTACTAACATTTACGGTGGGGGTTGTGGGGGAAACGTGTCTTGTTTCCACACATATACATATGACATTAAACAGTAATAAGTGGGCTTCCATCATTTTGCTGTTCTTCTTCTTTCTCTTCCTTCTTCCTCCGGTATTGACAATCCTGGCTTCGACCTCTGTCTCGTCCTTTGAAACCTTTGGGATCAAGCACAGTATCTGTCAATACACAGTTTAAGACCTTTACTTGTTAGTGCATCTGTCTTTCAAATCCCAATTGACCCTTTAAAATGACTGGCTAAGTCACACCCTGTGACTCCCCTCATTTTTTTTTTTCAAAAAGCGAATTTAAAGACCAGCATACACCTAACAATCCTTCCTTCTGCGAGCCGTCTCGCAGGCTTTGCTGATTTACCATCCGAATGTTTCCGGATGTAAATAGCATGTGGGATGGCGGCCGAAGGGCTACCTAACGTAAAATGAAAACAAACTTGGAAACAAACATCCGAATGAGTTGCGTATGGGCCGCTACGGGTACGAGTTGGATGGGATCCCCGGGTAGGGCGTGCTGTGCCATACCCGAGCTTGGCTGACCAAGGGTTGGTTCTCAGACAGGGCGGGTCCTCAGTGCCGTTTGTCCACTGCCTGAGTAACCTGGAGGAAACGGGTACGAGTGTGTTTACCATGACTTGCAGCCTCTATTTCGCCGAATAGAGGGGCACCTAAAAAAAACCAAGGGAGCCAAGATGCTCCAACTGAGGACATGAGCTGGTCTTCAGATATTTTAGACGATACGGTGAGCTGCTCACCAGGCTGTCACAAGTGTTACAACTTTGGAAAAGATCTCCAATCAAACCGAAGTTCTCAAAGGTATCTGCGGACAAGCTAACGTGTATGTGAGGTGGTCACAATCTTTTCAGCTGAAAAGAAGATGTCCATCCTCCAACTGAAACATTTACATTCCTGAGACAAACAAACATAAAACGAAGACAAACATACGTGCAGGTTCCATCAGAAAGGACATCGTTTCCCTCAAACGATTCCTATCTTACATCATCTGGACACCTCACTTTGATTCTGCCTCTGTGAACAGGGTCACAAAGGGGTTGCCGTGTCGGGAGTCAGACACCGTGTCGTCCTGTTCTCCCGGATCCCACACCCTTGTGTGGATCAGGCATGCTATTTTGGAGTTGTGTGACCGGGGGTCACTCTTGTCATTGCGGACAAGTCTGTAGGAATTGTCCCTGTGCCATTGTGTAGTGTTGAGTGTGTTGTCGGGGTAGTCGGGGTCGGGTGGTGGGTCTGGGTTTTTAAGGTACGTGACTTCCATGGGGTCACTGGAGTCGGGGTCGTAGTTGGTGCAGTGTGGGCTGTATGGCTGTGTGGTGTCGCTGTCTTCAGAGTCAGTGTCTGTCCTACTGTCTCTGCTGTGGCAGCTTGTGGGCGTGTCGGGGCGTGGTCTGTAGTGGTCTGTGGGCGGGGTCGTGGGCGAGTCCGTGGATGAACTGGTCTGTGAGGGGGATGGTGGAAAAGTGTCTCTGGTGGGCGGGGTGAAGTGTTCTGCTGCGTCTAGCAGGACATGGTGGGCATGGTTGGCCTGTGTTCCATAAGCCTTTAACTGGTTTATATGGAACCACGCGGTCTTTCCATTAGGATACTTTATCCTGTAAACGGAGGGGCTAATTTTGTCCGAAATTGAGTAGGGACCGGAATATTTTGGAGCCAAAAAACTGCTGGGGTTATAAACAGATAACATTACCTGTTGCCCAACCTGGAATTCTGTGGTGTGTACGGTCTTATTGAAACAGGCAGTACGTTGCTGTCGGCGTTTCCCTAGCTGGACTGCGGCTGCGAGCTGTGCAGACCTCACAGTCTCAACTAGATCTTTAACTGCCTTTTCATGTGTGAGGGCCGTCACTTCGGGGCTTGTCATGTCCAGTCCTAAAAGGAATTCTGTACCTTTCATAGGGCGTCCGGTCATGAGTGTGTGTGGTGTGTATCCTGTAGATGTGGAGACAGTGTTCCTTATGAACATAAGTGCAAAGGGGAGCACTGAATCCCATGTGGAATTGTTCTCTTGAACCATTTTTCTGAGGGTAGTTTTTAGGGTCCGATTCATGCGCTCCACAATCCCGCTGGACTGTGGATGATACGCAATGTGGAAGTTCTGTTTGATTCCGAATATTGTCAGGACGTTCCTCATGACCCGTCCTGTAAAGTGAGATCCCTGGTCCGAATCGATACTTCGGGGTAAACCCCATCTCGTGAAGATGTGGTGGGTCAGGATCTTTGCAGCTGTCTTAGCTGTGTTTGTTCGTGAGGGAAATGCCTCTACCCACTTGGTAAAGGTATCTATCACCACCAGAACGTATTTATAGCCATTCCGACAAGGGGGCAATGGACCTATAAAATCGATCTGGAGGTTTGTCCAAGGGCCGTTAACTGGGCGAGTATGCCGAAGTTGTGCTTTCTTAGAATACCTCTCCGGGTTATTCTGAGCACAAATCAGGCAATTCTCTATGTAGTGCGTTACATCATTCCTGAGATTAGGCCACCAACAGAGTTGCCTGAGGTGCCTCGTTGTTGCATCAATTCCCTGATGCCCGTGTCCGTCATGGAACAAGGCAATCATCTGATTCCTGTCCTGCTGTGGGACCACATAAAGTTGGTCCTTAATGATCACACCCTCATGTGTGGTCAGTGCGTGTTTAAAGTGCTCGTAAGCAGGCACAAAGTTTCCCTTGAAAACCTCCCTGAGGTCTCCGTCCTGTTTCTGTGCTGCCACGAGATCTTTAATATCAGTCTGTGAGACTTGGACTGCGCTCACAGGGGCGCTAGCTGGTGCGCTAGCTGGGGGGGTCCATAAGTGTCCTCTCCTGGAACCTGCCTTAGCCAATGCGTCGGCCTTTACATTCCCAGGGGGTGATGACCTATGGTGGCTGCGAACTTTTATAATGCCGAAGGTCCTGTCCTTCGCTTTCTCTAGGATATGCTGGAGTAAGGGGGCTGATGGAAGGGGTTTTCCATCTGCGGAGACAAAACCTCGTGTCCTCCACAGGGGCAGAAAATCGGTTAAACTGTTACAGACATATAAGCTGTCTGAATATATGTCTGCTGGGCTGGGGAAAGAATCGGGGTGGTCCACTATGTACGCTATGGCTGCTAGCTCTGCTGCCTGCGCGCCTAAGTGACCTGGTAACTTAAGAGCTATCTCTTCGAGAGCGCGCCCCTGCGCGTCCTCTACATAGATGCCGCATCCTGTGATACGCTCACCATTTAAAACTGTGGAGGAACCGTCTACATAAATCCTCAAGGGTCCACACGTGTCTGTGGGCTGGGGGCTTTGTTTCGGGTTCCCTATCTTCCTGGGGGGTGTTTTTGCTAAAAAGGGTCCTGTGTTATGCAGGGGAGCTACAATTTCACAGTCATGGGGCTGTCCGGGGTATTGGAGGTTGTCGGCTAAGTATGTGTGTGTGCGTGTCCGTTTTACAGTAATGTCCCGTCCTTGTAAAAGTAGGGTCCACCGAGCTGCCCTAATCTGGCTAACTGAACCGTCCTTCAGTCGACCGTCTAGTAGTAGCTGTGTGGGTGTGTGTTCGGTTAGAATGGTGATGGGGTTGAGTCCGGTGATGTATGAGAAATACTGCACTGCCCAGAAGACAGCAAGGAGGTGCCTCTCACAGGCTGAAAATCCTTGTTCTACCGGGTCTAACAGTCGGGAGGCATAAGCCACTGGTCTTAGCTGCTCGTGCCGTTCCTGAAGCAACACGGCCGAGAGGGTCAGATCGGTGCTCGCTACCTCTATTGCGTACGGTGAAAGTTGGTCGGGGACTAGCAGCGCGGGTGCTGCACTAAGGGCTCGTTTCAACTCTTCCACCGCGCCTGTATGCTGCGGAAGCCATTCCCAGGGGGCTCCTTTCTTAAGGAGGTCTGAAAGTGGGGCGGCTTTTGTCGCGAATCCGTCGATGTGGTTCCGACAATAGCCAACCAGTCCTAAAAACGACCGGAGGGCTGAAACATTCTGGGGAAGGGGCAATTTGACGATCGAATCAATTCTTTTGAATTCGATCTCGCGTTTGCCGTGCGTGATGACTGATCCCAAATACATCACTTTACTTTCCAATATTTGGGCCTTTTTCGGGTTAACTTTACAGCCAATTTCAGTTAAGAGTTCCAGGAGTTCGGCCAGAAGCGAAATGTGCTCTGCCTTTGTGTCTGTCTGCAGTAGTAGGTCGTCTACATACTGTACCAGACATTCGGGTCGGGAAAATTTTTCTAATCCACTTGCCAGCTGTCGGTGGAAAATGGAGGGGGAATTGTGGAATCCTTGTGGGAGGCATGTCCACGTGTACTGCTGAGTTTTGAAAGTGAATGCGAATTTGTATTGGCACGCTTTTGCCAATGGTATTGACCAGAATCCATTACTGATGTCCAATACCGTGAAGTACTTGGCGTTGAGACCCTGCTTGAGCATGGTCTCGGGACTAGTAGCTACCGTTGGGGCTACTGCGGGGGTTACTTTATTGAGTTCCCGATAATCGATGGTCAGACGCCATGATCCATCGGGCTTCCTCACTGGCCAAATAGGGGCATTGTTGGTGGAGGCTACCGTTCTCAGTACACCTTGTTCCAACAAGCTGCCTATAACCTTTTCTATTTCCACCTCTGCTTCAAGGGGAAATCTATACTGCTTTTGCGGTCGGGGGTCCTGTCCGGTAACATGAACTTGTCCAGTCATTCTGCCACAGTCATGACGGTGACTTGCAAATGCTGTCCTGTGTTTGTTCAGTAGGGCCTTAATTTGTCTGTCGGTGTGGAGCGTAGTCAGGTCGAATGAGTACTCTCCCACTGCGCTAATCCGATTAGCGTAGTCTCCTACTGTGAGGGTGGCTGGTGCTCTGTCTGATCTCGCCATTCGCCAGACACACTGGTTCACTGGGTCGAACGACAAGCTATGAGCGTTCATAAAATCTATCCCCAGGATGTGCTCTGCTGTCCGGGGAAGATTTACTAAAACTACGGGGTGCCTTGTGCTAATGTTCCCTAGCTGGATCGCTACGGGTGCTGTGATATGTCCCTGCTGCGAGTGTCCGGTGAACCCGCTAAGTGTGATGGTGGAGGTGGTCGGCCACGTGTCTGCGTGTGCCGTGGTTGTGGAGTTAATGGTGGTGCGGGATCCTCCTGTGTCCCACAGTAACTCTATGGGCTTCCCTTTGACTTTTGCCGTGACTACGGGCCTCCCTGATGAGTCCCATAGTGTGTCACAGACCCAAGTGGGGGAGCCCGAACACCGTCAGTTCGTCTCGTCCACATTGGTGGGTCCTGACTGTACTGTTACATTGTGGATGGGTTTTGCTTTGTTGCGGTTCAGAGTGCCTGTCTGCTGGCCTCTCTGAGATCGCTGGGGTGCATTACACTCTTTTGCCCAATGCCCTAACTGTCCACAGTTATAGCATTCCTGTCCTTTCTGTTGAGGGCTGCTCTTGCCTTCATTTACCCATGCGGGCTTCTGGTGCTCTCTGACTGCTTGGATATCTGCAGCAGCCTGAGCCTCTTCTGGGGATCTAACTTTTCCTTTTGCCTGAAGCGATTGCTCCCAAGCGCGGGACAATCTTTTCAGGACCCATTTCTCGTTATGGGCCTCTTCTGAGGGGTCGTAACTGTTGCAAGCGCTCTGTCCTGCTTCTGTTGCGTGTGAGATAATTGTGCGCGTCCACTTAACCATGTTTTCGCGGGTTAAATGCGCTCTATCTAACTGTCCGAAAACTGCGCTGAAATGAATCCACAGCCTTCCTGCGAATGCTGTGGGGTGTTCGGATCTCTTCTGCCTGCACTTATTCAATCCTTCTACGGGGTCACCTCTATTGTACCCGATGGCATCTAAAATGGCAGTGTGCATCTCCTCTAGGCTGCCTCCTGCCACGTTTTGTGGGTCGGGGAGGGCTGCCACTACACTCTGGTCTAAGCTCAGCACGGTGAGCTTAACCTGCTCTCTCTCATCCAGGCCGTACATGGTAGCCTGCTGTTTTACTTTAGCAAAGAACTGGTGGGGGTCTGCGGTGGGGAGGAACGGAGTGATCTTTTCACAAGCGTCCCTTAGCTGGGTTACTGTTAAAGGGGTGGTGTAAGTTATGTCTGGGGCGCCTTCTGATTCGGCTTTCCTCATGTGGTTACGGGATTCATGGGTGCGGTTATGATCTGAGCTGTGGGGGGTTGGGGTGCCTGTCGTTTCTGCTGAGCTGCGGGCGCACATGTTCCCTGAACATAACGCTGCGCTGTCTCGCTTAATTCCTGCCAATCTGGGGCATTTTCCCCATCTAACTGAGCTCCAAAGGTGCTTTGGAAGCCATTCTGCACCGAAAGCAGAGATTGCAATTCCGCAATCTGTTTCCTGCATTTCGCGTGGTCAACTGTGCTTTGTCTTTGTTCGGTTGTTGCAGCATGGAGTGCTCTCAAAGCTGCTTTGAGATCGGAACATTGCCTCTGCAATGCCTCCACCTGCTTCTCCGATTCCTGTCTTATCAGAACGGCACGTTGCACGTCCTGATAGGCTTTCTCATACTGGGTCTGGGAACTGTTCAGATGAGCTAGACAAGACTGGTGAGCCCTCTTGGCATCATCCACCTCTCTACCCTTCTCTGCCAACTTCCCTTTAAGATCCAGGTTTTCTTTCTCGATGTCCCTGACATCGACCTTACTCATTCGGTTCCTTTCCTCTAAATCTGTCCGGAGCGTCCTGATGACCTCCTCTGCGCCTCGCAACTGTGCCAAGCAGGACACAATCGCCATCGGCTTGCGTGCTTTACCTAAACTCTTTTTGTGTATTTGAGAGAGGTTCTCCCACCAAGTATGACCTATACTCCCGGGACCTGTCTCCTCATTTGCACAAAACTCTTTCCAAAGGGGCCATCCCTTTCCCTGTAAATATTTGCGGAGTTCCAGCTCCCACGTGGGACACTGGCCTACTCTGCTACTGCTGCTGGTCGCTGCGACCACAAACTTTGCTGGATCCATCAGACGTTCCATTGCCTGCATGGCCATTTCCTCTGACTCTCTTTTTATAATTTGGAACAGGGGGTTGCTGGGGTGGTGTTTCGTAAAAAGGGTACGGCTTACGCTATTTTCCGATTACAAAACTACCGAAAGTTTGTCGCAACAAAAAGCTTTCAGTTTTACCTTACAGCCCTGTTAGTACGCATGCACTAAAACACACTTCCGAATTTCGCTTATTATTTTGAACACCTTGAATACTTGTGATCTCTTTCTTTCTCTGCAATTTGGAGTTCTAATTCAAATTTCAGGGTCCTGGACACTGTGGTGTTTCCACTTACAACAGGGTCCCGGCGGATGTCGCCACTAAATGTTGCACGAAACACAGGTCCTCAAGGGTTCAAACGAATAAAAGCTATACACCGATTAGTCAAGTTCAAACGATCAATATTTATTATACAGTTAATAATAAATACTCATGCACACACTAAGAGACTAAGCTACAACTAAACATAAGCAAACAGAATACTTATCTAACAGGAACAGGCAAGGTCAGAGAACGAGGCCTTCGTCCTGGTTTTGTCTGCAGCCTTCAGCAAGCGTTCTGGTACTTGGGAGTCTAGTGGGCTTGGATCGCGTAGCGAGCGTTGAACTTACGGTTTCGGCGGCTGGTGCTCAACGGCTGGAGTCAGGATACCAGGTGTCAGTCGGAGCCGGAGCACGGGTTTAACAGACCGGACAACACGAGGTCCCTATCTTTTATAGGGGTTCCGTTGTCCTTCCCTCTTCTCGGGCGGGCTCTACCTATTGGATCAATTTCTTATCGATACTGGATTAATTCCCCAATGCGAGGGGGTCTCCGTGATGGAGGGGGCGTTTCTTATGTCCTTTTGTTTGGAGGTTTCTGGTGCCTCGATGTCTGGGTCTTGATTGGAATGTGTCCATTCAGAACCAAATGTATCTATTGTGTGGGTGTTCAAGTCTGATGGCCTCATTAGCATGCAAAGCGTTTTGCCATTTGCACCTAGCTAAGGTCTTTTCACCTGAGCCCAAACTGGTTTCTGCTGCTGCAGAATGCAAACTGCTCTTTGCAGACTGCTGTTCTGGCTGAACTGTCTGTTTCCCAACAGCCTTCCATTTTAGTTTGGCTCAGTGTCCATTTTGCGTGGCCAGCATGGCTACAGCGGGGTCTGTGCATGCGCAGTGGTCTTCTTCCCCGCGCCGGCCCTGACGCCAAATGGCGCAGGGCTACAGGAGCCGGCGCGGGGGAAAGTAGGCCAGGGGACAGAGAGGTGATTGGTGGGCCATTACGGAAGGCCCCCCCCCCCCCCCCCCCCAAACAGGCCGCCCCTGGCCCCTTCAACGCTGAGGTCCCGCCGGTTCAGAGGATGTTAGAATGGCACCAGTGGGACTTGGCTTTTTAATGACGGCAGCTCGGGCCGGAGAGTCGTTGCATACCCCGACCAGCGGCACGCCGGCCCCAATGGCACCGATTCTCCGCTCTGCGGAGAATTGACTCTTGGCATCGGGGCTGCGTGGCGCGATTCACGCAGCCTGCTGACGATTCTCCGGCGGGGGGGGGGGGGGCTGGAGAATTCCGTCCATTATCTGAGAACCTCTGCCAGAACCCTCCGCTTTGGACACACCCAAAACATGTTGACGTGATTCGTGGGCCCCCCCACACCTACCTTCCACCCCCACAAAGAACTGGCTCATATTCACCACTATTATGCGAGCCCTGTGCACCACAAACTGGATGAGGCTTAACCTCGCACATGATGAAGATGCATTCACCCTCCTCAAGGCCTCTACTCACGTCCCGGCCTGCACCTCCCCTCCCATTTGCGCTTAATCTCCTCCACCGGGGCGCCCTCCCTCTCCATCAATTCTTTGTAGATATCCTGCACCCTCCTCTCCCTATATCATCCTCCGACGGCAACTTTTCCTACAACACCAGAGGAGGCAGCCTCAGGAAGGCTGGGACCTCGCCTCACAAATTTCTCTAACCCGCAGGTACCTAAAGTCGTTTGCTGTGGATACAATTGATCGTTCTTCTTGCTCATTATTTAATCTAAGTGTCCAAGAATTTAATCTAAATGTCCAAGAATTATAGCAGAAACCTAACACCAAATATGAAACAAATAGCATTATTTTTTGTCAGCTTGACTTAAAATTCACAGAAACCTTTCCTGACTTTACTCCTTTGTTTTTTTCCTGAGTACATTTAATTATTATAGCCGAATGACACATTCCCAACAAAGTAGGCTCAGTTGGACCTGTGCTTTTGAGTAATCAATTTTGCCAAAGAAGTGTGATAAATAAGGCTGTTCTGTAAAGAAAGCTACTTCAAAACCACGATCTTTTATGTAAATTATGTTCTGTTTAGTTGAGTCAGATGATATTAGAGTTCCTGAGAACATTGTGACCGCCCATCTCAATTGATTGTCACTTAGTCATTGACCACTCTTGCCCAATATGGTACAAGGACAGAAACGTTATTTGGATTTAACTGTACTTGTGCAGTTTATCAGAGCCATCTCTGGGTCCTAATGAAATTGGTCTCCTTTTTAAACTGCTCCTCATAGAACACAAAATTGAGCAGTGTTATTGATTGTAAGGGAAGAATTGCTAGATAATGAACCATTCTGCTGCTGACCATTTTAGTTTTGGTTGACTTCTGTTCTCTGCTGGTCTTTGCTCTCTTCGGTTACATTAGTGCAACAGAGCAGAATGCACCTATCTGACATCAATTGTCTGCTTGTCTTGTGTACCGAGGGCAGATCGATTGACTAGTTACTTTGTTGAGCTCAAATTGACTAATTAATTCAAACTGAAGTTGAAGTAAAAAGGATAGATTGGGGGTAAATATTGCCTATGTACCTGGGAATCTGGGCATATAGTCATGATCAACTCCGAGTGGGAGCATTTGGTAGAATCTCTGACCTGGAGACATGGCCAGTTTTCTTTGCTGCTGGAAACTGTTTATGGTGAAGGATCTTTGAAACTAGCATCAAAGGCCACCAAAACAGCAGCATAAAGTGTTTATCGACACAATTTGAAATGTAAAATTCAATGATCTTTTGTGCTATTTAATTTTACCCGTAACCAGATTCAGCTGCAACCTGGGCAGAAACCTTGTCGAAAATCCATGTTGGGGTCTCGGTGATGGGGAGGAGAATAATAGAAGAAAAATGCACCATTCACTAAAATTTTAGCTATAATCTTTCAAGGATTAATTTCTCCTCAATTTACCAGTTATCTCACCCTTTTCCTCCTCGGACTTTCATCTACACAAATGCATGATTGTCCTTTTTTGTACTAGTTATGTAACTGTTATGGTTTACTTTATTCAAGATTATTCTTTTACTGACTATCACAGCTTTCAATGTGATTTGTTATGAACTGAGGATCTCCATTTTGTTTGAATGATAAACCATTTTAATCTATTAAAATAGCTTAACTGGAAACTTAAAATTGTTTTTCTACACACTGTTATTAGGTTGCAGACATGAAGATGGTACACAAAGTGACTCAGAGGATCAAGTTGCATCTAAGCAGCAAGAAAAAGCAGACTCTACTCTGGATTCAGACCCAGGGCAATTTGAGATTTACAGTAACGAAACTTCCAAACTATGTCAGCTCCAGCATGACCCACAAGATATGCCCATGGGTCAACAAGCTTTTGTTATTGAATTCTTTGATGATAATCCTCGTAAACGTAGAGCACATTCTTTCACTCAAAATGCAAATGCCATGCAAACTGATTCTTATGTTGCTCTTAAAGCTAAACTAGAAAAGCGTAAAGGTACTTCAGCGTGTGAAAAAGGTACAGTGCCGCAGGCCCAATCTTTGGTGCAAGTGAATAAGTCTACTATTAGTTCATCAGCTCCCCAAAGGGCCAATTCGCTAAAGAGAGAAAAGACTGAAGAGCGATTAAGCACCTCTGCTACTCCAAGCTCCAAAGGTTTACTTCGAAGTTTTGGCAGTGTGGGACGAAAGAGTAAGCTCAGCCAGGAGTTTGCCGCTGAACTGTTGAAAGAAACTACAAGAAGCATTAGTGACAGAGAAAAATCTCCAGGCACTGTGCCTGTGACAATTGCACACGTGTCTCCAGGCACTGTGCCTGCGACTATTGCACACGTCTCTCCAGGCACTGTGCCTGTGACTATTGCACATGTGACAGTAGCACCTGCAGCACCACTACCACCAGAATCGTTGCCAAGAACTTCAATAAAGCCAATCAACAAACCAGGTGACCCAGCAAAGCCAACCTTCAAACCGGGTGACCAAGACAGTCTGAGTGATACAGGTACATACACCATTGAAACAGATGCACAGGACAAAGAGGTTGAAGAAGCTCGTAAAATGATAGACCAGGTAAGAAAAGTAAATGCATGTAAATATATTTCATCAAGGAAATGTGTGATCCACTGAAGTGTTCCCTAGCAAAATATGTTATTGTATCCTTCCACGATGTAACATTTTTGTTTCTGGTTACTATGCTTTGTGCTTTGGAATTGTTTGTGAAAGCATTTGGATATGAGCATTTGTAACCATCTGTCTTCCGTAGATAGTCGCTTATTGCACTTCGATGAGATAACCAATGAGGAAAGCTGCCCCAATCTACTTTTTGTGCTCACCTAAGAAATCTCACCATTTGTGTTGTGCATCATACCCACTTAGGAAATGGATTGAAACTGTCACAAGCTCAAGGGGACTGTTCGCGCTTGCAGAAATTTTAATTTTGTTTTCTCACTGAAAGTGAATAATAGTGGAAATGTCTGAATTACCAATTTACCTTACAGTTCCTGGTGGGCTGCATTCTTCAACAGCTGTGATCCTTGTAGTAATGATGTTCCCATAATGGTGTTGAGTAGGGCAAGCAGAGTTTTCTTCTGAGCATTAATAAAGAAAAGGTCATATTTATTCAAGTCGGGCTGGTGTACCATTTGGGTAACAAATGATGATCCTACTAACTCTGTGACTTCACACAGCAAAGTTAAACTGTCTGTCTGTACCGTTTTGTTCACCAAGAAATAGAATTTGTTCTTGTTTTCAGACCTGGAGCGCTCACCTGTTTAAAAATTTTTGACTTCATAACACCCCACCCAAAAGGCTGTACATAAAAGAAAATTAATAAGCTGAATTTGCTGTGTGATCATTTAGCAGGGCAGTGTACGCAAAGTGGTGATTCATAACAAAGGAGGAAAGTTGGCAAGATTTCTATTTCTGGTCATGTTTCACTGCCTAGTAGAAATAAAATGGCAGTTGTTGGAGGATATTATGGAATTTATAGCAGTCCAATTAAATCTATAATTCAGAGAGCATAATTACTGTACAGCATAATTAAAATGGATTCCATATTGACAGTAACAGTACACTAAACCTCCAGTCATGGCTGTATACATAACTAGCACCACGATACCGTAGGTCAGTTGAAACAACTTGTCCGAAATACCTACTGTCACGTCAGTGCTGAGTAATGCTGTTGATTTATATCCTGAAGGGAACAAACTGAGAAAGTTGGTTTAAAAGCAGTTGCAGCATCTTATCAAGACTTCAGATCTGCTGTATTCGTACAATGATGTAGCAAAACCCGAGGTGATGATAACCGTACAAGCCAACATTTGAGGAAATATTCTGCTGCAGATTTGTTTTGTCGAAGGCAGAAAGCTAAACATAGCTGGCCACGTTGTGCAAACCTTTTCGATATGAAATGAAAGTTGCCAGAGTCCCAGAGGATTCTCTCCCCTTTTGAGAGAGAGCGGGAACTGACAGGTGGTGATTTAACCCGAGGGTCACCACACCTCGGGTGAGGGACAGGGATAGTCAGCCGGTACAAGAATTGAACTTGCCCTGTAGCTGCCACTCTGCATCACGACCCAACTGAGCTAACCGACCTCCCAATCTGTGGAGGATTGGTAGATTGCTGTTGGGCAGGATAGTTGAGGATAATGATTGCGAAGTAAAGCAGCTAGGTATGCTGGTTCTCTCTCCACAGATGGATCCATATGGGATTAGAATAGTTATGGTTGTTTTTGACCGGTGCAGAGGCGTTGGGCCAAAGGGCTTTTTCTGTGCTCTAGGGCTTGATCGCTCTATAAATCTAGATGCTGCCGGACCCGAGGTAATCCAGCATTTTACAGTTTTTAGTTCTGATTTCCTGCATCCACAGTAATTTCGCTTCTATCCTGGTAACAAAAAAATTGTTTGAAATGTCATGAAAAATTTAGCCACGGAAATGGTAGAGGGTTCTGAGACGTTTTAAATTTTGAGACATGTAACTGCTGATTCTGAAACAACCTGTTAGTGAGAATGGATGAATTATTTTATCATTCCAATCCCAAGGTGTTGCTCTGACCAGTAGCTTGAATAGGTATTTCAATTTAAACTTTCATTAAAAGTAAAAGATGTGGGCGGCTTACTAATACATATTTATTTATTAATTTTAACCAGGTATTTGGTGTTTTTGAATCACCGGACTTTTCTCGGATTAACGCTGAAATTGATAGACCTGTGATAAACAATGAAAGTTCTCCTGCGCTAAGGAATGAACATAGTGTGTGTAACAAGAATGCTAGTGTTTTTTACCAGCAAACACCTTCATTACAGGCGTATCACACAACCATTAGTGGCTCAGATGCAGTGGCACAGGTAATGGATAATAAAATTACTAATACTTAGCTTTTTGATATCTTACCATTTTACTGATGGTTATTATGTAACAATTGGACAGGGCAACATCAAAGATTTCAGAACCAATGCTCTATCCATCTATAACAAAGTAAATATTTAATATATCACATTTGCCGTGTTTACAGGAAAATCGTGTCATGCTGTTGTCATAAAAAAGTGTTATGCTTGGACTTTGGGTTCTCTGGACAACGTTTATCCCTCAGTTATGACCATCAAAATACATTTATCACATTTACTGTTTTGGGATCCTTTGTGCTCATTAAATTTTTGTTTGCTTATGAAACAACAACAGCCTACATTCATGTGGACCTTTAGTGTCCGGCAACATATCCAGGCATGTCAAAAAAGTACAATTAACAAGAAAAAGAAAGGTTTGTGAGAGAGGTGGGTTTTGAGGATTTTCCAGGAGGAGGGGCAAAGGGGTTTAGAGATGGAATTCCAGAAATGGGATCTGCACAACCTCTAGTACCGGGATGAACCCAAGGGGGCAATACATAAGACTTGGTGCCAGTTGTGTGGAGTGCTCTGGGAGAACAGAAAATAATGCAAATCAGTGAAGAGGACTGATGGGTTGATTATGGGATTGTACTTGGAGGATTTTGGGGTGATTTGATGTAAGTGAAGCGTAAATGAAATGAAACGAAAATCGCTTATTGTCACGAGTAGGCTTCAAATAAAGTTACTCTGAAAAGCCCCTAGTCGCCACATTCCGGCGCCTATTCGGGGAGGCTGTTACGGGAATTGAACCGTGCTGCTGGCCTGCTTGGTCTGCTTTCAAAGCCAGCGATTTAGCCCTGTGCTAAACAGCCTCTATGAAGGGAGCTTTGGAATAATCATGTCTAGAGAAGAAAAAAGGCATGGAAGGAGGCTTCAGCATGAAGTAGGATGAGGTAAAGTTGCAAGTGATGATGTTACAGAGATGGAAATAGGCTATCTTTGTGATGTGGAACTTCTGTGGCTGCTGCCTTACAACATACTGACATTGTGGACAGTCTGGTTATAGATATAGAGAAATACAGCACAGAACAGGCCCTTCGGCCCACGATGTTGCGCCGAACTTTTGTCCTAGGTTAATCATAGAATTTTGGACAATTTTTCATGGCCAATCCACCCAACCTGCACATCTTTGGACTGTGGGAGGAAACCGGAGTACCCGGAGGAAACCCACGCAGTCACGGGGAGGATGTGCAGACTCCACACAGACAGTGACCCAAGTCGAAATCGAACTTGGGACCCTGGAGCTGTGAAGCAATTGTGCTATCCACAATGCTACCGTGCTGCCCTTAAGAAGTTAACCTACACTCCCTTATTCTACCCTAATCCAAGTACCTATCCAATAGCCGCTTGAAGGTCCATAAATTTTCCGACTCAACTACTACCACAGGCAGTGCATTCCATGCCCCCACTACTCTCTGGGTAAAGAACCTACCTCTGACATCCCCTCTATATCTTCCACCATTTATCTTAAATTTATGTCCCCTTGTAATGGTGTGTTCCACCCGGGGAAAAAGTCTCTGACTGTCTACTCTATCTATTCCCCTGATCATCTTATAAACCTCTATCAAGTCGCCCCTCATCCTTCTCCGTTCTAATGAGAAAAGGCCTAGCACCCTCGACCTTTCCTCGTATGACCTACTCTCCATTCCAGGCAACATCCTGGTAAATCTCCTTTGCACCTTTTCCAAAGCTTCCACATCCTTCCTAAAATGAGGTGACCAGAACTGCACACAGTACTCCAAATGTGGCCTGACCAAGGTTTTGTACAGCTGCATCATCACCTCACGGCTCTTAAATTCAATCCCTCTGCTAATGAACGCTAGCACACCATAGGCCTTCTTCACAGCTCTATCCACTTGAGTGGCAACTTTCAAAGAACTATGAACATAGACCCCAAGATCTCTCTGCTCCTCCACATTGCCAAGAACCCTACCGTTAACCCTGTATTCCGCATTCAGATTTGTCCTTCCAAAATGGACAACCTCACACTTGTCAGGGTTAAACTCCATCTGCCACTTCTCAGCCCAGCTCTGCATTCTATCTATGTCTCTTTGAAGCCGACAACAGCCCTCCTCACTATCCACAACTCCACCAATCTTCGTATCATCTGCAAATTTACTGACCCACCCTTCAACTCCCTCATCCAAGTCGTTAATGAAAATCACAAACAGCAGAGGACCCAGAACTGATCCCTGCGGTACGCCACTGATAACTGGGCTCCAGGCTGAATATTTGCCATCCACCACAACTCTCTGTCTTCTATCGGTTAGCCAGTTTGTTATCCAACTGGCCAAATTTCCCACTATCCCATGCCTCCTTACTTTCTGCATAAGCCTACCATGGGGAACCTTATCAAATGCCTTACTAAAATCCATGTACACTACGTCCACTGCTTTACCTTCATCCACATGCTTGGTCATCCACCTCCTCAAAGAATTCAATAAGACTTGTAAGGCAAGACCTACCCCTCACAAATCCGTGCTGACTATCCCTAATCAAGCAATGCCTTTCCAGATGCTCAGAAATCCTATCCCTCGGTACCCTTTCCATTACTTTGCCTACCACCGAAGTAAGACTAACTGGCCTGTAATTCCCAGGGTTATCCCTATTCCCTTTTTTGAACAGGGGCACGACATTCGCCACTCTCCAATCCTCTGGCACCACCCCTGTTGACAGCGAGGACGAAAAGATCATTGCCAACGGCTCTGCAATTTCATTTCTTGCTTCCCATAGAATCCTTGGATATATCCCGTCAGGCCCGGGGGACTTGTCTATCCTCAAGTTTTTCAAAACGCGCAACACATCTTCCTTCCTGATAAGTATCTCCTCAAGCTTATCAGTCTGCTTCACGCTGTCCTCTCCAACAATACGGCCCCTCTCGTTTGTAAATACTGAAGAAAAATACTTGTTCAAGACCTCTCCTATCTCTTCAGACTCAATACACAATCTCCCGCTACTGTCCTTAATCGGACCTACCCTCGCTCTAGTCATTCTCATATTTCTCACATATGTGTAAAAGGCCTTGGGGTTTTCCTTGATCCTACCCGCCAAAGATTTTTCATTCCCTCTCTTAGCTCTCCTAATCCCTTTCTTCAGTTCCCTCCTGGCTATCTTGTATCCCTCCAGCGCCCTGTCTGAACCTTGTTTCTTCAGCCTTATATAAGTCTCCTTCTTCCTCTTAACAAGACATTCAACCTCTCTTGTCAACCATGGTTCCCTCACTCGACCATCTCTTCCCTGCCTGACAGGGACATACATATCAAAGACACGCAGTACCTGTTCCTTGAACAAGTTCCACATTTCACTTGTGTCCTTCCCTGACAGCCTATGTTCCCAACTTCTGCACTTCAAGTCTTGTCTGACAGCATTGTATTTACCCTTCCCCCAATTATAAACCTTGCCCTGTTGCTCGCACCTATCCCTCTCCATTACTAAAGTGAAAGTCACAGAATTGTGGTCACTACCTCCAAAATGCTCCCCCACTAACAAATCTATCACCTGCCCTGGTTCATTACCAAGTACTAAATCCAATATGGCCTCCCCTCTGGTCGGACAATCTACATACTGTGTTAGAAAAGCTTCCTGGACACACTGCACAAACACTACCCCATCCAAACTATTTGATCTAAAGAGTTTCCACTCAATGTTTGGGAAGTTGAAGTCGCCCATGACTACTATCCTGTGACTTCTGCACCTTTCCAAAATCTGTTTCCCAATCTGTTCCTCCACATCTCTGCTGCTATTGGGGGGCCTATAGAAAACTCACAACAAGGTGACTGCTCCTTTCCTATTTCTAACTTCAACCCATATTACCTCAGTAGGCAGATCCCCCTCGAACTGCCTTTCTGCAGCTGTTATACTATCTCTAATTAACAATGCCACCCCCCCCCCCCCCCACCTCTTTTACCATCCTCCCTAATCTTGTTGAAACATCTATAACCAGGGACCTCCAACAACCATTTCTGCCCCTCTTCTATCCAAGTTTTTGTGATGGCCACCACATCGTAGTCCCAAGTACAGATCCATGCCTTAAGTTCACCCACCTTATTCCTGATGCTTCTTGCATTAAAGTAACACTTCAACCCATCTCCTTGCCTGCAAGTACTGGTTCACAGCAGTGAATATGCTTCTAATGTAATTAAATTACTGTAAAACAAAATGTATTTCTTTTCCATCTGTCACTGGCCCCGCACTCCCCTTTCAGTACTTGCACCCCCGTCATGAGGCCACACGCCCCCTCCCTGTTACAAAGTTGCACGCCCCATCTTCCCTACGCTCATTCAATTTCAATCTTTCCCTCTATCTTTATCATGTGGTGAAGTTTAATTTCCTACATTTTTTTATGTTGCACTTGTCTTTTAGTACACCCAGCTTCAGATCTTTTTGCATCCACAAGGTAGCTGGCACTAAACTAAGTAGTCACTCACCTCATGTTTTCATGCCTTTAGTGGAATGCCATTTGTTCTTGTCACATTCCCCTCTTTCCCTAACTAGTGCCATTACTTAAAGTTGTGATCTGCCCACTCTCCGGCTGCATCATGCTGCCTCCAAAGCACTGAACGCTACTACTTGCTCCCCTTTGTTTCAGAAAACAAACTCTCCATTTGCGCTGACAGCTACTCATTGACTCTCATTTGCCTGGGATGTTTGGTCATTTTCTGTGCTCATTCCTAATGCTTCTTGTTCATGCCAGTTAACCTCCAGCAAAGCCTCCTGTTGTCAGTAATATGGAAAAGTGTAGGCCATGCCAATTTCTCGTGCGCCTCTCTCGTTATTGCCAGTCAGTTCCGAAAAGCTGTAAAGTTAGGCTTTAAATTTAAAGTGCAACAGGATCCAAAGGCATATTTTGGCAGTTTTATGTCAATTTTGATATTTTATGCATGCAATTTAAAGAGATCCTTCACTTACATTGTATTTCTTGTATTTCTTTAATGTTTTAATGTTTCTTTCTGGCATCTAAATCATTGATATTATATATTAAAAGGCTTTCAAATTGTATTAAAAATTTGTGCATTAATTATCTGCAGCTTTAAATTTTAATTATCATACACAGAGGACTGTCAGCAGGAGTATGGTTTCATACTTTCAAACATGTGTTTGATCGTACAGAATTTGGGTATTGCTGAAAAAATACATTTTTTGAAGCTTTTCGTCTTGCACTTAATCACAAGAATACCAATGTCAGGGGAGATATGACCTTTATCCTGTTATGAAAAGAGTTCTGATTGGTTGGCAAGTGGACTTTTGATGGGTTCAGGTGTTGCCATGGAGAATGCACCAGTTAATAACTGGCAAGCATTGTTTGAAAATTTAAACCAGACAACTTGACTCCGGTCAAGGTGTTGCCTTGAGGAATGAACCCGCGAATGGTCATCACTGTTCCTTTAGATGAACCAGATGCAGTGTGTTTATATGTTCTTCCGCACCTCCTTTGCCGTGCATATTTCCGATATGTGGGTAATACAGTTGCCATATTTAAATCACTGGCACCATGTAATAATTTCCTGGCATGTCTTAATGGGCTCCATCCTGCGCTTGGGTTCACCTTTGAAATGGAACAGTCAAGCAAATTCCTCTACTTGATGTACTGGTAGAGAAATCGGGCGGGGGTTCTCTACCAAGGTCTAACACAAACCTACCGTCGCTGATCAATGCACATGTTTGGATTCTTAAAATTCAACAAGCTATAAGGTTGACCTTATCGGCAACCTTGTAAATTAGACCCAAACTATTTTCTCACCATGCAAGTTTGATGCTGAAATAAGATGCATCAAAGGCATCCTGCGGGCTACCCTGATCAGATGAGTTAGCACTGTGTATCTCCCAGACTCTTGAACAGGCCTAAGCCCATCACTTTTGTCCCTTAAAGTGCCCAGTCTACTTCATTACCCTGAAAGGACGAGGTATCTCAAAAATTTGAGCAATGGGTGAAGCTAGTTTTTTCACGCTGCTACTATGCAGTAGCAGCAGGAGTGGTATTCTCCACGAACAGGATGCTGCCGTCAAGCCAAAACGTACCTATCACACAAATGAGCAATGTGGTGTATGAATAGGCCGTAGATATAAAGGTTGTAAGTCCCAAAGACTGGCGGATTGTATCAAAGAGCATGTCCCTTCTGCTTTTTGCAATGGGCAAAGTACAGACTGTACCCAACTAGTTTACTCTTACAAAACTCAAAACACAGAACACTAAGTGTCCAACATTAGATGCTATTATGCATTGGACAGCATTTGCTAAGTAATCCTCCGTATACTAAATATTATGCTGACAGCCAATCTAAGATGTCCAGTTGGGCTGGCAGTGTGGTACATTTGCATGTACTGCAAGCTACATGTAATAATACACATGCCTAGTTTTTACATATAGAAAGAACATGTACACCTATTGCAACTGTTTCAGCTAAATAAAATAAGCGATGGTCATTCGCTGGTTCGTTCCTTGGGGGAATGCTTGAACAGTCAGAGTCAACTGCCTTGTTTAAATTTTCCAACAATGCTTGTCAGTGAACTATCAGTCACCATTAACTGGTGAATTCTCCATAGCAATGCTTCTACCAATTTGAGTCCACTTAACAGCCAATCATGCTCTCTTATAGTGTGAAGTTGTTGTTTGCCTTGTCATTCGTGTTCTTGCAATTGTCCTGATGAATTCAAGGCAAAAAGCTTTTTTCAGCGATACTCAAGTTTCATGCTTTCCAGGAGTTGCAATTGACAATCTGATTTCTGCTTGTTTTGCATTTTGGTTTTTTTTTTTGCATTAACATATGCTAAAAATCAAGACGATTCTCAAATCTTGCCAAAAGCAAGATCACCATGAAATTTGGTGATACTTGCTAGTTACTGCAGATCAATAAATTCAGAGTCCAACATGGATGAAAAGTCTTTTTGTTACACTTAATGTATTTGTACAAAACTTTGTATGTTTTTTTTTAACCTCTTCCCTGGTGAAAACATCCAGATTCGTCCAGTGGGTCCTATATCTCATGGAACACAAAAATGGGTCTCTAGATGGGCAAGTCTTGCTGATGGCTATAATGGTGCTGGGCCAGTTGGTGGATTGCATGACCTTCAACAAGGGAGTGAGTATGAAATTCAGTGGTGCCTTTGATATAATTATAATGTAAAGGATTGCTTTGTTCTTATGACAGTTCACCATTTTTACTTTTTTGTTTCTTTAAAAGCCGGAGCTATGATTGATATTGGAAATTATGTTAAGAGCATAGAAACTCTAGATTCAGATGCAGCATCAACGACAAGCCAATCATCGCGAAAACGTCGCACCCTTCCACAATTGCCAGCAAGTGAAAAGCTTGATGGTCCAAAATCAAAAGATTTTCTTCAGCGTTCTTTCCCCAGCACCGAATCAAAAATGAAGTTAGAATTAGAGTTGCATCCTCATCCACAGAACCATGAAAAATTGTATATACGTGAAGACAGAAACTTGGAGCCTGACAGTTTGAGTGATAAGTCTGATGATTCACCACATGTTGTAAAAGGGAAGGGTAAAAAATGTAGAATTTCAAAGGCCACCCGAAGATTACATCAAGAGCAGACGTGGAATGATCATGACGGATCTGAGACTCGGCAATGGGCAACAGATACAAGTGCACAAAATACTACCAAGGAGAAGCTAGTTCGGAGTAGCGTTATATGCTCCCCAGAATATGATCTGAAATCTACTCCCTATAACGCTACAAAAGAAAGAAAAGAGTTGGAAATCCCTTCAAAACAAACTTTGCTAACTAAAGTGATCCCGGTAAACTTTGAGAGAAAGCCAAAAGAACAAGAGTTTGACTCAAAATCTGCAAATGTTATGTCCTCCACAAGATGGCCACCTGTCCCAGATACGGTCCAATCTGTTACAGGAAGTACAGATGCAATCTACTCCATTAGTAAAATGAGTCAGGTAGCTAATCGGAGTCCCTCACAAGAAAGAAAGAAGACTCTTGCAAAAGATTCTCGTACACCTGTTATCAGGCGAGAAAGTTTTACTAAAGACAGACCAAGTATCGACAATGCAAGCAATAAGGTTCCTAATATTTCAAGCCAGCCACCTTTTAAAGATCATGCAAGAGGTTCCTACAGTAGGGATTGCACTGAAGATACACACCTCATTCTGAAAGATACTGAAGCTGCAATGGTAGCTTTAGCAGCCAAACTCCAATCTCAAGATTATCATTTTGGTCAACAAGAAAGTAATTCCTACACCCAAGGAGATTCCTTCTCTGGAGAATCAGATAATGACACAACAAGTTCTGTCAGCTTGAAAAGTAAAAATGCCACAAGTTCTGCACAGAGACAGAGGAGCATTAACGGTGCACACAAAGGGAAAGTAACTCCATCGGTTCAAGACCATCCACAGACAGCCAATGCTCGGGAAAGGCTGACAGAGAAGCGCAGAGCCCAGCTTTCAGATACGACCAGCAAACCAGATTACAACAAGCGCTTTCAGCTGAAACGCAGTACAGGTTCTCGTGGCTCCACAGACTTTACAGATGATGAGAGATCCTCCAGCCTTCCATATTTGCCCATCACTGATGTCGGCTCCTCTGATCAGGAGCACTCTCAGACCAGTAAATCTCTGTTACGTAAACAGTTTTCTGGCTCTACGCGTGCAAAAGAGGATTCGAGCAAGGCAGCAAAATCTTCTGTACAAACAACACTGACCCGTTCAAACAGCCTTTCAACACCTAGGCCAACCAGAGCATCTCTGCTGCGCCGAGCTCGCCTTGGAGATGCATCAGATAATGAAAGCGCTGATGTGGACAAGGCTTCTTTGGCTTCAGAACTCTCCACAACAAGTTCAACGTCTTCGAAGCAGCCAACAGATAAGAAGTTATCACGACTTGACCTGCTAGCCTTGCCACGGAAACGAGCAGGGTCACTCACTGTGAACAGTGACACAGAAACCTCAGTGATAAGAAGCAGTTTTAGTGTTAGAAGTATTGATGCAAGTACTACCAGTCGAAAGTCATCTAGTACTGATGCGAAAGCTACATCTAGAAGAAGTACTGGAGGTTCGGTGAAGCAGACATCACGAGTCCGTACTAGTGCTGCAAGATCATCTTCTAGTGAGTATACATCAAAAGAACATCTAGTACATCAGTATTATGGCAAACTATTTCAAAAGCGAGCACACAAAAGAAATATTTTAATTGTTGAAGAAGCTTGATAATGAAAATTTAAGTTCAGAACATTTAATACGCAAGCTTGAAAAAAAAAATGTTTTCCTTAGTGTACCGTCAATATCCATTGGTAGTGACTCCACTCTCCTCTCTCATTGACACTTAACCCTTCCAAGGTAATCTCCTTCCAGTTGTGCTGACTCACACTTAACACCGTTCCCTTGGCTGTGCCAGCAATTAACAACCGTTGCCCCTCTCCGCATTTTTCACCACACGTTCATGAACAAAGCCACTGCTTTCCACAATGTAATTATGGCTGATTATATCAATGCGTGGAGATAACCTTTGCCCTGCTAAAGCCTCCCTGCCTGACTGTAATTTCAACCTCATACTCGCCCAATTTGCCCTAGTGGCCCTTATCACCAAATCAGAGACAAACAACCGACACCTATAAATAGCCAACAGATAGTGCACTCCCCTCTAAATCAGAAAATTGAGAGTTCAGGTTCCACCTCAGAGTTCTGAGCACAGAGTCTAAGCTGACAGTCCAGTTTAGTACTGCCCGAGTGCTACAGAGCTGGAGGTGCTGTCTTTTAGATTAAATGTTAAACCCAGGTCATTTCTGCTTCCTCTGGCAGTAAAGATCCCAATGCACCATTTCAAAGAGCAGCGATATTCTCTGAATATTTATCCCACTATCAACATCACTAAAACAATTCCACTCCTTTCTAAAAATCCTTTTAATCTACTTCAGTGATTTATCTTGCCCTGGCCATCCTCCCCACCCACGATCACCAGATCAATCAGCAGACACATGTGAACCTTAAAAGCCCTCCATGAAAATTTTATGGACAATTTCTCTGGTGGAGCCTTGCAATGTCGCCCAGTGCGGGTCTACAGCACCTTTGGAGCTTCCTGCGTACTGCCAAATATCTGGGGTGTGTGTGGTATAGAAGACCTCCGGGGATCAAAGAACAGAGCACCCAATTTAACTGTGCTTTCAATGAATGAATCAAGCAAAAGGCACTTGGCGCATGTCTGTTCTTTCTAAATACCCTCACAGAGACCCTCGCTATCAAAGACTCCTGTCAACTTTCTGCATAAAACAGCAATCCATTATTCCCCTTCATTGGGAAATACTCAGGGAGTCCGGTAATAAAAGCTTCATTGAGAATTTGGAGGCAATTTCGCCAGCAGTTTGGGTTGGGGCAGGGTCAAGGGAAATGCCGGTTCGGGGGAACCACCGAATAGAGCCAGGGAGGTGGGATGAAAATTTTCTAAAATGGGAGGAGAAGGGGATTAAGACACTAAAAGATTTGTTTCTTGGGGGTCGGTTTGCCGGATTGAAGGAGCTGGAAGCAAAGTATGGGCTGGAGCAGGGGGAAATGTTCAGATACATGCAGGTTCGAGATTTTGCCAGAAAGGAGATACAGAGCTTCCCGGTGGAGCCGGCCTCCACATTGCTGGAGGAGGTGCTGACGACAGGGGGACTGGAGAATGGGATAGTGTCAGCGGTTTACGGAGCTATTTTGGAAGAGGAGCAGGCACCACAGGAAGGGATCAAAGCAAAGTGGGAGGAAGAGTTGGGAGAGGATATGGAAGAGGGGTTCTGGTGTGAGGTGCTCCGGAGAGTGAATGCCTCCACCTCGTGCGTGAGGTTGGGGCTGATACAGCTGAAAGTGGTATACAGAGCACACCTCACGAGGGCAAGATTCTTTGAAGGAGTAGACGATGTGTGTGAACGTTGCGGGGGGGGGGGGGGGGGGGGGGGGGGGGGGGGGGGGGGGGGGGGGGGGGGGGTGTGGCTGCTAATCAAGTTCATATGTTTTGGTCCTGTCCAAAGCTAGAGGGTTACTGGAAGGAGGTTTTTAGGGTAATTTCTAAAGTAGTGCACGTGAAACTGGACCCGGGCCCCCGGGAGGCCATATTCGGGGTGTCGGACCAGCCAGGGTTGGAAACGGGTGCGGAGGCAGATGTTGTAGCCTTCGCCTCGTTGATCGCCCGAAGGCGGATCCTGATAGGTTGGAGAGCAACCTCTTCACCCTGTGCCCTGGGGTGGCGAGGGGACCAGTTGGAACTCTTGACTCTTGACAAGGTTAAGTTTGAACTGAGGGGAAGGATGGAGGGGTTCTACAATTCATGGACATTATTCATTATGCACTTTCAAGAATTGGATAACATCGAACATTATTTGGGGTGTGTGGGTGGGAGGGTTGGGGGGGAGGGGAACTGTGTGTGTTAATGGTGACTATGGGTGATCCCTAATTCCTTTTTGTCATTTGTGTGAACATGTGGGCTAATGTTTGGGGTTTGGTGGGAGGATGGGATTGTTGTTATTGATATGGGGATTGACATATTTGTTGCTGATTATTGTTTATTGTTGCTGGGTGCAAATTTGGGAGAAAATGTGAAAAAGGAGGAGAATAAAAAATACTTTAAAACAAAAAAAATTATTCCCATCCATCGGCCAACTCGCAAGCGTATACAGAATTAACTTGTAACTCCATGTGATCAAGCCATATTTGCTTTCCATAACAATACCCACTCTATAACTACTCTTAGTTGCCCGTTGTCAGTTAACTTGCCTGCTTGAGCTCTTAATCCAATATGTCTATGGGATGTTTTACAGCTCAGATGACGTTTAGTTGTGGGTAACTATGATGGTTAGAGGTCAGACGTGATTCTTGTCTGAGAATTAGCTTTCAGTAGTCTTCCTCCTGAAGTAGCACTAGTTATTTGGTTGATATCTGAAGGTTTTGTGTGTGCTTCAGAGGGCATCTTCTTTTCATGAATATTTGTATTCAAAACATTTTCAATTTATATACTAAACACAGGAAACATTCATCTTTAAATACTTGCCATAATATTTTTAAAAAACTCCGTCCCCTTTAACACCCCATGTCCCCCACTTTATACTTATATAAAACAACGATAACCCCAAACACAACACTCAAACCCCCCCCCCACTCTCACCCCCTGACGTCTACCACGTCACCTCAAGAAGAACCCCTCCTCTGATCTCCTAATGGCAAATTATACCTTTTCCAAATGTAAGAATTCCGCCAAGTCATTCGCCCACCCTGCTGCTTTGGGCAGCTCCAGATCCTGGCACCCTAATGAGATCCACCTCTGGGCTATTAGGGAGGCAAAGGCCAACACCTCAACTTCAGAGGGCATCTTAATGAAGCAAGCTTAATGCTATTTTCCAGAAAAGCAGTGACACGTCTAACCATTCCTTGGAATGCACTACTGTTGGGTACGGGTTCACTACTGGTTGATAGCTTTGCAAATTACATATTTCTACTCCAATCTTGGGAAGTTCTCAGCAAGTGTGGTGTCAGAACAATGGTGCCTGAATGCTGGTTGAAATTGTGAATTGACACCTTGTCTTGCCGTAACTCTCCTTGAGAGATGCCTCTTCCTGTATTATTTGTCAGATCTTGGACTGGTAGAGATGGCGGCTCCTGCCACTTCCCTCCAGAAGCCTGAGCAACCCTACAATAGAGTTTCCTTCTGGTTATTCCCAATGAGGAGGAAATTGCAGGCAACCTGCCTGTGGAGAGAGAATCCTATCCAAAGTGTCTTTACTTATCTTTGGCAGCCATTGTTCCTGACTACTTATCGGTTGCAGTAAAGATATGCAAAGATATGTTGACCTGTCTTGTTTCAGGATCAAGCATAAAAATTGTTGAAATTGTGAACCAAATCAACTAAGTTAAACATCGTTTAAAAAATGAGGTTTGCTTTTTGGGATAAATTGTCCAGCATGAAACCAGTGCAAGTCATAGAGTATTACTTATTCTATTTTGATGAATGTTACACTAAATCTTAATGCAACTTTTTTGAAAAACCCTCGAGTGTCTCCGTGAGTGGTAGTGGGTCAGGTAACAAGTTACTGTTCTTTAAGAGGAATGTTCTTAAATAACAGATGGCTGAAAGGTGACTAAATCCTGTGGTCAATTCAAGAGTACAGTTCCAAGAGACTTTTGGAAAGGTCGTCTTAATAAAGGTCTCAACTATACAAGATGCATCAAATGGAAGGAAAAATGAACATATTTTCAATTCTGTAATAATTTTGCAATTTTTGAAGTCTTGTAATTGATAGAGTAGCATGAAAACTTCATAAATGTGCCCAGTAATTGGTTTGCAGTAGCCTTAAAATAGTTGGAAAAGGTCATTGTTAGCAATTGTCTTGTTAAAGAGTTAGCTTTTTATTTCACTTCTAATCTGACTATGATACAATATAACAAAATTTATTATACCTGGAATACTAACAAAAATCAGATTAATTGTGACCATGCCTATGTTAACCATTAACACTTATTTTGGTGGTGAGTTCAGGGGATTCTCTTCCTAATAAATCTCACTGTGGGTTGTTAAATAAGCATGATGAAAGTTATGTTTTGCTTTTTCTTACACCAGTGTTTTACCTCCTCTGGCTGTTTTATACCAAATTCCTACAAAACGGAGATTGATCTTATGCTTCTGAAGCGAAACCACTTTGTTAAATCTGTCTTAAATGCAGCTCTACTTGGCTGGCTTAAAATGCTAGCCAGGTGCTTCATTGGTCAAGGCGCAGTTGCAGGAGAAAGCACAGTAGAACAGTGGTTAGCACTGTTGCTTCACAACTCCAGGGTCCCATGTTCGATTCCTGGCTTGGGTCGCTGTCTGTGCAGAGTCTGCACGTTCTCCCTGTGGCTGCATGGGTTTCCTCCGGGTGCTCCAGTTTCCTCCCACAGTCCAAAGATGTGCGGGTTAGGTGGATTGGCCATGCTAAATTGCCCTTAGTGTCCAAAAAAGGTTAGGTGGGGTTATTGGATAGGTTGGAGGTGTGGCCTTAAATAGGGGGCTCTTTCCAAGGGCTGGTGCAGACTTGATGGGCCAAATGGCCTCCTTCTGCAATGTAAATTCTATGAAATCTTTGAAATGTAGGTCCTGTGTGCAATTATATAAAAGGTTATGTGGGGTTACTGGATTATGGGGATAGGGTGGAGGTGTGGGCTTAAGTAGGGGGCTCTTTCCAAGAGCTGGTGCAGACTCGATGGGCCAAATGGCATCCGTCTGCACTATAAATTCTATGAAATGTAGCCCTGTGTGCTACTGTATAAAGTAATGTTGCTGGCCCACTCCATGACTAGTGAATATCAGTTGGTTCAAATTATTTTTTTAACACATTGGGAGTAAAATTTTATGCATGTTTTTCATGTAATTTTAAAGAGAATGCAAAAAGAGAGATTCTAAGGGGCAATGTCCATAACTGTAACAGGTACCCTGGATGTGGTCTAGTCAAAACTTTGGATAGATGTATTAAAAATCACTTCACTATTCTATTCTGACCTCTAAGTTATCAAGGATAATGTTCCATTAGCTTTTTTGATTATTTTAGGATATGACTACCATTTAGTAACCTGTGTTACTTTTCATCATGTAAGAAAAAATAGCCAGATCCATCTTTTTCCTGTTGCAGCAGAATACTGTTTCTAAGGTCAGGGTTTCAGGCTCCTTTCACAAGTCAAGGCATATCACATGTTCCTGAATGGGAACATAATAGTCAGAAATAAGCACAAACACTTCTTATTTTATAGGAGGTCAGAGTCAGCTCCAGAACCGTGTGCAGTGACCTCTGTTCCAAGGCTCTAAGCAATCTCCCTTTGTAGGAATCACATACTTTGTCTTAAACCTTGGGTTGTTCTATCTTTCATTGTTATTCCTGTGTTGCCTTTCTCTTTTGTTTGACACTAATTCTTTTACAAGACTCAAGATGGAGACAGCAAACTTCAGATTACACTTCTACTTCAGAGGAGGAGTATAATTCAAATCACACCTCTCCTAAACACAACCGCTTACATGCTTCAACAGCCACACACAGCAGTAGATCCCAGACGTCCAGTTCAGGAAGAACGAGACAAAATGTGGATGACGATGAAGATCCCTATGAAAACTGGACTACGCACAGTGCAGAAATTGCAAGGTATTATAGAATTGTACTTTGCACCATAGACTGTTAACACTGCAGTAAAGCAGATTGTTTTGATTTCATACTAGATGTGTTTCTCTCCCTCTTTTATTTTGTCTTGGTCATTATCATGCACCAGAGACCGTGGGCTAGTGATCTGTTCTCAACTTGCTACTAACGTTGCTGTTGATTCAGCTGCTAAAATATGTGCACAGTGCTTTGCTCTCTGATATATTCCTCCTTTGGGGAAATGTCAAGCTCCTTGATCTATCCCGTCAGTAACAAATATCAGGAGCTCAACCTCCAGAATTGTAGATAAAAGTGGGAACATACAGAGTACTACTATAGCTACATGTGCTTACAGACCATAACTACTTCAAGGGCAAGGAAAGGCTAAGTTGGGTACTCATTGTTTACAGCATTCCTTTTATAGAAGAAGAAAATAATAACAAGGGACTTGCCTTTATTTTTTAACCAATTCTGTTGCTGGCATGGAGACCCTTCACTGAAGGCCTCTGTGACAATGTCAGTTACAGAGGATGTCCTGGAACAACTCTCCTATAAATAGCAAAGACTCTAATTATGATTATGTCTGATTACTTGCCTGTACTGGTCAATAGACTGGTTTCTTGGGGGTCTCCAAACCCTTGATTCTCATGCTTATTTGAACTGGTGACCCTTGTTTCATTGGTATCACTCAGACATGATAGTTCTTTCAATGTAAATTATTTAAATTAAGTTAATTATATTCTATGCAAAGGGAGTACTTTGAACAAAAAATATTCCTACCCTTGAAATAAGTCTCCCATTAAGAGTCTGATCAGGAAAACAGACCACACCTAAACTTTCCTAGTTTGGCTACTTGTGCTTTAAATTTGGAATGGAGCACTGTCAGTCTCTACCTCACAGTGTATTCTCACTTTTGTAAGCCAGTTGAGCCAGGTTGAAACTTGCTATGTAAATAGTTGCAGAACTCTTGAATGAAGTGTCATAATATACACACAAGTATAAGATGGTGCACAGAGAGACATTGATTGACCAATGAACACACAGAACACAGCAGCCAATCACCAGACAGGACACGGCCACTATAAAGCCAGAGGGCACTAGTTTTCCCGCTCTCTTGGGATGCAGCCCCTGAGACAGCCAGAGCCTGTGAGCAACAACTAGAACATCCACCATGTGGTAGTAAGATAGTCTGGTCAGGTTAGCCTCGGGTCTCCAGTCAACTCAGCATAGTGTCAACCTACAGTTAAAGTATGTTTAATAGTTAAGAGTTCAATAAAATAGAGTTGTATTTCTTCAAGTGTTGGAAGTCTGTCTGTCTCACTGCTATTCAGTAGTAAACACAGGCCTCGTAGATCCAGCATACCCAACACATCATGAAGCTCAGTCAAAGTGGTGGTTCAAATTCTTTTCCCTAATTAAGCTTGCTTTGAAACTGATGCATGCTTTCCTTGCAGAGATTGGGGAACAACAGCAATTGGTGCAGTTTGAAATGTATTTGTAAATGGGGAGGGAGGGGGGAATCATCTCTGTCATATAGCCCTCTGGTTTATGACACCATTGGAGAAGAAGCTTTGTTCTGATGTCTGCTTTTGGCCACTGGAGGCTTTCTATTGACATCAGTTGGTGGACAGTGGTAAAGCATTGTCGATCAAGGTGATAAATACTTGAGATAAAAAGATATATATTTGAAATTATTTATGCTTTCAGTAAGAATTCGGTGTATTCAGCTATAGTTTTGATAATTTAACTCACCAGATATACAACAGATAATGTCTGTTCGCAGCCAATTGTCACATTTTCACCTCAACTCTTTGATTTTCCTGTCTTTTGGGTTATCACATGACCAGCCAAAGGGGCACAAAATACATTCAAATGAAATGAACTAGTCCTCATTAGTATTATGCTTGTTTGGAGCGGTTGCATTAAGATGACCCCTAATATCTCATAAGCGGGTTTTGCAGATAACATGCAAGTTAAGATCAGACCTTCAGATGGAATATAAATCCTGGGGATCTTCTGATGGGAGATATCCACTAAAGTATAATAACTTTCAGTTAATCCATTGTCTGATATGATTTGCGATTGAGCGGGCGGAGGCTCGCCCAATAGGAACCATTTAGCAGGAGTTTAAAACCCACAGCCCAGACCCTGGTGTTCCTGATGGTCCCTGGGCTGAGATGCAAGCACTGTACACCGTGGCAGCGGTTGTTTTTGTTGTTCGAATAAACAAGAGTTTATATGAAGCCTGGCCTCGACAGAGTTATTACAAAAAGAAAGAGTTCCATTAATAAGATAGACTTTTATGAACTGTGAAAATAATAATCAGTCATGTTGGTTTAGATTTTGTACTTGCAAAACAAGTATACAGTAGTGCACAAACATTGAATGCTGGTAAATCTCAGCAGGTATGGCAGCATCTGTGGAGAGAGAATTGAGCTAACGTTTTGAGACTGGATGACTCTTCGTCAAAGCTTTGAACTTTAATGAAGAGCCATCCAGCCTCAACCTTAGCTCTGTTCTCTCTCCACAGTTGATGTCAGACCTGCTGGGATTTTCCAGCATTCTATTTTTCTTTCCGATTCCAGTAATTTGCTTTCATCCAAGGTATATCGTGATGTTCTTTTTCTTACAGTGATCTTGTAATCTAATTTCAGGGCTCATGCCAGTTATAACCTGATTTCTGAAATTAATATAGTGCATTGACGACAATCCAGTTTAATAAATGGCTGCATGTTTATCACTATCATATTCAGCCACAGAAAAATTTAATTAGCCAAAATGCAATGTCACCCGATCAGTATTGTTGACCGCTTTATGAATTGGAAGAAACGAGAAGCTCTAGTCGAGGAGCAGTTGAATTTCAAATGACTACAGTCTTGGCATTGTTTCAAAAGTCTAAACCATTCTGCGCTGCATTTGGCTTGGGCCTGGCTGTAAACTTTGTAACGTGGTGACAAGACAAAAAAGCCTCCCTATTACCCTGTTATCTCCTCCAGCTTTATAACACTCCTGGAACTCTTTGTTCCTGCCAATCTGGCTTCTTATGTACTATTGCTGCTTTTCACCCTTCTGCTGGCATCCATGTATTCATTCTGCTTAGGTTCTGTGCTCAGAAATTCCCTCCCTAAATCTCTCTCCTACATCTATTACATATCCTTGTAAGAGCCTCCTGAAAACCCAGTCTCTCAGATTTTGGCCAACCTTCCTCATACCTGGCTTTGTATCTATTTTTCCTTGCATTGAAGCATCTGTGCACTAATGACACTAGAAATGCCAACCATTGGCCGCTTATGTCAAGTTTTAAAAAAATAACGCAGCAATACTAAATCTGATTTGAGCCTTCTGAACTTGGGTTACATCTCGAGAGAGCGTTTTGAAATATTTGGGAAATGCCCAGTCTATAAGTCTGTTATTGCTTTCATTTGGATTTCAGGAGACCAACATTATGAACAGTTCCCACTTGATATTTTACTCAATCCAACTCCCTTATATCAGTGCCAGAGTTTTAAGATGACGCAAAATTGATTTTGCTGCGGAAAGAATTAATCTGGATTTAGTAATGTAAATGCTGGGAGCCGGCTATGGGAATCTGAACCCCCGGAATCTGATTTGAACCAGTGCCTGTCACAATCTGGTTTTGATCATTTACGTTGGGGTTGATCATTTTGACATGTCAGAGGAAGATGCTCCTCCAGATGTTTCTCTGGGGTAGTCCCTCCATACATGATGAATAAACTAGGGTAACCTGTCCCTGGGCCTCCTGTGGTTAGTTGGAAGAAGTCCACCACAACCCTCCACCAAGACCCCCTCTCCATATTATCATCCTTTTCCTTCTTTGCTCTCAGGTGCTCTGTTCTCTTATTTTCTTACTCCAACCTTTTAGCACTCCTTGGTCTTCCTGCTCGCTTGCTGCAGTCCCAGGCGTGACACTGTCTTAAATAATCCTGTGGGTCTCTTTCCCCCCCCCCCCCCCCCCCCCTCCCCCCTCCCCTGCGCCTCTCCGCATCCTCTCAAGGGTTCACTGAGGCACTCGGTGCTGCCTCATTATGATCAACAACCCCAATTTCCCCATTCCATTCTCTCATCGACTCCACCACACAGGGCACCAGTCTCCTTTCTGTCCAACTTAATTCTCCTACTGCTGACCATGCGGCCTTGCCAGTGGTTCTACTCTCTCTGCCCCACTCCACATCTCCCTTCAGAATATCTTTTCACTTGTGAACAAGGGCCTTCCCATCCATAAACCTGTTGTGGGATATTGCATCAATATCATAGCCTTAATGTAAACCTGACTGAATTGACCTTTTCTCTGAATGAAACCTTCCTATCTGGCTATATATTCCATCATTTTCTGCACCCTTATCACCAAATCTCTCACTGACCTAAGTTGTTGCTACTCAGGCACTTCCTCCTCCTTGGAGTATCCCATCTTGTACTCGAGTACAATATCTCTCCGGGGTATCTTCGCTGCATTCCTCCCTCAGCCCCCACATCAAATGTCTTTTCACTGTGCTCTTATCCTCGCTAACTTTCTCCCTCCATGTAAACTCTCAACTCTTATTCAGGGTCACTTCGTTGGCCTTGACATCTCACATGGTCTTGCTGGCCCCATTGTAATAACCGCTATGGCCATCTTCAATTTCTTCCTTGTATCACTCACCGCCTGCACATAACCAGCCCCTCCCCCATGCCATGCCTCAACCTGACTTCCTTCAACATCCAATACCGGAAAAAACTATTCCACCAATTCACTTACGCACTTTCAAAATTCCAAATACTCCTTTGGTCCTCTGTTCACACAGGAATTTTGCAGCTACTGGTTTGTTCAACTGCACTTTTATCTCCACCTTTGCCAAACCCCCAATAAAACCTTTTCATCTCTTTCAACCCTCATCTCAGCTCCTTTACTTCTAGTGCATGGGGGCTGAAAAGGATATGACATTCAATTGGTTCAGCCTTCCATTTCCAGATCTGGCTGGAGCATATAAAGCACAGTTGGAAACTGCTCTCTTCAGCTTAAACTGCTCAATATTTCAAGAACACCTGGAACACAGTCTTAAATCCTTCCGTTGCCTCTGTCCCCTCATCTCCAGAAATAAATGTGAGCAGTTCATGGATCTCTTTGTCACTAAAATTGAGACCTCATCTGAACAGCTGCCTCTGCCACATCCCTCCCTTGCCGCAGGCCAAACCTCTTTGAAAGTTCCCCTGTACCCTTAGCTCTGCATTCTCATCTTTCTCTTGTTTCTTTCCTATTAACTCTCATGCGCTCAAGCTCATCTTGTCCATGAGACCAACCTCCTGCCCCTTCAACCCTATCCCCAAAAAACTGCTGACCATCCAACTTCCTCTTCTGGTCTCCATGTTAGCTGATATTGTCAATGGTTCAGTCTCTCCAGGTATTGTCACTCTCTCCTTGAAACCTGCTGTCATCACCTCTCTCCACAAAAAAACAACCCTTGACCCACCGTAATTGCAAACTACTGTCTCCAAACTCTCTTTCCTTTCCTTAAATCATTGAATATAATATAATCTTCATTGTCACAAGTAGGCTTACATTAACACTCAATTAAATTACTGTGAAAAACACCTATTCGCCATATTCCGACACCTGTTCAGGTATGCAGAGGGAGAATTAAGAATGTTCAATTTACCTAACAAGCACGTCTTTTGGGACTTGAGAGGAAACTGGAGCACCCGGAGGAAATTCACATAGACACGGGGAGAATGTGCAGACACCACACAGACTCCAAGCCGGGAATCGAACCTAGGACCCTGGCACTGTGGAGCAACAGTGCTAACCACTGTGCTACCGTGCTGCTGTGATGAATTGTCATCTCCCAAATATGTTCCCATCTTTCCAAAAATCCATGTCGGAATCCCACCAATTAGGTTTAACCCTGCCACAGCACCAAAGAGGCTCTTCAATCTCAATTGGCATCCTGTGTGACTGTAACAAAGATAAACATTCTCCCTTCCAACCCTTCTCCACATTGTCCAGCTGGGTGGGACTGGTCTCGCCTGGTTCCATTCTTATTTATCTAAATGGAGCCAGCTTCTTTCTCACACGTGCACTGTTACTTCTGGTGCCTCCAACAATCTATCCTTGGCCCTTCCTCCTATATCTCAACTACATGCTATCCCTTGACAACATCATCCACAAGCACAGCATCAGTTTTCACATGTTTGCTGATGGCACCCACCTCTACCTTTCTCTGCCTTTCTCAACTCCTGCACTGTTGCTAAATTACCAGACTGCTCATCAAACATCCAGTCTGAATGAGCAGAAACTTCCTCCAATTAAATATCAGAAATTGTGAAAGTGTGTGCATATTGCTGCTATGTTTCCTACATTATAAAATTGACTACATTCATTCAGTGGTCATGCTAACGTTGCATGTTTTTTTTCTTCGCTCATTGTTCCCAGTCCCAATATGTGACCCTGACGTGAGATTCAAATCGCATATTAATGCCATTACCAAGACCCCCTATTTGCACCTCTGTTAACATTGCCTGCCTTCATCCCTTGTCACGGCTCATATGCTTAAAATCTCAATTGTGCTTTTTGTTACTTCAAACATTGGCTACTCGCATGCACCACTGGCAGGTCTCCCACCTCCTACCTCTAAACCTAAGATCATCCAAAGCGCTGCCGCCCATGCCTTAGTATTTACCAGGTTTGTTCCTTGTATCACTCCTTTGCTCGCTGATCTACATTGGCTCCCAGTCAAGCAATGTCATGATTTTAAAATCCCACCTTGGCCGTGCACTTATTTATCTTGCTTAATCTTCACCAGCCCCACAACCCTCCGAGATATCTGGGCTCATATAATTCTGCACTCCTGAGCAACCTCGATTTTAATTGCTCCATCAACGGTAGCTGTGTCTTCAGCTGCTGGGCTCTTTAGCTGTAGAATTCCCTCTCTTCCTTTCTACCCCGTTTTTCTCCTTTAAGATGCTCCTTGCAACGGGACATTTTGATCAAATATTTGGTCACCTGACCTAATATGTGGTTCCGTTCCACGTTTCGTGTAACATTGCTCCTGTGAATTAAAGCACCTTTGGCCATTTTATTATGTTAACGGCACATTTCAAATACAAGCTCTTGTTTTTCCTTGGTAGGTTCATAATCTGATATCTACTTAAAATATTTTGTCAGCATTAAATATCATTATTATTTATTTCAGACTCAGCCAAGATTTAGCCAAAGATTTGGCAATCCTTGCGAGGGAGATTCATGATGTAGCAGGAGATGGAGATTCTTTTAGTTCATTACCACCAACATCAACCCTTGGCTGTACAATTTCAGCCAGGGAAGAGGTAAGATCAGTTTTAAACTACCCGCAATATCCTATAAGCCATACAGATAAGTATATCAAAAATATAAGCCAGAGTAATATCAAGAAGGTGCCTGTATTTTGTATATTAAAGGTTAGTCAATATTGGAGAGTCACTAGATTTGTAACTAGGAAGAAGATGAATGATTTGTAATGCACTAATACAAAATTATTTGCCCGAGGATTCCAGAAACATGACACAAACGGCAGGTTTTTCGTTACTGATGAAGATAGTTCTAGCCAGGAATTTTTCAAAATTGACAGATCTGCCTTGGTTTGAAAGGTCCTGAATTACGCCACTTTAGCTCCAGTGAGGTTGAGAGTCAGACCTGCGAATCCTACAGCAGATCCTAGGTGGCCATGGGGCCAGGCAAGTGTTGAGGTGGGCTGGCCAAGTGACATGCTTTGGTTCCCTGAGACGTTGTACCAGTTGTGATAAAAGTCATCAGGTCCTCCTGCCACCACCTCCCCCACCCACCCTCACTTGCTCTCCATGGTTCCTCATACTATTCATGCCAAGTCAAGCCAATTCGTGCCCTTTGCCACTCTCCATGGCATCTCACACTCACCATGGAAATTTATGCCTGCAGATACTCCTCATGTGTTCGCCATGTCAACTCATGTCCAGTCTGTGCCCTTGCCCAGTATGAAATATATACATAAAGAGTGTGCCATATAATGAAAATGGTAAGTGGGGATAAGTTGGAAAATGCTGAGGAGAAAAAGAAATCCATTAATTTAAAACAAAAAATTTAGAGTACCCAGTCACTTTTTCCAATTTAGCATGTCCAATCCACCTACCCTGCACATATTTGTGTTGTGGGGCGAAGCCCACACAAACAGGGGAAGAATGTGCAAACTCCACACAGACAGTGACCCAGAGCTGGGATCGAACCTGGGACCTTGGCGCCATGAGACTGCAGTGCTAACCACTGCACCACCGTGCTGCCCGAAATCCATTCATAAACTTTCTTTAGAAAAGAACTGTTGTTCCTACAAATCAGATGTCAGTTGCAGAGGCTTCAACCCCAACCCCCTTAATGGGCCCAAATAAATATTTAGGCACTGAGAAGCAGAGAAGGAACAGATTATGAGCATATGAAGATGTCAATCCAGCAAAGTCAACAATTCACTTTATCTGTCAAAACAGAGTCCGTGCTGAGCCATTGCTTTTACTGGCCTCGGCTCCCAGCCAAACATTCTGGCTGACTGGTTGTGTACATAGCGCATACTGGGCGAAAAGGCATACTGGGTGAAGGGATGTAGAAGGGGCATGCATTGGCCTTGAATTGGGGTGGGTTGGAGGGTATGAAGAGCCGTGAGGGGTGGCTAGGGAGCAAGGGTAAAATCTTTTGAACTTGCCAAATCCAGACTAGGAGAATCTGCCCTGACTACACAACAAATATAGGGGCTAAGAAGATGCCTAAGCCTGCAATGGAGTCAGCCAAGTAAGGAGTGAGACTGCACCCTTGTATTGTGCCAGTAAAAGCTGCCAGTGCCAAGAATCCAAGAATTGGGTCCTGCCCGCCATTTCTAAGTGGCTCTGGAGTCATCCCAACTCCATGGTAACCAAGCCCAAATTCTCAAAACTTCATTAAGAATTAAGTGAAACCTAAATTATGCAAAGCTTTGCTTAATAATTTTCACCTGCTAATTCATCAGTATATTTCTCACTGTAAAGCATTGTGTGACGCTATCTTTTTTGAAGTGAAATGTTTGCCAGTGCTTTGCTCACGTTAAAGAATTTTTAGTGTTTGGTGGTCATATATAATTCTTAAATGTGAGAAGCCATGGGTGTGACTTTTATTTGCTAGATGTTTGTTGTGTTTGCTTTACTGTTGGACTTCTTTCTATTTGAAGAATTAAAGCTTCTTTCTAGTCAGACTCTGTGTTTTACACGTATGTTTCAAGTTTTGAGGCATTTTGGTTCATTTTCGAGTGCTTTTATTGTTTTTATTGTTGAATTTTGCTAAGTTCTCACCAGATAATATGTTGTTGTCTCTTATTTAATTTTTCTTAAACTCAGATTCCAAAATCGTCATCACGGACATCCCATAAATCGCAGGTGCATCATTCAGTTTCCACCTTTCATTAACAAACATGTGACTTCATATATATTTTTACCCACTTAAAACGCACGTGGTTAAACTGAGATTTTAAATGTAGTTTACACATTTTTTTAGTTGGTGCAGCACATTCCTGAAGCAAGTCTGAACTTTCAGAAGGTTCCTCCAGAATCTTCAAGAGTTAAGAAAGATTTGGATCAAAATATGAATGATAGCAAAGATCCAGATTCAAAAAGAAGAAGTTGGAACAGAGAAGAGGTTATCTATGTTTTCTTTATATTTGAGAAATGCCATAGTTGCTTTTGTTTTTCAGAAGTGTGGGTGCATCATTTTATATGAACTACTGCAGTGATGGGCTATATTTTCAAGGCACTGTAAATCTAACTATATAATGTTTATTACAAGAGAATGTGTCATAATAAAATGTACATTACATGTAGCTTGAGTGTTTTGTAAATGGTATATCTGCAGCACCTGTATCAGCCATCTATTTTAATGAAACAAATGTGATTAATCATGAAACATGCTAGAGAAGTGTAGAATAGGTGTAGTTATATATGTTAGTGTGTCTAGATCCGATTCGAGTATACAGATGATATTGATTTACCGTACATCATCAAAAGTAAAAAGTAATATATCACAGATGGAGGCCATTCAGTCAGCAAGTCGGTGCTGGCTCATACAAAGAGCAGTCTAGTCCATTCCTCTCGCTGTCCCTTTTCCCATTTTTTTGTTTCAAGTATTCCCTTTTGAAAGCTACAATGGAATCTCTTCCCAACATCTTATCAGGCAGTGCGTTCCAAATCCTAACTACTGATTGCAAATAAGTGTTTTTTCTCCTGGCATCTCTTGTTCTTTTTCCCAACAGTTCCCTCTGGTTATAACTTTTCAGTCATTACAATTAGTTTCCTTTTATGAATCTGAACCTGGGGCAACACGGTGGTGCAGTGGTTATCGCTGCTGCCTCACAACTCCGAGGACCCAGGTTCGATCCTGGCCCCGGGTCACTGTCCGTGTGGAGTTTGCACATTCTCCCCGTGTCTGTGTGCGTCTCAGCCACGCGACCTAAAGGCGTGCAGGGCAGGTGGATTGGCTGAGCTAAATTGTCCCTTAATTGGAAAAAAGAGTGAATTGGGTACTTTAAATTTATTTTTTAAAATAATAATCTGAACCCTTCATGATTTTAAAAAGAAAACTGTCAAATCTCGTCTTAGTCCTCTCTACTCTAAGGAAAGCAGTACCACCTTCTCCAGAAGTAAATTCTCAGGTGCTGCAAATCTGAAATAAAAACAGAAAATGTTGGAAATACTCAGCAGTGGAGGGAGAAACAGAATTAATGTTTCAGGTCAGTGAACTTGAGTCGGTTTCTCTCTCTGAAGATGCCTTCTGAACTGCAAAATACAGTAGTCCCCCTTTATAACGCGGGTGTTGGGGTCCAAGACCCCAACCCGCGTTGTATCCGAGCCGCGGATATCCATGATGGGGGTTTTAAATTTATTTAAAAATCTATGCTTCCCATTGTGAATCTACGGGGGGGCGGGGGGAGAGGTCAGACCCCCGTAGACTCACAATGGGAAGCGCATGCATAGATTTTTAAATAAATTTAAAACCCCCATCGTGGATCCAATTAAAATTTCAGCGGCCGGCTCACTTTGATCCGGAGAAGGAAGCTGCTCTCACTGAAACAATCAGCCGGCCGCTGAAATTGACACTGCCGGCTGCTCTCTCCCTCCAATCCAACTTTTAAGTTTTAATGTTTCTGATTGGAGGGAGAAAGCAGCCGGCAGTGTCAATTTCTTTTTTTTTTCCTCCGGCTCGCCCCCTCTCCCCCCATATCCTTCAACTAGACCCCTCTTCCCCAACACCCTCCGACTCGCCCCCTCTCCCCCCACACCCTCCGCTCGCCCCCTCTCCCCCCCCCCAACACCCTCCGGCTCGCCCCCTCTCCCCCACACCCTCCGGCTCGCCCCCTCTCTCCCCACACCCTCCGGCTCGCCCCCTCTCTCCCCACACCCTCCGGCTCGCCCCCTCTCCCCCAACACCCACTGGGCTCTGTCTCCTCCTCTCCCCCAACACCCACTGGGCTCTGTCTCCTCCTCTCCCGTCCCCCCCCCCCCCACCCCACCCACCTCACACCCTCCGGTTCGTCCCCTCTCCCCCCACAATCTCCAACTAGCCCCCTCTCCCCCCACACCCTCCGGCTCGCCCCCTCTCCCCCCTCCCCCACACCCTCCGGCTCGCCCCCTCTCCCCCACACCCTCCGGCTCGCCCCCTCTCCCCCACACCCTCCTGCTCTCCCCCACAGCGTCCAGCTCGCCCCCTCTCCCCCCACACCCTCCGGCTCGCCCCCTCCCCACACCCTCCGGCTCGCCCGCTCCCCCCCCTTTCCTCCCCCGTCCCCCAACACCCGCAGGGCCCTCCTCTCTCCCCCAACACCCGCAGGGCCCTCCTCTCTCCCCCAACACCCGCAGGGCCCTCCTCTCTCCCCCAACACCCGCAGGGGGGTCTCCCCCACACCCGCAGGGGGGTCCCCCCCACCCCACCCGCCCCCCTCCTCTCCCCCCCACACCCGCCCCCCCTCCTCTCCCCCCCACACCCGCCCCCCCTCCTCTCCCCCCCACACCCGCCCCCCCTCCTCTCCCCCCCACACCCGCCCCCCCTCTCCCCCCCACACCCGCCCCCCCTCCTCTCCCCCCCACACCCGCCCCCCCTCCTCTCCCCCCCACACCCGCCCCCCCTCCTCTCTCTCACACACGCACCCCCTCCTCTCTCCCCCACACCCGCCCCCCCTCCTCTCCCCCCCACACCCGCCCCCCCTCCTCTCCCCCCCACACCCGCCCCCCCTCCTCTCCCCCCCACACCCGCCCCCCCTCCTCTCCCCCCCCACACCCACCCCCCCTCCTCTCCCCCCCACACCCGCCCCCCCCCTCTCCCCCCAACACCCCCCTCTTCTCCCCCCCAACACCCCCCTCTTCTCCCCCCCCCAACACCCGCCCCCCCTCTTCTCCCCCAACACCCGCCCCCTCTTCTCTCCCCCCCCAACAACCCGCCCCCCTCTTCTCTCCCCCCCAACACCCGCCCCCCCTCTTCTCCCCCCTCAACACCCGCCCCCCCTCTTCTCCCCCCCAACACCCGCCCCCCCTCTTCTCCCCCCCAACACCCGCCCCCCTCTTCTCCCCCCCCAACACCCGCCCCCCCCTCTTCTCCCCCCAACACCCGCCCCCCTCTTCTCCCCCCCAACACCCGCCCCCCCCTCTACTCCCCCCCCCCCAACACCCGCCCCTCCTCTACTCCCCCCTCCAACACCCGCCCCCCTCTTCTCCTCTCCCCCCCCCCAACACCCGCCCCCCCAACACCCACCCCCCCCTCGGCAGTGTCAATTTCAGCGGCCAGCTGATTGTTTCAGTGAGAGCAGCTTCCCTCTCCGGATCAAAGTGAGCCGGCCGCTGAAATTGACACTGCCCGCTGCTCTCTCCCTCCAATCCAACTTTTAAGTTTTAATGTTTCTGATTGGAGGGAGAGAGCAGCCGGCAGTGTCAATTTCAGCGGCCGGCTCACTTTGATCCGGAGAGGGAAGCTGCTCTCACTGAAATAATCAGCTGGCCGCTGAAATTGACACTGCCGGCTGCTCTCTCCCTCCAATCAGAAACATTAAAACTTAAAAGTTGGATTGGAGGGAGAGAGCAGCGGGCAGTGTCAATTTCAGCGGCCGGCTGATTTCAGTGAGAGCAGCTTCCTTCTCCGGATCAAAGTGAGCCGGCCGCTGAAATTGACACAACTGACAGTTGGGGTCCATAATCCCCCCCGCGGTATATCGCGGAGCGCGGTATAACGGGGGACTACTGTATTCCAGTATTTTCTGTTTCTACAGTTTACTTAGGTAACTGTAATCCCTCATTCCAGAATTGTAGTTCTAATTGACCTCTTCTGTATCCTCTCCAAAATCTTAATGCCCTCTCTAAAGTTTTGTGCCTAAAATTGGAATTAACACACTAGCTAGGGTTGAACTTGTGTTTTATATAGGTATAACAGAACTTCCTTTATATACCCTGCCTACATTTATAAAATTCAGAATGCCACATGTTTTCTTAATCACTTCTTAAATCTGTCCTGCCACCTCCAAAACCCGGAGTTTAAAAATAAATTTGCAGGTCTCTCTTGTTGCACCCCCTTTCAAATTATACCATTTAACTTATACTGCCTATCCTCATTCTTCCACCCAAAATGTATTACCTCGCACTTCTCTGCATTTTATGTTTTACTCACACTTCTCCGCATTGTTTTTCATCTCTCATATGTCTTCCCATTTTATCAACTTGTAGCCTATGTTCTCTTGAAGGCCATTACTATCTTCCTGCCAGTTTACTGTGCTTCCAAATTTTGTGTTCTCTGTAAACTTCAAATAGTGCCCTCTACCACCAAATCTGAGGGTCCAATGGACATAAAGAACTCCAGTGGTCCGCGTACTGAATCTTGGGGAATATACAATATACCACTGTCCACTCTGGAAAAAAGTCAGTCTTCAAGTTTTATATTCCTTAACCAACATTGTATCCATGCTGAAAATATCACTTTCGTCCCATGGGCTTCCATTTTATTAACAAGTCTATTATGTGGTACCTACGAAATGCCTTTGAAAGTCCATATGCACAATATCAATTCACCCTTTTTGGTACTCTATGATATGAGAACGTATTGACAGGTCTCTGAACTGTTTTTAAAATTAATTTTTAACATTGATTCTAAAACCAACGCCTGTGACAATAATAAAGCTACTTGCATGTCTATATTAGCTTTATTAACTCATCCCGTACCACAAAAGTTAACGTGTAGACATTTTTGATTTAAAAATTATCTTATTTCTCATTTAAATTGTATTTTATTTTGTGAAGTCTGGCCCCCAGCGGGTATGGGATGCTATTAAAGGGGAACTAATCAGTGTGTAGAATAGTTAGATTCTGGCCGAATATTTATTTTGCAATGGCAACCGCTGGCATGAGGTCCTGGAACTTCCTCCTTAACACCAATGTGGGTGTACCCACAGTACATGGACTGCAGCAGTCGAAGAAGGTGGCGCACCATCACCTCGGGGCTGGGAAATAAATGCTGGCTTTGCCATGAAACACACTTCCCAAGAACAATCTCAGAACAGCACTCAACTATGCAGTTTTCCATTTTTGTACCAACCACCTGGCGACCACCAATTCATGCCAAATTTGGGATGCCTCCTGCCACTAGAGCTTTATAGGAAATAGACGGTGTGTAATTCAATTCCAAAAATCTGGCCTGGATTTTAACCTAGATCATAGAAATGGAAACTATTCCGTGTTGGAGATAACTTCATGATTCTAATAATACAAATGTGCATACCGAACATACATTTTGAATTAATGCTTTTCATACATCTGCTGCTTCTCTTTTCTGTCTCCATTCTCTGATTTATTTCAACTGCTTTGTGTCTGACTGATATCTCTTTATTTATTCTAAATCCTCACAATTCTGTTTGGCCCAGATTTGCAGGGCATCTCGCCATTTGCCCTGATAGTTTTTTTTTAAATTTAGACGACCCTGCACATCTTTGGGTTGTGGGGGTGAAACCCACGCAAACACGGGGAGAATGTGCAAACTCCAGACGGGCAGTGACCCAGAGCCGGGATCGAACCTGGAACCTCGGCGCCGTGAGGCAGCAATGCTAACCACTGCGCCACCGTGCTGCCCTTGTGCCCTGTTAGCTGGACTAATTTGCACGTTTATGTTGTAAAGAAAAGGACCTTTGAGCATAAAGTCACTGGAATTCTGAGCTGACAATAGTACCATGAGGGTATTGACTATCTGGGACCCTGGTGACAATGGGACCAACAGTGTCTCTCTTGAATGAATAAATTTAAAGGATTGAGAAATAAGCAGAAGAAGGATTATTAAGAGTGACATATTAAAGTGGTGAATTGGAGCTGAATTAAAGCCGTGAACTCTATGTCTAGTTTAGTTGAGAAAGATAAACGAAGAGTGGGAAACAGATTGCGAGCAAGGGGGGAATAAATGGGACTGATTAACTTTCGGTGCAAATTAAGGTGCAAATCAAACAGTTTCATGAAAATCATGGGGATTTCAAGGTGAGGAGGAGTTGTCACCAGATTAGTTAACGGCAGAGCGCAAATCAGCTAGAAATCCATTGTGATCCGCAATTTGTGGGGTTTCTCTTCTTCATCACAAATTATTCGTCAATTTGAGTATTAATGATGGTATGCATCATTCCATTGCCGTTATTTGATTCCGATAAAATCTGGTCCACAGTATTTTTATTCTGTATCACCGGAGGTCTCATCATCCATCCAAATGAAACCTGATGACCGTTGATTGCAAATTGACTTCAGTGACTTTTTTTTCCCTGAAAATTGACCCCACTGTGGTTATGACCAAGTAATTCCTGAATGTGATTATTTGCATAGCAAAATTAACACTATGATTATACAAGGAAGTGCATCAAATATTAATCAGTGCTAATATTAAGTTATGTTTCTAATCGTTAGTTAATGTTTCAAGATTTCTGTCCAGTTCGGAAGACATTTATGATTAATTTATTTAAGAAATGTTTTGTAGATGGTTAATGTCATTTTTAACACATTATACATTCAGGTGAACACATTAGGATTATTGCTTTTGGTTGTGCATTCACTAGCAACTTGAAGAGTCCCAAAAATTTGGCTAAATCAGGGGGATATTAAGGATTCCCCTTTCTTAATTAATAAGGGAACGAAGGTTATGGGGAAAAGACAGGAGAATAGGGATGAGAAAAACATCAGCCATTATTGAATGGCGGAGTAGACTCGATGGGCATATTGCAGCTAGTGGTTGTGCCAGCATATGCATTGCAGAATGGTTTGCACTTCAATAACCAGGCCCTGCTAGCATAGGCCTGGGTTCTTCAAAGATTGTGAGGTGCATCATACTGATTGTAACTTCATGAACTGCAATTTGGAATGTGAAGTAGAGAACAAAATGTAGGTAATAATTTGTACAACTGAACACTCCTCCATTTCTCTTGGAGAGATATGGAACGTGTAAAACATGTGTCGGGTCCAGTATGCTACGTTTCTTTCTCTTGAGCCAGCCCTCATACATTCAGTTGCAGGTGTTAACTGTCCATTTATGGTAAAATCTGGCCCAGTAATATCCTTGTTTGATACCATGAAAACTACACCGTGTTTTAAGAAACTATTCTCAATACATAAAATCCCTATCGAACTAAAACTTATCCATAATTCTTGGTAACTGCAATATATTCTCTCTCAATTATTTAATATTGAATATTTTAGTTTCGGATGTACTAAGCCTGTGTCACATTTTAGGTCATACTAGATAACCTGATGTGGAACTCAGTATCCCAGCTGTCTCAGTTCATTCGAGAAAATATGGAGCACACTGCAGCAAAGATAAAGTGAGTAAACAACTGCCCTGTTTGCTGATTTATTATTTATGTTCAGGAATTTTAGAGTTTTTAAGTGTTTTATATAGTTACAGATAATTGTACTCCTCCAAAACTTGGGAGTGGCACAGTGGTCTGCTGCCCCTCGCGCTGAGGACACATGTTCAATCCTGGCCCTGGATCACTGTCTGTGTAGAGTTTGCATTTTCTCCCCATGTCTGCATGGGTCTCACCCCCACAACCCAAAGCTGTGCAAGGTAGTTGGATTGGTTGCACTAAATTGCCCCTTGAGGGGGAAAAAATGTTTTTTTTTTATTTCGCCAAAACTTTATGACATCTTGACAGCAGTTTTGAGATTAGACTGGATGAATTAGTCATTGCCCTGCCTTCATGGCTCATGAGCATAGTTTTTTTTAATGTACTTCTAACTTATGAAAGAAAACAGAGAAGAGGGAATGTTGTTCTACAAGACATTTACAGGCTGTTCTTCAATTGTTATTCATAGTTATTCCCTTACAAAGTTGCATTGCAAGTTCCTGAAGCTTATATATATTGTAACCATGTCTAGATAGTTCAGTAATTCATACACTTACTAACAGAAACATTTAAATTTGAGTATTCAATTGGAGTTTGGATGCTTAATTTTACATGTTTTGCATCTTTTCCTGTTTTCCAAACCATCAACAATTTCCATGGTCGGTAAGTGTTAGGAGAGACACTGAGTGAAGTAGAATATGGTCCCCCTCTCTACCAGCTCTTGCCTCTCTGTCGACGAGACAGAGGGCAATTTTTCTCCTTTTCTCCTTCCCCACTTAAGTGGCTGGATCTAATAAGGTTAAGATTTGAAAGGTGAAATTTGAGTTGAAGCTCTGCTCAATTTTCTTTTGCGTTGTAGGCAACTGATGCAAGCCTGGTATAAAACCCCAGTTTTACATCTACTGTTGGACAAAGTTGCTAAATATCTTTGCATGTCCACTTGAATGATGATTTACGATGGGATACTTTTTAGTACTGCTATGTAGTAACTTAAAATTTTCTTTTTAAGAGTACCCAATAATTTTTTTGTCCAATTAAGGGGCAATTTAGCATGGCCATTCCACCTACCCTGCACATCTTTGGGTTGTGGGGGGTGAGACCCATGCAGACACGGGGAAAATGTGCGACCTTCAGTGACCTGGGGCCGGGATCGAATCCGGGTCCTCGGCGCCATAAGACAGCAGTGCTAACCACTGCACCACCGTGCCACCCTGGTGTGTAGTTTACTGTGTAAACTTTGATTTTGAAAAGCCTAAATATTGCTATAATTAAGGTATTGAGCAAAAGATACTTCTGCTGTTATCTTTTAGAATTCTGTTCCAAAGCAAGGACAGAAATTGGGACGAAATTGAGGCCAAAATAAATTCTGAAAATGAAGTGCCAATTCTCAAAACGTCAAATAAGGTAAAACGTCAAATAAGGTAATCTTACTAAAATGTAATGTTCTGTTTTCACATTTGCCCATATCTATTTTATGCTGATACACTATTCAGAGGAATAGCTGAAGCAAGATCTTAGTCCATGTCAGAGTTGCAAGCCTGTTCATGGTCTGGGTTCCAACTTCATTTTCCAATACTGCATTTGTTCTCTAATACTTCCTTTGTGAAGATGCTGACGACTTCTGTTATTCCATTGGTGCTGGCCAACTCTGATACATCACCCAAATAATCATTTCCGCTTAGATAACCATTGTCACATCTGTTGTAGCTGTACTTGACACTTTCCTCAACTGACCTCTATCATCTGTGTTCCATTCCCTTAGTCAGCAGCCCAACCTCCACAGCGGCTGAGATCAGCTGACTAAGCACTAATCGTTAATCAAATCTGTGGGCTTTCTGTTCTGTAGGATTCCGTTTCTTGACACTTTAATCAACAAATTGTCAGGAGAGCTCCAAATGTTGCATATAAAAGGACTGGTGTGTATTAATTAAAATCAGTAAAAATGTGATAATGGGCAATGGCTCTCCAAAACCTACCTACCTTTTAAAGAAATCGGAGACAGAAATAGCCATTTTATTTTTTAAGCACTAGAATATACATTTGAATATTATATATACTATGGAATGGCAAAGGTAACAAAAATGGTGGGAATGGCACAGGAAAAGGGATGAAAAGCTAGGTAAGTTATTTTGAACACAATTATTCATGAAAACTAGTTTAGCCTTACAAACCGATCGTTAAAAAGAATAATTTTGTTTTTTAATTATTGTGATTCTACATTGCATTGGGCTAATGCTGCATGATTTATTTATTTTATTCTTTCATGGGGTGTGAGCATTGCTTGCAAGGCCAGCATTGGTTGCCCATTCCCACTCATTGCCCTTGATCTGTTTAGCGCTCTGGGCCATTCCAGAGGCCAGTTAGAGTCAACCACACTGGTGGGTGTGGAGTCGCCCGTAGGCCAGGCCGGTAAGAACGGCAGATTTCCTTTCCTGAAGGAAAATAGTGAACCAGATGAGTTTTTAACAAGAATTTTGATTCTAGATTTTGAAAAATGAAAATCACTTATTGTCACGAGTAGGCTTCAATGAAGTTACTGTGAAAAGCCCCTAGTCGCCACATTTCAGCGCCTGTCCGGGGGGGCTAGTACGGGAATCAAACCGTGCTGCTGGCATGCTTGGTCTGCTTTAAAACCCAGCGATTTAGCCCAGTGAGCTAAACCAGCCCCTTTTTATTAATTTAATTCAAATTCCACCAGCATTACAACAATGCCACGATCTCCTCTTGTAATGTCACAATGGTCAGGGTATTTACTTAGTTATTTTAGAAAAATATTTGAACAATTACTGAAGATAGAATACTGAATAAAAATGTTGGAACTGTTTTATTAGTGTCCAATTTACAGACATCATTGTTACATTCAATTAAATAAAATCTGCAGCACAGATTTTATGTAGGTCAATTAGTTTATGCAATATTCTGTTCCATATAGAATACTTCTCCCCCTGTCATATCCTCTCTATTTCCTTGTATGTTCACGGGCTCTATTGATCTGGACCCTGGTTTTGACCTCTTGCTCAACCAGTTTGTCCATTTTTTTGATGCAGTAGCATGATGATGCTGATGTGATGTGCATGGGCTTCCAAAGTTTATTTGATAAAGTTGCCCGTCAGCAATGTTTTAGTCAGTGGAATAAAAGGGGAAATGGCAGAATGGAACCAAGGCAGGCAGAAGAGCAGGAAACAGAGCACTGAATGGTTGTTTTTCAGGTGGGAGGAAGATGTGCAGTGATACTCCCCCGTGATTTGTGTTAGAACTACTGCTTTTCTTGTTTTTATCAATGATTTGGTCTTGGACGTACAATTTCAAAATTTGCAATCTAAACTTTGGAAGTACAGGGAACTGTGAGGAGGATAATTACAGACATCACAAGGAGACTGCAAAGAGGTATAGATAGGTTCATTGAGTGGGCAACAAGGTGACAAATAAAATATAATGTGAGGAAGTGTGACTGAGGTTATTCACTTTGACAGTAAGAATAAGGCTGAATGGTCATCGGTGCGGTAACCATTCTATCATACAGTCTAATTTATTTATATCCTAACTTGGATGATTCCTCTTAATTTCTAATGTTGTCACTACTTCTTTGTTCATTAGGTTTGTTAATGTTATTTTGAAAAATCAGGCACATGCTTTTGATTAATATCATTTTTCATCCTTAAATGCATTAAGCTTGCATATTTGTTATTGTGTTCCGAATGTGTATTGTAAGGACCCGCATATGTCGGAATCAAAACCGATCCAATTATATAATCAATACAATTGGAATGTAGATAACAAAAAGTGATTTCCCCTTTTTAAAAAAAAAAGTCTTTGATATCCTATCCCAATTCAAAATATCGTTGTTTTGACAACAAAAAATGGTCTGATTGTTAACTTGACTTTCTCTCCTAGGAAATATCCTCCATTTTTAAAGACTTGAGAAGAGTTCAGAAACAATTAGACGGTTAGTAAAATGAATGGAAGGTCTTGATGTAATTGATGATTGATGCACTGACTGATTCTCCATCAACTGGCATCCATGGAGCGAATTTACTTAATTAGTTTGAAAGATGTCTTAAAAATAATCAACTGTGTACTTGACTTTCTTCTGTCTTTTGTGTTAGTCTTGCAAGAGGTGCAGATGCACTAAAATGTTTTTTTTTTACAGCAATCAATACGATCATAGATCCCGATGGATCTCTGGATGCCTTAACTGGTAATCAAATCTCGCCAATTTCTGCTTCAGCATTGAGCATGAAAGAAAGGACTGCTAATACTGTGCTCTCCTCAAAGGATTTGCCAAAATCATCAGCACAGTTGTTGAACGAGTGTGCCCACCTGAGCTCGAAACCGTCCCAATTGTCTTCAGATGCAGACAGCATTGACTCTGACTCTGAGTGCAATACTCAGCATACCATCACTGAGCCAAAAATGGAAAATACAGTCACTATGCTTTGAAAGAACTATTTATTTTTGGCCATGGTTTGACCAATGTGCATTATTATAGTTGTTATGTGAGGGTGATTGTGAAAATGCTGTATACAATAATGCTGGAAGTGACTGATATTTTGCACAAAATGGCTTATTGAGAAAATGGAAGTTAGCAAGAAAAACGCATTTTAGTTGAGCTCAATAACACTTTCGCCAACATCCATTCAGCATAAAGGCACGATAAAAATATGTTTGAACTGAGAAGAACATTTCATTTAGGCCAAGCTTTGCCATTTGAATACGATAATATCATCATGCACTGAAGAACATACTAGTTGCACAGGTTGTAATTTTGCATGCCAGGTTTCAGCACAAACTTAATGATTGAACAATGGCTGCATATTTAGTAAGTTGTCGCTCTCTTAGTTTCTTGCTTTTTTATATCAATGTTATGACAGGGACACCCTAATATTTAATTCCGTGGTGGTTTAAATATTGGATAAATATTCTAGGAAGGAGAAATTAGTCATTTTCCTCATCAAAATTTTACTTTCTTGAATATTTCTGCAATTGGTGATCAGCTGTATTTGGTCAAGTCTGTGGTATTCTTTTGTCAAATCAGTACTATGCATGCTTAAGGTTATTGTAACTCTTTATGATGACAAATTGGCTTCGGCTTCAAGATATGAAACTCACCAACATCTCCAACAGCCAAACAATTCTAAAGCTTCTACGCAATTCTTCATTGTGAGATGTAACCAATTCAAACAAACATGATTTCAGCCAATCAATTCGAAAAGAAGCAGCACAGTGGTTAGCACTACTGCCTTACATCACCAGGGATCCGTGTGTATTTCCGGCTTCGGGTGACTTGTGGAGTTTGCATGTTCGGGGCGCCCTGCGTCGGTGTGGGTTTCCACTGGGTTCTCCGGTTCCTCCCACAGTCCAAAGATGTGCACGTTAGGTGGATTGGCTGTACTAAATTGCCCCTTAGTCTCCAGAGATGTACAGGTTAGGTGGGGTTATGGGATAACGAGGATAGGGTGGGGACGTGGGCCTAGGTGTAGGGTGCTCTTTCAGAATTAGTGCAGACTTGATGGGCCGAATGGCTTCCTTCTGCACTGTAGGAATTCTATGGTTCTAAGATTCTAAAGGGCAAAGCTGGCACATCCCAACTTGAAACAGTGATGCACAGATATTATATCTATATATATATTTTGAAATGTCAATGTAGAACGAACAAAGCACCCTAGCAATTATTTTCAATTGTGGCAGATTTACAAAATATGTTTTCTTTTTTAGGTTTTTCTCCCACTAGCCTGCTTAGTTTTTCCTCTTGTACTCCATTTTTCCTCAGCTCGGACAGCCCATACATTGGCCCATGAACTTCCCATAGTCATTGCTGCTTGCACTGTCTTTGCTTAATGATAACTAGCTTTATTGCACAACCCCATGCCTTCTCTGCTCATTTTCATGCCTAAGATCACAGGAGTCTCTCCAACTCTTGTCAAGAGTTTGCCTGAATGTCACTTCAAGTCTGGGGTAACCTCATGAAATTTAATGCTGTCATTCGAGAGCGAGCATGCAGTTCCAAAGTATCATGGTTGGGAAGTAACAATTGATATCTACCTTGGAATTATTTTTATTATTATGCTATGGAAACATTTCATTTAATGGGCAGAAGCACACAAGTTTCTATTAATATTTATTGTTTTGTGTCGGTGAACTTCAGGGAATCAATGTGTTACCTTAAAGCTGCTGAACTGTGCAGAGCATATTAATATGCCTTTTGTGTTCATTGTCTAAAGAAAAAGCGAAAAAATGTATTGTTTTTTGTGCTGCCGAAAGATACAGTCATAATTGGTTAAAACTGTCTCAGGATGTCCTCAACGAAGCCTGGTATAGTTAATATATTGTGTAAACATCAGCAAAAAACGTGATCATTTAAATCATAATTTGTACAAAGTGATACTTGTTACAATGGCACAATTATTGCAAATGCTTGGTTTTTATGAAGGGTTGTCATCGTTACAGCAAATCGACCCACCAGAGACAATACTAGAGCCAAAGATCAAATGACATGCTCTTTGCTTTGCATCTGTAATTTTTTTTTAATAGGTCTGCCTCACAAACCAGTTGACTTAACAGTACTTCCAAAGGTTTGGGGAATAGTTCTTGCAGTAATTGTGCATCTTCATATACCAGTTTCTAGACACAGTAACTGAGTAAAGAGTGAGACTGTCTAATATAGGACATAGAAACATGAACATATATATGGCATATGTATACTGTATAGATTGCGCATGTCTCTGTCAATTCCTATGTATGTATGCTGCACACACGCTGCATCAAGACATTTTGTGTACTTACCATGGCACAGGAGCTGGTATTTGAGAGCAGGAGCAAATTATTTTGGTGGCATGGAGGACAATAGTTATTGGGGTCTAACATTTTAAATATGTACCACAACTATATGTATGATGTAGATTCTTCCCCATCTCTCCTAAGTGTGTATCCTGTGCTCTACGCTAACCTTTTTATGTTGTGTAGACTGTGGGAATCTTGAGGCATGAATGTATAAATACAAGAAGCCATTATGTTGAGGGTGTTGCATTAAAAGTACTGGGTGATGTTACCTTTTATGTTTTCCATTTTCTACTTCATTTTAAACGGTGACAGTGTAGTGGAGGTTTATTGTTCAGGCCTTGGTTCATTTTTGATTTTCATGTGCAACAAATATTTTGAAGCTTTCCTGTTAGACTGAAATAAAAACAAATTGTAGCCTCTTTGGCTTGAACCTGATTTGACTGAATACCCACAGTATGAATAGATGATGGTCAGCTGCTTTAAATGAGAAGTTAATATTGCTATTAGTATAACAAGTCTATTGCAGCAGTTTCTGAACATATTCAATGTATGTTGCTGAAGAAAATGTGTCTCTTGTAAGTCCATAATTTAAATTTTTGAGGACTTTGCTCTCTTTCAATGGTTCACTGATTATAATTTTGCTGGGCAAGCTGGGTGAGCTTGAATACCTGAAATGGATACCTGAAATGATTAGCCACACTTCAAAGTCAGATTGTAGTCTGCTTAAGCTAGATTTTCCACAGATGCAAGAAAATGTAATTCCTTCACTTATTACTGTGCTCTGTTCATAGTGGTGTCCTGTGCTGAATTGTTGAAGCACTTGTTGCTAGCCTGCTGATGCTGTTTCGTTTCTTCAGTGGCTCATTTATTATTTTGCTTGTAACAAATTATCTTGACGTGAGAAATACAAAGCGTACAGCTTTTTTTTATTTCCTGCTGGAACATGCCATTTTTGTACTATTGTATTTCTGTAAACTGTCCAGCTTTCAAATTGATGTATATTTCACTTTTTGCAGAAGTTATATATAGCGGAATATAATGAGCTTTCTTCCATTTTTGGCTGGTTTCAAAGTTGTAATTTATTTTGTTGCCTTACAATGAATGACGTGTAAATTTTGTTAGGATGAAAGTACTTCTGATTCTTAAATTGTTTTGCACATCACAGTATAATTTTGAATTATTATTTAATTTTTCCATGGAAGTTGATTATAATAAACCATTCTTCATAGCAGTGAAATGTCTGTGTGAACTCTACTACTATACGGACAATTCCACAAAAGGACACATTTAGAAATTATAAAATAAATAGAGAGGGCTATCTCTCCTTTGTAAGTTTCATTCTTACCACAGTAACGTGTCCCTGCCTGGAAACTAGGCTCCATTTGCCTGTCTATTCAATATCTTGATTATAATGCACGCACATCCACATGCAGTCATTAGGTAGAGAAACTAGTCCAGTCAGCGCAGTTGGTTAGAGTGTGATGCTTACTAACATCTAAGTTGTGGCTTTGGTCCGGCTTCCAGCTGAGGTAGTTCATGGGTCTGCCTCTTCCACTTGAACTGGGGAGCTGACCGCCGAGATTGGGCCGCCATTTGAAAGGGTGCCCCAACCTCTTGAGTGAGCTTGTGGGTCCCCCATACCCTCCACCGATGGGCAATGTCACCCCCCCCCCCCCATACACACATGGGTGCTACCCCACACTGACCCTACCCCAAGTGAGGTTACCCCACTATGGGATCCCTGGGGGCCCACCCCTCTTCAGGCCTCCCCAAGCCCCCTACAGCAACCCCACCCCCAAACTTCCCAGAGGCCTCGACTTACCTGCCCTGCACACCCTCACAAGCACCCTCTCCTTTCTTGGCAAAGCGCCCCTTGGGTCCTGACTCATTTGCAGTGCCATCCTGTCACCATTGCATTGACAACCTGCAGTGCTCCTGCCAGTTTGGCAGTGCCACCTGGACACCTTGCCAAGGTGAAAATGTCAAGGTGCCCACATTCCAGGGAGGCAGCCAGAACCCTCTAATGACCCGGGGGACCCCTCTCCCACTGTTCTGCCTGGTCTACGTTTTTGTGGACCGGTACTGATCGACACACAGCTGCAGTGTCCCTGGGGAAGCCAGTAGATCCCAGGTAGTTAGGCCTTAAGTAGGTTTAAACCTACTTCAGTGATTACCATTTGGTCCCGTCCCTTTTGGGCAGAGTCCAACATCTTGCAGGACTTGGGTTTATCCAGTGAGGCGCGAAAGCTGCCGGGAGGCCCGCAGGAGGCTTCACCTGGGATCTACTGGTCGCATTGTGCTCTCACTTGAGCGCAACATGGCCACTGAATCACGCCCCGTGTGTCCCTCCAATATGTAGTTCCCCTGAGGTAACCAAGTGCAGACTCTCAACCAATAATCCCTATTGGATTACATAATTACCGACCTTGAGTTCTAAATGAAAAGACTTGCAGCAGCCAATCATCCGTCCTTGATTAAAATGTGGAATACAGGGTCGAGACGATGGCACTCAAATGGCTGTTTTGTGTTACTTGTCATCAACACAAATGTACTGACAATATAAAAGGTAAACTAAATGGAGTGATCCTTACTGGAAAGTGTGATCCACATCTATCTGCCATGGTTCAGTTGGTAGCACGCTCTCTCTTTAGATTCAGGTGGCGGCGGGATTCTAAGTCCTGCTTCAGCACAAATGCTTTCAGCCCAGTACGGAGGAGGTTCTGCACTGTCGGAGGCGACCCCTTTCAGGTGTAAAAGATCCCATGGAACCGTTTTGAAGAAGAACAGGGAGTTCTTCCTGGTGTCCTGGGTTATTATTTGTCCATCAAATATCACAAAAATGGACGTGAATTATCATATTCATCCTAATTTCCTACATTAAACAACAGTGACTCCAAAAGGGTTTCTTCATTGGCTGCAAAGCATTTTGGGGGCATCCTGTGGTCATGAAACAAAGCTTTGACAAAGAGTCATCCAGACTCGAAACGTTAGCTCCCTTCTCCGCAGGTACCGCCAGACCCGCTGAGATTGCGCAGTATTGTCTGTTATTGTTTCAGGTTCCAGCGTCCGCAGTAATTTGCTTTTATCTGCGAAAGGTGCTTACGAAATTCTAGTCTTTCTGATCATAAATTAATTTTCAGGTTTTCCCATATTATTTTTTGGAAACTGAACAAGGGGCAGCATTTAACCAAGTGGGAACTACATGCTGATAATTCTACACTCTGGTTTAGATTGACAAGAAATATAGTACAGGAAATGGAAAATCCACGTTATTTCAGTCAAGACGGTTGACCTGAATGCGTTGTTCTCTGCCTTGCTCTATCTGGATGGCTTCAATGTGTAGTGTTGATCAGAGGACAAACGGGTCTTGTAAACCAACAGAACTATTTTATTAAACATGACCAACTGGATTCGATACTTGAATCATAGAATTTACAGTTCCGAAGGAGGCCATTTGGCCCATTGAGTCTGCACCAGCTCTTGGAAAGAGCACCCTACTTCAGACCACACCCCCACCCTATCCCCATTGCCCAGTCACCATAGCTAACCTTTTTGGACACTGAGGGCAATGTATCATGGCCAATCCACCTAACCTGCACATCTTTGGACTGTGGGAGGAAACCCACACAGACACAGGGAGAACGTGCAGACTGTGCATAGACAGTGACCCAAGCCGGAATTGAAGCTGGGACCCTCAAGCTGTGTAACAACTGTGCTAACCACTATGCTACCGTGCTACCCAGTCGATTGATCACATGCAAACTCTACTCACTATACTTATCTACATCTGACTAACATAATAAACTACTTTCTTGTACTCTCACTATCTTCAGACCTTCTAGCCAGCTCCTGCTCCTACCTCTCCATCCTTCTGTCCCACAAGGCTCTGCATCATCCCTTGTATATTTCTGAGACTAGCTTCCTCTGGTGGTTCTTTGTGTACATTTTATTAACCCTTACTTAACTGGCACCCCCCCCCTTTTTCTGAATGTGATGCAGTATGACCCTTATACTCATTGTCCTGTACTATCACTAATCACTACTTCTGACATTAACTCTATATCTCGCTAAACCCTGTTGATGCAATAAAGATAGATAATAAGAAACATACACATCAACATCAGAGTTATGTTAGTTACATGCATTTGAGGAATTAACTAACAACATTCTTTTCCGTTGATAAACTTTTTACAGTGCAGAATTTCTGAGTGTGGACTCAGTCTTCCTTGTGTTATTGTTACAGTGCCAATATATCAGTCCAAGTAATTAAAAGTTATATTGCTCTGAACCATTCTTTGTGTCGGCTCAGTCTCTCACCGTGTCTTCGATGTTGCTTTTGTGCTTTCCCTACCCTCAAAACCTGCTTGCCGTTTGTTCTGTGTACAAGGAGCAACATTTCCTGGCCATCCTTATTCGTGTCCTCAGAATCCTCTGATTTACTCTTGAACTCTCAATGTTCCACAAAGTCTTCAACTTACCGTAGGCTATGCCTCCTGACTGTGCTCTCATGTGACCTATGTAGCCATCTCAGATGGCCACCTGCAAAGGACCATGGGAATTATGGCCAACCCAGGACTCGCACAGACTCCGAGCTTGTGTGTGTATTTGCAACCCAGGTAGCTAGACGCAATCGAAACCCCCGCTCGTTTGCATTCTAATGGCCCATTTACCCAGAACCAAAGAACTGTACTCAGGTAATCGATACAGATACAGACTAATCGGCGCCACTCCCTTTACTCAGGGAGCCCAAACAGCCAAGGTCAATGACCGCTAAGGACACGCCCAACCATTAAGGCACCCGCCCCTTTATTGGCCGAAATCGAAGGCCGTGATAAAAGCCTGTCGAATTATTGGGTCCAAATTAAGGACCGCCCAAAGAGCGCAAAATCCCAGAGGGATAAGAAGAGACACAGCCATGTGCTCAGTCTCTCTTGGATCCGGCCTATGCCAACCCAAGTGCAGCATAACGACCAGACAGACAAGTTCAAGACCAACGATCGCTACCAGATGAAAGAGCCCAGCAGAAACCGAGCCACTTCTTCCATCCAGCAACTCAAGATCCGGACAGAGGCCTTGTCCATCTGCATAGAGCCGGTTGCCCTGAAGTTAAGTATAGATTATTGTAGTTGTTAGGTGTAGTTTAACTTGTAGTGTTTTCTGTTGCATGTCAAAGTAATCCTTGTATGTAAATAAACCATCTTTGAACCTGAACTGACTAACTGGATGTGCGGTCCTTTGATCGATATCCGGTAAAGCCTTGTGATGGTATTATTTGAGACCTGGCGACTCTAAAGAGCATCATTATTAATTGGCAACATTATTGGTGACTCTGGTGGCGATTGGCAACACCTATTCACTGGTGCACTTTGGTTATCAGCCTTCACACAGTGCAACTGATGTCCGTCAATCCCACGTTCACTCTGCACAACTGGATTGCTCCTAGTGATCGCTACTTCACTAGACGCAAGTGATTGACGTAGACTTTCCCAGTCTTCTTTGTGTTGCTCATCACACTTTGTTTCCTCACTGTTGTCTTTTTTTACGACACACAGTAGTCAGATTCTCATGGTCTCCTTCTTGCTCATTGAATAAACTTAATAGACTTTCCCAGTCTTCTTTTTTTGTCAACGTATTTGTTGAATATACTCTACAGACCAGATGCCATGTTATACAAGCTTGCACACCTACTACCGATGTTTGCTCATTGTTTATCACCTCGAAGTATGGAGGCATTTCCATATCTCACCAGAAGACGACCATGTTCCCATTGTAGTCCAGCAGTCGACACCTAGAACCTCTGGTTCAGTCCCACAAGCCTCTGCATTATCCCTTATATACTTCTGAGAATAGCTCCCTCTAGTGGCTCTGTGTGTACATTTTATTAACCCTTACTGTACTGGCATGTATAATAAAACTACACTGAAGTAACTGTAACCTAACCAATGGATACTTTTTGATGTCAACAGTGAGTACCGGAAATAGTTTACATAGGATCATAGAATGGCAACAGTGCAGAAAGAGGCCAATCAGCCCATCATGTCTGCACTGACCCTCTGAAATAGCACTCTACGTAGGCCCACAGTCCCTCCCTATGCCCTGTAACCCCACCTAATCATTTGAACACTAAGGGGCAATTTAGCATGGCCATTCCACCTCGTCTACTCACCTTTGGACTGTGGGAGGAAATCAGGGCACCCGGAAGAAATCCACACAGACACGGGGAGAAGGTGCAAACTGCACAGTCACCTGAGGCTGCTTTCTTTAACAAATATGTCTTTTTATGAATCTTGATGAATGTTGCTTCAAGTAAATTGAAGACATTAATTATTGTTCTGGGCCAAAAAACCTTTAACAGAAGCACATCAGGTTAAAGTCACTACTCAGAACATTTATAATTCTGAATTCACCAAATGAACAAGAGACACTCTTTTCATGGCAGAGAGAACAGCAATACAGCTGCTTTGTTTGGCTTCAGCTCCAACACTGAAAACGAAACCAAAAAGACACAGACACACCCAAGCTTTTCTCAAAGTGAAACTAAAAAGCAGAGCCTCAGCTCAGCTCCACCCACACTCTGACATCACTGCAGTAACATGAGCAGACCAACATGTCTTAAAGCGACATTCTCATGACACCTCCCCCCAAGAAAAAAAAAACAAACCATCAACTTCAAGGTGGTTTCATTTTTCACTTTCTCACTATTCTTTAAGAAATGCACACAGTAAATATACTTTTTCATTTCAAAAAACACCACAAGCAAACGGGTATAATAATATAGTCCATTTTATTTTTGATCTTCTTCCTCCAACTGAAATCCTTCTCAATTGACAGTCTCTTTGAACAAGAAGGTCTCTGCACGATCCGTCCATTTCTCTACGCCTCGGCATTTCTCTTTAAAGTCAAATACTTTAGTTCTATCTGATCACAGAGTCCCTTGTAATTCTCCAACACATGAGCATTGGTTATCACAGCTTTCAGGCTGTCAAATGCCTGATGAAACTCCGCTGTCCACTGGAATTTGTCACGCTTCTAGAGCAAGTCCATCAGTGGAGCAATCACGCTACAAAGATTTTTCACCAATGTTCGAACAAATCTACTCATGCCAAGAAATCGCATTATTTCCCTTCACCTTGAGGGTATCGGAAACTCCTCAATAACTGTTGGTTTCACATCCCGTGTGACCATTCAACCCTGTCCGATTGGATGGCCAAGCAAAGTGACTTGGGATTTTCCAAATTCACTTTTGGCTAGGTTTATCACCAAACCCGCCTCCTGAAATCGATCGAATAACTCCATCAGATGTTTTAAATGTTCTTTCCATGTCTGGCTGAAAATTACCAGATCGTCGATGTATACCGCACAATTGGGTAATTCTGAAATGACTTTGTTAGTTAACCGTTGAAATGTGGCTGAGGCGTTTTTCATGCCAAATGGCATAACTTTGAATTGGTATATACCATCTGGAGTCACAAAAGCTGCAATCTCCTCCACCCTTTCGGATAAAGGCACCTGCCAGTAACCTTTAAGTAAATCAAGTTTGGAAATAAAAACTGATTGTCCCACTTTCTCAATGCAATCCTCCAAACGAGGGATAGGATAAGAGCCTGTTCTTGTAACTGCATTAATCTCTCTATAGTCCACTTACAACTGTTGGGTACTGTCTGGTTTAAGGACCATCACTATGGGTGAGCTCCATTGACTGAAACCCACTTCAATTATGCCATTTTTAAGCATACTCTCAATCTCTTAACCTGTGCCAATTTTAAAGGGTTAAGTCTGTATGGATGTTGTTTGATTGGGACTACATTTCCCACATCTACATCATGTTTAGCCATTTTAGTACTTCCCAATTTATCTCCACAAATATGCCCATGTGATATCAATAATTATTTCAGGTCAGTTCGTTTTTCCCCTGGAAGGTAACTCAACAATTTATCCCAATTTTTAAGAACATCCTCGTTTTCCAATTTAATTTGAGGTATGTCAAATTCACAGTCATCTGGATTTGGTTTGTCACTTTGAGTTAAAATCATTAAAACCTCCTCCTTTTTCTTTCCTTCCTTTTCAAAGTACCGTTTAAGCATATTCACATGACACACTTGGGTCCATAAAACCTTGCTTTTAAAGATTCACCTACCACTGGTAACAACACTAAAACTTTATCTCCACTAGCAAAACTATGAACTTTGGATTTCTTGTCTGCTACCCGTTTCATCACATTTTGTGCATCTTTTAAATGCTGTCCAGTCAATTCACCTACTCTATTTAATCATTCCCTAAAATTTGACACGTAATCCAATAATGTAAGTTCTGATTTCTCACTCACCAATTTTTCCTTAATCAATTTAAGTGGTCCTCTTACTTCATGACCAAAAATTAATTCAAAAGGACAACATTTGGTTGATTCATTAGGTGCATCCCTAATTGCAAACAGTACAAATGAAATTCCTTTATCCCAATCCTCTGGATAATCATGACAATAAGCCCTCAACATTGTCTTTAATGTCTGATGCCACCTTTCTAACGCTCCATGCGATTCTGAATGGTACGTAGTTGATTTAAATTGTTTTCTTCCTAAGCTATCCACAACTTCTTTGAATAACCTTGAGATAAAATTTGATCTTTGATCCAATTGTATTTCTGTGGGTAGTCCATATCTAGTAAAGAATTTAAGTAACTCCTCCACAATCTTTTTAGCTGTAATGGTACATTCTGGGATAGCCTCGGGAAACTTAGTAGACACATCCATTATAGTCAAAATATATTGATTCCCGCTTTTCGTTTTAGGAAGCGGTTCCATGCAATCAATTAAGACCTCTAAAAAGGGTTCCTCAAATGCTGGAATGGGTATTAAGGGTGCTGGTTTTATTACTGCTTGAGGTTTCCCTATCACTTGACATGTGTGACATGATTGACAAAATTTAACTACATCTTTATGTAGTCCAGGCCAATAAAAATGTTTTTGGATTTTAGCTTGAGTTTTCCTTATTCCCAAATGACCCCCCACTGGTACCTCATGTGCAACTCGCAACATCTCCTTTCTATACCCTACCGGCAATACTACTTGATGAACTTCTGTCCACTTTTCATCTGCCTGCATATGTAAAGGTCTCCATTTTTTCATCAAGACATTACTTTTACGGTAATAACACTCTGGTATACATGCAGATTCCTGGTATATACGCAGGTCCCTCTTCCGTGTATGCTTTCTGATACATCCATTTTATTTCTATATCTTTTTGTTGTAACTCTGCCAATTTTCCTGAACTAAAAATATCTGCCTCATCCTCAACCTGTTCTTGTTCTTTTTCAACCATCTAATCAAAAATCGTTTCTGATAATTGCACTTCAACTTCATCTTCACTCTTTGATTTTTCCTCTTGTCTTGAAACTGTGACTTTGTGACCTTGTTACTACACAATCCGGAAAAATCCCATTCATCCTTCAACACTTCAGTTCTCTGATTTTCCACTGGCTTATCAACCACAGTATGCATCACTCCCACCTGCAATCCAGCTATATCATTACCCAAGATAACCTGTATTCCTGGACAAGATAGTTTCTCTATTACTCCTACGACCACTTCACCACTCTTCACTGGACTTTCCAGCCTTACCTTATATAATGGAACACTACTCCTCTCACCCTGAATTCCACATATTACCACCTTTTCTGGCAACATTCTTCCCAAACTACATAACTCCTCATCTCTTACCATTAAAGATTGACTAGCTCCCGTATCTCTTAAAATGATGACTTCTTTACCTGCTCCTCCTGATACACATGAGTAAACTTTACCCACACAAGTAAATTCTTTAAAGAGATCCGGCACCTTCTTATCAATCACCTCTTGATCAGGCTGTACAATCTTTTGCACCTCCTTCGCTTCACTTGGGCTTTCCTTTACTACTTTAACAAACCCCACTGTCTTATCCTGTTTTACCAAGCTTTGATTTATGAACTAATTCATGATCATCTGCCATTTCTGCTGCTAATCTCGCAGTTGTAACCCTCTGCTCTTCCGCATGAGTTCTCACTACATCAGGAATTAAATTTTTAAACTCCTCCAAAAGTATAATTTCTCTGAGAACTTCATATGTTTTGTCTATTTTCAAAGCCCTTATCCACCTATTAAAATTACTCTGATCCTTTCAAACTCCATGTATGTTTGACTAAATTATTTCCTTAAATTTCTAAACCTTTGTCTGTCGGCTTCAGGCACTAGTTCATATGCACCTAAGATGGATTTTTTCACCTCTTCATATGTCCCAGATACCTCCTCCGGTAGCGATGCAAACACTTCACTAACCCTGCCTATCAGCTTTGTTTGAATCAGTAATACCGACATGTCCTGTGGCCATTTCATTTGTTTAGCTACCTTCTCAAATGAAATGAAAAAGGCTTCTACCTCCTTCTCATCAAACCTTGGCCATGCGTGGGCCTATTTAAATAGATTCCCACCAAGCCTTCGACTATGACGCTCTTTCTCATTATCCTCATCACTATCATCCAACTGTATGTTTCCCTTTACGTCTGCCAATTTTAACTGACTGTCATGTTTCATGGCCAATTTCTGAAGTTCAAACTCTATCTCTTTATCTTTTTCCCTGATCTGTATCTCCCTTTCACTTTATTTTTGTTCTGCTCGGGCTATTATTTCTGTTTTCTTTTCTTCTCTCTCTTTTTCCTCTCTCTCTTCCTCTCTCTCTTTCATATTCAAGCTGCTTTAATTCTTTCTCATGTTCCATTTGTTTAATTTGTAACTAAATTTTTGCCATTTCCAATGAGTCAAACTGTATCTCAGGCAACTTTAAATGCTTAGCCACCACCATAATTACCTCATCTTTTCACATTTTGTCAGGTAATGTTAACTGCAATGTTTTTGCCAAATCTAACAGTCTGCTTTTAGTCTCTGTCCATAAGGTATTGCGCATGACCGTCTCCACCTCCAAAACTTCAGAGCCTCTGAAAGAGTCATTGTCCACAACACACTCCTTACTTAAACTAAAATACCACACCTGAAAAGCAACCACAATGTGCTCACCTCACTGTCTTTACGTTCACTACGCCAATCCAATAGATAGACTTTTATCCCCTTGAGCCCCCAATTTGTTATGGACCATGGTCTAGAGAACCCCAAAGTGTATCATGGAGTTCACCTGACCCACAACTTTTACTAGATTGCGGTATGGGGAGCACGGCCCACTCTACAGGTGGGTACAGCAGAAATGGAAAGGTATTTTTTAAAGCAAAACAATGTTTATTCTATTAACTCAAGTTAACCTTTTTAAAACAAACAGTGAAAATCTTAGCAACCATTAATTCAAATACAACCCCCAAAGAATACAAAACTAAGTAATGCATACACTGTCTTTTTAACATCCAGAAGACTTACGCAAACCATAACCTTTAACAGAAGCACATCAGGTTAAAATCACTACTCAGAACATTTATAATTCTGAATTCACCAAATGATCAAGAGACAGTCTTTTCATGGCAGAGAGAACAGCAGTACAGCTGCTTTGTCTGGCTTCAGCTCCAACACTGAAAACGAAACCAAAAAGATCCAAACACACCGAAGCTTTTCTCAAAGTGAAACTAAAAAGCAGAGCCAGAGCTCAGCTCCACCCACACTCTGACATCACTGCAGTAACATGAGCAGACCAACATTTCTTAAAGTGACATTCTCACGACATTATAAACTTCCTGCTTGTATATTATTCCTTATACAACAGGTTGCATAACAAAATAAATATATTAAAAATATATATTATCAGAAAACCATAAGCAAAAAGTAAGAAATCTAATGCTTAGTGCAAATCAAAGTTGTTTGGCAGTTTTGACAACTTGTTGCAAGTTTGATCCCAAGTACCAAAAGCTAAGTGTAACACGAGTAATGTGGCACCATTTTGCAGAATCACTCTGAACTTAAAAGGGGAAGTAATGGAAACTTGCATACCCGTTTTGCTAGAGGTTTCATCCTGTCACAACAGCTGTTTGGTCTGAACCAACCAGTCATTCTCTCGTCAACTCGACACAACTACTAGCAAAGACAAGTTTTCTTCAGTACTGGTAAGTTTCTAAATTATTCTTATCTTCTGCTATTTTCAATTGAACTGTATGTGGTTCAATCCATATCTTAACTAAAATAATTTACTTATCAATTTTTTAAAAATCTGTTTTTGATTTCCTGTGTTTAAGCACTGCTTCCTTCATTTGTTCACTTTGCCTTTCTCCTATATATAAAAAATTGAAAGTTAGTTTTAATTCTAGGTCTGGGATTTCCCCGTCCGCCTCAAAGTCTCTCAGATGGTGGAGGCCAGTTGAACTGCTTGCAAGTAGCCTCCTGGAGGTGGCCCAGCAATCCAGGCAGGCTGAGAGGCCTTCCTTGCCTGCCTGTGCGCTGATGGTTGCCCTGTAGAGGGGTTGCCCACCCAACAGTGGTGTGGCTTGGCTGAAAATGCCAGTTCTTTTGTTTTCACTTTTAAAAAATGTTAGAAGGAAAGGCACCTCCATTTTGAAGCACCTTTTCCTTCACCCTCTTTCCATTCCTGCCTTCTGATCTTTTCCAGCTGGAACAGCCTCTGGTGCCTTTCAGCTTAGGGAGCCTTCCCGCTGGTCCTTAATTGGACCCTCTGGCCGATAATTGGCTGCCCCAGGTTATAAAACCCTGCGCCATAAGTGACTGTTTCTCACAAATTGCAAGCTTCTGACTCTCATTTCAACCTGAATGCAGAGCTCAGGAAGCCCACAGAGAAAATCCTACCTGTCAGTACTCTCGTTTACACAAGGCATGTGGATAGTGATTAACAGCAAGTAGCCTGACAGGTTGCTTCTTTTCTTCTCCCTAACCCAGTGCGCTGAGGCCAATTGTGGAGCCTTGACCACCATGGGAGGTTAGTTAATTTACAACAGACTGGGAATTGAGCCTCCAACCTTTCTATCCTGTACAGCGCAGCCATTCAATCATTAAACGTATTGAACCATTCAGCACGCAAGAATGTTATGGTGCTACCCTCTTTAGCAAGGACGACAGCTGCCTGTAAATAAACTGTTAAATAGAAGTAATTCAGGCATGGAAAGAAAAGCCGAGTAGGCTATAAACTTTTAATGTTTGTCTGGCTTGAAATCTTGCCTTATGTCTCTACTGAAAATTACAACAAAGCAATGTAAAATTTAAGGTAATGGCATTGCAACACACCTTGGGTGAAATTCTCCAACCCCCCACAGCGTCGGAGAATTGCCCGGGGCCGGCGTAAATTGCGACCCTGCCGTGGCCGGAATTCTCCACCACCCGGGAATTGTCGGGTGTGGGAATCACGCCGCGTCGATCGGCGTGCCCCCTGTGGTGATTCTCCGGCCCGCGATGGGCTGAAGTCCCACCACTGAGAGGCCAATCCCGCCGACGTGGTTTCAACCACCTCTGGTGGCGGCGGGATTGGCAGCGCGAGCGGGGCCCTGGGGGGGGGGGGGGGGCGCGGGTTGATCGGACCCCCGAGGGTGCCCCCACGGTGGCCTGGCCCGCGATCGGGGCCCACTGATCGGCGGGAGGGCCAATGCTGTGGGGACACACTTTTTCTTCCGCCACCGCCACGGCCTCCATCATGGCGGAGGCGGAAGAGAACCCCCCTACCGCGCATGCGCCGGTGGTGACATCAGCGGCCACTGACGCACCGGCGCATGCGCGAACCGGCGAAGGCCTTTTGGCCAGCCCCGACGCCGGGCGGCGGTCATCAAAGGCCGTTGGCGCCGGTTTTGGCACCAGTCGGCGTGGCGCCAACCACTCCGGCGCGGGCCTAGCCCCTAAACGTGTGGAGAATGCCGCACCTTTGGGGAGGCCCGACGCCAGAGTGGTTGGTGCCACTCCGCTACGCCGGGATCCCCCGCCCCGCCGGGTAGGGGAGAATTCCGGCCCTTGTTTCCATGGCTATTTTTAAGGAATAAATCCATGCAGTAGAGTAGACCAATAAGTGGTTGATTGCAGCAGCTTCACACAGATTTGTCATCTTTTATGTGCATATTATAAAAATAGCAGTTAGGAATTATCTACTGTGTATTTCTTGTGACCAAGAATCTATTTACAAGTTGTGGGTTTAGCGGTAAAATGATTGAACTTGGCTTGCGTTTCCTGGTAATGCATTTTGTTACCAACCATATTTGTTCCCAATTCATGCCCAGTGGGTGTGATAATCCATAGGCTGTTAATTAGCTCCTCTCATTGGTAATGGAAGGGTATAGGGGCTGGAGCCATTGCAAAAACCTGATCTAAGCTGAGAAAAATAATTAAATAGTTCAGAAAATTCTTCAGATCACGTTGTCCCACATGGTTTAGAATCTGACCTACAGAACACTTGCTACAAATCAGTATCTTTGTTATAGACACCCACTTTGAACTCTGAATGTAAGCTTTGCAATAACTCAGTATTCAAATCTCTATGCACCAACATTTAATTCGGAGATCATATTGGAATGATATACAGTTTGGGAATTTCTGATTTTTTCAGAAGTCTGGCTGTGTGAGAGTTACGGCATTTTGTTAAAATACCTTGTACTTCAATCAAAGGGAAGTGGAGACATGTGAATTTCATTAAGTCCTTGATTGGTGTGACTCCCTTTGTCATTGTCTTTTTTATTCATTGACCTCCTGCATTAAGAGGCCTGCCCAGGCCATTATCTTCACTCATCACCAATGTCTGCACCCAGCAGTTTTAAAATGCAGATGTTCTTTTCTCAGTTTTTCACTTAACTGCACAAACATCCCCAGAATAACATTCATGATTAAATTCAGATGAATATACTTCCGCTTTTTAAACAAAATCATAACAGTGTGGAAACTATCCTTCTTATCATATTCCACCTGCAGTTCAAGAAACAGGAAGTGAACTAAATATATTCTTTGAAATGTTTTCACTGAAGCTGTTTACATGTTATACATTGTACAAGCAGTAAGAGTAACTGTGCCGATTACAATGTACATGTCAATTTCCTTTGTGCCGCCCCCCCTCCCCCCTCCCTCAAATCCCCCTCCCCTCCCCAGTCTTGTTTACAGCCTTCCCCTGGGGGTTTGTTTGCTTATGTTCTTATTCTAGGCTCCCTGGCCTCTGTGTAGGTTGTTTTCTGGCCTCCCCCTCCTTTTCCTGGTAGCTCCCCTCCCCCCCCCCTTTTGCCCCCTCCTTTTCCTGCCTCCCCCCTGTGATCCCATTGGCTCCCGTGCGCCCCCCCTCCCCCCTCCCCCCATTCTATTGGCTGTTGGTTTCAAACAGGTCCTGGAACAGATTGGTGAATGGCGGCCACGCTGCGTGGAAGTCATCTTCTGACCCTTGGATGGTGAACCTAATCCTCTTCAGGTGGCGAAATTCTGATAGGTCTGCCAGCCAGTCCGCAGCTGTGGGTGGTGCTGCTAATCGCCAGCTGAGCCGGTTCTCCGGCGGGTTATTAGAGAAGCAGAGGCAAGGGCGCCACTCCTCTTCCCCATATGTGGTTCTGGCTGGTCCGATACCCCGAAGACAGCCACTCTCCACCCTCACCGCCACAACCTTAGACATCGCCTCAAAGAAGGCTAACCAGAACCCGACAAGTCTGGGGCCGGCCCAGAATGTGTAGGCATGGTTGGCCGGGCCTCCCTGGCACCGTTCACATTTATCCTCCACTTCAGGGAAGACCTGTTCATTCGGGTTCTGGTTAGGTGCGCTCTGTACACCACTTTCTAGCTGCATAAGGCCTTACGCATGAGGATGTCGAACTCTTCTCAGTGCTTCGCTCCAGAATCTTCACTCTATTTCCATTCCTAGCTCTTCCTCATGTTTTCCCCGAGCTTTGTCCAGTGGGGAGCGCTGTGGTAAACACCACTGGTAACACATTACATGTATTACGGTACTGCCTGTGTATTACAGGTACCACAGTAAATCCCAGCTTGCTGGCTCCTCCCAGCAGGCGATGTATAAAAGTGTATGCTCTCCTGCGCTGCTCCCATTCTGGTTCCAGCTGCAGGAGTCCCACGACTCCCACACAGCACTTCCTCAGACGCAGTCCGTCCTTCTCCCTCAGGTGTGTCTCTTGGAGGAAGACTATGGACACAATTCTCCCAAAAGGGAACAAAGTCTTCTAGCGAGTGCCTTTAGCCACGTGTTTCCCAGCATTCGCTGTGCCAAGAAACACATGGCTATTCAACGTGACTCACACGTAGCCGAGGCCGCATATAGCCCCGTTTTGTACAGTGGGGAGCTCTGCTCGCCGGAACTCCCCATTGTCACGAGAAATGCCCCCGAAACACTCACTGACCTCTCACCCCCTCCCCGGCCGATCACAATATGGGAGCATCCATGACCCCCACAACACTCACACCGGACAAACCCGGCCACAATCACGCAAGCGCACAAAATGCCAGCTTGGTCCCTTGGCAGTGTCGTGCCGGTAGGGCCTATGCCAGTTGGCAATGCCACCTGGGCAACTTGGCAGTGCCAGACTGACACCCAGGTGGCACTGCCAGGGTGCACAGGTGGCACCAGCAGTGCCAGAGCACCACCCTGCCCAAAGGGCATACAGCTGGGCGCTTCCGACCCCGTGGGAGACCCCCGAATGCCGTTCCATCTGGTGTCCATCTGTGAGGACCAGTCTTGAATGGTTCTCGCCTGAGGTCTCTGAGACAAAGGGGTTGAATCCCAAAGCCTCAGGTGGGCGAAGACTCTGGATCTTTTCACTGGGCCATTAAGTCCCCTGACGTTCCAGGTGACTGTTCTGCTAGGGAGTTTTTATCCACTATCACCACAACCCCCCTCCTCCTGCAGGATCAACCATACCTACCTCGTAGATGCGCCCCTGCACTCCAGGGTTTCCCTTTGTTAGAGGGCCGTCCAAAATGGCCACGGTCACCATTCTCACCATGAGGCCAGGCCCCTGCGCTCTGGGGTTTCCCTTTGTCCAGGGGCTACCCAACATGGCTGCCAACTGTGTGTCCGCCATGTGGGTGAGCCCCTGCACTCCAGGGTTTCCCCTTGTTCAGTGACCCTAAAAGGTGGCTGCTTGCGGTGTCATCCTGTTCCACATTTCCAATATCGACCTACTGAAGCCAGCCCAGAACCCTTCTCCCCCTTATTGTTTCATTTCCCCCCCCCATGGTTTTGGTTCCCCTTTCTCCCCCCTCGCCCCCCGTAACCCCCCTCTTCTGTCTACCACCTGCCTTCATCCCTCCCCCCCCATCACTGTGTCTCCCCCACCCCCCACTCCTGCCAGATGTTCTCTCGCTGGTGGGAGATTCGCCGCAGCCCCCTCTCTCTCATACTTTCTGGTTCTAGCTTTCCCGCTAGTGTGGTGGTCTCCCTCCCAGGATTGATCTGACCCCCTCCTAAGCCCACTCTGCTAGTGTCCCTACTATCTCGTCCTCGCCTTCTCCTGTGCTCCGATGCCCTCGCCCCCTCCTTCTTATGAGCTGGCTCCCCTGTTCAGAGCGAGGCAATGCAGACCCCCGCAAAATTTTCCATTTCTTCCTTTCGTTTTCACCGTGCCTTCCTCACCGCTGCTTCTCTTGCTGCCTGTCTACATCATTCTTCAGGACAAACCTGTCCACATCTGCTGGGACAGTGAAATAATGTTCTTTGCCCTGGTAAATAACCTAGAGCCTGGCTGGGAATAACATGCCGAATGTGACCTTGCTCTTGGACAGGGCCGCCTTTGCATGGTGCCATGTGAGAATCCTTTTAAGAAAAGTGTGTGTTATCAAATGGCTGCAGTGATGTCATTGTGTGGGTGGAGCTGGATTGTGATACTGCTTTTTACTTTCATTTTGAGCTGGAATCTCTTTTTGGCTCTGTGCTTCAGTTTCGCTTTCAGTTGGAGAGCTGCATTCAAATAAGAAGGTGTATATCTCTCTCTCTCTCTAAAGAATGTCTCCAGATCACTTGATGATTTCAAAGCAATACCTATTTCTGCAGAGAATTCAAGCTTACTGTCTTTGTTGAAAAGGGTTTTTTGACTTGTGGATGTTGTTGGGAAAGTTACTAAGGGTTACCTATAGAGTACTGTATCTTTTTTGGGGTTATCAGTGTTGGTAGTTGATAAGATGTTTACGGTGTGTTTATAAAATGTTAATTGGATTCATAGAATAAACATTGTTTTGTTTTTCAAATACTTTAGATCTCTTTTGCATCATACCTGTAAACGTGCCAACAGTTTCACAATAACCAAAATATATTCAAAGATGTGGGCCAGGTGAGCTCCATGATATACTTCGGTGTTCTCTAAACCCTGGCCCGTAATAATGGTTAAATTTGACCCTGTGCTTTGCCAGGTCTGCCCCAATGTCCTGCTGCACTCTTATTTTATGCCCTCCCAGTTGCACACCATCGTCTGTCGAGCTCAGCGAAGGATCCTTTCTCAGTACTGATATTTGTGCAGCTTGGCTATTATCGCCCTTGGCTGCTCCCCGGCCCTGGCCTTTCGTCAGAGCCCTGTCGATCTCCAGCAGTTTGGGAAGCTGCCCTTCCCGAACCAGGTTGCCCAGCATTTGGGCCGCCTAGTCAGCTGGGTCCCTGTCCTCAATCTCCTCTGGCAGGCCCACTATTCGAACATTCTGCCTCCTGAACCAATTCTCCTGGTCCACGACCTTCCCTTTCGGACTCCCCTGGGTCGCCACCAACCTCTTGGTTTCGGCCTCCAGGGCAATGATTCACGTATAAGGATAGCAATCTTCAACAGTGTCTGTTTCTGAGAGAGGTGTTATTGAATTGATTAGAAATGGTAGTCAACAGGCAGCCTGCCTCCTGGCACAGTCACATCGCTAAGTACACTCAGTAAAATTGTATTTCCAGCACGGTAGCACAGCAGTCAGAACAGTTGCTTCACAGCTCCAGGGTCCCAGGTTCGATTCCTGGCTTGGGTCACTGTGCGGAGTCTGCACCTACTCCACGTGTTTCCGTGGATTTCCTCCGGGTGCTCTGGTTTCCTCCCATTGTCCAAAGGTGTGCAGATTAGGTGGATTGGCCATTCTAAATTGCCCTTCTTGCCCAAAAAGATGGGTGGGGTTACTGGGTTACGAAGATAGGGTAGAGGCGCGGGCTTGGGGGTACTCTTTCCGAGGGCGGGTGCAGACTCGATGGGCTGAATGGCCTCCTCCTGCACTGTAGATTCTATGATAAAGCCCAAACATCCTCCTTTTCATATCAAAAGGAAGGTTCAAGCATCCCCTTTTCCCTAGTGAACAAAAGAGACATTTATATACACGTTCCAGTTTGACTGTGAGTTACTCAAGTTACCCACTGTACACCCATTTTCTGCATTACCAACTGTTTGTTCGACTAGTTATTATCTGCACATGCATTGCACACAAACTTGCTGGTCTCTTAATGTAGTGCATGCATGTTGACATTGGCTGTTCATCTGGCTGATGTTCCTTGTCCAGAGAGTTTTCCCGTGGCCCTTATTGCCTTGGTGTGGTGGTATGGTTAGCATAGCTGCCTGCCATTGGTGCAGAACACCGGCTTACCATTGGCCCTGGTCGGTCATGTGCCTCTCGACCGGTTGGTTGAGACCAGTCATGTGACGGCTCTCCGATTGGTCGAGAGGCTGAGTTAACCCTGCCTCCAGGGCGGGGTATAAATACCCAGTACTCCCGGCGGTCATCCTTCTACTGTAATCGACCGCAGGACTAACATCTAGTAGATTAAAGCCATACTTTTGTTCAGCAACTCGTCTCGCGTTCAATTGATGGTACATCACTTGGTGACTATTTTTGTTCTATTGCTGTTGCTGGGGACTGGTAGACCACTGGGATTGATGGTAGTTCTATACTCCATACAGCTGGTGAAATCCCTTCTCCCTAACTGGCCGATTCCTGTGAAGGAACATCTTCACTAGTTGTTTGGATATTCCTGCTGCTGCACTGATATATTTGATAGAAGTGACAATTTCTCCATGCACGCGTTAAGTTTCTATTTGAGTTGACTACTGTTGAGAGCATTGAAGGTTTGCAGCCTGATTGGCTCGCCAATGCTCAGCTCTGGTAATGGTTTGGCAGTCTTGTCAAATTGAAATTTGGGTTTCTGTCATTTCAACTTGATCTTTTCACTCACGCTGGTTACTACTTTTGATTTCAACAGCTCTTATGCTATTGGAAACAAAGTTTGTGTGCAGCATGATATTAGTCTCTGGACAGGACTGCTTTCCTGTAGAAATGTTTCATTTGCCTTTGGCTCTTGCATTTCATTGCATTGACAGAGATGGAAACCATTTTGCGGTTTACTTGAATATTGTCTCCATTGCTGGGGTCTTCAGTTACCCTTCTCTGTTGGCACGTTCAGGGTTACCAGCCGAAGCTTTAGCTGAGAAAAGTGACTGTTGAGTCCAATCTATGATCTGGAACTTGAGAGCTTTCTTCTTATCATTGCAGTGGGCTATCAGACTAATTCACCCTCTCAGTATGAGGCCTGTTCCATCTATTACGACACCCTGGGCTAGAGCACAGTCAATTCCAGCCCACAGGCCCCAGAATCCCGACATAAGTGAATTAACCAATAATTCACATGTTTTCCTGAGATCTTAGACCCTCAACTGCTTCAATGACTTACAGGCACACCAGATTTGTAAATAAAACATTATAAACCTGTTTATTTATAATAAGAGAAGAGATAAACATGTAGTGGAAAGAATGGTCTACTATTCTGACTATTCCCCAAACCCCATCCCACCCTCCATCCAGACACTCATGAGACAGACACATGGTGGAGGGAGTAGGAAAGTTTTAAATAACAGGAATTAAACTGGAATAGAGATGAGACCCTTCGCTGCTGAAGTCGCAGTCTTTGTGACCCGTGATCGGGGGCCACCGATTGGTGGGCGGGCATGATCCGGGGGGGGGGCTACCACCTTCTGTGCCGGCCTGCTGTGTGGCTCCGCCATGTTGTGCAGCGTTGCCGTGCAAGCGCCTGCCAGGCGCACGCACGGACCCACGGTGGGCAGTGCAGGGCCGCGTACGGCAGCTGGAGCACTCCTATGGGCAACAGAATCACTTGGCCAAGAGGCCCGTTGACGCTGGCATAAAACACTCCAGCGTTTACGCCAGCGTCAACACTTAGCCACGTTTTTAGAGAATCCCGGCCCAAGTCTCATTGGGATAGTATTAGAATTCCCTACCTGAGAGTTTACAGCAGGTTCATAGAACAGTACAGCACAGGCCCTTCAGCCCTCGATGTTGTGCCGAGCAATGATCACCCTACTCAAGCCCCCCTCCCCCTTAACCTTACTTTTTAGGACACTAAGGGCAATTTAGCATGGCTAATCCGCCTAACCCGCACATCTTTGGACTGTGGGAGGAAACCGGGGCACCCGGAGGAAACCCACGCACACACGGGGAGGACGTGCAGACTCCGCACAGACAGTGACCCAGCCCGGAATCGAACTTGGGACCCTGGAGCTGTGAAGCATTTATGCTAACCACCATGCTACCTTCACTGTCCACTCTGCCTTTCAGCTACTTGTCTGGTCTTTGTGCACGGTTTCCGGCTGTGGTATAGAGAAAGAGAAAAGGGTCTGGACTTAAGGACCCTTTTTGGATTCTCAGGAGTGATATCAGCCTGGGTTTTCCCTCGGCTTTCTTTGTGCAAGGCTTTATCGAACTGATTACAAATGGCAGCCTACAGTGCTTGCCTCATGGCAGAGTCACATAACTATGGCAAGCCTGTTAGTTCACTGATAGTTAGACTGCATTTCCAAAACCAAAACAGTGACGACATATAGTACTAAAAACATGTGTCCCATAACTAGTCGCCCTAGCCAAGTTGTTCCAGTACAGCTACAACATTTGCATCTGCCCAGCACTGTGAAAATGTCCATGTGTATCCTGTCCACAAAGCAGGAGAAACCCAACCTCACAAGTTACTGCCCCAACAATCCACCCTCGATCACCAGCAGTGAAGGAAGGTGTTGTTGACAGTGCTATTAAGTGGCACTCACACAGCAATAACCTGCCCACTAATGTGCCAATTAAGGTCCACTTGGGTTACTCAGTTCATGACCTCTTGGCTTGGTTCAAATATGGACTAAAGAGCTGAACATAAGAGATGAGGTGAGAGTGACTACCCTTGACATTAAGGCATCATTTGATCAAGTGTAATGTTGTGTATTCATGTTTGTTCCTAGTTGAAACAAGATCACTTTAAGAGTCTGATCACATGATTGCTGATGACATCATCATCTGTTTGCATGGACAGATGGGCATTCTACCTTTACAGCCTATTGAGTAAGCACCTTTCCAATAAAGTACTTGTTTGTTTTTTTTGTACCTTCATGGTCTGTAAGCCTATCCTTTAAAAATACCACAAAGAAAACTGGCAATGAGGAGGTTGGAACCACATTGGCAGACTCCCGGAGAAAAAGAAAGACAGAAAAATCGTCGATCCGTGAGCAGACATCCGAAAAGGATTAAGAAGCTAAAATCTTTGTTACACCAAAACTGACAACAGTGGGGTGCTAAACATCGGTAGCAGCCATCAAAGGAACCAAAATTTAAACAATTATACCTTGGAGGAAACAGCATCAAAAAGAAGCCCGTTCTGGCTTCCGGGTGCGGCTATGACTAGCTAAGTCGCACACTTGGAAGCTCCTGCGACAAAGGTGTTTTCGGGCCAACTGGAGGGCCCCAAAGGTGCAGTAAAGACGAATCCCGGTGGGGGAAGGTCCCCTGAGGAGAACTAGACCGATTTTATGGTCGGTACCCGGAGTGGAGCGGCAAGAAAAACGGCAGCAGCTCCCCAAAAAAAGCGGGGGAAGAAAATCAAAATGGCGGCCGGCGGCGCAACGGAGGAATGGAAGAAATGGGCGGAGGAGCAGCAGGCCGCTCTCCTCCGTTTTTTCACGGAGCTGAAAGTATGGCTCTTAGAGTCCATGAACGCGACGACCACCAGGTTGGTGGGAGCCCAGGCGACCCAAGAGGCGTCGATCAGAGAGCTGCAGCAGGAGATGACCGCGAGGGAGGAGGAGGCCACAGTCATCGGGGCAAAGGTGGAGGTGCACGAGGCACTCCACATGAAGTGGCAGAGCCGCTTCGAGGAGCTGGACACTCGGATGAGGAGGAAAAATTTGAGGATCCTGGGCCTGGAAGAAGGCCTGGAGGGGTCGGATCTCCCGAGATATGTGGCGGAGATGTTGAGCTCCCTGATGGGGGAAGGGGCCGGTCCGGCGCCCCTGGAACTGGAAGAGGCATACCGGGTCATGGCCAGGAGGCCTAGGGCAAACGAGCCCCCGAGGGCGGTGCTGGTGCGGTTCCAGCGGCTAAGTGATCGAGAGAAAGTCCTGAGGTGGGCAAAAAGGGAGAAAAGCAGCAAGTGGCAGAACTCGACGGTAAGGGTGTACCAGGACTGGAGTGCGGAGGTGGCAAAGCGGCGGGCCCGGTTCAACCGGACAAAGGCGGTGCTACACGCGAAAAAGATCAAATTTGGAATGCTGCAGCCGGCGCGCTTGTGGGTCACCTACAAGGACCAACATCATTATTTCGAGTCCCCAGAGGAGGCCTGGACCTTTGTACAAGAGGAAAAGTTGGACACGAACTAAAACCTGGGAGCACCGGCGGTCGTAGCCGCCTGGGGACTCTTGATTGAGCAAGTGGCCCTTTTCTTTTTCAGGCCAGGTCGGAACTGGGTAACAGTTTCGTGGATTGTTTGGGGTGTTTTTTCTCGAACGTTTGACTTTTCTGAATATCTTGAAGGTTTCGAGTTGTTGGGTGTTTCTGTATATTTGAACTGTTGAAATCTCTATTGTGGGTCGTTGGCTTCTTATGGGGTGTTTCTTCCCGTTTCCAATTTCCCTTAGTTATTTACACCTTTTACCCTTTTCCTCTGGGTGCTTGTTTTTTGTTCTTTCTTTCTTTTCTGGTTATGGTTATCTGTGGTTATTTATACTGTTTGATGGGGGGTGATGGTTGAGCACACTGTTAGTTGATAGCTAGTTAATTATTTTGTTATTTCAGTATGTAGTTAAGTATTTATGTATTTATTTGCCATTGGGTATTTATATCGTTAAGTTGGGGAGACGGGACGGGGGGGAGTGGGCTGATTATGCGGGTCTTTCTCTGGGGTTTTAAGGGGATCTTTCACGGGCGCAGATGGGGTGAACCGGGAGGAGTCGGAATGTGGCAGGAGCAGCCGGGTCAGCGGAGACCAGCTGACTCTCGGGAGTACGATGTTGGGTACATCGCGGCTAGGAGGGGTCCTAGCCAGGGGGGGGGGGGGGGGGGGGGGTTAGGGGGGGGTTAGGGGGGGACACCGGGTTGCTGCTGGAAAGACCAGGGACGAGAAGGGGAGAGCCGGGGGGGGGGGGGGGGGGGGGGGGGGGGCCATCGCTATGGGAAGCGGGTCAGAAAAGGAGGGATGACCCGGGGCGAGCAAGGGACAAGACATGGCTAATCGACAGGGAGTAGGGACGGGTCGCTCAGCGATCCGATTGATCACGTGGAACGTAAGGGGGCTGAATGGGCCGGTTAAAAGATCAAGGGTCTTCTCACACCTGAAGGGACTGAAGGCTGATGTAGCAATGCTGCAGGAGACTCATTTGAGGGTAGCAGATCAGGTCCGCCTGAGAAGGGGGTGGGTGGGACAGGTGTTCCACTCAGGCTTGGATATCAAGAACCGGGGGGTGGCGATTTTGGTGGGAAAGAGGGTGTCGTTTGTGGCGGCAGAGGTGGTGGCAGATAAGGAGGGCAGGTATGTGATGGTGAGGGGTAGGTTGCAGGGAGAGAATGTGGTGCTGGTAAATGTGTATGCCCCGAACTGGGACGACGCGGGTTTTATGAGGCGCCTGCTGGGCCTCATCCCGGGACTGGAGGCAGGGGGCCTGATCATGGGAGGGGACTTTAATACGGTGTTAGACCCTGGGCTGGATAGATCGAGTTCCAGGACGAATAGGAGGCCGGCAGCGGCAGAGGTGTTAAGGGGGTTCATGGAGCAGATGGGAGGGGTAGACCCATGGAGATTTGGTAGGCCTAGGGCGAGGGAGTATTCTTTTTTCTCCCACGTCCACAGAGTGTACTCTAGGATAGATTTTTTCGTATTGAACAGGGGGCTGATACCGAGAGTGCAGGACACGGAGTACTCGGCCATTGCGATATCGGACCATGCACCACATTGGGTGGACGTGGAAATGGGGGAGGCGCGGGATCAACGCCCGTTGTGGCGCCTGGATGTAGGGCTGTTGGCGGACGAAGAGGTGTGCAGAAGGGTGAGAACGGGCATTGAGAACTATCTGGGTACGAATGACACAGGTGAGGTGCAGGTGGGGACGGTCTGGGAGGCCTTGAAAGCAGTGATTAGAGGAGAGCTGATCTCCATAAGGGCACACAGAGAGAGGAAGGAGAGGCAGGAAAGGGAGAGGCTGGTGGGGGAGCTCCTAGAAGTAGATAGGAAATATGCGGCGGCACCAGAGGAGGGGCTATTAAGGGAGCGGCGTAGCTTGCAGGCCAGGTTCGACCTACTGACCACTAGGAAGGCGGAAACGCAGTGGAGAAGGGCGCAGGGTGCGGCGTATGAGTACGGGGAAAAGGCGAGCAGGATGCTGGCACACCAGCTTCGTAAGCGAGATGCAGCCAGAGAGATTGGGGGAGTGAGAGAGAGGGGTGGGGACGTAGTGCAGAAGGGGCAAGAGGTGAATAGGGTCTTTAGGGACTTCTATAGGGAATTGTATAGGTCTGAACCGCCGAAGAGGAGAGGGGGAATGAAGAACTTTCTCGACAAATTGAGGTTCCCAAAAGTACAGGAGGAGCTGGTAGAAGGGTTGGGGGCGCCGATAGAGCTGCAGGAGCTAATTAAAGGGATAGGCCAGATGCAGGCGGGGAAGGCGCCGGGGCCGGATGGGTTCCCGGTGGAGTTTTACAGGAAATTTGTGGACTTGGTGGGTCCAGTGCTGGTGAGAGCCTTTAATGAGGCGCGCGAGGGGGGGGGGGTTCTGCCCCCAACAATGTCGCAGGCCCTGATCTCCTTGATTTTGAAGCGGGACAAGGACCCGGTCCAGTGCGGGTCCTACAGGCCCATCTCCCTCCTAAATGTTGACGCCAAGCTGTTAGCAAAGGTCCTGGCAACCAGGATAGAGGACTGTGTGCCAGGGGTAATCCATGAAGACCAGACGGGGTTCGTGAAGGGACGCCAACTTAACACAAATGTCCGGAGATTGTTAAACGTGATCATGATGCCAGCAGTGGAGGGGGAGGCGGAGATAGTGGTAGCGCTGGACGCGGAGAAGGCATTTGACAGGGTGGAGTGGGAATACTTGTGGGAGACGTTGGAAAGGTTTGGGTTTGGGGAGGGATTTATCAAGTGGGTAAAACTGCTCTATTCAGCTCCGATGGCGAGTGTGGTAACAAACGGGAGGAGGTCAGAATATTTTGGGCTCCATCGAGGTACTAGGCAGGGATGTCCCCTATCCCCCTTACTCTTTGCATTAGCGATTGAGCCGTTGGTGATGGCACTGAGGGGTTCAGGGGGGTGGAGAGGACTGACAAGGGGAGGGGAGGAACATCGGGTCTCGCTCTATGCGGATGATTTGTTGTTGTATGTGGCAGACCCGGAGGGGGGAATGCCGGAGGTAATGGGGATACTAGCGGAGTTCGGGGACTTTTCGGGGTATAAATTAAATCTGGGGAAAAGCGAGGTCTTTGTAATACACCCGGGAGACCAGGGGGAGGGAATTGGGAGGCTCCCCTTCAAAAGAGCAGTTGAAAGTTTTAGGTACTTGGGGGTGCAGGTGGCAAAGAACTGGGGGACCCTCCACAAGTTGAACTTTTCTAGACTGGTGGAACAGATGGAGGAGGAGTTTAAGAGGTGGGACATGGTGCCGCTGTCGCTGGCAGGGAGGGTGCAGTCAGTTAAAATGACGGTCCTCCCGAGGTTCTTGTTTTTGTTCCAGTGTCTGCCCATCTTCCTCCCCAGGGCCTTTTTCAAGAAGGTAACGAGTAGTATTATGGGGTATGTGTGGGCACACGGCACCCCTAGAGTTAGAAGGGTCTTTTTGGAACGGAGTAGGGATAGTGGAGGGCTGGCGTTACCCAACCTTTCAGGATATTACTGGGCGGCAAATACATCGATGGTACGAAAGTGGATGATGGAAGGGGAGGGGGCAGCCTGGAAGCGCATGGAGAGGGCGTCCTGCAGCAACATAAGCTTAGGGGCACTGGTAACGGCACCATGGCCGCTCCCTCCCACGAGGTATACCACGAGCCCGGTGGTGGCGGCCACCCTCAAGATCTGGGGGCAGTGGAGGCGACACAGGGGGGAAGTGGGAGGTCTGATAGGGGCACCATTAAGAGGGAACCACAGATTTGCACCGGGAAATACAGGAGGGGGATTCCAGAGCTGGCAGAGGGCGGGTATTAGACAACTGAGGGACTTGTTTATAGAGGGGAGGTTTGCGAGCTTGGGAGAGCTGGAGGAGAAATTTGGGCTCCCCCCGGGGAACACGTTCAGGTACCTCCAAGTGAAGGCATTTGCCAGACGACAGGTAGAGGGGTTCCCCGCGCTTCCCGACAGGGGGGCGAGTGATAGGGTGCTATCAGGGGTCTGGGTCGGGGAGGGGAAGATCTCGGACATCTATAAGATTATGCAGGAGGTGGAGGAGGTACCAGTAGTGGAGCTGAAAGATAAGTGGGAGTTCGAGCTGGGGGAACAGATAGAGGACGGGACATGGGCAGACGCCCTGGAGAGGGTCAACTCGTCGTCGTCATGTGCGAGACTAAGTCTCATTCAATTTAAGGTACTGCATAGAGCCCACATGACGGGGACAAGGATGAGTCGGTTTTTCGGGGGTGAAGACAGGTGTATTAGATGTTCGGGAAGCCCTGCGAATCATGCACATATGTTTTGGGCATGTCCGGCACTGGAGGAGTTCTGGAAGGGGGTGGCAGGGACGGTGTCGAGAGTGGTGGGGTCCAGGGTCAAGCCAGGATGGGGACTTGCGATCTTCGGGGTTGGGGTGGAGCCGGGGGTGCAGGAGGCGAGGGAGGCTGGAATATTAGCCTTTGCGTCCTTGGTGGCTCGGAGGAGGATCTTGATTCAGTGGAGGGACGAAAGGCCTCCAAGTGTTAACACCTGGTTAAACGACATGGCAAACTTCATCCAATTGGAAAGGATCAAATTCGCCCTGAGAGGGTCGGTGCAGGGGTTTTTCAGGCGATGGCAACCCTTCCTGGACCTCTTAGATCAGAGATAGAAACTGAGGTCGTGACAGCAGCAACCCGGGAGGGCGGGAGGGAGGGGGGGGGAGGGGGGGGGGAGGGGGGACAAAGACGAAGGAAGTACGGTAGCGGTGGTGGCACGGGCAAGGCCTGCCCGAGGACACTGCCAGAAATGATAAGTTGGTCTGACTGTCGGTTCGCCGGCGGGGGGGGGGGGGATGGGGGGGACGCGCGAGTAGGGGGTGGGGGGGACTTTTTGTTAAGTAGGGGGGTTTGACTTTGTTTTGATATAATTTAAATTTAAATGTAGGGGGGGTTAAAATGTTTGTATTTTGAAAAATTTCTTCAATAAAAATTATTTAAAAAAAAAGAAGCCCGTTCTGTGCTCTGCCCGGAAAGATCTGGAACAGTACAGGGAGCACCGTGAGTAGCAATTACCCTGTAGCAACACTTTAGAGCTGGGGTTTTCCAAAACTCAGAAGGAAACAGGCTGAGCTCAGGCGAACCTTGTTTGAAAAAAAGTGAGGTTGTGCTATAAGCTTTTGTGGCACATGGGGCTTATGCAAGTCATTTCCATAGTAAAAATGGCGGCAAATTTTGGCACCGCGGGATCGTATGATGTGAACACTGAGTGGTAAAGCTCATATACTGAAAGATTCCATTTATTTTGTCCAAACGAACACAGTTGTGGGAGATCTTGTAATCCCAACTTTCCTGAGTACAATCGAGAGGAAAACCTCCTGTGAAGTCTGGTGCAGCCAGAAAAACCAGGCTCAAAAATCCATGATGAGATTGTGGGGATATTGCAGGGCCACAACTCACCTAAACATTTGGTCATCGCCGAGAGGTTCAGGTTCCATAAACATAACCGACAAGAAGGTGGAATCAAGGTGGAATTAGCTGAATACTGTGAATTTGGAGATATCTTGAATGACACCACGAGAGACAGACTAGTGTGTGGGTTAAGAAGTGAAGCTGTCCAAAAAGTGAAATTACCACTGATGTGCAAAAACTGGGCATGCAGCAGCAGGCTGCTGGTGCAAAGGTGCAAAATGCAGGTATTGCCATAAAAAAGGGACACATCAAACATGTGTGTTGGGGAAAGAAACAACAAGTTCCAAACCAGAACTACAAAAAGAACCAAATGTATCAAATAAAAAACTAAATAAGGAGAAAAAGATCTACGTGATATTAAAAAAAAAGGCACGGTAAAGGACCAGAATCACAGTCAGATGATGAACATTTGTTGAAGCACTAACCATAGCATGCACAACGAACCATTACTGGGTCGTTGCTTTACTGGGTGGATAACCGGTGAAAATGGAGGCGGACACTGGCTCAGCCGTTCCATTGATACCAGAAACTGTTTACCAAGAGAAAAGGCATATCACCTTCACACCCTTAAAACCTATACCGGGGAAGTAGAGCCGGTGAGAGGCCAAATTGATGTAAATGTGCATCTAGGTAAATGTAGATGCAAATTCACAAGAATATTTGGCAATTGTGACACATGAAGGGCTATTCAGATATAAAAGACGTCCAATTGACATCACATCTCTGTAATGTTCTTCAGAACACTTGTAGTTAAAGCCGTGAATGATTTACAAGCGTTAACTGTGTGTAAACTATATACAAGACAACAGATGAAAAATAGCAAAATCATGTACATGCAAGCTCTCTCTTTTACTTCCTCCAGCCAGTCTGAGGGGTCAGCTGACTCTTATCCATTTATATGTGAGTGAGACTCCTAGTGGTCAGTCAGTGAATTAGAAAATCAGTACATTATCATCAGTATATTTACATGTGATATCATAAGTCGAACAGTATTATTTTTTTAAAAACATTTAAAACAGGTTTAGCAAATATATATACACACAAGAACACCAAGCATAGCATGTCCAAGTAGTCCAAACCTACAAATTGAGTTGATCAGATTTTCTTCCGACTCTGATTGATCTTCTCAAGGTTTGACCTTGCTGCTCAGAACTTGTAGATTCAATGTTCTCCATGACATTCTCATGCTCAGGAACTGCTGAACTATCTGACACTGCAGCTTGCATTGATTCTGATGTCGATTTGTCATCCATCACGTTGTTGTAAAAGTCTTCTCTGGTTTTCAAGAGTGCGCGGCGATTTCTTCTTAAAACCAAGCATGGTATCACTACAACATCCACATCTGCATTATTCCAGCGTGCCATGGATCAAATTCTAAGCGGATTAGAAGAAGTCCGGTGTCATTTAGATGATACCTTAGTTACTGGAAAGAATGAAGAAGAGCATCTTGAAAATTTAGGTGCTAAACTCCAGAGACTAGAAGATTACGGAAAGATAAAGTGAATTTTTCAAATCTTCAATTGAGGCAGGCACATCATGGATGCAAAGGAACTTCACAAATTGCCTTCAAAAGTAAAAGGCACAACTCAGGCACCTGGCCCTCAAAATGGAAATCACCTTTGATCATTTTGGGGCTCAGTAAACTATTATGTAAGGTTTGTCCCTAATCTAGCGCGGCCGCCCCAGCGATTCTCCGACCCGCTATGGGCCGAAGTCCCACTCGTTCTATACAGGTCTCGCCAGCGTAAATTGGACTAGGTCCCTTACCGGTGGGACCTGGCGGCGCGGGTGGGCTCCAGGGTCTGGGGGGGGGGGGGGGGGGGGCGGGGCGATCTGGCCCCGGAAGGTGCCCCCACGGTGGCCTGACCCGTGATCGGCGCCCACCGATCCGTGGGTGGGCCTGTGCCGTGGGGGAACTCTTTTCCTACATGCCGGCCGTGTAGGCCTCCGCGATGGCCGGCGCGATGGTGAACCCCCTCCTGTGCATGCGCATGTGATGCTCCAGCGCATGTGATGCTCCAGCGCCGGCCGGCGGAGTCCCTTCAGCCCCGGCTAGTGCAGCACCAAAGGCCTTCCACACCGGCCGGTGGGGCGCAAACCACTTCAGCGCCGGCCGAGCCCCTGAAGGTGCGGAGGATTCCGCACCTTTGGGGGGGCCCCGACCCCCGAGTGGTTCACGGCACTCCATCCTGCCGGGACCCCCGGCCCCGCCGGGTACGGGAGAATCCCGCCCATTGTGTCAAAACAGTAAATGGAAATGGGTGGATTACTGCGAGAAGGGCTTTGTACATGCCAAGGAGGCACGACTAAAGTCAGAAGTCCTGATACACTTTAATCTGAAGTTACCCTGCCAACTGGCTTCGGCACATCGCCTTATGGGGTGAGTGGAGAGTTCTCACATATTGTCCAGAACAAAGAACAAAGAAAACTACAGCACAGGAACAGCCCCTTCGGCCCTCCAAGCCCGTGCCGACCATGCTGCCCGTCTAAACTAAAATTTTCTACATTTCTTGGGTCCGTATCCCTCTATTCCCATCCTATTCATATCTTTGTCAAGATGCCCCTTAAATGTCACTATCGTCCCTGCTTCCACTACCTCCTCCGGCAGCGAATTCCAGGCACCCACTACCTTCTGTGTAAAACACTTGCCTCGTACATCTCCTCTAAACCTTGCCCCTCACACCTTTAACCTATGCCCCATAGTAATTGACTCCTCTACCCTGGGAAAAAGCCTCTGACTATCCACTCTGTCTATGCCGCTCATAATTTTGTAGACCTCTATCAGGTTGCCCCTCAACCTCCGTCGTTCCAGTGAGAACAAACCAAGTTTATTCAACCTCTCCTCATAGCTAATGCCCTTTCCATACCAGGCAACATCCTGATAAATCTCTTCTGCACCCTCTCTAAAGCCTCCACATCCTTCTGGTAGTGTGGCGACCAGAATTGAACACTATACTCCAAGTAACTAAGGTTCCATACAGCTGCAACATGACTTGCCAATTCTTATACTCAATGCCCCGGCCAATGAAGGCAAACATGCCATATGCCTTCTTGACTACCTTCTCCACCTGTGTTGCCCCTTTCAATGACCTGTGGACCTGTACAGCTCGATCTCTCTGACTTAAATGGTGAAAAGAAGCCAACAAGCTTGGATCAAGATCCTGGAACAAAGCAAAAATGAACTATGCACAGAAGCTCTTGACAGCATTTTCGGAATCAAACATTCTTTCCAATATCTAAATGCTAGGGAATTTACTTTACCAACAGATTATCAACCACTGGCAAAGGCACTGGGGCCGGACACGGTATTCCATCTCTAGCAGTGAGCCGGATGCAGAGATGGGCGTTGCTGTTGTCAGCACATGCATATACATTAAATATCGTTAATCAAATCTCCACGGCAACGCTGCTGGATTCTCCAATTTACTGTTACCTAACCGGTCGTCAATGAACAGTTCTTCGAGTGGTAATATTTTTGATTTCTAAAATGTTGATAACACTCCTGCGTACACCAGAAATAATCCACTCCTGTCAGAAGTTATGGATATGGTACTTCTTGGCAAGACTGGGGGAGCAAATCCAGAGTTGAAGCCATATGTTACCCGAAGACTCTAACTATTGGCACAGGCTGGTTGTCTCCACTGGGGAATGAGCGTCATCATTCCTCCATTGTTAAGGGAATATGTCCCAAACCAATTTCATGAAGTCATTTTGGGATAGTAAGGATGAAGCAGATGTCCAGAAGCTATTTCTGGTGGCCAGGGCTCGATAGTGAAGTCGTGGAGAACACGGACATCTGTTTGAATTGTGCAAAGTTTCGAAACCTTCTGCCAATAGCGCCACTACACCCATGGAATGGCTAGTAGGGCCACGGCAAAGACTGCATATCGTGTATGTCTGACCATTCAAAGGATGAATGTTTTTCATTGTGGTGGACGTGCACTTGAAATGGCCCTAAGTCGACATTATGAAGACCACGTCCTCGGAGAGAACAGTCGAAAGACTGGGTGAGAATTTTGCAATATTCAGTTACAACTTGTTAGTGAGTGACAGTGGGCTACAGTTCATTTCGGAAGAATTCACAAATTATCTAAAGGAGAATGGAATCCAACTCATCCGATCTGCTCCTTATCGTTCTGTCACAAATCGGCTGGCTCAGAGATTTGTTCAGACAATGAGGCATTAATTAAATGTATCTTGTGAGCAAGGATCATTGTCAAAACAACAAAGCAAATTTCTGATGACATACAGGAGTACAACCCAAAGTTCTCCGACATTGTTTATGATAAAACGTCAGTTACGTACCCCGTTTGATCTGTTGAAGCCACCTAAGGCAATAGAAATTGTTGAGAGGAAACAGCAATTGGCTTTTGCGACATGAGAACAGGGCTAAACTCTGTGTTTTTCAGAAACGTCTGGAAATATTTGCAAGGAACTATACCAGCAGTGAGAAGTGGATACCTGCCATTGTCGTAGCACAGACAGGACCAGTCTCCTGCATGGAGTTCAAACTCAGGGCGGTGTAGTGTGGAGAAGACACTGATCAACTTATGGCAACTAGAATTAGTTTACCTGAGACAAAGTCAACTGAAAGTCTGCAACAAGTTGCGCCCAGTGAAGACCTAGACATTCCTGAGAACCTGACAATACCAGAAAGAACTGTGGAAGACAGTTGAGAACACTTCATTACTGAGTCAACCTGCAAGCACAACGTCGTCTCTGGTTGAGACAACTCTGGAAGACGTCCAAACTACACGAAAAATACCAGAGCTTGCAGTCGACACAAAAAACAGACGTCTGAGGTTTCCTCAAAACTACACAGAAATCGACGTCCTCTGAAACATCTAATTCATTGACTGTTGTGTTTATTGATTGTTCATGTTGTAAATTTTGAGTGTTAATGTTATATTGTGTTTCATTGCAGGAATCTCTAATGTAAAGAGGGAGGAAAATATTGTCAATTCATGTTTGTTCCTAGTTGGAAAAGGTGACTTTAAGAGTCCGATCACGTGACATATTGATGACGCCATCTGCCATGTGAGCGGACAAGTAGACATAGTTTATCTTTACAGCCTGTTGCGCAATTGTGGTGAATGTAATATAGATGTATATATGTTAATTCACACTGTCTTTGTAAGCGCAGTAACGCTATCCTACCACTAGGGGGGGAGTAGCGCTGGGAGCACTCAGGAATTTGTACTGGGCTCCACCCTTGGCTCCGCCCATGACTCCTCCCCCTAGTGCAGCTGTATAAATACCCGTGTCCAGAGTCAGCCTGAGTTCACTACGAGTTCATCGACAGGTAACAGGCTGGCTCTGAAGTAAGTCGATTAAAGCCTAGATTCACATCGGAAACACGTGTCTGGTGAATTGATGGTTCCATCAGCAATTACCTGTCCAATAAAGCTCTTGTTTGTTTGTACCTTCATGGTCTGCAAGCCTATCCTTTAAAAATACCATCGGCGGGATTCTCCGCCCCGCCGCGTCACATTTCTGCCTCAACCCGGCGGCGGGATGCTCCGTTACTCCAGCCGGTCAATGGGGTTTCCCATTGTAGGGCAGCCCCACGCTGTCGCAAAACCTCCGGGTTGCCGGCAAAATGGAGCATCCCGCCGGCAGAGAATCCCGCCCCAGATGTGGCTTCAAGGAGACTCACAAAACTGAAGTCAATGGAAATCAGGGAGAAAACTCTCCAATGGTTTGAGATAGCACAAAGGAAGATGGTTGTGGTTGTTGAAGATCAATCATCTCAGTTCCTTACATCAAAAGGTCAAAAGTGGGGATGTTAATGATTGCATAATGTTAAGTACCATTTGCGACTCCTCAGATACTGAAGCAGTTTGTGTCCATATGCAGCAAGACCTGGACAATATTCAGGATAGGGCAGACACATGTGCGACACATGACAAGTGGCAGGTAACATTTGTTTCAACAAGAGAGAATTTAACCATCTTCCCTTGACATTCAATGAGATTACCAATGCTATCAACATCCTGGGAGTTACCATTAACTAGAATCTGAACTGGACGAGCCATATAAATACTGCGGCTACACGAGCAGGACAGAAGCTCGGAATTCTGTAGCAAGTAAGTCATCACCCCAAAGCCTGTTCACCATCTACAAGGGATAAGTTAGGACTGTGATGAAATACTGTCCATTTGCCTGGATGAATGCAGCTCCCACAACACTTGATACCATCCAGGATAAAGCAGCCTGCTTGATTGGCACTCATTCCAACAAATTCAACATTCACTTCCTCCAGCACCGTGGCAGGAGTGTGTACCATTTTCAAGATGCACTGCAGCAACCCGCCAAGGCTCCTTCGACAGCATCCTCCAAGCCCTTAACTTCACCATCATGGAAGGACAAGGGCAGCAGATGCATGAAAACACCACGACTTGGAAGTCCCCCTCCAAGCCACACACCAGCCTGACTTGGAAATGTGTCGCCGTTCCTTCACAGTTGCTGGGCCAAAATCCTAGAATTCCCTTCCTAACAGCGTACCTGCACACGTGGACTGCAGCGGTTCAAGAAGGCACCTCACCCATCACCTTCCAAAGGGCAATTAGGGATGGGCAATAAATACTGGCCTAACCAGCGACGCCCACATCCTGTGAAAGAATGAAAAATAATTCAATAATTCATAAAACAGAATTATAGTTCAGTGAAAGGGGTTTGATGACCATGCTTCATTGGGATTTCTCTGTACATCACTTGCCAATTATAAATATAAAGCACATTTTGATGTCTAATTGGATAATTTAAAATTGTTGGCGTGATTTACCATTCCAGAAATTATTTTCAATCTTCGAACTTTTATTGCATTTTACTGTACTGCATTCCAAAATCAGTTTCACACAGCAAGTGAATAATTACAAAGTAACAGCGCCGTGTCTTTAATTTTTCTATGTTTTTACTCATGTTTTCGGAGAGGCCCTATTTTTAAAAGAGACAAATTCATATTGCAATACAGTGAACCTCTGTTAATACGCAAAATTAAAATGTGGTACTTCAGATGTTGGAAATACAAATTGAAAACAGAAATATTTGGAAATATATAGCAGGTTAGGAATCATCTGGGTGGGGGGGAGAGAAATTAAGTTACCTTTCGGACGTGACCATTCCTCAGAACTGTTAACGTGTTATTTTCTCCCATATACATCGTGATCGGGTGTGAAATGGTGACTGAATAGGTTCCTTCATTCAGAATCTGATACATGTGAAACCCTTAGATTAAAAACAGTTAACTTTATTCAGGATTCTTACAACACCAGGTTACAGTCCAACAGCTTTGTTTGGAATCACTAGCTTTCGGAGCGCAGCTCCTTCATCAGGTGAATGAAGAGGTGGGTTCCACAAACACATATATAGACAAAGCCAATGATGCAAGATGATACTTTGAATGTGAGTCTATGCAGGTAATTAAGTCTTTACAGATCCAGAGAGGGATAATCCCAGGTTAAAGAGGTATGAATTGCCTGAAGCCAGGACAGTTTGTAGGATTTTGCAAGCCCAGGCCAGATGGTGGGGGGTGAATGTAGTGCGACATGAATCCAAGGTCCCGGTTGAGGCCGTACTTATGTGTGCAAAACCTGGATATCAGTTTCTGCTCAGTGATTCTGCATTGTCACGCGTCCTGAAGGCCGCCTTGGAGAACACTTACTTAGGACAGTAGGTCGTACTTGCTGTGTATCTTCTTTATATATAGGTGTTAACTGTGTCTCAGCTGGTCACACTCTTGCCTCTGAATCAGAAGGTTGTTGGTAACTTTTTTTCTTATTTAAAAAAAAATAAATTTAGGGTGTCCAATTCATTTTTTCCAATTAAGGGGCAATTTAGCGTGTCCAATCCACTTAACCTGCACATCTTTGGGTTGTGGGGGTGAAACCCAAGCAAAATGGGGAGAATGTGCAAACTCCACACGAACAGTGACCCAGAGCTGGGATCGAACCTGGGACCTCGGCGCCATGAGACAGCAGTGCTAACCACTGCGCCACCGTGCTGTCTTTGGGTTTTTGTAACTTGAGTACAAAAATCAAAGCTGGTACTCCAGTGCAGTTCTGGGAAAATGGTTCTTTGTCTGAGGTGCTTTCTTTTGGATGAGGCACTAAACCCAGACCCCACCTGCCCTCTCAAGTAGATATAAAAGATCCCATGACACTAAATCAAAGAACAGCGCAGGTTAGATGGATTGGCCATGCTAAATTGCCCCTTAGTTTCCAGGGATGTGCATGTTAGATGGATTGGCCATGCTAAATTGCCCCTTAGTGTCCAGGGATGTGCACGTTAGATAGATTGGCCATGCTACATTGCCCCTTAGTGTCCAGGGATGTGCAGGCTAGTTTATGGGGTTACGGGAATAGGGCGGGGTGGCTGGTGAATGGACCTAGGTAGAGTGCTCTTTCAGAGGACCAGTGCAGACTCAATGGGCAGAATGGCCTCCTTCTACATGTTGGGATTCTATGAACGGCAGGTGATTTATCCTGGCCAATATTTGATTGCTCAGTCGACATCACGAAAAACAGATATCTGGTCAAAACCTTGAGGGATCTGGACAGAGTCGATGAGGAGAGACAGTTCCCATTGGCAAAAGGATCAAGAATTAGAGGAAATTGATTTAAGCAGGAGCTAGTTAGGATCCAGAATACATTGCCCTGAGTGTGCGGTGGAGGCATGTCCTATTAAAGCAAACTCGGTAATTATCAAAACAAAAAACAAAATTGCAGGGATCCGGGGTGAAGGCAGCGGAGTGGGACTAACTGAGTCACTCTTATAAAGAGCTGGCATAAACCCGATGGGCTGAATGGTCTCCCTCAGTGCAGTAGCCATTCTATGATTCAGTGATCACCACATTGCGGTTCAAAAGGGAGCTTGCTGCACAGAGTGTCCCCATTACAACTGTAATACATTTCAATGGCACTTCATAGAATTTACAGTGCAGAAGGAGGCCATTCGGCCCATCGAGTCTGCACCGGCTCTTGGAAAGAGCACCCTACCCAAGGCCAACACCTCCACCCAATCCCCATAACCCAACCCCAACACTAAGGGTCATTTTGGACACTAAGGGCAATTTATCATGGCCAATCCACCTAACCTGCACATCTTTGGTCTGTGGGAGGAAACCGGAGTACCCGGAGGAAACCCACGCGCACACGGGGAGGATGTGCAGACTCCACACAGACAGTGACCCAAGCCGGAATCGAACCTGGGACCCTGGAGCTGTGAAGCGATTGTGCTATCCACAATGCTACCGTGCTGCCAAAATTCATTGACCATGAAACACTTTGAGGCATCCTGTAGCTGTGATGGGCAAAAAAAAATCTGTCTCCTCCTGGAAAGTACTGTTTTTGTCTTATTTAGAATAAATTATTTTAAAATTTGCAGAGGAAAGTTTTGCGATTTTAAAAAAATATTTTCCTTCATTGAACCTAATCCTTCCTGAGACTCTGTTGTTGGTACAGATCCTCTTGATTGGTGACTGTTGGTTGGATAATCAGGATAATTGAATAGTATCTGATTGCATCTGGTGAAGCTCCATGCTCGCAGAAAATCCTTCTAAATTGCCCCATAGAGTTCTTTTGAAACAAAATACCCTTCCAGTGAGCTGACATTATAACATTGGCCCAGTTCCATCAGTTTGGAAGGGATGGCACCTTTCCAACACCAACCACAGCATATCTGAACAACCGGATTAGAAGATGGAAAGTACAGGATGTTCTAAAACGTGTAAAGAAAATCAGTTGAAAGAATAGTTAGGAGCCTGTTAATGGGTGGAATTCATTCTCTTGTGAGCCCATATATTGCCTGAACTTTGCTGTTCACTAATGGATTTGAATGAAGGCTGTTTGACACATTTGATTTTAATGCCACAGTTACAGAATCTCAGCCGTTTCTTAAATGCACCCTTTATCTTGACCTCAACCAATCTAGGGGAATACATTCCAACTTTGATCTTCTGTGCAAATACATTTTTCCTGATATCCATCCTAAAATGTTCCTTACAATCCTGAGCAAAATGTTTCTTTGAAGTATGGTTCTTGTTTTGTCATGTGTTTGTGCTCTGGACGGGGCTCTTTGGGGTTGGTCTATTTTCCCCAATTAGCTACTCAAGACTGTAGTTTGTTGAGACCATTATTTTTTATTTACAGCTCCATGTACATCTCAGGAACTCTGCCTGAGTTTGGACCCCCCCCACTCCCCATCTCCCGATCTGTGTTATTTAGTCATGTGCCATTACATCATAATTCCATCAGCATCAGGTGACTCTGATGTTAATTCTTTACTCTACATCTCCCTCCAGTCTTTATCGCAATTATATACATCTTCCTCACTTGCTCCCCCAAAGTCCTAGACTTCACAGGATTAGTTTCTTATGTGCCTTGACCAATCTCCCTGATCTTGTCCTGATCTCTGCCTGAGATTGAGGACTATTTGCATTCTCTCGTCAGTTGATACGTTTGAAATGAGTGTCTTTCTCCTGGGTGTCTGCAGAACTTTATTTTGTTTCTTGTTCTTTATGTCGATCAGGATCTGATTAGTAAGCCCAAGTTTTTATTGGCTGTCTTTCCAAGGATATTAAGGTGCTGCAATATCCCCGTATAGGTCCGCAGTCTACATGAACCCTGTAAGATATAGGTTGTGGAGCTTTTTCAATTATTATGCTTTCTTTCCATTGCTATTGTATCCATATTCTCTCCCTGGGCCACAGTCCTGAAACGTCCCATGCCCTGTGCCTGAAGTTCAAGTTACGACCTTGTTTGTGTCTTTGTTTCTCCTCATGCTTTTTAACCCTCTCCTAGTCGCTCAAGGTGAAATTGGGCGTGATCTAACCAAATTGCAATATAGTCCCGTGACGAGTGCGTTTAGCCGGGTGTTTCCCGTAGTACCAGGGTGTCCCCTGCTCAGAGGGCAACCACTTGGGGGCCTCCAATCCCCTGGCAGACTGCCCCCAAGTGTAATTCTATCTGGTCCCTGCGTATGGAGCAGCGCTTGACTGAGCAGCGCTCGACTGAGGCCTTCGAGGCTTGATCCCAGTGTCTTGGTAGATCAGGTGAGTGCATATTAGAGTGTGACTAGCTGTCTTGCTCTAATATGCAGATTTCCCAGATACTCATCCCACCCATAATGGGCGGGATTCAGATTGTGACGTCCCATAAGATCACGTTAGATCTCATGAGGCATGGCGAGCCGAGAAGATCCTGGAAGAGGGATCTACCAGCATTTAGCGGCCGCACTGCGCAACGGTTTGGGTGCAATGCGCCCATTATGTTCTAGTTTCTGTTGCAGAGCTGGAAGCTGTGTTCTCAGTCAGCCTCTCATTAACAACTCTGATGGTGAGAAACCATTCTGTAGTGGTGAGGTTTGATAACTGTCAAGAGCTAAATTGAGATCATCATTCTTCTTCATCAAGTCTTTGATGGTTTAAACACAGCTTCTCCATTTGTTTAAGGATACCGAGGTGAGTTAGTCAAGTGAACAAATCCATATTCCTCCACAAAGTTGAGAAATAATTCATTAGCAAATTACTTTGTCCGGGATGCCTTTTATTTCATGGATTCTCTTCAGTGAATGAACGACTGCTTCCGTTGTGATGCTGTGCAATCTGTTCACTTCTATCAACCTGGAGTAGTAATCACTGGCAATAACTAATGCCTTGCCTTTAAAATCAAACAAATCCATTTCGGGGGTCACGTGATGTGAGCATGGGAGTTGTTGCATTTTTGTGAACTCCAGCTCTACTCCTCTTTTTATCCATATTTATACAAATATCTTTGTATTTGTCTTCCATTGGAATGCATAGCTTGTGCTATTCCCAAGAAGTGTTTAGTCAGTGTCATTGCAAGAAAGAGCAAAGATAAAATGCTACAATTCCTCATTTGTCCATGGTGGTGGGAGCGGGCTGGAGTTGGGCCCTGTTTTCAGTGTAACAGTTGCCATTGAGTGAGCTTTCGCCTTGGCGGTGCTGTGTGCATTGGGTGGCGGCTGCCAATGGAGATGTCATCCTGGCTGAAAGTCTTGGCTCTGAGATGCAGGTCATCAGGGGGTGATTTAGCTCACTAGGCTAAATCGTTGGCTTTTAAAGCAGACCAAGCAGGCCAGCAGCACGGTTCGATTCCTGTATCAGCCTCCCCGGACAGGCGCCGGAATGTGGCGACTAGGGACTTTTCACAGTATATTCATTGAAGCCTACTCGTGACAATAAGCGATTTTCATTTCATTTCATTTTCAGGGTTCACATCCACGAATTGCGGGGTACTTTTGTGAAGACGTTGGAGGTGCACAAAGAGGTTCTTGCACTTGAGAGGACACTTTCCCTGGTGGAGGCCAGTCTCCATTCTGTCGTCCATCCTGACGGGCTCGGGAGAAGGTGCAGGGACCAAGAGGGGCACAACACTGAGCCTGGTCGCTGGCGAGAGGTAGTGGAAGAGTTCCCAAGTGAGCTTGAAGATAGGCTGCCACATTTTGGTCATCTCGATTTGGAGACTGGGCATTTCAGATATAATGGAACACGTCTTATCCCGTCTTCCTGGTGGGGGTCGGTTTAGCTTACCAATCAATAGTCCTGAATTGTCCTGTTTCTGATGCTCGTTGTTAGGGGTTGGAGGTAGCCATACTGGTTGAGTTATCCATCCCAGCTGGGGCCTAGGCTGTGAACCACCTGGGTGTTGGCGAGATGGCATGTTGGAAGTAATGGTGTCTCGTGCTTCGATCATTGGAATCCTTGAAAGATCCTGAAGAGTTTTTGTTGATCATGTTTTATCATTGGCTTTTGCTTTCTACATGCGTCCTGGAAGATGTGTTTATAATGAGGACTGTCCTGCAGTTCAGTTGTTATTCTGGACCTTGCTCCCCATTGATCCCTGCTGTTTGCTTGATGCTGTCTTTTTTCCTGCAGGGGAGTGTGTGTTATGGGCCTGCATCGTTGTTTATCCTTATTTAGCAAGTTCATGTTTAGTTGAATATGGAAAATGGATTTTATGCATAGTTTGAATCCTAAAGGTGATTATGCTTTATAGTGTTTTATAATCCTAGTGGCTGAGAAGGGGGTGTCTTTGTCTACACCCCCCCCCCCCCCCCCCCCCCCCCCCCCCCACCTTGCCTCGTTGAAGATTAATGGAGCCGGAGTAGGGGAGTGGTGTGGAAGGTTGGGGTTGGTAGTTAGCTCATCCTCGCTGTAATTGAGGATAGCCCCCCCCCCCTCCCCCAGTTAGAGTTAAGCCATTTATTTGTTTGTTTTCTTTTGGATTTTAATTTCAGAAATGGTGCCTTCATCCTTCATCAGCCCTGACAGACCTTTTATTATCCTGTCTGACTCCTCCATTGGGTCGAGTTTATCTTTTCTCTTGGCATGGGTCTCTCTCTCTAACTGCTTTCGATACTACTGGAGCTGACAGAGTGTCTTGTCTGTGATTAGAGCAGACTGGAATGGAGTGGAGATCCCTGATTGAGGATGAGGGTGGCCCTGGGTATCCTTTGTATAATGGCGCTTTCCGCGAATTTGTCTGGGTGTCCCTCCCTGGGAATCTTTTACTTCTTCCCTCGTCTGGGTGTGCGTGGCGCTGGTCCTGGTTCTGGTCTGGCCTGGTGGAATGAGGGAGCCTCTGGGGTGTTCAGGGAAGAGGAAGAGATTCACCACTCTCTGGGTGAAGAAATTTCTCCTCACCTCAGTCTAAAAGGTTTACCGCTGATCCTCAAACCGTGACCCCTAGTTCTGGACTCCCCCACCATCGGGAACATTCTTTCTGAATCTACCCCATCTGATCTTTTAGAATTTTGTACGTTTCTATGAGATCCCCTCTCACTCCTCGAAACTCCAATGAATATAACCAACTTAGTCTCTCCTGATATGACAGTCCAGCCATTCCAGGAATCAGCCTGGTAAACATTTGCTGCGCTCCCTCCATGGCAAGCACGTCCTTCCTCATATAAAGAGACCAAAACTGCACACAATACTCAAGGTGTGGCCTCACCTGTGCAATTGTAGTAAAATACCCCTATTCCTATACTCAAAACCTCTCGCAATGAAGGCCAACATAACATTTGCCGCCTTTACTGTCTGCTGTACCTGCATGCTTACTTTCAGCGACTAGTGCACAAGGATACCAAGGTCTCACAGAGTATCCGCCTTTCTCAATTTACACCCACTCAAATAATAATCTGCTCTCCTATTTTTGCTACAGAAGTGGATAACCTCACATTTATCCACATTATCCTGCATCTGCCATGCATATGCCCACTCACTCAGCCTGTCCAAAACCCGCTGAAGCATCTCTGCATCTTCCTCAAAGCTCACCCTCCCCCCCAACTTTGTATCACCTGCAAATTTGGAGATAATACATTTAGTTCCCTCATCCAAATCATTAAAATATAATGTGAACAGTTGGGGTCCCAGCACAGATCCCTGTGGTACCCCACTAGTCACTGCTTGCCGATTGGAAAAAGACCCATTATTCCAACTTTTTTGCCTCCTGTCTGCTAACCAACTTTCTATCCATCTGAAGACACTACTTGCAATCCCATGCGCTTTAACTTTACATAGTAATCTGCTATGTGAGACCTTGTTGAAAGCCTTCAGAAAGTCTAAATAATCCACCAGTTCTCCCTGGTCAACTCTACTGGTTACATCTTCAAAGAATTCTAGTAGATTTGTCAAGCATCATTTCTCTTTCGTAAATCCATGTGGACTTTGTCTGATTATATACTGCTTTCCAAATTCTGTGCCATGGCATCCTTGATAATGAACTCTAGTAACTTCCCTGCTACTGCCGTTAGGCTCACTGGTCTATAATTCCCGATTTTCTCTCTACCTCCCTTTTTGAATAGTGGGGTTATATTAGCTACCCTTCAATCTGTAAGAATTATTCCAGGGTCCAAAGAATTTTGGAAAATGACCACCACTGGATCTACTATTTCTAGGGCCCCTTTCTTAAGTACTCTGAGGTGAAGATTATCAGACCCTGGAGATTTAACCACCTTCAATCCATTAATTTACCCAAAACCATTTTTCTACTAAAACTAATTTCTTTCAGCTCCTCACTAAAACTTGTGTAACTCATAACTTCCGGTAAATTATTCATGTCTTCCTTTGTGAAGACAGTAGCAAAGTATAAATCTAGTTCCTCAGCCATTTCTTTGTTCCGTTATGAATTCCCCCATTTTCTGATTGTCAGGGGCCTACATTAGTTTTTGTCAATCTTTTTCCTCTTTACATACCTATAGAAACTTTTACAGTCAGTTTCTATGTTCCCCGTTAGCTTACTTTCATGTGTGTATGATATGCATGGTATGTGTGTATGGTATGTATGATATGTATGGTAAGTATGTATGGTATTATTTTGTAACTTTGATACGTAAATGTAAAATTCCAATAAATATACTTGGAAAAAAATTTTCCAGGCACTCCCATAGCTTTGATGGAAAGGTGGAGGGTGACAGTGATTCTCTTTGCTCTCGGCTGTTCACTGAAGCCATATGGCAATTCAGAATGAATTCTTCAATAGAGCAAGTAATACCTGGCCACCAAACTGATTGCTGGGCTTTTGCTCAACATTTAGCTATCTGTAAGTGACCTTGATAAATTATTTGGAGACTATCAAGCTGAAGTGTTCATGGAATGACTATCCCTGTCATTAAAAACTGGGTTGTTGGGTTTGTCGTTTGGCCATCTTTCCAGACCATCAGCAAAATTCTCCGATGGGGAGATTAAATTTTCCCGTCAGACTAAATTGGATTCCAGTGGGAGCACAAATCACCGAGCATTTCAGAGTCCCTCACTATGCACATTTATGCATGGCGAGGAATACAAGCAATTCTATTGGGCAGTGATTTTCAAACTTCCTTTCCCGGGATCCACTTTTACCAACCGGCCAACCTTAGCGACCCACGGTAGCCAACCTTCGCGACCCACAAGGCCGACCTTCATGACACACCATTTTCACTTACCTTTAATGTGAAGGTGAGCCTGTCTAGTCCTCACAATTTATTTACTTTGCCAATTTCTGATAAGGACTTCAGATGATGATTTACGTTCTCACTGCAACCTTTGAAAAAAATCATGAGATTTGCCCTCGAACCCGCCATGCTTTTGAAGTTTTGATAATTTTAAACTTCCATTTGTCAGTACCTTCCTGCATATAACACACATGGGTTTTGCATCCTGATTTGGATTGGCACAATTAACAAAGCCATACCGCAAGAAATAATCTTTACACTGCTTTGTTGTCAGTTTCAGTTTTTTCTTTGTTTAAAACGACCCACCTTCAACTCTTCACAGTCACGTTGCCATGCTTGCTCGCAGCTAGAAAATGGAGGAATCTTTCCTCCGTCAGTTTGCACCAAAAGCATAGACGTACAGGGCGTGTGATATCAGTGTATGAGCCGGGCATGTGACATGCCCTCTGCTGACACTTCTGGCTGTATGACTGCAACGTTCTATTTAAAAGCTGGTCGCGACCGACATTCTCAATTCAAGAGCCGATTGCAGCCACTGGGTGCTTCTGCTGCGATTGGGAATGCTGCAACCCACCGCTCCACGACCCTCTCAACACCCGTCCGTGATCCACCCGCGAGTCATGTCCTGCAGTTTGAAAAACCCTGCTCTAGGGAATCCCGCTATCTTGCCGCCATTTTGAGTGGGTGGCCCAATAGAGAGGACCCATGGCCAGCCAGAGCTCCCCCCCCCCCCACCGCACTGCAAATCAGCCCCCACCACTGCATTGCAAAGCACCCCCACCCCCAGATTTCCAGGGTGCCCCCTTCCTCTGAGTATGGGGGTGACCCTAAATAGAGGGACGCCCTCCCACAGACCTCCCCCACCCCCACAGCAAAATGACCCCTGTCTGGAAGTTAGAGAGCAGTCCAGACTGAGCAATGAAAGAAATTACAGTTGTAACACTTACCTGAAAGCTTCACGTTTCCATTCCTGGAACGATAACAGGTGAGACCTGTGTTTAAACCCCACAGATCCATTAGCTGTCAGCGATTTCATTGAATCTTAGAACCCCCCCCCCCCCCCCCCCCCCCCCCCCACAGTGCAGAAGGAGGCTGTTTGGCCTTTCGAGTCTCCACCGATCCTCTGAAAGAGCACCCTACCGAGGGTCAGGCCCTCACCCAATCCCGCAACACAGTCACCTCATCCAACGTTTTGGATACTAAGGAGCAATTTAGCATGGCTAATCCACCTAACCTGCGCATCTTTGAACTGTGGGAAGAAACCGGAGCACCCGGAGGAAACCCACGCAGAGACAGGGAGAAAGTGCAGGCTCCGCACGACAGTCACCCGAGGCCGGAATTAAACCCAGGTCCCTGGTGCCCCACTGTGCCACCGTACCGCCCACTACCATTTCTGGTAGTGGGCTGTGATTGACAGCTTCCACAGACCAGCTGTTAGCCTTGCTCCATTCATTTTCTTCATAGGTGAGTAAACCACAATGTTTACAAACATCCACCACATCAAAGTGAAGTGCATTCAGTTTCCAGCTCGGTACTAGTAAACTACTCAAGACTATAGATTGTCAAGACCATTATTATTTATTTCCATGTACATCTTAGGAACTTCCAACTTGAGGTTTGAATTTTTCCTCCCTCCAGATCTTAGTTACAGTCACCAGTCGTTATATCATAGTTACATCAGCATCAGGTGTGTCTGATGTTATCTCTGCACTTTAGAGTTCTTAGTTCAGTGTGACACTTTCTAAGAAGCCTCTTTTGAATGGCCTATGTTACAGAGAGGAGGGGCTTAATTTAAACAGCCCTTATTTCTCCTCTTACCACCTGCTGTTTTGATTTGCTTCCTCCTTTATAAGCAATGGCATGTATCCCAACCCCTCAGTTGTGGTGTGGTCCAATTCTCTATTAATAATTTCACAGAAAACCTGAGACAGGATGAACTCCGAGAGTTACTTTATTAGCATACACTCACAATGCGGGGGAGGGGGTGGCTAAATAGGCCCCGGGCAATCGCACAGTAAAAGGATAGAGAAAGGGCAAAGACCACAAAGAAAGAATTATTGTTTTACAGGAGTCCAGAGTCCAGTATCAAAATCCATTGGTAGTATGTTCCATCACAGAGGTAAACAGTTTGAAAACTGATGCTGGATAATTCACTTTTCCAGTGGAGATGACTTCCACAATGAGATGGATGTGAATTAGTCTTGGAGGAGTTCGGGCAGGCATTCCAGTTCAAGCCCTGTGGATGCGGCATGCCTTCAAACCTGAACATGACCCCATTTCTGTGCTGCTGCTTGGCCGATGGAAAAACAGCAGACTAATTTTTCTTGGTACCTTAAGGCAAAATTACTGCTTTTCCCAGTAAGGGAGTCATTTCACATGACTCCCACTGTCCCAATTTGCCTTTGACAAAGGGTGAGTCGGGTTCCGGGTCCCTGAGACTGTTTCAGCCAGTAAGTCTTAAAGGGAAGTCCTATCTGACAAATCAGCTCTGGTTGGCAAGGCCTGGCTTATGAAGTGTATGTGCCCTTTGTTTTTGGTCTCTGCAGCCTTTAGGTGGTCATTAGAGTCTCTTCAGAGATAGTGAGGTGTCAGTTTCCGTGAAGTTGCCAATTAGCTCTTATTGTTCAAAGGTGACAGGCAGACATGTTTTTAAAAGGGTCTTTGTCCAGTCTTTAAAACTTCTAAAATTAGCTGTGAGGATATGTTTTTATAAAAATTTGGAGACTGAAATTTTCCAGCCATTCCCACCAGTGGGATTTTCCATTCCTGGTGTTGGCAACCCCGCTACAGGTCCCGGGGGTGGCAGAGGGTGCAAACAACGGGGAAAACTCATTGACAATGGTGGAACCAGAGGGTGCCGCCTCCGGCCAATGACAGGCCGTCTTCACCACTGCAAAACATGCTGTGTAGGGGGCCGAAAACCCCGCCCAGAGTGTGAGGTCATATCCTCCTGATTTATAGATACTGTAGTTTATTGTTAGAATCCTTTGAGCATGTAATTCAGACTTAGGCATTGCCTATTCACTATGTAACCTTTTTGAGCTTTATTTGTTAAGTTGCTGTCCTGAAGGGACTGACTCATTCTGAGGCGTTGTTCCACAACCACTAGATTGCTAAATCTCTGTCCTCTATGAGCAGTACAAGTTTTGCGGTTTGCATGTCTCTTCCATTCCCATCTACACATTTTGTTCCAAAGGTTCATAATTCAAAGGAGTTCTCACATTTGCTACAAAGGATCTGAGACTTCCCATTTCCACTCCGGAGTTGTGCTTTGAAAGTGCATGTGGCAAGGTAGGCAGATATTCTTATTTTTAAAGTTTTTAAAAATCAAGTTTTTTGTTTGAAATACAATACGTCTCCTGGGGGGGGGGGGGGGGGGGGGGGGGGTAGGGTTTGCTGGGAGGAGTGACAGCCCGAGAACAGTTTAGAAGATGGATGTAAAGCAGAGAGGAGTGAGCGAGAGAAAGGGACTAAGATCTGGAAGAGAGCCGAAAGCCTGGGTGATCGGAGGCATGGAGGAAGGGAGAGAGATAGAAAGAGACAACAAGAGGAGGAGGTTGGCCTGTTGTGGTGTTGATGACGTTGTTGTTTTTGGCACATTGTATGTCAGTGATTTCAAAACCTGTTTAATTTTGTACGTTTGCGATGCAGATTGAAGCAAGGGACTCATGCTAAAAGGGAGCTAAATAAACATTTGTTTGGTTCTGTGTTTCCAATTTAAAAAAAAAACAGAAAATTTGACCTACAGCACAAAATTATTTTGATGCGCATTATGTATCAAGTAGAACATAACATATTGGTACTGGATGTTCTGATGTACTACAATACAATAATCAATTTCACAAACTTACAATATTGTATCACATACTCATATTGGAAGTAATATTCAGCTCTTGTTGGCTTTTTCTCAAAAATGATAATTGACCTCAACCTTTATAGTAGCTAAGGTCACTGCGATTGTGCAACAGCGCAGTAAACAATACTTTCTTCGTTATTTATCAGGTATCTCTTGCCCAGCCTACTCGGAGTGAAATGTGCCAATGGTTGCATCTCCCATTATTGGATTCCATACCCTTTCCAATCATTTGCTTAAAGAGGGCGGCATGGTAGCACCGTGGTTGGCACTGCTGCCTCACAGTGCCTGGGGACCCGGTTTCAATTCAAACCTTGGGTCACTGTCTGTGTGGAGTTTGTGTTTTCTCATCGTGTCTGCATGGGTTTCCTCCGGGTGCTTCGGTTTCCTCCCACAATCCAAAGACGCACATTTGAAGTGGATTGGCCGAGCTAAATTGCCTCTTAGTGTCTAAGGTTACTGGGATAGGGAGTGGGCTTACTGGGGCATTCTTTTGGAGGGTTAGTGCAGACCTGATGGGCCTAATGGCCTCCTTCTGTACTGGAGGAGTTCTGTAAAGATTATGATGGCTTCACACAATTGTGTCTCCCGCCAAAAATAATAGAATAATGGCTAGTTTTGGTGAAGTGCTAAAGAATGATAGGGAAGATTTGAAGCATATCTGTGAAAGGAGTGGGACACGGGGAGACAACTGGCAAAGAAAAAAGTTACATTGAAGGCAGAAAGCATGATTTAATTTTCACCGGTACTTACCCCTCCAGACACAGGAAGATCACCAAATTGTGTAGATTTCTGCATTTATTTAAATATCTGAGGTTTCTTGTCAGCGCCCCAGAGTAAAAGATGCACTTTCACATGTTAAGTAATAGATTAAGAGACATTTCAATTAGTTGTCTCATTTATGTTATGTATCCAATAATTGACACTGATATGTAAAGGGACTTCAGATGGCCTTTGTGTCAGGTGATGTGAAGATAGAGATAGAGCATGGTTGCTGTGCAAATGTCAAGGGTTAAAAGATACAACTTTTCCAGACCAGACCAAGGAGTGAGTGAGAAGAAAAAATAAAGAAGATATATGGCTGAACATAGGATAAAAATGGCTGGATATGACTACCCCCCCCCCTTAATTTCTGAAAGGGAGCGACCAATGGAGAAGTGCAGTAGTTATGCAGACTAACGTAACTGCCTTGGGAAAGAGAAACCAAGGTATGCATTGGCTCTTTCTCTACCTTATGATAGTAAAATCTGAAGCAAAGTGTTTTCTGAGCTGGAATTGGAAGACTCAGAAGAAGGTCTGGAGACTCTATTACGTTTTATGGATAAGATTTTTTAAAAAGGATGATTTTTAAGTGCATATGAAGCATGGTCGAATTTTGATAGGTTCTGGAAAATAGAGGATTTCTCCATGGAAGAAATATGAACAAATAGGAACAAAAAGTTCTATCCCATCGATGGATTTGCACAGAAAAGGTTCTTCCGGGTGGAACTCATGAAGCAAAGGCCAGGCTAGTGGCAAGGGGATTTGAAGAAAACTTAGAATTTAAGGGTAGATTCACCTACGGCAGGAAAGGTCATTTTAAAGATCTTCTTGGCTCTATTAGCCACAAAGGCATGGGAATGCAAATTTATTGGCATAAAAGCTGCCTTTTTGCAGGGGCATCAGCTCCAGAGGGACATTTTTCTGCATCCTCCTAAAGAGGCAGCTAACAGAGAAGGAGTACTCTGGAAGTTGAACAAATGTGTAAATGGATTAAATGATGCATCTAGAGTCTGGTAATTTTCGGTAAGATCAGTTTTGTTAAGTTAGGCTGTTGCCAGTTGAAAGCAGATCCGGCAATGTTTTACCAGCACTATAAAGGAAACATTTCTGGCATCTTTATGATGCATATCGATGAATTTCTGTGGGGTGGGACAAGTGATTTCAAAGCTATTGTAATCTCTGATCTGAGGAAAGAATTCAGGGTTGGAAGTCAGGCTTCCGATGCATTAAAATATATAGGACTGGAAATCGGACATACTAAGTCAGGGGCAACATTACGTCAACAATCCTCTTTGGAAAGCATCAATAGCAATTAGTCGTGGCCGGGTTTCACAAAAAGATGCAATGGTTTCAAAGATGGAAAAAGAGCAACTGCAAAGTTAAAGTGAATTGGTTAGGTGGACAGACTAGACCGGACGTGAGTTTTGATATCTTAGAGTTGAATACAAAAATGAATGATCCCAAAGTGGAAGACATAGGGCCCGATTCTCCGCAACCACGATGGGTGGGAGAATAGCGGGAGGTCCGCTCCCGCACCTCCCGCTATTCTCCCACCCCCCCCCAAAATGGCGTGTTCGGTTTTGCAACACACCGCTCGGAGAAACGCGGGCCGCCGTGCGATTCTCCGGCCCGGATGGGCCGAGCGGCCTGCCTTTCCCGACCTGTTCACGACAATGGCAACCACACCTGGTCGCTGCCGTCGTGAACATGGCGCGCCAGGTAAGTGTGGGGCCTGTGGGGCGGATCGAGCACCACGACCGTGCTCGGGAGGGGACGGGCCCGCAATCGGTACCCACCGATCGTCGGGCCGGCATCTCAAGGGGACGGACTCTTTCCCCTCCGCCGCCCTGCAAGATCAAGCCTCCACGTCTTGCGGGGCGGCTGAGGGGAAAGACGGCAACCGCGCATGCGCGGGTTTGAGCTGTCCAACCCGCGCATGCGTGGCTGACGTCATTAGGCACCGCCGCCGCGTCATTCTTGGCGCGCCGGGCCTTGAAGCCAGGGACAAGGCCGGCGGCCGGGTTTCCCGGTACGGCCCTCCTATCCCCCCGGGGAGGGGAGAATAGGGGGCCGGGAGAGGCTTCCGATGCCATACTGAACCTCTCCGGGTTTCACGACGACGTCGGACCTTGTGGAGAATTCCGCCCTTATAAGAGCAAATTGCGTGTGTGTGTTTTTGAGTTTCTTGTCATTTTGTTTTCACCTAATAATTATTTTTCTCCAAGGAAGGGGAGACTGTAAAGTAATGGGTTAAGAGACATTCCAATTAGTTATCTCATTTATGTTAAGTATCCAATAATTGACACTGATATGTCAAGGGGTTCAGGTGGCTTTTGTGTCAGGTGATGTGAAGATAGAGTTTTGTGCAGTCTGTTAAAGTGAAATAAAGGTGTTTGTAAAAGGAGCAGAACCTTTGACTTGTTATACAACAGCAGCTAAACATCTAACATCACAGACTTCATTAGAAACACAACAGGTATTTATTAATAAGAAAACAGCAGGCTCGTCACTGTTGCTAGCTCCCCAAAATGTCTCTACCCAGGAGACCTCCGCACACTGGGGTGAGTCCACACTTTGAGTCCCGATTGGTCCATTGGCCATGTGATCACACTCTGCTCAGTTGCCCTTAAAGGGACAATCTCCACACCCAGTTACTCAATGCTCGTAGCCGAATATAGCCGTCTATGTGGTATGAATAGGAACAATGCGGCTCAGGGATAACAATCATGCTTTAAACTTGGGGTGCAATCTAGCAGCCCGTTTGCAAGTCCCATGATGACCATTAAATCTCGCAAGTGGCCAAAAATGGGATTTGTGCCAGCGAGATTTCAGTTTAAGATATTTCCCTTCCCCACTGGTGACATAATCAGGTTCACACCCTCCAATAGAATTAATTATATTTTAATATAATGGTCCCGACGCTGTCACGTCCGCCCACGATGTATCCTGTACCCTGGCGACGTGATGTCATGCCAGTGCAATTCATTACTTGTTTTCAAAAGCACAAACCAGTTGTAACGATCGCTCTGCGGCACAGCGGTGCCTGTAAGTCCAGGAGTTTCAGGGCCAAGGTTGGGCAATGCCCCTTGCGAGGCAGGGGTGTGTCCTGATGTTGGCGTTGTGTTGGGGGGAGAGGTTGCCCCGACTTGATGTTGTGATGGAGTTGGTGCCCCGAAGATGACGTGTGTCGGGGGTGGTGCCCCAATGCTGGGGGGGGGTCCCGATCTCCATGGGGGTTCCCTACCTCCATGCCAGGGGGTGATTTCCTGATCTTTGTTGGTGTTCCCTATCTCTGTGGGGCAGTTCCTCATCTCCATAGGGGTGGGCTCCCGATCACAATGGGGGAGGGGGCCTTATTTGTTGGAGCACCCTTTAAAAATGGGGCCCCGATCTCAGAATCCAGGCTTTGCCGGCATGTGTAGGCCCCACCCACCAGCTGGCTGTGTGATCCTCACCAGGGCTCTGAAATTGCACAGGATGCTGTTAAATGGTGAGAAAAGGTATCTGTGAAGCTACCGAGTTTCACACACATTTTCTTACATGATCTGCAATTTTGGGGAAATTGCACCCTTGATATTTAACATCAGAGATTATGTGGGCTGTCCACCAAACTCGTCGATCCACTGCCAGGCTAAAAATATTCTATGCTATGTTCTGGTCTTGCCCCAGACTTGTGGAGTACTGGACAGCCTTCTTCGAGGCTATGTCCAAAGTGGTGGGGGTGAGGGTGGAGCCATGCCCGATAGTGGCGGTCTTCGGGGTTTCAGACCAGCCAGATCTATTCCTGGGGAGGAGGGCGGACGCCCTTGCCTTTGCCACCCTGATCGCCCGCCGTAGAATCCTGTTTGGCTGGCGGTCAGCAGCACCGCCCAGAGATGCAGACTGGCTGTCCGACATCTCGGAATCTCTCCAAATGGAGAAAATCAAATTCGCCATCCGAGGGTCAGACGACGGCTTCCACAGAACGTGGGAGCCATTCATGCAATTGTTCCGGGACCTGTTTGTGGCCAACGAACAAGAGGAAGAATAGTCGGGTGGCCAAGAATCAGGGGAAAATGGACGGGAATCGGGGGAAGGTAGCCGGGGGGGGGGGGAGGGCTACGGGTTCGTTATGGGGGTTTGGTCGCATGGTTTTACGCTTATTTATTTTTCTTGTTAATTTATTGTTTTTGTATTAGAGGGGCGGGGTTACTGTTTTTCTCTGTTGTGATAAAATTTGTTGTTGAAAACTTGAATAAAAATTATTCCAAAAAAAAAGGAAGGACAAAGCCGCAAGCGACAGTCTGATGGCAAAACCAAATTGTAAATAAATGCCTATAAACATGTGCCTCGGCCATATTGGGGAATGTAAAATATGTATGCCGGTTAAAGGGGGCGGCCACAGTTGTTATTATGAAGATGCTTACCTGTAAATATACATGTCAATTTTTGCGTGTTTTTTTTTCTAATAATTTGTAATTTGTTGGATATAAAATATGAAAACTCAATAAAAAACATTTCCAAAAAAAAAAATATTCTATGCTGCCAGACCATGTAGTTCAGGTTAAGTTTAAATCAAATTAATTCCCAGTTAACACAGAAAGTAAAGATTACAAGTGGTAACCAATAATTGATTGCAAATTATTAATATTTGACTTTCAAATTAGTTAATTTGGCCTGAAAGAAGATTAAAAATAAGGTAAAATGTTATCCATTAGAACCTTTTACAAAGATTCTAATGGGTGTACTGAAGGGGAAACAGAACTCCTCTCGCTGCTGCAATACCGCGGTGTATTGTGAGAGCTGGAGATGTGGGGGAAAGTCACATCTCAGTATCTCTAAATATAAATAACAACGCAAAAAAAAGTCAACACAGTTCTTCCCACCAGTAAGAAAAATGATAATTCAATTCATGCAATTTGGTCATTAGCAATCGGAAAGCAGTCGTTCAGCCATTCTCGTGATCCCATGGCCTTTCTTGTGGTCTTTCCTGACTTCCATGGTACATCATGCCTGCCTTTCTCCAGTCGGCTCATCTCCAAGAACTATCTTGGGTTTCCAGTATGAATCTTGCATTAACCATGAGGGAACGTCTGATGCAATTGTCTTATCCAAAAATGCAACAACTCTCCGGGAATCTGCCTGGATCAGACGTAGGATTATGGAATGGTCACACCACAGAAAGAGGTTATTTGGTCCGTTGTGTCATGCAAGAGCAAATGTACCAGTTCCACTCCCATGCCTTTGCCCATGGGTCTCCTTAGAAAATATTCATGCCCGTTTCCTTCCTTATTTTAGGCATATCGTTAATTTTATTTTGCCATTGTATTGTATTTTTACGAGGTTGGCAACGTGAAGCATAATACCAAAAATCAATCCCATTCACAGTAGGATGGAGCTCAGTTCATCTCACAGCCTCAACAATGCGTTTGAAGGATTTATTGGCTAATAATTGATTGGTCTGATGGTTTGGTGCACAAGCATCTTCACCTTTGAGACATGCTTCAAATGCAGAGCGGGTGGACAAGGTCTCAGCCTGCAAGCAACCTTCGTGGAATTAATTTCAAAATCTTGACGCAGTTTCTATTGCGCGTGGGTCCCTAAAAAGCACAAATCCTAATGATGTCTGTGTTCATGTTTGCAGCTTGGTGCCCATATCCAGCTGCTGTTTTCTTAGTCATCAAGGACGGTTTTGTAAATAAAAATCCTCTCTCTCTCTCTACATATTCCCATTTAACTCTTTTCTGACAATCCACAGTTCTGCTTCTCTGTCATCATTGGCTGCTTTTTCTGCTCTACCACCTTAAAACTCTTTCCTTCTTCACACTGAGCTGTGCCACAATGCTCCAGGGGTCTTTCAGCCGGGTCCGGTTTACCCTTCCGACCCTTCCTGGCCAGACCATTTCTCTTCCTCGGTGGTCTTTCTGTGTTGGGTGTACCAGGGACCCGGCTGGCATTTGTTGGCAGCTTCTCTTGACTCTTCCACTCAGCTTAGTAGCCTCATCCGGACTGCCGCTTAATGATCAACAACTTACCGATCGTTGTGGCCTTTTCTGACCGCCCCACTGCTTAAATCTGTAGGCTGTCGAGGGCAGCACGTGGCGCAGTGGTTAGCACTGGGACTACGGCACTGAGGACCCGGGTTCCCGGCCCTGGGCCACTGTCCGTGCGGAGTTTGCACATTCTCCCCGTGTCCGCGTGGGTTTTACCCCCACAACCCAAAGATGTGCAGGTTAGGTGTATTGGCCACACTAAATTAACCCTTAATTGGAAAAAGAATAATTGGGTACCCTAAATTTATTTTTAAAAAGAAAAATAAATCTGTAGGCTGTCTGCTCTCTGCCATGCTTATTAAATTGTCATTTGATTTCCTTGCTTGAAATTTAATACCATCTGCCTCACTGCATAAGTCTTGCTGTCTCCCTCTTATTGCTCCTTTACAGACTATCCTTGATATAGTTTCTTAAAAAAAGGCTTTGTAAAGGCTTTCAACACAGAATTAGTTCATTATCCAAAGAGCAAAGGTTTTCAGGGCTACAGGGAAAAGGTTGGAGAGTGGCGCGAGGTGAATTACTCTTGTAGCGGGCTGGGTGCAGACACATTGGGCGAAGTGTTTCAATGGCTCAAAAATTGAGTTTACAATAAAAATATATTTAAAAGTACATGTCATATAATAGTTTAAATTAAGCGACTGTAATCTGACATTGTTTGAACCAGGTCTTGCTTGTGACAGTTGATTAACCTATTAATTTGAAATAGTAAAATGAAGTCACCATAGTCCATGAGGCTGCTTTTGTTTGCCTTGCTCTGTATCACAACTAGCTGTCCAACCAACTGAGCAAAACTGGCCCCCAGTCATTTTATATTAATGCCATTTAACGATGTGCAAACCTCAGCCTATATCAGGGGTGGGCAAACTATGGCCCGCGGGCCGCATGCGGCCCGCCAAAGGTATTTCTGCGGCCCACCAAGTTATTTAAAAAAATAAAAAAAAAATAAAAAAAATTTTTTTTTTTTTTTTTTTTTAAATTTCTTTTAAGGTTAATGGGGGGGGGGGCTGTTGGGTTACTTACTGGTATAGGGTGGATACGTTGACTTGAGTAGGGTGATCATTGCTCGGCACAACATCGAGGGCCGAAGGGCCTGTTCTGTGCTGTACTGTTCTATGTTCTATATGAGGCGCCCAGAATCATAACCGGGTGAAGTAATTATTTTACTTAATATACTATGCGGCCCTTTGTGAATTGTGAATTTCTGAATGTGGCCCTTGCACGGAAAAGTTTGCCCACCCCTGGCCTATATCTACCTGCCGGGGAATTTTCTTCCATGTATTTTGTGGCTACAACCTGCCACCTGGTGTTAGAGAAGAGTATAGCCCTTCTGTGTCATGGAGGTCGAAACGATTTGCAACATTTCCAACAAAATACTGATGAGAATAACTTGAGTAATGGATTTTTAAAATAACTTTTGGCAACAGAGGTTCAGTCCGTTTGTGTCCTTGATTATCCTGGAAAACTATAAATGTAATAACATGTTGCACTGTTGAAAGATCTGAACCTCTTTTTGTTATACAGATGAAGTCCCTAAGAAGCGTAGTGCATCAAATCTCACGCATACCACGTGCTAAAAGTCAAGGGAAATGCAAACGCGAGTGGGTAGGTAAGAATGTAAGGCCTGTACCATATAGTGTTATTGTAAGAATCTGATAGAGGTTAACACTTTAAATAATAAATAACTTCAACGTGTGCTCATGTACAGAATAGAGTAGAATCTTCATTATTTGCACTCCAACTATTTAGTGTTCTGACTGCCTGACAGGCCAGCAGGCTAACATCTTGTAAGAGACAGGGAAACAACACATTTTCTTCTGTTTTTACTGTATGTGGCTTCATTCTCAAGCCTGGGGTATTCCTGTCTCACATATATGGGCAAAACTTTGGGGACACCCTATTCACCAAATACCAAGATTAATGGAAATTCCACTTGGATGAAACAGGCTTGGTATTTGATTAAGATTCATAATTAAAATGGTGTTCTGTTCCTGTAACTCTTCATTATAACACAAGGAGATTGTTATAACCTGCCTGCTTACCATTGGCTGGGGACTAATGACAATCCCACAATCCTGTGGGAGTATGAGCTTCCTCAATGAGGGGGGGGGGGGGGGGTGAAGAAATCATTAGCAGACTCCCTGCATAAATAGAGCTGGCCAGTTTGGAACCAGCAGAGAGAGAGGAGAGAGCAGCAAGGGACGTTGCTGCTGCTGCTGCTGCTGTTGTATATACATAAATATATATGTTATTGTAAATAAATGTTATTTCTTTGTATCCTGAAAACTCGTGCTGGATTCTTCGTGGCCCTCACAGAAGAGATACTGTAGAAAACATTGCTAGATTCATGTATGTTACTTTATATTGATATGATGAGCGCATTTAACCACCACGTTGCGCCTGATGCACATCTGGGCGCGCTGGTTAAATGGCAGGAAAAGCCAAAATTCCGATTTGCGTCGAGCGTTGCAATCAGTTTGCAATCTAACCGGCCCTCTCCTGATGGCGAGTTCCAGATCGCGGCCAAATATAGCGAGCATATCATTAAACTTCATTTGCTTTAGTTTCCATCTCATTCGCGAGATTGCAGTTGAATGGAAAGGCCTCTGGGAATTAACCGGCTCCCCAGTGACAAATCACGCGGGCGTCGTTTAGTACTCCTTTTTAAATTGTGAAGCTGGCTCAATGACTGCTGAGGGGAACTGAGGAGGTGAGCAGCCATTTCCATTTTTGGGCATGCAGCTCAAGGGCATGCCCAAGCAGTTATTGAGGCCGTGGTCAGTAACGTGGCTAAAACCATAGAAGTTGACGATCTTCTTCATCAATTCCTGGTTCTCGTGTTCCACTTCCAACCCCCATCCCCTTAACCTACAATTGCTTCTGATTTAGAAGCTGCAGGGGGTACAAATATATACCTCTTAATTCCCCACCCAGTGATCCCTCACATGAGATCCACGTACCTTTCACCTTACAGATTCCCAAGAGCTGCAACCTGGCCAGGCAATGATGAAAGACTTACTGATGGAAACAGGGCCGGCTCAAGGCACCGGCAACTCGGGCAGTCGCCCGGGGCGCCATGTGCTAGGGGGCGCCAGAGACTCGGGTCCCGCGCATGCGCAGTTGGGCAGGTGCCAACCAGCGCATGTGCGGTGGCCGCCCTCCCCCAGGGCGCCCCCCCCCCTCGGTCCGCCCCCCCCCGCTCGGTCCGCTCCCCCCGCCCCCCCCCTCGGTCCGCCCCCGCCCCCCCCTCGGTCCGCCCCCGCCCCCCCCTCGGGTCCGCCCCCCCCCGCCCCCCCTCGGGTCCCCCCCACCCCGCCCCCCCCTCGGTCCGCCCCCCCCTCTGTCCGCCCCCGCCCCCCTTCGGGTCTGCCCCCCCCGCCCCTCCCCTCGGGTCCACCCCCCCGCCCCCCCCTCGGGTCCGCCCCCCCCTCGGGTCCCCCCTCGGCCCTGCCCCCCCCTCGGCCCCCCCCCCCCCCAAGGGCGCCGAAGTTCAGCTTGCCCGGGGCGCCAGCAACCCTAGGGCCGGCGCTGGATGGAAAAGCAGGAAGACAATGATGATGAAGAAGCACCTGTACTCATTCTCACTTACAGCCACTGGCTCAGATACTGGAACTGCACATTAAAGGGTAGCATAGAGGTGGAGTATGCACATTGTGCACTAGATTATATGGGACGTGCAGTCCCCACCCCTCTGGCTAAAAGGTCAAGGGAGGAGACTGCTCATGGGGAGAATAGCTGCCCTGCAATTATTAGTAGGTCCCTCAGGGACAAGATATCCTGGCTCAGAGAGCTGCCAGCCAATCAAAGTCTGGCAGCTCTCGCTGTATCGGTATTGCCAGCAGGAGCAGTGGCCACTGCCGGTACTGCACCCACACTGCGGCACTCACTGAGGCAGTGAGTTGCACTGGATCCGAACTTTGCAGGTGTGTGGTAATTTATGAGGGGCAGGGTTGGTGAGTGTGGTGGGTGCTGGAGTTTGAGAGGCCAAGGGGAAGGTAACCTGCAGTGGAGAAAGGTGGGGTCTTATATCCAATGGGCCCAGGAAACCAGTTAAGGAAAGGTTTGCCCCCTTTGCCCACCACCAGCCTAGGTAGGGAAACCTGATGGGTTCATCGCTTGTCATGGACGTCTCCCATCGTCGGGCAGGTTGCCCAACACCATGGCTAATGCTGGTGTAATTATGGGGCAGGGGTGGTTGTGTGGGCGGTGGTCCGACTGTCCGCTGGATTTAGCATTCCTTCAAACCTGTTGGTGGGGGGGACATTAAATTCAGCTGAGAGTTACTGGGCAGGAGTGGCTTGCTGCCAGGGCAGTGGATAAGGATAGCGCAGGTGCCAGGTCTTCAGAGGGTGAGGTTGCACATGATGTTTGCTGCAGAGAACATACATATGAGGACTTTGATGAGGTAGGTTACAGAAGAAGGCTGCTGGATGTGCGCAATGAATGCTTGGTCCCTGGCAGTGCTGCCAGAATGCCACCGTGCAATGTCAAGGAGAATGGCAGAGCCTGGCACCAACCTTGAACAGGGATTTACACAGAGCTCGGAGACCAATGGTTTCAGTGTGAAAGTGGCGGCCAACTCCATTAGCAAACTTGTGGATTCATTCGTGATGCATCATTTGATGGCTGATGTCTGTTACACTGGAAGCTCACTTTGAAGTCATTCAACATCAATTTACTGCCATGAAAGCTTAGACTCACAAAGTACCTGTGACAGTAAAGATGTGAAAAAGGGCTTGCAGAGTGTCATGGCAATCTAGAAATCTCTCCCTCAACAGCACCCTTAAAATGTGAGTGTACGATGACACCGTCTCACAGGGAAGCCTGAAATCCTCATGTAGCTGTGTGCTCGCCCTGCCAGTGCTCTCTGATGAGAAAAAATGACATATAATCAGGTTTCTTTAACTGGAGAGTGTCAACAACCTCCTAACATAGCAGCGGATGGCAAACTCTGAGATAGTGCAAATATCTTCAACTCCAGTTTGTAAGAGGCATGAAAGTTCAACGTCATGGGCACCTTAACAGCCACTGGCAGTGCCATCCTTGCTCTGCTCTGAGGTTGCAGCTGTGGCTACTGCAGGTGACAGATTTCAATGAAGTCATCCTTAATACTGTGTAGATATCATACACTGTTACGCACTGAGGTTCAGGAATGGGAATTATTCCCTGAACACAATGAGTGAATATGGCCTCCCAAAGAGAGCACGCCTCCTCCTCCCTCTTCTAGCAGCTTGTCCGCCTCTGTGTCACCCAGGCTCATTCTCTCAGTCATGCTGTATTCCATGTATAATGCTTACCACCGCATCAATGTTTGGAGGCAACTGGAAACCTTGAACTCGGCCAAAAGCCCTTCAGCACCCGCCACGCCACTCCCAGTACAATTTAGTAACATAAAAAAAAACTCGAGACAGCACCAAATATTTTTACATTCATAGCAACAATCAGCGGAAGTCAATAAGAACTCACCTTTAAATAGGGCTGGTGGAAGTTCCTTCCTACTGCTGAACATGTATTCAGCTATGAAAGATTGGACTTGCGGTTGCAGCTATGCGGAGCTAAGTTGCACGTTCGGCAGATCCCGCTAGAAATGGACTTTTGGGTTCTTTATAGGGCCCCCAACGGTACTTTTTTGACGATTCCCAGTGTGGGAAGGGGACAGCAATATTCCCCCGGCACTGTATGGATTGGACCAGGAGTGGAGCGGTGAAAAAAGTGGAATTGGAGCAGAGAAAGGTGCGAGGGAGGAAGACCAAGATGGCGGCGGGTGGACACCAGGCAGCGTGGGCGCAGTGGTCACAGAAGCAGCAGGAGTTTCTCTAGCGCTGCTTCACGGAGCTGAAGGCAGAGCTGCTGGAGCCGATGAAGGCGTCAATTGACAAGCTGCTTGAGACCCAGACGGCCCAAGGGGCGGCGATTCGCGAGGTCCGGCAAAATGTCTCAGAGAATGAGGACAAGATCTTGGGCCTGGCGGTGAAGGTGGAGATGCACGAGGCGCTCCATAAGAAATGGTAGGCGATGTTCGAGGACATGGAGAACCGGTTGAGAAGAAAGAATCTGCGGATTCTGGGTCTCCCGGAGGGGCTGGAAGGATCAGATGTGGGTGCCTACGTGGTCACCATGTTGAACACGTTGATGGGCGCTGGGTCCTTCCCGGGGCCCCTGGAGCTGGAGGGGGCCCATCGAGTCCTGGCGTGGAGGCCCAAGCCCAGCGAGCCGCCGTGGGCGGTGCTGGTGTGGTTCCACCGGTTCACGGACAGAGAATGTGTGTCAAGGTGGGCCAAGAAAGAGCAGCGCAGCAGTTGGGAGAACGCAGAGATCCGGATTTATCAGGACTGGAGCGCGGAGGTGGCTAAGAAGAGGGCCAGGTACAACCGGGCTAAGGCAGTGATGCACCGGAGAGGGGTGAAGTTCGGCATGTTGCAACCGGCGTGACTGTGGGTCACCTACAGGGACTGTCACCATTATTTTGAGATGCCGGAGGAGGCGTGGACCTTTATTCAGGCCGAAGAGCTGGACTTGGATTGAGGGCCGGGGACGAGGGGACGCTGAGGGGGGATGGTTGGACTGTTGTGTTGTGTTTTGGGGGGATTTTGTGGTTAGGTTGGGCAATGTTTCTTCTCTGTCTGTCGGGTGGGTTCGTAGGTGGGGGGCAGGTAAAAGCCTTTGGGTGTCAGTGGCTGGAAATCGGGATGGGGTCCCGAAAGGGGGGGGGGGGGGCGGAGGCCCAAGCCGGGGAAATTGGGACTAGGCCTGGAAAGGGAGCTATGCCAGAGGGGATGGGGTGGAAAGCGCGGGCTTTTGCGAGCTAAGAGTGGAAGGGGGTGGGGTCACGGGGGGTGGGGAGAGCCCGTTGATGGACAGGAAGGGGGAGGGGAGTTTCCCACATTGGGGGGGATCGATGGAGCGGCGGGAGTGGCCGGGGTCAGCAGGAGTCGGCTGACTCACGGGAGTGCAATGGGGGGAGCAATGCAGCTAGAGGGAGACCTAGCTGGAGGGAGGGGGGGGTGCAGCCCCCTGATCTGGCTGATAACCTGGAACGTAAGAGGCCTGAACGGGCCGGTTAAATGGGCCCGTGTGTTCGCGCACCTGAAGGGACTGAAGGCAGATGTGGTCATCTCGCTGAAGGCATCTGTGGGTTGCAGATCAGGTAAGGCTGAGAAAGGGGTGGGTAGGGCAGGTCTTCCATTCGGGGCTGGATGCAAAAAATCGGGGGGTGCCGATTTTGGTGGGGAAGAGAGTGTCGTTTGAGGCATTGAGCATCGTGGCAGACAATGGAGGTAGGTATGTGATGGTGAGTGGTAAGCAGCAGGGCGTGCGTGTGGTCTTGGTAAATGTAAACGCCCCAAATTGGGACGATGTGGGTTTCACGCGGCGCATGTTGGGCCAGATCCTGGACCTGGAAGCAGGGAGCTTAATAATGGGGGGGGGGGACTTCAACACGGTGCTGGATCCGGCATTGGATCGCTCTAGGTCTAGGACGGGCAGGAGGCCTGCGACGGCCAAGATGCTGAGGGGGTTTATGGACCAGATGGGAGGAGTGGACCCATGGAGGTTTGCGAGGCCGGGGGCCAGGGAATTCTCATTCTTCTCCCATGTTCATGAGGCCTACTCTCGGATTGACTTTTTTGTAATGAGCAGCGCACTGATTCCGAGGGTGGATGACACGGAGTACTTGGCAATAGTCATCTCTGACCATGCCCCGCATTGGGTGGACCTCGAGCTGGGGGAGGAGAGGGACCAGCGCCCACTGTGGCGCTTGGAGGTGGGGCTGTTGGCGGACGAGGAGGTGAGCGGGTGGGTCCGGGGGTGTATAGAGAGGTACCTGGAGGCCAATGATAACAGGGAAGTGCAGGTAGGGGTGGTCTGGGAGGCGCTGAAGGCGGTGGTTAGGGGAGAGCTGATCTCCATCAGGGCCCACAAAGAGGGGAAGGAGAGGAGAGAGAGGGAGAGGCTAGTGGGGGAGATGGTAAGGGTGTAGAGGTACTCAAGAGGACCCTGAGGAGGGATTACTTAAGGAGCGGCGCAGCCTCCAGGCCGAGTTTGACCTGTTAACCACCAGGAAGGCGGAGGTGCAGTGGAGGAAGGCGCAAGGGGCGGTGTACGAGTACGGAGAGAAGGCTAGCCGGATGCTGGCACACCAGCTTCGGAAGCGGAAGGCAGCGCGGGAGGGGGAGTGAGGGAGGGAGGGGGGAGCACGGTGCGAAGTGCAATGGGTATTAATGGGGTCTTCAGCGACTTCTATGAGGGACTGTATCGGTCTGAGCCCCTATCGGAGGGGGAGATGGGTCGCTTTCTGGACCGGCTGAGGTTCCCGAGGGTAGAGGAGGAGCAGGTGACGGGGCTGGGGGTGCCGGTTGGGTTAGAGGAACTGGCCAAGGGACGAGGGAGTATGCAGGCGGGGAAGGCACCAGGGCCAGATGGGTTCCCGGTGGAATTCTATAGGAAGTACGTGGACCTGTTGGGCCCGCTGCTGGTAAGGACTTTCAACGAGGCAAGGGAGGGGGGATCCCGCCCCCGACTATGTCTAGGGCGCTGATTCCTCTAATTCTAAAGCGGGACAAGGACCCCTTACAGTGTGGGTCATATACACCGATTTCACTTCTTAATGTGGATGCGGAACTGCTAGCAAAGATATGGCCACGAGGATCGAGGACTGTGTCCCGGGGATCATACACGAGGATCAGACGGGTTTTGTGAAAGGGAGGCAGTTGAATAACAACGTACGTAGGCTCCTGAATGTAATTATGATGCCGGCAATGGAGGGGGAGGCGGAGATAGTGATGGCTATGGACGCAGAGAAGGCCTTTGATAGGGTGGAGTGGGGGTACCTGTGGGAGGTGTTGAGGAGGTTTGGGTTCGGGGAGGGTCAGCTGGGTGAGGCTGCTGTATGAGGCCCCGGTAGCAACGAACAGGAGGAGGTCGGAATATTTCCGACTATACCGAGGAACGAGGCAGGGGTGTCCTCTATCCCCCCCCCCCCCCCCCTCTTTAAGCTGGCGATTGAGACCCTGGCCATGGCTTTGAGGGAGTCTAGGAACTGGAGGAGCTGGTGCGGTGGGGGGGGGGGGGACACCGGGTATCGTTATACGCAGCCAATCTGCTATTGTATGTGGCGGACCCAGTGGGGGGGAATGGCGGATGTGATGAGGATCCTGAGGGAGTTTGGGGATTTCTCTGGGTATAAGCTCAACATGGGGAAGAGCGAGCTGTTCATGGTGCACCTGGGAGACCAGGAGAGGGGGATTGGTGAGCTACCGCTAAAAATGGCAGAAAATAATTTTAGATACCTGGGGGTCCAGGTGGCTAGGAGCTGGGGGGCCCTGCATAAGCTCAACTTAGCAAGGCTGGAGGTGGAGCTAATGGAGGAGGAGTTCAAAAGATGGGATATGCTGCCGCTCTCCCTGGCGGGTAGGGTGCAGTCAGTTAAAATGACGGTGCTCCCGAGGTCTTTGTTTTTGTTACAGTGCCTCCCCATCCTGATCCCTAAGGCCTTCTTTAAGCGGGTCAGCGGGAGCGTTATGGGGTTCGTGTGGGCGCAGAAGACCCCGGGGGTGAGAAGGGTGTTTCTGGAGCGGTGCAGGGACAGGGGGGGGTGCTGGCGTTGCCTAACCTCTACGGGTACTATTGGGCTGCCAACGTGGCAATGGTACGCAAGTGGCTAATGAAGGGGGAGGGGGTGGCATGGAAGAGGTTGGAGATGGCATCCTGTGTGGGCACGAGCCTGGGGGCGTTGGTGACGGCATCCCTGCCACTCCCTCCGACGAGGTACACTATGTGCCTGGTCGTGGCGGCAACCCTCAAAATCTGGGGGCAATGGAGACGCCACAGGGGGGATGTGGGGACTTCAGTGTGATCTCCGATACGGGAGAACCATCGGTTTGTCCCGGGGAAAATGGATGGGGAGTTCCGGAGCTGGTACAGGGCGGGTATTAGGAGGATTGGGGACCTGTTCATCGACGGGAAGTTTGCGAGCCTTGGGGAGCTGAAGGAGAAATTCGGGCTCCCCCCTGGAAATGCCTTCTTCAGATACATGCAGGTAAGGGTGTTCGTTAGGCGTCAGGTGGTGGAGTTCCCACTGCTGCCGGCGCGCAGGGTCCAGAAAAGGGTGCTTTCGGGGGTGTAGATTGGAGAGGGTAGGATCTCGGCAACGTACCAGGTGATGCAGGAGGAGGCGGCTTCGGCAGAGGAGCTAAAAGGTAAGTGGGAGGAGGAGCTAGGGGAGGAGATCGATGAGGGTACGTGGGCGGATGCCCTGGGAAGGGTAAACTCTTCCTCCTCTTGCGCGAGGCTCAGCCTGATACAATTCAAGGTGCTGCACAGGGCGCACATGACCGGGGCAAGGCTGAGCCGGTTTTTTGGGAGTGAGGACAGATGTGTGAGGTGTTCGGGGAGCCCAGCAAACCACACCCACATGTTCTGGGCGTGCCCAGCGTTGGAGGAGTTCTGTATGTTCTATGTTTTAAATGGTTTTGGGCCCTGGAGAAATCCTCACCGGTTAATTTTTTTAGGCACTGGGGAGCTGAACTCAGCGATCGAGCCGCCATCTCTACATGAGCTTGCAGGTCCCCCACACCCCTTCACATGGGCAATGTCACCCCCCCCCCCCCCCTCCCAACACACATGGGCACTATCCCTCCCCCCAAGCGAGGATACCCGTCTATGGGGTCCCTTGGGAACCCCCATCTTCAGGCCCCCCCATGCTCCTTTACAGCCCCCCACCTTCCAGGGCCCTCACCGTCTCTCCTACCCAACCTCCCTGCGGCCTCTACTTACCTGTTTCACCCCCCACCCTCCGCCTTCCTTTCATTCTCCCTCGGACCCTGACCCTTGGCAATGCCACTCTGGCATCTGGGCACGCTTGCACTGCCAACCCTGGCATCCGGGTAGTGCTCCAGCTGGCTTGGCAGTGCCTGGGTGGCAGTGCCGATGTGCCAGATGGGCAGTGCCAAGGTGCCCACGTTTCAGGGGGAGGGCCAGGGAGCCAGCTTGAACTACCCCTGATCACTCGGGGATCTGCATTGGTCCAGGAGACCCCTCTGTTGCCGGTCCACCTGCCCCACATTTGAGTGGACCAGTACTGAATGCCTCATGGCTGCAGGCTCCCTGGCGAGGATGGTAGATCCCAGGAGGCCGGTAGACCCTGGTTTAAACCCTACTTAGGCGCGCACCATTTGGCCATGCCCCTTTTGAGTGTGTTTCAGATTCCGAAGCCTCATGGGACTTGGTTAGATCCCGTGAGGCGCGAAGGTTGCCGGGAAGCTTGCGAGAGGACTCTCTCGGAATCTACCGGCCATGTTGTGCACTCGCTCGAGTGCAACGAGCCCACAAAATCGTGCCCATTGTTATACTTACAACACGATATATACTACCGGGTTCCTGTTCTGCTCAGTGCCTTACTGGCCAACTTTTTGTACAGAGTTTAATAGAGATCCGCTGCCCCTAGTGAAGGAGATCATACTCCGCAAGTACAATGGGGAAGACAATCCTTCCCACCCCTTAGGCCCCGTGTGGGCTACTATACCCATCAAAATTTTGCCTCTAAATATCCAGACTACTAATCGAAGTGTGTAATGCCACTACTGTGTGGTCGCAAGAGTACTAAATCCATAGTGATAGTACTCATTTCTTGAGGTTTTCCATTTTATACTTTTTTTTTTCAAACCGATCAGCAAAAGAATAGAAAATAGGGCCTGGCGCATATTTCTTATGGGTCAGAGAAGGTAACCAACAGGAAGGGAGAGCAGGTTCAGTGGAATTAATGGCTGAACTAGAATGCTTTAACTTAGCTGAAGTACTTGTCTCCATTTCATGCGTTCTATTTTGAAGGCCGAAAGAATTGGTGGAGGAGTGCTTCAATGAATACTAAGCACAATGCTGTGGTACTGGTGTCAAGTTTGTCATCTTTAATCTGTGCGTCTATTTGAAATAGAGGAGAATCAGAGGGATGGAGCTCTTAAACTGCGACCTGCATTAACTAGGGATGACACTACTTTAGATCTTTTATTGTGCCGTGAGGCAGGGTTAATTGGTAACCTTATAGAAAAGATCCGTTGGGAAAAGATGATCGTATTACAATTGAATTCCATATTAAATTTGAAAGTGACAAACTCCAGTCCCAAATTCAAATTTAATATAGAATTCAATTGTAATATCATTTTGGCTCCACAATATATACTATGTCTACTGGTTCCCCTTTATCTACCCCATTAGTTCCAACGTCAAAAAGCTACCAAGTTTGTGAAACACTATTTCCCTTTCATAAGATCATATTGGTTTTGCCTGAGTATAGAATGCTTTTCTAAGTGTATTGTTTAAACTTCCTACAACACATGTGCAAATGTGTATTTTCCCTACAACTGATGTCAGACTATCTGGCTTGTAGCTCCCCATATACCCCCTCCTTTCTTAAATAGCACAGTTACATTTGCTCATTTCTAATTTCCTTAGAATCTAAGGAATTTGGGAAAATCATAACCGCCACATCCACTGGCTCTGTAGCTACCTCTCTTAGAAGCCTAAGATGTAAGCCATCAGGCCCTGGTGATATGCCAAGATTTTAGTCCATTAAGTTTCTACTATACTTTTTCTTTGCCGATATTAATTATCTTAAGTTTGTCACTCTTTTTGGCATCTTTTCTTTTTCTGGTAAATTCCCCCTCATTTCTCCTCTCACTGTCTCTAAGGGACCAATACTTACTTTAACTATTCTTCTTTTCATGTACTTGCACAAGCTCTTCAAATCTCTTTTTGTCTTCCTGATTCATTTACACCCGCTTATTTTTTCCCTTTTTATAAACCTTTGTCTGGTATCTAAACCACTCCTAATTCTCTAGTTAACTACATTGTAACCTTCTTTTAATCTGCTACTATCCTGCAGATCTTTATTAAGCTACAGATGGATCTTTCTTGCTAGATTTTATTTATCAATTGAATATATTTTTGTCCAACATTTTGCATTGTTTCTTTAAATATATCCCACTGTTAATTTAGCACCACACTGTTTAGTCTATTTACCCAATCAGCCTTAGCCGGCTTTTCCCTCATGCCCATGTAATTGGCTTTCTTTAAGTTTAAGATTCTTGTTTGGGACTGGACTATGTCACTTTCAAATTTAATATGGAATTCAATTGTATTATGATCACTTGTATCAACTGTATTATGATTACTCGCATCAATTGTATTATGATCACATTGCTGATGCACTGTTACCATTAAGTCCTCTGCATGTCTATCTAAATCCCTGGGTGGGATTCTCCATCCCGCCACACTCGTTTTCTGGTGCGGCTCGCCCCTGCCGGCAGCGGCCAATGGGGTTTTCCATTGTGGGCACTCCTACGCGTTGGGACGTCCAGGGAGAGTGCGCTGCCGGTGAAGTGGAGGATCCCGCCAACGGAGAATCCAGCCTCCTATACTTTTCTCTTCAGATATCTACATTTTCCTTCACCTGAATCCTCCCTCTGCTGATTTAGGTTAAAACCCTGATCAGGATTTTTTTATATAAAACTTGGTTCCATATTCGGCCGGTTGGCACAGTGGTTAGCACTGCTGCCTCACCCTACCAGGGACACGGGTTCAATTCCGGCCTCAGGAGACTGTGTGGAGTCTGCACGTTCTCCCCGTGTGTACGTGGGTTTCCTCTGGGTGCTCCGGTTTCCTCCCACAGTCCAAAGATGTGTAGGTTAGGTGGAATTTCCATGCTAAATTGCCTCTGAGTATCCAAGGGTGTGTCGGTGAAGTGGGGTTACGGGGATAGTGGGGGGTGGGGTGGAGGGGGGGGGGTAGTGGGCCTAGATAAGGTGCTCCTTCAGAGGGACGGTGCAGACCTGATGGGCCGAATGGCCTCCCTCTGCGTTGTGGGAATTCTATGGTTCTATTCCTTTCAAAATTTTAATTGAACAACCCTTTGCATTTGTCCTCATTCCATCCTGCTACGATACAAATGAATAAATCTTTGGTTTCAGTGATACTTGAGTGAGAAGCAATCATGATTGACCTGTATGAATATAGACCAAGATAAACAGTCAAAAGTACAATGAGAAACAAAACACAGAAAAATAGAAACCTTGGATGGTTGACTGTAGTTCCCTGCTTCTGCTTTTAAAAAGTGTATGTTTATTGTGATTGATTTTTTTAGTGGAAAGGACCAGTTGTTTTCCTTTTACTCACAGCCATTTGCTTGGCAACGTTTGCTGTGATTCAATCAATGCGCAAACTGATGGAGAATATATCGGGTGGACAAAAAGCTTGGGAAAGACTGCATACCCCAACTTGTGATGATCCCTGCAGGTAAGTTACACAATTCAATTGAAAGGTAAATCATGAAATCAAAACTATAAAGACCTGAAGAAAACTCAGCCTTTTCAGTTCTCAAAGTAGTCCGTAGAACCGTAAAATCCCTGCAGTGAACGCGGAGGTCTTTCGGCCCATCAAGTCTGCACGACCCTCTGAAAGAGCACCCCAGCTAGGCCCATTGCCCCACCCTATCCCCATAATCCCACCTACCCTTCATATCCCTGGACACTAAGGGCAATTTAGTGTGATCAATCCACCCAACCTGCATACCTTTGGACTGTGGGAGGAAACTGGAGCACCCGGAGGAAACCCACGCAGACACGGGGAGAACGGGCAAACTCCACAATTTCTAATCACAGAACAAACTGGGCAGTCAGCTCTTTGCACCTTTTCCTGTGCTGGCTTCTCAACTGGTTTTAGCTACTCTAACACCTGTATGAGTTATTAATCTTTTCTCATTACCCTCCACATTCGTTTTACACAACTACATGTGAAATTAAGTAAGGCCATAAGTAATAGGAGAAGGATTAGGCTATTTGGTGCCTTCAGCCCACTTTGCCATTCAATAAGATCATGGCTGGTCTGATTGTGGCCTTAGCTCCACACCCCGTCTGGCCCCATATCCTTTAACTCCCTTCTCAATCAAAAATCTTTAAAAATACTATTTTATGAAGAAAGGTTTTCCCAATATTACACCTTCACAACCATATTGAAACTTCAATTACAATATTTCTCACTCACAATTGTGCCACATCAGCCTTTGCTGTGCTCTGTGAAAGAGAATTCCGAAGACTAAGGGCGGGATTCTCCAACCCCCCCGCCGGGCCGGAGAATCGCTGGGGAGGGGAGCGTCGTGAATCTCGCCCCGACGCCAACTGCTGGATTCTCCGGCGCCAGTTTTTCGGAGGGGGCGGGAATTGCGCCGCACCGGTCAGGGGCAGTTGGCAGCGCCCTCCCACCCCCGTCTGTTTTCGGCGGGTCCCGACGGCGTAAAATACATCGGGTCCGTCCGTACCTGCGGGACCTGGCTCTGCAGGCAGCCTGTGGAGTCCTCGGGGGATGGCGCGGGGGTATCTGACCCAGGGGGGCCCACGATCGGGGCCCACTGATCCGCAGGCATGCCTGTGCCGTGGGGGCACTCTTTTCCTCCGCGCCGGCCGGTGTAACGGTCCGCCATGGATGGCGCAGAGAAGAACCACCCTGCGCATGCGCTGGGATGACGCCAGCACACGCTGGAGCTCCCACGCATGCGCCAACTCGAGCCAGCGGCAGAGGCCCTTCGGCGCCAGTTGGCACACCTTCCGGGTGGCCCAATGCCGGAGTGGTTCACGTCACTCCTCAGCGCCGTTACGGCCCGCCCCGCTGGATTCTCCATTCCGCCAGACACATTTTCTGGTGTGGCACACCCCCACCTGCAGCAGGATCCTCCTCCCTGGCAGCCGGCCAGTGAGATATCCCATTGTGGCTCCCCCAGGCCATTGGGAAATCCGAGGGCATGAGTGTGGTGGAGGCAAAGTGGAGGATCCCGCCGATGGAGAAACCCGTCCTGAGGGCGCCTAAAAGCCATGATTCTCCCCAAAACATTCTACGTTACTTTGTGGTGGGATCCACACACCCGGCCCACCCACCCGGATCACCCACCCGGCCCACCCACCCGGTCCACCCACCCGGCCAACCCACCCGGCCCGCCCACCCGGCCCGCCCACCCGGCCAGCCCGCCCACCCACCCGGCCCACCCACCCACCCGGCCCACACACCTGGCCCACCCACCCGGCCCACCCACCCGGCCCACCCACCCGGCCCACCCACCCGGCCCACACACACACCCAGTTTCCCCAACACTATTCATTTTCGCTTAGTCACTTTTTTGGGCCCTGGGAAGTTTCTCACTGGTTTAGCCCACCCATGGTTAATGGACCTTTACGGGTCCACATCCCGCCCATGGTGATCTTGCAGTGAGCGGAGAGGAAGAATCCAGCCCTTGGAATTTTTTTCAGCACCGGGGAGCTGAATCAGAAATCAGGCCGCCATTTTGAAAGGGTGACCCGCTCTCTAAGTGAACTTGTGAATTCCCCTCACCCCCACCCACGGGCAATGACACTACCCCACCTCCCACCCCCCTAAGGGGGACCCCCTCTTCAGGCCTTCCCAAGCCCCCTTACAGCACCCCACCCCTCCAGGACCCATACCTAACACACCCCCCAACCTCCCGGAGGCCCCTACTTACCTGCCCTGCACATCCCCACCCTTCAAATGCACCCTCCACTCTCCCTCCTTTCATTGGCAAGCTCTCCTCAGGCCCTGACCCATCATAGTGCCACCCTTGCACTGGCAGCCTGGCACCCATGCAGTACTCCAACCAGCACCTTGACATTGCCAGGGTGGCAGCTGAGCAACGCCAAGGTGCTCATGTTCCAAGGGGAGGGCCGGAGGGGGGGGGGGGGGGTGACCCTGCACTAATCCTGACCACCAAGGGGCCTCCAATGGCCCAATGATAGTTCCTGGGTGCCGTTCTGCCTGGTCCACGTTCTTGTGGACTTACATTGATCGGCGCCTGGCTGCAGCCTCCCTGCGGAGGCTGGGGAATCGAGGAATGTCGGTGTATCCTGTGTAAGTAGGCCGACTTCCGCGATTGCCGTTTGGTCCTGCCCCTTTTGGGTAGAGTTCCAAATCCGACCTCTCGAAGGACTTGGGTGAATCTTGCGAGGCACGGAGGCTGCCGGGAGAAGCGCAGGAGTCTCTCCCAGGAATCTGCATTGTGCTCTCGCTCGAGGGTAATGCGGCCAGAGAGTTGCGCCCTAAGGCCACTCAGAGAGAAGAAGTTCCTCCCCATCTGCATCTTAATGGGAGGCCCCTTGTTTCGTTTCACAATAGTTTACATTATTTCCAGGTCACCTCCTGCTCGGATCCTGGACAAGATCAGAACTGCTAAATCACACAGAGCTGTGGCTAATTTTGGAGCATCTGGCATTAATTTGGACTTGTCAATTGAGAACAGGAGAGGCAAACGGACCACAGTTGTAGATCTTGACAGTTGCTGAACAGGACGTTGCGGCTGGAGAGCCTGGGACTCCGCTCCTCCGCCCCCATCCCACAACCCCACCTCACTCATATGATGCTAATAAGTCCACTCAGGCCCCGCTCAGCACCTCCTTCCTGGCAGACATGCAAATGTAACCTAAAGGAAATGGAAACTTGCCAGGACCTTGCTCCAATTGTCCTGCCTTTCTTTTATGGAGAATTAATATTTGCTTGGGACAAATATCAAGAAAATTGGTCCCATAATATCTGCTTCAGAACCATTTGTGTTTGATGTTTCAATAACCCGCTGCAAAAAAAAATTCTCAATTTGTCCTTTACTCTTCCAGCGATTATTGGAAACCTACGCCAATTGTTATACTGATTTTGCTAATCAATGGATAAGTCTTTCACTGTCAAAGTTTTGAAAACATCCATTATATCCTCCCTTAAATGCTTCCATTCCAGAGAAAAAAGTTGCAGTTCATTCAAATCTTTCTTTATAATGTACATCCGAAAGAAATTCCTTACTTTTGTATGTAATGCCTTTATAAACAAAATGGAGAATTGCATTCAATGTTATGGTTTTTTCAATCCTGCCCTCCAAAGTTAAAAATCTTGATACCTGCATTTGAAAGTCTTTCCCCAAAATGTCACCTACTCGCTCACGCGATTAAACTCAATCTGTTGCACTCTTGATGCAGCACGGTGGCACAGTGGTTAGCACTGCTGCCTCAACGTTCCAGACCCGGGTTCGATTCCAACCTCGGCACACTGTCTGTGTGGAGTTTGCACTTTCTCCCCCTGTCTGCGTGGGTTTCCTCCAGGTGCTCGAATTTCTTCCCACAGTCCAAAGATATGCAGGTTAGGTGGATTGGCCATGATAAATTGTCTCTTTGTGTTCAAAAGGTTAGGTGGGGTTACTGGGTTACAGGGATAGGCTGGAGGTGTAGGCTTAAGTAGGGTGCTCTTTCCTTGTCCCGTGCAAACTCGATGGGCCGAATGGCCTACTTCTGCACTGTAAATTCTATGATTCTCACAGTTTCCAAACCCTGAAATGATCATAAACCTAATATGGGGACATACTTGGACATAAAGTTGGAAAATGCAAGGACGAACCCAATTATAGCAATCGCTAATAACAGGACCAGACAGCAGCGATATGAAGAATGAACAGCATAATTAGAATATTATTGAGGCTGAAATGTCTGCTATCTGTGATTTTTAATGCACATACATTCCCATGGATTGGTGTTTTTCAACATATCGTTGTCCACTTCCAAACAGCTGAAAAACATTTCGAAGCAATTCGCTGGTGCAGGAGATGGGTCCTTTTCTGTCCACGTAAATTCATATGTGTAGGGGTGGCCTTTGAAAGAATTGCACTGTGGCCTGTCTCCAGAGTTCCTTGGATCAGACATTCTGTCGGGAAAAGAAGAGCAGGTGACAGTAATCTTTAATTCTCAGGCTTATCCTCCCTTCAGGATATTGGAATAATACTGAGGCTTTCTGACTATTCGCCATCAACAGCCCAAATTCAGTCAGAAGGCTCCACTCTTAAAGAACTCGCACCGAGTTTAGGGCCTCAGAGATTTCTAGCTTTAAAAAGATAAAGGGAGTCCAAAGTAAGGAAAAAGTAAATGATATTAATTTTACAACAATTGGATACACGAGTACCGGCAGAACCTCACCAGATACTCTCTCCTTTCGGTCTCTTCCAAACTGGCCGACCTTTTATACAAGTACGGGTAAACTACCCAGCCCCTAGCAGGAGAACTCTTCCTCCTTAAGGAGCACAGAGAAGACAATCATCCCCATACCGTGGCTGGGATTCTCCGACCTCCCCGCCGGGTCAGTGAATCCCCGGGGGGGGGGGGGGGCGCGAATCGTGCCCCGCCTCCCCGACGCCGGCTGCCCTATTCTCCGCTGTTGTTTTTCGGGGGCCGGTGGGATTCCCACCACGCCAGTCGGGGGCCGTTGACAGCAGCCCCCCTAGTGATTCTCCGGGCCCCGAAGGGCCGAGTTGCCGTCCCGCCGGTGTGACTTACTCACCTTATGCACGGCGGGACCTGGCAGGTAAGTGTGCAGGGGCGGTCCTGAGGGGGGGGGATCGACCCCATGGTGGTCTGGTCCGAAATCGTGGCCTACCGATCCTGCGGGTGGGCTGTTTCCGTGGGGGCCTTCTTTCCACCGGGCCGGACCCCTGTAGGGCTCCATCATATTGCCCGGGAGCCGGCGCGGAGAAGAGAGCCTCCACGCATGCGCAGAAATATGCCCGCCGGTCTGCGCATGCATGGAAATACGCCGGCCGTTCCGCGCATGCGCGAACTTGCTCCAGTCCTGTGGCGCCGGCTGGAGCGGCGCCAACCACTCTGGCGTCAGCCTAGCCCCCGAAAATTTGGAGAATTCCTCACTTTCGGGGGCTATTGCCGCCCGAGTGGTTGGCGCCGATTTTCCCGCCGGTGCGGCGGCTTAGCCCCCAGAGGGGAGAATCCCGCCCCATATGTCCCGTGCAGGTTATTACACTAGCCCTGTTCCTAGTCTTTAAATTCTAGACCTTGTCCGGGTGGGCCTGAGCTGGAGTTGCTCCCAGGCTATGTTAATGGCTACTGGCAATTTTAGCCCAATGTTGGGTCAGAGGAGATCCAGGTAAATGTGTTTCCTAGATAATGCTGCTCTGTGACATAGAGTACCTAACAGCAAATCACACTGTTCTTTCAGCTTTGTTGTTGCAGAGAGTGTCCCAGACGGTTTAGCCTATAATGAAAATGCTACAAAATATCAATCGACATACAACTCCTGGTTAAACCTAATCAATATAGCAAACAGCAGCCTGGACATTGCCTCTTTTTATTGGACTCTTACTGGACGTGATATAAATGTGACTGATCCCACCTCCAAGCCTGTAAGTAAAACTGCTCGGGCTTATCAAGTACCTGGTTGTTTGTATTCTGAGCCGTCTTATTGTGCTTTTGAGATGAATCAAAATGTAAACTTGTATTAGGATCAAAATAGAAAGATAGGACTTGCTATATATGAAGAAGTTAACAAGCCACCTGGTCCAGATGGCATGAGCTCTTAAGTTGCTAAAGGAACCAAGGGTGGAGATAACAGATACTCTGACCACGATCTTTCAATCCTCCTTGAATATTGGAGCAGTTCCAGAGGACTTCAATATTATACCCCTGTTCAAAACAGAGACGAGGGATATACATGGTAACTATAGGCCATTCTGTCTAATGCCAGTGGTAGGAAAGCTAGAGATCATTGTCAGGGAAGATTCTCACTTGAAGAAGCATGGATTAGCCAGGGATAGCCAGGACAAATTTGTTAAACACAAATTGTGCCTGACTAACTTTGTTCAGTTCTTTGATGCCGTAACTGAGAGTTGTGGCTGAAGGTAGTGCAGTAGATGTATATACGGATTAAAAAATATATTTGACAAAATACCTCAAAACAGACTTATTCAGAATATAGAAACGCATGATACTAAAGAGACGTTGGTTAAGGGGTAAGAGACATAGTTGTGCTGAATGGATATTTTTCTAACCATGAAGAAGCATGCAGTGGGGCCCCAAGGTGGCAGTATTGGAACCTTTGCTTCCTCTATTATATACCTCTTCATTCATCTGAGGAATGAGCAGCATTCCGAAAGCTAGTGATTCAAAACAAACCTGTTGGACTTTAGAACATAGAACATAGAACAGTACAGCACAGAACAGGCCCTTCGGCCCTCGATGTTGTGCCGAGCAATGATCACCCTACTCAAACCCACGTATCCACCCTTTACCCGTAACCCAACAACCCCCCCCCTTAACCTTACTTTTTAAGACACTACGGGCAATTTAGCATAGCCAATCCACCTAACCCGCACATCTTTGGACTGTGGGAGGAACCGGAGCACCCGGAGGAAACCCACGCACACACGGGGAGGACGTGCAGACTCCACACAGACAGTGACCCAGCCGGGAATCGAACCTGGGACCCTGGAGCTGTGAAGCATTTATGCTAACCACCATGCTACCGTGCTGCCCACTTTAACCTGGTGTTGTAAGACTTTTTACTGTCCAAAGCCGGCATCTCTACATTATGTCTATTATATATAACTTGGGTTTCGGGAGTACAGTTTCGAAGTTTGAGAATCTTACAGAAGTTGGCAACTTTGTAAATAGTGACGTGGAAACCAGCAGACTTCAGGAGGACATGGATAGACTGGTGAAATTCACAGACACATGGATGATGCTGTTCAATAAAGCCACTTGTGAGGTTCTATATTCTATAGAATCCCTACAGTGCAGAAGGAGGCCATTCAGCCCATTGAGTCTGCACTGACTCCCTAAAAGAGCACCCTGCCTAGGCCCACTCCCCCACCTTATCCCCGTAACCTCACCTGACCTTTGGACACTAAGGGGCAATTTTATCATGGCCATCCACCTACCCTGCACATCTTTGGACTGAAGGAGGAAACCGGAGCACCAGGAGGAAACCCACGCAGACACAGGGAGAATGTGCAAACTCCACACAGCGAGTCACCCAAGATCAGAATTGAACCCAGGTCCCTGACGTTGTGAGGCAGTAGTGCTAAACACTGTGCCATCATGCCACCACGGGATGCACTTTGGGAGTAACAACGTGAAGGTGCAATATAATCTAGAGCAAGGAAAGGAGTGGGAGTAGGTGCATTTTTACAAATCTTTGAAGCTGGCAGGGCAGGTTGATAAAGCAGTTAAATAAACATATGGGACTGTGATTAGGTGCACAATGCACAAGGAAGTCTTGCTAAATCATTACAACTCTCTGATTACTTCTCAGAATTGTAGTGCTTACAATTCTAGGCACCGCATTTTAGGAAGTTTGTCACGGTCTAAGCAGAGAAGGTTTATCAGGATAGCAGAGAGGAGGCAGAGTGGTTACACGGAGAAGTTGGAAGTGCTGAGAAGTCAAGGGGAGCTCTAATTAAGACATTCAAAATTATAAGAGGTTTGACAGAGCAAGTAAGAAGAAACTATCTCCCAAGCAGGGTGGCAAGCAGAAATCATACAATCAATATGATTTGCAAAAGAACCAGAGGAAACATTTCTTCACAAGAGAGGGTTGTTATTCTGGAATACACTGCCTGAAAAAGTGTTGGAAGTGAATTCCATGGAAACATTATAAAAACAATTAAACACGTACTTGGAAGGGCACTAATTTGCAAAGTGATTGGGGGAAATACCCATGGGCTGGTTTAGCTCACTGGGCTAAAGAGCTGGCTTTTAAAGCAGACCGGCAGGCCAGCAGCACGGTTCAATTCCCGTACCAACCTCCCCGGACAGGCGCCAGGATGTGGCGACTCGGGGCTTTTCACAGTAACTTCATTGAAGTCTACTCGTGACATGAAGCGATTTTCATTTTTCATTTTTTTCAAATGTGTTGTGCAGGACTAAATTAGACACTTCTTTTAAATAGTTAGCACAGATATGACAAGCTTAATAACATCCTTCTGTATTATAAGATAAACTGAAGGGTATTTATTTAAATTATTGACATGGGATTAGAATTTCTCTCTGGCAATAAGGTCAGTGTCTATCTCGAGCATGTTTTTATATTAACAGACTAAAAAATTCCACAGCAGGGCAACAAAGTACTTCCACCACTAGGTGGCAGTAACTCCATGTTCTACGATCCCATTGTGATTTAACAAAATGAACGCACTGCATTCTATTTTTATTCCCATTAATGTTGGAGTTAAATGTTTACAATGTTAAGCTGTGAAAGACATGGAACAATATATCTTTTCACGTCGCCTCTTTATTGTCCGAGGTTTTCTAATCAAGGATGCCACCATTTTGTTTCATTCGTTCATGGGATGTGGACGTCACCGACTGTGAGGCATTTATTGCCCATTCCTAATTGCCCTTGAGGGGGCAGTTAAGAGTCAACCAGTATTACTAAAGAATTACCAAAGACTTGTTTTAGGGGTTACACTAATTTGTGATGAATCCCAGTTGCCTTCATACTTTTAATTTTGCAAACTCCTCCCTGTCGCTTGTTGGCCCTTGTATTTCCAATACATGTACATAGTACATTTTCTGATGGTGGGAATGGGCTGAATGATTTTTAAAAATTTATGTCTTGTGCTCTTGGCATTTGTTTTTGCTACCACAGGGTGAAATCCTGCTTCATGAATTGGGGAAATTGCCATTGAAGAATGTCCGTGTGCGCATTGCATCAAGTGCACTTTCTTTTCCCCACCAACTCTCCACCGACCTCAATATTCTGAAAGAGAAAGGTGAGAACTATAATGCTTGGCAACCTGTCTCATTTTCACTGCAATAAAAGCTTGTCACTGGCAGTGTTAGGAAATAGAACAATCAGTGCCGATAGGTGCTGGAGCCTGATACCAATCCAGCTACCACTGGAAATGCACTGCAGGTCAACCAGCCCCTGTAAAGAGAAAAAAGGAATCCATGTCTCAGGCGCAATCAGAATGGCTGAGTGGTCTAAGGCGCTGCATTCAGGTCGCAGTCTCATCTGGAGGCGTGGGGTCGAATCCCGCTCCTGGCATTGACTTTGAGGCAGCACGGTAGCACAATTGCTTCACAGCTCCAGTGTCCCAAGTTTGATTCCCGGCTTGGGTGGCTGTCTGTGCGGAGTCTGCAGGTTCTCCCCATGTCTGCGTGGGTTTCCTCTGGGTGTTCCGGTTTCCTCCCACAGTCATTCCTCCCAAATGTGCAGGTTAGGTGGATTGGCCATTCTAAATTGCCCTCAGTGTCCAAAAAGGATAGGTTGGGTTATGGGGATAAAGGGGATGTGGGGAGGTGTGGGGCTTAGGTAGGGTGCTCTTTCCAAGGGCCGGTGCAGACTCGATGGGCCGAAGTGCCTCCTTCTGCACTGTAAATTCTATGATTCGTCCTCAGAACACCTTCTTAGAAAAGCTCCTGTACCTAAAATATTAACCTGCCTGTTTACTTTGGAGGCCGATGAGTATTTCCAGAAGTTTCTCGGATTATTTCAGGTGTCTAGAATTTGTACCTTTTCTTTTATATGTGGGTGATGTGTGGTTGTTAACAAACTTATCTTACAAAGCATAGTTTGTGTTTTGTTGACAAAAGTGCACTTTTGATACACTGTGCTCTCTGTATGAAATATGAAAGCACACTTTCAGTTACTTTTTGATTTTTCTTTATGATCTGCAGGTAAAAAGGACCAGGAGTTTTCTGCAAAGCAATCACATAAACTAATAACCCAGCTTAAGGAATGCCTAAAATTGTCAATGCTACCACAAATACATAAAGAATACTTTCACTTAACTTGCTCCTTTTCTAGCAAGCATATTTAAAACAGTTTTTACCGATATACATTTTCATGTCTCTAAGTTATTATTTTTCAGTACTACATAGTTTGTTCATAAATACCCCCCGTTATTTCTTTTCTTGCCCCAACTTACCTTCACTGTCCTTCTTTCTGGCCTGATCTGGCCGTTGGGTTACGGGTATAGGGTGGATACGTGGGTTTGAGTAGGGTGATCATTGCTCGGCACAACATCGAGGGCCGAAGGGCCTGTTCTGTGCTGTACTGTTCTATATTCTATATTCTAAATGTCTTACTTATATGTCCTGCGATGCTTATAGTTAATCTTTTGCTGTATTGTCAGTGGGTAAGGGTGAGTTTGGGCTCTTTATGTCATGGAGACTAGCCGCATGACATAGATTGAGGGTTGGTGCTGGGTTGAAGTTGTGTTATGTGCTTAGTGGAGGTGGCGGATGGATTTTGAAGAAAGGAAAAAGAAAAAAAGAAAAAGCAAGGTAAATCCAGGAATGACACACAAGTGGACCCAGGAAGTGGACAGTGTTCCTGGGAGTGGAGGGCAGGTGGAGTTGTGCACAGAACAGCATTCTCCTCTGAGTCATTTGTGTGTCCAGTCCCACGCAGGGAATTTAGCACGCAATCTAGGGATGATAGTCTAGTGGAGTGATAAACTGGCAGAGGTGACATTCTATCAAAGCTCCCACTAACCCCGTATGTGACCATAAAGATCCCAGGGCATTGTTTTGAAGAAGAGAGGAAAGTTCTCCCAAGTCCCCAGGCCAATATTTATTCAGAAACCACTGAAGATCAAATGATCTGGTACATTTTTGCATTGTGGAAGATTACTGTATAGAAATTGGCTGCATTATAAAAGTGACTTCACTACAACAGTGCTCAATTGGCTGTGAAAGACACTATCTAATTGTGCAGTCTTTCTTTCATTTATGTTGAGTCCAAGGCTTGTGAGAGATGAAGCTCCTGAACATGAATGTGTATTTGTGCAAGTGGTTTCTCTGAATTCTGTTGCTGGAGACAGAGGAGGTTCCATATTTGTTACAGTACTTATAATAGTTAAATCCTTCCCTTCTATATGAGCTTGAATGGGGGAGAATTTGATACGCCATCAATAATAGATGACGAGTGATAAACGTAACTGAGGCTTTAATACACTAAACAGCAAGCCTCCAGCCTCTGGGCCCGAACTGGGTCCGGAGGCGGAGACTTGCCACTTTTATACAGAGGCCTGAGGGGAGGAGCCACAGGCGGAGCCAGCCTGGACAAGCCCAAGCATGTACAATAGAGCACAGTGAATATAAGACACTAACGTGGTTTATCACATTCACCCCCTGTTTAAAAAAGTCCGGCAGGGGTGAAATGGTCTTAAAGGTCCAGTCTGTCAGGGGCCTTGACCTTCCACTGTGACTGCCTCAGTCCCGGCTGTGGTGTGCGCGTCTGGGAGCGTGTTGACTTCTTCTTCTTCACCCAGATGTTGAGTCAGCGAAGAGGGGGCGGTGTACGGGCAGAGGTGGTGATGCCTGTCCTCGGTGGGAATGCGGGAGTCAGTTCATGAGGGAGGTGGGTAGAGGTGGCGGAAGATGGTGTAGGGTGGGGTGTGGTGGTGATGGTCGCTGGGGAGCCTGCAGGAACCAAATCCCGAAGGGAGACTGTGTCCTGGTGTGTCACGTAGGCATATTGGGGGTTTGCATGGAGCAGCAGGACCTTCTCGATGAGGGGGACGGTTTAATGGCTCCTCGCGTGCTTGCGGAGAAGGACGGGCCCTGGGACTGTCAGCAAGGACGGAAGCGAGACCCCGGAGGTGGATTTCCTGGGGAAGGCAAACATACGCTTATGAGGAGTCTTGTTAGCGGGCGTTAATAGAAGCGACCGGGTGGAGTGGAGCGCATCGGGGAGGACCTCCTGCCAGCGGGAGAGTGGAAGACTTTTTGACTGTAGGGCCAGGAGGACGGCCTTCCAGACCGTCGCGTTCTCCCTCTCTACCTGTCTGTTTCCCCGGGGGTTATAGCTGGTCGTCCTGCTGGAGGCGATGCCTTTGGTGAGCAGGAAATGACGCAACTCGTCACTCATAAAGGAGGAGCCCCGATCACTGCGGATGTAGGCGGGGAACCCGAGCAGGGTGAAAAGACTGTGCAGGGCCTTGATAATGGAGGCAGAGGTCATGTCAGAGCACGAGATGGCGAAGGGGAATCTGGAGTACTCGTCAACGATGTTGAGGAACTCGTCAACGATGTTACGGTCAGTTGAGGGGAGGGGCCCTTTGAAGTCCATGCTAAGGCGCTCAAAAGGGCGGGAGGCCTTCACCAGATGTGCTCTTTCTGGCCGATAGAAGAGCGGCTTGCACTCTGCGCAGACCTGGCAGTCCCTGATCACGGGCCTGACCTCCTCGATGGAGTAGGGCAGGTTGTGAGTGTGGTGATATGCATCACTGTAAATACACAAGGGGTTAATGTAAATACATGTAGACTAGATAGACACTAGAGGGAGCACCAGAGATATGACACACAGACATTCAACCAATAGGTCAGTAAGATAGGACACGACCAATGGGCATTCACGACACACACAGAAGTAACACTACCACAGGAGGGCATTACACCAACCCATATATAAGGACACAGCACACACGATCTTCCTCTTCCCAGTGGAGTCACTAAGTGAGTACACAGGATTGATTTGAAACACATCACACACACACGTGGATTGTAGCAGACTGTTTTGTCAGTCTGAGTAGCTATAGCAGGATTAACAGGAGAGTCGAATCCAAGTAAGAGAATTGTTAACAGTTTAATAAATGTGTTAAAGCTATCTCCAAGTCTGAACCTTCCTTTGTCAGTGTGTACATCAAGGAAGCAGCTTATGCTACGTCAAGAGCATAACAAAGCAGCGAGCCTTGATCAAGTGGAAAAAGCGGGTGACCCCCGGGTGACAGAGGTCGTTGTGGAGGTTACGGAGTCGGTCTACTTGTGCACTGGCACATGTACCGCGGGATAGGGCATCTGGGGGCTCATTGAGCTTCCCGGGTCGATACAAGATATCATAGCTGTAGCAGGAGAGCTCGATCCTCCACCTCAGAATCTTGTCATTCTTAATCTTGCCCCGCTGTATATCATTGAACATGAAGGCAACCGACTGTTGGTCAGTGAGGAGAGTGAATCGCCTGCTGGCCAGGTAATGCCTCCAATGTCTCACAGCTTCTACTATGGCTTGGGCCTCCTTTTCGACAGAGGAGTGTCGAATTTCAGAGGCATAGAGGTTACAGGAGAAGAAAGCCACAGGCCTGCCCGCCTGGTTGAGTGTAGCGGCCAGAGCAAAGTCCGCGCATCGCTCTCCACTTGGAAAGGGATGGACTCATCCACAGCGTGCATCACGGCTTTGGCGATATCTGCTTTGATGCGATCGAAGGCCAGTCAGGCTTCAGTCGTCAGGGGAAACGTGGTGGACTTGATGAGTGGGCGGGCCTTGTCCGTGTAGTTGGGGACCCACTGGGCATAGTAAGAGAAGAACCCCAGGCATCTCTTCAGGGTCTTGGGGCAGTGGGGGAGGGGGAGTTCCAGGAGGGGGCGCAAGCGGTCGGGGTTGGGCCCTAGGACTCCATGTTCCACGACGTAGCCGAGGATAGCCAAGCGGGTTGTGAGAAAGACTCATTTCTCTCTATTATAAGTTAGCTTCATTCAGCAGTTTTGCGGTGTGGAGGAAGCGCCAGAGGTTCTCGTCATAGTCCTGCTGGTCACTGCCGCAGATGGTGACGTTGTCCAGGTACGGGAACGTGGCCCACAGCCCGTACTTGTCAACCATTCGGTCCATTTCCCTTTGGAAGACCGAGACCCCGTTGGTGACGCCGAAGGGAACCCTGAGGAAGTGATAGAGGCGGCCGTCTTCCTCGAAGGCAGTGTATTGGCGGTCCATCGGCAGATATGGAGCTGGTGGTACACAGACTTCAAGTCGACTGTAGAGAAGGCTCGATACTGCGTAATCTGATTGACCATGTCAGAGATGCGTGGGAGGGGGTACGCATCGAGCTGCGTGTACCGGTTGATGGTCTGGCTGTAATCGATGACCATCCTGTGCTTCTCCCCAGTCTTGACGACCACCACTTGGGCTCTCCAGGGGCTGTTACTGGCCTCAATGATCCCCTCTCGTAGGAGTCGCTGGGCCTCTGACCTGATGAAGGCCCTGCCCTCGGCACTGTAGCATCTGCTTCTGGTAGCGACGGGCTTACAGTCCGGGGTGAGGTTTGCGAAGAGGGAGGGTGGGGCGACCTTAAGGGTCGCGAGGCTACAGACGGTGAGGGGAGGCAGGGGTCCGTTGAACTTTAGGGTAAGGCTCTGGAGATGGCACTGGAAGTCGAGCCCCAGTAAGAGGGCAGCGCAGAGATGGGGAGGACGTAGAGCTTAAAGTTGGTGTACACTACACCTTGCACAGTGAGGGTCGCGACACAGTACCCCCGGATTTCCACTGTGTGGGATCCAGAAGCCAGGGAAATTTTCTGGGTCGCGGGAAGGATGGGGTGGGAGCAGTGCCTTACCATATCTGGGTGTATGAAGCTGTCTGTGCTCCTGGAGTCGAAAAGACAGGCCGTCTCATGCCCGTTGATCCAGACGGTCATCGTGGACTTTGCGAGGTGGTGCGGCCGGGACTGGTCGAGTGTGACGGAGGCAGTCGGTAGGCCGGTCGGAGGTGGCGGCGACCAGCATACGGTCGGGTGAGCAGGGCTCCCGGGAGGCCGCGGAGTGGTCCCAAGATGGCGGCCCCCATGGGTCGCACGTGGCCGGTGAAGTGTAAGATGGCGTCCAAGATGGCGGACCCAGTGGGACGCACGTGTTGGCCAAAATTAAATATGGCAGCACCCACGGGTCGCACATGGCGGGTGGCGCGGCAGCTGGGGGTGGGCCCGACAGGCAGCAGGCCGCCTAGAAGATTTAGGGGGGGGTCGGGCCTGGCAGGTTTTTGCGAAATGTCCCTTCTTCCCACAGTCGTTACAAGTCGCGTTTCGTGCTGGGCAGCGTTGGCGGGGGTGATTGTTCTGGCCGCAGAAGTAGCACTTCAAGTCTCCGGCGTTGGCGGGTTGCTGCGCGGCGCAGGTTTGCGTCGCACCCGGGTCGGTTGATGGCTGAGCCAACGAGGCCCACGAGGGTGCCGCACGGTTGGAGGTGTAGGCCCCCATGTTCTGGGAGGCCACCTCCAGTGAGTTGGAGAGCTGGACTGTCTCTGGGAGGCCGAGTGTCCCCCCCTTCTAATAAACACTGACGGATATAGTTCGAGTGTATACCCGCGACATAGGTGTCCCTGATCAGCAGCTCCACGTGCTGAGTAGCCGATATCGCCCAGGAGTCACAGTTCCGGCAGAGGATGCGCAAGGCACACAGGAATTCCGCGAGTGATTCCCCAGGCCATTGGCGACTCGTGGCGAGGAGGTGCCTAGCATATACCTGGTTAACATATTTCACGTTATGTCCCTTTCGCAGCGTTATTGCCTCTGCGTACGAGGGGGCGTCCCTGATGAGGTTAAAGACTCTTGGCCTCACCCCTGCGTGGAGGACCTGCTTCTTCTGGAGGTCCGTGAAGTCTTCATTGAAAGATGCGAGGTACGCCTCGAAGCAGCTTAGCCAGTGTTCAAAAGTCTCTGAAGCGTCAGCTGCATGTGGGTCCAGTTGCAAGCGATCAGGCTTGAGCGAGGAGTTCATCTTGAGTGAAGAGTCCATCTTTAGAAGTTTAGTGTATTAAATTGATGCACCATCAACAATAGATGATGAGTGATAAACGTAACTGAGGCTTTAATACACTAAACAGCAAGCCTCCAGCCTCTGGGCCCGAACTGGGTCTGGAGGCGGAGACTTGGCGCTTTTATACAGAAACCTGAGGGGAGGAACCACAGGCAGAGCCAGCCTGGACAAGCCCAGGCATGTACAATACAGCACAGTGAATATAAGACAATAATGTGGTTTACCACAGAATTATGATCAAGTATTTTGAAGAAATCTTTGTCTTGCTGCAGAAGTAGCCTTGAACCTCAGTGGAATGGCAATCGGAGTCGGATTGTCACTCCATTCCGAGTTTTTAACCTTAAAATCCAGCTGCCACTTTCTCGTCCAACCTCCTGGGACTGGGCCAATGAGTGTGTTTGAGAGTCAGTGAGTGTTTGCAAGAGCAAGTTTGAGAATGAGTGTGTGTTTGAGAGTGAGTGAGTATGAGAGCGAGTAACTATATGTGAGACCAAGCATAGGTGAGAGAGCGAGCGTGTGTGAGAGTGAGTGTGCGCGAGTGTGTGTTACAGCAAGTGTGTGTCGAAGTGAGGGTGTTGGAGAGCGGTTGAGTGCATCAGTGTGTTTGAGCACATCTGAATCCTGAGTCTTGGAGTGAACTGGACTTAACCCTTAGCGTGGCTCTGTTCTCTCCTCCTTCCCTGGTGACCAGGACTTGGAGTCCACTCTGTCTCTTTCCAACTCAGCTTCTTAAGCGAAAATGCAAAAAAGGTTGTATTGGATCTTTTTAATGATCATTTTTATAATTATTATGTTTTTAAATGATCAATTTATTGTTTAGACATTGGATTTTATTTTTGGCTCAGCAAGTTGTTTATATGCGTAACTTTTTTCTGAAATTCATATTTAATGTTGTGCCAAACTTGATCTCAGGCAGCTGCTGTCGGGTTTCTTGCTGAAGGGGAATGAGAGGCTCAGAAGAGTCCGATTGATTTTTGAAGGACTGGCAAAGGCATTGGGCGGGATTCTCCGTTCTGGAGCCTAAGTGCTGCCGCCAGCGTAGAATGTGTCGACTTTTACAACAGGAATTTTGGTGCCGACCCCTCACAGTGCGGGATTCTCCGACCCCCCACCGGATCAGAGAATCGCTGGGGGTCGGTGTGAATCATGCCCCCGCCGTCCTCCGAATTCTCCGACCCCCCCAAAAGTTGGCGAGGCGTGAATCGCGCCGCCCGCCTCGGAGAATGGCGGGGACCGGCGCGACTCAATGGGCCCCGGGGCTGTCCGAATTCTCTGGCGTGCAATGGGCCGAAGTCCCGCCCGCTTTTGGCCAATCCCGCTGGCGTGAATTGGAGTAGGTCCCTTACTGGCGGGACCTGGTGGCACGGGCGGCCTCCGGGGTTCTTGGGGGGGGGCGCGGGGGGATCTGGCCCCGGGAGGTGCCCCCACGGTGGCCTGGCCCACGATTGGGGCCCACCGATCCGCGGGCGGGCCTGTGCCGTGGGGGCACTCATTCCCTACGCGTCGGCCGTGTCAGCCTCCATAATGGCGGATGGGTAGGTGACTCCCCTCGCGCATGTGCGGGGATGACGTCAGCAGCCGCTGACGCTCCCACGCATGCACGGACTCTCGCCGGCCGGCGGAGTCCCTTCAGCCCCGGCTGGCATGGCGCCCAAAGGCCTTTCACGCCAGCTGGCGGGCGCAAACCACTCCGGCGCTGGCCTAACCCCTGAAGGTGCGGAGGATTCCGCACTTTTGGGGCGGGCTGACGCCGAAGTGGTTCACGCCACTCTGTCCTGCCGGGACCCCCCCATCCCGCCGGGTACAGGGGAATCCCGCCCAAAGATTCTGGTACCGGTGAGGGGCTAGCACCGGCATCGACTGATACACCTGCCGCCGGGCCACAAAGGCCGGAGAATGGCCGGGCATGCGCACAGCTGACGATCTGTACCGGTCACGCTGTAAAACATGGTGCCGGCCGTGGGCTAAACCGAACTCGCTGACCGTGGCCCCACATCCGCACACTGGCCAACCTCTGACCACCACCTACCAGTCCCCCCTGCCCTGTCAGATGCCACCCCCCCCATCCAGCGATACAGATTCTGGACGAGTGTGGCGGCGCTGGACACAGTCCGCAGTTGGCTCGTCGGCTCAGACTACACGTGGCCTGAGTCGTCGGGAACTCGGCCCATCGGGGGGGTGGGGCATCACTGGTGGGCCAGCCGATGAGACGCCAATGGCATTGCGACTGCACGCGACACATGTCACGATGACCCGGTTTGGAGGGGGAATCGCAAACTGGCGTCCAACCGGCGTCGGAATCGATTTTTTGCCCGATCACCAATTACGATTTTGGCGTTGGGCAATGGAGAAACCCGCCCATTGTTTTTGCTGCACTAGAAAGAGGAAGTGTTGGAAATGTTCAGCACTTCTGGAGGCATCTGTGCAGAAAACAGAGGCCAGTGGCCCTTCATCAGAGCTAGTGAAGATCGAGGACCTGAAGCTTTGACTCTGATTCTCTCTCCACAGATGCTGCCTGGCCTGTTGAGTATTTACAACATTTTCTGTTCATGTCTTAGGTTTCCAGCATCTGTGGTACTTTGTTCTCTTACTATACGCTCCATGCTGGACATTTGTAAGTGTGCTCAGGCTCAAATTAAAATGAGAAAATAATTGATAAAAGATAAATTAACCAGCAAATAAGAAAATTGACTCACAGGCGCGTTTATAAAGATTTATCTTCAGCTGTTATATTTAATTGGTATTACTTGGTGATAAAATAACGTAGAATTTGCCACCAAGCTCCATATTTTGAACACACTATTTTAAATTACAGGAGTACAGATAAGGAAGGTGAATTTTCAAAAATTGCTGAGTGGTGTGCTTCACACAAAGCTCTGGATTGTCGATAAAAAGCATATATATATTGGCAGTGCTAATATGGATTGGAGAGCACTAACTCAGGTAAGTATAATAACTCCTGAGTGTCCAACATCATCCGAAGTCCCCAATTAATAACATGTTCATTTTTTTGTAACAGGAAATTACTCTTTCAACTTTATATCCTCAATCTCCAATTCTATTGTAAGGATAGTCTTATCCAATTCTTATCTTTAGATAATATTAAAGACGAGTCCACTTTTGTCACAATTTTTATTAATTGTTACAATCAGGTGAGGAGAGATGGAATGGCTCCACTCATTCCTCCCTCCTAGTTTAACTGCAATAATTATGTTTAAAGGATAAGGCTTGATACTTCAGTGAACGTTAACTGTTTACATGCTGTGACTGTAAAGGACACTAACAGACAGGTTTCCTTGAGGATTTTTAAAAAGGAAAATCATATTTATCATGCTTAACATGGTCTATGCAAAAATAATAAAAAGGTTCCAATTTCCAAGTTCACAAGCAAAATCGATTCCAAAGTGGGAGGATAGGTTCTGCTATTTTGAAGCCCAGTAAAGATTAAAATCATATGGATCTTGTAGATTGATAACTTGAGTGGGTCCAGGCTGAGATCAGTGGTCCCTCAGGATTTGGCTTCCAGGTAGTCAATTTATCTTTTCTTCCGGAGATAGCTACTATTGGGTTGATTTCTTCAAAAAAAATCTCTGCCCGCAGCACGTAGATGGTCAAACTACAGACAGGGATCAAACTTGCAAGTTGGACGGTAAGAGAGAGAGAGAGAGAGAGAGAGACTCACATGAGAGAGAGAGAGAGAGGGGTCATGCCGCATTGGCATCTTTCTGCTTCTGCCTGACCTTGAGAAAACGGGCGGGATTCTCCCCTAACCGGCGGGATGGGCCATACCGGCTCCGAGGAGTGGCGGAACCACTCTGCTGTCGGGCCGCCTGGAAGGTGCGGAGGAATCCACACCTTCAGGGGCTAGGCCGGCGCCAGCTGGCGCAGAAGGGCTTGGCGCCGCGCCAATCGGCGCCAAAGGGCCTCCGCCGACCGGCGAGAGTTGGCGCATGTGCGGGGTGGTTTTTCTCTGCGCCGGCCATGTGCTGGCATCATCCCAGCGTGTGCGCAGGGTGGTTCTTCTCCGCGCCGGCCATGGCGGAGTTGACAGCAGACGGCGCGAAGGGAAAGCGTGCCCCCACGGCACAGGCCAGCCCTTGGATTGGTGGGCCCCGATCGCGGGACAGGCCACTGTGCCCCCCCCCCCCCCCCCAGAACCCCCACCACCCCGAGGACTCTGCAGGCCGCCCGTAGAGCCAGGTCCCACCGGTACAGACCTGCTTTGATTTACACCGGCCGAAAATGGGCGGCCGCTCGGTCCATTGCGGGCCGGAGAATCGCCGGGGGGGGGCGCTGCCAGCAGCACTGACCGGCGCAGCGCGATTCCCGCCCCTGCCAAAAAGCCACCGCTGGAGAATTTGGCAGCCGGTGGAGGGACGGGATTCACGCCGCCCCCCGGCAGTTCTCCGACCCGGCGGGGGGGTCGGAGAATCCCGCCCCAGTTTCTTACAACACAAAAGAAGGTTAGCTGGCTTGTGACATGATGCTCTTGCATTGCCTGACCAGTGAACAAATATGGTCATGACCAGTGTGTTTAAAATGCATGGTTTCAACTCAATTAGATCATGGCTGTTATGCCTGTTGGTTGCCTTGGAAGATTGTACTTAGCAGTCAGTTCCCAGAGATCAGTGCCAATGATTGGGTGCCAAACCATGTCCTGTCCAGTTAAATTACCTGCATTTAAAGATAGCATTGCATTGGAGACGCAGGTACAGCAGGTACAGGACCCAGAAATTATGCGGATTGAAAATCAACCCCATGAGTATCCAAACTGTGCGTATGTCTTTAAAATGATTACCCCTAATACACTCAAGCTCTCACCCAGCGCAAGACTTAAAAATAATTATGAAAAGTCTTCTGAGTCAAATGGGATCATTGAATGATGTTTCCATCAATTTAAGTTGAATTATTCGGTTCCTCCCTTGGCTTCAATGTTAAAGTGATAGAAGTTACAAAATGTGGGGCAGGGAAGCACGGTGGTGCAATCGTTAGCATTGCTGCCTCACAGCGCTGAGGTCCCAGGTTCGATCCCGACTCTGGGTCACTGTCCGTGTGGAGTTTGCACATTCTCCCCGTGTTTGAGTGGGTTTCACCCCCACAACCCAAAGATGTGCAGTGTAAGCGGATTGGGCACACTATATTGCCCACTTAATTGGAACAAATGAATTGGGCACGCTAACTTTAAAAAAAAATGTAGGGCCGGATTCTTCAAACACCAAAATCACGTTCGGCAATCAGCCAGATAATCAAATCGGGCGATGATCCGCCCCCTCCAAAGCGGCGTACTCTCTGAGTGCGCCGTGCGCCGTATCAACAGCCTCAGGACATTGCCTGAAGCCCACCCCCCGATGCCCTGCACCCGACTGGCCGAGTTCCCAACGGCGTCGGTCACGTGTCGTCTACTCCGTCGGGAACTCGGCATGGTGGCAGCGGACTCAGTCGGGAAGGGCTGATTTGTGTGCAGGGGTGTCTTTATCAGGGAACGGGGGCACTGTTGGGTGGCTGTCCGGGGACGCGAGCCGGCCAATGTGGGGGACTATTTTGCGGGCCTGGTCCGCAATCGTCCGCCGCCATGTTGCACGGCACCGTATCGGCCGCTAGAGCTGGGTGCTCCACGCTGCCTTGATACTAGCCCCCAGCCAAATGGAGGATCAGGGGCTGTTTTACACCATTTGTTCTATTGTAAAACGTCACCGTTCCCATGCTGGGTGGGGACATGGCCTCAAAATCAGGGAATCCAGTCCATGATGTCCATAACACCATTAAAACCTAGAAATTATATTTTTTTTAAATAAATTTAGAGTACCAATTGTTATTTTTCAATTAAGGGGCAATTTACTGGCCAATCCACCTAGCCTGCACATCTTTGGGTTGTGAGGATGAGACCCACGCAGACACGGGGAGAATGTGCAAGCTCCACACGGACCGTGACCCAGCGCCGGGACCAAACCCGGGTCCTCGGCGCCGCGAGGCAGCAGTGCTAACCACCGTGCCGCCCCAGATATTGTAGTTACTAAGATCAGCAATTGATTTGTTTCATTGGCCTTAAATGTAGCAGATGATAGGAAATATAATTTTTTGGAATACATCGATGTTGTTAGTTCCTAGCAATGTAAATCAGATACAATTTTACATCAGCTATGGGAGCAGTAGTTCAACGTAATGGTTAAAATGTTTAAGAACAACCTCAAATTGTTTAAATCTGATCATGCTTTGGTTGATTTGAATCAGGCAGACATAAAAGGCCTTGTTCAGATCACAAGCAACATGCTGAGAAAATCAACCACCGAGAATTGATCTGAAGCAGATACAAAAGTGGCCCGGTTGTGTTGGTGCTGCCTGATTAAACTACATTGATGTGGGTGATTTAACCCAAATTACATTATCAGATATGGTCACAGATGATTTAATGTAATTTCTGACAGGTGAAAGAGTTGGGTGCTGTGGTTTACAACTGCAGTTGCCTTGCCAACGATTTCTCCAAAATCTTTGATGCTTACTGGAGCCTCGGACACCCAAATGCCACCATCCCCTCACCCTGGCCGCCTTTCTATTCGACACATTTTAACAAAGAAACACCTCTTGAAGTCAAACTGAATGGAACTGCCGCGAAAATGTACTTGTCGGTGAGTAGTCACAAATATTATGCTTTCGAAGAAATGCAGCTGTCGGACGATACAGCCTCTAACATTTATCAAAACGTTGGTGCTGATATACATGCTAATTTATGATGATTGCAGGATCTGTTTGCATCTTTCTTTTGTATGTAGACCGTTTGAGGTCTGGATTACAGCATGGACTGGTCCTGCTGCTTGTTCACTGCCTTCAGTACCTTCTGCTTATCTGTGCCCATTACCTGGTGGACAAAGCTGATATTCACTATGTGAATCCTGTGGTGGATATACCTGTGCTAGCCTTTGTTACAGGCTGTGTACTTTAATGATGGCTTCAGTGTTGTTACACGGATCTGCATCATCTCTTTCAGTAGAGGGGGATTAGGCACTTTCGGAAGAAGAACTATATTTTACTGTGATGGCTGAGAAGCACCCTCTGAAGGAATGCTACCATGGAGGGGCAGAGTGGTTAGCACTGCTGCCTCACAGTTCCAGGGACCTGGGTTCAATTCCAGCCTCGTGTCACTGTCTGTGCGGAGTCTGCGCGTTCTCCCCCATGCCTGCGTGGGTTTCCCCCGGGTGCTCCAGTTTCCTCCAAGCCCTGCAGGTTAGGTGGATTGGCCATGCTAAATTGCTCCTTCGCGTCCAAAAGGTTTGGTGGGGTTACTGGGTTATGGGGATAGGGTGGAGGCATGGGCTTATGTAGGGTGCTCTTTACAAAGGCCAGTGCAGAAATGATGGCCGGGATTCTCCCACCGCGCACCGGGTCGGAGAATCCCCGGGGGTCGCGAGAATCGTGCCCCTGCCGCCCCGACATCGGCTTCCCGATTCTCCCCCGTCGATTCTTGGGTGCCTGCTTGGGATTCCTGCTGCGCCGGTCGGGGGCCGTTGAAAGTGCCCCCCCCAGCAATTCTCCAGGCCCCGAGGGGCCGAGTGGCCGCCATGTTCGGCCGAGTCCTGCTGGCGTGGGTTACTCAGGTCCCACACGGCAGGACCAGATAACCCCCGCCGGCCGTTCCGCGCCGGCTGGAGCTGCGGGGACCACTCTGGCGCCGACCGTTGATGCCGGAGTGGTCGGCGCTGCTTTTCACACCGGCGTAGGGACACAGCCCCATTATTGGACAACCCCACCCAATGCGTTAAATGGCCTCCTCCTGCACTGTAAATTCTATGATTCTATGATAATGTTGTTTGTGTGGTATTTTGCTGCACGTGAGTGATTGTGAAAGGCAAAGGGAATAAGGAAAGAATGAAAGACACCATCCTTGACATTTGCCAGCCTGCTGGACTTCATGTTGTCTGTGGTCACAGGTCCAACATTGCATCTACATGTGCGAAGGGAGCTAAAGGATTTCTCTTTTGCTTAATCCAACCTCTGGTCTTATGTGCAACGTTTTCCTGCAAATAGAGAAGTAATGAGGCATGTCCCTCTCCTTCCTCAATTATTCAGGGTTGCTGAACCCTGCCTTTTACAATGAGGCAGGATGGGGAGAGATGCTTCTGTCCACCTCAGCCGGAATGAGGATTGAACCCTGCACATATCGGCATCATTCTGAACCATACGCGAGCTGTCTAACCAACTGAGCTAACTGTGTTTGCCCCCTCGCACACCCCACCATCACCCCACTGTACACATGATGTCAGTAAAAGACTTAGGCCAGTGAGAAACAAGTGGCCACTCAGTGTCGTACATCATATAAATATGTAGGGAGGAATTCTCTGATAATGGGGCTATGTCCACACGCCCGCGTGAAAACGGGCGCGAAGCGCTATGAAACTTCCTGGAGAAAGTTCAGAGTGATTCTCCATTTTGCAGGGGGCCAGCAGGGCCCCGGGGTGCTCCTCGTAGCTCCGGCTGCTGATACAGGGCCCTGCACTTCCAGCCACGGGTCACGCATGCACACAGCGGCCGCCTGTGATAGCGGCCCCGCACAACATGGCAGACTCAAACCTCGAGCCGGCCCCAACAATATAGGCCCCCCCCCCCCCCCCCCGAGATCACGCACGCCGATCGGTGGCACCCAATCGCAAGCCTGGCCGTCCTGGTGGCCTCCCCCTGGTGACGGATCCCCCGCCCCCTCCACCAGAACGGCCGCGGACTGAGCCCGCAGCCGCCACTCCGAGCTACCACCAGGTGGAACCATGAGTAACTCACGCTGGCGAGAACTCGGCCATTTATCGGCAGAGCATCACCGCGGGGGCCTCTTTCAATGGCCCCCGACCGGTTCTGCGACAACCACGGTCCCCGCAGAATCGCGGGAGTGGCGTCAGATCCGATTGCAGGTCTGACTCCCATTCGCCGCCCCTGCGCCTAGCGCGATTGCAGCGTGGAGGCTCGGAGAATCCCGGCTGGAGTGTATGAAGTGCCACGCAATGCCCATTACCAATCAGAGAGGATCTAACCATCGAACCTTGACATTGAATGGTATTATCATCACTCAACCCCCATTATCAAAATCCTTCCAATACCCAGAAACTGAACTGGATTAGCCATATTGAGCAGCATGGTAGCATAGTGGTTAGCTCTATGGCCACACAGCGCCAGTGTCCCAGGTTCAATTTCGGCTTGGGTCACTATCTGTGCAAAATCTGCACATTCTCCCCGTGTCTGCATACGTTTCCTCCGGGTGCTCCCGTTTCCTCCCACAAGTCCCAAAAAGATGTGCTATTAGGCCATTTGGACATTCTGAATTCTCCTTCTGTGAACCCGAACAGGCGCCGGAATGTGGTGACTAGGGGACTTTCACAGTAACTTAATTGCAGTGTTAATGTAAGCCTACTTGTGACAATAAAGTTTATTATTATATAAATACTGTTATTACCAGAGAAGGTCAGAGGCTAGGAGTCCTGTAGAAAATAACTCACCTCCTGACTCCCCAAAGCCTGTCCACCGTTTACAAGGCACAAGTCAGGAGTTTAATGGAATACTCTCCACTTGACTGGATGAGTGCAGCTCCAACAACACACAAGAAGCTCAACACCATTGAGGACATTGAACATAAAACATAGAACATACAGTGTAGAAGGAGGCCTTTCGGCCCATCGAGTCTGCACCGACCCACTTAAGCCCTCTCTTCCACCCTATCCCCGTAACCCTATAACCCCTCCTAACCTTTTTGGACACTAAGAGAAATTTAGCATGGCCAATCCACCTAACCTGCACACCTTTGGACTGTGGGAGGAAACTGGAGCAACTGGAGGAAACCCACGCACACACGGGGAGAACGTGCAGACTCCGCACTGACAGTGACCCAAGCCAGGAATCGATCCTGGGACCCTAGAGTTGGGATGAATGTTCTGTTTCCATCCTGTAATTTTTACGTGACTCTAGAGGAAACCTAGTGAGAGGGTGATGCTCATGTCTCCTCAGACTGAATGTCCCCAATCTCTCAGTCACAAATTCATATGCTCCCAACACTTACCAGCCAATGCTTCCAGCCTGCCACACAGCTGAGGTTGTTTCTTTGCTTTATCCCTCTGTTTCCCTACCCTTCTTATCTTCCCACTCCTCCAACTGTCCCCTCCTCTTCCCTTCACCTGTTCCCCTCGGGCTCCCCCACACCCTAATCCTGCCCCTTTCCTGTTGAGCTCTCCTTTTCTACCCTTCCATTTCCCCTCCTTTTCTCCCATCTTTCCTTCCTCTTCTCTTTCTCTCTCTCACCCTTTTCCTCACTCTCCTCTCCTGTTACTCCCTTTGCCACTTTTTATTCCCATTGTCTCTCCTTCCTTTCCCATCCCTCCCTGCTCCTTTCCTCCTGCAGCTCTCTACCCCGTACTTTTCCCATAGGTTTGGGAGCAAGCTAGAGGACGGGGTTAATCCTGTAGGATTGAATGGTGTGCCACCATTTAATGTCTCTCGGTTAATCAGTTCCTAGAAGGCGGTGCATTTAAAATAGGATTCAGGATGATATAAAGAGTGCAATTGGTATAGATACTTTGGCCAGAATTCTCTGGTTGGTGCGATTCAATTTTCCCGCCGGCAGCGCACCCCAGCCAGCATGTTCCGCAGGGACGACTGGTGGTTACAATGGGAAATCCCATTGATAACCAGCGGGAAGATAGAATCCCGCCCTTTGTAACCATGTAACTTCACATTAAACAGAAACCACAATATTAAGCCATTTAATAACCAGCCACTGTATTGTAATTGAATAGAAAAATGCTCAAGCACCAATTGGAAACTGTTGTTTCTTCTAGAGCTCACCTCCCAGGATGTGTGCAAAGGGTCGAACCGCTGATCTTGATGCTATTCTCAGTGGTATCAATGCTGCAAAGAAGTTTCTGTACGTTTCTGTCATGGAATACTTTCCAACATCACGTTTTCTACAAAATGTCTTGTAAGTAATTTACCAGTGCACCAGGGATGCACAAGTTATTGTTTCATGGATGTTTGAAACGTGTGTGTGATGTTAAATCTCACTTTGCAATCTAGATATTGGCCACACATTGATGACTCACTGAGGAAAGCAGCTATTGAACGTCATGTTCATGTTCAAATGTTGATTGGTTACTGGAAACATACCGATACATCCATGCTGGCTTACCTTCAGTCACTTCAAGCTCTAGGAAGTATCAAGAAAGTCCATTTTGATGTGGTGAATAATGCTTTATTTCACTAACAGCGTTTATAATTACAAAAAAGTATTCATTCTCGGCTAAGTTGTTCAAAGGACAAATTATCTGTGGGATAAACACCTGTCTTTTAAACTATTAACTCATGCTATGAAGTAACTTAATGTTAATATTGATGTTAGAAAAGTGTTTCGAAAATTGTTGTTAATCTTCAATTTATTCCAAAATATGTTTGATTACAGTTCTTAGGACTTCCAAAAATTCTAGCAGATAATTATTTTTGAGGGGTTTATTGTAGCTACGCTGAGCTTGGATTAATTGTTGATGAATAGTGAGTCAATTCCTTAACAATGCCTCACAAATGTGACCCTTCTGCAGAGACTCTTCATCGTTCCTGTGGGAAGGTTTGGCAATATTCCTTATGCGAGAGTGTGTCACACCAAATACTTTGTTACAGAAAACATTGCCTATATAGGTAAGCATTTTATCTTCCATGCAATATGTCCTAAGCCCAAGATAAATGAGAAACATGGGAAGATTGTGCCATCAAGTATTCTAGAATATTTCAGCAATTAAAAAATAAGTTTAAAGGATAATTTAGGCATGTATTAAGCTTTGATTGAACTGGTGCATGAGTGATGTTTACTGCAGTAAAAACTGGGTCATCATCCTCAATACCGACATCTCCAAATAACACAGTGAGGAAATTTCCAGGTAAATACTTTCAAATTTGCTATTCGAATTTTGCAATTGCTTTTGAAATTATTCAAGGATGTTTGCCGATGTTGCAAATGTGACAGAACTTTTAAAGTCATCCTTTGGATTTTTAAAAATGTGTTCCTGGGACACGAATGATATTGACAACGCCGCCATTATTGCCCATTCCTAATTGCCCTGAGAAAGCAGTGGAGGGTCTTCTTCTTAAGCCATTACGTCCTTACTTTGATGGTGCTCCCAGGCAGTTTTAGGTCGTGCATTCCAGGGTACTGGCCACAGTGATGAATGTCTAATCAGGATGGTGTGCAAGCTGGACTTGACGGCGTTCCAACAACAGTTCCCACAACTTGCCTCTTTTAGTTGGAAAGGTTGTAGCAGAGGAAAATGCTCTTGTAAGTAGTCTTGATGAGTTACTGCAGTGCATCCTGTATGTTGAAAATACTGCAGCTGCAGTGTGGGCAGTGTGAACGTTGCACAGGATGAAAATGTCTCCAATCTAGTGAACTGGTCTTGAACATTTTGAGCGTTTTTGAGGTTTCACCCATCCAGACAAGTGATGAACATTCCAATGACTCTGGGTTTGAGCCTTGTGGATGGTAGAAAGCCTATAAGGGACCGTGAAGTGAATCACTCATTGCTGAGCAACCAGCCTCTGCTGTACCCTTGTTGCCATGCTGTTGAGATTAGGAGGCTGGGCTCATTCATCTTCTGCTCAGCGTTGACCCAAGAATGGTGATGGCAAGTGAGTCGGTGACGTTTGTGCCGTTGAATGTCAAGGGAAAATTGCTGAGACTTTCTCTTATTGCAGATGTGAAAGTTATCTATCACTTGTCAGCCCAAGCCTGGATGCTATCTAAGTTCTGCTGTGGGTTGGCTCCATTACTGAAGCACTTGTGAATGGAGTTGAAGATTGGAAATATCAGCAAACTGACTTGACACTCCTGACTTTCTGGTGGAAGCAATATCATTCATGCAGCAATTGAAAATGGTGGCCCAGGTCTTATTCATTAGGAGGACGTGATGACTATATTTTGTTAAATATTGCCCTGACCTTGAGACAGCTTCTTTTACATTTCCACGGATATTCAGTTGTTGTGTCCATGTTCTATTTAACATTGCCATGAGCTCTAGAGTGGAGACATTCTAGCAGAATCTGAATCTGAATGAGTGACAGTGATCAGATAATGGTGAGTTCGTGTCAGATGATGGCACTATCTCAATGACTCCTTCCATCGTTATACTGATGATTAGGAGAAAGTTTATTTTTTATAAATTTAGATTAGCCAATTATTTTTTCTAATTAAGGGGCAATTTAGCGTGGCCAATCCGCCTACTCTGCACATTTTTGGGTTGTGGGGGCGAAACCCACGCAGACACGGGGAGAACGTGCAAACTCCACACGGACAGTGACCCAGAGCCGGGATCGAACCTGGGACCTCAGCGCCGTGAGGCGGTTGTGCTAACCACTAGGCCACCGTGCTGCCCGATTAGGAGAAAGTTGACGAGGAAGTAATTATCTCAGTAGTATTCAATTTATTGTGCATAGATTCCAAGATGGCTCCTCAGCTAGCAGCTCCCAGGACAGCTCCTTATTTTACATTTTTAACTTTGATTATTTACTGTCATCTTTTGCCTTCTCTCCAATAATCTCCTCTCCTCCACTAAGTTCCCCAGCTCTAACAGTGGATCCATTTACACCGAGCTACAAGTTAAATCTGTGACCTGTATCAACTGAAACAGATGGCCAGACATCTGTTTCTTCAGATGGCCTTATTACGAATCCTTGGCTGAACTCCAATGGATTAACTCAGCAGGGGGGAGTTAAGTGGAGTGTTTGCTTTGGTGAATTGACATCTTTATGAGATTATAAATTATCCTTTTTCTGAACTGTTTTTTTTCAATGCCTGGATGTTTATTCAGATTAGATTAAAGAGGTGCAAAGTAGGGTTCAACTCCTGTAATTAAAACTATAATGGCTCTGTTTGATTGATACTTTTACAGGATTTTAAGAGCAGCAGTATTTGTCAAAGTAGATTTTGAATGGGTGTTTTCTAAGTGCATTTCAAGACTTACTATTGTTATTATATGCTTCATTAGTTCTTTTGTACATCTGGGTTGTGGGCATGAAGGATGAAGAGCGACTGTGGAACTGCCATGGGGCACAGAGGACATCGGGAGGAGGATGGGGTTTGAGGGATTAAGGCAAGAGGGCCCAACAGCGGTTCATAGAACTTGGATGAAGTTCCAGAGAACTCAGATGGGCTTTTTAATCAGCCTGCTTAGGACTCGCATCTGTGCCATCTTCCAACTTCCTCCAGAACCAGAGGGTCCAACCTCATCCTGCCCCTGCCTTCCCAGAGCCAAAATAAGGCTCATTTTGGTCTACCAATTTGGGAAACTTCCCAACTCAAACTTTCTGCCTTCTAGATGAAATCCAGCTAAGCATTTGTGGTCAATTATCTTTCATCTGTTTTATGTATTCTCATTTGCATATATGCTTTAGCTGTTTCGCTGAACCTGAGCTTCAGCAGTTTAATGGCCCTGCCGATGTGTTTGCAGTCAGAGTTCGGGTGGGCCCATTAAATTCCCTCGGTTGCTTTCCTGCCTGTTCCTGACCCGCCCTCTATTTTTTTGTTATAAATGTTTTTTTATTGAGTTTTTGAACAAAGTATATTTGCTGTTATGTACACAGGATGGGCGGGTTAGGTAGATTGGCCATGCTAAATTGCCCTTAGCGTCCAAAAAGGTTAAGTGGGGGTTACTGGGTTACAGGGATAGGGTAGAGACGTGAGCTTGAGGAGGATGCTCTTTGTAAGGGCTGGTGCAGACTCGATGGGCTGAATGGCCTCCTTCTGCACTGTCAATTCTATGATTCTATGATATATATAGAAGAAGAGAAGGGCACATGCACACAAATCACAAAGGGAAAAAAAAAAGAGAAAATAAAAGTAACTGGTCGGGTATTATGCACCCGCTCAACAGCAGCAACTCTGTACTCTTGGCAAAATTATTTACATACATGTGGGGTGAAGACTGGGGGGAGGGGGGGGGGGTAGATATAAATTTGGGTACCAGAGAGACAATTACGGAGGGCAATACTCAAATGAGTCTGGTGCTGGTATTGTCCCTTGCTTCTCCTGGACGGATTTCGCTGCCGTTGTCACCTCGTGTGCACTTCCGCTTCAGCCGGCCCTCCTGTCTTCCACCTGTATTCTCCTTTTTCTCTGTTCCTGTGGATGCCAAGTTTGTTAACGTTTCCCTGCCTCCCCCTCCCAACCACACCTCCCTAGCTCCCCTCTATTCTTCTCTGTCTCTTCCCTCTTACCCCCCCCCCCTGCTTCTGCCCCCCCCCCCCCCCCTGTGGTTGACCCACCCTCTATTTTATGGAATGCAGGCAAGGCCTCGTCCCATTCCAGGCTGGTGATCAGGATTGGGGACGCAAGCCCACCAGGTTACACTTTCTTGGGCCTTGGGCAAGAAGGATAAAGGGGTGACTCACTCACTTGCTTCCTTTCCACATTGAACCTTCCCCTTGATCTCCCTCCACTGGGCGCTTCCTACCACCAGACCTCTCCATCAGGAACTCGCACTCCTTCCAGCCCCCCAGGGCCTTCTCTTGCCACGACGCATCCCCAGAACTTAAGTACATTCCGGCTCCAGGACATAGATTGATGGGACTGCCTGTAGACCCAGCAATGGCCACCCCTCCATGTTGTGCTCGAACTATTGTCCATATTGGCTGGCAGATCTCTGAGTCAAGCCATCCTCCTGAGTGAGAGGCCAATTAGTGCTGCTCGGAATATTAAATGACTGCGGGACAGCTGTGCTTGGTGGGGATGCATTTCCCACTGACTCCTCAACGGCCACCACCAGTCAATATCTTCCCCAAAAGTATATCTGTTAATTTAATACAGAATTGCAACCTTAGTCGGTCACATTTGCCTGGTGTGTCTCATCCCTGAACTCGTTGTTCATATATTTTAATTTGCTGAAACATATTTCATCCTTATCACCACACAAACCTGCCTCTCCCCCCAAATTCACTCCAAGACAATAATGGAATTTCACCTGACCATTTGATAGGTATAGATGAGTTAATTATCAATCAAGGTGGAGGTTAAAACGTGAACCCCTTGTATGAGTAATAGGCCTGAATTTTGAGACGGGAGGAGTGTGAAATTGCATGGATGGGATTCACTCCAGGAGCCCACTCATCCTGACCTGGAAACAATCTTCTGGTGGGGTAGGCAGGACATCTGTAGGGGAAGCCCCCATGGGCCTTTCTCGCCCAGCCCAAATTTTTAGGCTGGTGGGCTGATTGGGGGGGGGGGGGGGGGGGGGGGGGGGAATAGAAAAGTTTTTAAACTTACGTCTTGGGTGAGAAAAGGGGCAAGGGGTGTGCACCTGTATCTGAAGCCCCCTCCCTCATCCCCCAGCCTATCGCCTGGACCATAATCGCCCCCTCCCCTTGCAACCCCCAGCCCAGGCATCCCCTACCTTCCCCTCGCCAGGACCCCTATCATTTATCCGGCCTCCATATCCCAACATTTAGTCCCAGGTGCATTGCTGCATTGCCTCTTCCATCCACTGCAGCGCTGTGCCTCGTGGTTGTCAGGTGGCTCCCTCTTCCCACCCCCGGTGATCCATGAAAGTTCTGTTTGTTGCCGATCAACATTGGTGAGAGCGTAAAATGGAAGCTGACCTGTCGCCTCTCCGGATGGTGGGGACCGAGCCCCCCTGACCTTAAAAATGCAGGTTAGGAAATTTCAGTCCACCGTATCATCTGGAATTAGAGAGTAGCAGACTCAACAAATCGGTCGGCTTGCAAAAGAGATTCAGCACCTAATTGTGTTTATATATGTACACTCATCAGATTTTGGATTGGAGGGGTGGTTCTAGTTTGATTCAAACAGTAAATGCTATTTTTAATTATTAAATAAATCTTATTGGCTTGCAGGCACTTCAAATTGGTCTTTTGACTATTTCAATTCTACAACTGGAGTGGGTCTGCTCATTAATCAGGCTGCAGAAGATAACGAAGAGGCTGGTGTATCAGCTCACCATCAGCTAATGACACTGTTTCAAAGAGATTGGAATTCCAACTATTCTGTGACCTTGGATGATCTGAGAGATGATTCCAATTTGCCACTTAAAATTTATGGACTAAACTGAGTGCTTCGCAGAGAAAAAGAAATCGTCTTAACCCCACACTCATGCCTACTAATTATAGCTGCAAGGATTTTGTTGGAAGTTAAAGGAAGAAACCTGTTATGAGTAAACCGTTATGTTATTGAAAGTCAGCTGCTGCTGGCGCATCTATTTTCTCAAAATGTCCATAAATACAAGCTAAGCTGTCAATGCGTTTTCAATATTGGGGAATAAAATTATGTTGCTTTTCCAGTTAGTGCTAAATACACTGTGGATCAAGATTCATTATCTGAACTACTACATTTCTTTAAGAATGCACTGGTGGGAAGTTATGAATGAAACAGTGAGTCACTCTGTAATGCCATTCAGGCACCAAACTATAACCTCACAGGAAAACGATCTCCATTTTGCTGCCTTGCTGGAAAATGTTGTGCGACGCTAATAACCTCAGATGACGTCACGTTGGAGACACGTCTCCAGACCCCCAGCACCAAACAATTTAACATCAGACCTGCAATCTGAATGTGATCTTCAGTTTGAGTTCAGGCAGAGCAATCAAAACATTATAATATCACCAAGTAGGGCAGCACGGTGGCACAGTGGTTAGCATTGCTGCCTACGGCGCTGAGGACTCGGGTTCGAATCCCGGCTCTGGGTCACTGTCCGTGTGGAGTTTGCACATTCTCCTCGTGTCTGCGTGGGTTTCGCCCCCACAACCCAAAAGATGTGCAGGATAGGTAGATTGGCCACGTTAAATTGCCCCTTAATTGGAAAAGGTAATTGGGTATCTAAATTTATTTTAAAAATAATAATAATAATATCATCAAGTTGTGATCTCACCATCTGGTCAATCGCCTCCCAGCTGCCAGATGTTTATTCATCAATAAGCCGTTTGGTGCAGAGAAATCTTAAGCAGCTTCTTTTCATTACTGACATTCACTTTGCACGCGTTGTGCCTTGTGGTGCACTGCATGCATTGTGCAGCAGTGTGGTGCACTGCATGCAGGATGAGTGTGTTATATTGCTTGTTTGTAACATGTTGTTACTCTTTGCTTTACTTCCAGAATGGTCTGATGGTTAGATTTCAAAGAAATCTTCAATTCAAAGCAAAATAGGTTTAATGAATGACAAGTTAAATACTAATGAGTTTGTTCACTCTTACAGAACTATCACTGGTGATGAAGTAAATCAGTATTAACTATATGTAACTATAAGTATAACAATGCTATATCTCTCTCTCTAACTGCTGTCTAGTCACTCCTGGTTCGAAGAGACCCAAGATCCTTTGAGTTCACTTATTTATACATGGACCTAGTGCTGCCATCTAGTGGTTGTCTTACACTATGATGTAGTTATATACCCGCATATATACACATTACTACAGAGTATATTAAATTTGCCATGCAACAGCTCCACACTGTAATATATACCAAACTCAGTGAGATAGTGGAACCATCAATATGTGTTTCCCTACAAAACAATTGCTGCACTTCATTGGCTCTAAAGTGCTGTTTCCTGTATTTTGTAAATTTACACGTTAAATTCTATCTGACATTCCTTCGGCTTTACAGTTAGCAAAGCATAGGCCTTTAGAACACCATTACAGACTCTTTTAGCAAACACTTGGCTATCTAGGCAAATTTTACGTAACGACTGAATATTACCCTTTAAAGAAATTGTTTGAAAATATACATATTGGGCTGGATTCTCCAAATATGGGGCTATGTCCCCCATGCAGGCGTTAAAAACGCTGGTGTTTCACGACAGACTTTCCTGAAAAAAATAAAGAGCCATTCTCTTACCTGCAGGAGGCTGGCAGGGACGCGGGGATCTTCACGCAGCTTTGGCTGTGGATACGGGCCCCTGCATTTCCAGTTCCGAGTCCGCGCACGGCGATGGCCTCCAGCTGCCGTGCCAAATGCGATGGTGGACGCAGCCGGCGGCCCTGGACCAACAAACAAGATCCCACCGATCTGCCCCGCACCGCTCCATCTGACCCGCCTGATTGCCGTCCCGACTGCCCATAAGCCCCCCCCCCCCCCCCGGTGCTTGATCCCCCCCCCCCCCCCCCACCAGGGCAACCATGGACTGAGTCCGCAGCCGAGTCCTGACCGGCCAGACGTGGTTAGAACCACGCCATCGGGAATTCGGCCGGCGGGACCGGTGTATCGCTGGAAGGGCCTCTGGCAATGGCCCCCCAGCCGCGCCGCGTAATTAGCGTGCGAGCAATTCTCCAGGGACCGGCGAGTCACGGGAGCGGCGCCGGGCCCGATTCTCGTGTAAAGGTCGATTCTCCGCCCTTGCGCCAAACGGGATTTCGTTGCGGGGCTGCAGAGAATTCAGCCCAATGAATCTAATTAACAGGGATACAATCACACATTAGATACAAATGAACAATTGTAGTCATGGCATAGAATTGACCTGAATACAAAATAAATGTGGAAAATCTCTTCCAGTCCACGCTCCAGAATGAGCTGGCAGTCTAACCGCTAGTATATGGTGGACACAGGAAAAAGTCCACACAAGATATTTTTAAATGAGTATATCCTAACCCTTTTGTTGGGTATAAAATACATTGAAAAGGCTAATTTGATGAATGAGCTGCATGACATGCGATTCTGGCATATAGACCAGGAAAGTCTCAGATTGTTTCCTTCATCTGTGCTGGGTTAGCTTATTTCAGTTTAGATGGCCTCTTTAAGAGCCTTATAATTGACCTTAATCTCTTTAGTTTAGCAACCGAGAGAACAAAAAACAAGGTCCAATTATCGTCCGGTGATCTTGCAGTGGAAAGTGCTCACGTATTCACCTTGGACAAAAAGACAGGATGGAGTTGAGTTCTGTTACTTACGCCATTGAATAAACCTTCAGTGCTCAACTATCCATGATCAAGGATGAAGATTGACCACCCAGGTGAGGTAGAGAAGGGCTGTGGGTGTCTTTGCAACCATGGCACAAAAGGTGTTAAGCGTAAAAATGGGGACACAATGCAACTCTGCTAATGTTGAGGTGATGGTTGTGCTCACCATGTACACTGCAACAAGGCAATTTGAGTCATCAGTAAAGAGACAGATCTTAGACATAAAGTAAATTGAATTATGAATCATACAACATAATGTGTGAAGACTTATTTCAAGTGCCGCATAAAAACAGAATGGACAGGTACAACTTGAAATCTATTTTGTTGAAAATGTTTATGTATGTATTAAATAAAGTATTTCTAAATAAATAAATAATTATCCTAGATCACCAAGACAATCACATACAGCAAAGTAAAGAGTTAGGTCTCAGGAAAATGGCTTGTTTTAAGGGAGTTCTGCCTTTGAAATTGATCGCAGATCTCAGAGGACCTCATTAGCCTATTGCCAAGTCACTCTAGACAGCATGTCGCCAACAATAACATTTGATAAACTGTAGCTTCGTTCTTAAATTGAAATTAAATTTACTTCATATGAGGTAACAAATCAAGCAAGACTACTTGTCCAAGAGATTGGAGAAGTAGAGAGGGTTGTGATAATGGAGACATTTCTCATTGAAAGCAAATAATTTGAAGTTAATATATCAGGACATGAAGAGATTTGGCAGTGGAGTTCTGATCAAACTCGTATTTCTGAAGGGAAAAACCTGGGAAAACGGCAAGAAATCTATCAAACGTAATTGGGCCCAGAGATGGCAAAGGAATAGGCCCACTTCAGTGGCATTGGGGGGTGAGGTAGATGTGAAGGTTGGTGAGAGAAAATCTCTGTAGTGGTGGGTATGTGGAGTTTGAAGTTATGTTGAGGGGAAAAGAGGACACTGAGGATTGGATTAGCCTGAGTTAACTACAATGAAGAGGTACAGAGTTAGCAAAGGTTTTTGGCTGGGGCAGAACAAGATAGTTTTGGACTTAATTGTTGCAGACTTATTGATGTTGATTTATTATTCCGTTGGATTTTGATTTCAGTGAAATTAATTATTGGGTAGGGTCACCGTCTGATCAATTATTTAATGACGCAAATGTCTTCAGAGACTAGTAATGTTTCGCAATTAATTTTATCAGATGCTAATTTGGTTGCGCACCTAAAGTTGCATTGTTTTTTATTATTCAAATAGCTTTGATATTCCAAATCTGTCAATACATCACATTTTGGAAAAGTCACGCTGGGTTTCTGCCATTTTGTGGGTGTGAGTCAAAAATATCATGGGAGCTGGAAACCATTTGAAGGACACTAATTGAATTTGAGCATGTATATGACCTTTGGAATTTTGAGAGATCAAGATGAGTCTGCTCCTTGCATCATTTCCATTACTAATATCCATTAGTTGTCTAGGAAACCAGTGTCTGTCCCGAATGAAAGCACTTATGAGAATGAATTTGTGACCATATATCTAAAATTAATGGAAGGGGAAAGAGGTTGCGTTAAATAAATTTGGGAAGTGCTTTCTCGGTACAGATGCTGACAAATTAATGAGCGCCAGCCTGCGTTCTGACGTTAACTGCATTAGTGTCTCAAGTTAACCTTGAGATCTGTTACCGGAATGCAGCAGGAAGGTACTGCAGAATTTTCGCGACATGCAATGCAAACTAAAAAAACTTGTGATTGTATCAGACAAAACGCATAACCTGGTCATGATCCTTTCAGAAGCCCCCTGCACTGCCCCCCACCACCGCCCCATTCAAGTAAAAGAGAACATTTAGCACTTATTGATTCAACCATCTGTATCTCAAGCCGAACTGAGGTGATTTTAATTGTTATATTAGTTTTTAGTAAGTAGCAGTATCTAGGAATGCTACTGTGCTCTGGGCTTTTCTCAGTAACTTCATACTTGTGACAATAAAAGGTTATTATTATTAAATAACATTGAGATTGAAGTTATTGGTATTTATGTGCAGATACAACATAGAACAGTACAGCACAGAACAGGCCCTTCGGCCCTCGATGTTGTGCCGAGCATTGTCCGAAACCAAGGTCAAGCTCTCCCACTCCCTGACATTCTGGTGTGCTCCATGTGCCTATCCAATAACCGCTTGAAAGTTCCTAAAGTGTCCGACTCCACAATCACAGCAGGCAGTCCATTCCACTCCCTAACCACTCTCTGAGTAAAGAACCTACCTTGGATATCCCTCCTATATCTCCCACCCTGAATCTTATAGTTATGCCCCCTTGTAACAGCTACATCCACCGAGGAAATAGTTTCTGAACGTCCACTCTATCTATCCCCCTCATCATCTTATAAACCTCTATTAAGTTGCCTCTCATCCTCCTCCGCTCCAAAGAGAAAAGCCCTAGCTCCCTCAACCTTTCCTCATAAGACCTATCCTGCAAACCAGGCAGCATCCTGGTGAATCTCCTTTGCACCCTTTCAAATGCTTCCACATCCTTCCTGTAGTGAGGTTACCAGAACTGCACACAATACTCCAAATGTGGTCTCACCAGGGTCATGTGCCGTATTCGTGTAGATCTCCTGAAGAGTTTGCTGAACTGGCACCGGTTCTTCATGTTCTTTACTATTTGTCATTTGCATTTGATTTTCTCCATGAACTGGCACGTCCTCTTCTGTTTGTGTTGGTTTCATGTTTTCTTGAGATGTTTCAGGACTGTTGTATTCTTGCTCTGGTGGTCGCATCACAAATGGTTGCCATACTTTGAGCAGAGCTCTCATATTCCGTCGCAAAACAACACCTTCATCCATCATAAACAGATCAGAGTTTGGACCTGCTGGTCACAGTACCTTTGCCTGTTTAGACCATCCATTGCCTTTGCAGTTTTCTACTCTCATCGTATCCTCTGTCTGTAGAGGTTGAAGCCTTTTGGCAGACATATCATCGGACACCTTCTGCCTCTTTTTCTCAGAGGTCAATTGTCTTGCTAACGAGTGGTTCACGGGCTCCATAGGAAAATGAGGTAGACTTGTACGTAGTTGCCTGTTCATTAAGATGTTTAGCAGAGATCAATTGGGGAGTATGGGGTGAGGCACTGTATAGGGTCAACTGGACCTCCTCGTGTGCAAGGATGAGCCTGATACAGTTTAAGGTGGTGCACATGAATTGGGCGTGCAGCAACTCCAGGAAAGTGGCAGATGCCGGGATAAATTCCAATATTAATTATCTGGGATGCAGCACTCCACAGTTAGCATTGCAAAATGGCATTGTGCTGTAGCTTACCAATGGGGGAGGGGGGAGGGGGGGGGGAGGAGGGGGGGGGGGGGGGGGGGCAGATCCTTGGCGGCTTTTGCATCCGAATGCTAAGGACCTTGCTTTTTTTCTCCTGTATCCATCAGGTTGACTCTCAGATTGACTTTTGTGTGGTGGATAGGTCTCTCCTTCCTGTGATGAAGAGGGCGGGGTACTTGGCAATTGTTAACTCAGATGAAGCCCCACATTTTGGTTATTTGGTGTTAGAACCGGTCCTTCTCAACACCAGCTGTGGAGATTGGACACGGTGGGCTGGATTCTCCGTTTCTTTTTCTTTTGAAATAATTTTATTGAAAAATTTTGAATTTATACAACAACGAACCATAATAAAATACCAAAAATAACAATAATGCTGTATTAGCAATCATAAACATTCGCCCCACCTCCATGAACCCATGAACAACACAGCATTTTAACAACAACGCAAATTAACACAATATTAATTTACATAATAGAAACTACAATAAGGAACACCCCCCCCCCCCCCCCCCCCCCCCGGGTTGCTGCTGCTATTGACCAAGATACCTATCTTTGAGACAGGAACTCCAGAAAAGGCTGCCATCGTTTATAGAACCCTTGTATTGATCCTCTCAGGGCAAATTTGACCCTTTCCAATTTTATAAATCCCGCCATGTCACTGATCCAGGCCTCCACACTTGGGGGCCTCGCATCCTTCCACTGTAGCAAGATCCTTTGTTGGGCTACTAGGGACGCAAAGGCCAGGACACCGGCCTCTTTCGCCTCCTGCACTCCCGGCTCTACCGCCACTCCAAAAATCGCGAGTCCCCACCCTGGTTTGACCCTGGATCCAACCACCCTCGACACCGTCCCCGCCACCCCCTTCCAGAATTCTTCCAGTGCTGGGCATGCCCAGAACATATGGGCGTGGTTCGCTGGACTCCCCGAACATCTGGTGCACCTGTCCTCACCCCCAAAGAACCTACTCATCCTAGTCCCGGACATGTGGGCCTGGTGCAGCACCTTAAATTGGATGAGACTAAGCCTCGCACATGAGGAGGAAGAGTTGACTCTCTCCAAGGCATCCGCCCAAGTCCCGTCTTCTATCTGCTCCCCGAGTTCCTCCTCCCATTTAGCCTTCAGCTCCTCCACTGACGACTCCTCCACCTCCTGCATTACCTTATAGATGTCAGACACCTTCCCCTCTCCGACCCACACCCCCGAAAGCACTCTGTCCATCGCCCCCCGCGTGGCCAGCAAAGGGAATCCCTCTACCTGCCGCCTAGCAAACGCCTTTACCTGCAAGTATCTGAACATGTTCCCTTGGGGAAGCCCAAATTTATCTTCCAGTTCCCCCAGGCCCGCAAACCTCCCGCCAATAAACAGGTCCCTCAATTTACTAATGCCCACCCTTTGCCACCCCCTAAATCCCCCATCCCTGTTCCCTGGGATGAACCGATGATTGCCACCCAATGGAGCCTCCATCGAGTCCCCTGTTTCCCCCTATGCCGTCTCCACTGTCCCCAGATTCTTAGGGTCGCCGCCACCACTGTGCTCGTGGTAAACCTCTTAGGGGAGAGCGGCAACGGCGCCTGGATTCTCCGTTTCTGAGTCGAAGTGCTGACACCAACGGAGAATCCGTGGAGTTTCATGTCAGAAACATCGGCACCACACCTGCACCGATTCCGCTCCCGGTGAGAGGCTAGCACCGGTGCTGCATGGAACACCATCAAAACCCACCATTGACTCTGTTTTCGAGAGGCGGAGCATCGCGATTAATTTCAAACGGGCGCCTGACGTGATTTCGCCGTCGAGAGCTATTCTCCTCCTGGTCGCACGCCCCAATTTCAGCGTCGGCCAAAGGAGAATCCCACACTGTGCTCTTGCAGACAAAGGATTTTGTGAGCACATATCCTCTGTCATTGGGGAGTACATTACGTTAACAAGAGTGAGGCTATCTCACCTTCTACATTGTGGGAGGTCCTAAAGGCAGTCATTAGGGGAGAGACCATGTATTCTAGTCACACTGGGAGGGTGGTGCGACAGCGGCTGGTGGAACATGCGGAGAAAGCCAGTCACCTTTTAGTGCACCAGCTGAGGTGGCAGGCTGCTTCTCGGGAGATTGTGCAAGTAAGGGACTCGGGTTAATAGATTGGTTTCCGCTCTATCGAAAGTTACTACTGCTTTTGAATGGCATGACTTTTCTGTATTTGCATAGTAAATGAATACTAAACTGAGCACAGAAAGACATGTCGGGCTGGATTCTCCGACTCTGGGGCTGTGTTCCCACGCCGGCGTGCTACGCCAGAAAAACTGGCGCAAAACGGTCATCGATTCCCCCATTTTGCTGGGTGCTAGCAGGACGGCAGCGTAGAGCACCCGGCTCTTGCTGCGATACGCCCTGGATAATTGCCGCGCCGGGAAACATGGCGGCAGCCGCTCGCGGACCCGGCCCGCAAAATAGTCCCCCCCTCTTCGGCCGGCTTGTGCGCCCTGGACTATCTCGCCCCAGCCCCCCCAGCCCCGAATAATGTCCTCCCTGCCCGTGGATTGGTCCTCCCCTGACTGTGACGGCACTGGACTGAGTCTACAGCTACCACGCCGAGTTCCCAATGGGTGAGACCATGAGAGACCCACGCCGTCGGGATCTCGGCTGGTCAGGTGTGGAGCATCGGGGGGGGGGGGGGGGGGGGGCTCAGGCAATGGCCTGAGGCCATTGATACGTGGTGCGGCGTACTAAACCCATTATGTCCATTTTAGTCTAATCACCCTTTTAATAATGTGATAATTGTTAATAACTATCAATCAATCCCTCTGGCATTAAACGTAACTACCACAAGCATGGAGCATCATTCCTTGAAGTTTAATTTGCTTTTGGAGATTTTATAAAAAATGTCTTTTTGCTTTGCTTTTACTTTCTGTCTCTTTTTCTTCTCTCTCATTTAATCAAATATTTCCTTCTCTTTATTTCTCATTCTGTACTTGATTTGATGTTGAATTCACCTATTTTAATTAAAACTTCCTACTGAGTCCTTGTACTGTTTACATTCAGACCTTCATTGGGGCCAAGTATCAGGCAATGACCATCTCCAACAAGATAGAATTTAACCATCCTCAAGACATTCAATGACAGGACATTCAGTCGTGACATGTCGGGAGCAGTCACACACGAGGTGGCTCCTGCCTGGGTAGTTTATTTGTAGCCTTTTTCACCCAGTTTTTGGGGGGTGTTTGGGTTAAAACTTAACTAATTAATTGGAATGAGGTTCCCACATAAGCGAAATGGCCAGAAGGTCCGGGTCACAGACGCTAGCATGTAAAGAGTCGTCGACGGACTCGGAAGCCTCTCGAGGCTCTTTGGAGGAGAAAATGGCGGAGGCTGCCGCTGCGACGCAAGTCACTCCACTGAAGGCCTGACAGGCATCTTGGCAGGGGAATTTAAGAAGCAGCGGTAGGCTGTCTCCGAGGGCCTCCACAATTCAACAGTGGCCCTGGCTCCCAATCGAATGCCGCTGGTGAAGAGAGAGGAGACAGTAAAGGCACATGGTACGGCGTTACAAGGGGTCAAGATGGTTCTCTCGAAGCAGAGTGATCGGATTGCCTCCTTGGAGATGGCAATGTTGGCCGGTGAGAATAAAGCACTGAGGGCCAAGGTGGAAGATCTGGTTATTTATTTGTCTTTACTCTGGGTGGGAGCCCGCCCTGTTAGCTGAAGAAGTTAGCTAGCGGTTTTCTGACGATGACTACTGTGGTGAATGTGATTCACACCGGATTATAATCTGTATATACATGTGTCTATATTGTAAGTGCAATTGCACTACCTGACCACCAGGGGAAGTAGCTCTGGGAATGCTTGAGAATTGTACTGGGCTTCTCCCTTGGTTCCGCCCAGGACTCCTCCCCCTGGAGCTGCTGTATAAAGATCAGTGCCACATGGTCAGCCGGCCAGTTCACCGAAAGTTCAATGGCTAATAGGCTGGCTCTGTTGTGAGTATATTAAAACCGCTATTCTAATCCTACAAGCATGTGTCCGTAGAATTGTTGGTTCCAACAACTACAGCTTGTTCCTGGTTTTGTCTCGATGTTGGCCATCTTGGATGGGCTCGATGACTGTACTTTCTAAGTAGTTGTTGGATTATCTCTCTTGGTGGAAATGGCTGTCTCGGGTATGGGGGTGGGGGGGGGTGGGGCGGGGGGGGGGGGGTGGAAGGCCCCAATTTGGCTGGTCACTTGGAATGTAAAAGGTTGAACAGCCCAGTAAAAAGGTCAACAATATTTGTTCACCTGAAAAGTTTGAATGCTGATGCGATGTTTCTGCAGGAGACCCATTTGTGGACCTGGGACCAGACACGGTTTCGGAAAGGTTGGGCGGGACAGGTATTCATCTCAGGTTTTGATGGTAGGACCCTAGGGTCTGCAGTTTTAATTAATAAAAGAGTTACTTTTTCGGTTGTTAAGGTCCTGGCAGACCTGAACGGGAGACTGGTGATTACTAGTGGGTATTTGACGGGCACCTCGCTGGTCCTAGTTAATGTGTATGCTCCAAATTGGGATGACAGCCTTTATTAACAAGTTACTGGCTTCTATTCCTTACTTAAATTCAGACTAGCTAATTTTAGGCGGTGTGGGGGGGGGGGGGGGGGGGATCTTAAATTGTATTTTAGACTAGAGAGGGGGAAAGGACGATATTTAATAATCGATGTATATTGGGCAACAGCTGCCAACCCTTGACAAAACCCATCTGTTCTTCCGTAATCACCTCTGGAAGGCAGGGCTCCAACCGCATTGCCAACACTTCATCCAGCAATATAGCATCATGATTCAACAACGAGATAGACTGATATGACCAACGTTCTGTAAGTCCTTATCCTTCTTCAAAATCAGGGACATAGAGCCCTGTGCCCATGTAACCGGCAATGCCCCCGGGACAAGGAAACATAAATATGCCCAATAGCAGTGGGATCAACTGCCCCACAAATTTCTGATAGACTTTGATGGAAAATCCATCCGGTTTTGAGATACATGAACATCATCTTGTTAACCCTTTACACTCCATACATTATATATATCACGACAAAGAAGAGGTGGGAGGGTGAGTTGGGTCTAGTTTTTGATGGGGTTGTGTGGATTGAACCTCTTCACAGGGCCAACTCAACCTCCTCCTGTGCTAGGCTCAGCTTGATAATTATAATCTTTATTGTCACAAGTAGGCTTACGTTAACACTGCAATGAAGTTACTGTGAAAATCCCCTAGTTACCACATTCCGGCGCCTGTTCTGGTTCACTGAAGGAGAATTCAGAATGTCCAAATTACCTAACTGCACGTCTTTAAGGGCTTGTGGAAGGAAACCGGAGCACCCGGAGGAAACCCCATGCAGACACGGGGAGAACGTGCAGACTCCGCACAGACAGTGACCCAAGCCAGGAATCGAACCTGGGACCCTGGCTCTGTGAAGCAACAATGCTAACCACTGTGCTACCATGCAGTTCAAGGTGGTGCATCTGACCAAGGCGAGGATGAGTGTTTATTTTCTCGTGGGAGGAGGATAGGTGTGAATATTGTTCCGGTCAATCATAAACATATGTTCTGGTTGTGTCCTAAACATTTTAGCTTTTGGTCTGCTTCTTTAACACCATGTCAGGGATTCTTGATATCGAGTTGGAGCCTTGTCCGCTGATGGCTAATTTCAGGGTTTCAGTCAAGCCGGTGCTGCAGGGGGCGCGGTGAAGGCGAATACCCTTGCCTTTGCCTTATTGATAGCCAGGAGGCGAGTTCTGCTGGGTGGAGATCTCCTACTCCATCCAGTGCCTCAGCCTGGTTGGGTGACCCAGTGGATTTCCTATATCTAGAGAAGGTCAATTACATCATCAGAGGATCGGTTGAAGGTTTCTACTTCAGATGGTAGCCATTCACACCGCACGGTAGCATAATGGTTAGCACTTTTATGTCACAGCTCCAGGGTCCCAGGTTCAATTCCCGGCTTGGGTCACTGTCTGTGCGCAGTCTGCACCGTGTCTGCGTGGGTTTCCTCCCACAGTCCAAAGATGTGCAGGTTAGGTGGATTGGCCGTGCTAAATCGCCCTTAGTGTCCAAAAAGGTCAGGTGCGCTTGAGTAGGGTGCTCTTTCCAATGGCCAGTGCAGACTCGATGGGCCAAATGGCCTCCTTCTGCATTGTAAACTCTATGATCTATTCTATACCAATGCCGCCTATCACCTTGGCTTGATGTTGCGCATTCCCTGGGAGGGTGAGACATGGCAGGGGAGGCTGCAGAAGGATGGGGGGAGTGAGTTGGGAAGGGAGGGTGTGAGGAGAGGGGAATGATGGATGAGGACATGCCCTATGTGAAGTGGGTGAGAATGAGGGTTTCCCTGAGCCTCTGGGGTTGCCGGACCCTCGCCGCTGCCATCTGTCCTCCATCCTCCAGCTGGTCCTATGGGTCCTCTTTGGGCTCTTCCTCCAGCCCCTCCTGGTCCTCATCCTAGTTCTCTTCCTCCTCCTTGGTGGCCACATATTCCTCCCCCTCCACCTCCAGCATTTCGCGCCACTTCTGTGCCAGATTGTGGAGGGCACAGCAGACCACCACAAAGCGGGTGACCCCGTGGGAGGTGGACAGGAGAGCACCATCAGAGAGCACCATCAGAGAGCACCATCAGAGAGCACCATCAGAGAGCACCATCGGAGAGCACCATCGGAGAGCGTCATCAGAGAGCGTCATCGGAGAGCACCATCAGAGAGCACCATCGGAGAGCACCATCGGAGAGCACCATCAGAGAGCACCATCGGAGAGCACCATCGGAGAGCACCATCAGAGAGCACCATCGGAGAGCACCATCAGAGAGCACCATCAGAGAGCACCATCAGAGAGCACCATCGGAGAGCGTCATCGGAGAGCGTCATCGGAGAGCACCATCAGAGTGCAACATCAGAGAGCACCATCAGAGAGCACCATCGGAGAGCACCATCGGAGAGCACCATCGGAGAGCACCATCGGAGAGCACCATCGGAGAGCACCATCGGAGAGCACCATCGGAGAGCATCATCGGAGAGCACCATCGGAGAGCACCATCGGAGAGCACCATCGGAGAGCACCATCGGAGAGCACCATCCGAGAGCACCATCCGAGAGCACCATCAGAGAGCGCCATCGGAGAGCGCCATCGGAGAGCGCCATCGGAGAGCACCATCGGAGAGCACCATCGGAGAGCACCATCGGAGAGCACCATCAGAGAGCACCATCAGAGAGCACCATCAGAGAGCACCATCAGAGAGCACCATCGGAGAGCGCCATCGGAGAGCGCCATCGGAGAGCACCATCGGAGAGCACCATCAGAGAGCGCCATCGGAGAGCGCCATCGGAGAGCACCATCGGAGAGCGTCATCGGAGAGCACCATCGGAGAGCGTCATCAGAGAGCGTCATCGGAGAGCACCATCAGAGAGCACCATCGGAGAGCACCATCGGAGAGCACCATCAGAGAGCACCATCGGAGAGCACCATCGGAGAGCACCATCAGAGAGCACCATCGGAGAGCACCATCAGAGAGCACCATCAGAGAGCACCATCAGAGAGCACCATCGGAGAGCGTCATCGGAGAGCGTCATCGGAGAGCGTCATCAGAGAGCGTCATCAGAGAGCACCATCGGAGAGCACCATCAGAGAGCACCATCGGAGAGCACCATCAGAGAGCACCATCGGAGAGCGCCATCGGAGAAATCGAGGCATCGGAACTGCATTTTCAGTACCGCTCAATGACAGCCCAGGTGGCCTTATAGGTCTCATTGTATTGGGTCTCCGCAATGGTCACCAGCCCCTGTACTGGCATCAATAGCCATGTCCTCAGCGGGTATCCCTTATCCCCCACCAGCCAACCGGCTACCCTGGGTTGGTCCTCAGAGAGGCAGGGGATGACCGACTGCCCCAGCATGTAGCTATCATGCGCACTCCCTGGAAAGCTTGCACACACCTGCATGATCCTCATCTGGTGGTCGCACACGAGTTGGATGTTCAGGGAGTGGAACCCCTTCCTGTTGATGGAGGGTACACCCAAATCTGGATGCAGTGAAACGAGAAACAGGCTTACGACACAGGAGATGGCCCAACACTGTTTTATTGAACCTGCTGATTGCTGTACATAATCTGCTGTGGGTTGACACTCTATTAACCTAACTGATAACCTCCTACTGACTTGACCAGACTAGCTCTCTATCACATGGTGATGATGTTCATTGGCCTGTGCACTGTGACTATCTCCCTGGCCGTGTCCTGTGAGAGAGAGAGCCTTAATGCCCTGTGGGCTTTATAGCGGTGTCTGGTTATTGGTTGTTCTGTGTCGTGTGTGTTCATTGGTTATCCGGTGTGTCAATCACTGCCTGTCTGCATCTCATGATATACTTGAGTGGATATTATGATGGGGTGTTCGGGGTGTGTGGAATTGTTGTGAGGGGGTGATGTGGGTGTAGTGGTGGTGAGGGTTGGTGTTTGGGTGAGGGTGGTGTGGGGATGGCACATGTCAGAGGGTGGGGTCTCACTTCCTCGCCCGACGCCGGTCTCCACCCTGGCAACTGCACTTTCCTCAGGCCCGCTGACAACGTCCAGGGTTCACTGCTCTGCCGTGGTGAGGGGCCACAGGTCCAACAGTGTGTTAACTGACACTGCAACTGTGTGTTGACTGACCAGTTGCAGCGTGTAGAATCATAGAATCATAGAATTTACAGTGCAGGAAGCCATTTGATCCATCGAGTCTGCACCCGGCCCTTGGAAAGAGCACCCTACTCAAGCCCACACCTTCACCCTATGCCCATAACCCAGTGACCCCACTTATCCTTTTTGGACAGTAAGGGCAATTTAGCATGGCCAATCCATCTAACCTGCACGCCTTTGGACTCTGGGAGGAACCTGGAGCACCCAGAGGAAAAACCCACACTGACACGGGGAGAACGTGCAGTCTCTGCACATACTAGTGACCCAAGCCGGGAATCGAACCTGATACCCTGGTGCTGTGCAGCAACTGTGCTAACCACTGTGCCACCGTGCTGTAGGAAAGAATCAACACCAATTGCCTCAAGTGTAAACAAATTGGAATGTTATACGGTTACAAACACAAAGAGAACAGCTTGAGAATATTTTGAAAACAAAAATGTTCATTGCTAAATATGGAGCTCTCCATTTAGTAAAGAAAGAATATCTCATCACAACACAGTTTTTCCTTTCCTTATTTAGCATTTCTGAGCAACAATACACACACAATAGAAGTTTAAAAGTTGATTGTAGTTTTACAATACTTTCAGCTCTGGAAATGGGTGTCACGTGTTCTGAAAAAGCTCAGCAGCAGAACAAAACTCGACATAACTTGAGATGCAGAGGAGTCCAACATGTTTACATGATTTGTGCCATCCAAGCTTGCCAAGTTTACTCATGAGAAACGGTCTGCTGGACGTCAGTCCATATTAGGTATTAATACAGTGTGATGTACTCCAAAAGATTACAGTCAGTATTCCAAATAAAAGAGTGCCTGATTGGTCAAGAATGCCGTAATTTAGAACTTTTCTCAACTGACTTGAGACCTGAGTCATTTTCCTGCAAATATATTCTGCACAGTATTTATTAAGTCCTGTTAGCCACTCTGTTGCTGGTTGGAAGTTTAAATTGTTCATTGAGTTCTTTATGACACTGACGTGCAAAGCCTTTTTCCCTATTTTTCCTTTTAATTGTTTTTGGCTTTGGTCAGGTATTAATAAAGTTAAGAATTTACGGGTCTTGAGTTACAAGTGCAGAATTTCAGTACTGGCTCCTGCACCAGTTCAGCCCTTTCGACATTTAGTTTACTTGATGGTGGCAGCATTTTGATTTTATTCCCAAAAGCGGGCACAAAGTGAGTGGACCTGGCATCAGGAGACCCAGACGCATTTGGTTACAGCCAATGTGGTGCAGGAAGGAAATGATCCACCTGTCACACCAAAGCAATGAGCGAGCCGGGGTGGGTGGGGGGGGGGGGGGGGGGGGGGGGGACACGTGCCAGCAACGGGTCACCGCTCCACAAAAATACTGCACAGAATCCTTTGTGGATCTTTTCTTCAGCACCCACTCGCAGTTGGGATGTTCACAGCCACATGTCAGATTATAAAAGAATAGTTTGCAGTCGCCGTGGATTCAGCCACTTGCCAACAAACTGATCCAGTTTGTGAATTCTGTGAGACACGAGCATTATGGACCATGGTAATGAAACAGGCTCAGGTTTAAGTCCCTGCTTCTTCCAGTGCAGAAACTATGGGTCAATTGACCTTCTGTGCTCCATATAATTCTATGATTCTATAATCTGCTGAGGTCAAAAGCAGATCATTACAATTACCCTTATTGTCTTAGGTCAAGCAGGGCAAAATCAGTTTGGTTTCCCATTTGTGTGTTGCTGTCAGTGATTTGTTAACTTATTCCAAAATGCATTAAAGCAGTGGCAGGAATGGTGGTAGAGGTGCTGAGGACGGTTGGTATGTAATACCTTCTTCAACTGTTTATCTTTAATTTACAGAGGTCTGATGTGGGTGACACATCTCCCTGAAAATAACGCTGAGCACAAACATTAGTTGAAATTGTGAAATGAGCTTGGTTCTCATCGCGGTTCTCGTGTTGCAATATATCTGCTACTGGCTATATTAACATCAGAATTTTAAATGTGTATATGTTGGGGAGGGTGATGTACTGATGCATATGCTGCAACCTGGCTGTGATGCTACAATGATGGAATATGCTGCTGACAATTACTGTCGAGAGCCCGGATGATTTGAGTGAGCGACTGGAAAGCTGCTAGAGCTTGGATACTTCAGCATTAGTCAGTATTTCAAAAGTGGCGATTGGAATCTGACCAAAAGAAAAAGAAATGTAAATCCTATCTGGGATGAATTACCATTCTTGCTTTTACACAACTTTTTACATGATACAGTTTAAGACTTGAGGCGGCCACTCAGATGCAGCATTATGTGCATCTCCAGTGCACTTGCTTACTTGCACATAGTTTTAGAATTTCCAAGACTGCTAAAATTATTTAAACCTTAATGCCAATAACTTTTTTATTTTATTAAATGTGCAAATAAACAACATCATATAATTAGCTGACACTTTTAAAAAAAAAGCAGCCTCACGCAACATACTAATAAAATTTCGGACATGCACCGAGGACAGCATGGTAGCATAGTGGTTAGCTCACTTGCTTCATAGCCCCAGGGTCCCAGGTTCTATTCCTAGCTTGGGTCACTGTCTGTGCGGAGTCTGAGCGTTTCCTCCGGGTGCTCCGGTTTCCTCCCAAAGTCCAAAGGCGTACAGGTTAGGTGGATTGGCTAGGCTAAATTGCCCTTAGTGTCCAAAAAATGTTAGGTGGGGTTGCTGGGATAGGGTGGAGGTGTAGGGATAGGTTGGAGGTACGGCCTTAGGTGGGGTGCTCTTTCCAAGGGCCGGTACAGACTCGATGGGCCGAATGGTCTCCTTCTGCTCTGTAAATTATATTATTTAAAGTGAAATCATAAACCTTTTCTTGTAGTGCATGGAGTTGGGGGGGGGGGGGGGGGGGGTCTGCACCTGAGGTGATTGTTGATTGGCCCCTGTTATACAACCTACCCTCTGTGGTGATCTTTGTGAGGGGTTTCCAGGATGGGGGCTGTAGTGATCACAAAGACACACAAAACTCTTTTGAAAAACTAAACTAATTTTATTAACACCACTCAATTTGTGTTCGACATTTATTAAGTAGCAAACATACATGTAAGAATTAAACTACACTCACTAACACAATCTCTATCTACTCACGATAACTATTATATCTTAGCTAGCACTATGAATCTTGTCTTCTTTGGCTCCAATCTAATCTCCTCTCCAAGGCCAAGAGACAATGCGTTTTATAGTACTGTCCCTTAGCTCCCTCTAGTGGCTAGGCTTAACATGACATTAACTCTTCACATGCTGTAAATTTGTGTAATGTTACACCCTTGAACCGATGGAAAGAAAGTTGGGCACGATCTATCAATGCCAATGATCCACCAGCATCAGTTTCCACTTCCATGGCAAGATTTATTTTTATTATTTCAGAGAAACAAAGTTCTAGAAAAATATCTGAAATCATGTAATACTTGCTGTATTTTTTTTGACTTCCTTATTTTTAATATATATTTTGCATGAATATTTATTATTCTGACTGTGTCTCCAGAAGAAGACAAGCATTCATGGCAGTTCTGACCCCTAAGAAATATTACATTACCTTAGGTTGAGTGTATAAAGTTACCCTTTGGTTTGTAGGGAGGGTGGGCAAGGTCAAAGAGTTTTACTCGATGTTGAAGCATATGAGTAAAGCCCCAGAATGAATCAATCCAAAGGACAGCTTAGATAACTCTTCCTTCAATTCCCTGTCCTTGTGAGAAAGTGCTCTGTGTCATTTAGGAGTCTATCCACTGTGAAGTGTCTGAAATGGGCAAAGTGGTGGCTTAGTGGTATTGTCACTGGACTAGAAATCCAGAGACCCAGGATAATGCTCTGGGGTCCTGTGTTCGAATCCCACCATGGCAGATGGTGAAATTTGAATTCAGTAATAATCTGGAATTAAAAGCCTAATAATGACCATGAAGCCATTGCCAAGTGTCGTAAAAAACCTCTCTGGTTCACTAATGGCCTTTAGGGAAGGAAACCCAATCTGGCTTGTATGTGACTCGAGACCTGCACAGCGATGTGGTTAGATCTTAACTGCGCCCCCCCCCCCCCCCTCCTTGAAATGGCCTAGCCATTCAAGGGCAATTAGGGATGGGCAACAAATGCTGGCTCAACCAGTGACACCCACATCCCAAGAATGAATAAAAAAAAATCGAATTAGCAAATAATGATGGGAATGAACCATTTCGCATCACTATGGCCCACTGCACTCTACCAGAATTACATTGCACCGCTATGCTAGCCACTCAAAATTGACTTTAATAATATGAACCCCAATCAGTAATATTGGGGTTCATATCATTAAAGTACATAGTTCTGCTGACTTGTTGTACAGTCGCACGTGATCAAGTGTTTTGTTTGAGCAGGCCAAAAAACACCACCCAGAGTTCATATGACAATTGCCTGTGTTACCTACTTGTCTCCAAAGAGCACAGCATGACTTGGTGGGGAATTCAACGATAATTTTTCTAACTTAAAATGGTCCTGCCGAATAACAGGTCCGTGCTGTGAGAGATGTTACCAAAAGTGTTGGGGGAGAAAAACCGGATAATTACAGAATGACTGAGTGCTGAATTCCTTTAGTCTAATGAAAAAAGTAATATCTGACTAACAAAGTTTGCTGAATGAGATTAATGCGGAATAATGCTTTACTTCTTTAAATTGAGATAGAAATTGCTAAACGTCAACTTTAGTAAATCCATTTCAGAGTTTGAAGTTCGATAACATGCAGGAATCTGCTGGCAGAAGCACTCCTATTTTAGAAACTGGGGACTGAAAAATGATCTTTCCCTTGCCGTTTAAACCTGTCATGCCATCCCCATACTACACCGCAACCTAAAATAACAGGCGGTAGGGGGAGCTTTGCAACATCCTCTATACAATGACCTGTTGGAGCTTCCACATGATCATCTGAGCGCCTGAATGCAACCTTCTTGGAGGTAACTTCATTGAGCAAGCGTGGCCATTTTTCTGCTAAGGTTTGGCTGAGAGGGCAAGGGATTACTTCATTGTTTGCATCTGAAAGCACGTTCACAAGTGAAAGTCGACAGACAACTGGGTAAAATCACATTGTCAATTTGTCAGTGGCATGTCTAAACATTTGTACTTTTTGCAAGCACGAAACGGGTACAAGAGTCAGAGTTAACAACAGTTAAGTTGTGAATTCAACCAGCTGCAGTCTCCATCTCCTGCATTACTGCCTGGCCCTGTCTCTTTTCTGCTACAAATTGTGCATTAGTGAGAGCAGTAAGAAGGGAACACAGCTGTTGTTATTCTGAGAGACAGCACCATCATCCTTGTCTTCTCCTGAGATACCACTAGTATTATGCACTGATTTAACATGGGTACAGTACCAGTGGGGTCAGTGAAGCACTGCCTCATTGTTGTTTATCCTAATTACCAAGCCTGTCGAATCTGGAAGACACGGCCTTCTCCAATCTGGCAGTCCATCATCTATAGTAGCAGCCTATTCTCTTACAGCCTCTATCAAGGGGCTACCACTGCAGATGTCCCTGGAGCTGTGGCATAAAGGGTGTGTCATCAAGGAGCCCTAGAAAGAGGAGTTAATGGGAATCAGGGGGGAACTCTCCACTGGTTGGATTTATACCTAGCATAAAAGAATATGGTTGTGGATGTCGGAGTCAATCATGTTAGTCCCAGGACATCAGAACAGGAGTTCCTCAGGGGAGTGTCTTAGGCCCAACTATATTCAGCTACTTTATCCATGACCTTCTTTCCATCATAAGGTCAGATGGGGCTGTTCACTGATGATAACACAATGTTCAGCACCATTTGCAGCTCCTCAGATACTGAAAGATTCCATGTCCAAATGCACCATGACCTAGACAATATCCAGGCTTGGGCTGAGAAGTGGCAAGGAGCAGTTGTGACACACAAGTACCAGGCAATGACCATCCCCTACAAGAGAGAATCTAACCATCACTCCTTGACTTTCATTGACATTACCACAGGAGCTGCAATGTGCGCCATCTACAAGATGCACTGCGGGAACTCACTAAGGCTCCTTCCAAATCCACAATTATTGTGCGGAACTTGGCTATAAATTTTTGCTCGCCGATTCTGCGTTGTCGCGTCTCCTGAAGGCCACCTTCAGAACGCTTATCCGAAGATCAGAGGCTGAATGCTTTTGACTGCTGAAGTGTTCCCCAACTGGAAGGGAACATTCCTGCCTGGCGATTGTCGTGCGATGTCCGTTCATCTGTTGTCACAGTGTCTGCATGGTCTCGCCAATGTACCACGCTTCGGGACATCCTTTCTTGCAGCGTATGAGGTAGACAACATTGGCCGAGTCGCACGAGTATGTATCACGTACCTGGTGGGTGGTGTTCTCATGTGTAATTGTGGTACCGATGTTGATGATCTGGCACACGTGCGTACGGCCTCAACCGGGACCTGGGATTCATGTCGCATTATATTCCCCCCCCCCCACCCCCCCCCCCCCCCCCCCCCCCCCCCCCCCACCATCTGGCCTGGGCTTGCAAAATCCTACCAACTGTCCTGGCTTGAGACAATTCACACCTCTTTAACCTGGGATTACCCCTCTCTCTGGATCTGTAGTTACCTGCAAATGCTCGCATTCAAAGTATCGTCTTGCATCTTTCACTTTATCTATATATATATGTTTCTGGAACCTACCTCTTCATTCACCTGAGGAAGGAGCTGTGCTCCGAAAGCTAGTGATTTGAAACAAACCTGTTGGACTTTAACTTGGTGTTGTAAGACTTCTTACTTGAGCACGGTAGCATGGTGGTTAGCATAATTGCTTCACAGCTCCAGGATCCTAGGTTCGATTCCCGGCTTGGGTCACTGTCTGTGCGGAGTCTGCACGTTCTCCCCGTGTCTGAATGGGTTTCCTCCGGGTGCTCCGGTTTCCTCCCACAGTCCAAAGATGTGCAGGTTAGGTGGATTGCCCTTAGTGTCCAAAATTGCCCTTAGTGTTGGGTGGGGTTACTGGGTTATGGGGATAGGGTGGGGGTGTAGGATTGGGTTGGATGCTCTTTCCAAGAACCGGTGCAGACTCGATGGGCCAAATGGACTCCTTCTGCATTCTAAATTCGATGATTCTATGATTGATAAAAGATGCAGTGGCATTGAAAGAACTTCAGAGGAGGTTCACTAGATTGATTCCAGAGATGAGGAGTTTGTCGGATGAGGAGAGATTGAACAGTTTAGGCCTATACACTCTAGAGTTTAGAAGAATGACGGGAGATCAAATTGAGGTATACAAGATGCTAAAAGGTATGAATAAAGTAGACGTGGGGCGGATGCTTTCTCTTGTGGGCCATTCTAAAACAAGGGGTCATAATCTTAGAATAAGAGGTAGCAAATGTAGAACAGATTTGAGGAGAAACGACTTCTCCCAAAGGCTTGTGAATCTGTGGAATTTGCTACCCCAGAGTGTGGTGGATGCAGGGACAGTGACTCAATTTAAGGAGTAGTTAGACAGATTTTTATTTGGTCATGGGTTGAATGGTTAAGGAGAATGGGCAGGATGGTGGAATAGAGGCCAGGATGGGATCAGCCATGGTCACATTGAGGGTGTTTGGCTCGAGATGCTAAATTGCTGACTCCTGCTCCTAGGTCACGTGTTCAAGGGAGGGCATGCTCTGGCTGATTTTGCAATCCAGCTCTTGGTCTATAGCATTATAGGTAACAGATGAGGAACATATCAGCCATGACATGATAGAATGGTGGAGGACAGTCAATGGGCCGAAAGGCCTAATTCTGCTTCTATATCTTCTGAACCTACGTATAGAATGGGGCACACAGGGTGGGTGGATTGGTGAAGGTTCCGGCGAGGGGAGCGGAGAGGGTGAGTGTGCCTTTTGTTTTTTCTAGTATGTTTGGGGTTTGGAGGGATGGGGGTTGAAGGACGAATTGGGCGATGAGGGGTAGCCAGAGGCCTGGGGCTGAGGCCACCATGTTGCTGGTTGGGCTAGTTAATGGGAGTGAAGTGGGAGATTGTCAGGAGGAGGGTCTGGGGGTGGGGGTAATGGGTTGGTTCTCTGTTTGGTTATGGGGAGGGAGGTAGTCGGTGGGGGTGCTGATGTGGGTGTGGTTGGTGTGGCGCAGTTGGTTAGGGAGGGATGGCGGTGGACATCTTGGGGCGAGCCCGGAAGAGATGCGGACCGGGGAGGACTGGCTAATGAAGAGCTATGGCTGACCGGCAGGGAAGGGGAGCGGGGAGCCCCCGGCCCGATTGATTACATGGAATATGCAGGGATTGAATGGGCCGGTTAAACAGTTGAGGAGTTTGAAGGCAGATGTTGTGTTTCTTCAGGAGACGCACCCGAAGCTGGGAGATCAGACGAGGCTGAGGAAGGGATGGGTGAGGCAGGTGTTCCACTCGGGGTTGGACATGAAGAAGAGGGGGATGGTGGTGCTGGTCAACAAGAAAGTGGCATTCGAGGTGGGCAGTATTGTAGCTGTCCCTGGGGCCAGATACGTGATGGTGAGTGGGAAGCTGGAAGGGACGCCTGCGGTTCTGGTGAACGTTAATGCCACAAACTGGGGCAATGTGGACTTTTTGAGGTCGGTAATAGGGAAGATTTCAGACCTGGGCACTTGCTAGCTGATAATGGGGGGCAATTTTAACATGATTCTGGATCCGAGGCTGGACTGCTCGTGTCTCAGGTCTTTGAAAATTCCGGTCGTGGTAAGGGAGTTGAGGGGGTTCATAGCCTGTATTCGGGGGGGGGGACCCGTGAAGGTTTTGGGGGGGGGGGGGGGGGGCGGACCCTTGAAGGTTTGGGGGGGGGGGGCACCCATGAAGGTTTGGGAGGCTGAGGGTGAAGGAGTTCTGGTACTTTTCACATGTACACTGGGTGTACTCCCAGATTGACTTTTTTGTAATGGATAAGGCAGTGTTGGTGGGGGTAGCTGATTCAGAGTATTCGCCGATCGTGGTCTCTGACCCTGCACTGCATTGGGTGGATATGCGGGTGGCACCGGGGGAAGCTCAGTGGCCACAGTAAAAGTTGGATGTGGGATGGTTGGTGGATGAGGTTGTGTGTGAGAGGGTGAGGGCAGCCATGCAGAGCTATGTAGAGCTGAACGGCACATGGTCCATCACAGCCTCTATGCTGTGGGAGGCACTTAAGGCCATAGTAAGGGATGAATTCACCTTGATTCGGGTGCATAGGGAGAGGGTGGAATGAAAGGAGAGAGTGAGGCTGGTAAATGAGATATTCAGGGTGGACTGGAGGTACTCGTCTGCACCAGAGGAAGGGCTATTAAAGGAGAGACAGAGGCACCAGATGGAGTTTGGATTGGTGTCCACAGGTAGGACAATTGCAGAGGGGCAATGTATGAGTGTAGGGAAAAAGCAAGCAGGATGTTGGTGAACCAACTGAGGAAGCAAGCAGCGACGAGGGAGATTGGAGTGGTGAGGGATGAGAACGGCAAGGTGGTGTTGGACCCAGAAGTGATGAATGGGGTATTTGAGGCCTTTTACTCATTTCATGAGTCGGAGCCTCCTCCTGGGATGTGGTATGAGGCGGTTCTTGGATGGGTTGGAGTTCCCGAGGGTGGGTGAGGAGAAGGTGTGGGGTTGGGGGCCCCAACTGGGCTGAGTGAGGTGATGGAATGCGTCTGCTCGATCCAAGCGGGGAAGGCCCCAGGGCCGGGTGGGTTTAGGGCCGATTTCGATAAGAAGTTTGGTTTGGAGCTGGGCGCCCTGCTTGTGGGAATGTATACTGAGTCGAGGGTAAGGGGGGTGGTCCCTTACCCTGTTAAATGTGGATGGGAAGTTGCTAGCAAAGGTGTTAGTGTCGTGGATAGTGGATTGTGTGCCAGGGTGATAGGAGAGGAGCAGACGGAGTTTGTGAAGGGGCGGCAGCTGTCGACAAATGTGCGCAGGTTGCTCAATGTTATCATGATGCCCCCAGAGGGGCAGGAGGTAGAAGTGGTGGTGGCAATGGAAGCGGAGAAGACTTTTAACCATGTGGAATGGGCGTATTTGTTGGAGGTGCTGGGCCGGCTAGTGATTGGCCAGGGTTTCGTGGATTGGGTTGACTGCTGCACAGGGCGTCGACGGCTAGTGTCCGGACGAATAGGACAAACTCGTGGTACTTTGGATTGAATCGGGGATAAGGCAATGGGGTCCGCTTACCTGCTGCTTTTTGCTCTGATGATACAGACGTTGACAATGGCACTTGGGGCATCAAGGGGTTGGAGCGGGATTGAGCGGGAGGGGTCGAGCACAGGGTTTTGTTGTACGCTGATGATCTTCCGCTATACATCTCGGACCTAGTGGGAAGTTTTGATAGGATTATGGAGATCCTGAGGGAATTTGGCCGTTCCTTTGGGTATACATTGGACATGGGGAAAAGCGAGGTGTTCCCGATTAATGCCAGAGGGCAGGAGAAGAGGCTAGGAGAGTTTCCATTCTGGGCGGTGGGTGAGCTTTCAGTATCTTGGGATAAAGGTGGCATGGAGCTGGGCCCAGCTGCAGAAATTGAATTTGGCGAGACTGGTGGAGGGTATGGAATCGGAGGTGGGATGTGCTGCCTTTATCGTTGGCTGGGCTTAGGGGTGGCCCCCGAGTCCAGAGTTGGTGATATTCGGAGTGTCGGAAGAACCAGGAGTACAGGTCAGGAGAGAAGCCAATGTCTTGACTTTTGCCTCCCTGATAGCCAGGAGATGGATTCTGTTGAAGTGGCGGGACCTGGAGCTGCCGAAGGTGGGGGTGAGAGTGAGCGACCTGGCAGAATTCCTGCTCTTGGAAAAGGTTAAGTTGGCCTTACGGGGACTTCCGGTTGCGGCTATGCCTGGGTAGGTCGCACGTTCGGCAGCTCCCGGCGTGAACGGACTTTTGGGCCCTTTTAAGGAGCCCCAGCAGCACTTGGTCGACGATTCCTGGTGTGGGAAGATGGCAGTGAGGTTCCCTCAGCTTGTATGGAGTGGACGAGGAGCGGAGCGGTCAAAAAAGGGGCATTAGAGAAGAGAGGAGAACTGGCGCAAGAAAGCAAGATGGCGAGGGGCGGAGACCAGGCAGAGTGGGCTCAATGGTCACGGGAGCAGCAAGAGTTTCTGAGAAGTTGCTTTGCGGAATTGAAGGAAGAGGACAAGGCGTGGACCTTTATCAAAAATGAGCGGCTGGACTCAAATTAGTGGTCTGTAGCATGCTTTGGGGGATGTTGGGGAGTGGGAGGGGACGATATTTGTGTTTTCTTTCTGTGTGTGTGCTGGTTTGGGGGGTGGGTACTGCTGTATTGACCGAGGGGGAGCTAGAGATAATAGGGAGATTTGGGGAGGGGAGCCCCTATGAAGACGTCGATCGAAAGGCTGGTAGAGACCCAGAGGATGCAAGGGACAGCGATGAGAGAGGTGCAGCAGAAGGCCTCTGATAACGAGGATGAGATCCTGGCCCTGGCGGTGAAAGTGGAGGCGTACGAGGCGCTGCATAAAAAATGGCAGAAGAAATTCGAAGAATTTGCGGATTCTGGGTCTCGCTGAAGTTGTGGAGGGGTCGGATGCTGGGGCATCTGTAGCTACAATGCTGAGTACGCTGATGGGCGCGGGAGCCTTCCCGAGGCCCTTGGAGCTGGATGGGGCGCACAGACTCCTGGCGAGGAGACCGAGGGCGAATGAGCCGCCTAGAGCTGCGGTGGTGAGGTTCCACCGTTTCACTGACAGGAGTGCGTCTTGAGATGGGCGAAGAAGGAGCGGAGCAGCAGGTGGGAGAATGCTGAAATCCGCATCTACCAGGACTGGAGCGCAGAGCTGGCCAAGAAGAGGGCAGGATTGAACCGGGCCAAGGCGGTTCTCCACGGAAAGGGGTGAAATTTGGGCTGTTGCAGCTAGTGCGACTGTGGGTCACATATCAGGACTGTCACCACTATTTTGATATGCCGGACGAGGCGTGGACCTTTATCAAAAATGAGTGGATGGACTCAAATTAGTGGTCTGTAGCATGCTTTGGGGGATGTTGGGGAGTGGGAGGGGACGATATTTGTGTTTTCTTTCTGTGTGTGTGCTGATTTGGGGGGTGGGTACTGCTGTATTGACCGAGGGGGAGCTGGAGATAATAGGGAGAGTCGGGGCGGGGAGCCTCCGCCTGGGGGGCTGGAAAGTGCGGGAGGCATGTGCACGTGGCTGGCCCAAAAAAGGAGATGGCTAGTCGGCAGGGGGAGTGGAACGGGTAGCCCCTCGATCCGGCTGATCACGTGGAATGTGAGAGGCCTAAATGGGCCGGTCAAGAGGGCCTGGGTATTTGCGCACTTAAAGGGACTGAAGGCAGATGTAGCCATGTTACAGGAGACGCACCTGAAAGTTGCGGATCAGACCAGGCTGAGGAAGGGATGGGTAGGGCAAGTCTTTCACTCCGGGCTGGACGTGAAAAACAGGGGGGTAGCAATTTTGGTGAGCAAGAGGGTGACATTCGAGGCGGTGGGCATTGTGGTGGATAAAGGGGGCCGTTATGTGATGGTGAGTGGTGGGCTGCAGGGGGCCCGGGTGGTGCTGGTGAATGTATATGCCCCAAATTGGGACGATGCAGGGTTCATGAAGCGGATGCTGAGCCGGATCCTGGATTTGGAGGTGGGGAACCTGACTATGGGGGGGGGATTTCAACAAGGTACTGGACCCGGCAATGGATCGGTCTAGGTCTAGGTCGGGTAAGAGGCCAGCTGCGGCCAAGGGCCTGAGGGGGTTTTTGGATCAGATGGGGGGAGTGGATCCGTGGTGGTTTGCTAGGCCAAGGGCGAGGGAGTTCTCCTTCTTTTCCCCCATGCACAAGGCCTGTTCACAGATAGACTTTATCGTGGTGAGCAGGGCACTGATCCCGAGAGTAGAGGGGACGGGGTATCCGGTCATCACGATTTTGGATCACGCACTGCACTGGGTAGAGCTGGAGTTAGGGGAAGAGAGGGGCCAGCGCCCGTTGTGGCGCATGGACGTGTGGTCTGTGGGCGGAGCCGGGGGTGCATACAAAGGTATATGGAGGCCAACGACAATGGGGAGGTCTCGGTGAGTGTGGTCTGGGAGGCGCTGAAGGCGGTGGTCAGAGGGGAGCTAATCTCCATCAGGGCTCACAGAGAAAAGAGGGAGAGAGCTAGATTGGTAGGAGAGATACTTAGGGTGGATAGGAGATATACGGAATCCCGCGAGGAGGGGCTGCTGAAGGAGCGCCGGAGCCTCCAAACGGAGTTTGACTTGCTTACCATAGGGAAGGCTGAGGCCCAGTGGAGGAAGGTACAAGGAGCAGCGTATGAAATGGGGAGAAGGCGAGTCGGATGCTGGCACATCAGCTGCGTTGGAAGGAGGTGGCTAGGGAAATTGGGGGAATCAGGGACAAGGGAGGGAATACGGTACAGAGTCCAGCCAAAATAAATGAGGTCTTTAGGGACTTCTATGGGAACTTGTACAAACCAGAGCCCCCGGAGTTTGGGGGGGGGGGTTTTCCAAAAAACACCACCCAGAGTTCATATGACAATTGCCTGTGTTACCTACTTGTCTACAAAGAGCACAGCATGACTTGGTGGGGAATTCAACGATAATTTTTCTAACTTAAAATGGTCCTGCCGAATAACAGGTCCGTGCTGTGAGAGATGTTACCAAAAGTGTTGGGGGAGAAAAACCGGATAATTACAGAATGACTGAGTGCTGAATTCCTTTAGTCTAATGAAAAAAGTAATATCTGACTAACAAAGTTTGCTGAATGAGATTAATGCGGAATAATGCTTTACTTCTTTAAATTGAGATAGAAATTGCTAAACGTCAACTTTAGTAAATCCATTTCAGAGTTTGAAGTTCGATAACATGCAGGAATCTGCTGGCAGAAGCACTCCTATTTTAGAAACTGGGGACTGAAAAATGATCTTTCCCTTGCCGTTTAAACCTGTCATGCCATCCCCATACTACACCGCAACCTAAAATAACAGGCGGTAGGGGGAGCTTTGCAACATCCTCTATACAATGACCTGTTGGAGCTTCCACATGATCATCTGAGCGCCTGAATGCAACCTTCTTGGAGGTAACTTCATTGAGCAAGCATGGCCATTTTTCTGCTAAGGTTTGGCTGAGAGGGCAAGGGATTACTTCATTGTTTGCATCTGAAAGCACGTTCACAAGTGAAAGTCGACAACTGGGTAAAATCACATTGTCAATTTGTCAGTGGCATGTCTAAACATTTGTACTTTTTGCAAGCGCGAAACGGGTACAAGAGTCAGAGTTAACAACAGTTAAGTTGTGAATTCAACCAGCTGCAGTCTCCATCTCCTGCATTACTGCCTGGCCCTGTCTCTTTTCTGCTACAAATTGTGCATTTGTGAGAGCAGTAAGAAGGGAACACAGCTGTTGTTATTCTGAGAGACAGCACCATCATCCTTGTCTTCTCCTGAGATACCACTAGTATTATGCACTGATTTAACATGGGTACAGTACCAGTGGGGTCAGTGAAGCACTGCCTCATTGTTGTTTATCCTAATTACCAAGCCTGTCGAATCTGGAAGACACGGCCTTCTCCAATCTGGCAGTCCATCATCTATAGTAGCAGCCTATTCTCTTACAGCCTCTATCAAGGGGCTACCACTGCAGATGTCCCTGGAGCTGTGGCATAAAGGGTGTGTCATCAAGGAGCCCTAGAAAGAGGAGTTAATGGGAATCAGGGGGGAACTCTCCGCTGGTTGGATTTATACCTAGCATAAAAGAATATGGTTGTGGATGTCGGAGTCAATCATGTTAGTCCCAGGACATCAGAACAGGAGTTCCTCAGGGGAGTGTCTTAGGCCCAACTATATTCAGCTACTTTATCCATGACCTTCTTTCCATCATAAGGTCAGATGGGGCTGTTCACTGATGATAACACCATGTTCAGCACCATTTGCAGCTCCTCAGATACTGAAAGATTCCATGTCCAAATGCACCATGACCTAGACAATATCCAGGCTTGGGCTGAGAAGTGGCAAGGAGCAGTTGTGACACACAAGTACCAGGCAATGACCATCCCCTACAAGAGAGAATCTAACCATCACTCCTTGACTTTCATTGACATTACCACAGGAGCAGCAATGTGCGCCATCTACAAGATGCACTGCGGGAACTCACTAAGGCTCCTTCCAAATCCACAATTATTGTGCGGAACTTGGCTATAAATTTTTGCTCGGCGATTCTGCGTTGTCGCGTGTCCTGAAGGCCACCTTGAGAACGCTTATCCGAAGATCAGAGGCTGAATGCTTTTGACTGCTGAAGTGTTCCCCAACTGGAAGGGAACATTCCTGCCTGGCGATTGTCGTGCGATGTCCCTTCATCTGTTGTCACAGTGTCTGCATGGTCTCGCCAATGTACCACGCTTCGGGACATCCTTTCTTGCAGCGTATGAGGTAGACAACGTTGGTCGAGTCGCACGAGTATGTATCACGTACCTGGTGGGTGGTGTTCTCATGTGTAATTGTGGTACCGATGTTGATGATCTGGCACACGTGCGTACGGCCTCAACTGGGACCTGGGATTCATGTCGCATTATCTTAGAATAAGAGGTAGCAAATGTAGAACAGATTTGAGGGGAAACTACTTCTCCCAAAGGCTTGTGAATCTGTGGAATTTGCTACCCCAGAGTGTGGTGGATGCAGGGACAGTGACTCAATTTAAGGAGTAGTTAGACAGATTTTTATTTGGTCATGGGTTGAATGGTTAAGGAGAATGGGCAGGATGGTGGAATAGAGGCCAGGATGGGATCAGCCATGGTCACATTGAGGGTGTTTGGCTCGAGATGCTAAATTGCTGACTCCTGCTCCTAGGTCACGTGTTCAAGGGAGGGCATGCTCTGGCTGATTTTGCAATCCAGCTCTTGGTCTATAGCATTATAGGTAACAGATGAGGAACATATCAGCCATGACATGACATGGGCAGCAGGGTAGCATGGTGGTTAGCATAAATGCTTCACAGCTCCAGGGTCCCAGGTTCGATTCCCGGCTGGGTCACTGTCTGTGTGGAGTCTGCACGTCCTCCCCCTGTGTGCGTGGGTTTCCTCCGGGTGCTCCGGTTTCCTCCCACAGTCCAAAGATGTGCGGGTTAGGTGGATTGGCCTTGCTAAATTGCCCGTAGTGTCCTAATAAAAGTAAGGTTAAGGGGGGGGGGGGGGGGGGTTGTTGGGTTACAGGTATAGGGTGGATACGTGGGTTTGAGTAGGGTAATCATGGCTCGGCACAACATTGAGGGCCGAAGTGCCTGTTCTGTGCTGTACTGTTCTATGTTCTATGATAGAATGGTGGAGGACAGTCAATGGGCCGAAAGGCCTAATTCTGTTTCTATATCTTCTGAACCTACGTATAGAATGGGGCACACAGGGTGGGTGGATTGGTGAAGGTTCCGGCGAGGGGAGCGGAGAGGGTGAGTGTGCCTTTTGTTTTTTCTAGTATGTTTGGGGTTTGGAGGGATGGGGGTTGAAGGACGAATTGGGCAATGAGGGGTAGCCAGAGGCCTGGGGCTGAGGCCACCATGTTGCTGGTTGGGCTAGTTAATGGGAGTGAAGTGGGAGATTGTCAGGAGGAGGGTCTGGGGGTGGGGGTAATGGGTTGGTTCTCTGTTTGGTTATGGGGAGGGAGGTAGTCGGGGGGGGGGGGGGGGGGGGGGGGGGGGGGGGGGTGCTGATGTGGGTGTGGCTGGTGTGGCGCAGTTGGTGAGGGAGGGATGGCGACGGACATCTTGGGGCGAGCCCGGAAGAGATGCGGACCGGGGAGGACTGGCTAATGAAGAGCTAAGGCTGACCGGCAGGGAAGGGGAGCGGGGAGCCCCCGGCCCGATTGATTACATGGAATATGCAGTGATTGAATGGGCCGGTTAAACAGTTGAGGAGTTTGAAGGCAGATGTTGTGTTTCTTCAGGAGATGCACCCGAAGCTGGGAGATCAGACGAGGCTGAGGAAGGGATGGGTGAGGCAGGTGTTCCACTCGGGGTTGGACATGAAGAAGAGGGGGATGGTGGTGCTGGTCAACAAGAAAGTGGCATTCGAGGTGGGCAGTATTGTAGCTGTCCCTGGGGCCAGATACGTGATGGTGAGTGGGAAGCTGGAAGGGACGCCTGCGGTTCTGGTGAACGTTAATGCCACAAACTGGGGCAATGTGGACTTTTTGAGGTCGGTAATAGGGAAGATTTCAGACCTGGGCACTTGCTAGCTGATAATGGGGGGCAATTTTAACATGATTCTGGATCCGAGGCTGGACTGCTCGTGTCTCAGGTCTTTGAAAATTCCGGTCGTGGTAAGGGAGTTAAGGGGGTTCATAGCCTGTATTCGGGGGGGGGACCCGTGAAGGTTTTGGGGGGGGGGGGGGGCGCGGACCCGTGAAGGTTTGGGGGGGGGGGGCGGACCCGTGAAGGTTTGGGAGGCTGAGGGTGAAGGAGTTCTGGTACTTTTCACATGTACACTGGGTGTACTCCCAGATTGACTTTTTTGTAATGGATAAGGCAGTGTTGGTGGGGGTAGCTGATTCAGAGTATTCGCCGATCGTGGTCTCTGACCCTGCACTGCATTGGGTGGATATGCGGGTGGCACCGGGGGAAGCTCAGTGGCCACAGTAAAAGTTGGATGTGGGATGGTTGGTGGATGAGGTTGTGTGTGAGAGGGTGAGGGCAGCCATGCAGAGCTATGTAGAGCTGAACGGCACATGGTCCATCACAGCCTCTATGCTGTGGGAGGCACTTAAGGCCATAGTAAGGGATGAATTCACCTTGATTCGGGTGCATAGGGAGAGGGTGGAATGAAAGGAGAGAGTGAGGCTGGTAAATGAGATATTCAGGGTGGACTGGAGGTACTCGTCTGCACCAGAGGAAGGGCTATTAAAGGAGAGACAGAGGCAGCAGATGGAGTTTGGATTGGTGTCCACAGGTAGGACAATTGCAGAGGGGCAATGTATGAGTGTAGGGAAAAAGCAAGCAGGATGTTGGTGAACCAACTGAGGAAGCAAGCAGCGACGAGGGAGATTGGAGTGGTGAGGAACGAGAACGGCAAGGTGGTGTTGGACCCAGAAGTGGTGAATGGGGTATTTGAGGCCTTTTACTCATTTCATGAGTCGGATGTGGTATGAGGTGGTTCTTGGATGGGTTGGAGTTCCCGAGGGTGGGTGAGGAGAAGGTGTGGGGTTGGGGGCCCCGACTGGGCTGAGTGAGGTGATGGAATGCGTCTGCTCGATCCAAGCGGGGAAGGCCCCAGGGCCGGGTGGGTTTAGGGCCGAGTTTGATAAGAAGTTTGGTTTGGAGCTGGGCGCCCTGCTTGTGGGAATGTATACTGAGTCGAGGGTAAGGGGGGTGGTCCCTTACCCTGTTAAATGTGGATGGGAAGTTGCTAGCAAAGGTGTTAGTGTCGTGGATAGTGGATTGTGTGCCAGGGTGATAGGAGAGGAGCAGACGGAGTTTGTGAAGGGGCGGCAGCTGTCGACAAATGTGCGCAGGTTGCTCAATGTTATCATGATGCCCCCAGAGGGGCAGGAGGTAGAAGTGGTGGTGGCAATGGAAGCGGAGAAGACTTTTAACCGTGTGGAATGGGCGTATTTGTTGGAGGTGCTGGGCCGGCTAGTGATTGGCCAGGGTTTCGTGGATTGGGTTTGACTGCTGCATAGGGCGTCGACGGCTAGTGTCCGGACGAATAGGACAAACTCGTGGTACTTTGGATTGAATCGGGGGATAAGGCAATGGGGTCCGCTTACCTGCTGCTTTTTGCTCTGATGATACAGACGTTGACAATGGCACTTGGGGCATCAAGGGGTTGGAGCGGGATTGAGCGGGAGGGGTCGAGCACAGGGTTTTGTTGTACGCTGATGATCTTCCGCTATTCATCTCGGACCTAGTGGGAAGTTTTGATAGGATTATGGAGATCCTGAGGGAATTTGGCCGTTCCTTTGGGTATACATTGGACATGGGGAAAAGCGAGGTGTTCCCGATTAATGCCAGAGGGTAGGAGAAGAGGCTAGGAGAGTTTCCATTCTGGGCGGTGGGTGAGCTTTCAGTATCTTGGGATAAAGGTGGCATGGAGCTGGGCCCAGCTGCAGAAATTGAATTTGGCGAGACTGGTGGAGGGTATGAAATCGGAGGTGGGATGTGCTGCCTTTATCGTTGGCTGGGTTTAGGGGTGGCCCCCGAGTCCAGAGTTGGTGATATTCGGAGTGTCGGAAGAACCAGGAGTACAGGTCAGGAGAGAAGCCAATGTCTTGACTTTTGCCTCCGTGATAGCCAGGAGATGGATTCTGTTGAAGTGGCGGGACCTGGAGCTGCCGAAGGTGGGGGTGAGAGTGAGCGACCTGGCAGAATTCCTGCTCTTGGAAAAGGTTAAGTTGGACTTACGGGGACTTCCGGTTGCGGCTATGCCTGGGTAGGTCGCACGTTCGGCAGCTCCCGGCGTGAACGGACTTTTGGGCCCTTTTAAGGAGCCCCAGCAGCACTTGGTCGACGATTCCTGGTGTGGGAAGATGGCAGTGAGGTTCCCTCAGCACTGTATGGAGTGGACGAGGAGCGGAGCGGTCAAAAAAGGGGCATTAGAGAAGAGAGGAGAACTGGCGCAAGAAAGCAAGATGGCGAGGGGCGGAGACCAGGCAGAGTGGGCTCAATGGTCACGGGAGCAGCAAGAGTTTCTGAGAAGCTGCTTTGCGGAATTGAAGGAAGAGGACGAGGCGTGGACCTTTATCAAAAATGAGTGGCTGGACTCAAATTAGTGGTCTGTAGCATGCTTTGGGGGATGTTGGGGAGTGGGAGGGGACGATATTTGTGTTTTCTTTCTGTGTGTGCTGGTTTGGGGGGTGGGTACTGCTGTATTGACCGAGGGGGAGCTGGAGATAATAGGGAGATTTGGGGAAGGGAGCCCCTATGAAGACGTCGATCGAAAGGCTGGTAGAGACCCAGAGGATGCAAGGGACAGCGATGAGAGAGGTGCAGCAGAAGGCCTCTGATAACGAGGATGAGATCCTGGCCCTGGCGGTGAAAGTGGAGGCGTACGAGGCGCTGCATATAAAATGGCAGAAGAAATTCGAAGAATTTGCGGATTCTGGGTCTCCCTGAAGTTGTGGAGGGGTCGGATGCTGGGGCATCTGTAGCTACGATGCTGAGTACGCTGATGGGCGCGGGAGCCTTCCCGAGGCCCTTGGAGCTGGATGGGGCGCACAGAGTCCTGGCGAGGAGACCGAGGGCGAATGAGCCGCCTAGAGCTGCGGTGGTGAGGTTCCACCGTTTCACTGACAGGAGTGCGTCTTGAGATGGGCGAAGAAGGAGCGGAGCAGCAGGTGGGAGAATGCTGAAATCCGCATCTACCAGGGCTGGAGCGCAGAGCTGGCCAAGAAGAGGGCAGGATTGAACCGGGCCAAGGCGGTTCTCCACGGAAAGGGGGTGAAGTTTGGGCTGTTGCAGCCAGTGCGACTGTGGGTCACATATCAGGACTGTCACCACTATTTTGATATGCCGGACGAGGCGTGGACCTTTATAAAAAATGAGTGGCTGGACTCAAATTAGTGGTCTGTAGCATGCTTTGGGGGATGTTGGGGAGTGGGAGGGGACGATATTTGTGTTTTCTTTCTGTGTGTGTGCTGATTTGGGGGGTGGGTACTGCTGTATTGACCGGGAGAGCTGGAGATAATAGGGAGAGTCGGGGCGGGGAGCCTCCGCCTGGGGGGCTGGAAAGTGCGGGAGGCATGTGCACGTGGCTGGCCCAAAAAAGGAGATGGCTAGTCGGCAGGGGGAGGGGGGCGGGTAGCCCCTCGATCCGGCTGATCACGCGGAATGTGAGAGGCCTAAATGGGCCGGTCAAGAGGGCCTGGGTATTTGCGCACTTAAAGGGACTGAAGGCAGATGTAGCCATGTTACAGGAGACGCACCTGAAAGTTGCGGATCAGACCAGGCTGAGGAAGGGATGGGTAGAGCAAGTCTTTCACTCCGGGCTGGACGTGAAAAACAGGGGGGTAGCAATTTTGGTGAGCAAGAGGGTGACATTCGAGGCGGTGGGCATTGTGGTGGATAAAGGGGGCCGTTATGTGATGGTGAGTGGTGGGCTGCAGGGGGCCCGGGTGGTGCTGGTGAATGTATATGCCCCAAATTGGGACGATGCAGGGTTCATGAAGCGGATGCTGAGCCGGATCCTGGATTTGGAGGTGGGGAACCTGACTATGGGGGTGGATTTCAACAAGGTACTGGACCCGGCAATGGATCGGTCTAGGTCTAGGTCGGGTAAGAGGCCAGCTGCGGCCAAGGGCCTGAGGGGGTTTTTGGATCAGATGGGGGGAGTGGATCCGTGGTGGTTTGCTAGGCCAAGGGCGAGGGAGTTCTCCTTCTTTTCCCCCATGCACAAGGCCTGTTCACAGATAGACTTTATCGTGGTGAGCAGGGCACTGATCCCGAGAGTAGAGGGGACGGGGTATCCGGCCATCACGATTTTGGATCACGCACCGCACTGGGTAGAGCTGGAGTTAGGGGAAGAGAGGGGCCAGCGCCCGTTGTGGCGCATGGATGTGTGGTCTGTGGGCAGAGCCGGGGGTGCATACAAAGGTATATGGAGGCCAACGACAATGGGGAGGTCTCGGTGAGTGTGGTCTGGGAGGCGCTGAAGGCGGTGGTCAGAGGGGAGCTAATCTCCATCAGGGCTCACAGAGAAAAGAGGGAGAGAGATAGATTGGTAGGAGAGATACTTAGGGTGGATAGGAGATATACGGAATCCCGCGAGGAGGGGCTGCTGAAGGAGCGCCGGAGCCTCCAAACGGAGTTTGACTTGCTTACCATGGGGAAGGCTGAGGCCCAGTCGAGGAAGGTACAAGGAGCAGCGTATGAAATAGGGAGAAGGCGAGTCGGATGCTGGCACATCAGCTGCGGAGGAAGGAGGTGGCTAGGGAAATTGGGGGAATCAGGGACAAGGGAGGGAATACGGTGCAGAGTCCAGCCAAAATAAATGAGGTCTTTAGGGACTTCTATGGGAACTTGTACAAACCAGAGCCCCCGGAGTGGGGGAGGGGGGGGGGGGTGGGGATGCGGCGGTTCCTGGACCAATTGAGGTTCCTGAGGGTGGAGGAGGAGCAGGTAGAGGGCTTGGGGGCCCTGATTGGGATGGAGGAGCTGGTTAAGAGGTTGGGGAGCATGCAGGCGGGCAAGGCCCCGGGACCAGATGGGTTCCCGATTGAATTCTATAGGAAGTTCTCGGAGCTGTTGGTTCCGTTGATGTTGAGAACTTTTAACGAGGCGAGAGAAAAAGGAACTCTTCCCCCGACGATGTCACGGGCTCTGATCTCGCTTCTTCTCAATCGGGACAAAGACCTGCTGCACTGTGGCTCGTATAGGCCGATTTCTCTCCTCAATGTGGATGCCAAGTTGTTGGCGAAGGTCCTGGCCACTAGGATTGATGATTATGTCCCGGAAGTGATACATGAGGATCAGACGGGATTTGTGAAGCGTAGGCAGCTGAATGCAAATGTGCGGAGGCTTCTGAATGTGATTATGATGCCCTCGGGGGGGGGGGGGGGGGGGGGGGAGGCAGAGGTGGCGGCGGCAATGGCAGCGGAGAAGGCCTTTGACCGGGTGGAGTGGGAGTACATGTGGGAGGTGTTGGGTAGGTTTGGGTTTGGGGAGGGGTTCATAGGGTGGGTTAAATTGTTATACCAGGCCCCGGTGGCAAGTGTATCGACGAACCGGTTGACGTCAGAGTACTTTAGGCTATACCATGGAACGAGGCAGGGGTGCCCCCTATCCCCCCTGCTGTTTGAGCCACTGGCCATGGCGCTGAGGGAGTCCAGATGCTGGAGGGGTTCGGTCCGGGGGTGGGAGGAGCATCGTGTTTCACTATATGCAGATCACCTGCTTCTATACATCGCAGATCCGGTGGAGGGGATGGGGGAGGTTATGCAAACCATTAGTGAGTTTGGAGATTTCTCGGGATATAAGCTTAATGTTGGGAGGAGCGAGCTCTTTGTGGTGCATGCGAGGGGCCAGGAAAAGAGGTTGGAGGAGCTGCTGCTCAAGTTGGTGGAGAGGAGTTTTCTGTATTTGGGTATTCAGGTGGCCAAGAGTTGGAGGGTCTTGCATAAACTCAATCTGGCGCAGTTGGTGGACCAGATGGAGGAGGACTTTAGGAGGTGAGACATGCTACCGCTCTCCCTAGCGGGCAGGGTGCAGTCTGTCAAGATGACGGTCCTTCCAAGGTTCTTGTTCGTGTTTCGGTGCCTGCCCATCCTCATCCCTCAGGCCTTTTTCAAACGAGTGAGCAAGATTATTATGGGATTTGTGTGGGCCAATAAGATCCCGAGGGTTAAGAGACTGTTCTTGGAACGCAGTCGGGGGGGGGGGGGGGGGGGGGGGTTGGCGCTGCCGAATCTGTGCAGCTACTACTGGGCAGCAAACGTGTTGATGATTTGGAAATGGATGATGGAGGGAGAGGGGGGCGGCATGGAAAAGACTAGAGGCGGCGTCTTGTGTAGGTACTAGCTTGGGGGCACTGGTGACGGCACCGTTGCTGCTTCCGCCGATGAGGTATACCACGAGCCCGGTGGTGGCGGCGACGCTGAGGATTTGGGGGCAATGGAGGTGGCATAGGGGGGAAACGGGGGCCTCAGTCTGGTCCCCGATACGAAACAACCATAGGTTTGCTCCGGGCAGGATAGATGGTGGGTTCCGAAGCTGGCACCGGGCGGGAATTAGAAGGATGGGGGATTTATTCATTGACGGGACTTTTGCCAGTTTGAGGGCACTGGAGGAGAAATTTGGGTTACCCCCGGGAAATGCCTTCAGGTAGATGCAGGTTCAGGCGTTTGTCAGGAAGCAAGTAGGAGAATTCCCGTTGCTACCTGCCCGAAGGATACAGGACAGGGTGATCTCGGGCATGTGGGTCGGAGACGGTAAGATCTCGGAGATATACCAGGAGGTGGAGGAAGCCTCGGTGGAGGAGCTGAAGGGCAAGTGGGAAGAGGAGCTGGGGGAGGAGCTGGATGAGGGCCTGTGGGCTGATGCCCTGGGCAGGGTCAATTCCTCCTCATCTTGCGCCAGGCTCAGTCTGATCCAGTTTAAAGTGGTACACAGGGTGCATATGACAGGGGCGAGGATGAGTAGGATTTTTGGCGTGGAGGACAGATGTGTGAGGTGTTCGGGGAGCCCAGCTAACCATGCCCATATGTTCTGGGCGTGTCCGGCGCTTGCAGAGTTCTGGAAGGGCTTTACAAGGGTTATGTCTAAGGTCTTGGATACTCGGGTAAAACCGAGCTGGGGGACAGCGTTATTTGGGGTATCGGAAGATCTGGGAGTGCAGGAGTCAAAAGAGGCCGGAGTTCTGGCTTTTGCCTCCTTGGTAGCCCGGAGAAGGCTCTTGCTATTGTGGAGGGACGTGAAGCCCCCAAGTGTGGAGGCTTGGGTCAATGACATGGCGGGGTCTCTCAGGTTGGAGAAGATAAACTTTGCCTTGCGTGGGTCCTTACAGGGGTTCTCCAGGCAGTGGCAACCGTTCCTTGACTTTCTTGCGGAACGCTAGGTGGCGGTCAACAGTAGCAGCGACTCGGGGGGGGGGGGGGGGGGGGGGGTTCTTTTTTTTCTCTGTAAGGGGCGTTTGCCCTATTTTGTTTTGAGTTGGGTGTTAACTTGTTAAAATGTTTATTGTTTAGTGGGTTAAGTTCTGTTTGGTTGGCATGTTGTCCTTTTTTTTGTATTATTTTCCTTTTTGGAGTGTTTTGTAAAATTATTGAAAAACTTTGAATAAATACATTTTTTAAAAAAGTTTGCCTTACGGGCAGCGAAGGAGGGGTTCATAGAATCCCTACAGTGCAGAGGGAGGCCATTCGACCCATTGAGTCTGCACCGACCCTCTGAAGGAACACACTGTCTGGACACATGCCCCCATCCTATCCCCCTTTCCCCGTAACCCCACATAACCTGGACTCTAAAGGGCAATTTAGCATGGCCAATCCACCTTACCATCTTTGGACTGTGGGAGGAAACCAGAGCACCCGGAGGAAACCCATGCAGACATGGGAAAAACGTGCAGACTTCACACATATAGTCACCCAAGGCGGAAATTGAACCCGGGTCCCTGGCGCTGTGAGGCAGCAGTGCTAACCATTGTGCCACCCCATGATTGTGGGCTTGTTATCAGTGGCCACGGTTGGCTTGTGTTTTTGTATCTGTGGTTTTCTTGTTTTCTGATATTTCTATGTATACATGCAAAATGCCTGTAATAAAATTGTATTTTTAAAAAAGTACATAGATGTTTGTTTTATGTGTTAACCCGTGTGCATGGTACTCTGACTCACTCTGTAATCCCCATCCAGGGCCTTAGCTTGTATTAATAAATTTAACTAGCTAGCGACACCAACCTTGCCTGAATTAATTTTTGAAAAGCTCACTCCAACAACAAACAGGTTCCCAACCCACTTTTGGCATCCCAGCAGTCCCACTCAACCACCCACTGGGAGCAGGTCAATTGTGTTCAAATTCCACGTCTTGTCACCACTTCAGCCAAACCAAGCTGTTTTCCAAATTTTATGTCGAAACAGATATTTTATTGATGATACATACACAAAGATGCAAATTAATTAACTGGAAGAAACTTTGCAAAGCAAAATCAATATTCCACATGAGTAATACCCCACAGTAATTGTGTCAGAAATCAACAGCAGTTTTCAGGATACAAATTTTGGTTAATCATATTTACAACAAAAATATTCACACAGATTTGAATACATATTAAAAATTTACAGGAAAAGAGCAAGTTAGAATTATATCTAAGCTCCACATTTTCATTGATTGTATGTTATTCACACACGTGCTCTAAACATGTTCTGGGTCACTGGATTACAAGTACTAGTTCAGTGGCATGTGATGTCCACCATAATCATTTTAGTGGTAACGTGTGGTTAAAAACTGAGTAATGCAGTGGATTCAGCCATCTCTGAGACCTGGATTCAAGACTGATGAGATGAAAGTGCTCCGTACCTTTTAGCTGGAAAAATTCTACGTGATATGAAGTCTAGTGGGTGCAGGCCTATAGCATATACTGTGATATATGCTTCTAAACGCTGAGGTGGATTGAGTGAAAGGAAGGTTCCTTTGCAGTTGAAAATGTTTGATGCTGACATTGGACGTTATGAATGGAAAAGATTACATTCAAGATCATTATCATCACTTACCTTGATGAGTAGAAGAACACTTTTGTCGTGGCACATCCAATTTCACTACTTAGGTCAGTGGCTCATACTCTTTAATGTTCATTATTTAGAACTTGCAGATAATTCAAGTAGTTATTTTTAATTAGAGGTGGGTTGTGGACTTTTTAAAAATGTTAATCCCTGACAAATCTCAATGCCTTCATACTTATTCTTTATTACTGCATTTGTCATTTCTGTCTAACATAATTTGGATGAACAAATGATTTTGAGATAGTACCTCATTAACATTTAGATATTCATGAAACTAACTATGCAGGTGGTTACTCGATCAACTTATGTGAAGGCAAAATGTCTTCAACATTAACTGACTGAAAATCATAGTTAAGGTGTGTATCACTGAATAATGAGTTAAAGGCACAAAGCTTTGACCCAGTTATGTTTAGGTCTGAAGTACATTTTGAGTAGCCTATGCATAGATGTGCAAAACAATATATAACTTACTGAAGTAGTCTATATTTTAAGTTCTGAATCTGTTATTGAACAAGTTCTATTATAATGTGAAAGTGTGATCTTTAACACCTAAAGTAATATGAAATATCCTTATTGTTCTATAAAACACCCCTCTAGCACAGAATAATCAAGTTAGATATTTAGTTAAATGCAGAAAACAGCGAAGGTAACTACTGTGTAAAAGCATCATATCACAATTTTAATAAGGCCGTGAATGCATGTTTTATTCCTTATTTTCTGTCTTTTTATCTTCTTTTGTCTTGGATTTAGTTATGGAGATGGAAACCGAGGAAGGTTGGGATATTTCAGAGAACAGCTTTTGTTGACTCTGAATCATTTCTCTCTTTCTTTGGAAAATAGCAGATGCATCATCAGTAACTGTCGCCTCAGGAGCCATGTCTCCTTGTACGATGGAACTCTCAGTTAAGACAACTACATTTCCTCCAGTTTTGGTACATTTCTTAGTGAAGGTGTGTCCTTCAGAAGATACGGTGTATTCCAATTTGGGGGAGTGAAATTCAGACAGGAATGAAGAACATTCTTTGGTGGACGTCACTGGCTTGGATGCCCCACTGGCAGCTTGCTCTTGAATAAGATATTCTGTAGTGACAACTGTGGAATGTTCTGTCGGATGTGTACGCGTTGAGCCTTCAGGTCGTGAGGATATTGATAGGTCAGGACCTTGAAGGACTCCTGTTTTTCTGATACTTTGTTTTCTCTCATTCGTTTTTGAAATTTTGGTTTCAGTCAGAGCAGCTTGACAAAGCCCAGATGAAGATTCACAGGTTGGAACTTGGCCTTGATGGCAAGATTCAAGTGAAGCCATTTTGCTTGCTTTGGATGCTGGTGCATTCGTGGCAAAACCACCCGATTCCAGCAAGGCAAGCTCAGTTCTCGCCATTGATGTCACTATTTGGCTGGGCATTATCACGTGTGTGCCTGACGTCGGGGTATCAGGGATTTTGCACTTTATTGTTACCATTTGAGTTGTGTCATCTTCAGCTGCTGTATTCTCAGTACCTTTAACAACCACTTTTTTTGATGTAGAGATGATCAATGGTGATACTTCATCTGAAGGTCCCTTAGGTAAATTGTCAACACCATCAGTTTTCATATCAGTGGCTTTGACGCCAAATGTAGCAGCTCCTGAGCTTGATGTTGCAATTTCATGGACAGCTTGCTCTTCACCATCAGTGCCTTTTTCTTTTTTCCATGGGGATGAAAAGCTAATTTTTGGAAATTTAAACCAACTTGTCTTCCCCTTTGATGGGGAACTCTCATCTACTGTTGCTAATTCAGCAGCCTTTTGGACTTTGAGTTCCGGAACCGTTTTATTCATATCCTCACCGGTCTTCCCGTGAACTGAATGAAACATCAGCAGATGTGAAAAAACAAAGTAATACCAGGGAATTCAAATGTAATCTCATCATTTTTCTCTCCTGTATTTTTATGATCAACATTCCAATTCATGGGGGAACAGGTTATTTTTTTCATTTTTTTTGAATGAATGAATATGAAGACATCTAGACTGCTACTTCAGTCATTTACATCTGTAACTCCTTCATGCCGCCTAATTCTAAATGTGTATACTTTCATTGTAGGAACTTTTGTGGTTCAGCAAACTTTCCTCCTTCAATCTCTGGCACTTAGCATACGCCTTCTTTTTAGTTAAATTATCAGCAACATGGTTCTCAATATTGCTACACATGACTGATCATGATACTGATTACTTGTATTCAATTTTGCATGTATATGACTCAAATTATTTGCTATGGATCACAGCTCCTTTCTTTAATGAATGGGCCTCAATATTGATGGCATTCATTTTTAATACTGAAATCGCAGATTTAGGATGCGATTCAGCGGACATAAATATGGTGTTTCATGACGGCTGCAACACTGGGATTCACCCCATTTTCACCGGCATTTCCCGTTTTTTTGGGCCTCCGGGAGTTTCTCCCCATCGACTGAGTTTGCCAGCAGGACCAGCTCCTTGCAGATCAGGCGCCATTCTGACCGGCTGCCCCGATCTCAACATCCCCCCCTTACAGGCCTCCCCTCACCACCAGGACCCCCCTTCAGCCCCCTAATGTTTTGGTGACCACAGAACCCCCCTCCTCAGCCCCCCTCCAATGGGCAAGGCCCCCCCCCCCAGGTCTGAACTCTGGCAGTGCCAACCTGGTACATGGTAATCTTGGCACTGCCAGCCTGGCTGTGCCCTGGTATCCTTGCAGTGCCACCCAGGCACCCTGGCAGTGTCTGGGTGCCTGAGGGATGCCAGGGTACCACCCTGTCCTGTCCCCGACCACTCTTTCTAATGGATTGCGAGACCCCCGAAGTGCCATCATGCCGGGTCCACCTTTGTGGAAACCATTGCTGAACGGTGCCCGGTTGAGGTCTTGCAGACGCAGCTGCTGAAAGCGGTGTCCAGATATTTAAATGAGCCTAATATTATTATCTGGCTTATTCCCAACTAGGGCGGATCCAGATAACGACAGGTGGAGAGAGTCAGGTGACTTACGATTGGCTTGGCACCCGGGGTTCTGTAGGACTCACCCGTTGCGCCTGGTGTGGAGCCGGGCGGAACACGTTGGCAGAATCGTGTCCCTAGTTTTTTTCCATCTAAGATGTGAGTAAGGGTCTCTTGAAGGTTTATTACATAGTCACCAATGAGGATTGAGCATTACATTCTGAACTTTCCATGCACACTTTTCTTTCATCGTATTTACTTCAAAGTACTCCAATGCCAAGTCATATCAACATCTCTTGGGCAAATTTATCTACCATTCATGCCAAAGCTAAGCATTTCCAAATTGTCAGTTTTAACACGCTTTAGCTTGTTATCTCAATTTTACTCATTACCAAACAGTTTGGGGATGAAATGCCTGGCTGAACATCAGATGGGTGACATTGGCCTTTGGAGATATTGCAAAATAGTCAATAAAGAACAGTTATTCTCATTGGTTTTCAGTGGAAAACTAGCTTGGCTGATATGTAAATTGCCCGTTTCACTCTAATGCTCAACTCCAATTTCACCTCTCCAGTTACGTTTGCTCCAAAATTTCAAAGTAATCCACTATTCATGTGTGGTTAAATAATTTTCCGACAATATAACCGACTTAAACATCAAATATCATGACAGCAACATCAGTACCTGCTTCTTTAGTCGCAGCCTTGGCAACCTTAGAACCTTCAGACAATGAGACGTCTTTCCCTGTTGCTTCCATAACAAAGTCGACATCCGGTAAGTTAAATTTAGAAAATAATCGAACTTTTGTCTCAGGTATTTTCAAACTCGGGCCTGCATCTTCTGTTAATGGCATTTTAATCTTTTCACCATCACCTTTGACGTTCGGGTCTGCTAAATCAACATCTACATCTGAAATTGGGACGTGAATGTCAGATGATTGATCTTTAAGGTCCATTGACAGTCCAGGAGCTGTTACATGTTCATGTTTATACCTAGGTGAATCAACATCAATTCGCCCTTCCACTTTTGGAATAGAAGTGTCAACGGAAGGCTTTCTAATCTCAGGTATTTGTAGACTGGCATCAGGGTCTTCAAGGTCAACAGGTGGAAGACTAAAATCACCTTCCACTTTGCCTGATTTGACATGTTTATCAGGCACTTTTACACGTACATCAGATTTTGGAAGTGCGATGTCAACTGTAGGCACGCTGACATCAACGGTCATTTTGGGAGTTTTGATGTCAGGTGCCAAAAATCCGAACTTCAGCGCTTTAAATTTTGGCAATTTCATTTTTCCTGCTCCTGGTTCAATATGTACATCAGACTTCTCCACATCAACTTCACATTCTGGGGCTCTGACGTCAAATTTAGGGTCTTGAATATCTACCTCACGTTTTCCAAATGAAACATCCACATCTGGCTTCTTCACATTCACATCCACCACTGGACCTTTCAATTTTGGAAGTGAAACACCAAACGATGGTAATTTCATAGATGGCATTTTGAACCTCCCACCATCACCTTTCACCTTCAGGTCTGCTGCTGGAACATCTACATCTACAGTTGGTGCATCGATGTCAGTGGTTGGAACTTTAATGTCCACAGACAGTCCCGGAGTTGAAATATCAACTTCAGGTTTAGACATAGAGGTGCCAATATCAAGCTTGCCTGACCCTGTTGGAATACCAACTTCAATTGACAGTTTCTGCACTTCAGGCATTTTTAGACTGATATCTGGTCCTTTGAGTTCAATGTCTCCAACACTGATATCACCTTCCATCTCGCATTGCTTTATATCACCACCTTGCATGTCAATGGGAAGTTCAGATTTTGGTAGTGAGATGCCCCCTTTGGGGAGGTTAACGTCAATGTTGGGCCCTTTAATGTCAGGTGCCAAAAAGCCAAATTCCTTTCCTTTCAATTTTGGCAATTTTATTTTCCCTCCTTTTACCTCGAGATCTACATCAGGTGCCTCCACATCAACTGCACATTCTGGGACTCTGACGTCAATCTTTGGACCTTGAATATCTACCTCCAGTTTTCCTAGTGAATGATCCACATCTGGCTTCTTCACATCTGGACCTTGGAATTTTGGAAGTGAAACACCAAATGCTGGCATTTTCATAGATGGCATTTTGAACCTCCCACCATCACCTTTCACTTTCAGGTCTGCTGCTCCAACATCTACATCTACAGTTGGTGCATGGATGTCAGTGGCTGGAGCTTTAATGGCCACTGACAGACCAGGTGTTGAAATGTCAAGTTCAGGTTTAGTTATGGATGTATCAACATCAAATTTCCCCTTCATTCTTGGAATACCAATATCTATTGATGTTTTCCCCACCTCCGGCATTTTCAGACTGACATCCGGTCCTTTGAGTTCAAGGTCTCCAACATTGACATCACCTACCATCTTGCCGAGTTTACCATCAATGCCAGGAACTTGCATGTCCACATCAGATTTGGGGAGGGAGATGTCAACTTTGGGGAGGTTGATATCAATGTCGGGCGCCTTGATGTCAGGAGCAGAAATTCCAAATTTCGGTCCTTTAAACTTGGGCAACTTTAATTTCCCTCCTTTTCCCTCAAGATCCACGTCAGGCATCTCCACATCAATCTCACATTCTGGGGCTCTGGCTCCAATGTTCAGACCTGGAATATCTACCTCAGCTTTTCCAAGTGAAATATCCATATCTGGCTTCTTCACGCTAACATCTGCCTCTGAGCGTTTGAATTTTGGAAGTGAAACGCCAAACGATGGCATTTTCATGGATGGCATTTTGAACCTCCCACCATCACCTTTCACCTTCAGGCCTGCTGCTGCAACATCGACATCTGCAGTTGGTACATGGATCTCAGTGGTTGGGGCGTTAATGTCCACTGACAGTCTCGGAGCAGAAAGATCAACTTCAGGTTTAGTTATGGATGTATCAACTTCAAATTTCCCTTTCACTTTCGACATCCCAACATCGATTGACATTTCCTCCACTTCAGGCATTTTTACACTGACATCCGGCCCTTTGAGTTCAATGTCTCCAACACTGATATCTCCTTTCATCTTCCCTGGTTTTACATGAACACCAGGCACGTTCACATCTACATCAGATTTTGGTAGTGAGATGTCAACTTTCGGCACTTTGATATCAATGTTGGGACCTTTGACATCAGGTGCTGAAAATCCAAATTTTGGTCCTTTGAATTTAGGCATTTTTATTTTCCCTCCTTTTCCCGTGAGATCTACATCAGGTGCATCTACATCAACTTCATATTCTGGGGCTCTGTTGTCAATTTTCGGACCTTGAATATCTACCTCAGGTTTTCCTAGTGAAAGATCCACATCTGGCTTCTTCACACTCACATCCACATCTGGACCTTGGAATTTTGGAAGTGAAACACCGAATGCTGGCATTTTCATAGATGGCATTTTGAACCTCCCGCCATCACCTTTCACTTTCAGGTCTGCGGCTCCAACATCTACATCTACAGTTGGTACATGGATGTCAGTGGCTGGAGCATTAATGTCCACTGACAGTCCAGGTGTTGAAATGTCAAGTTCAGGTTTAGTTATGGATGTATCAACATCAAATTTCCCCTTCATTCTTGGAATACCAATATCTATTGATGTTTTCCCCACCTCCGGCATTTTCAGACTGACATCCGGTCCTTTGCGTTCAAGGTCTCCAACATTGACATCACCTACCATCTTGCCGAGTTTACCATCAATGCCAGGAACTTGCATGTCCACATCAGATTTGGGGAGGGAGATGTCAACTTTGGGGAGGTTGATATCAATGTCGGGGGCCTTGATGTCAGGTGCTGAAATTCCAAATTTCGGTCCTTTAAACATGGGCAACTTTAATTTCCCTCCTTTTCCCTCAAGATCCACGTCAGGCATCTCCACATCAATCTCACATTCTGGGGCTCTGGCTCCAATGTTCAGACCTGGAATATCTACCCCAGCTTTTCCAAGTGAAATATCCATATCTGGCTTCTTCACGCTAACATCTGCCTCTGAGCGTTTGAATTTTGGAAGTGAAACGCCAAACGATGGCATTTTCATGGTTGGCATTTTGAACCTCCCACCATCACCTTTCACCTTCAGGCCTGCTGCTGCAACATCGACATCTGCAGTTGGTACATGGATCTCAGTGGTTGGGGCGTTAATGTCCACTGACAGTCTCGGAGCAGAAAGATCAACTTCAGGTTTAGTTATGGATGTATCAACTTCAAATTTCCCTTTCACTTTCGACATCCCAACATCGATTGACATTTCCTCCACTTCAGGCATTTTTACACTGACATCCGGCCCTTTGAGTTCAATGTCTCCAACACTGATATCTCCTTTCATCTTCCCTGGTTTTACATGAACACCAGGCACGTTCACATCTACATCAGATTTTGGTACTGAGATGTCAACTTTCGGCAGTTTGATATCAATGTTGGGACCTTTGACATCAGGTGCTGAAAATCCAAATTTTGGTCCTTTGAATTTAGGCATTTTTATTTTCCCTCCTTTTCCCGTGAGATCTACATCAGGTGCATCTACATCAACTTCATATTCTGGGGCTCTGACGTCAATCTTCGGACCTTGAATATCTGCCTCAGGTTTTCCTAGTGAAAGATCCATATCTGGCTTCTTCACACTCACATCCACATCTGGACCTTGGAATTTTGGAAGTGAAACACCGAATGCTGGCATTTTCATAGATGGCATTTTGAACCTCCCGCCATCACCTTTCACTTTCAGGTCTGCGGCTCCAACATCTACATCTACAGTTGGTACATGGATGTCAGTGGCTGGAGCATTAATGTCCACTGACAGTCCAGGTGTTGAAATGTCAAGTTCAGGTTTAGTTATGGATGTATCAACATCAAATTTCCCCTTCATTCTTGGAATACCAATATCTATTGATGTTTTCCCCACCTCCGGCATTTTCAGACTGACATCCGGTCCTTTGAGTTCAAGGTCTCCAACATTGACAGCACCTTCCATATTTCCTAGTTTACCATCAATGCCAGGCACTTGCATGTCCACACCAGATTTGGGGAGGGAGATGTCAACTTTGGGGAGATTGATATCAATGTCGGGCGCCTTGATGTCAGGAGCAGAAATTCCAAATTTCGGTCCTTTAAACTTGGGCAACTTTAATTTCCCTCCTTTTCCCTCAAGATCCACGTCAGGCATCTCCACGTCAATCTCACATTCTGGGGCTCTGGCTCCAATGTTCAGACCTGGAATATCTACCTCAGCTTTTCCAAGTGAAATATCCATATCTGGCTTCTTCACGCTAACATCTGCCTCTGAGCGTTTGAATTTTGGAAGTGAAACGCCAAACGATGGCATTTTCATGGTTGGCATTTTGAACCTCCCACCATCACCTTTCACCTTCAGGCCTGCTGCTGCAACATCGACATCTGCAGTTGGTACATGGATCTCAGTGGTTGGGGCGTTAATGTCCACTGACAGTCTCGGAGCAGAAAGATCAACTTCAGGTTTAGTTATGGATGTATCAACTTCAAATTTCCCTTTCACTTTCGACATCCCAACATCGATTGACATTTCCTCCACTTCAGGCATTTTTACACTGACATCCGGCCCTTTGAGTTCAATGTCTCCAACACTGATATCTCCTTTCATCATCCCTGGTTTTACATGAACACCAGGCACGTTCACATCTACATCAGATTTTGGTAGTGAGATGTCAACTTTCGGCAGTTTGATATCAATGTTGGGACCTTTGACATCAGGTGCTGAAAATCCAAATTTTGGTCCTTTGAATTTAGGCATTTTTATTTTCCCTCCTTTTCCCGTGAGATCTACATCAGGTGCATCTACATCAACTTCATATTCTGGGGCTCTGACGTCAATCTTCGGACCTTGAATATCTACCTCAGGTTTTCCTAGTGAAAGATCCACATCTGGCTTCTTCACACTCACATCCACATCTGGACCTTGGAATTTTGGAAGTGAAACACCGAATGTTGGCATTTTCATAGATGGCATTTTGAACCTCCCGCCATCACCTTTCACTTTCAGGTCTGCGGCTCCAACATCTACATCTACAGTTGGTACATGGATGTCAGTGGCTGGAGCATTAATGTCCACTGACAGTCCAGGTGTTGAAATGTCAAGTTCAGGTTTAGTTATGGATGTATCAACATCAAATTTCCCCTTCATTCTTGGAATACCAATATCTATTGATGTTTTCCCCACCTCCGGCATTTTCAGACTGATATCCGGTCCTTTGAGTTCAAGGTCTCCAACATTGACAGCACCTTCCATATTTCCTAGTTTACCATCAATGCCAGGCACTTGCATGTCCACACCAGATTTGGGGAGGGAGATGTCAACTTTGGGGAGATTGATATCAATGTCGGGCGCCTTGATGTCAGGTGCTGAAATTCCAAATTTCGGTCCTTTAAACTTGGGCAACTTTAATTTTCCTCCTTTTCCCTCAAGATCCACATCAGGCATCTCCACATCAACCTCACATTCTGGGGCTCTGGCTCCAATGTTCAGACCTGGAATATCTACCTCAGCTTTTCCAAGTGAAATATCCATATCTGGCTTCTTCACGCTAACATCCGCCTCTGAGCGTTTGAATTTTGGAAGTGAAACGCCAAACGATGGCATTTTCATGGATGGCATTTTGAACCTCCCACCATCACCTTTCACCTTCAGGCCTGCTGCTGCAACATCGACATCTGCAGTTGGTACATGGATCTCAGTGGTTGGGGCGTTAATGTCCACTGACAGTCTCGGAGCAGAAAGATCAACTTCAGGTTTAGTTATGGATGTATCAACTTCAAATTTCCCCTTCACTTTCGGCATCCCAACATCGATTGACATTTCCTCCACTTCAGGCATTTTTACACTGACATCCGGCCCTTTGAGTTTAATGTCTCCAACACTGATATCTCCTTTCATCTTCCCTGGTTTTACATGAACACCATGCACGTTCACATCTACATCAGATTTTGGTAGTGAGATGTCAACTTTCGGCAGTTTGATATCAATGTTGGGACCTTTGACATCAGGTGCTGAAAATCCAAATTTTGGTCCTTTGAATTTAGGCATTTTTATTTTCCCTCCTTTTCCCGTGAGATCTACATCAGGTGCATCTACATCAACTTCATATTCTGGGGCTCTGACGTCAATCTTCGGACCTTGAATATCTACCTCAGGTTTTCCTAGTGAAAGATCCACATCTGGCTTCTTCACACTCACATCCACATCTGGACCTTGGAATTTTGGAAGTGAAACACCGAATGCTGGCATTTTCATAGATGGCATTTTGAACCTCCCGCCATCACCTTTCACTTTCAGGTCTGCGGCTCCAACATCTACATCTACAGTTGGTACATGGATGTCAGTGGCTGGAGCATTAATGTCCACTGACAGTCCAGGTGTTGAAATGTCAAGTTCAGGTTTAGTTATGGATGTATCAACATCAAATTTCCCCTTCATTCTTGGAATACCAATATCTATTGATGTTTTCCCCACCTCCGGCATTTTCAGACTGACATCCGGTCCTTTGAGTTCAAGGTCTCCAACATTGACAGCACCTTCCATATTTCCTAGTTTACCATCAATGCCAGGCACTTGCATGTCCACACCAGATTTGGGGAGGGAGATGTCAACTTTGGGGAGATTGATATCAATGTCGGGCGCCTTGATGTCAGGAGCAGAAATTCCAAATTTCGGTCCTTTAAACTTGGGCAACTTTAATTTCCCTCCTTTTCCCTCAAGATCCACGTCAGGCATCTCCACGTCAATCTCACATTCTGGGGCTCTGGCTCCAATGTTCAGACCTGGAATATCTACCTCAGCTTTTCCAAGTGAAATATCCATATCTGGCTTCTTCACGCTAACATCTGCCTCTGAGCGTTTGAATTTTGGAAGTGAAACGCCAAACGATGGCATTTTCATGGTTGGCATTTTGAACCTCCCACCATCACCTTTCACCTTCAGGCCTGCTGCTGCAACATCGACATCTGCAGTTGGTACATGGATCTCAGTGGTTGGGGCGTTAATGTCCACTGACAGTCTCGGAGCAGAAAGATCAACTTCAGGTTTAGTTATGGATGTATCAACTTCAAATTTCCCTTTCACTTTCGACATCCCAACATCGATTGACATTTCCTCCACTTCAGGCATTTTTACACTGACATCCGGCCCTTTGAGTTCAATGTCTCCAACACTGATATCTCCTTTCATCTTCCCTGGTTTTACATGAACACCAGGCACGTTCACATCTACATCAGATTTTGGTAGTGAGATGTCAACTTTCGGCAGTTTGATATCAATGTTGGGACCTTTGACATCAGGTGCTGAAAATCCAAATTTTGGTCCTTTGAATTTAGGCATTTTTATTTTCCCTCCTTTTCCCGTGAGATCTACATCAGGTGCATCTACATCAACTTCATATTCTGGGGCTCTGACGTCAATCTTCGGACCTTGAATATCTACCTCAGGTTTTCCTAGTGAAAGATCCACATCTGGCTTCTTCACACTCACATCCACATCTGGACCTTGGAATTTTGGAAGTGAAACACCGAATGCTGGCATTTTCATAGATGGCATTTTGAACCTCCCGCCATCACCTTTCACTTTCAGGTCTGCGGCTCCAACATCTACATCTACAGTTGGTACATGGATGTCAGTGGCTGGAGCATTAATGTCCACTGACAGTCCAGGTGTTGAAATGTCAAGTTCAGGTTTAGTTATGGATGTATCAACATCAAATTTCCCCTTCATTCTTGGAATACCAATATCTATTGATGTTTTCCCCACCTCCGGCATTTTCAGACTGATATCCGGTCCTTTGAGTTCAAGGTCTCCAACATTGACAGCACCTTCCATATTTCCTAGTTTACCATCAATGCCAGGCACTTGCATGTCCACACCAGATTTGGGGAGGGAGATGTCAACTTTGGGGAGATTGATATCAATGTCGGGCGCCTTGATGTCAGGTGCTGAAATTCCAAATTTCGGTCCTTTAAACTTGGGCAACTTTAATTTTCCTCCTTTTCCCTCAAGATCCACGTCAGGCATCTCCACATCAATCTCACATTCTGGGGCTCTGGCTCCAATGTTCAGACCTGGAATATCTACCTCAGCTTTTCCAAGTGAAATATCCATATCTGGCTTCTTCACGCTAACATCCGCCTCTGAGCGTTTGAATTTTGGAAGTGAAACGCCAAACGATGGCATTTTCATGGATGGCATTTTGAACCTCCCACCATCACCTTTCACCTTCAGGCCTGCTGCTGCAACATCGACATCTGCAGTTGGTACATGGATCTCAGTGGTTGGGGCGTTAATGTCCACTGACAGTCTCGGAGCAGAAAGATCAACTTCAGGTTTAGTTATGGATGTATCAACTTCAAATTTCCCCTTCACTTTCGGCATCCCAACACCGATTGACATTTCCTCCACTTCAGGCATTTTTACACTGACACCCGGCCCTTTGAGTTCAATGTCTCCAACACTGATATCTCCTTTCATCTTCCCTGGTTTTACATGAACACCAGGCACGTTCACATCTACATCAGATTTTGGTAGTGAGATGTCAACTTTCGGCAGTTTGATATCAATGTTGGGACCTTTGACATCAGGTGCTGAAAATCCAAATTTTGGTCCTTTGAATTTAGGCATTTTTATTTTCCCTCCTTTTCCCGTGAGATCTACATCAGGTGCATCTACATCAACTTCATATTCTGGGGCTCTGACGTCAATCTTCGGACCTTGAATATCTACCTCAGGTTTTCCTAGTGAAAGATCCACATCTGGCTTCTTCACACTCACATCCACATCTGGACCTTGGAATTTTGGAAGTGAAACACCGAATGCTGGCATTTTCATAGATGGCATTTTGAACCTCCCGCCATCACCTTTCACTTTCAGGTCTGCGGCTCCAACATCTACATCTACAGTTGGTACATGGATGTCAGTGGCTGGAGCATTAATGTCCACTGACAGTCCAGGTGTTGAAATGTCAAGTTCAGGTTTAGTTATGGATGTATCAACATCAAATTTCCCCTTCATTCTTGGAATACCAATATCTATTGATGTTTTCCCCACCTCCGGCATTTTCAGACTGATATCCGGTCCTTTGAGTTCAAGGTCTCCAACATTGACAGCACCTTCTATATTTCCTAGTTTACCATCAATGCCAGGCACTTGCATGTCCACACCAGATTTGGGGAGGGAGATGTCAACTTTGGGGAGATTGATATCAATGTCGGGCGCCTTGATGTCAGGAGCTGAAATTCCAAATTTCGGTCCTTTAAACTTGGGCAACTTTAATTTTCCTCCTTTTCCCTCAAGATCCACGTCAGGCATCTCCACATCAATCCTCACATTCTGGGGCTCTGGCTCCAATGTTCAGACCTGGAATATCTACCTCAGCTTTTCCAAGTGAAATATCCATATCTGGCTTCTTCACGCTAACATCTGCCTCTGAGCGTTTGAATTTTGGAAGTGAAACGCCAAACGATGGCATTTTCATGGTTGGCATTTTGAACCTCCCACCATCACCTTTCACCTTCAGGCCTGCTGCTGCAACATCGACATCTGCAGTTGGTACATGGATCTCAGTGGTTGGGGCGTTAATGTCCACTGACAGTCTCGGAGCAGAAAGATCAACTTCAGGTTTAGTTATGGATGTATCAACTTCAAATTTCCCTTTCACTTTCGGCATCCCAACATCGATTGACATTTCCTCCACTTCAGGCATTTTTACACTGACATCCGGCCCTTTGGGTTTAATGTCTCCAACACTGATATCTCCTTTCATCTTCCCTGGTTTTACATGAACACCATGCACGTTCACATCTACATCAGATTTTGGTACTGAGATGTCAACTTTCGGCAGTTTGATATCAATGTTGGGACCTTTGACATCAGGTGCTGAAAATCCAAATTTTGGTCCTTTGAATTTAGGCATTTTTATTTTCCCTCCTTTTCCCGTGAGATCTACATCAGGTGCATCTACATCAACTTCATATTCTGGGGCTCTGACGTCAATCTTCGGACCTTGAATATCTACCTCAGGTTTTCCTAGTGAAAGATCCACATCTGGCTCCTTCACACTCACATCCACATCTGGACCTTGGAATTTTGGAAGTGAAACACCGAATGCTGGCATTTTCATAGATGGCATTTTGAACCTCCCGCCATCACCTTTCACTTTCAGGTCTGCGGCTCCAACATCTACATCTACAGTTGGTACATGGATGTCAGTGGCTGGAGCATTAATGTCCACTGACAGTCCAGGTGTTGAAATGTCAAGTTCAGGTTTAGTTATGGATGTATCAACATCAAATTTCCCCTTCATTCTTGGAATACCAATATCTATTGATGTTTTCCCCACCTCCGGCATTTTCAGACTGATATCCGGTCCTTTGAGTTCAAGGTCTCCAACATTGACAGCACCTTCTATATTTCCTAGTTTACCATCAATGCCAGGCACTTGCATGTCCACACCAGATTTGGGGAGGGAGATGTCAACTTTGGGGAGATTGATATCAATGTCGGGCGCCTTGATGTCAGGTGCTGAAATTCCAAATTTCGGTCCTTTAAACTTGGGCAACTTTAATTTTCCTCCTTTTCCCTCAAGATCCACGTCAGGTATCTCCACATCAACCTCACATTCTGGGGCTCTGGCTCCAATGTTCAGACCTGGAATATCTACCTCAGCTTTTCCAAGTGAAATATCCATATCTGGCTTCTTCACGCTAACATCCGCCTCTGAGCGTTTGAATTTTGGAAGTGAAACGCCAAACGATGGCATTTTCATGGATGGCATTTTGAACCTCCCACCATCACCTTTCACCTTCAGGCCTGCTGCTGCAACATCGACATCTGCAGTTGGTACATGGATCTCAGTGGTTGGGGCGTTAATGTCCACTGACAGTCTCGGAGCAGAAAGATCAACTTCAGGTTTAGTTATGGATGTATCAACTTCAAATTTCCCCTTTCACTTTCGGCATCCCAACACCGATTGACATTTCCTCCACTTCAGGCATTTTTACACTGACATCCGGCCCTTTGAGTTCAATGTCTCCAACACTGATATCTCCTTTCATCTTCCCTGGTTTTACATGAACACCAGGCACGTTCACATCTACATCAGATTTTGGTAGTGAGATGTCAACTTTCGGCAGTTTGATATCAATGTTGGGACCTTTGACATCAGGTGCTGAAAATCCAAATTTTGGTCCTTTGAATTTAGGCATTTTTATTTTCCCTCCTTTTCCCGTGAGATCTACATCAGGTGCATCTACATCAACTTCATATTCTGGGGCTCTGACGTCAATCTTCGGACCTTGAATATCTACCTCAGGTTTTCCTAGTGAAAGATCCACATCTGGCTTCTTCACACTCACATCCACATCTGGACCTTGGAATTTTGGAAGTGAAACACCGAATGCTGGCATTTTCATAGATGGCATTTTGAACCTCCCGCCATCACCTTTCACTTTCAGGTCTGCGGCTCCAACATCTACATCTACAGTTGGTACATGGATGTCAGTGGCTGGAGCATTAATGTCCACTGACAGTCCAGGTGTTGAAATGTCAAGTTCAGGTTTAGTTATGGATGTATCAACATCAAATTTCCCCTTCATTCTTGGAATACCAATATCTATTGATGTTTTCCCCACCTCCGGCATTTTCAGACTGATATCCGGTCCTTTGAGTTCAAGGTCTCCAACATTGACAGCACCTTCTATATTTCCTAGTTTACCATCAATGCCAGGCACTTGCATGTCCACACCAGATTTGGGGAGGGAGATGTCAACTTTGGGGAGATTGATATCAATGTCGGGGGCCTTGATGTCAGGAGCTGAAATTCCAAATTTCGGTCCTTTAAACTTGGGCAACTTTAATTTTCCCTCCTTTTCCCTCAAGATCCACGTCAGGCATCTCCACATCAACCTCACATTCTGGGGCTCTGGCTCCAATGTTCAGACCTGGAATATCTACCTCAGCTTTTCCAAGTGAAATATCCATATCTGGCTTCTTCACGCTAACATCCGCCTCTGAGCGTTTGAATTTTGGAAGTGAAACGCCAAACGATGGCATTTTCATGGATGGCATTTTGAACCTCCCACCATCACCTTTCACCTTCAGGCCTGCTGCTGCAACATCGACATCTGCAGTTGGTACATGGATCTCAGTGGTTGGGGCGTTAATGTCCACTGACAGTCTCGGAGCAGAAAGATCAACTTCAGGTTTAGTTATGGATGTATCAACTTCAAATTTCCCTTTCACTTTCGGCATCCCAACATCGATTGACATTTCCTCCACTTCAGGCATTTTACACTGACATCCGGCCCTTTGGGTTTAATGTCTCCAACACTGATATCTCCTTTCATCATTCCCTGGTTTTACATGAACACCATGCACGTTCACATCTACATCAGATTTTGGTACTGAGATGTCAACTTTCGGCAGTTTGATATCAATGTTGGGACCTTTGACATCAGGTGCTGAAAATCCAAATTTTGGTCCTTTGAATTTAGGCATTTTTATTTTCCCTCCTTTTCCCGTGAGATCTACATCAGGTGCATCTACATCAACTTCATATTCTGGGGCTCTGACGTCAATCTTCGGACCTTGAATATCTACCTCAGGTTTTCCTAGTGAAAGATCCACATCTGGCTCCTTCACACTCACATCCACATCTGGACCTTGGAATTTTGGAAGTGAAACACCGAATGCTGGCATTTTCATAGATGGCATTTTGAACCTCCCGCCATCACCTTTCACTTTCAGGTCTGCGGCTCCAACATCTACATCTACAGTTGGTACATGGATGTCAGTGGCTGGAGCATTAATGTCCACTGACAGTCCAGGTGTTGAAATGTCAAGTTCAGGTTTAGTTATGGATGTATCAACATCAAATTTCCCCTTCATTCTTGGAATACCAATATCTATTGATGTTTTCCCCACCTCCGGCATTTTCAGACTGATATCCGGTCCTTTGAGTTCAAGGTCTCCAACATTGACAGCACCTTCTATATTTCCTAGTTTACCATCAATGCCAGGCACTTGCATGTCCACACCAGATTTGGGGAGGGAGATGTCAACTTTGGGGAGATTGATATCAATGTCGGGCGCCTTGATGTCAGGTGCTGAAATTCCAAATTTCGGTCCTTTAAACTTGGGCAACTTTAATTTTCCCTCCTTTCCCTCAAGATCCACGTCAGGCATCTCCACATCAACCTCACATTCTGGGGCTCTGGCTCCAATGTTCAGACCTGGAATATCTACCTCAGCTTTTCCAAGTGAAATATCCATATCTGGCTTCTTCACGCTAACATCCGCCTCTGAGCGTTTGAATTTTGGAAGTGAAACGCCAAACGATGGCATTTTCATGGATGGCATTTTGAACCTCCCACCATCACCTTTCACCTTCAGGCCTGCTGCTGCAACATCGACATCTGCAGTTGGTACATGGATCTCAGTGGTTGGGGCGTTAATGTCCACTGACAGTCTCGGAGCAGAAAGATCAACTTCAGGTTTAGTTATGGATGTATCAACTTCAAATTTCCCCTTCACTTTCGGCATCCCAACATCGATTGACATTTCCTCCACTTCAGGCATTTTTACACTGACATCCGGCCCTTTGAGTTCAATGTCTCCAACACTGATATCTCCTTTCATCTTCCCTGGTTTTACATGAACACCAGGCACGTTCACATCTACATCAGATTTTGGTAGTGAGATGTCAACTTTCGGCAGTTTGATATCAATGTTGGGACCTTTGACATCAGGTGCTGAAAATCCAAATTTTGGTCCTTTGAATTTAGGCATTTTTATTTTCCCTCCTTTTCCCGTGAGATCTACATCAGGTGCATCTACATCAACTTCATATTCTGGGGCTCTGACGTCAATCTTCGGACCTTGAATATCTACCTCAGGTTTTCCTAGTGAAAGATCCACATCTGGCTTCTTCACACTCACATCCACATCTGGACCTTGGAATTTTGGAAGTGAAACACCGAATGCTGGCATTTTCATAGATGGCATTTTGAACCTCCCGCCATCACCTTTCACTTTCAGGTCTGCGGCTCCAACATCTACATCTACAGTTGGTACATGGATGTCAGTGGCTGGAGCATTAATGTCCACTGACAGTCCAGGTGTTGAAATGTCAAGTTCAGGTTTAGTTATGGATGTATCAACATCAAATTTCCCCTTCATTCTTGGAATACCAATATCTATTGATGTTTTCCCCACCTCCGGCATTTTCAGACTGATATCCGGTCCTTTGAGTTCAAGGTCTCCAACATTGACAGCACCTTCTATATTTCCTAGTTTACCATCAATGCCAGGCACTTGCATGTCCACACCAGATTTGGGGAGGGAGATGTCAACTTTGGGGAGATTGATATCAATGTCGGGGGCCTTGATGTCAGGAGCTGAAATTCCAAATTTCGGTCCTTTAAACTTGGGCAACTTTAATTTTCCTCCTTTTCCCTCAAGATCCACGTCAGGCATCTCCACATCAACCTCAAATTCTGGGGCTCTGGCTCCAATGTTCAGACCTGGAATATCTACCTCAGCTTTTCCAAGTGAAATATCCATATCTGGCTTCTTCACGCTAACATCCGCCTCTGAGCGTTTGAATTTTGGAAGTGAAACGCCAAACGATGGCATTTTCATGGATGGCATTTTGAACCTCCCACCATCACCTTTCACCTTCAGGCCTGCTGCTGCAACATCGACATCTGCAGTTGGTACATGGATCTCAGTGGTTGGGGCGTTAATGTCCACTGACAGTCTCGGAGCAGAAAGATCAACTTCAGGTTTAGTTATGGATGTATCAACTTCAAATTTCCCTTTCACTTTCGGCATCCCAACATCGATTGACATTTCCTCCACTTCAGGCATTTTTACACTGACATCCGGCCCTTTGGGTTTAATGTCTCCAACACTGATATCTCCTTTCATCTTCCCTGGTTTTACATGAACACCATGCACGTTCACATCTACATCAGATTTTGGTACTGAGATGTCAACTTTCGGCAGTTTGATATCAATGTTGGGACCTTTGACATCAGGTGCTGAAAATCCAAATTTTGGTCCTTTGAATTTAGGCATTTTTATTTTCCCTCCTTTTCCCGTGAGATCTACATCAGGTGCATCTACATCAACTTCATATTCTGGGGCTCTGACGTCAATCTTCGGACCTTGAATATCTACCTCAGGTTTTCCTAGTGAAAGATCCACATCTGGCTTCTTCACACTCACATCCACATCTGGACCTTGGAATTTTGGAAGTGAAACACCGAATGCTGGCATTTTCATAGATGGCATTTTGAACCTCCCGCCATCACCTTTCACTTTCAGGTCTGCGGCTCCAACATCTACATCTACAGTTGGTACATGGATGTCAGTGGCTGGAGCATTAATGTCCACTGACAGTCCAGGTGTTGAAATGTCAAGTTCAGGTTTAGTTATGGATGTATCAACATCAAATTTCCCCTTCATTCTTGGAATACCAATATCTATTGATGTTTTCCCCACCTCCGCCATTTTCAGACTGATATCCGGTCCTTTGAGTTCAAGGTCGCCAACATTGACAGCACCTTCTATATTTCCTAGTTTACCATCAATGCCAGGCACTTGCATGTCCACACCAGATTTGGGGAGGGAGATGTCAACTTTGGGGAGATTGATATCAATGTCGGGCGCCTTGATGTCAGGTGCTGAAATTCCAAATTTCGGTCCTTTAAACTTGGGCAACTTTAATTTTCCTCCTTTTCCCTCAAGATCCACGTCAGGCATCTCCACATCAACCTCACATTCTGGGGCTCTGGCTCCAATGTTCAGACCTGGAATATCTACCTCAGCTTTTCCAAGTGAAATATCCATATCTGGCTTCTTCACGCTAACCTCCGCCTCTGAGCGTTTGAATTTTGGAAGTGAAACGCCAAACGATGGCATTTTCATGGATGGCATTTTGAACCTCCCACCATCACCTTTCACCTTCAGGCCTGGTGCTGCAACATCGACATCTGCAGTTGGTACATGGATCTCAGTGGTTGGGGCGTTAATGTCCACTGACAGTATCGGAGCAGAAAGATCAACTTCAGGTTTAGTTATGGATGTATCAACTTCAAATTTCCCCTTCACTTTCGGCATCCCAACACCGATTGACATTTCCTCCACTTCAGGCATTTTTACACTGACACCCGGCCCTTTGAGTTCAATGTCTCCAACACTGATATCTCCTTTCATCATCCCTGGTTTTACATGAACACCAGGCACGTTCACATCTACATCAGATTTTGGTAGTGAGATGTCAACTTTCGGCAGTTTGATATCAATGTTGGGACCTTTGACATCAGGTGCTGAAAATCCAAATTTTGGTCCTTTGAATTTAGGCATTTTTATTTTCCCTCCTTTTCCCGTGAGATCTACATCAGGTGCATCTACATCAACTTCATATCTGGGGCTCTGACGTCAATCTTCGGACCTTGAATATCTACCTCAGGTTTTCCTAGTGAAAGATCCACATCTGGCTTCTTCACACTCACATCCACATCTGGACCTTGGAATTTTGGAAGTGAAACACCGAATGCTGGCATTTTCATAGATGGCATTTTGAACCTCCCGCCATCACCTTTCACTTTCAGGTCTGCGGCTCCAACATCTACATCTACAGTTGGTACATGGATGTCAGTGGCTGGAGCATTAATGTCCACTGACAGTCCAGGTGTTGAAATGTCAAGTTCAGGTTTAGTTATGGATGTATCAACATCAAATTTCCCCTTCATTCTTGGAATACCAATATCTATTGATGTTTTCCCCACCTCCGGCATTTTCAGACTGACATCCGGTCCTTTGAGTTCAAGGTCTCCAACATTGACAGCACCTTCTATATTTCCTAGTTTACCATCAATGCCAGGCACTTGCATGTCCACACCAGATTTGGGGAGGGAGATGTCAACTTTGGGGAGATTGATATCAATGTCGGGCGCCTTGATGTCAGGTGCTGAAATTCCGAATTTCGGTCCTTTAAACTTGGGCAACTTTAATTTTCCTCCTTTTCCCTCAAGATCCACGTCAGGCATCTCCACATCAACCTCAAATTCTGGGGCTCTGGCTCCAATGTTCAGACCTGGAATATCTACCTCAGCTTTTCCAAGTGAAATATCCATATCTGGCTTCTTCACGCTAACATCCGCCTCTGAGCGTTTGAATTTTGGAAGTGAAACGCCAAACGATGGCATTTTCATGGATGGCATTTTGAACCTCCCACCATCACCTTTCACCTTCAGGCCTGCTGCTGCAACATCGACATCTGCAGTTGGTACATGGATCTCAGTGGTTGGGGCGTTAATGTCCACTGACAGTCTCGGAGCAGAAAGATCAACTTCAGGTTTAGTTATGGATGTATCAACTTCAAATTTCCCTTTCACTTTCGGCATCCCAACATCGATTGACATTTCCTCCACTTCAGGCATTTTTACACTGACATCCGGCCCTTTGAGTTCAATGTCTCCAACACTGATATCTCCTTTCATCTTCCCTGGTTTTACATGAACACCATGCACGTTCACATCTACATCAGATTTTGGTACTGAGATGTCAACTTTCGGCAGTTTGATATCAATGTTGGGACCTTTGACATCAGGTGCTGAAAATCCAAATTTTGGTCCTTTGAATTTAGGCATTTTTATTTTCCCTCCTTTTCCCGTGAGATCTACATCAGGTGCATCTACATCAACTTCATATTCTGGGGCTCTGACGTCAATCTTCGGACCTTGAATATCTACCTCAGGTTTTCCTAGTGAAAGATCCACATCTGGCTTCTTCACACTCACATCCACATCTGGACCTTGGAATTTTGGAAGTGAAACACCGAATGCTGGCATTTTCATAGATGGCATTTTGAACCTCCCGCCATCACCTTTCACTTTCAGGTCTGCGGCTCCAACATCTACATCTACAGTTGGTACATGGATGTCAGTGGCTGGAGCATTAATGTCCACTGACAGTCCAGGTGTTGAAATGTCAAGTTCAGGTTTAGTTATGGATGTATCAACATCAAATTTCCCCTTCATTCTTGGAATACCAATATCTATTGATGTTTTCCCCACCTCCGGCATTTTCAGACTGACATCCGGTCCTTTGAGTTCAAGGTCTCCAACATTGACATCACCTACCATCTTGCCGAGTTTACCATCAATGCCAGGAACTTGCATGTCCACACCAGATTTGGGGAGGGAGATGTCAACTTTGGGGAGGTTGATATCAATGTCGGGCGCCTTGATGTCAGGAGCTGAAATTCCAAATTTCGGTCCTTTAAACTTGGGCAACTTTAATTTCCCTCCTTTTCCCTCAAGATCCACGTCAGGCATCTCCACATCAATCTCACATTCTGGGGCTCTGGCTCCAATGTTCAGACCTGGAATGTCTACCTCAGCTTTTCCAAGTGAAATATCCATATCTGGCTTCTTCACGCTAACATCTGCCTCTGAGCGTTTGAATTTTGGAAGTGAAACGCCAAACGATGGCATTTTCATGGTTGGCATTTTGAACCTCCCACCATCACCTTTCACGTTCAGGCCTGCTGCTGCAACATCGACATCTGCAGTTGGTACATGGATCTCAGTGGTTGGGGCGTTAATGTCCACTGACAGTCTCGGAGCAGAAAGATCAACTTCAGGTTTAGTTATGGATGTATCAACTTCAAATTTCCCTTTCACTTTCGACATCCCAACATCGATTGACATTTCCTCCACTTCAGGCATTTTTACACTGACATCCGGCCCTTTGAGTTCAATGTCTCCAACACTGATATCTCCTTTCATCATCCCTGGTTTTACATGAACACCAGGCACGTTCACATCTACATCAGATTTTGGTAGTGAAATGTCAACTTTCGGCAGTTTGATATCAATGTTGGGACCTTTGACATCAGGTGCTGAAAATCCAAATTTTGGTCCTTTGAATTTAGGCATTTTTATTTTCCCTCCTTTTCCCGTGAGATCTACATCAGGTGCATCTACATCAAATTCATATTCTGGGGCTCTGACGTCAATCTTCGGACCTTGAATATCTACCTCAGGTTTTCCTAGTGAAAGATCCATATCTGGCTTCTTCACACTCACATCCACATCTGGACCTTGGAATTTTGGAAGTGAAACACCGAATGCTGGCATTTTCATAGATGGCATTTTGAACCTCCCGCCATCACCTTTCACTTTCAGGTCTGCTGCTGCAACATCTACATCTACAGTTGGTACATGGATGTCAGTGGCTGGAGCATTAATGTCCACTGACAGTAGAGGTGTTGAAACGTCAAGTTCAGGTTTAGTTATGGATGTATCAACATCAAATTTCCCTTTCATTCTTGGAATACCAATATCTATTGATGTTTTCCCCACCTCCGGCATTTTTAGACTGACATCCGGTCCTTTGAGTTCAAGGTCTCCAACATTGACAGCACCTTCCATATTTCCTAGTTTACCATCAATGCCAGGCACTTGCATGTCCACACCAGATTTGGGGAGGGAGATGTCAACTTTGGGGAGGTTGATATCAATGTCGGGCGCCTTGATGTCAGGAGCTGAAATTCCAAATTTCGGTCCTTTAAACTTGGGCAACTTTAATTTCCCTCCTTTTCCCTCAAGATCCACATCAGGCATCTCCACATCAACCTCACATTCTGGGGCTCTGGCTCCAATGTTCAGACCTGGAATATCTACCTCAGCTTTTCCAAGTGAAATATCCATATCTGGCTTCTTCACGCTAACATCCGCCTCTGAGTGTTTGAATTTTGGAAGTGAAACGCCAAACGATGGCATTTTCAAGGATGGCATTTTGAACCTCCCACCATCACCTTTCACCTTCAGACCTGCTGCTGCAACATCGACATCTGAAGTTGGTACATGGATCTCAGTGGTTGGGGCGTTAATGTCCACTGACAGTCTCGGAGCAGAAAGATCAACTTCAGGTTTAGTTATGGATGTATCAACTTCAAATTTCCCTTTCACTTTCGACATCCCAACATCGATTGACATTTCCTCCACTTCAGGCATTTTTACACTGACATCCGGCCCTTTGAGTTCAATGTCTCCAACACTGATATCTCCTTTCATCATCCCTGGTTTTACATGAACACCAGGCACGTTCACATCTACATCAGATTTTGGTAGTGAGATGTCAACTTTTGGCAGTTTGATATCAATGTTGGGACCTTTGACATCAGGTGCTGAAAATCCAAATTTTGGTCCTTTGAATTTAGGCATTTTTATTTTCCCTCCTTTTCCCGTGAGATCTACATCAGGTGCATCTACATCAAATTCATATTCTGGGGCTCTGACGTCAATCTTCGGACCTTGAATATCTACCTCAGGTTTTCCTAGTGAAAGATCCATATCTGGCTTCTTCACACTCACATCCACATCTGGACCTTGGAATTTTGGAAGTGAAACACCGAATGCTGGCATTTTCATAGATGGCATTTTGAACCTCCCACCATCACCTTTCACTTTCAGGTCTGCTGCTGCAACATCTACATCTACAGTTGGTACATGGATGTCAGTGGCTGGAGCATTAATGTCCACTGACAGTCCAGGTGTTGAAACGTCAAGTTCAGGTTTAGTTATGGATGTATCAACATCAAATTTCCCTTTCATTCTTGGAATACCAATATCTATTGATGTTTTCCCCACCTCCGGCATTTTTAGACTGACATCCGGTCCTTTGAGTTCAAGGTCTCCAACATTGACAGCACCTTCCATATTTCCTAGTTTACCATCAATGCCAGGCACTTGCATGTCCACACCAGATTTGGGGAGGGAGATGTCAACTTTGGGGAGGTTGATATCAATGTCGGGCGCCTTGATGTCAGGAGCTGAAATTCCAAATTTCGGTCCTTTAAACTTGGGCAACTTTAATTTCCCTCCTTTTCCTTCAAGATCCACGTCAGGCATCGCCACATCAACCTCACATTCTGGGGCTCTGGCTCCAATGTTCAGACCTGGAATATCTACCTCAGCTTTTCCAAGTGAAATATCCATATCTGGCTTCTTCACGCTAACATCCGCCTCTGAGTGTTTGAATTTTGGAAGTGAAACGCCAAACGATGGCATTTTCAAGGATGGCATTTTGAACCTCCCACCATCACCTTTCACCTTCAGACCTGCTGCTGCAACATCGACATCTGCAGTTGGTACATGGATCTCAGTGGTTGGGGCGTTAATGTCCACTGACAGTCTCGGAGCAGAAAGATCAACTTCAGGTTTAGTTATGGATGTATCAACTTCAAATTTCCCTTTCACTTTCGACATCCCAACACCGATTGACATTTCCTCCACTTCAGGCATTTTTACACTGACATCCGGCCCTTTGATTTCAATGTCTCCAACACTGATATCTCCTTTCATCTTCCCTGGTTTTACATGAACACCAGGCACGTTCACATCTACATCAGATTTTGGTAGTGAAATGTCAACTTTCGGAAGTTTGATATCAATGTTGGGACCTTTGACATCAAGTGCTGAAAATCCAAATTTTGGTCCTTTGAATTTAGGCATTTTTATTTTCCCTCCTTTTTCCGTGAGATCTACATCAGGTGCATCTACATCAACTTCATATTCTGGGGCTCTGACGTCAATCTTCGGACCTTGAATATCTACCTCAGGTTTTCCTAGTGAAAGATCCACATCTGGCTTCTTCACACTCACATCCACATCTGGACCTTGGAATTTTGGAAGTGAAACACCGAATGCTGGCATTTTCATAGATGGCATTTTGAACCTCCCGCCATCACCTTTCACTTTCAGGTCTGCGGCTCCAACATCTACATCTACAGTTGGTACATGGATGTCAGTGGCTGGAGCATTAATGTCCAATGACAGTCCAGGTGTTGAAATGTCAAGTTCAGGTTTAGTTATGGATGTATCAACATCAAATTTCCCCTTCATTCTTGGAATACCAATATCTATTGATGTTTTCCCCACCTCCGGCATTTTCAGACTGACATCCGGTCCTTTGAGTTCAAGGTCTCCAACATTGACAGCACCTTCCATATTTCCTAGTTTACCATCAATGCCAGGCACTTGCATGTCCACACCAGATGTGGGGAGGGAGATGTCAACTTTGGGGAGGTTGATATCAATGTCGGGCGCCTTGATGTCAGGAGCTGAAATTCCAAATTTCGGTCCTTTAAACTTGGGCAACTTTAATTTCCCTCCTTTTCCCTCAAGATCCACGTCAGGCATCTCCACATCAACCTCACATTCTGGGGCTCTGGCTCCAATGTTCAGACCTGGAATATCTACCTCAGCTTTTCCAAGTGAAATATCCATATCTGGCTTCTTCACGCTAACATCCGCCTCTGAGTGTTTGAATTTTGGAAGTGAAACGCCAAACGATGGCATTTTCAAGGATGGCATTTTGAACCTCCCACCATCACCTTTCACCTTCAGACCTGCTGCTGCAACATCGACATCTGAAGTTGGTACATGGATCTCAGTGGTTGGGGCGTTAATGTCCACTGACAGTCTCGGAGCAGAAAGATCAACTTCAGGTTTAGTTATGGATGTATCAACTTCAAATTTCCCTTTCACTTTCGACATCCCAACATCGATTGACATTTCCTCCACTTCAGGCATTTTACACTGACATCCGGCCCTTTGAGTTCAATGTCTCCAACACTGATATCTCCTTTCATCATCCCTGGTTTTACATGAACACCAGGCACGTTCACATCTACATCAGATTTTGGTAGTGAGATGTCAACTTTCGGCAGTTTGATATCAATGTTGGGACCTTTGACATCAGGTGCTGAAAATCCAAATTTTGGTCCTTTGAATTTAGGCATTTTTATTTTCCCTCCTTTTCCCGTGAGATCTACATCAGGTGCATCTACACCAACTTCATATTCTGGGGCTCTGACGTCAATCTTCGGACCTTGAATATCTACCTCAGGTTTTCCTAGTGAAAGATCCATATCTGGCGTCTTCACACTCACATCCACATCTGGACCTTGGAATTTTGGAAGTGAAACACCGAATTCTGGCATTTTCATAGATGGCATTTTGAACCTCCCACCATCACCTTTCACTTTCAGGTCTGCTGCTGCAACATCTACATCTACAGTTGGTACATGGATGTCAGTGGCTGGAGCATTAATGTCCACTGACAGTCCAGGTGTTGAAACGTCAAGTTCAGGTTTAGTTATGGATGTATCAACATCAAATTTCCCTTTCATTCTTGGAATACCAATATCTATTGATGTTTTCCCCACCTCCGGCATTTTTAGACTGACATCCGGTCCTTTGAGTTCAAGGTCTCCAACATTGACAGCACCTTCCATATTTCCTAGTTTACCATCAATGCCAGGCACTTGCATGTCCACACCAGAGTTGGGGAGGGAGATGTCAACTTTGGGGAGGTTGATATCAATGTCGGGCGCCTTGATGTCAGGAGCTGAAATTCCAAATTTCGGTCCTTTAAACTTGGGCAACTTTAATTTCCCTCCTTTTCCCTCAAGATCCACGTCAGGCATCGCCACATCAACCTCACATTCTGGGGCTCTGGCTCCAATGTTCAGACCTGGAATATCTACCTCAGCTTTTCCAAGTGAAATATCCATATCTGGCTTCTTCACGCTAACATCCGCCTCTGAGTGTTTGAATTTTGGAAGTGAAACGCCAAACGATGGCATTTTCAAGGATGGCATTTTGAACCTCCCACCATCACCTTTCACCTTCAGACCTGCTGCTGCAACATCGACATCTGCAGTTGGTACATGGATCTCAGTGGTTGGGGCGTTAATGTCCACTGACAGTCTCGGAGCAGAAAGATCAACTTCAGGTTTAGTTATGGATGTATCAACTGCAAATTTCCCTTTCACTTTCGACATCCCAACACCGATTGACATTTCCTCCACTTCAGGCATTTTTACACTGACATCCGGCCCTTTGATTTCAATGTCTCCAACACTGATATCTCCTTTCATCTTCCCTGGTTTTACATGAACACCAGGCACGTTCACATCTACATCAGATTTTGGTAGTGAAATGTCAACTTTCGGAAGTTTGATATCAATGTTGGGACCTTTGACATCAGGTGCTGAAAATCCAAATTTTGGTCCTTTGAATTTAGGCATTTTTATTTTCCCTCCTTTTTCCGTGAGATCTACATCAGGTGCATCTACATCAACTTCATATTCTGGGGCTCTGACGTCAATCTTCGGACCTTGAATATCTACCTCAGGTTTTCCTAGTGAAAGATCCACATCTGGCTTCTTCACACTCACATCCACATCTGGACCTTGGAATTTTGGAAGTGAAACACCGAATGCTGGCATTTTCATAGATGGCATTTTGAACCTCCCGCCATCACCTTTCACTTTCAGGTCTGCGGCTCCAACATCTACATCTACAGCTGGTACATGGATGTCAGTGGCTGGAGCATTAATGTCCAATGACAGTCCAGGTGTTGAAATGTCAAGTTCAGGTTTAGTTATGGATGTATCAACATCAAATTTCCCCTTCATTCTTGGAATACCAATATCTATTGATGTTTTCCCCACCTCCGGCATTTTCAGACTGACATCCGGTCCTTTGAGTTCAAGGTCTCCAACATTGACATCACCTTCCATCTTGCCTAGTTTACCATCAATGCCAGGCACTTGCATGTCCACACCAGATTTGGGGAGGGATATTTCAACTTTGGGGAGGTTGATATCAATGTCGGGCGCCTTAATGTCATGAGCTGAAATTCCAAATTTCGGTCCTTTAAACTTGGGCAACTTTAATTTCCCTCCTTTTCCCTCAAGATCCACGTCAGGCATCTCCACATCAACCTCACATTCTGGGGCTCTGGCTCCAATGTTCAGACCTGCAATATCTACCTCAGCTTTTCCAAGTGAAATATCCATATCTGGCTTCTTCACGCTAACATCCGCCTCTGAGTGTTTGAATTTTGGAAGTGAAACGCCAAACGATGGCATTTTCATGGATGGCATTTTGAACCTCCCACCATCACCTTTCACCTTCAGGCCTGCTGCTGCAACATCGACATCTGCAGTTGGTACATGGATCTCAGTGGTTGGGGCGTTAATGTCCACTGACAGTCTAGGAGGAGACAGACCAACTTCAGGTTTAGTTATGGATGTATCAACTGCAAATTTCCCTTTCACTTTCGGCATCCCAACATCGATTGACATTTCCTCCACTTCAGGCATTTTTACACTGACATCCGGCCCTTTGAGTTCAATGTCTCCAACACTGATATCTCCATTCATCTTCCCTGGTTTTACATGAACACCAGGCACTTTCACATCTACATCAGATTTTGGTAGTGAGATGTCAACTTTCGGCAGTTTGATATCAATGTTGGGACCTTTGACATCAGGTGCTGAAAATCCAAATTTTGGTCCTTTGAATTTAGGCATTTTTATTTTCCCTCCTTTTCCCGTGAGATCTACATCAGGTGCATCTACATCAACTTCATATTCTGGGGCTCTGACGTCAATCTTCGGACCTTGAATATCTACCTCAGGTTTTCCTAGTGAAAGATCCACATCTGGCTTCTTCACACTCACATCCACATCTGGACCTTGGAATTTTGGAAGTGAAACACCGAATGCTGGCATTTTCATAGATGGCATTTTGAACCTCCCGCCATCACCTTTCACTTTCAGGTCTGCGGCTCCAACATCTACATCTACAGTTGGTACATGGATGTCAGTGGTTGGGGCGTTAATGTCCCCTGACAGTCTAGGAGCTGAAAGATCAACTTCAGGTTTAGTTATGGATGTATCAACTTCAAATTTCCCTTTCACTTTCGACATCCCAACATCGATTGACAGTTCCTTCACTTCTGGCATTTTTACACTGACATCCGGCCCTTTGAGTTCAAGGTCACCCACACTGATTTCACTTTCCATTTTGCCTGATTTCACATCAACACCAAATGATGGCATTTTAATGGATGGCACTTTGAACCTACCACCATCACCTGTCACCTTCAGGCCGGCTGCTGGAACATCTACATCTTCTGCTGGTATATGAATGTTTGTCATTGCAGCTTCAATGTTCACTGACCGTCCAGGAGTTGAAACGTCAACAGTAGGTTTCGACATGGATAATTCACCATTCAATGTCCCTTTCACTTGAGGAATACTCATATCGGGTGATGTTTTTTTAATTTTGGACTTTTTTACACTGACATGCGTCCCTTTGAGTTCATTGGATCCAACACTCAGATCACCTTTAATCTTGCCTTGCTTCACATCTATAGCTGGCACTTTCACGTCCACATCAGCATTTTTGAGTGAGGCCTCAACCTCCGGATGTTTGACCTCCAGGTTCATTTTGGGTGCTTTTACTTCAGTTGTTGAAAAGCCAAATTGCGGTACTTTTATTTTGTACTTTTCACCATTCCCTCCTTCATACACATGCATGCTAAGAACCTCCTCTGCTCCCTCAAGTTCGGGTTCAAATGTCTCCCATTCTTTGTCCCCCCCATCAATTTGATACTTGGTGCCGGAAATGTCGTGTTTCTTCTTCATGCTGACGCCCATACTGGAACTGAAGTCTTCCAACTCAGCCATCCCAGACATGAGATCACCCTTCGTCTGATCTGTCATCACTTTTACTGCTGGTTCTTTCAGATCTGTGGCATCAACTTTCATTAAGCTGACATCAATTGCAAGTGTGGAAGACTTTGGCTGTGTTATCGGAGTTTTAGCTAAGGCTTCTTTCTTTTTGGGCTTTTTTATTTTTTCCTGCTTATCAGTTTTGGGTTTCTTAGTTCGTGTTTCAGATTTTGGAATCTGAATGCCGGCAATTTGCACTCCGATTCTCGCTTCTCCCCCCTCGTGTAGTGGCGATGAAGCATCAGATTTTCCATCAGTCGTCCTAAGTTCTTTTTGCAAGGCATTCTGTTGTGTTGGCTGGTCAGATATTTCCCCAAGTACCCCAGCCATTTGTGACTTGACCTTTGGCCTCCCACCTCCAGTTTTCAATTGAATTTCTGAAGCTGTAATCGGAATAGGTGATCTGGTATCACTGTCTCTTTCTGAATACCCAATTTCAATTTTTTGCCATTCCATTCTTGTGTCTGATGTTTGCAAACACATGTTTTCCTCGGGTAATTTTGTCTCCATTTCAATTGTGGACAGACTTGGTTCTGAAAGGACAAATTTTGCTATTTTGAGTTTTGGCATTTTGAGTTTGGATTCAACGTTGACATTCTCTGACTCCATTTCATGACTTTGATTCTCCAACTTTGGATCAGGTTGCTTCATTGTTGTTATTGCCGCACCGTTTGCGTTTGGCGCTGCACTTTCTGCATTTGCTTGGAGTGTGTCATATTTCAAAGAAGGTGCTTCCTTTTCCCTCTTGGAGGCTTCTGTTTTCCCAATTTTTGTCCCCCTCGCACCAATGTGTGGAAGTTTTATTTTTCTTCTCCGCTTTTTCACTTTTTGGGGGGGCTCTGCTGTTTTTAAATGGGATTCTATATCGGTGCTTGTTGCTGGTACGTCCTGTTGATCACGCTCCTCTGTTTCTGATAAGCTGTGAGATCTGTCCAGTTTGTACATCCTTGTCTTCTTGAAAGCTGGTAATTTGGGGCAGGAAAAAGTTACATCAGGTACTTCAGCCACCTTCGACTTCCCCTTCTCAGTCATTTCTTGCATTTGTCGTTCTGTTTGTGTGTTCATGTCTTCGGAAGCATCCCTTGCGATTTTCGTTTTCTTTCCATAAAGCTTTGCAAACAAATCTTCTTCCACTCCCTAAAGGAAAGTATGTATTGTTATTTCATCAGTTTCCAGACAAAACAAATGCATAAGATTGATAGAGAAGCTTACAATGCTGGACACTGTGTTTCTTTTTTTTGTGGAATGGAGTCCTTAATTTGTCAAGCTGACCTCCACAATGCTTTGGTACTTCTTACTTACCTGACCTGCTTTGCAAATGTTCTAGATTTTGTACTCAATGTCTAAATGGCAAGCTCTTTGTACGGATACATTTTCTCATGTAGATGTGGGTCTGCAAATAGCCATGTGAGCTATTTTTTAATGATCTGATTTACACTGTTACAACTCAGGCATATTCTAAAACTTGCACAAATTCCAAAAGTCAACTTCCCATAAATTGCATTTTATCTTCTGCGTAAGACGTCTGCTATAAATGTATTACCGGATGAAAACTGAAATCTTCTGCAAGTGGGTATAGACCAGAATAATATACCTACGTACAGTGGGAAAATCTCTCTCTCAAGTCACTTACTGCTACACTTAGAAATTGCCAATTGCCCATCCTTTGGCTCTTCACTCATCATGACGTTTGAGTGGATATCAATCCGCTCAATAACACCGTCATGGTCATCTCTAATACCTTTGTCTCCAGTAAAACCACTCTCCCGCAATCTGGCCGGTATGGCCCTCATTGTCACTCCCCTGAGTAAAAGGGATGGAGACTTGAATGATTATGGCGGACAACTGGTTTAACCATTCATTGTCAGATTTGTTTGGATTGCATAAAGTCTTATCAAGTCCTGTCCTTGTCTTCGAAAAATGTCAACTCTTCGAGGATTTTCTTGGAATGTTCAAGTACCCACCTGACATTCTTCCTTGCTACAAACCATCACCTCCAGATTAATAATCCTTATTAGTATCACAGGTAGGCTTACATTAACACCGCAATGACGTTGCTGTGAAAATCCGCTAGTTGCCACACTCCGGTGCCTATTCGGGTATATTTCCTTAGGTTGGCCCTTGCCCTAGCCCTGACCTTGCGTCTTTCCCAGCTCTAGTTAGGTGATGTTGTTCGCAGTTTTTGCTCCTCAGCTTCAGTCCTTCTCTCGTTCAAATATCTGCCACATTGTCCACTCCTCAACAAACTTACCCTTGACCTCTCTCTGTTTATGAACCCCCGCCCTATCTCCAACTTCCCTTTCCTCTCCAAATTCCATAACTTCATTTTTGAGTCCCTCCAATCCATTTTCTGCACCCACCATGGATTTGAAACGACCCTTCAACTTCACAAACAAAAACCTGTGTGACAGCGACAAATGTCTCTCCTCATACTTTTCATAGAAAATGCCACACATCAAAAGGTCAGGGCCACGTCTTTGGGCTCTGTAGTAGCACTGCAGCCGCTGCTCCAGAAACTCCAAAACAATTGAATATATTGGTCAGTCACTTGACCATTTCCAGCATGTCTTACATGGTTTCCCCCGGCTGGGCAGTGTATTCTCATGGGCATGTCGTGCGACTTTGGCACCACAAGGAGAAGTCTGATTCTGCTGCCTGATTTTGCACACGTTTCACAAAGTTGGACTGCACGCGTGTACTAAACGCCGAACATGTGCTCAACAGCAGGAGGAAACCCGGACTAATGCTATTTACAGGTCCAGGCATCCAACTTGCAGGTAAGGTGCCTTTGACTTACTTCTGCTCTAGCAATGTCATGGAAGTACTGAGGCTTGTTCTTGAGGGATTTGTGATGAACCATACATATATTCAGGCAGGCCAGAGGATTTGGTGGCCCATCCCTACATAAGGTATGGAGGTTATTTTGCAGTATTTCTGAGTTTACAACATGATCAGCAAATGGAGCAGAGACCTGAAGTGAGGGGAAGCTCTGTGAAGCGGGAGGAGGAGGTGGGCTCTTCACAGAAGGCAATGTCTGCCTTGGGTTTCTCAAGAACCCTTCCCTTACCTTCATCTAACCCAGAACCAATACTTGAGGTGGTTCCGATTCAACAAAAAGGCGGTCATAGAACTTGTAACACTTTCTTCAATACAACCTGCAACGTCACACCGAGGCAAGGGCGGCCCTGCCCAGGGCTGTAAAGTTTACAGTGGCATTGGTCTGCTATGCATCTAGACCATTCCAATGAGGGACTGGGTGGCATAGCCAACAGTTCCCAGTATGCCATCCATCAATGCATCTGGGGTGATTGAGTGTGGCTGAGTGTGTGTGTGGAAGAGATTGAGTGTGTGTGGTAGTGACTGAGTATAACTGAGTGTGTGTGTGAGTAAGAGTCAGTGACTGAGTGTCTGAGTGGGAGTGAGAGCAAGTGACTGAGTGTGTGTGCGTGTGTGTGTAAATGAGTGTGTGTGCGAGTGAGAGTAAGTGACTGAGTGTGTGTGGGAGTAAGGGTGAGTGACTGAGTGTGTGTGTGGAAATGAGTGTGTGTGGGAGTAAGAATGAGTGACTGAGTGTTTGTGGGAGTGAGAGAAAGTGACTGAGTGTGCGCGTGCGTATTTAAATGAGTGTGTGTGCGAGTGAGAGTAAGTGACTGAGTGTGTGTGGGAGTAAGGGTGAGTGACTGAGTGTGCGTGTGTAAATGAGTGTGTGTGTGTGGAAATGAGTGTGTGTGTGTGTAAATGAGTGTGTGTGGGAGTAAGAATGAGTGACTGAGTGTCTGGGAGTGAGAGCAAGTGACTGAGTGTATGTGTGTGTGTGTGGGAGTGAGAGTAAGTGACTGAGTGTGTGTGGGAGTAAGGGTGAGTGACTGAGTGTGTGTGTGTAAATGAGTGTGTGTGTGTAAATGAGTGTGTGTGGGAGTAAGAATGAGTGACGAGTGTCTGTGGGAGTGAGAGCAAGTGACTGAGTGTGTGTGGGGATGAATAACTGAGTGTTCATGTGGTAGTGAAACCGAGTGACTGAGTGTGTGCGGGAGTGACCTAGTGTGACTGAGTGTGTGTGTGGTAGTGACTGAGTGTGTGTGTGAGAGAGACTGAGTGTGTGTGTGGGAGTGACTGGGTGTGTGTGGAAGTGACCTAATGTGACTGATTGTGTGTGTGTGGGGGTGATCGAGTGTGTGTGTGGGAGTGACTGGGTGTGTGTGTGTGTGGGAGTGACTGAGTGTGTGTGTGGGAGTGACTGAGTGTGTGTGTGGGAGTGACTGGGTGTGTGTGGGAGTGACCTAGTGTGACTGAGTATGTGTGTGGGAGTGACTGGGTGTGTGTGGAAGTGACCTAGTGTGACTGAGTGTGTGTGGGATTGACTGGGTATGTGTGGGAGTGACCTAGTGTGACTGAGTGTGTGTGGGATTGACTGGGTATGTGTGGGAGTGACCTAGTGTGACTGAGTGTGTGTGTGGGAGTGACTGGGTGCGTGTGGGAGTGACCTAGTGTGACTGAGTGTGTGTGGGAGTGACTGGGTGTGTGTTGGAGTGACATAGTGTGACTGAGTGTGTGTGTAGGAATGACTGGGTGTGTGTGGGGGTGACTGAATGTGACTAATTGTGTGTGTGGGAGTGACTGGGTGCGTGTGGGGGTGACATAGTGTGACTGAGTGTGTGTGGGAGTGACTGGGTGTGTGTGGGAGTGACATAGTGTGACTGAGTGTGTGTGGGAGTGACTGGGTGTGTGTGGGAGTGACATAGTGTGACTGAGTGTGTGTGTAGGAATGACTGGGTGTGTGTGGGGGTGACTGAATGTGACTAATTGTGTGTGTGGGAGGGTGACTGAGTGTGTGTGTGGGAGTGACTGAGTGTGTGTGTGGGGGTGACTGATTGTGTGTGTGGGGGTGACTGAGTGTGTGTGTAGGAATGACTGGGTGTGTGTGGGAGGGTGACTGAGTGTGTGTGTGGGAGTGACTGAGTGTGTGTGTGGGGGTGACTGATTGTGTGTGTGGGGGTGACTGAGTGTGTGTGTGGGAGTGACTGAGTGTGTGTGTGGGGGTGACTGATTGTGTGTGTGTGGGGGGGGGGGTGACAGTGTGTGTGAGAGTGTGACTGATTGTGTGTGTGTGGGGGTGACTGAGTGTGTGTGGAGTGACTGAGTGTGTGTGTGGGAGTGACTGAGTGTGTGTGTGGAGTGACTGAGTGTGTGTGTGGGAGTGACTGAGTGTGTGTGTGGGAGTGACTGAGTGTGTGTGTGGGAGTGACTGAGTGTGTGTGTGTGGGAGTGACTGAGTGTGTGTGTGGGAGTGACTGAGTGTGTGTGTGTGTGGGAGTGACTGTGGTGTGTGGGAGTGACTGAGTGTGTGTGTGGGAGTGACTGAGTGTGTGTGTGGGAGTGACTGAGTGTGTGTGTGTGTGTGGGAGTGACTGAGTGTGTGTGTGGGGGTGACTGAGTGTGTGTGTGGGTGACTGAGTGTGTGTGTGGGGGTGACTGAGTGTGTGTGTGTGTGTGTGTGGGAGTGACTGAGTGTGTGTGTGGGAGTGACTGAATGTGTGTATGGGAGTGACGCCAGGTCCGATCCCATTCCCCAGTCCACCACCGCCAGCCATAAAATGCTACCCGGCCAGCGTTGGAGGTAACATTCAAAATAGTCATCTGCATGCAAATATGGCCCCAGAAGTAAAAAGATTGGACAAGCCTGATTTAGTCGGGAACGGTTGTGTGTTTGAAAGGTGCTGTCTGAGGACTCTGAGTGCTCCTGCAGATGGTGCACACTGCTGTCACTGTGTTTCAGTGGTAGAGGGAAGTAATGTTTGAGGGTGGGGTGCCAGTCAAGTGGGCTGCGCTGTCCTGGATGTAGTTGAGCTTCTGGAGTGTTATTGGAGCTGCATTCAAACAGGCAAGTCGAGGATATTCTATCACACTCCTGACTTGTGCTTTGTAGTTGGTGTACAACTATTGTAGAGTCAGTGGGGGAGCTACTTGCCGCAGGATTCATAACCTCTGACCTCTTGTAGCCAAAGTATTCATTGGCTATTCCAGTTCAATTTCTGGCCAAAGGTAAGCTCAAGGATATAAGGAGTAGGGTACTCAGCAATGGTAATGCCATTGAATGTCAATGGGCAATGGTTGGATTCTCTGTTGTTGGAGGTGGTCATTGCGTAGCACTTGTGTGGCATGAATGTTACTTATCACTTGTCAGTTAAAGGCTGGATATTATCAAAGTCTTGCTGCATTAGGATGTGCCCTCCTTCCGTGCCTGTTGAGATGTAAATGGAACTGAACATTGGGCAATCATCAGTGAACATTGCTACTTCTGACCTCATGATGGAAAGAAGGTCAATGATGAAGCAGATTAATAATGATGGGCCTGGGACATTACCCTGAGGAACTCCTGCAGTGATATCCTGGGACAGAGATGATTGACTGCCAATATCCACAGCCATCTTCCTTTGTACTAGCTATGATTCCAACTGACAGAGGTTTTGCCCTGATTCCCAATTTTCTTCTCCTTAAAGAAGAAAAGAGATCCTTAAAGCCATACTCAGTCAAATGTTGCCTTGATGACAAAGGCAGTCACTCTCACCTCACCCCCAGAGTCCAGCTCTTTTGTCCATGTTTGAACCAAGGCTGTAATGACATTCGGAGCTGGGTAATGCTGGTGGAATGCAAAATGAGCGTCAGTTAACATGTTCTTTTTGAGTAAGTGTCGCTTGAGAGCATTGTTGATAACCTCTTCCATCACTTTACTGATGATGGCGCGTAGACTGATAGGCCAGTAATTAGCTGGGTTGTATCCGAACAAGCGCCGGAGTGTGGTGACTAAGGGATTCTCACAGTAACTTCCTAGCGGTGTCAATGTAAGCCTACTTGTGACAATAAAGATTATTATTATGATGATGATGCCATGAGACTTCGAGGGGTCCAGAGTTCATGTTGAGGACTCCCAGGGCATTTCCCTCCTGACTGTATACCACCGTGCTGCCACCTCTGCTGGGTCTGTCCTGCCAGCGGAGCTGGTGTCGGGGACATTATCTGTAAGATTATGGTTCTGCAAGTAAGACTATGTCAGGCTGTTGTTTGGCTAGACTGGGGGACAGTTCTCCCAATTTTGCGCAAGCACCCAGATTATTCGGAGTACTTTGCAGGGTCAACAGAACTGAGTCTGCCATTGTCGTTTACAGTGCCTCAGTCGCTGTTGGGTGGTCCACCCGGTTTCATTCTTTATAGACTTTCTGGTGATTGGGATATAACTGAGTGTCTTGCCGGGCCATTTCAGGGAGCATTTAAGAATTAACTACATTGCTGTGGGTCTGGAGTCGCATGTAGGCCGGACCATGTGAAGATGGGAGATTTCCTTACCTGAAGAACACGAATGATTTTTAAAAATTTTCCAAAGGAGTATGCTTAACAATATTGTTTGAAGTACGTTCCTAAGAAAATAATATTAGCAGTACAGAGAGTGAACATTTAATTTCTGACAGAAAATAGACCCACCGCAATAGGTTTTCTTCCTTTTAATTCAATTGCCTCAGATCTTATTGGACTAGGTATTGTTCGTTTCAAACAGTATTTCATTTTGTACGGTTCTGAGTACTGCAAAATCTTGAGTGCGTCTTCATATTTGATATTATCAAAGTAAATTGTAGCACTGATCAGTTGGTCACCTGATTGACAAAACAAACATATATCTGGTTACAGAGAGATTGGACCCTGAAATTATTTTTAATCTTTCAGTATCTTTGGCAAAGTTGCTTACTTAAAGCATTGTCTGTCATGGTAACCCTTACTGCATTTGGCACAACTAAAACAAAAATAAGAATGGGAACTCTTGTAACTGCTGTCAAAATATGATTTGTTTCTCCAAGTAATGGAAACATATAATAACCCCTGCTGCCTCACGGCCCCGAGGACCCGGGTTCGATCCTGGCACCGGGTTACTGTCCATGTGGAGTTTGCACATTCTCCCCATGTTTGCATGGGTCTCACCCCCACAACCCAAAGATGTGTAAAGTAGTTGAATTGGCCATGCTAAATTACCCTTTAATTGGGGAAAAAAATAATTGGGTACTCTAAATTTATTTTTATAAACATATAATAATCTTGACTATGTATTAGCTTGCCTGAGGTAATAGCACTCTTGCCTCTGCCTCAGAGGACAGTGGGTTCAAGCCCCAATTTGAACACATAATATAAGCTGACATTTCAGTGCAGTATTGAGGGAGTTCTTCCATGAATACGGATAGATTGCACAAATTCAGCTATAAGGCAATATTAAACTTTACAAACAATTTATAAACCATATTCCATGCAATTTTACAATTAGAACTGTTACCATCATAGTGGGAGCAAGAGTAGAAACACAGTATTATTCAAGCTACATAACCAAATGTAATGTTGCAGTAACAGAGTCTATGTCTACGTGACAATGATATTCTTCAATGAGTGGACTTGCTGATTTAAATTGAAAATACGTTACTTGATATAAATAGCAGGGTTTTCCTTTGATACAATTAACTAATTTATTATTTCTTAAAGACTTATATAAGTGCAACATGTTTAGATCTTGCTATTGAATAAAATTATGGCTCAGATGTGGGGCGGGATTCTTCCGTACCCGGCGGGGCAGGGGTCTCGGCAGGGTGGAGTGCCGTGAACCACTCCGGCGTCGGCCCGCCCCAAAGGTGCGGAATCCTCCGCACCTTCAGGGACTAGGCCGGCACCGGAGTGGTTTGCGCACCGCCGGCTGGCGTGGAAGGCCTTTGGCGCCACGCTAGCCGGGGCCGAAGGGACTCTGCCAGCCGGCACAAGCCCTCGCATGCGCAGGAGCATCAGCGGCTGCTGACGTCATCCCCACGCATGCGCAGGGAGGGTTCACCTACGCGTCGGCCATCGCGGAGGCTCACACGGCCGACGCGTAGGAAAAGAGTGCCCCCACGGCACAGGCCCGCCCATGGATCAGTGGGCCCCGATCGCGGGCCAGGCCAACGTGGGGCACCCCCCAGGGCGAGTTCGCCCCGCATCCCCCCCCCCCCGGACCCCGGAGCCCGCCCCCGCCACTAGGTCTCGCCGGTAAGGGACCTAGTCTAATCTACGCCAGCGGGACTGGCAAAGAACCAGCGGGACTTCAGCCTATAATGTTATAGAAATCACGGAATCCTTACAGTGCAGAAGGAGGTTATTCGGCCCATCAAGTCTGCTCTGACCCTCTGAAAGGGCATCCTACCCAGGCCTCCACCCCATATTCTGCAACCTATCCCCTGCAACTCCGTAACCCCTCCTAGCCCACACATCCCTAGATACTAAGGGGCAATTTAGCAAGGCCAACCCACCTAACCTGCACATCTTTGGACGGTGGGAGGAAACCGAAGCGCCCAGAAGAAACCCACGCAGACATTAGAGAACGGGCAAACCACACAGACGTCACCCAAGGCCGGAATTGAACCCGAGTCCCTGACGCTGTGAGGCAGCAGTGCTAACCACTGTGCCGCCCCATATTAGTGTTAACATATCATTTCTCTGTAATTTAGCTGCTATGAATTGCATTTGCCCAAAATTAATATTAACGAAACTACTACAGCATTGAAAATTCTAACAATTGCTTCACTTCCAAAATTCCATCAGTTCCTCCAGTAAACTGACTTTGGTATCCTGAACTGTGCAATTAAACAATTTTTCTACATTATGTCCATGTGGAGATGCATCTGGAGGGTTAGGAGGTATTCCACCAACTGTAATCTATACATTGGATTTAACATTGCCACCTAAAATGATTTCAAATTCTCTTTAAAATAGATCGCACAAGTCAGACTTTCACAGACTACGATCATGAATAATTTTATGAATCTCTAATAAGCAAAAATATATTTGTGCGTTTTACAAATAATTGTAATTTTTACGTCATCCATTCAGTCTTCTGAACTTTTATAGCAGGATGCTGACAGATTCTGTATCAATCCTTAATGGGTGCACTCATTAAATTCTTTCTCCTGCTTTTTAGCAGAGACGTTAATCCATTTAAAACAAAATAGCAAAGAAATGAAGGTGAACAGGTTAAATGTCCTTTTGCTATTATTCCACAACATTAGCCTGGAAATGGTTGCTGGTTATATTAGCAGATGAACAGCATGCTATTCCTTTGTTTGCTGTTCCATACAGATGTTAACCTATGCATGAACTAAGAAATGTAATCTGGATGCACTAAACACTTATCAGCTAATATTTCTACGCTAGTGACTAAAGAGCAATTCCATGATATAATAACAAAGTAAAAACATTTAGCATTTTGTTCCTAAAGATGATTGCTGCAAATTTTCTCAGGGTTCTCCTGATTTAATAAATAGCCAGCGATGCCCACATCCTGTGAATGAATTAAGACAAATATTGGTGGAAGCCCCATTTACATGTGTGTCAGGGTGGGATCTAATCCTCTGTTGAGTGGGGGTATTCTGAAGGACATTCCCAGCATTTGCTTTAGTTCTTAAAGCTGGTCTTCAATGTGCTTGCTATGTAAGTCAAAGTATTCGCACATCAGCATGCAGCTGGACTCTTACCACTGGCACTTTCCAGCAGAGGTCACTAGGTTATGAAAAGCAAAAGGATTACTGGTTGATTTTTGCTCCTGCCCAACCCAGAGAAACTGAGATTAATTTTTAAGCTCCTGTTTAAAAGCTTTTAAACCTTAAAGCCTTTTAAACCTGAAAACCTTTTAAACCGTAAATCCTTTTAAACCTTTCTGCAGTACTCAGTGAATATCTGGGTAGGTTTTTCACATTTTACCTTCTCTCATGCTGAGGCGTTTTGCAGCAGGAGACTCCTTCAGGACATGTCTGATAAATATGCCCTCCTTTTCACCACTTTTAACGCTGAAACCAGTCGCACCTACTTCAGCCTCCGTGTTCACCAGCACTTCCACAATGTCTTCTTCCTTTTCTTCCTGAAAAGAAACATGAAGAAAATGCAAATCCCTGCAAGTGGTGCAGCTGGTAGTTTTCATTTTTGATCTTTGAGTTACATAAACGAAAGCTTTTTAAGCCATCGACGGCAAAGAAAATTAAACCTACCACTTCCCGACTCATGTTTGTGGATAATTGTTTCTTTGACATAATTTCTAAATCTTTTTTGAGGTCTGTGATGTCGTCAAATGCCTCATGTGGTATCTCCTCCGGCACCTGCAATGGAAAAATCCAGTAATTGGTTACGATGAGAGAGAATTTTCAAGGATTTGATCATGAAATCTAATAGGACGTGCATTGAAACAAATCTCGAGTTAAACAATCCTGTAGATGGAAGGACAACTCTTCTTGGAGGCATCTTTAGGAAGCAGCATCATTGAACTTTCATCTTCAGGTGGCAGCTTCTTTGGCTTCTGCAGCTGGAAGCTCAAGGATTGCCGGTCGAGCAGTTCCACAGCATACTGGTATCTCAAGGGGTCCAGATGCAGGATAGGATCCTGATTTATAAATTGTGAGTGGGACAGTTTTAAACTGGCGAATGTCAGTGGGAATATGGCAGTGAGTGGTGTACCATCATCTTCAATCCTCTGCCTCCCAAATCCCCTTTGAAAACAGAAACACAAATTGGCCTCCACGGTTTTCTGAGATTTTTGCCCGGTGCATTGTAGATTCAATCCTATTCAATCTGTGAACGGCATAAATCGATGGACTTTACCTGTACACCCAGTGTTTGCCATCCCCTATTTTTAAGGAAATGCAGGATACACAGAATGACGGGAGAAAAGATATGTCAGAGAGGAAGTAGGCACCTGCTAGTTCGGATTGCAAGGGTCAAAGCTAATATGGTTCGCGGACTTTGGCAGCGTGTGTGAGGGAGTGAGATTCTGGAGTTTAGCAGGGGATAGTTCTGCAGTTTAGCAGCACAAAGGCAATTTTGAATTCTGACAATCAGCTCAGCAAGGTCTTCGGGATTAACAACAGTTGTGGGCTATCTGTAGATGGTCCTAGGGCTTGGAAATACTGCAGAAAGGAATTTGAATGTTTGGCTATCTGGAGGCTGGAATATTGAATGGCAAAAGAATCTGGAATTATGGGGATGGATCCTGGATTCAGGTAACCCCAGCTGAATGGGAATGGCGGAATTGTGACGCTGTAGTGCCAGGGTCTGCCGGCATTGCTTCTGAATCTGATATTGCTGCAGGACACACAAGGAACTGTAAACAAAGGGCAGAGTTTCACAATGACTGCCCCTTAATTTTCCAGCTAGCGTTAAATGGTGTTCTAGGGCCAAATACGGCTGGAACTGCATTCTGCACCTGCTTCTGCCCCCCCCCCCCCCCCAACAAGCATGCACACCCAACGCGTGAAAGATTTAGACCTGTATTTGAAGACTTTTCAATATTATAATCGATATTACCCCATTCTAAATTTCTTTTAATATTTATTTATAGTTCTCTCTTCAGGAGTCAGCAGCGAATGAAGGTTGCTCACTGTGTATTGCACTTACACTTTGCCCACAGACCTTCTGTGGGTTTTTACACTGGAATTTGCCGTTATCAGAGAGCCAAAACAACACGGCGCCCTCTGGGCTTGTGTCACAGAAAAACATTGGTGTGTCTGCTCATCCAATCAAATTCAAAACTGTTACTTGGTAGTACAAAACTTGAATTTTGCTGAAAGGAGAGGCAGGCTGTCGAAGCTTTTTACCCTGTACTCATCAGAACAGAGATGAGCTGTTGAAGCTTTCTATCTTGTACTCATCAGAACAGAGACATGCTATTGTAGCTTTTTGTCTTTAAACATCAGGGGCGAAATTCTCCCCTACCCGACGGGGCGGGAGGTCCCGGCGTAGCGGAGTGGCGCCAACCACTCCGGCGTCAGGCCTCCCCAAAGGTGCAGAATTCTCCGCACCTTTAGGGGGCAAGCCCTCACATTGAGGGGCTAGGCCCGCGCCAGAGCGGTTGGCACCACGCCGACTGGTGCCCAAACCGGCTCCAGTGGCCTTTGACGCCCGCCGCCTGGCGTCGGGGCCGGCCGAAAGGCCTTCGACGGTTCGCGCATGCGCCGGTGCGTTATCTGCTGCTGACGTCACCACCGGCACATGCGCGCTGGGGGATTCTCTTCCGCCATGGTGGAGGCCATGGCGGTGGCGGAAGATAAAGAGTGCCCCCACAGCACTGGCCCGCCCGCCGATCGGTGGGCCCCGATCACGGGCGTGGCCACCGTGGGGCCCCCCCGGGGTCTGATCGCCCCGCACCCCCCCCGGGGGCCCGCTCGTGCCACCGATCCCGCCGCCACCAGAGGTGGTTCAAACCACGGTGGCGGGAGAGGCCTCCCAGCGGTGGGACTTCGGCCTATCGCGGGCCGGAGAATCGCCGCAGGGGCCTCGCCGATCGGGGGGGCGTGATTCCTGCCCCCGCCAATTCCCGGGTGGCGGAGAATTCCTGTGGGGGTTCGGAGAATTTCGCCCCAGAACAGAGGCATGCTGTTGAAGTTTTTTATCTTGTACTCATCAGAATAGTCCTGATGAGATGAAAGCTTCGACAGCATGTCTCTCTTTTTGGCAACACTCAAATTAAAAATACGTAGAGCCACATGTAAATCAAGAAGTGTGAGTGAGAATGTTTAATTCAATAAAAAATGATGCACTAAAAGCAAAATAGAGTGAAATAAAAGTGAGATTCAAAGAAAGAAAGAGGTACAATATGTAAAAAGAAAAGTGAACAAAATTAAACTTTTAAACCTCCAAGCATACTTACTTTTTGACAAAACGCAGGGTCAACACTTACAAATGTAAATTCTTGATGTCAGAGTGGATGTTGTGAGTAATTTCACTGTTAAAGATTCACTCATACTTGAATGGGCAAATGTTATCCTTTTCTAGTGGGTATCTAATTGGTAAGTGCCACAACGTCAAACCTTCCCATGTGTTTTAATTCTGGGAGAAATAGCAGCATATCACAATTGTTGGAGAGCAACCTGAATAGCAACTTCCTGATTTCCACATTTAACTGCTCATGTGTACTCACTGGAAGTTTCTGGTTGACATATTACTTAATACTGGTGAGCTTTGATCGTCTCATTGTGAGTTCTACCATAAAATCCAGGCTGATACATTTTGATATACATTCCACCCATGCCCCAGAAAGAGGTAAAACTAATGCCTTTATTTTACTTGCTTGTGGGTTTTGTGCGTTGCTGATAAGACCAGCATTTATTGCCTATCCTCAATTTCTCTTAAAAAGATGCTGGTGAGCTGGTATGCCAGTTGGGTAGGGGATTCCAGAATATTAACCCAGCAGTGATAAAGTAACTGCAATGTATTTCCAAGTCAAGGTGGTATGTGACTTGGAAGAAAACTCGCAGGTGGTGGTGTTCCCATGCTCCCGCTGCCCTTGTCCTTCTGGGCTGTCAAAGTCCCAGGTTTGAGAAGTGCTCTTGAAGAAATCTGGATGTGGTTGCTGATCTTATAGATGGTACACACTGCTTCCACTGTGCGCTACATGTGGAGGAAGTGAAGATTTATAGTATTGGGACAAGTGCTGATCTAAAGATTTCAGCACATCTTAAGGTGGGATGAACATTTTTAAACCAACTCAAGCTTGAAAACCTTTTTAAAGCCATGTACATTATGGATAATTTTGGAACCTAATTTTTACTTATCGCAAATGTGGCAACTGCTAAACTACAAAAGGAAATTTAGTTTCCAAAAATAGTTTTCAGACACAGCACAAATTCTGATTGTGTTTTAAGCCAGATAATTAGTGAACACCAGCATGTATTTAAGAAAAAATAGTTGGATATTGGGAATCTTTTGGGAAGAGGGAGTTACTTGAACCTATTTATTTCCTGTAGCCACTCCAATCATCCTTCCACTAATAACCATGTTTTTGTTCACATTCCAGAAACATCCGTAAGCACTTTAAAATTAATGGATTTTTTTGGAAAAATATTTTAATTCAGATTTTCAACAGTTTACCATTTTTACAACAAATAACCCCAACCCCAACAGCACCCCCCTCCCCTGAACTAACGCTGTCCCCCTTGATGGCAAACGGATCCCCAAAATGTAAGACAAACACACCCCACCTTTGGTGGAACCCCTCATCTGCCCCTCTGAGTGAATTTCACCTTCTCCAGATACGGGAACTCCATTAAATCCCCCAGCCACGTCGCGGCTCAGGGAGGAGAAGCTGAACTCTGCCCCAACAGGACCCGCCTGCGAGCGATCAACAGGGCAAAGGCTAAGACATCTGCCCCCGTACCGGCCTGCAACTATGGCAGGTCTGACACTCCGAATATGGCCTCCAGGGGAGCAGCCTCCAAATCTACACGTAGGACCTCAGACATGGTGCTGAAAAACGATAACCCAAAATTTCTCCAACTTTGGGCAGGACCAGAACATATGGACATGGTTGTCTGGGCCCCACCCACACTGCTCGAAGCTATCCTCCACCCCCGGATAAAACCGTCTCATCCTTGCCTTCGTTAAGTGTGCCCTGTAATCAATAGATTGTTTTTGAAGTGCAATCATTATCTTGATGTTTGGAAATTTGCAGCAGAACCACACTAGCCACAAATGAACAAATGGCCACCTGGTCTGTTTTGGTGGCGTTGATTGGGAGAGAAAGATTGGCCTGGGCGCCAGAGAGACCTCCCTGACCCTACAATCCCAACTGAACAGGAAAACAGATGTTAAAAAATACCTGATAATGCAGGACATCCTGGGTATGGCATTGAAGTGCCTCAGGACACTTGAAACTGCCACAGAATCTACACCTGTCTGAGTCACAACTGAGTCTGCTGCCAACTGGCACTTGTGTTAGCTCGTGAGAAGCAATCACAACAGGGCAACACAGTAGCATGGTGGTTAGCACAATTGCTTCACAGCTCCAGGGTCCCAGGTTCGATTCCCGGCTTGTTTCACTGTCTGCGTGGACTCCACGTTCTCCCCGTGTGTGCGTGGGTTTCCTCCGGGTGCTCCGGTTTCCCCCCACAGTCCAAAGATGTGCAGGTTAGGTGGATTGGCCATGCTTAATTGCCCTTAGTGTTCAAAATTGCCCTTCGTGTTGGGTGGGGTTACTGGGTTATGGGGATAGGGTGGAGATGTGGGTTTAAGTAGGGTGCTCTTTCCAAGAGCCGGTGCAGACTCGATGGGCCGAATGGCCTCCTTCTGCACTGTAAATTCTATGATAAAATGCCTTTTCCTGCATCTTGAATTTTCTTGCTCCTTTGCTGACCTTCTTAGACAAAAAGACAAGGGAAAAGACAAACAAGCAGCAACACAAACTGGGTGTGAACTAGAACAAGAAATGAGGCTATTAGACCTTACACCCTCCAGCCTTTTCCCACGTTTTGCAAAGGTTACTTGACATATAGTTACTTATAGCAAAATAAATACAACAGTTGGTTGAAGCTTTTACATTTAAATTTTACGGCGTAAAAAATAATTCTCCTCTGGGAGGTACCAAATGCTACTGATCTGGCTGCAATTATAATGTGAAAAGCCAAGGGAAGGTAGGGTTTTAATTTTTGCTGCTGGATAAAGCCAGATGAATCACAATCTGACCAATAGCATTTATTTTTGGTGGAAGAACAAAGCGTTGTGATTTAGGGAATTTTTTTTTATTGGAAAGAATATCTTGGAAGCTGAATTGAAATTCTTCATAATTTTTGGGATTGGCATCAAAGGCACAGAGGGGAATAAATGAAAGGAAAGGATATGTTCATCATGTAGTAGAAGTTGTTAGATGCCCATCTAGGGTGGCACTGTAGCACAGTGGTTATCACTATTGCTTCACAGCGCCAGAGTCCCAGGTTTGATTCCTGGCTTGGGTCACTGTCTGTGTGCAGTCTGCATGTTCTCCTCGTGTCTGTGTGGGTCTCCTCCGGGTGCTCTGGCTTCCTCTCACAGTCCAAAGATGTGCAGGTTATGTGAATTGGCCATGCTAAAATTGCCCTTGGTGTCCAAAAAGGTTAGGTGGGGTTACGGGGTAGTGGGGATAGGGTGGAGATGTGGGTTTAAGTCGGGTGATCTTTCCAAGGGCCGGTGCAGACTCGATGGGCCGAATAGCCTCCTTCTGCACTGTAAATTCTATGATCTATGCTCCATGATCGAGAGTACAGCCATTAGAGAGTGAACAGAGGGCAACCAAGATGATCGTATTTTGCTCGGACATAGGACAGGAAGGAATACATATCTCTATATCAACCTAGCAACAATTAAAATATGATTGTACTTTTTAAATGGACTAAGGCGACAATATGACTCATACCAGAGGAATTTCTAACCTTCAGACAAACATCAGAGACTTGTTGCGCAGGATTTTTGGGCTCTGCCCACAACGGGATCATCTGGTTCTGCCAGAAGTAAGTGGACTTTTGGCTGGGCCACCGACTCTCCAGTGGCAGGTTCCATCACGGCGGGGCTGGGAAGTCATGGCCGTCTCTGAAAACTGGGCTAGTTCATCTTCCTGGAACTGCATTAAGCCTTTTTACATTTCTAAAGAAGAATTCTGGCCACCGGAGACTCTGTGTCTTAAAGGACAAAAGAAACCCTGACTCCTCTATTAAACATCTCAAGATTCCAGATCTGGGAAAATCCACCCTTTGTCCAACGTCCAGGAGAAGAAGTGGGAGTTATGTCGCATGGCCTCCCCCAAGCTGCTAGAACCTGTAATATTGCTGTGAGGAACTGAGGCAATCACTGTTTGACCTCAGAAGAGAAGCGGCCCTCCAGGCAAGCAGCATGTCCCTGACTACCATTTACCATCTCACAGGTAGCAGCAGAAAGAGACCATGACTAGGTTTAAAATTGCCTGGATCTATCTACACTGGGAACTACTGGAACATTGAAACATCTGTATTTGTGCCTTCAAAACTAATTGATTTCTACGTGCCTTCTCCCTTTGTAGAATCCTGGCAAACGGAAAGACGGATCACTCTGCAACCATAAGCCGACTACCCTCTGAAGTAATACGCCATTGAACTTTTGATTTTGGACTCTGGACATATATAAAACCATAACTCTTATTTTATCGTGGTCTTGTCCTGTACTCCTTTCTTTCCTTTATCCCTTTTTTATTGTAATTGTGTAAAGGAGTCGAACACTGCAAAACCCCTTTCCTGAAATTTGTGTGTGTGAAAAGTAAACCAACCCTCTTACTTGATTTTACCTTGAGTTTGCTGTGGAATTATTGATAGAGGTTTGGAACACTCCAAAATGAAGGGGTGGGGAAAATACGTCAGCACTCATAAAGGGGGAAATAAGAAATCAAAAACACCTTTCTGTTTACGGATGGGTAGTGAGGGGAGAAATCGGGGCTGCTTCAATTAATCCCCCCTCCTGCCTGTAACAGTATGCAGATTTAAATGGGAAAAGGCCGATATTTATGAGATGCTTCTGTTTTAAACAGTCTCTTAATTCAAAGTAAGATGGAGCCGTTTGTGCGTGGGATGTGATCTCACACTAAATCCAAATGGCCTGTTTGTTGTGGAGACAGGAACTTGAATCGAATAAGGTTCAAGTATTACATCAGGTCACAAAGGAGGAGGCAGCTGGTCCTGCTGTGTAGAGGCTCACCGATTCTCAGAGACAGTCAGAGAGAGAGATTTGAGGAAGAAGACCAACAATAGGTGCTGCTGTGGCAAGCAAAGGAAAAGGACTGTTTTTAGGTTAATCACCAAGCAGAATGCTGGTGAGGACAACACCTTGTTGGAAGAAAAGGTAAGAAGACCAAGGAGTCAACAGAGAATGCCATTTTACCTGACGTCCATTTGATTATGTTCGAAGATTGAGTGAAGGTAATTTCTTTTAAAAGGATACTGTAATACTGGGCGGGATTCTCCGAGCCTGAGGGGTATTGACAGGGTGGACGTGGAGAGGATGTTTCCTCTTGTGGGAGAATCTAGAAATAGGGGTCACTGTTTAAAAATAAGTGTTCACCCATTTAGAATGCAGATGAGGCAAAATCTTTTCACCCAAACGGTTTTAAGTCTTTGGAACTCTCTTCCTGAAAAGGTGGTGGAGCGGAGTCTTTCAATATTTTTAAAAATGTACTTATTAGGATTTTAAATTTTTACAAAGAATTCACAACAGCAAATAACCAAAAGCAGGATTGCAGTAAGATAGCTATAGGTGTCAATGTACAACAGGTACAGCACAAAACAACAGTAATTACATAATTGGGAACAAATCAGACCAGATGAATAAGGGACAAAACTCCCAACAAGTTCCTTCTCCAGATAAATGACCTATCTGCACCAAAACAGGATTCTGGCAACATTATAGACCTACATCTCACCCATAACTACAAAATAAAATGAGAGAAGAAGAAAACAATATCCCAAGAACCCCAGTGCTAAGGGGAATCGACTAACTCTTAAAGCGCAATTTAAACTCTTCTCCAGATCCAGACCACAACAGGCAGCCATCCTATACCACTGAGAAGGCAAAATAACAAAGACAAGAGAGGATGGGCAGAACGAAATCTTAATGCTCAGCCTCGGGTCTCCCATGGAAGAAGTAAAAAGAGAGAAAGAACAATGGCCAAGAGTAAGAACCTGAACTTCCATAATCCCATCTCCTAGTCCCAGATAAAAGGACAAAACAGATCACCAGACCACCAGCACAAGTACCCCCTCCCCCCGCCCCCTCAATAGAACAACAGGATATCATGGAGCCAAGAACCAAAAAGAGTATAAACTGATCCCATTCTAGGACAGGAGGGTCATCGGAGTGACCCCCAAACTGGGAGGGAGGGAGGGGCAATTCGCTGTGCACCCCCCCCCCCCCCCCCCCCCACCGAACCACGAGACTACCACCCCTCCCCCACAACCACTCGAAAAAAGAAAGGATTAGGTCACCCAAAGACGAACAATAACTATCACAACTAGTTCCTCGGAACCACAACCACCTCCTAAGATATTAACACTAGACAAGAACTGGCCAATCAATTGCCAAGTGGGCCCCATCCAACTCCTCAGAGAAATAAGGATAATATCTGGACAAGCCTTCGGACCCTTCCCCATCCTTCACTTCTCCAGATGTGGACTTACCCACGCCAGACTCTCCCACAAAAGCCCCAAGGTCGTAACCCCCCCCCCCCCCCCCCCCCCCCTGCCCTGCTCCCTCCAAGGGATAACAGGATACTGACTGTAATGTCAAGCCTGACCAAGCTCAACACCGGCAACAAGAAAAAAGAAGGATTGAAGAAACGGCTCCAAGGAGTCCCCTGACACCTCAGTCCCTACATCCTCTGGTTCAGCCATTTCAGTCCAATACAGGACACGAACCTCTCTTCCTTCTCAAACCATTGAATACACATTCCAACATCCCACACCCCAATGGGAAAAGAGAATGGAAAAATGAAAAACCCTCTTGAGAGGGACCACTCCGCTAAACGTCACCTACCACTAGATAAAGGATATTCCAACCGCCTTCATGCATAAGAGCTTTGATAACAATAGAACAGATATGGAGGGAGACCCACATCAGGACAAAACCAACAACTCTCCCAAAGTGGAGTCCAACAAACGCCAGGCCTCAACAGGATAATATACCAGGTCTACCTGAGCCTGAAGAAGAAAAAAGTGGAACCCAAACTAAAATAACCAAAATAACCCCTGACCGTAGGGGACATTCCTCAAACATAGCGAAGACAAGTCTAACCTTCGCACCCACACTTTCCACCCCTTCCCCACTCCAGCACTGTTCATCCTCCTCCCAAGAATATAATAGGATAAAGAAACTATGCACAAAATCCAAACTCAATATTTAGCCTCACACGATGAAACCTTATTAAATCAGCATAACCAACAGCACAGGACATCCCACCTAAAACATTTACTTCCCTTCAAATGAATGAATTGACAACATTAACCAAGAACCACATGATTATCAGGGGGTAACATCCGGGGATAACAACTGAGAAATGAGGCAGCCACCAGGATAAAGACCACCCTACTGGTGCATGAAGAAAGTAGACATCTAGGATAAAGGAGAATCTGAAACGGAGAGCACTCTTCAGGATATCCCAAGCATTCCAACGAATGGAGCATGAATCTCATTCATTCCAATGTGCTGACACGTGCAAACCCAGGCGGCCGACTATCTAGGCTCCAGCAGCGGGGGAACGGCCCAGCTGGCTTAGGCAACCCAAACCCCACCTCCCCACCGACTGACAGCAGGTCAGGACCACACAGAATCAGAAGTCAGAAGGCCAACACAACCCCAGGCCTAGGGGGCAGGATTTAATGAGCTCCATCAAATCCAAGCTCCTCATCCTCTCGATTCAGGCTTCCGAGATATGGCAGCTAGTTCTTAAACTCAGCTGGGAACATCTCTACCACCTCACTGGGGACATTGGACACAACTGGGCTCCTCACTGATTCCTCTTCTTCCTCACCTCAATTCCTCAAGATGGACGTGAGAGCATGCAGCAGGAACTCAACTGTGCTGAAGCTGGCTTCCACCAAAGACAGTGCTCTCTCTACAACCAATATTCTTCTCAGGCACCACCTCCATAAAGACACCTCCCGACTTTTAAATTGGGCTCTACTGTCCTTGGCACTGCAGCACCAGGATGGATCACCTCCATCTGTAGCAGCCATCTTCCGTTGATGTGCACTGTATCGGCAGGGTGGAAAATCTCTCAAGGGCAGCTATGCCATCAAAACCTATGGTGATATGTTTTTCTGGGTAGGTAGGATGCAGATTTGAGGTTGCTATCAGATCTACCACAATCTTATTACACTTCTAGAACCAATGAACACAGCAGTGTAAAGTAGGATGTGTAAAGTAAAACCTTTGAAAAAATTTAATTCTTTGATGACTTTTCTTTATGCTTTAACAATAGTGCTATCCATTCAGGCCGTTTGAATTTTCAAAACCCACAAGCCACAAACACTTGACTTAAGTAAACAAATATTGTGATATTGTCCACAGAGATCAGAGAGCCAGAGCTGTCAAGGTTCCCTTTGGAGTGCAGGTGTTCTATTATTCAAATAAATTTCTGAGCTCTCAGCCAATCCTCAGTATGTGGTCTGGGAACATAGGAGGCTGGGTCATAGGTAGAAGCGCAGAGCTTAGCAGAGGGGTATGAGGGGCCTGAGGGCATGGGTGGGGGCATGACATAGCATAGATGGGGGATGGGGAGTATTTGAAGGGTGAAGGGACTGTGAGGAGTGAGGGATGGAAGGCCTTTGTGTTTTTATTCCCCTGGGACAAACAGCACTGAAGTTCACCTCAGCACCAGGCAGTCCCTGTGGGTGCCTCTTCACTTCTTCCCAGGTCAGCTGGTCCAACCCCAAGCCGCAACTGTGCCTGAACACTGAGGATCCGGCTTTGGTGGGCACTTTTCCCCCCAAAGTACGAGGGCCGAGCTGGGAATTCTCCCTACTCTCCCTCCCCACCTTGGGGATGAAAATCCAGGCCACTGTTTCCCGTCACAGAAGAGTCAGTTACCAGAGAAGACAAAAGGTAATTGGTAAAATAACAGAAGCAACATAAGAATAAAAACTCTTGCAGTGAATTGTCATGAAGTAGAATGCAGAATCTGGCTGATGTAAACAGGTTCAATAGAAATATTCAAAATTGAGTTGTATGAATACTTGATAGGTATAATTTTGTATGACTATGGGGAAATAGCAGTGGGACTAGCTGGATAGCTCTTTCAAAGAGTTGGCATCAGCACAATGGGCCAAATGGTCTCCTCCTGTGCTATATAATTCTGTACACCTATACAAAAGAAAAAAGGCACGATTTAATGGCCACGTTGCACCCGAAAGGCAGTACGCCGTGGCGTAGGCTGGCCGATAAAAGCAGGGACACTCCGCTCCCGGGAGTTACTCAGCTCTCAACGCCTTGCAAGATCTAACGCAATCTCGTGTGACCCTGCAATCTAAATCCCGCCCATTATGGGCTGGATCAGTTTTTAGCACATCTGAAAATTTTAGCAAATTTAAAAATGGCTTCCCAAGCTTTTGCTACAATGAGGAGTTCCTGTGAGCTGAGCTCCTCGGTGTACAAAACGGGGCGATGTGCAACCTCGGCTGCGCGTTCCCCGTTGAGACCCCTTATCTAACATGAGTCATGTTTTGTAGCTTCGTGTTTCTTGGCACTGTGAGTGCCAGGAAACATGCGGCTAAACCCGTTTGCTATGGGACTTTGTTCCCATTCAGTTAAATCCCGCCCAAAATCTGAAACACCATCACGTCAGTCTTTATTCTAATTGAACTTTTGGCCAAGAGTGCAAGGAAAGTAGTTTCTAAAAATGTCGCGCTGGGTTTTTAAAATGTAGGAGTCGGGAAGGCCCCACTTCCCGGGGTGAAAATTGAGTCGAACTAAGGTGGATCCGCTGAGTATGGGAATTTCCTAATTTCAGCTCCCACTTTGGAAATCCAGCCGTTCTTTCTGAATGACAGAGGGAGCTAAGGTTTCAAACAGGCAAAAACACATCGGCGCAAAACAATTCCAGGATTCAGCTTGATCGGGACAGGGTGGTCTGGGATGGGGTGGTGCAGAGAATTCCACAATCTGCGATTCCCAGACGGAGTGGCGTTCACAGAAAACATACCTCAGGGGATAGTAGTCAGACAGCCTATCGTTTTTCATCCAATGCCAAATTGCATATAACGCCCAGAATTTCTTTTAGCATTTTTGTTGCAACTTCTCATTTGTTTACATACCTTTTTGCCTTTGTATTCCTCTATTAGTGAATAATCATAGACTGGTGAGGACCCCTGAGGCCTTGGTCTAACAGTTTCTACAAATTCTGTTGGCAGCTCACATACCTGTGAAAGAAGGAATTACAAATGAAATCAATACTTTTAAATGAAATATTAACTTAGCCTCAAAAAGTAAAACCTCAATATAACATTTTATAATGAGCTTATAAGCCGAATCTTGAAATGGATTCCTTCAAACGAAACATTTATATTTTACAATGGAATAGAAATGAACGTTCCACTTATTGACACTATTCTGCTTGCATCTACGTTTTTAAGTTTCCCAGCCATCGCAACACTTTGTACTAAGATCTAAATGTTAAAGATCTAATTAACTAATGGCTGAATGTAACACAATAGAGCAATACTATTATGGATATCTGTTCAATGAATGTGATACAATCAAATTAGAAAGATTTCTTTCAATTTTTGGTTTCAGATTTTACCATGAAATTGCATGATGGTGCATTTAATAAATCCCAAGTTTCATTTTGAAAACTACTTCAAAGATCCAGTGTACTACACAGACCTCCAATAAAAACAACAGACTGTATTCACTGTTTTTGAGGCTAAGTCAGCAGAGGAGCTGTGGCGTTTTACAATGGAAAAATAGGTGCTGAACCCTCACTGATCCTGCGACCAGTTAGGGGCTAGCAGCCGCAGCTTGTGAAACTCCCGGCTCGCTCGATATAAACGCCTGGAGAATGGCCGGGCCCGTGGCCGCGCATGCGCACAGCGTCGGCCTGCAACGGTCGTGCTGTAAAACATGGCGCCGGCCCTGCCAAATACTGCCCCCTTGGCCACCCCCTGGCCACCTCCCACCAGGCCCCCAGCCCTCACAGAAGCCCCCTCGGCCAGCAGCACGGCTCCCGGGTGACTGTGGCGGCGCTGGACACAGACCGCAGCCACCACGCCAGATTCTCGACCACTGAGACCACAAGTGAACTGCGCCATCGGGAACTCGGCCCATTGGCGGCGGTAAATCACAGAAGCCCCGGAAAATAGAGGGTCAGCCTGCTAATGATATTCCAACGGTGTTTGAACGCCATGTATCGAGCGCCGCATTTACGCCATTTTCGGGGCGCCAGAGGATCCCACTTTAGCGTCAAACACCGTGTACCGCGATTTTGGCGTCGGAGGCTATTCTCCGCCCAATCGCGTTTTGCGATTTTGCCGCCGGCCACTGGTAAAACCCTCCCAACATATTTGGCCCGAAAGTGTACTTCATAGATTTTTTTTAATGCATTACTTACAGAATCACGCTTCCCAGGCTCTGCCTCAGCCTCTTTTAAACACTGGACTGAACCTACAAAAGCATTAAAATAAATGGTACTTAATAATTGCATATCATAGAGCAAACATTGCACAGATACTTCAAAATTCTGGCTTCGTAGCCTCTGATATTCCATGCAAGCAGTTAAACATGCCTTGCTGTTAATATGGTCACTGACTCCGAGATGATAAATTCACCAGGCAAGAACAAGTTATGTCATATTTAGAACAATGAGTACAATCTGTTCTCGCCATCATGCAGTAAAACATCTCCCAAAGTGTATGGTTGCTGGAAGCTATTTCTGATTATTACAATGGTAGCTATTTTTCGACATCAGAACAAAAGGCTGAGGGTAATCTTAAAATAATACATAAGTGCATTATCAGTGGAGAAGAATTACTCCGAGGTAAAGGTGTACTTTGCTTTGACAGTATAATCAGTTAGTTTTGACACAACGACCAACAGTAACACGAGCTCAATCTAATTCAATGTGATTTGGATTGTGTCAGCTAAAGGATTTTTTAAAAGCACATACTATGCAGAATTGTAAGATCTATCAAAAAAGCATGGTTGTTGGTATAAAGCCTTTGTAAATGAACCAGTTGCTCTATTAAAGCACCCATCAAAATGAATGTTGTTGTGGAAGTTGGTGAACATTAATCATTGTCATTTTCTAAGTAGATTTTAACTTGTCAAATTGGCTAGATTTTATAAGTTGTGAGAAGACGTCTTTCAACAAACGCACTTCATCACACAGCTACTTTACAATAACCTTCCAAAAATGCCTGCACTACAGTAACAGACTGTTATTCTAAAACTGTGAGGAGAAGGGACATGGATCGTACTCCAACTGACAGAATGTTCAAAAGTTGCCGAGCGATCAGAATTGAGGTCTGGTCATGAAATTTGTCAGGGCTTCAGACCAAATCCCTTTGGTGCACACCACCAATTACGGCACCCCCCCCACCCAACCCCTCCCCCAGCCCCATGGAAATGAGCTCAGGAAAATCTATTGTATCAGGTTTTCACCATTGAATTCTAAGCGTGGCACTTTTGTCTGCTCTATAAAAGACAACTAATGGGCCGTGAGCAGGGACAAACATTGGAACTCTATGGACTGAAAATTCAAAGACCAGGTAATTATGGAGTTCCAGGATATCAGTGCAGTCCAGAACATAGACCAAAGAGCAGCGCCGGCCCTAGGGCGGGGCCGAGGCGGCGGCGGGGGGGGGGGCCGGGCCGAGGCGGACGGAGGGAGGGCGGAGGGGGCCGCCCTGGGGGAGGGCGGCCACCGCGCATGCGCTGGTTGGCACCGGCCCAACTGCGCATGCGCGAGACCCGAGTCTCTGGTGCCCCCTAGCACGTGGCGCCCCGGGCGACTGCCCGAGTTGCCGGTACCTTGGGCCGGCCCTGCCAAAGAGAGGTCTTGCATTTCTGTACTGTCCTTCATGATTCGTGGATATCACAAAGCACTTTACAGCCAATGAAGCAGTGTTGAAGTGTAGCTACTGTACTGATTGGGAAGCACGGTAGCACCATCTAGTCCATATATGTCAAACTCAAGGCCCGCGGGCCAAATCCGGCCCGCGGTGGAATTATCTTTGGCCCGCGAGATAATATCCAATTACTTTTTTAAAAAATTTAGATTAGCCAATTATTTTTTCCAATTAAGGGGCATTTTAGCGTGGCCAATCCACCTACTCTGCACATTTTTGGGTTGTGGGGGCGAAACCCACGCAGACACGGGGAGAACATGCAAACTCCACATGGACAGTGACCCAGAGCCGGGATCGAACCTGGGACCTCAGCGCCGTAGGCGGTTGTGCTAACCACTAGGCCACCGTGCTGCCCTAATAATATCTAATTACTATTAAAGCTGGCCCCAGCAATTGAAGCGCCTATGGCGTATGATATGGCTGATGCCGAGTTTATTCGGGTATAGTGTGAATCACAAAGTGTTGGCCTGTGGAAAAATGTTTTCATTAGAAATTACTCTGGAAAAGCTCCAGATAAAGCAATAAGAAATAAATGCAACTCATTTTTTTATTTATTTAATATTTAATGTTGTTTTTGTAGGCAATAACCTAAGCTTTATTAGTTCCAGGTTCAATAAGTTCATTTCAATAAGTTTTGCAAAAAAACATTGAACCCAGTCTGGCCCTCGACTTGTCCCGATTTTTTAATTTTGGCCCACTGTGTATTTGAGTTTGACACCCCTGATCTAGTCCCACAAACAGCAAGCAGATTACTTGTTTGAGTGGTGTTGGTTGAGGAATAAATAAATATTGGTCAGGAGACCAGGAGACAGGTCTCCCACTATTCTGCAAATGGTACTGCTAGCTCTTACCAATCCGTCCCCACACCTACCCCCCCCCAACCCACCCACCACCACCACCACCCCCACGGCCAGCACACATACACACAGCGTTTGCTTCCACTCTCTCACAGGAGAGTAGGTTGAGTCAACACTAAAGCAGCCCCATTTCGCAAAGGCCTCAATGGAAGAGCTGCATTGGAAAGCTTGGCTGGTGTCTGCTGCTAACATGCTTTCATGGAAATAAGGCTCAAACGCAATTGGAAACAAGCCTTTGACCAAAACCTGTCTGGCCCATGTTCCAAGTAAAACCGCCTATTCAGCTATCGATTTCATATGTGTGAAATCTATGCTAGGGCATTCCATTTTGGGTCGTATTATCGTGAAGGAGGCGGGAAGCTCAAGCTGGGAATCATCTCGACCCAACAGATCTGCCTCTTATAAAAGTGTTCCCTCCCACCTCTAGCCCTCACCCCTCGCACCCCCATGACCTCTCCATATCTCCCATGCCCCCCTCTATGCCCTATGCCCCTTCTATGCCTCCTTTTCCCATGCCTCCTCTATGCCTCCATAACCCTTCTCTGCCCCATGCCCTCCTCTATGCCCGATGCCCCTTCTATGCCTCCTTTTCCCATGCTTCCTCTGTGCCTCCATAACCCCTCTCTGCCCCATGCCCCCTCTATGCCCCATGCTCCATCCATATCCCCTCATATATCCCATGTCTCTTCTATGACACCCAGGCCCTTTTACATCATGCCAATACCCCTTCCATACTCCTGCATCCTCCATGTCCTCTCATTGAAGGGGCTTGGAGATAATGGAAGTCATATGGAAGGAATTTAGGGGCATGGGAGAAATGAGGGGGCATATAGGCACAGGTGGGGCATGGGGGATTTGAAGGGGAGATGGTAAGACCGTTTAAACATCCCTGTCAGAAGGTTCCAAATCCAGTCTATGGTTCATGATTCCCCTGAGGAGCTGTGAACCACGAGTTGTGTGGAAGCCGGCCAGACATCAAGAGAATTGCAGGGACAGGGTTAGGAGAGACCCATCCCAGCAACCGTGCCTGCTGGGTCAGAAATGCAGCATTTAAGCTCTCTCCACACACCCTTTCCTCGGATGACAGAAATTCCCAGAAACTGGAATAGGGTGGGGATTCCAGAATCGCATCCTGGCATCATTTCTAATGTCTCCGGAGACAACACCACTCGCAAAAATGCAGGCCCATGTCTTAGAAAACAAAAGTCCTCAGCAACTGAATAGTATTTTCCACTTTGCTAGAATAATAGATCACTGCTTAATAGATGCAGACTTTCATTCCATTTATAGACCCATAGCATTTATAGTTACTGAATTCAAGGCTTTTTACAGACATAAAATTGAAAGCATTTCCTGTTAAAAAACAAATTGAAGTATTTCCTGTCACAGTTTTTCATAGGTCTGAAGAGACCATTTAGAGGCTGAGCCACTAGAATCCATTACCTCTATGGCCTGTGAATCATGGGCCGGCTATTGAAGCTCAGCACTGTTATCTAAGATATCAGGTTGCCTAATAGTGTGGGTACCATCCATACATATTGTGTAGCTTGAGTTTAGGGCTTATTTTGATTAACTGGAAGGTTACAAGCTGCAATACATAGATGCAACAAAGGGCAGGCCTGCACTGGAGGCCACAAAATGAAGATTCACTTTATTGGCTCTTATGATGAAAGGCTAAACAAATTGGGCCGATACTGCTTAGAGTTTAGAAGAATGAAGGTGATCTCACTGAAAAGTACATAAGACTTGACATGGGGAGGTACTGAGAGGTTGTTTCCCATGATTGGGAAATCTAGAACAATGGGAGCACACTTTCAGGGTAAGGAGCCAATGATATTGGACTGAGTTGAGGAGAAATTTCTTCACTCAAAAGGTTATGATTCTTTGAAAATCTCGACTCCAAAACATTGTGGGTGGTCCGCCATTGAATATATTTAGAGCTGAGATAGACAGTTTTGCTCATCTAGAATCAAGGGATTTGGGGAACAGACAGGAAAGTGGAGTTGGGGCATAAGATAAGTTCTGATCGTATTGAATAGCAGAGCATGCTCGAGGGGGAGTGTATGGTTTGCTCCTGTTTCTTATGTACTTGTTTGAACAGAGCATTATTTAAACAGCTGTGGCTGGATTCCCACCCAATGGTAATGTTACTGCTCTATCTGACCTTCATCAAGCAAAACTATTTTGTACTTGGCCCTTCGACATACCCCTGTAGTCACCATTCACTGCTACGTAATTCAGATATCTGGGGTGGGGTAGGAAATGACCACCGACTGCTAATTTTATCAATACCAAAATCAGCCACGATGAAGAGAAGAAAGAGCTCTTGGTGTTGTGTGATTCTGAGAAACCGGTCCATGAAACACTGAGGTAGAAGTTCCTCCAATCAGTGGGGGATGGGACAGGGAGACGTTCAGTGGAACATGGGATTCAAGCACATGTATTGCACATGGATTATAAAAGAAGGACCCTTTATTCCACAGGCATCAACTATTTATAAACATGAATGGAAAAGCTAAACTGAGAAGAATGACATTTTTACAATGGGTATTGATAGCCGACACTCCAGATACACGAGGATACCGTCAACAGTTTAACTCATGATCTCTGATCAGCCAGATAGCAGAGCTCAGTTGGTGGAATTCCTACTGCTAACTACCTGTAACCACATGAACCAGATTTCCTTGTCTGACTGACACAAAGGGGACCTCCCTCATCCTGTGGCCTCTCAAACTCAGTGGTGCTGTCCAGGCCGTCTGACTAGGTCTTCCGCAGCTGTTGCCCGCTCCACTTCCACTTCTCGGTTCCCCCTCCGCCATCAGAGACTTTGGTCTGCCTTATCTGTGGCCTTGACTCCTCGACACTGTGACTCATCAGCCTTGGACTTCGGCCCTTGCTCCTTGGTGTTGCCCTCCTCTCTCTCTCTCTTTCTCTCTCTGGTTTTTGGTCTCCCCAGTTTTTGGTCTCCCCAGTTTCTCCAGCCTGTGGCCTGGGCTTCAGGTGCTGTCCCCTCTGCTTCGGTCCATACTCCAGGCCTCAGGCTCTATCCAGTTCCAGCCTGCCAAGGTCACCTCTTCTCATCACAAGGTGGGTGGGGGGTGGGGGGGGGGAGAGATCCCAAGGCCCACTCACTTCCCTGCCGGGCTGGCAATTTTTGGGCGGTGTCCAAATTCCAGCTTCACGACTGAAGCCGGAAGTCTGGACACCGAGGTTCCCCTCAGCTCCCCGCCACATGAGCATAAAAGACAAAACTCTGTGAGGTAAAAGGGAGAGGACTAAACAATGAAAGATTGTTGATTTCTGACGTGTCATTGGGAGGATTAATCTGTTTATCCCTGAGCTATAGGCGTTTCCCAAATAGAGAGCGGAGAGGAAAATTAGGCAGGAAATACTTGCATGGCCGGAACACATCTTGCCCTGTTTTATGTCAGTCGGAGAGGCTGAATTGGTTTGTTCTGAATTTACATTTTCTCATCCAAGCCTCACCAAACACAATTCTTTCAGTTGCTATGGCATCTGGCTGAAACGGATGAAATGTAGTTAACTCTCAATAGAGAGCATCAGTGACCTTCCTCACTCTACAGTGGACAGAAAGCTGTGAGATGTTGCAAATAGCTTCAGCCTGTAAAGAGACAGCTGCATACAATCTCATGGCCGCACCTTCATAGCCACTGGAAATACCAACCTTGCCGAGCGCTAACCTTCCTTTATAAGTGCAGAGGCCTCGCGTTTGTTTCTTACTGAGGTTCAGATAGAAGAATGGCTCCCAGAACAGCCTGGGCAGACAGGGCCTCCTGTTGAGAACAATTCTCCCCCTCCTCTTCCTCACTCTTGCAGCAGCTCATCCTGTCCCTTGTACTTTCCAATCGTTCATGCTATATTCCAAAGGTAATGTCTACCAGTGTATCCAGGTCTGGGAGCAACTGATTTGTCCAGGAGCCTGACTCAGCCAGACGAATCCAACTCCTGACTTCCCAAATGCTGCCAACCATCTACAAGGCACAAGTCAGGAGTGTGATGGAATAATCTCCACTTGCCTGGATGAGTGCAGCTCCAACAACACTCAAGAAGCCCAACACCGTCCACGATAAAGCAGCCAATTTGACTGGCGCCCCATCCACGGCCTTCAACATTCACGCCCTCCACCACTGATGCACAGTAGCAACAGTGTGTACCATATACAAGGGCCGGGATTCTCCCCTACCCGGCGGGGCGGGGGGTCCCGGCGTGTTGGAGTGGCGTGAACCACTCCGGCGTCAGGCCGCCCCAAAAGTGCGGAAGTCTCCGCACCTTTAGGGGCCAAGCCCTCACATTGAGGGGCTAGGCCCGTGCCGGAGTGATTCCCACTCCGCCGTCTGGCGTGAACGGCCTTTGGCACCACGCCAGCCGGGGCCGAAAGGACTTTGCCGGCCGGCGTAAGTCCGCGCATGAGCAGGAGCGTCAGCGGATGCTGACGTCATCCCGGCGCATGCGCAGGGGAGGGGGTCTCTTCCGCCTCCGCCATGGTGAAGACCATGGCAAAGGCGGAAGAAAAAGAGTGCCCCCAAGGCACAGGCCTGCCGGCCGAACGGTGGGTCCTGATCGCGGGCCAGGCCACCGTGGGGCAGCCCCCGGGGTCAGATTCCCCCTCCAGGGCCCCGGCGCCCGCCCGCGCCGCCTGCTCCTGCCAGTCAGGTAGGTGGTTTAATCCACGCCAGCGGGAGAGGCTTGTCAGCGGCGGGACATCGGTCCATCGCGGGCCAGAGAATCGCCGCGGGGGTGCCGTCGACCAGCGCGGCGCGATTCCCGCCCCCTCCGAATCTCGGGTGGCAGAGAATTCGGGACGCGGCGGGGGCGGGATTGACGCCGGCCCTGGGCGATTCTCCGACCCGGCGGGGGGTCGGAGAATCCCACCCAAGGTATACAAGAAACACTGAAGCAACTCAGCAAGGCTCCTTCAACACAATCTTCCAAACGCACAACGTCTATCACTGAGAAGGGCAAGGGCAGCAGACAAATGTATTCAGTATCTCAGGTGCCATTTTGGACCTCAAATAGCCTCCATGGCATCCAAAAAAAAATTTCATGCTGCCAATTTCTTCAAAAAATATATACAATTCTGTTATTCTGTGTTAAATATGTTGATGAGGTGACTGATTTAAGAGAAAAAATGTTTGGATGAGAATAATCTTTCAATACATAAACTCCCACCAGGGAATAACAGAAGTCTGTTTTAGGTTTATCAAAATTTATTGTAAAAGTTTCTCAGATCATTGAAGATTGTTCACCAATTACATTATTATCTATCATATGAGCACATCAAGACAAATGGATTTAGGGTCTCAAAAAGTCTAAGTATGTTGTTGATAAGCATTCAGCCACTTGTAAATACTGAAAGAGGTAGACATTTGAATGAACAACTTCCCACATGCATCAGTGGTAACTCGGAACAACCACAAATTGAGGCATTATAGTCAGCCTGACATTTAAGAATCCATTTCTCCAGCCCCTAAAATCGTGGCCGGATTCTTGGCCGTTGGGATTCCCTCTTCCCGCTGGCAGCGCACCCCCGCTCCTGGGTTTCCCAGCGGTGTGGAGTGGCTTCAATGGGAAACCCCATTGGCAAGCAGCGGGAGTATAGAATCCCAGCGCCGGCGAATGGTGCGCCGCTGGGAAACACGCGGCTGGGGGACTGGAGAATCCAGCTCCATGTTTTTGGTGTATGGCTGTGATTCTCTCAAAAGGGAACAAAGTCCCCTAGCGAGTGCGTTTAGCCACTTGTTTCCCGGCACTCGCAGTGAATAAGGGTCCTGAACAGGGGAACGCGCAGTCAAGTCCGCACACAGCCCTGCTTTGTACATCGGGGAGCTCTGCTCGCCCGAACTCCCCAGTGTAGCCAGAGATCGGAATGATGCTATTTTTAAATGGTGCCCGATCTCCAAGGCCCACAAAATAATCTCTGACCTCCCCCCAGCTCGAACACAATATGGGAGGGTCCCTGACCCCCCCACCCACCCCCGCCTCCAACACCCAAGCCGGGCAACCCCACCCTGATCGTACGCGTGCATATAAATGCCAGCTTGGCACCTTGGCAGTGCTACCTGGGCATCTTGACAGTGCCAAGGTACCATCCTGCCCAATGGGCATGCAGTGGGGGCCTCCGATACCCTGGGAGACCCCCAAGAGCTTCATTCCATCTGGTCTCTGTTTGTGGGGACCAGTGCTGAACAGCACTCACCTGAAGCCTCAGGTACCTCAGGAATCTGCACAATAGAGTGAGGCTTATTGCGGACGGGATTAACATCGCAACATCTCGTGAGATTGCATTGAATCTCACGGGGCGTAGCAAACCCGGGTAGATCCTGTGAGTGGGGTCTCTCGGCTTTCAATGGCTACGCATTTCCCGCACAGCATGGCCGTTGGATCGCGCCCTATAAGTCACAACATGCTATACTCGCATTAGTAGTCAGTTTCAACTATTGCCTTAACAAATGCATGTTTTGCTTGCCAGTATTTTATTGGGTGTAAGGGGTCAAACAGGTTATACTGACTCTTTATGTTGGAAGCAGATGACATTTCAAAATGGCAACATCCCACACCCATGCCAGTGTTCCACTTTTTTACTTCAGCATAAGAGTCGGGGGATTTTACCACTTAATCTCTCCTAGATTTGAACAATCTTAACGGGAGCCAATGTCTGCTGGCTGAGTAAGGTTCAATCCCAGAATGGACGTGCGGTGTTTCGAATCTCTATAAGCTGCAGAACCTTTCCACATACAGTTCTGGTACTTGCTTCACTTTCACATCAGCTCTTTCCTTTTGCTGGATTTTAAGGGGTTGAGCACGTATTCTCTTATGCTACCACACTACCACCACTTTAAATTCTTCTCGTTCAATGCAAAAGCACCAATGATACTCAAGAATTGGCAAAACAATAAAGATAAAACTATGTGCAATTAAATTTATAAGAAAGCTAAATGCAGCACATCTGCTCTCGATCCTACCGCTTGCCAACTGAGTACAGGTGAATGGAACAATACATCACATTCTGTCAAAGTATCTATTGACAGTAGTTTAAGATATGCTCCCTTAAAGGTATATGCACATCATATTACAACAGAGGCAATTTTTTCCCAAGGCCTATTATTCCCTAGGCAGCTAATGTAAATTGCATTTAACTGCATATCTGATACGATTACATTACATGTGGATAATCCGATAAATGATCAAAAGCGTCTTATAAATAGATTGCACATAACTAATTCTTGAAGACTTTGAATTGGCTCACAGCTTACTATAATACCCTTGCATTAGCTGTGTTCTACAACCTATATGCAGTAATTAGATAACTTGATTATTGCTGATAAAGGAAGCATGCTGCAGAAGTTTTTCATCTTGTACTCACCAGGATGGTTTTGCAAGAATACCAACAGTAAGAGGAACAACTATTTATACTGCATGAGAAGAGAGTGCTAATTGGTTGGCAAGTGAACTTTGATTGGTAGAGCTGTTGCCATGGAAACGTTGTCAGGGGCCACTTAACTGCCAAGTTTTTTTCTTAAATTCAAACCAGGCAGGTTGACTCTGATTGGTCAAGGTGGACACTATGGGCGCGATTCTCCCAAAACGGGAGAAATCGTAAGGCTGGCGTCAAACCCGGGCGGGTTTGACACCAGCGCGCCCCTTCCCGACCGGGAACCGATTCTGGTCCCCGGTCGGGGCTAGCAGCCCGACGCCGTAAGCTCCAGCATCACGGGCTTAACGAATTTCGTTAAGCCCGCTTGCCGGATTTAGCGCCGGCTGACGCGTCATATGACGTCAGCCGCGCATGCGCGGATTGGAAGACTCCAACCCGCGCATGCGCGGATGACGTCATCGCGTATTTGCGCAAAACCCGCGCATGTGCGGGCCGGGATGCCCCTCAGCCGCCCCGCGAATGGATACTGCGGGGCGGCGGAAGGAGAAATAGTGCGCGGGCATCGGGCCCACTGCCCGCGATCGGTGCCCACCGATCGTGGGCCCATGGCACCCTTGGCACGGCCGTGGTACTGCCGTGCCAATCGGTGCCATGGTTATAAAAAGCGAGTTGTTCCCGCCGTTTTTACGAACGGCCAGACCAGGTGTGTTTGCCGTTCGTAAAAACAGCGTAAAGGGCTGGGACTTCGGCCCATCTATCAGCTGTGAATCGCTGCCGGCCGTAAAAAAACGGCGGCAGCGATTTGTGTCGGGAGTTGGGCGGGGGGGGGGAGAATAGCGGGAGGGCGGGAAAAATGTTGGGAAGGCCCTCCCGCTATTCTCCGACCCGTCGTGGGGGGCGGAGAATCGCGCCCTATGTTTTGAGTTTTGCAAGCAAAGGCTGGTTGAGTACAGTCAGTATTTTGCCTGTTGTGAACGGCCAAAGAGATGTGCTGTTTGTTCCGCCAGTCCCTGGGACGAGTGGCCCACATAGCTGGCATCACACTGGCACTGATCACAGTTTGATAACTTGTGAACTTTAGTGCACCTGGCAGCACAAGAGAACTGGATTACCTTTCACAGTTAAAATCACAACTCAGGGCATCTTACTCCATCACGGCTGATATGAGCTATCAGTTAGTGTGCGATTACATTCTTCTTTTATCTCACTCTGATTGATTCTGTCATGATATATGATTGGAGGGTTGGAATCTTTCTAAATGTTCCTGGGTTACAAATGAAACACCTTTCTCCCAGTTTCTACACTGCCAGAGAGTTATGAAAATATCATCAGCCATCCAGCCCTGTGCTCATCTCTCTCACCATTTTGGCAACCCTGCTGCCATCCAGCTGATGAAACCCTGACAGACCTGGCCAAAGTCACCAACTACAAGATTATGACTGCAACAGCAGACCAGTTATCATTTTTTGTCCTCCTTATCTGTGGCCTTGTACCTTGCACCACTGCCTCCCCTTTATAGTCCACCGCTGTGTGAACCCTCCATCATGTTTCCTATCTGCCCCAATGTAGTCAGCGTAATTGTCTCTCATCCCACTCCGAATGGGCATCCCCATGCCCCAAAGTGACATGCTTTTCTACCTGCTATTTTTCAAACAAACATTTCCCCTCATAAAATTATACATAACATCGGGTCAGCTTAGCTACATAGGCTGACAACTTCCCCTTTTACCTCCCTGCCACCTGTCTTGGACTCACAGCATGGTGACAGCACAGAAGGCGGCCATTTGGCCCATCGATCCCATTGGTGGCTCTCTGCGAGAGCAATCCAGCCAGTCCCTGCCTTTCCCCGTGGCAATTTATTTTCCTTCATGCACTTTGCAATTACCTTTTGAAAGCCTTGATTGAATCTGCCTCTCGCACTCTATGAGGCAGTGCATTTTGGACCAGAATCACTCACTGCGTAAAAGCTTTTCCTCATTTCGTCAATGGTTCTTTTGCCAATCACTTTAAATTTTGTGCCGAGGGGAACGGTTTCTCGCTATCTACTCTGTCTAGACCTCTCATGATTTTGAATGCCTCGACCAAACCTTCCCTCAATCTTCCCTTCTCCCGGGAGAACAAACCCAGTTTCTCTAACCTATCCATGCAGTTGATGTCCCTCATCCCTGGAACCATTCTAGTTCTTTTTTTTCTCTGCAGTCTCTCTGTCACATCCTTCCTAAAGTGCAGAGCCCAGAATTGGACCCAATGCTCCAGTTGAGGCTGAACCAGAGTTTTATGGAGATACATCATAACGTCCTTGTTTCTGCACTCTGTACCTCCATGAACTCACCTCAGCTCCTTTGTGTTCAAGGGACACAGACTTGAATAGATATGGCAGCTAACTAGTTCAACCAGATCTGGCTGGACCACATGAAACACTATTGGGTCCTCCTATCATCTGCTAAAACTGTTCACTATTCCAGGATCCTCCTGGAAAGCAAAGTTACTCCTCACTCCTTTTCTCTACTGGAAACTATCTTCTTAAACCCCTCTCCTCTGCCTCTTCTCCCCTGCCTCTTCTCCCCTGTCTCTGGTATCCTTACCTCCAGTTGTTCCTGCCACATTCCTCCCTTTCAACTATCTCAGCTCGGCAAATTTTCGCTAAATCTGCCCCGCCCCCTTGTGCTGAAGTCACTTCTTTCTCAGATTTCTCTCCGATCTCATGCTGTCTCTGAACTCAACGTATCCACGAGACCCATCTCTGTTCCCGCAACTCCATTCGCACTAAACCGGTGACCACCCAACTTTCCTTCCTTGTCTTCATCTTAGCTGACATTGTTAATGGTTCTCCCTCTTCTGGTGTTGTCCCTCTCTCCTTTAAATCAGGCATCATCACTTCTCTCCTCAAAAAACATCCCTTGACTCCATCACCCTTTCAAAATACTGGCCTGTCTCCAACCTCCCTTCGTCTTCAAAGTCCTCAAATGTGCCCGCGTCTCACAACTTTGTGCCTATATTTCCCAAACACCATGCTTGAACCTCTCCAATGAGGCTTCTGTTCCTGTCACAGTACCAAAACTGCTCTTTGCAATGTCACACACGGCATTGTGTGGGGGGCAGCATGGTAGCACAGTGGTTAGGACAGTATCTTCACAGCTCCAAGGTCCCAGGTGCGATTCCCGGCTTGGGTCACTGTCTGTGCTGAGTCTGCACGTTCTCCCCCGTGTCTGCGTGGGTTTCCTCCGGGTGCTCCGGTTTCCTCCCACAGTCCAAAGATGTGCAGGTTAGGTTGGGATTGGCCATGCTAAATTGTCCTTAGTGTCCAGGTTAGGTGGGGTTGCTGGGTTACGGGGATAGGGTGGAGGCGTGGGCTTAAGTAGGGTGCTCTTTCCAAGGGCCGGTGCAGACTGGATGGGCCAAATGGCCTCCTTCTGCACTGTAAATTACATGATATCTATGATATCTACGAATCTATGTGATTGTGAGAAAGATTAACAGTCATAAAGGTCTTCAGCACAGAAAAGGCCCTTCAACTCATCGCATCTGCGCTAGTCAAAAACAACCACCTAAGTGTTCCATTTTCCATCATTTGGTCCATAGCCTTGTGTGCACATCTAAATACTTTTTAAATGTTATGGGGGTCTCTGCCTCCACCCCCCTTTCAGGTAGTGAGTTCCAGACTCCCGCCACCCTCTGGGTGAAAAAGATTTTCTTCACATCCCCTTTAAACCTCCTACCCATTACTTTAAATCTATGCCATTGGCCATTGACCCCTCCACCAAGGGGAAAGGTATCTTCCTGTCTACTCTATCTATGTCCCTCATAATTTTATACATCTCAATCATGTCCCTCCTCAGTCTCCTCTGCTCCAAAGAAAACAACCCCATTCTCTCCAATCTCTCTTCATAAATCTCTTCATAACTCCTCTTCCTTATCAGCCTGCGTGCGGTCTTTGTCAACGACACAGATCCTCCGTCAAAGTCCGTTCACTGTTGCCCAAATGGGTGGAATGGTACTCACCATATTCCATTCTTATCTAACTAATTGTAAGCAAGGTTTGCAATGGTTTCTCTTTCTGCCTGACACCATTGCCTCCGATGTCCCCCAAGGATTGAGTTTTGGCTCCTTCCTGTTTCTCACCTGCATGCTACCCGAGGCGACATTACCTCAGCACCACCACCTCTCTCAATTCGTCGACTGCTGGTAATCGCCCACTGCTTGTCTGACATCCAGTATGGGTGGACAGTAACTTGCTCCAACTAAACATTGTGAAACAAAAACCATTACCTTTGGTCTCCATCTCAAACCACCCCACCTTCCTGGGTGGCAATCAACGGGAAACCCCGTTAACAACAGCCGGACCAGAAGATCCCACCGCCAGCCAACCTTAGTCATATGCACCCTTTTCCTGTCTCCTCATATTCTCTATGTCTTTCATCATCCAGTCAGTCCTGGTTCTGGGTGCCTCACCTTTCAGTAAAGATGCCTCACCTTCCCCCTTCATGACTGTACGCAAACCATTTCCTTTTTTAAGGTTGCCTGTTGACTTGATTGCAGCTTTGCCCGGAAGTCTCTGATTCCAGTTCACCCAAGCCATCTCTGTTCCCCGTCTGCGGAAATGAGTCCTCCTCCAGTTCAGGACTTTTATTTGAGATTATTCCTTGTCCTTTTCCATTAGCTAATCTAAACCTCAAGATACTTTGAACAATGTTCCCTAAAGGTTCTTGATTGACACTGTTACTTTCTGAATGAGCAGGACCTTTCCCAGCCAAACATTGACAAGGCTGGAACTACTTGTTGGAATCTACTTACAGAAACTCCATCCTGCATGCCCCCCCCCCTCCCCCCCCAAACAAAAAACTTATATGCTCAACAGCTGCCCGCTGGGGTTGAATCCAATGATTTGAATGCCAGTATCCTGTTTCCTCGAGGTGTTCTTCAAACTCCAAATGCTATCTATTATTAGGCCTACTATTGCCAACTCAGTAAAATAGCCTGCCGCTGTCTCACTACCCTGCTGAAAACCCTCATTCACAAACCATCACCTCCAGCCCCAACATCTCAAACACTCTCCTCACTACTTTCATCAGCTCCACCTTAATTGAAATCCGATGTGCACCATCTGCACTCTCAGGTCCTTTCTCCATCCTTCATCCATGGTAGCATCTTTAGCCACAATATTATCCAGTCACACCCGCCCGGAGACCAGGAGGTCTCAACCGATGTCAACGGACCTTTAAATGGTCTGCCAAATCGCAAGGATTCACACCGTGGACGGGACCGGAACATGTACCCCAACAGCCCTACGCTCTGGGCCTCACTACCCATAACTCACCCAAGTTTCAAACTCTCTTCCAAGCCTATCTTTTTAAACATGCCTTTTGTTACCCCCATAACCTTTGTCCTGACTTCTGCTCAATGGCTTCAGAGGTGATTCGTTCAGGAGTTTGAGGTGTTTGAAACGTTTGATAGGATAGATAGAGAAAAAATATTTCCACTGATGAGGGAGTGGAGGAAGATGAGGTATAACCTTAAAAATAAAATGAGGTCAGTCAACACTGATGCTAGAAATTACTAAGGGAAGTGGAAAACTGAAACTCTTTCCCCACAAAAAGCTGCCGAGCTCAACTGAATATTTCAAACTCGAGATTGATCATTTTTGCTAGACTAGGGTATTAAGGGTTTCCATAGTATCCCTGCAGCGCAGAAGGAGGCCATTCAGCCTGTCGGCACCCTATCTAGCCCACTCCTTTGCCCTATCCCCATACCCCGTACATTGATCGTGGCTAATCCACCTAACCTGCACATCTTTGGACACTAAGGGGCAATTTTAGCATGGCTAATCCACCTAACCTGCACATCTTTGGACTGTGGGAGGAAACCGGAGCACCTGGAAGAAACACATACAGACACGGAGAGAACGTGCAAACTCCACAGTCACCCAAGACTGGAACTGAACCTGTGAGGCAGCAGTGCTAACCGCTGTGCCATCATGCCGCCCCCAAAGCAGGTAAGAGTTTTTGTTTAATTTGTTTTGGGATGTGAGGGTTGCTGACAAGCCCAGCCTATGTTGCTCTTTCCTAATTACTCTTGAGAATATGGTGACGAGTGAAATAAAGATCGAGCCATGATCTAATTGAATGGCGGAACAGGCTTGAAGGACTGAATGGCCTATTCCTTTGTTTGCATAAGAGCTGCTTTATAAATATTAGATGCAGTTGTTAAATTTCATTATTTCACTTGTAAAGCTTATGATGCACTGTAGCCATCTGGGATGGCCACTTTCAATAAGAAACATGGACGGTCGCAAAGCATAACGGGAAAAATGGACAATGTAAGGTTCAGGCAGGCTCAGAGCCTGAATGTATATTTGTGAGCGAAGAATCCAGACAGCATCAAAACCCCCAACCGATTAGCATTTTGATGGCCCATCTCCGTCAGACAAAAGACTGATACTTGAGCAACCGATACAATCCCAGACATTTCCGCAGCACTCCCTTTACTCAGGAAGCATCAAGAACAGGGTCAATGACCGCTTAGAACACGCCCAGCCATCAAGGCACCCGCCCCTTTATTGGTTCAAATCGAATACAGTGATCAAGAACTACCCAATTAATGGGGTCCAAACCGAAGGACCGCCCAAAAGAGCGCAAAACTCCCCAAGAATAAAAAGAGAGACCGCCATGCGTTCGATCTCTCTTGGACCTGGCGTTCCGGCAACGTCCACCTCCAATTGCAGCTCCACCAGAAGCAAGTTCAAGTTCAACGCTCGCTACCAGACGGATGAGCCCAGCTGAACAGCAGTTACTTCTCCAGACCCAGTAGATCCAGATTCGAACAAAGGCCACTGTTTCTCTGACCTAAGCCGGGTGCCTGAAGTTAAGTACAGGTTGTCATGGTTGATGGGTGTAGTTTAACTCGTAGTGTTTATGTTGCAGGATTAATTGTGTGTGTAAATAAAGTACTATTGATCTTGAACTAACAAACTGGTGTTTGGCTCTTTGATCGATATCCGGTTAAACCTTGTGATGGTATCATTTGATACCTGGCGATTCTGGGCAATATAATATCGATATCTAAAGAAAGAAGGGCAGCCTTATTAATTGCCATATTTATAGCAGGTAAAAAAAGGCGACAGCACCTACTAAATACCAAAAATATTTCACCTGTTTATATTTTAATTCAAAGTAAGAATCTTTTGCACATCTGGAACTTTGCGTGCCATGCAGTTTTAATATAAAACATAAAAGGTAACGGCTTGACCTATATTTATGTTTTTGGCGGCCACTCAATATTTACAGGCTGAAAGCTATCTTTGTTGTGGTTCTTGCTGCCAAGGAACTACAAAAGAATTTAGTGACTTTCATGTAACATTGCACAGTATTAAAAAAAAATTAGAATGATGCTTAAGGGATCATTTCCTATGTATCAAAAACCGCTGCTCCTAAACAGACTTGATTATGTATTTCTATCCTTTAGTGAGCAGGAGGTCAGTTGAATGTAATCACTGACTTTAGCAGCATCCTAACTGTGTTGAACACAAATGCTAGTAAAAGAATAAATTAATTTACTTAAATTATAATATTTCTCGTCAAGTGGCACTATATCACATTGAAGCATTTCTAAGCCCTTTGCGCATTGAGGTATTGTTCTACTGGCATGCTAGGTTAGATACACAGAACACAAGAAGGTAGCATCAATTGCCACTATTTTACCTGTGTAAACCATTGGGTGGAATTTTACACGGTTTTGGCAAAGTGTCAGACTCAGACTGAAAACTGGCGAGTAGCTTCCAGTGGCATCAGCCAGTTTTCTCTCTCGATCTTGAGCCTCTTTAAAGAAAAGAAATCAGTGCCCGTGGTTTACATCGTCACTCTTGTGTGGCGGGACCCGATAGAGCCGGCAAGAAGCTCCACAGAGGTCCACTCGGCTGATTCTCATCTGTCCAAACCTCACCAATGTGACATCATGTCGGAGAGGTGTGATTGTTTAGTGAGGTTGGAACATGTGGCGGAGGCCCATTAATGATCTTTAAATGCATTAAAATCTGATTAGATGAAGTTCCCGCCCTTTGCGAGCATGAACCTCATGATGTCGCTGGCGAGGGGGGGAAACGGATGCGGAGGCAGATGTTGTAGCTGTCGCCTCATTGATCGCCCGAAGGCGGATCCTGTTGGGATGGAGAGCAAACTCTCCACCCTGTGCCCTGGCGTGGCGGGGGGACCTGCTGGAATTCTTGACTCTTGAGAAGGTCAAATTTGAACTGAGGGGAAGAATGGAGGGGTTCTACAATTCATGGCCGTTATTCATTATGCACTTTCAATAATTGGATTAAATTGAACGTTAGGGTGGGGGCAGGGTTGGGAGGGTGGGGGGGAGGGGGACTGACTGTATGTGTTAATGGTGACTATGGGTGATTCCTGATTCCTTTTTGTTATTTGTTTATGTTAACTTGCGGGATGCTGTTTGGGGGTTTGGTGGGAGGATAGGATTATTGTTGTTGATATGGAGATTGACATTGTATTCATTACTGCTTATTGTTTATTGTTGGTGGGTGTAAATTTGGGAGAAGATGTGTTAAAGGAGGAGAATAAAAGATTTTATAAAAAACATTAAGGCAACGACAAATTCTCAATGGATTTACTTCGGGTGCAATTCAGTGACCCCGTTGCACCCAGCGGGAATCCGGGCACAATGGGTGAGGGCCCTAAACCAGGCTCTGTGCCAGGCACCAGGCCAATAGTGAGTCACCCGACTCTTTCCAGCAGGCGCAATCCGGATCTCGCCCTCGCTGGGTGTGATCCGGATCTGCATATTTCAATGAGTCTAATAACTCATCCAAATACACGGACGCCAGATTCACCCAGCGCCCGGGACTCAACGGCTGCGCCTGGGAGAACTCCCCACGACGCTGTTTAGTACCAATCCATACAAACATGGACTAGGCATAATGGCATCTGGGGGGGGTGGGGGGTCTCGCAGGCTATTGGAGAGTCCCCAGCTGGACGTGGATAGGGTTGGTACTCCCCTGGCGCCTGGACACTTTGGCACTGCTAATCTGACTCCCTGGAAGTGTCAGTCAGGCATCCTGGCAGTACCCTCCTGGCAATACTGCCCATGGTGCCCAGGTGGTAGTGCCAGGTTGTCCGGATACCAGGTTGGCACAGCAAGTGGTCAGGTCCAGGTGGGGGGCCTTGCCAATTAGAGGGGTGTGATAGGGATCCTTGGGGCCTCACCAAGTTTGGGGGCATGGGGGAGGGGGGTGTTGGTAAAGTGGGGGGAGGAGATCGGGGCTGCCAGTTACATGGTGCCCCGATCTGCAAACAGTGTTTCTGCTGCCGAGCTGATTTCACAGAGCAGCCTCAGCGAGAGAAACGACCCGAGGCCAGAGGAAACAGCAAGGCGCCAAGAAACACCCCGCCAAACGCACACAATAGCGGACTTCTTTTTAAGTCTGCTGAATTGCGTCCATCATGTTACTCACTTCTTTGTGGGTGGGATTTTCCCACCACGTTGCACCCAGCCTCGTTCCAGGTGGTAATATATAAATGAGCCATTAGTCTCAGCTAAATATGCGCGGCCGGATTGAGACCAGATTCACACAGCTCCCGGCTGCACCAGCGACGCCACACCCAGGCACCGATTGGTACTGTTCTCCTCAGAGACCAGGCATCATGGCCACTCCGGGGGTCTTGGGACCATTGACACCCCTGTGTGGTCGGGGACAGAGAAGAGCGGTACCCTGACACTGCCCCTGACACCTGGGCATCCTGGCAGTGCCAACCTGGTACCATGGCACTGCCAACCTGGCACTCCCCACCGACTTGTAGTGATGGGGGGAGGTTCCCCCTCAGGACTGAGGGTTGAGGTGTGACCATGTCTGAGGGGCTCGCTTATCCACGGGTGGGGGCTCTGGGCAGCCCTCAAGCTCACTTTGAGATCAGGGCACCCTATCAAAATGGCGCCCCGATCTCTGAGTAGCCGGTCTAGCCAGTGAGATCAGTTCCCAAATGCAGAAAAATTCGAAGTGTTTGATTGACCGGTGAGAGACTTACCAAGCCCAATAAAATGAGTCAGCGTGGGTGAATCCAGGTCTGGCTCTTACCCAAAAAGCCCGTGGAAAGACCTTGCCAAACTTGCCCAAAATGACACATAGGGTGTGATTCAGCAAACTTTAAACTAAATCTGCTTTCGGGTGCGTTCCACGGGGTGTTTCTTGGCGTCTGTGGCACTGGGATTTGGCCTTGGGGAGTTTCTCCCTGCCGAGGACACAGGTCGGGTGCCATTTGTGCAGCAGCCCAGTTCTTCCCCCCCCTTTCAGATCTCCCCCTCGCCCCCAATCTTCTCTAGCCCCCGAGGACCCCTGTCACCCCCCCCCCCCCCCCCCCCCCATTTATTGGGCATGTCCCCCTCGGATCCGAACCCTGGCAGTGCCGGTCTGGCCCCGAGGCACCCTGACACTGCCAGCCTAGCCCCCTGGCAGTTCCAGGGTGGCACTTCCAGCCTGCCAGCTTGGCACTGCCAAGCTGGCAGTACCTGGGTGCCAGGTGTGAGAGAGTACCAGGCTCCTGTTCCCGACCACTCGGGATCTCTAATGTCCTGCAAGACAACCTGAGGCGCCTTTACACCTTGTCCACATTTGTACTAAACGACGCCCTGGCCAAGTCTCGCAAGTGCAGCCATTGACTCCTGGGCGGCGAGCGAAAAGGGCGACAAGATATTTAAATGAGTCTAATGGATCATTTAAATATGTAGATCTGTATCTCGCCTTGGGTGACTCGCGATCAGCACGGCGCTCGGCCCTAGGCTGATTTGGGCTCTCGTGCGATTCACCCATTGCGCCCGAATCCACGTGGGGCCAATGCGGTCACTGAATCGTGCCCTTAGTCATTTTATGGCTGAATTATGCCCTGTATCTACAACATTTTTTCCCATTGGTTTTCATTTCAAGCTTCTATCTTTAGCAATAGTTAAAGACGACTACTCAAAAGTTCGGAAGATAGTTTCCAGAAAAGACAATTATGTACAGAAATCCCCATTCCCATCGTCTCCTCCATTGATATTTAAAAATGTCATTCTACCTCCACATCAAATGCATTTGAAAATAATATTATCAAGCTTTGCAGGTGACTGGCGGCCAGTTCTCAAGCTTCCAGTAATGCTGCTCTGAAACGTCCTGTCAAGAATTGCCTGAGGGCAAAGGTAAGTCAACCTGGTCTCAGATTTTTCCATTCCTTCCCGTGGGGAAGAAACTTACCCTCAGTCTATATCTGCCATTAACAGCTGTCCTGAGAATGGAGCATCAGCATCTGAGCAAATTGTAAATGCGAACACACAACCCATAGAGTGGTACTTTGAGGCACTAACTGGAATAACCCGACCACCTTTTACATCAATCTGATTTTAATCAGAAAAGAATAAATATTTAAAAGTACATCTTGTTCATCAGAAATAGCAAAAAAATTCAATTTTCAAAAGCCCTTTCCAGTGATGTTAGCAAATTGCCACAAACCAACATAGCGGTCACATTATTACTGGAATAATGGCTTTTTTGTTGAGCTTCCACAAACATGTTTTGAAAAATGTGATATTGTGCGTTTAGATGTCTAATCTAGTTGCATGAACTACTGACATCAATCCCATGAGTAAGTCATGGGAGGGAATAGTCTTCTCTTCCAAATGGATCATTGGGCAGGCAAACAGCATTCCAAGCTAAAAATAATTAGCAGTCCATGTGAGTCACATGGCATAATCCCAGGAACTAATTCTATAGCAGCCATCGTTCGTAAAATATCTTAGGGATTTCTGCTAGCTACATATAAACTCAGGAGCATTGGGAACATTGTGCTCGAAATGGCAGGCATTTTCCTCATACAGACGCTGTCAAGGATCATGTGTACTAGAGTTCCCTCTGCCATGACTGATATTTCTCTGGTGACGTAAGCCACTGTGATCTCTGTCCTGCATTTTCTTCCATTTCCCTGCAGCAGAATGCATACAATTCCAAGGATCCACTAAAGCACAACAAGCAGCTTTAGTATTGGACATTTCAGGATTTACATCGGTCAGCACCGAGAGCACTCTACCTCGGCCCATGCCCCCGGAAACCAGCAACCCCACTTAACCTTTTTGGCCACTAGGGAGAAATTTAACATGGCCAATCCTCCAAACGTGCACATCTTTGGCCTGTGTGAGGAAACCGGAGCACCCGGGGGAAACCCACGCAGACACGGGGTACAAACTCCGCACAGACAGTGACCTGAGGCTGTTTAAAGACTGTAATTGTCCGAATCCAGAATTCTTCTTTAAAATTCAAGAAAACGTTTTTACATGATCAAATGTTCAAAGAGGAACGTATTTCAGGGAAGCAGCATCGTAGATTGCCTGCAAAAGCTGAAACTAATTAATTTGCTTTTAACTTGTTAATGCCGGTTTTTTAATAGCGAGAAATTCTCCCTGATTTCTAATAAATCCACATTCATGTATACTGGGGCGTTTTATTCTTATATCATCACGGTGCCTGACCTGCAGGGAATATTCACTTTGTGAATCCACATATTGAGCTTATTTAAAGATTCCATTTGCAATAATACTTAATAAAGACATGTTTCACATCAAAGTAATTGCAATTCAAAATTATTCTCCTGTTTCAAGGGAACAGTGGCGTCAGTCACGTTGGAGCACATATCATTGAGTCACTTGTATACAAAATCGCAATAAAACAATTGCTGCTGATCTTCTCCAGCCGAAGTAAACCAGGGGTTTTCAATATTTCCGGAAGACAGAGTCCTTTTAAATTTGGGTAAATGAGGAAATGTCAAGGTTTGCATCATAATTTTGTATCTTTTGCTGCATTGATATTGTGCCAGCAATATAAAATATTGGTGCATGCTGTTAAGAGGATTGGAGGGAACTGAGTTCTGCTAAGGCTTCTCTAGTTACAGGAAGCACAAGAAGGATAAATAAAGGTGCAGCCATCATCTAATAAAATGGGGTGGATTTTCCGATGCCCGCCACTGGTAATGGGGTTCCCGATCCTGTGGAGAATCGAGCGTCGGGTACAATTGGGATTGGCGCCCGCCTGTGGCGCCAGCGAGCTACATGCCCCGTACTAGCAGGAGGATACAAGTGAATCATTTGCATCCGATTAATGTGCTGGAAGCCCGATTCACCACACCCGTGCGATGCTCCAGGACTCTCAGACAGGATGCACGCGGGTGATACAGGTATCTTCAAATATGGCCCTGGCGCAGTGGACCCCACGGTGGGTCAAGCGAGTACGTGTGTAATGCAAGTGCCACCCCATAGTCCATCGGAGGTCTCCCCACAACGCAAATCCTGCCCCCCTATTCAGACCCGCCCATCACATCCCAACAGAGAACTCTCCCAGACCCCGAATGCAGAAATCAAAAAGGTACCCCCAATCAGACATCCCATCAGCCTCCCAACAGAAATCCCCAACAGAGACCACCCATCAGAGCCCCAACAAAGACCGTCAACTGAGACTCCCCATTAAACCCCCAACAGAGACACCCTCCATCAGAGACCCCCATCGGACCCACCCATCACTACCCCAACAGAGACCATCCCATCAGATCCCGAATGCAGACCCCAAAAAGAGACCCTCACAATCAGACATCGCATCAAACCCCCAACAGAGACCACCCACCAGAGCCCCACAAAGACCCTCAACCAAGACCCCCATCAAACTCTCAACAGATACTCCGACAGAGACACTCCCCATCAGAGCCCCCTGCCTGAAAGTTAAAGAGCCGGCCAGGCAGCAGGTTGAAAGATCACTGCATTTTCACTTACCCTTTACTAATATCCACTGCCTCAGACAGAAGTATTCAAAGCAGCAGCTGTTACAAGGGTCAGAAGCTTCCTGGAAAGCCCAGTATACTTCAAATGCAAATCACGCCATCCAATCCAAATGAGATTTTATAATTGGTAGAAACATTATTACATACTAATTAACAAAATTCTTATCAATGTTCTTATCACAGCGCTAAGATTCCATGCAGCACAGAATGGTAACATTAAATACATTAATGAATGCTGCTGATAAACGTTAGCTCAATAAGGGATTTCACTTTTTGAATTAAAGCATTTAATCAATTATCCATTACAGCTTAGTTTATCTCTGTGTTAACATGAGATGAGTATTTTCCGGTCCCGCCAATGGTGCACGCCCGTCGTGGGTTTCCTGGCTGCGGGGGGTGGGGGGGCATTCAACGCAAAACCCCATTGACAATGGCGGGCCCAGAAGACCCCACCACCAGCCAATGGTGGTGCCATGCGGCATGTAAAATCCCGCCCATAAACTGAGAAGGAAGCAACCATGCTGCAAAGCATGGTAGCTAAGTTAATTGAAAGGCAAGTCTGTGGCAAATATAATTTGGGGTAATATGAAATTATCCCCTTTGGTAGGAAGAATAGAAAAGTGTGCCTTTGTGCACAATTCGCAGAAAGTTAACATGCAGGTGCAGCATGTCACTCAGAGGGTAGATAGTATTTTAGCCTTTATTCTACACAGAGATAAACAGCAACTGAGGCTGGAAGATCATCAACTCGGTGAAAGACGCTTTTTGGTCTGCCCGAAACTTGCTGATCTTCCAGTGCAAAGAGCTGTCCTCATCTAAGTGTTGTAAACTGGTGCATTCCAACATCCAGGATGCCATGCTGCGGGACAGACTAAAGCTTGGAGCAGCCTGCGTTGAGAAGAAAAGGGAAACGGTCGCTGTCTAAGGCGTTTCAGCCACAGTGCATCATTGGGTAATCTGTAGAACCTGCTCGGGCTGTACACTGAATATGAATACAAAAGTATAGAAAATATATTGAGGCACGCAGGGAGGAACATGCTGTAAGAAGGAAAGTTGAAATCTATTGCACTTTTTGTAATTTTTCAATTTGAAATATTTTCCCCCCAGGCTATGTGGCTGACCTGGAATATATGTTGAAAATATCAAATGACTGTATAGTGGAACACACTGGGAGGGATTTTACAGTCCTTCCCACCGGTGGGGTTTTCTGCTCATGCTGAAGCCAATGGACATTCAAACAGCTAACCGCATTTTCTGACCCAGCCCCTAACACAACAGGGCCATAAAATTCAGCCCACTGAATGGAGACAAGCTGGTTTTATGGCTCTGTCTGTGAATTTCAAGTTGAAATGTTTTGTGACGTACTTGTTACAAATTTTGTGAATGAAGTATATTATTGGGGGGGGGGGGGGGGGGGGAATAGTTGAGCCTTTATTGCAGAGGTGTTGGAGTATGTGAGTGAGGAAGGCGTACCATGCTACAATTTCTTCAGGGCTTTGGAGAAACCCACCTGATGCCGTGTACAGTTTTGGTCTGCTCACCTGAGAGTGGCTATAGTTACGACAAAGGTTCACTAGGCTGATTCCTGGGATAAGGGAAGTATGAGGAAGGATTGGGAAGAATAAACCTAAATTTTCTGAAGTTTAGCAGAATAAAAGGTGATCTAATTGAAACGTATAAAATCCTTAGAGGGTCTGACATGATGGATGCTGTGAGGCTGTTTACCCTGGTTGAAAAGTCTAGAACTAGGAGATCACAGCCTCTGGAGAGGGGAGTCAAGATGAAGGGCCAAGATGAAGCAAGGGGCTTTTCACAGTAACTTCATTGAAGCCTACTTGTGACAATAAGCTATTATTAATAAAATGCCTTCATTCCGAGGGTTACGAATCTTTGGAATTCTCTACCGCAGAGGATTGTGGAAGCTCAGTCATTGAGTATATTCAAGGCTGAAGTTAACAGATGTTTTGATTGTAATATCCTGCATGGGACCTACAGGGTGGGAATGCTTGTCTTCCTGTGCTCCTTGCGGAGGACGAGCACCATCTGCTATGGGGGGGGGGGGGGGGGGGGGGGTAGCTCAATTACCAAGTGTATATAACGTCGGCCAGTAAAGCACCGACCAGAAGGAACCTGGTAGGGCTCTACTGGGGAGTGTAAATATACTGTTTGTAAATAAAACTTTGTTCTTATTTTTACTTGGTATGGACTCCCCATGTCCTTATTAAACTGGCGATGAGGAGTAAACTGGTTTGCTGCCGATGCTGCGGCTTACGCAGCTGAGTCACCTCCCCAATTTTGTGGGTCCAAGTTTGGATTTCTTTGATTCGCCATGCCTCTGTTTGGATGGTTAGGTACATTTGACGCTGGTGTCGAGGACTGGAACCAATACGCTGAAAGAATGTGTTATTCCAATATCACAGAGAACGAATGCCAGACAGTCGTACTGTTGATGGCCTGTGGACCGCATACATTCGTGGTGATCCAGAGTCTCCCGTACCCACCGATGTCTGGTACGTGTACATTTGACCAGCTCTTGACACTTGTGGAGCAACCTCTTCGATAATCGGTCAAAGGTATCGGTTTAATACTGTGGAAAGGTCCACTGGTGAGTCCGTCACCGAGTTTGGCTACAGAAGATAGCCGAATTCTGTGAGTATGGAACTGTATTGCCCGATATGCTCCGCGATCGCTTGGTCTGTGGTATCAATAAAATGGGAACTCAGAAAAAACCTTTGGGTGAAGTCTTCCTAGCTTTTCAGCATGCGCTGCAGATCTCCCTATCCCAAGAAAGCATGAAACGTAGCGTCCAAGAGATACAAGAGAAGGAGGGGCATTACTCCTCATGTGGTATCCCCATGGCCTGGACCGAACACCCCTGCGACTCTGGCTTCTGGGTAAAGTGCGACGTGTGACGTCCCTTGATCGGCTGAAGACACTTCATGCCCATGGGCTACATGTGGACGCCGATCTAGGCATACCTTCCGGCAGTAGGAAGGCCAGCATTCCAGGCACCCCGGTCGATGTAGGCGCAGCCCTGGGACCGGGCCTTGCATCTGGATGACCCAGAAAAGGCAGAGGCTGAGATGCAGCTGAATTGTTTGGCAGTGCCCCATGTGGTCCCTGTTCACATTCTGATGCAAGTGAATGGTTGTATGCTCCAAATGGAGCTGGATACAGGAGTGGCCATTTCTGTAGTGGTGCCTAGTTTGTAAATAAAACTTTATTCTTATTTTTACTCGATGTGGACACTCCATGTCCTTATTAAATGGACATTATGAATTAATTGATAGGGAAGGAAAGTGGACTTGAGGTAGAAGATGAGTTATGATCTTTCTTCAATGGTAGCGCAGGTTTGAGAGGCCACAGTCCCTGCTCTTATAGAACATAGAACAGTACAGCACAGAACAGGCCCTTCGGCCCTCAAAGTTGTGCCGAGCCATGATCACCCTACTCAAACCCACGTATCCACCCTATACCCGTAACCCAACAACCCCCCCCTTAACCTTACTTTTATTAGGACACTTGTTTTCTGTTTTGTTCTTATGATAGATGTGGTGCCTCATTCATTAGAAATTTGATCCATTCTAATTCATCTGGTGCCTTGTTCCTATACTTAGTTTATAGAAGCCTTTCCAAGTTCCAAATCTGTTCCTATATTTCTTTAATAAATCATTCTGGTGAGTCATACTGTTTAGAACAGAATTAGAAGCAAATTCATTCCTCCAACACTATATAATATATTGATTTTTTTTTGCTCCAAACAAGGAACTTGGACATAAATTTGGACTCTGTATTTGCCCTGCGTTTTCAGTACCGTTTTGGTACCAAGGTGTCTCGTTCAGAGTGAACATTTCTAACGCAACAGATGCTAAACATAATTTTGCTGAAGTTGTTAGGAATGTGGAGGTATGGAGAGTAGGCAGGGGGTGGTGTCAGTGTTCATGGTGTGAGGACCCACCACCAACACTGTTTAAAGGAATCATCACCTACTTTCAGGTTACTCGCTAATTAATCTCTACTGGCTATGCTTGTGTTTGGAGGAATCTTTGGTGATTCCTGGTTAAAGTTAGTGAATTTGACAAGGTGTGGTACTGCATGCGGAAAAAACCTTGGTTCTGACTCCAAGGATGAGGCCACTTGCTCCCAGACATGGATTCTATCGTTCCCATTCCCCTTGGGCTGCAATATGAGAGGGAAATAGAACAGAGGTAGCAAAGAAGAGGACGAGATGCTCGCAGAGGGAGGAGGGGAGATAAGGGCTCTCCGCAGGAGGTCTTATCCACCTTGGGCCTCCTGGGGGAATTTCCCTTATCACCGTGAGCTTATCACCTCCACTTGACAAAGGAGCTGCTCACAGAACTCTGCTGCTGCTCATAGCCTGCAGCCTCACAGCAGAGCACGGATGATGCTGCTAGTGGCTGTGAAGGTAACTGTGGTCCTGAATACCCTTCCAGGCTGGAGCAGGCAGCATTTATAATCCAAGTTCACCGTCCATGGCTGCATCACATGCCTGAAAGGGGGTGGAGGGAGAGCTCACTTTGTCAGAGAGAAGTAGGCAGACCCTACGCGATTCATCATGGTGGCTCGATTCCCGATAGAGCAAGGTGCCACAAACTCCACAGCTGAAAGTGAGCTCTACCACACCCACAAAGGTTCCCATCGCTGAATTACCTGTGGGGTGCACCCAAACTGAACACACCATGCTGATGCATGCCCACTACCCTAATAGTCATGGTGCTTTCATTTTGTGCCAGTCTGCTTCACTGTTTCCTCAGCAGTAAAGGCTCTACAGCAAAGCAACGACTGCCAACTGGCCAATAAGGGCTGACTGTTTCACACCTGGCTCGGGACACCACTCCGTAACCCAACAACAAGGGGACAGACAACATACGTACAATCACAGCCATGCTACCCCACACAATGTCATGGAGCAGACCATTGGGGAGCTGAGGCAATGGTCCTGATGCCTGAATCCCTCTGAAGGAGCGCTCCAGTACTTGCGGGAGCGTACATCCCGATACATGATGATCTGCTATATCCTCCACAACCTATCATGTTGGCACAGTCCATGCTATCAGGAACACATCGAGCAGCTCAGGCTGCAGGAGACGGAGGAGAAGCCAGAGAAAAGCAGGAGGCAATGAGCACATCGCCTTTCCAGCCAGATTGTCGGTAATCATCTCTTTCAATTACAGTTCCACACGACACAACCCTAAATCTCCGTTATAGAACAGTCTCATGCCTTGCCATCCCTCAGTGATGAACCACTTGGCCACAATGCCGAAAAGAAGATCATCACAAAAGAACGATTCTGAACCAACTTTATCCAACAAATCATCCAATAGTCCATGTAAAAGTTAAATAACTTCCTTATGCATTCACTTAGTGCCTGTCCTGTTGGAGCTGTTGCCTTTCCTCGTGATGCTCCGCAGTGTTACTCCAGTGGCTGATCCACAGCTGCTGGAAGGCTGATGACTTTAAGTGGGGGAGACTGCAGATGGCCCTCCAGGACACTGTAAAACAGCCCTGAGCCCAGAAGGCCTGGCCGTCTTGGCCTGCTGAAAGGGATGGGATCTATGCCCTGTGTCCAGGAGCATGGAGCACTCCTCCATGCTCCTTGACAATGACGCCAGGCTCTCTGAAAGGTCTGCCAATGCACCAGGCAATTCTGCTTGCAGGCCCTTCACCCCTTTTCTGTACACTGCCCTATTACTATCACCTGAGTCCTCTGAAGCAGCACTTGTACAATCTGGCCTGCTGGGGAACTGGGATCAGTGCCATCCTTTCCCCTTGCCCTGGCTGCAGCTTACTCATGACTGGTGACTCACCATATGCAGATCCCTCCTCTCAGCTACTCTGTAAATTTTGCACAGTGCCAGTATGTTTACATAGAATTTACAGTGCAGAAGGAGGCCATTCGGCCCATCGAGTCTGCACCGGCTCTTGGAAAGAGCACCCTACCCCCTATCCAAGGTCAACACCTCCACCCTATCCCCATTACCCAGTAACCCCACCCAACACTAAGGGCAATTTTGGACACCAAGGGCCATTTATCATGGCCAATCCACCTAACCCGCACATCTTTGGACTGTGGGAGGAAACCGGAGCACCCGGAGGAAACCCACGCACACACGGGGAGGATGTGCAGACTCCGCACAGACAGTGACCCAAGCCGGAATCGAACCTGGGACCCTGGAGCTGTCAAGCGATTGTGCTATCCACAAGGCTACCGTGCTGCCCGTATCTGAGCTAATAGACTTAGATTTATCGTCACAAGTACCAAGGTACAGTGAGAAGTATTTTTCTGCGCACGGTCCAAGCAGATCATTCCATGCATGAAAAACATGGGATATAAGATAAATACACAATGTAAATACATAGACACAGACAACGGGTGAAGCATACGGAGTGTAGTGCTATTCAGTAGAGAAGATACAAAGTTCAGTTCAGTTCAGTCTATAAGAGGGTCATTCAGGAGTCTGGTAACAGCGGGGAAGAAGCTGTTTTTGAATCTGTTATTGCGTGTTCTCAGACTTTTGTATCTCCTGCCCGATGGAAGAGGTTGGAAGAGACAATAATCTGGGTGGGAGGGGTCTTTGATTATGCTGCCCGCTTTCCCAAGGCAATGGGAGGTGTAGACAGTGTCAATGGATGGGAGGTAGGTTCATGTGATGGATGGTCTTAGGCTGAGCAGTTGCTATAGCAGGCTTTGATGTAGATAGTAGGTCCGAATGCCAAATCGAGTGACGGTGTTACCTCCTCTCCCGCTCCTCTTGTATTTCAGCCTCCTACACCAAAGCATGACCATGTGGCATCCAAAAGAAGGGCACAAGGATTAGGTTGTGATCAGGAAAGGTGGGGGAATGTCAGAGGTGAATACTTACACCATCTGCAACTTGTAAATCAGAAGAGATTGTAGGGTGTGAAGAGATAGAATAGGAAAATACCTTCATCCTCTATGGTAGCAAGCCGTCCACTGGCCACACCCACATCCATGGTCACTGTCATGATGGTCAGCACCATCTCCTCCGTGGGGGTGAGGACATACAGCCATGCCTGCGCCTCATGGGAAGTGCTCATGCACCTGACTATGGGTCACCTGGTCCTCATCAGACATGGAGTGTGTCAGTGAATGTGGTTCAATTTGTTTGGGAAATGTGTCTGTCATGGTTAAATAGCTGGCAGGTATACACAAGCTGTGAGATGTGAGGGTGAAGCTTGTAACAATGCTAAATATGTGAGGATGGTGTGAGCCAATGAATGTGAGTTGTGAGTTGATCAAGTTGTTGAGTGGTGAATGAAGGAAGTGTAGTGATTGGAGCAGTGTGTGAGGCCCCTGGCTCCTTTAGAAGGATAAGGTATGTGTAGATGTATTCACTGGCCTTAACCACATATGTAAAGTCATTGAGCTTGTTGTTGCATAATATCCAGGTACCTGGAGCTGGATAACAGTGTTTGATGGCTGTCTTGTCTCACTATATCGCAGTATCTGTCTGGAGTGCCACTTGGCCTCCTGAGGGCAAGAGGAAGCCCCTATTCACCTGTCCACCTCCTGTAGCAAGGTCACCAGTGCTGCTCTGGAGAATGATGGAGCACACTGCTGGCCTGTTGAGCAGTGCCCACTCTTCTTTCTGTTCATAAAGCCTTCTTTAACTCATTCCAGGAGCTACCAAAGCCAGAATGCACCTCTTAAGACAAAAAGTGCTAGCCCTTCTAGAACTTGAGCCACTTGCTGAGGCAGGGGTGTGCTCAGCTCCAGACTTCACAATCATTTAAATTAGCAGACAGCCTGAAGTTTGTGTGCTGCCTACATTGTCACAAACAAACACAGGTTACTCACATGTTAGCACCCCTGCATCCAATTACAGGCCTTATCCAATTTTCACCCCTTAAATATGGCGCCTTTCACATCAGCAGAATCTCCCAGGTGCTTTTTAATCATAGAATTTACAGTGCAGGAGGCCATTCCGCCCATCGTGTCTGCACCGGCCCTTGAAAAGAGCACTTAAGCCCACACCTCCACCCCATAACACAGTCACCCCACCTAACCCTCTTTGGACAGTAAGAGGCAATTTAGCATGGCCAATCCACTTAAAATGCACATCTGTGGACTGTGGGAGGAAACCGAAGCACCCAGAGGAAACCCACGCAGACACAGTGCGAACACATACTCTGTACAGCCAGTGAACCAAGCCAGGAATCGAACCAGGGCTGTGAAGCAACTGTGCTAACCACTGTGCTACCTTGTCACATTAGCCAATGAAATGCTTTTGCAATTAAGTCATTACAGTAATACTGGCAAATAACATGAAATTGCTACATAAAAGACTTGCAATTCCTCAATAAAAGGGACCCATTAACCCAAGCATGCAGCTTAGGTGTTAGTCATACATCTGGGTTGTATTACGTGCAACACTCAAGCTGTCAAAATCAGAGGTGGGGCCGAGAGTCCCAGAGAAGATCTGACTCCCCTTGTGATTGCTTGGTAGGGCTGCTGTCTTTATTGGCCTGAGCATTTCAGAGTTTTCTTCTGTTCACTGTATGGGACCTCACAGTTCTGAGCTAGATCTCAATTTACTTCTGTTTCAAAGCCAAAGTAATGAGGAATGTAACTACTTGATGCACAGTAAGAAGTCTTACAACACCAGGTTAAAGTCCAACAGGTTTGTTTCAAACACTAGCTTTCAGAGCACTGCTCCTTCCTCAGATGAATCATTCATCTGAGGAAGGAGCAGTGCTCTGAAAGCTAGTGTTTGAAACAAACCTGTTGGACTTTAACCTGGTGTTGTAAGACTTCTTACTGTGCTCACCCCAGTCCAACGCCGGCATCTCCACATCATAACTAATTGATGTCAGACAGATTTAAAGAACCATCACTCCAATGAATTAAATACTTGTAACCTTGCTTTACAAAACACCCCGTTACTTTAAAAAGGCCTTCAGGAAAGAATATATCTTAGAATAAAACTGAACACAATCCTGCATATTCGAGAAGAATTAAGTAACCCTGGAGATTTAACAGTCAAACAAACAATGTAAAGTGGTCAATGCCGAGATCTCTTTTTGGCAACAGCTTCTAAGTGCTATAGTACAAAATGCTGTAAATAAAAATTACTGTGAAGCATTCACTGCTTCCTGAGCTTTGAATCTCAATTTCCTATTAATGGATCGCGAGTTCACAAAATGTTTGTATATGCACATGACTTGGTGTTCTATAGCATGCTGAAATAGGACCCAACTTTTCAATTACTCTGAAAGAAACAGTGATCAGAATATAAGCTGCTTTTTGCCCTTGTATTTAGATTTAGAATGCAAAATGATAAATTAGTACGGATTAATGTGTCCTCGCTCCAACAAATAAAGCATTACACTTCACAAAACTTTTGGAAAAAGTTAACTTTTCACAGAAGTACTGGGACAAGTTATGTCTGGGTGTTACCAGAAAGCTCAAACGAGATTGTATTTTTTTGCTGACAAAACCTTCTCCAGTTATATGCACAAAATTCACTGCGCATACAAACATTTCATTCATCATTGTGTGTGCAAGACACGAACCATATGGACCACATACAATCATGTAATTTGGCCAAGACAACACTTGCCCAGTTATCTATTACAAAGTCTGCGATGTTACATTCAGCAACCACTAGTGAACTCTGGAAGTTAAATATTTTCTACAAGGATTGATTCAAGTGTATGGGTGGAATTTTCCCCAAATTTATCACAGTGTCAGGCTTTGACTGAAAACGAGGGTGTTTCTCACCAGAAACACAGCTGAGTTTTCAGACCAGATTTTCTGGCACACGGTACGCAGAGAATCTGGGGGCATGGTTATGCCAGGGCCTGATAGAGCCGGCGATGTCAGCTCCTCAGAGATCGGAGTGCCAAGTTTAAAGGGTGACCGGATCTGCATTTAAAATAAATTCCCCCAGCACCCCTACGGACACAGAGGAACACTCCCACAAGCTTCGGGGTGAACCTCATCACCACGGGAATATCAGGGGGCACCCCCCTCTCCACTTCTGCACTGTCATCGGGGCTCTCCCCTCTCCCCCCACCACAAGGGGAACCCCGCCCCCATGGAGGAGGGCTACACCCCTGACTTTACCCGCATGGCTCCCTGGTAGAGCCCACATGCCACTTCCCCTGGCAGGGCCAACCTGGCATTGCCCTCTGGCAGAGCACACATGGCAGTGCCATCGCATTGCCCACTTGGCACTTCACCCTGGCAGTGCATATTTGGCAGTGCCCAATTGACAGTGACCTGGCAGCGTGCCAGGGGCAGTGTCCAGCCTTGGCCCGCAACTCCGGGGTCTCCAGGCACCTCCGCGTGATCATCACGACTGATTTTCACTTTTGATATACTTGCGCCGGCGTAACATCACACCACCAGGGGAGAGGATCCATCGTGGCATAAGCTGCGGCGTTAAACCATTTAAGTACATTTAAATTGATTCAAATGAATTATAGAAGGGGAAGCAGACCGCATCATTGGTGGGGTGCGGGGAAGATCTCACCGGCACAAATCCCGACTTGGCCCCCTCGTGAGATTTAGTGGCCATGATAGGATTTGCACCCGCTGCAAATGGGGCCGTTAGATCCCACCCTGTATATTTACCTGGTTAGCCTATTCACTGGATTCTGTAAGAGAATCAACAGCAAAAACCTGCATTTACGTGTCACCTTTAGTGTAATGAAACGTCCTAAGGTGCTTGACAGGAGCGTAATCAGACAGAAATTCACATCAAGCCAAAGGTGGAGGCATTAGGATGGGTAACCCGGAGCTTGGTAAGAAAGCCCAAGGACCATCCTAAAAGATGAGAGGTGAAGAAGTTGAGGTTATTGGAGGGCCAGAGAATGTTACAGAAGTTGGGAAGGCGGAGGCAATGGAACGCCAGGATGAGAGTTTTGCATGGAGCTGTTCATGGACTGGGAGCAATGTTGCGCAGCAAGCACAGACGTAATGGGTGAGCCAGGCTTTGTGCAGGTTAGGGGATGGGCAGTAAAGTTTTTGAATAAGTTTCTGGAAGGTTAAAAATGGGAGGCCTGCCAGGAAAGTATTGAAATAGTCAATGTTGGAAGTAACTAAAGCATGGATTTGGGTGTCAAGTGCAGATAAGCAGAAGCAGAAGTGGATACAGGCAATGTTATAGAAGGGGAAGCAGATGGATTTTGTGATGTGGAGGACAGGGATTAAGAAAGTTTGTTCAGAGTCAATTAGGACGCTGAGGTTATGAACATTCTGGCTCAGTCTGAGACAGTGGCCAGGGAAAGGGATGGATTCAATGATGAGCAAACATGATTTGTGGTGAGGACTGAAGGCTTTGGACTTTCCAATGTTTATTCAGAGGAAATTGCTGCTCATCCTGTACTGTACATAAGTGAAACAATCTGACAACACAGAAATGGAAAGACAAATATGTAAAATCATGTTACGTGCACTTTGAGTGGAGTTCACAAGCGTTCCTGCTTTATTAAATAGTTGCTGTGAAGTAATGTGAACGGCATGGGACAACCTGTATATTCCTGATCGCTACTGGTTGACTCTTGTTGAGATTTGTGAAGCAGTTGAGTACTTTCTACATTGTGAGACGGAATATGATTGCCGAAGGAGTGCATTCGATAACTTTCAAGCATTCTGATATTGCTTTACATTTTACACCAAATAGTTAACGTGGCTGTTTGGGTTGTCATATTTTTTTCTGGTGCACACCATAATTAAACTCTGTTCAATCTGAAGTTATTCTCCTTGATCTAACCTCATATCCATTTATATGGAGCACATTATTCTATATTAGCATGGCCGGGATTCTCCGTCGCGAGTCCGTCCCGCCCCGTTACTGCTGCTAGTGAGAACAGAGAATTTGGCGCTCAGCCCAAACACCCATTCGCTGCAGAGAGACCAGATAATCCCGCTGGCGTGAACGGACAGAGAATCCCGTCTCATATATACCAAACACGCACAAAGTTTCATAAAGTATTTCCAGAAAACATTTTGCAAAATACAAGTAACTCCAAAGTTGTTATTAATTCAGGCAGCGTACTGTTAAACTTTACTTTGCCTCACTTGTTTATCAGTTAACACTTAGCTGCTTACAATCCAAGTTATACAATGCCTAATAGCCTTTCATTAGTGTTTGACTCCTCACTTTGTGCACAGTTTGAAGTCGAGATAAAGAATACCTTCCGTATGAAATGCTAGTTTACATTACTTCCCTTTCAATTTTGCAATGAACAGGAGACGGCACTTTCTGTGTACACCGGTGTGCATATTTTGTATCATTTCGGATCACCCGGAACTTGAAATTTATTCCTCTCCCCTCAATTAACGCAGCAAAAGCAAACCTCCACTTAAATCAAGCAGAGGAAAAGGTAGATTAAATTTGCTTTCAAAAGCAAAGCAACATTTTAATGGCAGATTTTCCACTGTTTGGAAATTCTGACCTTGTGTGTTTCGTACACAGCGTGGTAATCCAAACCACAGTGGACATGCCTGAAGTTCTTGCCCTTCAGATATGCAGGAGCTTAATCTCCTTTACAACTGTCGTGACCAAACGCCGTTTGCTTTTTTTTAATTATTGCTTCAGCCCTTGTTTCTGAGTCAAATTTCCTTGGCAAAAATACAAAAAAACAACCCAGAAGTGATATTCTGACCCTGCTCACATCTTAATAAGTACCAGACCAACGCTCTCAGTTTTGTCTTTGGGATACTAATGAACACATTCAGAAAGATTGTTTCACCACGTACGTTTAACAACAAATACCCTAATAGAAGTATACGTCCCTCTAGTTTTTCTTCAACAGGATGGTCTTACAAACAAATCTGTGATTAAGATTTTCAGCTTGAGATACTCAAACCTTCTTCTACTGCAGTCTGCAATAACTTAGCATATAAGGGAAAAGAGCAATCCTGAAACTTACCGGAGGATCTTGCACAGTTCAAGACCAGGGAATCTTAAGAATTTGTAGAAACTAGCCTTGAAGTGAGCGAGCCCCTGATCGTCTGCCTGACTGCTGCTCTCTGCCAGTGTATGAGTGACAACTGAGGGGAGTTTTTTTTTTGTGAAACAAGTTTCATCTATGTAAGGATTAAGGAGGCGGGCCACCAGAGTTAAATTTCACTGGGTCTCTTCTAATCTAGCTGTCTAACCAAAACTAAAGCAGAGTCATCAAGGCACATTGAAATTGAAACCCCCAGTTTTAAAGCAACAACTGGACTGCTGCATTTAGACCAAGACTGAGCAATCACAGATCCCTTTATTCCCACAGTTAGTCACAGTAGTTTCAGAATAATTCAGAATCATCGCTATAAACTGTTCTTTACTAGATCTTGCACAGAAATTTTTTTTTCCCCTCAGAACAATATCAACTTGCATTTATATACACTGTAAAAAAAAAATGACAGGAATGGATTCGCAAGGATACAATCCCTAAAATGGATGCCGTGCCCCAGTGAAGGAGATATTTGAAGGGGCGACCTAAAGATTGAAATGTCTTCGAGAAGGAGTTCAGGGAGGTGGTGAGTCAAAGAGGTTTAGGTTGGGCACATTGCTGGAGGACAGGTAGGGCGTGAAGAGCTGACATAAAGAAACCAAGGTTTATTCAGGACTCTAGCAGAGTGTGTGTTATGGTCCAGGGCGTTCCCAGCAGAATAGAAGTAGCGATGAGAGTGAAAGCAGTGGGCCAGTAGGGTAATGAAATTGAGGGAGCCAGGGGACAGTCAAAGGTAAATCTAGTTATCGGGAAAGGTTTAACTTGGTCTATTTTCTCTCGAAACGAGAAGCCTGAGAGTTGACCTAAAAGCGGGGTTTGATAGGAGAAACTGAGCAAACATGTTTCCACTTCTGAAGGAATCCAAAACTATGACCCATAAACATAAGATAGTTACTGTGGTGAATGTAACTCCGTAATTCACACTGTATTGTATATACATGAGACCATGCATTTGTAAGCGCAGTTGTTTTTCCCGACCACTAGGGGGAGTAGCGCTGGGAATGCTTAGGAGTTTGTACAGGGCTCCACCCTTGGCTCCGCCCATGACTCCTCCCCCTGGACTGCTGTATAAATACCAATGCTCAGAGCCAGTCGTTCAGTTCATCGAGAGTTCAACGCGGAACAGGCTGGCTCTGTTGTAAGTAGATTAAAACCACTGTTCATATCTTAAAGCACGTGTCTAGTGAATTGATGGTTCCATCAATTTAATCTACTTAAGAAACAGTCAGGATCAATCATGGAATCAGCCCTCAAGCCTGAGCGATTAGAACGCGACCTGCAGAGGCAAAATAAATTTTTTCTCATTGGCTGCGGTGTTTTAAAGCCTTCTTGGTGGAAGCAAGCACAGCCGAAACAACAGAGGAGCAGAAAATGAGCCTACTGCACGCGAGGGTGAGCCACAGAATCTCTACTCAACTAAACTGCGCCGGTTTGAATACTGAAGCCCTAGCGCTACTCGACAAAATGTATGTAGGGCCTGTAAATGAGGTCTACGCGCAACACGTGTTCACTACTCGCCGCCAGCGGTCTACGGAATCGCTCGCAGAATTCCTGAGAGAGCTTAAAACTTTATCTAGTTACTGTAATTACCAGGTGGTTACTGCAGCAGAACATAGAGAATTTGCTGTACGCGATGCCTTTGTTGCAGGCCTTAGGTCAAATTACGTGTGCCAACGATTGCTAGAAAGGGGGCCCTAAATCTTGAAGTGACTGTTGAACTTGCTACCACTATGGAGGTCTCCTTCCGCAGCCTCACCTCATTCCCCGAGGACCCCGCGACCCCGTCATGGGCCCCCGACCAGCGACTTCCCCAGGCCTGCGCCGTGCGGCTGCCCAGCCACAATGCTGCCCCAGCCTGCCACTTTGGCGGCCAGAATCAGCACTCGCGGCAGCACTGCCCGGCCCGCAACGCGACCTGCAGCAGCTGCGGGCGAAAAGGACACTATGCCAGAGTGTGTCTGGCGAAGAAAGCCCCAGCCTCTAACCCTCCCGTGGCTCAAAGCACTCGTTCCCTGAATTCACAGGCCCGTAGGCCCCGAAATGCTGCAGCCTGTATGCCGACTCCGCCCCCACCCGACATGGGGGTGGCCATCTTGGCAATCCTCCTCCATGCGGCCGGCCATGAGCGACTCATGGGGGCGGCCATCTTGGGATCCATTCCCTTCAAACTCTGAAAGTCACCTCGACGACTACAAACTGAGAGGGCAGTCATCACGGGGCCACTCCAGCACAGCTGATCGAGCCGCCGACTACCCGCAACTCAGCGCAGTCACTCTGGACCAATCGCACCCGAAGCATCTGCGAAACGCGATGACAGAGGTCCAAATCAACGGGTACAGCACGCCATGCCTTTTCGACTCCGGGAGTACTGAGAGATTCATACACCCAGATCTGGTAAGACGCTGTTCGCTCCCCATTTTCCCCATGCGGCAAACTATCTCCCTCGCTTCGGGCTCCCACTCTGTCCAGATCCAGGGGCGCACCGCCGCGACGCTCACAATCCGAGGCGCTAGCTATGCAAAATTTCAACTCTACGTCTTGCCCGAACTCTGCGCACCACTCTTATTAGGCCTAGATTTTCAATGTAACCTTAAGAGCCTCACCCTCAGCTTCGGCGGTCCCCTGCCCCCACTCACTATCTGCAGCCTCGCTACGCTGCGAATCCCCCCCTCCTCTCTTTGCCAATCTCACCCCGGACTGTAAACCCGTAGCCACTCATAGCAGGCGGTACAGCCTGCAGGATAGGGTGTTCATCAGACCTGAGGTCCGAAGGCTTCTCAGTGAGGGGATCATAGAGGCCAGCAGCAGTCCCTGGAGAGCTCAGGTGGTGGTCATAAAGACCGAGGAAAAATTCCGTATGGTTGTCGACTATAGTCAGACCATAAATAGATTTGCGCTCCTTGACGCGTATCCCCTCCCCAGGATTGCAGACATGGTAAACCAGATCGCCCAGTATCGGCTCTTTTCCACGGTGGATCTGAAGTCTGCATACCACCAGCTCCCAATCCGCCCGGAGGACCGCCACGACACGGCATTCGAGGCCGATGGCCGCCTCTTCCATTTTCTCCGGGTCCCCTTCGGCGTCACTAACGGGGTTTCGGTGTTCCAACGAGCAATGGACCGAATGGTGGACCAGTACGAGCTGCGGGCCACGTTTCCGTACTTGGACAATGTCACCATCTGCGGCTATGACCAGCAGGACCACGACGCCAACCTCTACCGTTTTCTCCAGACGGCTCAGAAATTAAACCTCACTTATAACAAGGAGAAATGCGTTTTCCGCACAACCAGACTAGCCATCCTCGGCTATGTCGTGGAAAACAGAGTCCTGGGCCCAGACCCGGACCGTATGCGCCCCCTCTTAGAACTCCCCTCCCTCATTGTCCCAAGGCCCTCAAACGGTGCTTGAGTTTCTTTTCCTACTACGCCTAGTGGGGTCCCTCAATATGCGGACAAAGCCCACCCACTCTTTAAGGCCACACTATTTCCCGTTAGCTGAGGCATGCCAGGCCTTCAACTGCATCAAGGAGGACATCGCCAAGGCGGCCATGCGGGCGGTGGATGAATCCACTCCATTTCAGGTTGAGAGCGACGCCTCAGAGGTAGCTCTAGCAGCCACCTTAAATCAGGCAGGGAGACCAGTTGCATTTTTCTCCTGTACCCTCTCCGCTTCGGAACTCCGACACTCGGCAGTCGAAAAAGAAGCACAAGCCATTGTGGAGGCTATTCGTCACTGGAGGCACTACCTCGCAGGTAGGAGGTTCACCCTCATCACCGACCAATGATCAGTTGCCTTTATCTTTGATAACTCGCAAAGGGGCAAAATTAAAAACGATAAAATCCTGCGGTGGAGGATCGAACTCTCCAACTATAGCTACAATATAAAGTATCGACCGGGGAAGCTCAACGAGCCCCCAGATGCCCTATCCCGCGGGACATGCGCCAGCGCGCAGATCGACCGCCTGAAAGTCATCCACAACGACCTCTGCCACCCGGGGGTCACCCGGCTCACCCACTACATCAAAGCCCGAAATCTGCCTTTCTCCACTGAGGAGGTAAAAACCGTCACCAGGGATTGCCCGATCTGTGCGGAGTGCAAACCGCACTTCTATAGACCAGACAGGGCCCACCTGGTCAAGGCTTCTAGGCCCTTTGAATGCCTCGCGATCGATTTCAAAGGGCCACTCCCCTCAACTAGCAGGAACGTTTACTTCGTAAACGTCATAGATGAGTTCTCCCGCTTCCCATTTGCTATCCCGTGCCCCAATATGACCTCCCACGCAGTCATTAGGGCCCTGCATAGTATCTTCACCCTGTTAGGTTTCCCCAGCTACGTGCACAGCGACCGGGGTTCGTCCTTTATGAGCGACGAGCTGCGTCAGTACCTGCTCGACAAAGACATCGCCTCGAGCAGGACTACCAGCTACAACCCCAGGGGGAACGGGCAGGTGGAGAGGGAGAATGCGACGGTCTGGAAGACCGTCCTACTGACCCTCCGGTCCAGGAATCTCCAAGTCTCCCATTGGCAGGAAGTCCTCCCAGACGCGCTCCACGCTATTAGGTCCCCCTTATGCACAGCGACCAATCAGACCCCTCACGAGAGGCTCTTCAATTTTTCCAGGGGCACTACCATGGGGGCCTCACTCCCGGCATGGCTGAAGACACCGGGCCCTGTACTCCTGAGGAAACACGTCAGGGTGCACAAAACTGGCCCTCTTGTTGTGAAGGTGCGCCTGCTTCATTCCAACCCCCAGTCCGCCTTCGTCGAGTTCCCCGACGGCCGTCAGGACACCGTATCCCTCTGGGGCCTTGCACCCGCCAGGTCCAGCATCCCCTCTATCACTACAGATGCACCCCTCACCCTACACCCCATCCTGCCGCCCCCTCGGGCTCCCGCGCCCACTAGCTCGCTGCATCGGTTCCGCGCAACCCAGCCGCCCCCTCGCGCTCCCAAGCCCATTGAGCCCACTAGCTCGCTCCACCTGTTCCGCGCGCCCGCACCGGCTAACCCCCAGCGCCCTCAGTCCCCAGTCGAACCAGACGGGTATGGAGCTCGAACGAGATCTTCCCTGGAGTCCGCCATCGTACCCCAACCCACAACACCCGTCCAGCCACCGCAAGAGGCTGCAACCCCGGTGCTCCGCAGATCGCAGCGGACAGTCCGACCACTGGACAGACTCAATTTATGAACCACCACCCCCGCCGGACTTGATTTTTTTGTAGGGGGTGAATGTGGTGAATGTAACTCCGTAATTCACACTGTATTGTATATACATGAGATCATGCATTTGTAAGCGCAGTTGCGTTGCCCGACCACTAGGGGGAGTAGCGCTGGGAATGCTTAGGAGTTTGTACAGGGCTCCACCCTTGGCTCCGTCCACGACTCCTCGCCCTGGACTGCTGTATAAATACCAATGCTCAGAGCCAGTCGTTCATGTTCATCGAGAGTTCAACGCGGAACAGGCTGGCTCTGTTGTAAGTAGATTAAAACCACTGTTCATATCTTAAAGCACATGCCTAGTGAATTGATGGTTCCCTCAATTACCAATAAGATGTCAGGACAAATGTCTTCAGCTGGGAAATATATCAAATATAAACTTTTTAGAAATAAATTTAGAGTACCCGATTCTTTTTTTCTAATTAACGGGCAATTTAGCATGGCCAATCCACCTACCCTGCACATCATTTTGGGTTGTGGGGGTGAGATCGGGGAGAATGTGAAAACTCCACACGGACAGTGACCCAGGGCCGGGATCGAACCCAGGACCTCGGTGCCGTGAGGCAGCAGTGCTAACAGCTGCACCACCGTGCTGCCCTGTTCGAATATAAACTTAATACCTCACGGAGTAATTGAAGTGAAAAAAGTAGATGCATTTAAGGTAAATGTTATAAGTGCATAAGGGAGAACGGATATGCTGATAGGTTAAGATGAAGTAGGATGGGAGGAGGCCTGTGTTGAGCACAAATACCAGATTAGGCTAGGTGAACTGAATGACCTGGTTCTGGTTGCAAGTTCTGTGTGATTCTATATAAATCCAGAGGATCAGTGAAGGTGAGGGAGTTGCCACAGGGAACAGCATTACTGAAGTGAGGAAAGACAAGAGGCGGAATTCTCCGTTCCAGTGGCTAAGTGCTGGTGCCAACGGAGAATCTGCGGGTGGATCACGACGGAAAAATCGGTGCGAACCCTCACCGTTTCCGGTGCCGGTGAGGGGCTAGCACCGGCGCCGCATGAAACACCCGCGGAAAACGGCCGGAGCATCGCCTGGCCCCAGGCCACGCATGCGCAGTGCTGACGGCCTGCACCTGTCGCGCCGGAAAACATGGTGCCGGCCGTGCTGGAAGGTGCGGCAACACCGTGCATCCCGATGATGCTGATTTGGAGGGGCGGAGCATCGCGAACAAGCGTCAAATCGACGCCTGCCCCGGATCCTGCGTCAGAACCCATTCTCTGCTCGATCGCCAATTCCAATTTCGGCGTCGGCCGAATGGAGAATCCCACCCAAGATTGGAATAAGCCATAGGAATTTGAAGACATGATTACATGTATCACAGTGTAGACGATGCCTCATGATCTCATGATGACATGGGATAGAGGGTGGGACAGAAGAGAAGAAGCAACGAAACCTACCACATAAACAGAGTAGCAGCATTTTTGTATTTCTTCTCAAAGAATCCTAAATGCAACTCTATACGAGTATAAACTCACATAAAGTTACAGATTTCTCCTGACTTATAATGGTCAGTTTTGAACAGCAGATTACACAGCTTCACTTTCATGCTTCAATGCTCCCTTACTGCTTTATTTCATTAATTTCTAATACAGAGAAAGGCAAACATTCATTTTAATCTCGTACACAGAAATTTAAAAATCCCTTTTCACAAAAACGATAGAGCAAATAATCCTGATTTTATTTCCCCACCCCCACCCCACCCTGCCTCCGCCACCATCACCAACCCCCACTCCCCAGGAGGAACTGGGTGTGCGATGGGTTAAAACAGGATAATCACCTCCCCATTCTCAGTGGACCTTGGCCAGCCTTAATGTTAACTCTTGGTTTTTAGCAGGCAGACGAGAGCGTTAGTAATTTTCAAAAGCCCAAGGCCCTATGGTGTCAAATATTTCCTGAACCGAAGGTCACATGATTTGAGCTCAGTGCTTGGGAGAGCTGCCATGATCAGATCTAGATTCAGGATAACAATACTTTAACATTTTGAATGCTGCCAGTGTGTGCTAGAGAAAATCAAGGGAACTCTTCTGGGCCTCAAAGGAATCACTGGGTGCCCCCTGCCATTAGTTTTTCTTCCCTTTATCTTTCTCACCATGTTGGTGCGGAAGAATTTAGAACAGATTTTTCCGCCCTTTTCCACTGTGGAATGTTTAGGTCACCAGACATAAAGATCGGGGAAAAATGATTGCTGAAAGCTCAAAGAGTAAATTGGATCTGTTATAATGGGCGGGATTCTCCGTTGGCTGATGCCGATATCACGAAACGCGCGATTGGGCGGAGAATGGGTTCCGACGGCAAAATCGCAGCGAGTGCCGATTTGACGGCAAATCGCAATTCTCCGCCACATTGACAGTGGTGTCAATGCGTTCCGGACACATGGACAGTAAACACCGTTTGCATGGCACCAGAGAGTTTGGCCCGGTATTCTCCGGGGCCTCCGCGATTCTCCACCTCCGATGGGCCGAGTTCCCGACGTCGCTGTTCACTTGTGTTTTAAAATTCGTGAAATCCGAATCATGGCTGTTGAGGGAGAGAGAAGAGGTAGGGTTCAGAGAGGCACAACCGTCCGGGCTGGCTGGGGTGGGGGAGCCCTGCCACGGCCGGGTGAGGCGGGGGGGGGGGGAGTGACAGGGGAACCAGCTGAAAGGCCGGGGTGAACCGCCCACATGAATGTCACGGGCCACCATTGCTGCGGCATGCAAGGCAGCCATCTTGCTGCACACCCCATGGACCACCCACCTTGGCCCCTGGTTTTGCAGAGTGATACCGGCCATATGGGTGCCCCCAACCCCCCCCCCCCCCCCCCACATCGTACACCCAACCGATTGCCACCCACTGGCGGTCCACCCAGGGAAATCCTACTGTAGTCCCTAAGGGGCGCCAGGAAGGGGCAGCGCCCGCTGATGGTATTCCTGGCAACAGGGACAGGCACCAAGGCCAGAGGCCCCTATGTTGCTAGGCACCAACGGGGCCAGGGGTGTGGAGATGGGGGTGGGGGCAGAACCCACAATGCCAACCGGAGCCACTATGTAGTCTGTTGGACCTGTTTGAGCACGGGCTGGTATGCACCATGCTAACATATTGGTCATTCACCCCCTGCAGACAATGGATTTTGGAATTCAACCAGCAATGATGGCCTTCCAGCTAGTCACCACAGCCCTGGGGGATGTTCTGTGGCTGTCCGAAGTGAAGCTGTTCGAGGAGGAGGAGGAGGAGGAAGCTGCAGCAGCGGAGCATGCAGCAGCGGCGCATGCAGCAGCGGACCGTGCAGCAGCGGACCGTGCAGCAGCAGAGTGTGCAGCAGCGGACCGTGCAACAGCGAACCGTGCAGCAGCGAACCGTGCAACAGCGAACCGTGCAGCAGCGGACCGTGTAACAGCGGACCGTGCAGCAGCAGAGCATGCAGCAGTGGACCGTGCAGCAGCAGAGCATGCAGCAGCGGACCGTGCAGCAGCGGAGCGTGCAGCAGCGGAGCATGCAGCAGCGGAGCGTGCAGCAGCGGACCTTGCAGCAGCGGAGCATGCCGCAGCGGAGCATGCAGCAGCGGAGCGTGCAACAGCGGAGCGTGCAGCAGCGGAGCATGCCGCAGCGGAGCATGCAGCAGCAGACCGTGCAGCAGCGGAGCATGCAGCAGTGGACCGTTCAGCAGCGGAGCGTGCAGCAGTGGAGCATGCAGCAGCGGACCATGCAGCAGCGGAGCATGCAGCAGCGGAGCATGCAGCAGCGGAGAATGCTGCAGAGGAACAGGAGCCAGCCGCCCAACAGGCCAAGGAGGAGGAGGTGCCAAGGAGGCGCCACATGAGGCCTCATGTGTATTGGCAATGCCTGACATCCGAGGACCTGCCGGACCGTGCATGCCGTCAAATACTCCAGCTGAGTAGGGGCACAGTGCAACATATCTGCCAGATCATGGCGCATCTAGAATCGCGGGGGTATGGGGAAGGACACCCGGTCCCGTTAACTGTAATGATGACAGTCGCCCTGAACCTTTACGCCATGGGGTCCTTCCAGGCGCTGAGTGGGGACCTGTCTGGGATTTCACAGACCTCGGAGCACAGGTGCATCCGCGCCGTCTCGGAGGCCCTATATGCCCAGGCGGCTCAATACACCCACTTCAATGTGGACCGAGCCCACCAGGATGCCCAAGCAGCACGGTTTGCCTCCACTGACGGGATGATGGACTCCTCGACACCAACGGAAAGGGGTTCCACTCCATGAACATGTAGCTGAAATGTGAGCATCAGATACGCATCATACACGTCTGCGCCCGATACCCTGGCAGTGTGATCGACGCCTTCATCCTGGCACACTTGACGATTCCTGTTCGTGATCCCCCCACCCCGACCCCTCCCGCTGGGGGGTTGATGGGTTGCTGGGGGCGACAGTGGTTATCTGCTGTGGTCGTGACTGATAACGTCTATCCCGAAGCCACAGACCGACTTGGAGACCCGCTACAACGACGCCCATACAGCAACCAGGAGAGTGATCAAGCGGTGCTTCAGCCTCCTGTAGATGTGGATCAGGTGACTGGACCACTCCTGAGGAGCCCTCCAGTATTATGCTGAGTGGGTCGCCCACATCATGGCGGAGTAGAAACGCCAGCCTCGTCTGACGAGGAGGACGTGGGGGAGGGGGAGAATGGGCAGGACATGGAGCCCAGGCAGGCAAGGGAGGCTGGATGGTGTGTGCGCCAAGGCCAATATGCACGGTACGCTCTGATCGTCTCGAGGTTCACCAACTGGTGGCGGGGGAGGGGGGGGCACTGACCAGGGGCACGGACACCACATCCCACCCCCATATACGGCCAGGGGGGCGGGGGGCAGGGGGGGGGGGGGGGGGGGGGGGGGGGGGGGGGGGGTGGCAGGGAGGGTGTTGAGCCCAGACCACCCATAACGTCTGCCCATTCCTCCCCTCTGGCCAGCCAAATCCAGCCCACCCCTCACACCCATCTGAAAGAGCACCGAGGCAGGTTGTAACAGTCTGAACAGGTATTTAATGTTGCAAAATATATCGAGATTTGTGCCCTCGCCCCTATAGCTAAACTGTGCCCTGCCCGCATGTCAACTGAACTAGTGTCTAACTTCCTGGCCTTACAAGTGCTAATACTACGTCTAGGTGGATCTCCAGACGGTACAGCAGGAGTGGAGGCGGCCTGCTGTGATTCTCGCACTGCGTCCTGGGTCGCTGCTGTGCCACTACCTTCTTGGTTTGTGCAACATCAGTCAGTGACTGTGCCATCTCCCTCTGGGACTGGGCCACCTGCCCCTGTGTCTGCGCCATGTCGGCTAGCACCTGGGCAATGTCGCTGACGTTCCCAGCCATGGCCTGCTGTGACTGGGCCATGCTCAGGAGCGCCTCTGCGATTTCCAGGTTGCTCTGGCACATGGCTGCCGGTGAGGACGCAACCCTGTCCTGGGCCTGAGCCAGAACCTGCACAGAACGCCCCAGGCCATGGACATGCTGATCCATAGCCAAAGCTGTAGCCCCCAATGCCTCCACCGCGGACGCCACCCTTGCGATGTTCACTTGGCAGGCACGCGTTGTCGGCACCACCACCTGCTCCTGCACGCAGTTCGACACCTCCAACCCCACCTGCAGGTACTGGATACTCGCCGACAACACATGTAGTCTCTGGCTCTGTGACTGCAAATCCACAATCGATGGGACTGTCCGTCCCAGAAGCCTGAAACACGTCTGGAAGTCAGCTAATCCCTGGGGTTGGCCAGCCCTCCATCTGTCCGCCCCCTCGGGTGTTCCGATCTCCACCTGCTGTACCGGTGTACACCGGATAGTGTCCCAGGAGTCTCTCACTAAAGTGCCCAATCAAGGTGATTGACTCTGGGATGGTGGAGGGTGTTGGAGACAGCTGTGATGGGAAATGAGTGTCATCGTCAGACTTGAGCTCTGAGGTCTCCTGCGTCTTGGTGATGGTCTGGCATCGAGCTCCTCTCAACGTCTATGCTTGGCTCACGGGTGAGGGTGGTGTTGGAGTTAGGGTGATTTATGGTGAGGGCTGTGCGGGGGTCAAGGTGATGGGGGGTGGTGTGGATGAGGGTGGGGTTGGTGTGGGGGTGAGGGTGGTGTTGGGGGAGTGTGGGTAGGGGTGAGGATGGTGTGAGGGTGAGGGTGGTGTTGGGGGAGTGTGGGTAGGGGTGAGGATGGTGTGAGGGTGAGGGTGGTGTGGGGGTGGTGCTGTGGGGGGGACGGTTGACACATGTGTCACGCGGAACAGCAACACAGTGGGATCTCACTTCCTCGCACACAGTTGAACTCCACCACGACAACCTCCCTTTCCTCCAGGCCGCTGACCACACCCAGAGCTCTCTGTTCTTCCATGCTGAGGGATCGCGTCCCGGCGGTTCCCCTCCAGTCTTCTCCCGCTCTCGGCGGTTGTGGGCAGCCTTCTCCTGGGGGAGGGGGTGGGGCAAACAGGAAATGACAGTGTTAGACAGTCTGACACATGCAGCCCAAGGGTGTGTAGCTGATGGCCTCATTGACCAGGGCACCCAGCCATGGCAGCCGGAATAGGTGCCGACATGTGGTGCAGGGTGTATGTTGTGCCTCCCTCCAGGCTGGGGAGGGGGTGGTTACGAATGGCTGGGACGTGGGCTAGTGCCGGGAGCACAGTGCTGCCTCCCTACAGGCTGGGGGAGGGGGGGCTGGTGGTTACGAATGTCTGGGACGTGGGCTAGTGCCGGGAGCACAGTGCTGCCTCCCTACAGGCTGGGGGGGGGGGGGGGGGGGGGGGGGGGGGTTGTTACGGATGTCTAGGACGTGGGCTAGTGCCAGGAGCACAGTGCTGCCTCCCTCCAGACTGGGGGGATGGGGGGTAGTTACGGATGTCTAGGACGTGGGCTAGTGCCAGGAGCACAGTGCTGCCTCCCTCCAGACTTGGGGGGGGGGGGGGTTGTTACGGATGTCTAGGACGTGGGCTAGTGCCAGGAGCACAGTGCTGCCTCCCTCCAGACTGGGGGGGGGGGGGTGTTACGGATGTCTAGGACGTGGGCTAGTGCCAGGAGCACAGTGCTGCCTCCCTCCAGGCTGGGGGGGGGGGGGGGGGGATGGTTACGGATGTCTAGGACGTGGGCTAGTGCCAGGAGCACAGTGCTGCCTCCATCCAGGCTGGGGGGATGGGGGATGGTTACGGATGTCTAGGACGTGGGCTAGTGCCAGGAGCACAGTGCTGCCTCCCTCCAGACTGGGGGGGTTGGTGGGGGGAGGTGGTTACGAATGGCTGGGACATGGGCTAGTGCCAGGAGCACAGTGCTGCGTACACACCCTGGCTGAGATCAGGGGTTTGTGCAGTTTTTTCCGGCACTATTGGCCGGTACTGGTGGTGTTGCCTACGGCGCTCACCGTCTCAGCCACCTGCGCCTAGATGGTGACTGCCTCGAGTCTTCATATCGGGTGGGCATCATAACCACACGCGAGCTGGTCTCCACTGCACCTGCAACCCGCATTTCACATATCACAGTCAGATCTCGACTGCATCCGTGACCAACCAAGCATTCTTCCACCAGCTTGCCAACTCCTTGACTACAATGGCAATGCCATAGCTGCCAGTGGATCGTGTCGGCTAGGGGTATCTCACAAGGCAATCAAGGCAACATTACGATTCAAGATTGTCCGACCTGACAGGGGGTCCCTGCTCGGTGATTGCGCCTGCAAGCTCCTGAATCTGGTCCAGCGAGTCCACACCATGTCCACGACATAGCCTCAATGCCAGCAATCCTGCCTGTCCAAGGGCCGGCGTCTCCTACTCCACCTCTGCGGCGATCGACAAGAATTCATCGCTCGCCTCAAAGACTGAATCTATAGACTTTACTCTTGTAAATTTTGTTCAGTTTGCTCTGTATCTGCACGATAGTCACCTTCCCATGGATAACTTGGGTAATTCACAGTTACACATGATAGTGCATGCAAATTCATCTTTTATTTTTTATGAAAAGGGGAATGTCTGGGATTCAAATGCAATCATGTACTAACGGTTCTACCTGGCTTGCCATAGCCATGTGATTTCGGCCATGCAGGCTGGGGGAAGTCATGTTACGTTCAGTTCTAATAAAGATATTGAGCAGGATTCTCAGTTTCTGAGACTAAGTGTTGACAACGGCGCAGAATTTGTGGAGTTCTACGACAGCACCTGGGCCGATTCAGCTACTGTTGAGAGGCTCGTACTTTAACTCACCACTTGTACAAAGTCAGGCATGTATATACCCTCACGTTCCCAAACTTATTTTTTTTTAAAAAGGGGAGATGTCATAATATCCACTCACGTATACAATGAGATGCAGACAGGTAGTGATTGACACACAGGATGACCAATGAACACACAACACAGAACAACCAATCACCAGACAGGACACCGCCACTATAAAGCCCACAGGGCATTAAGACTCTCGCTCTCTCAGGACCCAGCTACTGAGACAGTCAGAGTGCACAAGCTAGTGAGCACTATCACCATGCGGTAGCTAGTAGGTCTGGCCAAACCAGTAAGAGGTCGTCAGTAGGATTAGTAGAGTGTCAACCCACAGCTAAACATGTACAGCAGTTCATAGTTAAATAAAACAGTGTTGGATCATCTCCTGTGTCAGACATTTGTTTCTAGCTTCCCTGCATCCAGTTGCAGTCAACGTCAAAGCAGCCCGCCAAACACATCAGGTACAATGTCCACCCCCCATAACCGCATATGTATCAACAGCATTCTTCCCCCCCTCTCCCCCTCATCACTGTGGCAACATCATGTGCACTGTCCCCTCCCCATTGGCATCGCCCACCCCCTCACTACCATTGCCGATGCCCTCACGGCCATCATCCCCCCCCCCCCCCCCCCCCCCCCCCCCCCCCAATCCCTACCATTGCTCCCTTTCACAGGCATTAGCACTCCTTCAAAGCATTGCAACCCCCGCCCTTCACAGGTATCAGTCCTCCACTGCCCGCCTCCCCCCCTCCCCAGCCACACACAAGGGGAACCCACCCAATGGGACTCACCAGAGGGCCCACCTCTGGGATCCCCTAGTACAGGATTAGCACTGCCAGGTTGGGTAAGCCAAACTGCGCCAGGGCAGTGCTAACGTGTTCGGGGGCAGTTGCCAGCCTGTGCAGGAGGGTATGTCCCTCTCTCCCCTGGGGCTATACTTACCTTGGCACTCCCGGGAGTCCCCTTGACTGATTTCCATTCTTGTAAAGCTGATAAAAGCTGAATCATGTGGCTGGGAAGGCCTTTACTATGTTAATGTAATAAAATATATGGAACGGGTGGGAACCGCGCTTAAGGGCAGCACGGTAGCATGGTGGTTAGCATAAATGCTTCACAGCTCCAGGGTCCCAGGTTCGATTCCCGGCTGGGTCACTGTCTGTGCGGAGTCTGCACGTCCTCCCCGTGTGTGCGTAGGTTTCCTCCGGGTGCTCCGGTTTCCTCCCACAGTCCAAAGATGTGCGGGTTAGGTGGATTGGCCATGCTAAATTGCCCGTAGTGTCCTAAAAAGTAAGGTTGGGGGGGGTTGTTGGGTTACGGGTATAGGGTGGATACGTGGGTTTGAGTAGGGTGATCATTGCTCGGCACAACATCGAGGGCCGAAGGGCCTGTTCTGTGCTGTACTGTTCTATGTTCTATCACCAGAGAGAGGCGAGGAAAATCAGGAAACGTGATCTCGCTAGCAAAAATGTTGCTTCCTAAATCTCACACACAGTGCTGTTAGGGCAAGTGTCCAGGATTTTGAACCATCGTCGCCACTTACGCTTGCAGCGAACGCAGGCACAAAATCCCCACCCAATGGCCACCGTGTGTACCATCTACAAGATGCAAACCAGAACTCGTCAAGGCTCCTTCGGCAGAAACCTCCAAACCCAAACCTGAAAATCCTTGAAATTCCCTGAGATTCTTTGAAATGCTTAGCATTCATTCAATTTCACAGTGCAGTATCTTTTAACTAGACTTTGATTGACAACTCAGTGGTTTAACCACAGCAGGCTGGAGGCTTGGTTATTTATCTTGCCCTTCACACTGAAGTACATCTGAAGTACCCTCCATTGATCCTATCTGCAATGTTCATAAATAACCTTGATAAGGTCGACAGCTGCTGGCTACTCAAAAACGCTAAGTGCTTTCACTTCCTCCTTTCTAACCGCAGAAAGCACTGAGCATCGTTGAAGTGGGCAGCAGCTGTCAATTAGAACAAGGTTCTGGGTGGGTCATGGCATAAAGGAAGGGAGGGTTGGCGATTCGGGCTTCCAGGCTGTTAATTACATGCAGAGGAATGCATATCAGCTCTTTGCATGTTCAACCCCTCCCCACCCCCACCCACCCCCCAGGGGGCAGGAATCCCAGTATGGGCTGTAGGGTGGGAGTGGAGACTGGAGACAGATCTGCCACCCAGTGCCAATCCCGTTTTTGGGCCAACACGGGGATTCTCCGTCCGATCGGTATTCCTGATCCTAATGGCGCGGAGCTGAGAATCCCACCCTTCATTTTTGAAACAGAGAATACTGCCCTGTACGTCCACAGTAGTATGAACTGCAATATATGCCAGCAGAGACATGGAAGAGAACGGTATGGTCTCATGTACGTTTTTCACCAGTGCTGCCAACATAAGACAGAATAGAATAGAATAGAACAGAATTCCTGCAGTGCAGAAGGAGGCCATTTGGCCCATCGTGTCTGCACCAGCCACCAGCTACTCATTCTCACTCCTCCTCCCCATTCCTGTAACCCCACCTAACCTTTGGACACTAAGGCCAAGCCACCTAACCTGCACATCTTTGGACTGTGGGAGGAAACCGGAGCACCCGGAGGAAATCCACGCCAATATAGGGAGAACAGACAGTCACTCAAGGCCAGAACTGAACCCAGGTCCCTGGAGCTGTGAGGCAGCAGTGCTAACCACTGTGCCCCAATGCTGCCCATGATCCTGGGCATCACACAGAGAGACAACATCACCAACAGGAAGTGCTGCAGAGAATTGCATAGAAGCGCCTGTGGGACATGGTGTAGGAGAGACAACGAAGAGTGGACGGACCCATATTCCATCTCCCAGATGTAGACGCTGCCAGTGTGGCAGCAGAGTGGACACCACCAGATGGAAAAATAAGACGGCGCTGGCCAAAGAAGAGCAAGCAAAGTGCATTTTAGCATGACCTCCAAGATTGGGGCACCACCCGTGATGGAGCGGAAGAGATTCCAATGGACCAGGGTTGGTCATGGAATCCTGCTGCCCATTGTCCCACATAGAAGCAGAGGAACTTAATCCAAATAAGGCCTCTCCAGTCATTAACCTGAATTTCAGCACCTCAGTTTTTATGTCTACCTGTTCTTTAGCAAATAAATTGCACCAACATTAAAACACAAATCCTTAATTTCACATAAAATACCTAGGAGAAATATACCTAAGCAAAATATAGGGTGGGTTTCTCTGATCCTGAGGCTAAGTGTTGACGCCGTCATAAACGCCGTCGCGTTTTACGAAGGCGTCAACAGGCCCCTAGGAGCAACGATCCAGCGCCTCATAGGGGGTCAGCATGGCACTGGAGTGACTCACGCAGCTCCAGCTGCCGATACCGGCCTCAGAACCGGAGCCGCAGGTCTGTTCATGCGCGCTACGACCGGCGCGAACTCGCGCAAGCGCTAGTTGCCTTCTCCGCGCGGGCCCCAACGCAACATGGTGGAGAGCTACAGTGGCCCGGCACGGAGGAACATAGGCCCCCACCAGGAGAAGCCGGCCTACCGATCAGTAGGCCCCGATTGCGGGCCAGGCCACGGTGGAGGCACCCCTGGGGTTGGGTTCCCCCTCCCCCCCCACCAGGCCACCACCCGCTGGATAAACGGCGAGGTCCCGTCGGGTAGGACCACACGTGAACGGCGCCGGTGGGACTCGGCCCATTGCGCGTGGAGAATCGGCGGACTGGCGTCGGCGCAGTGTGCGCCCCCGCCCCCTGGTGACTCTCCAACCTGGCCCAGGTTCGGAGAATCCCGCCCATAGACATTGGTTATGTAATATGTAAACAGTGGGGTGAGTGCTGGATTATAATTGAATTTTGTTTGCCAATGTACACAATGACAGAATATTCATGCTCATTTTGGCACAATGTTGCCTTAATGTCAGTGGCTGATGTTTCATGGGTAGAACCACTGCCCACTCAAACAAGGTCATCAGCAAAATAGGGGACAGTGAAGCCCTTAAGCATTTCCCAGGTCTGCAAAGTTTCCAATATAGGGACAACCAATACAACCTGGTTAGGCGACGCATACGCAGCTCACCGATAGCAGACGCTAGGCCCAGCAGAGTTAGATATTCCCAAGGAATATTCCTTAGGTGGGATTCTCCGAGCCTGCGCCGGGTTGGAGAATCGCGGGGGCGCGGGAAATTCCCACCACACTGCTCCGATGTTGGGCCGCCGATTCTCCGAGTCGTCGCGGCGCCAGTCGGGGGCCGCTGAAGTAGGCACACGCGGCGATTCTCCGCAGGCAACATGCCAAACTCCCACCGAGTTCCGCCGAGTCCCACCGGCATTGTTCTAACCTGGTACCACACAGCGGGAGCTCGGACCCACAGCCCCTGTGGATGTCCTGGTGGGGGTGCGGGGGGATCTGACTCCGGGGGGGGGGGCCTCCACAGGGTCCAGGCCCGCGATTAGGGGCATCCAATCGGTGGGCAGCCGCGATCTGGAGGGGGCCTACCTCCTTCCGCGCGGCCCGCTGTAAAGTCCCCTACATGTTGCTTTGCGCCGGTGCAGAGACGGCAACCACACGCTTGCGCCAGCGTGGAAACGGCCGTGGCGTGCACGTGCGGACCCGCGCCGGCTATCGCATGCACGTGTGGACCCGCGCCGGCTGTGCAGGAATGGCTTTCGGCGCCGGAGCAGCACACAGCTCTCCGGCACCGTGCTATCCCCCTGATCAGCGGTGAATTGCTGGGCCAGGCAGTCCGTTGATGCCGGTGAACACCACTACGGAGTTTACATCAGAATCCCGGCCCTTATCTTTTTTAGAGACATTTTTAAGATTGCTCCTTTACGAAGGGGACTTTGGGAGTTGGAGGGGCTTCGGGATCAAACCAGAGCCTCTCTCCTGGTACCAGGCACAAGTGCTGATTTCCCGGTATTTGGCTGACAGGTGGGGAAACCACGGCACCTCCCCTCACCAATCAAACGTTGACAGCGTCAGTGGCCGGAAAAAAAGAAAGAACTTACATTTATATAGCATCTATCGCAACCTCAGGCCAACCCAAACTGCTTTACAGCCTATAAGAGACCTCTGTGAATCCACCTTGCCATGTACAGGCTGGAACATGCTCTGCCTTTTGGCCCTGTGGTCTTTGATATACTGACATTCGAAAGGCAGGTGGGAGATCCATTTAGGCTTTATTTAAGCTTCATTTCAAATGTGTCTATTTGTTGTCAGTGAGGATTTTCTGTTTCATGACATTCAGCAGTCATTATTAATTCACAGGGAATATGATACAATGCAAGCTGCAAAAATTGCTATTTGAAACCTGATTTTTGAATTGGGTTTTGTCTCTATGTGGATAAGCGGACTCCTTTGGCAGTCCAATAGGTCACGTACATCTGAAATTACACCATTTCCCTGGACATTCAAAGGGATATTACAATCTTTGGTAACCTTGTATGACCTCCACCGAGCTGTGGTTCCCAACTGACCATGATGGAATCTTATATACAAACAATTATCATCATCACTTAACTAAGTAATATCCTTCTGGGCAATGCCTTCTTTTCCCCCCAAAAAACATACTTCATTTGTTTTTGAAGATTAATCTTTGGTTCATTGCCAGAGAAATACAAAAGCATTTGCACTTGAATGATTTGAAGGGGGTTCTTTCAGGATGACCTTACATAGAACAGTACAGCACAGAACTGGCCCTTCGGCCCTCGATGTTGTGCCGAGCATTGTCCGAAACCAAGATCAAGCTATCCCACTCCCTGTCATTCTGGTGTGTTCCATGTGCCTATCCAATAACTGCAATTGCTTCAACGTGGCTTAAAGGGCCATATATGCGAAACTCACAAAATTCACAATAATCTATACACATGGGCACTGTGGGTAGCTGCTGTCTTTAAGTGAAAAGGGAGAATGAGTTTATTGTTCCTGTTCATCTCAAATGTTTGAGTCGGTTTTCAGTAGTGTTTGCATTGCTAATTATCCAGAGCCTGCCTGCACTGAGATCTGTGCATTTGAACCCTGTAAAATTATTTCATTTTTTCTGTGAGGAAACTCAAACCATTGATGATTTGATTTTAATGCTGAATGGTAAAGCTTATGAACTCATAGCTAACAGTGCCGCATTTCCTCCAGCCTAATGTCGCTATAGGCTGCAGTTAAGATGAGGGCATTTTAAAGCATTCCGCCAGTGAACTATATTCACTGAGTAACGTCACAACTAGAACTATTTCTCTCATTATATCCAACAAATTTTAGCTCATAGGTGCACACTCACGGGTGTGCACAACCTCGCCAGCCCTGAGAAGATGGTGTGCGAGACGGGAGTGTTGGCAATAAGGAAGATGCCAGAGGCCTTTTCCTTTCTAATTGTTTACTGCACTCGCATGTTAACTTTCTGTGTTTTATATACAAGGATACCCTAACCTTCCTGAACACCAGTGTTTAATAGATTCTCACCATGTTAAAACAAATCATTATCTATTCTTCTGGTCAAGATGAATAACCTCATGTTCCCCCACATTTTGTTCTGTCTGCAACCCTCTTAACCTGATTCTGTCCCTGTGTCCTCCTCAGCGCTTACCTTTCAACCTACCTTTATGTCATCAGCAAACTAGGATGCATTCCCCTTGGGCCCTCTATCTAAGCCACTGTTATAGAAATAATTGGGGCCCCAGCCATGAGTTGGGTGGAGACCAACACCATCCTGTCACTATGGCAAATTGCAAGCGGAGGGAATCTTAGTGGGTGGCAAATTGAGCCACTGACTAGTCCAGGGACACGTTACACCCCCACTAACATTTTATCCATGTCGTGAGGGCCCATCTTCGCTCGGGGACATGGGCATGTAAATCCCTGCGGGTTCCTGGTGGGGGAACACCTCTCCTTAATGACTGTCCCGTGACCCACAAAGGGGTTCCCCCAGCAACAATGATGGCCTGCACACCCATGGCCCCATCACTGTAACAAACCTGCCACCCCCCCACCCTGCCCTGTCTGCTAGGGTCTGCCCAAAGAAGCTTATATGTCTCTGAGAGGGCCTCGGCATTGAGGGGTCCAGTAGCCTCAGGGCTAGCCACTGCTATTGGTGGCATTCCTGAGGCTGTAGACGTGTTGGCCCTCTGATAGGGTCGGCAGCTCAAGAGGGCACCTGGGAGAGGGGATGCCATCTTGAATTGATCAGCAGGCCCGGCTAATTGCCCGTTAATTGGCCGCCACCATCAAATGGAAATGAAAAGGTGCAATTCTTACACCATCTTGCAGTTTAGAAGGTTGTATAGGATAAGAGGGGAAGTGGTATGTGTGAGGGAGGATTAATTATGAGTCCTGTGTTATTTTCAATGGTTTCAACCCTGCCATGGCCGCAGCAAACACCATCCCAAAGATGGCAACCATCTTCTCCTCTGTGGGGGTTATGACACGCAGACACAGAACACACCAGTAGTTCCTGGTGCCTCCAGCTGTGTGCCACTTTAGCCTGCAGGAGAAGAGGAAGTGCATCAATGAGTGTCACGCAATCTATTTGGTTGATATGGAAATCATGGTAGAAGAGCTGGTTGTGTCTGCAAGCTGTGGGATGTGGGTGTGAGGTTTGCAGCAGTGCTCAGTGTGTGAGTGTGAGGTGAAGCTCTGGGTGTCAAGTATGAGTCCTGATTACCTACAATACTACCACTGGGCAGCAATGGCAGAAAGAGTGAGGGGGTGGGGACAAGAACCCGACACAGATTGGGTACAAATGGAGGAGGCATCCTGTAAAGGAACAACCCTCTGGGCCCTGGCTACAGCAGCACTCCCATCCTCCTCAACAAGGTACACAACGAGCCCAGTGGTAACGGCCACCCTGAGAACGTGGACCCAGTTGAGACAACACTCGGGATAACTAAAATGTCCCCTATGGTCCCCATCTGCGGTAATCAAAGATCCTCCCCAGCCATGCTAGATACCACCTTCAAAAGATGGAGGTGGGACGGGGTCACGATGACGGTCGGGGACTTCTACGTAGGGTGCAGGCTGGCAACACTTGACGAACTGACGAGGAAGTGGAAACTAGAAAAAGGACAGGAAGTGAGACACCTCCAAATAAAGCACTTCCTCCGCAAAGAGACAATAGGGTACCCCACGGCCCCAGAAAGCACACTACCAGAGGACCTGATAGGCACAAGCAGCGAGAAGGGGAGACTATGTTGGAAAATATACGGATAGCTACTGGACAGAGCTCGAACACCACTGGACGGGACCAGGCAAAAATGGGAGGAGGAACTGGGGACAGAGGTAGGATGGGGACTCTGGAGCGAAGCACTGAGCAGGGTGAGCTCCACCTCCTCCTGCGCAAGGCTCAGCCTAATGTAGCTCAAGTGGTGCACAGAGCGCACCTGACCAGATCCCGAATGAGCAGGTTCTTCCCGGAGGTGGAGGACAAATGTGAACGGTGCCAGAGGGGCCCGGCCAACCACACCCACACGTTTGTGGCTTGCTCCAAGCTTGCTGGGTTCTGGGCAGCCTTCTCTGAGGCAATGTAGGGTTGTGGGGGTGAGGGTGAAGCCATGCCCAATAGTGGCAATCTTCGAGGTATCGGAGCAGCCAGAGCTACACATGGGGAATGGGGCCAACGCCCTTGCTTTCGCTTCCCAAATCGCACGCTGGAGAATCCTGCTCGGCTGGCGTTCGGCAGCACCACCCACAGTTACAGACTGGCTCGATGACCACTCGGAATTTCTCCACCCGGAGAAAATTAAGTATGCCACCCGAGGGTCAGAAAAAGGCTTCCTGGATATTTGGGGGCAGTTCGTCGGCCTGTTCCAAAACCTGTTTTAGGCCAGCAACGAGGAGTAAGCCAGAAAAAGAAGATGAGGAACCAAAGGACTGCGCAACCCGGGGGGGGGGATTCCCCCCAGACGCTGGCTGCCGTATTCTCCAGCACCGTTTTTGGGCGGGGGCGGGGTTCACGCCATGCCGGTCGGGGGTCTTTGGCAGCGGCCCCTCCAGCAATTCTCCAGGCCCTGATGGGTCGGGCGGCTGTCCATTTTTGGCCAGTCCTGCGGCTTGGGTTACGTATGGTCCCACACGCCGGGTCCTGGCAGGTAGGTCGGCTGGGGTGGTCCTCAGGAGTGTCCTCCTCCCGTAGGGGGATCCAAACCTGGGGGGGAGCCCCCACGGTGGCCTGGCCCGCAATCGGGGCCCACCAACCTGCAGGCCGGCCTGTGCCATGGGGGCACTCCTTCCTTCCGCGCTGGCCCCTGTAGGGCTCCGCCATGGCCGACGCGGGGAAGAGAACCCCCCGCGCATGAGCCAAAACATGCTGGCAGTTCCGCGCATGCGTGAGATCATGTCAGCCCTTTGGCGCATGCGCGAAGTCGCGCAGTCTCTTCGGTGCCGGCTGGCGCCAACCACTCCGGCGTACGCCTAGCCCCCGAGACAGATGAGAATTCCTCACCTTGGGTGGCCCGTTGACGCCGGAGTTGTTGGCGCTGATTTTCCCACCGGCGTGGGGATTTAATCCCTGGAGAGGAGATTCCCGGCTATGGTGTTGGCATTGACAAGTGTCTGCGACCTAGTGCCTTTTAGCCATGTGACTGGAAGGCATCCGGAACCCCTGCAGATACAGGGGGCTGGATTCTCCATAGCCCAACGTCAAAATCGTGTTCGAAGCCCATCTTCAGGATGCCGAAGCACTGCTCGGTCACACCCCTGGTTGCTGCATGGGCGTCGTTGTAGCGGGTCCCTGCGTCGGTCTGTGGTCTCCGTCATCAACGATGGCTGCAGCGGGTACCCCATGTCATCCAGAAGCCTACCCGTCAGCCGAGGGTTTGGAGGGTTGCCCCTCGATGATGATTTCAAAAATCATCGAGTGCGTCAGGATGGAGGAGTCGTGCACACTGCCCGGGTATCGGCTGTACGATGTGCCACTGATGGTCACAGACCAGCTGCATGTTCATTGAGTGATACCCCCTTCTGTTAGTGTAGAGCGGCCTGTTATCCATGGGTGCCCGTAGAGCGACATGCATCCCGTCTATCGGCCCCTGGACCCGGGGCATCATGGCGATGGCAGCGAATCCCACTGCCCGGGCATCCTGGTAAGCTCGGAGCACATGGAAATGGATGTAATGATTCGCCTGGGCATATAGGGCCTCCGTGACGGTGCGGATGCACCTGTGCGCCAAGTTCTGTGAGATCCCAGACAGGTCCTCACTCGGTGACTAAAAAGACCCCGTCGCATAGACGTTCAGGGCGACCGTCACCTTGACAGTCACCAGGAATGGTGACTCCTGCGTTGCCAGGTGTGCCGTCATCTGGCAGATGTGTCGCACTGTCTCTCTGCTCAGCCGGAGTCTCCGACAGCATGCCCGGTCTGGCAGATCCTCGAATGACAGGCGGTGTCAGTACACGCAAGGCTTCATGTGGCGCTTCCTTGGCACCTCCTCGGCCTCTTGGGCGACCAGCCCTCCAGCCTGTGCAGGCGCCACCTGCCCCTCTGCAACCCATTCCTCTGCAGCCCGGTCCTCTGCAGCCCGGTCCTCTGCATCCCGTTCTACTGCAGGCCGGTCTTCTGCAGTCCGGTCCTCTGCAGCCCGGTCCTCTGCAGCCCAGTCCTCTGCAGCTCGGTCCTCTGCAGCCTGGTCCTCTGCAGTCTGTTCCTCTGCAGCCCGGTCCTCTGCAGCCTGTTCCTCTGCAGCCCGGCCCTCTGCAACCCGCTCCGCTGCAGCCCGGTCCTCTGCAGCCCGGCCCTCTGTAGCCCGCTCCGCTGCAGCCCGGTCCTCTGCAGCCCGGCCCTCTGCAACCCGCTCCGCTGCAGCCTGGTCCTCTGCAGCCCGGCCCTCTGTAGCCCGCTCCGCTGCAGCCCGGTCCTCTGCAGCCCGGCCCTCTGCAACCCGCTCCGCTGCAGCCTGGTCCTCTGCAGCCCGGCCCTCTGTAGCCCGCTCCGCTGCAGCCCGGTCCTCTGCAGCCCGGCCCTCTGCAACCCGCTCCGCTGCAGCCTGGCCCTCTGCAACCCGCTCCGCTGCTGCCCGCTCCGCTGCAGCCCGGCCCTCTGTAGCCCGCTCCGCTGCAGCCCGGCCCTCTGTAGCCCGCTCCGCTGCAGCCTGGCCCTCTGCAACCCGCTCCGCTGCAGCCTGGCCCTCTGCAACCCGCTCCGCTGCAGCCCGGTCCTCTGTAGCCCGCTCCGCTGCAGCCTGGGCCTCTGCAACCCGCTCCGCTGCTGCCCGGTCCTCTGTAGCCCGGTTCTCTGTAGCCCGCTCCACTGCAGCCCGGTCCTCTGCAACCCGCTCCGCTGCAGCCCGGCTCTCTGTAGCCCGCTCCGCTGCAGCCCGGTCCTCTGCAACCCGCTCCGCTGCAGCCCGGTCCTCTGCAGCCCGGCCCTCTGTAGCCCGCTCCGCTGCAGCCTGGCCCTCTGCAACCCGCTCCGCTGCTGCCCGGTCCTCTGTAACCCGCTCCGCTGCAGCCCGGCCCTCTGCAACCCGCTCCGCTGCAGCCCGGCTCTCTGTAGCCCGCTCCGCTGCAGCCTGGCCCTCTGCAACCCGCTCCGCTGCAGCCCGGCCCTCTGTAGCCCGCTCCGCTGCAGCCTGGCCCTCTGTAACCCGCTCCGCTGCAGCCTGGCCCTCTGTAGCCCGCTCCGCTGCTGCCCGCTCCGCGGCCGCCTCATTAGTATCCTGAACGCAGGCAAGGGGTACAGCGCTTTTCAGGGGCCAGAGAATCGGGGAACTGGTGGCAGTCATGATTCCATGCGTGAAACTGGATTCTCCGCTCCGGTGCTAAACGCGATTTTGGTGCCCTGAATCCAGCCCCGAATTTAAGGTGCAATCATGAAGCCAAAGGTTTTATAGTTGTTCATTTGTTTCCCAGTAGGTGCGGAGATTCCAGCCCCAAATGTTTTCTCAAAAATCAAGGGTGGAATTCTCTGATAATGGAGCTTTGTCCCCACGCCCACGAGCAAATGGGCACAAATCACTCTGGACTTACCTGGAGAAAGTCCAGAGAGATTCTCCATTCTGCAGGGGGCTAGCAGTAGTCCATGTAGCTCCGGCTGCTGATACGGGGCCCTGCACTTTCGGCGGGAGGTCTGCATATGTGCATGGCGGTGGCCTGCTGTGGCGGCCCTGCGCAACAAGGCCGACCCACACGGTGGACTGGCCCCGAGAATATAGGCCCCCCCGAGATCACGCATGCCCACCGATCGGTGGCCACCGATCGCGAGCCTGGCCGTCCTGGAGGCCCCCCCTGGTGGTGGATTCTCCCCACCTCCCCAACAGGGCGGCCGAGGACTGAGTCCGCAGCCACCACTCTAAGTGCCCGCCGGGTGGTACCATGAGTGAACCACGCCGGCGGGAACTCAGCCAGTTGCCGGCGGAGAATCGCCACAGGGGCCTCTTTCAATGGCCCCCGCGTCGACCGCGCACGCGCGATTGGCGGCGATTCTCCAGAGAATCGCTGGAGTGGCGTCGTACCCGATCACGGGTCTGACGCCCATTTTCCTCCCCCGTGCCAAGTGCAACTGTGGCGTGGAGGCTTGGAGAATCCCGGCCTCATTCTTTTGCTAGTAAAATGCAGACATTGTAAGTGCAATTTTCATTTAACTATTTAATTGTGGAATGCAGAATTGCGAACAGAGACCTGGCAATTCATAAGTTCAACTTTTTACATCAACTCTTTAGCTATCCTCCGTATGTCTAATGTGGTTTTCATAAGTGTTACATGTGGCAGAAGGTGATTGGCTCTGTGCAACCATACATTTCTTATTGATGTATGTCCTGTACACAAACTACAAGTAGATATTTAGCAAGACAGAGACACCAGCTTGAAACCGGCATGCCTTTTACATGTTCTACCAGCACGAGATTGACAAATTGACATTTCCAAGGTCACATCATTACATTTTTGCCAAAAACTAGTTTCAGTTAAATATATTTTAGTACATGCTTTGCTGTGTAAATGGGGTAATAAAGAAAGGGTAACACAGCAATATATTGTGTCGACGCTGGGAATCTGACAAATTGCTGGAAATGCTAAGCAGGTTAGACAGCGGGTATGGAGAGAAACAGAGTTAATCTGCGGGATTCTCCATCGGCGGGATCCTTCGCTTCGCCGGTGGTCACAATGGGAAACCCCCATTGGCCTGCTGCGGGAACGGAGAATCCCGTTGCTTGCGGGGCTGCACCCTGCCGGAAAACAGAAAGTCCCGCCCAACATTTCAGGTCGAGATGGTCACCTTAATTCTGTATGACTCCATTAATGAAGAAAGGGTGTTGGCTTCATACCTGACTAAGACTGTATTTTCACATCCTCTATTATATGTGAGAAGCAATCAGTCAAACTCTGTCAACTAAAACGGTATGAAACTGCAAATGCTTGGTTACCATGTTGGTAATGATAAGTCAGTTGTCACCAAAACTGTTGTGCAATCAAATCAATTTTTGTAGCCTGGCAGCAGAGTCTCACTTAAAGCTGGAGATATCAATCTCCAATGCAATACAGAAATTGAAGTAACAACATAAATCTTTCCTTGTGCTAAAACAGTACAGCGTTTATGATTGTTCTTTTGCAATACAGACATTAATAGGACAACATCTGGGATGCTTTTGTTTCAGGTCTCTGGGACTGAAAGGATGATAGGGCTCCACTAAATCACAGTGTGACAACTGTGCTTTTTTTTCCTATGCGTGGAAGGCCCAGGACTCCTGAACATCAGAAGTGTAGCCATTATCCAATGGTAAATTGTCAAGGATTTAAAAGAGTGTTTTTATCGGAGTGGAGAAACTGTAGCTCAATTTTTCATATCAAGAATTTTTTAAGTAGCAGCTTGGCTCAATTGGTAGAATCCTTATCACACACGCCCACCGACCCACACACCACAGAGACATGGTTATCAGGGGCGGCATTCTCCCCTACCCGGCGTGACGGAGGGTCCCGGAGTAGGGGAGTGGTGCCAACCACTCAGGGGTCGGGCCTCCCCAAAGGTGGGGAATTCTCCCCACCTTTGGGGGCCAGCCCCGCGCCGGAGCGGTTAGCACCAGAAGACCGGCGCAAAAAACCGGCGCCCCCGGAGCGGGGCTGGCCGAAAGGCATTCGCCGGTCCGCGCATGCGCCGGCAGTGACGTCAGCGGCAGCTGGCCGCTGATGTCACTGCAGGCGCATGCGCGATGTGGGGTTCTCTTCCGTGGTGGCCGCGGAGGAAAATAGTGCAGCCAGGGCACTGGGCCGGAGTCTGAGCGGGGGGCCCCGATCGCGGGCCAGGCCACCGTGGGGGCACCCCCCGGGGTTCGATCGCCCCCCCCCCCGCTCCCCCAGGACCCCGGGGGCCGCTCGCGCCGCTGATCCCGCCGTTCCAGAGGTGGTTCAAACCTCGGCGGCGAGAGAGGCCTCCCAGCGGCGGGACTTCGGCCCATCCGGGCCAGAGAATCACCGCAGGGGCCTCTCAGATCGGAGTGGCGAGATTCCCGCCGCAGCCACTTCCCGGGTGGCGGAGAATCTCTGCCACGGCGGGGGCGGGATTTTAGGCGGCCCCAGGCGATTCTCCGACCCTGCTGGGGGTCGGAGAATTTCGCCCCAGTTCAGGGTTTGCTCTGAACCTGAGCATATAGATTTATAATAAGAGAGTCCTACATAGTTGGTGATTCTGGATAGGATTCTCCGGCCTCCCAGTCGCTTGTTTCTCAGCGGCGGGAAGCGGCGTGCCATTCGCTGGCGGTGGGATTCTCTGCTTCCTCGCTGTCAATGGGAATTTCCCATTGAAGCTACCCCACACTGCTGGGAAACCTTGGGGGGGAGGGGGGGGGGGGGGGGTTGCTGCCAGCGAGACCAGCGAATGGCTGGGAAATACTGGCCACTGTCTGATGTTTGGATGGCTGTCAAAGAAAGATAGCACTCCTTGAAGAAAGGCAGGGAGTTCTCCTGGGCTCCTGGCCAACATTCCACCCTCAATCCACAATAGGTGAACTCCCCATTCGTCACATTTGTTTGTTTAATCTTTGCTATAAGCAAATTGGCTGTCACATTTGCCTATATACAAGCACTGATTGTACGTTAGAGGCAGCTCATTGGCTGTGAATCATTTTAATCTGTCCCTTAAACATGAAACTGTATTATATAAATGCAAGTTCTATCTTCCTTATACTTTAGCAGCTTTCATACTGTTTTTTTTATTTTGGATTCTGGTCATCGTCTTTATTGTCTGTCCCTCAATTCGAGGATGACACATACTCTGGGATGGGGCCTTTTGCCAAAGGCTGAACAGACCAATTCTCAATCCACAAATCCTTGCGTACAAGAGGCGGGCATTCCCACGAGGTACTGGGATCTGGAGTGCAGGATTTGCTTCTATTCCTTTTCTTCTCTGCCGACGGTCTACTTCATCATTAAAATGTTGTAACCCAAAGCATGATGCAGTTTGCTGGACAAGTTGCCACCATTTTGAACGATTGAAGCTCCTCTGTTCATTAATGTCAAGATTCCATGGTTAAGGAGAGATTCAGGGTGTCTTTGAAGCATATTCTTTGTCCTCCTCTGGAATGTTGGCCCTTTGAAAATTGAGAAAACAGTTCCCGGCAGGGGAGACCATTTTCAGCCACCCAGACCCAGTGTCCAGCTCATTGATGTTGATTTTGCAGGAGTTTTGCCTCAAGGCTCATGGAGCTAGTTCAATAAGGACACTGGCTTTGTTTTTATACTTTCATGCGATCTGGGCAGCCCTGGCAGTGTCAGCATTTGTTGCGCATCCCTAATTGCCCTCAAACTGAGTGGCTTGCTAGACCATTTCAGAGGCCAGGGGCGAAATTCTCCCCTACCCGGCGGGCGGGGGGTCCCGGCGTAGCGGGGTGGCGTCAACCACTCCGGCGTCAGGCCTCCCCAAAGGTGCAAAATTCTCCGCAACGTTAGGGGCGAGGCCCGCGCCGGAGTGGCTCCCGCTCCGCCGATGGCGCCAACGGCCTTTGGCGCTACGCTGCCTGGCATCGGGACTGGCCGAAAGGCCTTCGCCGGTCCGCGCATGCACCAGAGCATCAGCGGCCGCTGACGTCACCACCGGCACATGCGCGTGGAGGGGGTCTCTTCCGCCTCCGCCATGGTGGAGGCCGTGGCGGTGGCGGAAGAAAAAGAGTGCCCCCACGGCACTGGCCCACCCGCCGATCGGTGAGCCACGATCGCGGGCCAGGCCATCGTGGGGGCACCCCCGGGATCCGATCGCCCCACGCCCCCCCCCCCCTCCCCCAGGGCCCTGGGGGCCCGCTCGCGCTGCCAATCCTGCCGGCACAGAGGTGGTTTAAACCACGTCGGTGGGATTGGTCTGTCAGCGGCGGGACTTCGACCCATCGCGGGCCAGAGAATTGCCGCGGGGGGCACGCCGATCGGCACGGGGGGCACGCCGATCGGCGGGGCGTGATTCCCGCTCCCGCCAATTCCCAGGTGGCGGAGAAATCCGGCCACGGCGGGGGCGGGATTTAAGCCGGCCCCGGGCGATTCCCCGACCCTGCGGGGGCTCGGAGAAATCCGCCCCAGTTAAGAGTCAACCACATTGTTGCGCGTCTGAATTTACATATGGCCAGACTAGGCAAGGATGGCAGATTTTATTTCCTAAAGGACATTAGTGAACCAGATGGGTTTTGATGAGAATTGCTGATGGTGTCATGGTCACCATTACTGAGACGAACATTATGTTATAGATTGATTCATTGAATTTAAATTTCACCGGACAACATGGTGGGATTGAACCAATGTCCTCAGAGCATTAGCTCTGGGCCTCTGGGTTACCAGTCCAGAGACATTATGTCGAGCCATCATCTCCCCATTAGTCTGATGGACCTCCCATTGAATCCGGATGCAGCGGAGCCATTGCAGATGGAATTTCTACAGCACTCTTGTACTTCGCTGATACACAGTGCAGGTCTTACTGCAGTACAGGTGTGTGGTGGCGACAACTGCTCCGAACCCGAGGACCTTTGTCGTCTTGCGGAATTCTTTGTTGTCAAACACTCACTGCCGAAGGCTGAGCTGACACGGCTGACCCAGTGTTGAATCTCCTCTTCAACAGTGGCCTTCTGAGAGAGGTGGCTGCCACGATATGTGAGGTGCTCAGCATATTCCAGAGTCTCTCTGGGTGTGGGTTGATAGATGAGTTTTGTTTTGGAAACAGTCACGGTCAGGCTAAATTTTGTGCATGAAGAATTGAAGTGATCAAGAGTGGCTTGCAAACCTGGTGCAGAGTGGGCAATGACACTCCAGTCACCCGCTGACTCGTGTCTGTTTAAGGTGGTCAGTTTAGTTTGTTTTTATTACTTCATCAGAGTTAGAAAGCCAGAGCTCAGAGTGTGGACTGGGGCAAACACCTAATCCAGCTCCTTGCCTGCTCCAAAAACCAATCCAAATTCAATCCAAGTCATAGTCCCCACAAGAGACATACCAGATCCAGGAATTATACCTGACCTCACGCTCATCTTAGCCAAAAGGCCGAGAAGCGATGCCAGTTGACTTTTGGCACAGAGGCAACTGATACTAAAGAATTTTACATCTCGATGGTATTTAATGCTGATCTTTGCTGAGGTGAAGAACCACCACTAAGTAGATTATAACCAGCATGGCAGCTATCACACAACCTTGCTTACCCTGGTCAGCATTTTGAGGGTGCCTGTTTCAAATATCTCACTCAAAACAGCAGCTTCATTGTGGAGCAGTAGCAGGATTGTAATGAAATTTCTTGGCCACCCGATTCTTTGGAACACAATTCGCTGAGCCACATGATTTAAAAATCCTTTCATGGGATGTAGGTGCAGCTGGCAAGAGCAGCATTTCTTGCCCATCCCTAATTTCCCTTCAACTGAATGGCTTGCTAAGCCATTTCAGAGGGCAGCTACGAGTCAACCACATTATTTCGGACCAGGAGTCACATTTGGGCCAGGTCAGATAAGAATGGCCGATTTCTTTCCTTAAAGGAAATGTGTCAACAAGATGGATTGTTACAGAAATTGATGGTAGTTTCATTGTAGCAATAGTAATTGATTCATTAATTATTTTTTATTTATTAATTTGAACCCATAACGCCAGGGCATTGGCCTAGGTGTCTGCTTTATTTTCTCATTACCATCTCCTCTTACTGAGCCAGATCTGAAGTCAGTGGAATGCATTGAAGAGTTCTTGTTTTCAAGGTTTATCTTGGATTTGCCCAGCAACCAGGATCATGTCAGAGATTACTCCGGATGCTCCAAAACTACTTTGTGGGCACAATTTAATGGAATTGAAACAGAGTCCCGTGTCAAGCACATTTAGTCATTGCTGACAGCACTGCAAACAACCCCACTATTAAATGGGACTCTGCTTCATTTCTGACCCCCACGAGTCCCATTTCCTCCACTAATGAGCTCCGCCCACCAGTGCCCCCCACCGTGGCCTCCTGACTCCCCCAATGCCCCAACGCACTAGTTGGTGGGGTCATCGAGCCCCCCCCATCACCCCATCTCATAAGGGCAGGGCACCCCCGGTCTCAATCCCTGGGCACCTTGGCACTGGCACCCTGGCAGAGCCCCTGCCAGCCTGGCAGTACCAACTGAGCACCCAGGCTTTGCAAGGGCAGCACCCAGGTGACAATGCCTGGGTGCCCAGGTGGCATCAGGAGTGCCAGGGTACCACCCTCCTAGAGCCCGACCACCCAAGGACCCCCGATTGCCTGGGAGAATCCCAAAGTGGCAGCACACCTGGTCCACATTTGTGGAAGCCAATGCTAAACGCCGCCCGGCCGGGGTTTCCGAGACGTGGCTGTTTGATCCCGAACGCTGGGTAGATCTGGCACAGACATATCCAAATGAGACTAACTGCTCACTTCAACATGCAAATCTGGATCCTGACCTCAAAGGGTGGGATCCAGAGCACAACACCTCGCGAGACCTAACGAGATCTCGCAGGGCGTGAAGGGGCCAATAAATCGCGCAAGAGGCTGCGAGATAGATCGTGCCTGTGTCTCTGGGAGTATTTTCTCAGCCACAGGAAGTAGGCGATTCAGGAGAGTTCCTATCAGGAATTTTCCTTGCAATGGACAAGAGGGAAATACCTCAATACTTTTCCTAGAATGATTAATCTCCCTTCTTGATAGTTACAACTGATTGATGCATTCCTGAAGTTGGGGGAGTTGTTTTTCATCCTAAATCCATAGGGATGAGCGCGTGGAATCTTTATGTGAGCAAATGTCTGCCAACTTTGAAGACCTCAGCTAGAATATCATCCAGGCCACAGGCTTTGGTGTTTTCATCCACTTGATTGCTTGTTGCGGCTCTCCCCTTGTTCACTCACAGAATCTCCCACTGGGGATAGTCTGGAGAATATCAGCTGCTAATGTGGATTCACCGCATTGTCGAGTTGTTTCAACAGGTGGAAGAGAAACTCCATCCTAGAGTTGAAGGAATTCTGTTCACTTGAACTCGGTCTATTGACCATGAAGGCCTGGCGACTTCAAAAAAGCTTTGCCGGTGATGACGGGCAGCATATTGTTGGGTCTCTCTGGCTTTCTCTTCCCAACACTTCTCCGTGGATTGGCAACTTGAAGTAATGGAAAAGGTTGTGCGTTCCATTGGTCCCTTGAGTGATATCGTCAGGAGCTCCTTGCTCTTGGTAGGTCAACACATTGCACCATAGTCAGGGGGTGGTGCCAAACAAAGACTTCAATGGCAGATCAGGTGAAGGAGAACCGAGAGTCTCACCGGCTCCAAAGGCACAAGAAGGCTACAGCTGCAAGTTCGCCCCGGTCATCACCGAAACCATATCACCAACCCGTCAAGACCGTGAGGACAATGATGGCACACCAAGGTCCACATGTTGAACAACAGCCTTCTATAAGGATATATTTGTCAGATCCTGTAGCAATAGAGAATTGGCAACGGGAACAGGACTCTTAATCTGGGAGTCCCTAATCAAGAATCTAGACACCGGCGACAGATCCATGGAAATCACTGCACTCCATTGTTGGGATGCAAGTGTTTTTCAACAGCAGAATCTGTGACTGAACAGATACCCTCTGCTCATATGTGAAAGGCTCAAAACCCCTGAACATCAGAACATTAGAAGCCTAGTCATTGTCCAATAGTGAATTGCCAATGATTTAAAAGAGTGGAGAAATAGTGGTCCAATTTTTTATATCGTGTTTTTTAAATACAAACGTGGTTCAATTGGTAGAACTTTCACCACGCAAACACCTACACCCCACCCAATAAGCACACACACACCCAACAACACACATACTCACACAACACAGGCAAAAGATTATGGGTTCAAGCCCCACTCTAAACATGAGTATGTTGTGCTTAGATTAATAATACGTCAGTGAGGCACAGTTGGAGATGTTGGGGGGATTCCCCCCCCCCGCCCACCCACCCACCACCGTGATGCGTTTCTCAGCTGTGGGAGGCGACCCACTGTTGGCCGGTACTGGGGTGTTCCGGTCCTGCCACTGTCAATGTGACTTCAGCGGGGTGGGAAGGTCCCACTGCAAGAATAGCTGGAACATTTCCTTCCCCCCCCCCCCCCCCCCCCCCCCCCATACTGTCTTTTTGATGAAAACAAAGCTTTCTGCTGTTTGGGTGGATGTAAAAGAACAGTCGGACTCCTTGAAGAACAGTCGGGAATTCTCTATGGCTCCCGGACTGGTAGTCACCACTAGTAGTATATTACATGTATTACGGCATTGCCCGTATAGTAGAGGTACATGGGTAAATCCCTGCCTGCTGGCTCCGCCCAGTAGGCGGTGTATAAATGCGTGTGCTCACCGGTGCTGCAGCCATTCTGGTTCCAGCTACAGGAGGCACCACATCTTGCTCAATAAAACCTCGATTATTCCACTACTCTCGTCTTTGTGGTAATTGATAGTGCATTACGGACAACATTCTCCCCTCACTGAGCAATAGGTTAGCTCCCCATTCATATTTCTGTTTGTGTCCTAAAAGCATGATAAGGTATTATATAAATACAGATTCTGTCTTTCCTCAACATCAGCTGCTTTCATATTGTTCTTTTATTTTGGATTCTTGTATCCATGAGCTGACCCTCAACCTCACTGATGTTTAATCCATTTGCAGGAGCTTAGCAGATAATTCATTGTTCCAGGAGAAGGTGGGTCTTTGAGTCAGCTGTCCAGCTATCGAAATGGACTGAACAATTAACACTTCAGCTTAAAGGCCATGTTTCAAGAAACAGTTTTTGTTGCTGATGGTTAATGGAAACTGTACAATTGGAAAAAAAACTTGCATTCATATCTCTTGCTCTCACATCTCTCAATGCAGGGGCTGATTTAGGACAGTGAGCTAAGTAGCTGGCTTGTAATGCAAAACAAGGCAGCAGCATGGGTTCAATTCCCATACTGGTCTCCCCAAACAGGTGCTGGAATGTGGCGACTAGAGGCTTTTCACAGTAACTCCATTGAAGCCTACTTGTGACAATAAGTTATTATTATTATCTCTCAGTCAGTCAATTACTCGGTGACATAGGTTTAAGGTGCGAGGGCAAAGTTTAGGGGAGATGTGCGAGGGACGTTTTTTACACAGAGGATAGTGGATGCCTGGAACTCGCTGCCGGAGGAGGTGGTAGAAGCAGGTACGATAGTGATGTTTAAGGGGCATCTTGACAAATACATGAAAAAGATGGGAATAGAGGGATACAGGACCCGGAAGTGTAGAAGGTTTTAGTTTAGACGGGCACCATGAGCGGCGCAGGCTCGGAGGGCCGAAAGGCCTGTTTCTGTGCTGTACATTTCTTTCTTCTTTGTACCTCCAGAAGCACCTCACAAAAATTAATTGCCTTGAGCTGCAATTACTGTTGCCAAATAGACAAATATAACAGCCATTTTGTTCAGAAACATGACCCCACAAACTGAGTTGGCTGAGGCAAGAGTCTGGAATTATGACAGTTTAACTCTTTAATTCTTGTGTGTTGATTTTGTTTTATATGTGTGAATTATCAAAAATATTGCTGCTGCCTAATTATTCAAAATCACAGAATAGAATAGCCTAATCTACAACTACCGTTAAATTACTTGTGTCGAGACTTAATAAATTATTAAGAATAAATGGAAAGCCCGGAGGTCTGTTGAGTGATACAGTGTACAATGGGTGTGACAAGTAAGAGGGAGTGAGTCAGCTACACAGTCATTAGGGAGTTCCTCAACAAGAAACATTTTATTTGGCTGACATTGTTCTATTTGTTGATTGATTCACTTAACAGCCAAATAATCTGAAGAGTTAAATAACTAATTTCAGTAAATTTCTATTCATGGTCATTCTAAAGGCGTTTCCAAATGAGTGATCTTTGCCTGTCAAAAGGCAGGTTATAGTGAGTTTCTAGTTGGTACAAGTGGACAATCACAGTAGTATTTATCCTCTCCACTTCTGATACTTTTTGAGGCTGCTGCCACCATGATTATGTGGTTGTCAAATCCGTAGGTTAGGAATAACCAGATTATGTAAAAGACAGGAAAGAATGATTCAAATCGAATAAACCCATATATGGTAAAGGGTGAGATTGATTAGGGACTGAAAAAGAGATATTCTTGTAGAGGCAGAGGTCAATGGCCGAGGTGCAAATGAATCATTTGCACCTGACTTCACTAGAGAAAAGAATAATGCCAATGTCACTGTAAAAGAGAAGGCGGCAGGAATATCAGATAGGCTGAAATAAAGAGGTACTAAAAAGGTTAGTAAGAAGAATGCCCTTGACTGCTGAAGTGTTCCCGAAGCGTGGTACATTGGCGAGACCATGCAGACACTGCGACAACGAATGAACGGGCATCGTGCGACAATCACCAGGCAGGAATGTTCCCTTCCAGTCAGGGAACACTTCAGCAGTCAAGGGCATTCAGCCTCTGATCTCCGGGTAAGCGTTCTCCAAGGCGGTCTTCAGGACACGCGACAACGCAGAATTGCCGAGCAAAAACTTATAGCTGAGTTCCGCACGCATGAGTGCGGCCTCAATAGGGATCTTGGATTCATGTCGCATTACATCCACCCCCCACCATCTGGCCTGGACTTGCAAAATCCTACCAACTGTTCTGGCTTGAGACAATTCACACCTCTTTAACCTGTGATTATCCCTCTCCCTGGATCTGTAATGATTTGATTACCTGCAAATGCCTGCATTCCAAGCATTGTCCGGCATCTCTGACTTTGTCTATATAAATGTTTCTGGAACATACCTCGCCATTCACCTGAGGAAGGAGCTGCGCTCCGAAAGCTCGTGTTTGAATCAAACCTGTTGGACTTTAACCTGGTGTTGTAAGACTTCTTACTGTGCTCATTCCAGTCCAACGCCGGCATCTCCACATCATGACTAAAAAGGTTGGCACTCCTCAAAGTGGAAAATTCATCTGGTCCTGATGGAGTAAATTCTACTGAGGGAAGTAAGGGTGGAAACGGCAAAGGCTTTGGCCACAATCTTCCAGAGCTTCCTGCAATGCGTGCAGCTGCCAGATGACAGGGCTGGCGGTGGGATTCTCCCGCTGGCAATACCGCCCCCCTGCCCCCGGCTGCTGGTTTTCTGATGCCGCAGGGTGGCTTCAATGGGATTCCTATTGAAACCTGCCACCAGCCAATGGGGCACCGTCTCCCGCTGCCGAGAAACACGCGAATGGGGGGGCTGGAGCATCCTGCTCGTAAAGGCTTCATTTTGGTGTGATGAGTGAAGAGGCAATATGAACTAAATTATACGATTTTAAAGAGGGTGCAGAAACAGGTACACCTGCGGATGTTTGTACACTAATCCTTGAAAGGAGCAGAACAAGCTGAGAAAGCTGTTACTACAGCAAATGGGACCTTTGTCTTTAATAGCAGAGGCAGAGAGTACAAATGCAATGAGATTAGTTTAATCCTTTATAGAATACTAGTTACATAGCCTCCCGACAGTGCAGGAGGCCATTTGGCCCATCGGGTCTGCACTGACCCTCTGAAAGAGCGCCACCCTATCCCCGTAACCCAGTAACCCCACCTAACCTTTTGGATACTAACGGAAATTTATCATGGCCAATCCACCTAACCCGCACATCTTTGGACTGTGGGAGGAAACCGGTGCACCGGGAGAAACCCACACGCACACAGGGGGAGGACGTGCAGACTCCACACAGTCACCCGAGGCCCGCATTGAACCCAGGACCCTGGCGCTGTGAGAGAGCAGTGCTAACCGCTGTGCCACCCATTAACACCTCAGCTGGAATACCGTGTTCAGCTCTGGGTGTCACCCTTTAGAAATGCTGGTTGGCTGAGAATCAACAGCAAGAGCACTGGTGGAGTGGCAATGGTGCAGCAGGGGCGTTGTCATCCTGACAGGACAGCAGGTTCATGAGTGACAGTGCTACTGCTCCTCCCTCAGTGCAGCACCTCAGGAATCTTGGAGCACTGAGTTCCACATCCACTATGGAGGCAGGCTGAGGCTGGATGACTGCCTTCTGACATTGGATGGCAGAAAACTAGAGATCCCATGATCTTGTCTGAATGTTTAGACAATGTTGACGGCAGCACGGTAGCATTGTGGATAGCACAATTGCTTCACAGCTCCAGGGTCCCAGGTTCGAATCCGGCTTGGGTCACTGTGGCCAGGGGCTCCAATATAACTGGGGACACATCCGGCCATCAGCAGATGGTTGTCGGAGATGGTGGTAAGACATACAGGTGAACAGTCATGCTAGGGCAGCATGGGAGCACAGCGGTTAGCACTTTTGCTTCCCAACTCCAGGGCCCCATGTTCGATTCCCGGCTTAGGTCACTGTCTGTGCAGAGTTTGCACGTTCTCCCTGTGTTTATGTGGGTTTCCTCCGGTTTCTTCCCACAAGTCCCAAAAGACGTGCTGTTAGGTAATTTGCACATTCTTAATTCTCCCTCCGTGTACCTGAACAGGCGCCGGAATGTGGCGACTAGGGGGCTTTTCACAGTAAGTTCATTGCAGTGTTAATGTAAGCTTACTTGTGACAATAAAGATTATTATTATTATTATTATTAAGGTGTAATTCCAGAGGAGTACAAAGAAAGTCCATGGTAACTTTCTCTGTAACAGATCGTTATCTTACCACGTGTGATTCAATAAAGATCCTGGTTTGGACAAGTCAAGGTGGTTGGTCGATTCCTTTGCAAGACATCGAAAGCCAAACACAACAATTTGGTAGCCCTGACAATGCACCAAGCACCTGTGTGTGAATCATCAGCAGCGTTTTCCGGCAGTCGGCCCCAAAGAGCTCCTCATCTGAGTCCCTCCAGGAGAACTGGTGTGCAACCTAATCCTCCAGGGAGTTTGCTACGTGAACTGATTTCTCTCCTGCCTCAACAAAGCCCACTCATGACCAGTGATTTAACATGTGCCAATCTCAAGGGGCTGGTTAGCACACTGGGCTAAATCGCTGGCTTTTAAAGCAGACCAAGGCAGGCCAGCAGCACGGTTCAATACCCGTACCAGCCTCCCCGAACAGGCGCTGGAATGTGGAGACTAGGGGGTTTTCACAGTAACTTCATTGAAGCCTACTCGTGACAATAAGCAATTTTCATTTTCATTTCATTTCAATGTTATACTAGCCTTTGAAGTTCATGCAATGCCGGTATCAGAGCTGGGGCGGGATTCTCCCATACCCGGCAGGGCGGGTGGTCCCGACGGGACGGAGTGGCGTGAATCCTCCGCAACTTCAGAGGCTAGGCCCACCCCGGAGTGGTTGGCGCCCCGCCGGCCGGCGAGATAGGGGCTAGGCCAACAGGCGCCGAAGGGCCTCCGCCGGCCGGCGTGAGTCGGTGCATGCGCTGAAGCGCGAGCGCATGCTGGCGTCATCCCCGCGCATGCACGGGAGTGTTCGTCTCTACATCGGCCAACGCCGAGGACCACAACAGCCGATGCGGAGTAATAGATTGCCCCCCCACGGCACAGGCCCGCCCGCGGATCGGTGTGCCCTGACCGCGGGCCAGGCCACCGTGGGAGCATCTCCTGGGGCAAGATCCCCCCTGCGACCCCCTAGGAACCCCGGAGCCCGCCCACACCGCCAGGTCCCGCCGGTAAGGGACCTACTCTGATTTATGCCGGCGTGACTGGCTAGACGGGCGGGACTTCGGCCCATCACGGGCTGGAGAATACGGGCGGCCCCAGCCCCCATTGAGTTGCGCCGGACCCCGCCATTCTCTGAGGCGGGCGGTGCAACTCACGCCGGGCTGGTGTTTGGGGGGGCGGGAGAATTGGGAGGACGGCGGGGGCGGGATTCACACCGACCCCCGGCGATTCTCCCACCCGGTTGGGGGTCGGAGAATCCTGCCCCTGGTGTCTGAAAATATAAGATCCAGTGATTGGGAGGTGGGAGGTGATGTGTTAGGCGGGTTGGTTTGCTGTTGACTGAAACTGGATGCAGGGAAGTTGGAAACAAACGTCCAACACCGGAGATGATCCAACACGGTTTTATTTGAACTATGAACTGCTGTACATGTTCAGCTGTGGGTTGACACTCTACTAATCCTACTGACGACCTCTTACTGCTGGTTCAACCAGGCTTACTAGCTACCACATGGCAATAATGTCCACTGACTTGTGCACTCTGTCTCAGTGTCTGAAAAGAGCGGGAGTCTTAATGCCCTGTGGGCTTTATAGTGGTGGTGTCTTGTCTGATGATTGGTTGTTCTGTGTTGTGTGTTCATTGGTCATCCTATGTGTCATCACTGCCTGTCTGCATCTCATTATATACATGAGTGGATATTATGACAGGAGGAATCCACTCACCTCTCATTAACAACATGTTAAACTCTATAGTGGCTTGTTAACACACTGAGGAGGGCCAGAAGGCGACTTTGAAATCGCAGATTCTGGTGCACATTTGTACACATCTGCCAGTTGCACTTGGGAAGCCATCAAGTAACGTCTCTTCTGAGTAAAAATATCTGCCAATGAGGATTATTCTCTCACCTTTGTACCTTTGATTGCAGTATATCATTAGCCACTCTCTGCACCATTGGAGTTGGCCCTCTGATATCCTGCTTCCTTTATTCGGCAAGAGAGCTCCTTCTCCTGGCAGAGTCCTGTTCCGTGCCCGTCCACCCTCACCTCCAGCCTAATTACGACACTGACATATGAAGATAGTATACTGTGAGCGACACTGTGTGGGTGCTGTACCCAGAAATGGGACAGGCATCGACGGAACAGAGCATCCCGCCGGCGTGCTGAACCAGAAATCTGATACGGCGGGTCGCAGAATCCAGCCCAGGGATTTAACAGGACAAAAACAGAGTCCCGCTTTGGGCACATTGGCGTCGAGAACGACCCATCCATCAAACGGGACTCTTTTTTTGGCCTCGGCAAAGAACGGCCCACGGATGACGCATTTACCTTACTTCAGCGCATCAGTGCAGGAAGAGATCGGACACCATTTTTGGGGGGTAGGAAATGGATGGGAAGGAGGGGAATGGGGGCGGAGGGGGATTGGGAAAAGGGAGGGGGAAGAAGGGGAATCGGGAAGGGGGAGGAGGAGAACAGGGGGAAGGATGAATGGGGTGAGCTGACAGACAAAATCTCATCCGAAGAGAATCGGCCGAGGATGAGGGCCTCCCTGGTGCTTCGGGCATGCCGGACCCTTGCTGCCGCCCCTATCCCCCATTCTCCCACTCCACCTGCGGGTCCTCCCTGAGCACGTCGTCCATATCCTCCCGGTCCACCTCCTCCTCCTCAAACAAGGCCGCATGTCACCCTGCTGCAGTGCCAGGTTGTGGAGGGCACAGCAGACCACCACAAATCAGGAGACACTCGAGGCGTGTACTGCAGTACACCACTAGGGTGGTCCAGGCATCAGAACAGCATTCTGAGCAGTCCGATGCACCGCTCAATAACAGCACGGGTGGCAACATGAGCCTTATTATATCGGGTCTCTGCCTCGATCTCCGGCTTACGCACTTGCGCCATCAGCCAGTACGTCAGCGGGTACTCCTCATCCTTCAAGAGCCAATCCATCATTCTGGGGTGGTCTTCAAAGATACCCGGGATCTCCGTGTGTCCCAGGGTGTAGCTGTCAGGCCCATTCGCTAGGAAACGTGAACATATGTGCATGATCCAGAGGTGGATATCGCATAAGAGGTGAACATTCTGGGAATATAACCCAGAATGTCCCAGTGCACGCACACAACATGCTTGCCATCTATTACCTCTGGACATGGGGCATCCCAGTGATGGCGGAGATTCGTGTAGCCCAGGCATCTTGGCGGTCCAGCTCAAGATTAATATAGTTTGCTGCCCAGGCTTATACAGATGCCCTTGTGAGCTGTAGCTTGTGAGATGCCGCACAAGTCCCCACTTGAGCCCTGGAATGATCTGGCTGCATAAAGGTTCAGGGCTGCGGTGACCTTCATGGCCGCCAGGAGTGGGTGTCCTCATCCTCCACGAGGTGCCAAGTCCGCACGGTCTCTTTGTTGATGCAGAGTTTCCTGCAGCACATGTTGTCCGTCATCTCCTCGAAAGACCAACGAAGCCTATACACCTCGGACAGTTGCTGGTGTCCCCCTCAGGGTTCCTCCTCAGCCTGATGGGTGGCCGGGTCTTCAGGGTGTGCAGCAGCCTCCTGTATGTGGGGTGCCACCTCCAGCCTGGGTCGACACTGCTGCCTTCTCCATCATTTGGCCACCTGAGCTGCCACCAGCACCGCAAGGGCAACCTCTGCAGGACCGACATAACTAGCCATACCGTTATAACTGTAAGGATTGGAGAAGGAGAGCGACCAACTTTCAGTTAGGGCTTCCCCCCCCCGGGACCCTCAAATCCCCCAAGCCTCCCACACCCTGACGCGTCCCGCCTTCTCTCAGAGTGTCATCCACCGATCCGGTTGTGCTGAAGAACCTCGCTCTGCACACTCACTCCCCAGCCACAGCAGGAGCCCCTGGACCCCAGACCCCCATCAGGCACATGAGGGAGACCGTGCTCAAGTGCCCTTCCCTGATTCACACAATTACGCTTTGGTTATGAGCGTATCCCCAGCTCTTTGTTTGAATGTTGGCTGCTGCCTCTATGGTGCCGATGCTCCTCGAGTTCAGGCAAACTGTTCAGGCTTCAAGGTTTGACTGACATGTGATGCAATAATCATCGTCTGAGACATGGCACGTGCACCCATGAGAAGCCACTTGAGAATATTTTGTTTATTAAACGGTCAACGGTAGCTTCATACAAAAAAGATGAGAGCAAACTACTTAACAGGCCATATATCACATTAGCCATTAAGCAGCAAGGAAAAGGAACTGTGCCGTACACACACAAGCATCTTTACACTACAAAATATCAGTACAAACACAAAGCTACAACAGCTCATTTGTACCAAGAAAACCAAACACACTGTATCACGCCTCGCAGGTCCTCAACGGAACAGAGGAGCCTTGCTGTGCGTTTGTTTTACATATCAGTCTCTGTTCATGAGCCTCCGTTGCACAGACCTTCCATACGGCCTAATTTCATTGGAACCAAAGCTCGGTATCCACGTGTTCCACTGGCAATCGGAGTGCAGTAAAACAGCCTCGACGTCCAGTATGTTTGACTCACAGCGACATGCTAGTCAACACGCAGCATCCCCCACATGCACAATAAAATCACCAGCAATCTGCAAAAGCATTTCTTCGACACATTTATCAAGTTGCACACACGGATCAATCCGCCTCTCTCTCTCCCTTCTGCAGCTCCCAACAGTAGACTTGTCAATAGTGGAAAATCACACCAACCCAGGGCATGCCATAAACGAAAAACAGCTCCCTTTGCCGTCTCCAGCCCAGGCAGAAGGTCATCTTCCCATCCTCCCTTTCCTTACTCCAGACTACTGAAAAAAAAGGAAACAGTAGCAGGCGCTAGGCAGTTGCAGCTTCAAACACTGCAAGCAGCAAACACAACCTGCAGAGCCACTCTCACAACTAACAAGGCCAATTCCTCATTTGAAATAGCCTTCAGCTGCGAAGCTAGAGGCTGCTCACAGTCATAGGGAGTTAAAGGGACCTTCAGCATAGAACCAATTCTCTCCTATACGTTTTTGGTAGTACAGACAGGCTGCAGCTGTAGTTGCCTTGTTATGGGTCTCCACATTATTTAAAGATGGCCTCATAGACGAAAAGCCTCTCAACACACACACCCCGATCCAGGGACGACCCCCGACCTTGAACGCTTCAGCTCAGTGACCCCCCCCCCCCCCCCGCGAGAACTGGGGCAGCACCTCCGGTGGCACTTGAGCTGCATGCCAGAACATGGAAATGGCTCCTCACCTCATCAGTTCCCCTCAGTTGCCACTGCTCCAGCTTCATGATTTTAAGAAGGAGTGCTAAACAAAGTTATTTTCCACTGGGGAGCCGGTTAATTCCCAGGAGGTCGTTACATTCGACTTCAATCTCGCGAATGAGATGGAAGTGAATGCAAATGAGGGTTAATGATATGCTTGCCATATTTCCCGTGGTCTGGAACTCACCAGGAGCAAACTGATTCACGCCTAGGGCGAATTTCGAGTTTGGTCTTTCCCGTTATTTAATCAGCGCGCCCAGATTCGCGCTGGGCGCAATGCGGTGGTTAAATTAAGCCCTATATTTCTGACACTTTGCAGAGCATGCAGCGCACTTATTTTTGTCACTGTACATGATTAGACAAAATTAATTCTTCTATCGTAAAAAAATCACTTCAACATTTTTAAGTCAGGGAGTTTTCAAAAGCTTAGCGTTTCAAAACAAGTTGCGACATGAACTTAAGACAAAATGGAATCTGATCATCCCTGTCCTATTAATTGCAAACAATGAAAATCTCATCTTAGAGATAGAGTAAGAAATAAGGTTTATTTTTAACTTGAAGATTTTCAAATCCTGAGGAATCTCCTGAGGAGCATGTGCAAATTAAACTAAAAAGTAATAGGGCCATTCCTGAAAGAGAATATTGCCGTGAAATGAATTTACGTGATACTTTTAGCTTAAGAATTAATCAACAGCTGCAATCTGAAAAATTTGATATGCATCACCTATTTTTTCACCGCTACATGTGCCATTTTGGGTCTAAAATGGCATTCATGCCACAACTTCACCTGGGCTGTGCCAGACACCATTTTGAGCTGGACATAGCACTGGCAGAGTAGGAAGGTCACAAAATCGGTAAACCGGCAACACTGGTTGACTCTTGTGAGGTCATTTTCAACCCTAAAGCTCTAGCTAACACCCTCTTAACATCTCAGAGCTGAACATGCTTTCCGCAGTCGGACGGGTCCATCACCAGTGCTATTTAAAGAGGTCATCAATTACATTCAGATTAGTTACTGACTGGTTTCTGCCAGCTGTTGCTGAGTTAGTAGGAGTGTGTGGAAGTTAGTACTGCCAGTTGAACGTGCTCTGCGAGGAGTGCGAGAGTCAACCAGTAGCAGACAAACCCAGAACAAAAAGCCCACCCCACAGCAGTAACACGCTGCCGGCAGGCTAAACGAACAGAGTGGGACTACCGTCCCTCAGTGGCAAGAAGTCCCACCCTCGAGAGTTGCCAGCCACTCTGATTGGGCAGCAGCTCTAGCAGTCCCAAGAGGAATAGTGATGGCATCCGGAATGAGGTAGGTCCTTGCCTTTTAGGGCAGGAATGGATTAGGCAACCTAGGGAAGGGTGGGTGGGGGTGGGGGGGGGGATTTTGGAGGCCAGACGAGGAGGGACAAAGTTGGGGAATAACATCTTTTGGGACAGTGCATAGTGTACCCCTCAGAAGACATCCTCCCCTTCCTGACCACACCCACCCACCTGGCCACGTCAAGCGTATTACGGTGTGGGCAGATCAATTGGTTTGGTAATAAGATCAATTGACCTTTTAGTTATTTATTTTAAAATAGCAGCCGGCTGCCAATTTCAGCACCCACCCACCTACCATTTTAAGTTCATAGATTCCCCACAATGCAGAAGGAGGTCATTCTGCCCATCGAGTCTGGATCGGCTATCCGAAAGAGCACCCTACCTAGACCCACTCCTCCACACTATCCCCGTAACGCCACCTAACCTGCCATCTCTCGGCACTAAAGGGCAATTTAGCGTGGCCAATCCACCTAACCTGCACATCTTTGGACTGTGGGAGGAAACCGGAGCACCCGGAGGAAGCCCACGCACACACGGAGAGAACATACAAACTTCACACTGTCACTGAAGGCTGGAATTGAACCCGAGTCCCAGATGCCGTGAAGCATCAGTGATAACCACTGTGCCACCGTGCCGGGAGGTGGCTCAGAGTGGGTGGGTTGGTGGCGGGCTTTCCACACCCCCCCCCCCCCCCACCCCATATTTAAATGCCATCTCACCCTTGCATGAAATCTAGCCCAGACAATAGGTGCCATGTATTATACCGCACACATACAAAAGCAAATCCAAAATAAAGGCAAACAAAGTTGGAAATACTCCGCGGATCAGGAGAGAGAAACAGAATGAACAAACAAGGTCAAGGACCCTTCATCTGGAAAAGGCTGGAGATCTAATAGGGTTTAAGCCAGTATAGAGGCAGGGAAAGGAGAGTGGGGGTGAAAAACATGGAACAATCAGTGATAGGGTGCAAGACAGGAGTAACGAAATGACAAAAGATGCAAAGCAAAAGGGATCAGAGAAAGGAACAAAATTTGTGTCTTGAAGACTTGCAAGAGGGAATAACAGAAACAGGCTGTGACATGAACTCAGACAAAACTGAACCACCTCATTCCAATATCATTAGCTGTAAACAGCAAAAGCTGATTTTTTGGATAAAGCTGTATATGGATAGATATTCTTAACAGGAATATTTGCAAATACTAAGTAATCTGCTGAAGTGCATGAGTGAATTATGCCTAAGATTAATGGTGACTTTCTTAAATTAGACTTTCACTGTGCAATAAAACCACAGATTGATACTCGTAGCTCTACGACAGTGAGCACGATTCTGCCACCTACTTGAGCCCGGCATCGATCCCATTGTGCCGGCTGCATCGCGGGAGAGGCCCAAATTGGGCTTCGCAGGTGCCAAACCATGCGTGAGTCACCGGACCCGTGATGCCCAGCACGACCTGGATCACACCCTCGCTGGGCGTGATCCAGGTAATTATATTTAAATGAGCTATTAGGCTTATTCAAATATGCACGGTCTGTTTGAGGCTGAATTCTCCCTGCACCTGGTAGTCACCTGCTGCACTGGCAAAGCCTTAACCGGGCGCCGATTTGTACTCACCGCCACAAGCGGAGACCAGGTATGATGGCCCTGGCACTTCCCCAGTACCCTGGCAATGCCAACCTGACATCCTGGCAGTGCCAACCTGGAATGTTTTGGGTGCCAGGTTGGCACTGCCAAGGGTCAGGGCCTGTCGGGTTGAAAGGTGAGTATGAAGGGTGGCGGAGGTAAAGGGAAGGTATTAAGGGGTGTAATGAATATTATGATGGTGAAGGGGGGTCCTGAAAGAGGGGTCCCTGAAAGGGGGGGGGGGGGGGGGGGGGGGGGAGGGAGGGAGGGCCTCAGCGACCCCATAGCAGGTGTGCTCACTGAGTGGTAGGGGGTAGTGCCAATGTCTGTGGGGGTCGCACTGTCCGCGGGTGGGGCTGTGAGGGACCATAAAGCTCACTCAGAGATTGGTGCACCCTTTCAAAATGTCGCCTCGATCTCTGAGGAGCCATTCTCATCGGCGTGTTCAGTTCCCCACTGCAGATACAAATTTCAGGCTAGACAGGGGAGAAACTCCCCAAAGCCCAAAAAATTGACCAATTGTGGGTGAATACCGATCTGGATCTCACCCGAAAAGCTGGCGGTAAAAATCCCGCCAAACACACCCAAGATGACACTAATGTTTTGGGTGAATCGTGCCCTGTAACATTGAAATATTTATTGTAGTTTTCATAACAGCATAAAAGTTGCAAAATTCACTTAGTGGTAACTTTGTCTATATTGTCTCTCCTCGTTTTGATATCCAAAATGCATTTCATTTTCAGCTCCCATTACACCAAATCCAAAAATACTCCAGAAATTCTTTCACCTCAAGTTCCACACACAGTAGAACTAAACCACCTGATATCCCTTCAGGCAACTATCACTTTATTTACCTCAGGTAAATTTATCCATTTGTTCATGTCCTGTAATTAGAAACAACTCAATAAATGACTGCCAATAAGAGCTCATAGATTACATAGAATTTACAGTGCAGAAGGAGGCCATTCGGCCCATCGAGTCTGCACCGGCTCTTGGAAAGAGCACCCTACCCCCTATCCAAGGTCAACACCTCCACCCTATCCCCATTACCCAGTAACCCCACCCAACACTAAGGGCAATTTTGGATACTACGGGCAATTTATCATGGCCAATCCACCTAACCTGCACACCTTTGGACTGTGGGAGGAAACCGGAGCACCCGGAGGAAACCCACGCACACACAGGGAGGATGTGCAGACTCCGCACAGACAGTGACCCAAGCCGGAATCGAACCTGGGACCCTGGAGCTGTGAAGCGATTGTGCTATCCACAAGGCTACCGTGCTGCCCCATAAAGGAACTCTGGGAAGTTTGTAACAAGATATGTATTTTTGTCTGCAAAGAGAGCTCGATTTCCTGTGGTCTGCAATATATATAATGATCACCTTTATTGTCACAAGCAGGCTTACATTAACACTGCAATGAAGTTAAAACTAGCTTTAAGAATAAATTGGGTTATCTAGCTATTTGCACAGTGATGTTTTATGCTCTGTGGCAGCAACAGCTAACACTTTTTAAAAATGTGAATAATCAATTCTAACTGCTTGCAGAACAATACACAGAAATGAAAAAAACACAGATTTGGGATATATTGAAACAATCAGCTTTTGTTTGGTTAGAGGAAATGGCCTGTGCAACGCCAGGATCATTATACAGTCAACAAATATTCACCCATCTTAAACTTACTCCCGTTCATGGTTGCAGTATCAGTGACATTTGTTAAATATTATTATACCAAAAATTAGAAATTTTGTTTCCAGTAACTAATGGGAGATAATTTAACAATATCTCTTCAGCATCTGATAGCAGCAATTTCTAACTTGTATTCAAAGTTCTGTTTGCCTTGAAGATGAGCTTGAGCTCAACATGGATTTCATATGGTGTAAAATCAAATATTAATTTACTAAAGGGCTGCTATTGATATTTTTCAACAAATGGCATGTTACTTCTGTAATAATTTATCATCGGAACGCATAAATTATATAGTAATCTATTCCAAATAAATGTTTTGGCTGAATGCATTTCCAAAATGTACTAAATATTTCAATACAAATTGCAATTTATAAGGCACAAATTGATTTTAAAAATCTTGGGCGGGATATTCCTATCGCCGAAGCCGACGCCAGAATCACGTTCGGAGATCGGCTGGAGAATCCCCGTTTACGCTGGAATCGGGGGCGGCGTTGTTTTTTGCGATGCTCCGCCCCCTCAAAAAAGAGCGTACTCAGGGAGTAGGCCGCACGCTGTCGGGACGGCCTCAGGACGTAACCTGAGGCGCTCCCTCAATGCTCTGCCCCCGATGGGCTGAGACCCCGATGGCGTGAGACACGTGTGCTCATGCCATTCAGGGACCTGGGTGGCAGCTGCGGACTGATTCCAGCGCTGCCACAGTCAGGGGGGAGCCGTTCCGCTGGCAGGGTGGCCTTCGTTGGGGGCTGGGTGCCTGGTGGGCGGTGGTCTGGGGGTGGCGAGGCTGGTCACAAGGGAGCAGTTTTTAGCAGGCAGGGCCCGTGAACAGCTGGCTAGTCCTCTACCGGACGGAGGATCAGTGCGACTTTCTGGTCGTAAGACCAGTCGGATCCTGCGGACATAGACTCAGGATCGGAGATTCCAGCCCCACATGTTCATCACCAGTAAAACTACGATGTAAATCCGGTGTATGTGGCTGGCAAACATTACTCAATATTGTACTACACATTGCAAACCAAGATCAAACTGAATGAAGATGAGAAAATGTAACTTCTAGTATGTTAGTGCAAGCAAAATTGCCTTTAATCATCGAAAATAAACTTTTGAAAATTAATTCCAGCATTATTCATTCATTGTTTATAGGAAATAGGCATCAACCTTTTCTTCTCGTATCATCTGTCTTATTTTACCCCACATCAGGGGCGGGATTCTCTCAGCCCGGGGCCGGGCCGGAGAATCCCCGCAACCGGCGGGGATCGCGCCACGCCGCCCCGAGCGGTGAATCGGCGCCACTGGCGCAGGTGTGGTTGGCGCGGCGCCGGTCGGGGGCTGCTCTATGCGGCCGCCCCCCGATTCTCAGCCCGGGATGGGCCGAGCGGCCACTGTAAAAACGCCGAGTCCCGCCGGCGCCGTCCACACCTGCTCTCAGCCGGCGGGACTTCAGTATGGAAGGGTCGGGGGCGGCCTGTGGAGGTGGAGGGGGGTCCGATCCAGGTGGGGGGGGCCTCCGATGTGGCCTGGCCCACGATCGGGGCCCACCAATCGGCAGGCCAGCCTCTCTGGCTGGCGGCCTCCTTTCTTCCGCGCTGGCCCCTGTAGTCCTGCGCTATGTTGCGTCGGGGCCGGCGCATTGAAGGAAGCCACTGCGCATGCGCGTGTTGGTGCCGGTGCCACTGAGCATGTGCGCGTTGGCATCAGTGCCACTGCGAATGCGCGGATCCCGCGGCGCACAGTTCACGCCCGGATCAGCAGCTGGAGCGGCATGAACCGCTCCAGTGCCGTGCTGGCCCCCTGTAGGGGCCAGAATTGCTGATCCTAAGGCCGTGGACGGTGTTCCAATGGCGTCAACACTTAGTCTCGGGATAACAGAATCCCCTCCCCACATCTTATCTAGGATGGGTGTTAGGTTATGGTCCCTCGGCCTCTGCCAATGCAGTTCCTTAAGGGCATCGTAAGAAGGGCCCTTGAGAAGATTCGGGAGAGCTGCCTTCTTTAACCGCTGCAGTTCCTGCGGTGCAGGCACACCCACAGTCCTGTTAGTGAGGGAGTTCCAGGATTTTAACAGAGCTCACCATAAAGGTTTAGGATCTCACCACATGGAGAATTACTAACACACGTGGCGCAATCTGTGGGCAACCCTGTGTCATCAAAGACTCCACAATTAGCATAAAATCCCACAATTTAGATAGAAATACCCATTGAAACCAAATAACTGTGGTTAGGTATAGCATGGTTTGCATCTTGGGCCAAATTAGAGGCAATGCATTACATGGTTGGTTGCATGATTGTGGAAAAAATATACAATGAAGCAAAATACTCTTCATCACGAGTGGGCTACTTTTCTGTATGGAATTCAAATATGCTTCGGCTAAATTTGTGTTATCACCAATTAGAATTGCAGCCCACCTGGGGAAAATGCTGCATCGGAGAATAATATTCATCACAGGGTTTGTGGCAACAATGAAGAAAGACTACAGAAACGTCCTTGAGTTAGAGTAAATCATTAGGTTTGTGAATTCCCCTTAAGAATACATAATTAATATCCTGCGAGATGGCACAAGCAATCGCTGGTGCCATAAAAACTTAATATTTTCACCAGATGTTTTGAGGTTATTTCAATGTAATATAATTTTGGCGCTCATATTCCTGTTATAAAGTGTCACAGTGCAGTGATCTCTGTATATGTATATACATGAAGCGTTAATGTGCAGTCAGTACAGACAGATGATCACTAGAGGGCAACACTAACAAGGGGTACAGATACAAGCTCGATCTGTTTTCCCGCTCTCTTCGGGTATGGTGTGACTAGAGAGAGAATAGAAGTGTATAGTTAGCTCAGAGTGCAAGTATAATATTCATAGTTAATCTAATTCTATCTTGTTTAATTTAACTACTAGTATAAGTAGTGAAGAATCGAACTCACAAGTTTAATTGATTAGTTACTCAATAAATTATTTGTTATCACTGGACGACTTTGATTATTCACCATCATCAGAGTTAACAACATCTCGGCATAAACAAATGAGTAACATATAACATGGCACCAGGAAATTAGCTTTAAGAAAGATTACTAGTAAGATGAGACAAGAAAAAGAGAAAGATCCAGTACCGACTATTCAACTGTGGAAGACTTTGAAGCAATCGGATCCTCGACAACCAATCGACTCGATGGACCACGTTCAAGCCCCACGGCAGCTGAAAACTACCGATAATTTAAATTCAAACTGGAAACTCTTTAAGCAGCAGTTCCAAATTTATTTGGAAGCGCATAATCTAAACACTGCCTCTGAAGCCAGAAGAATAGCACTGCTACTGTTAATGGCAGGTCAGCAAGCTATTGCGATACATAACTCGTTTATATCTTCTGAAGGGGAGGACAAAAGCAAATTTAGTGTGATAATCGCGAAGTTTGATGACCACTGCAAGATGCAGACTAATGAAATCCTGGAGCGTTTCAGATTTCATAAAAGGTTGCTAACAAATGATGAACCAATCACAAGCTTTGTCACCGACTTAAAGTTTCTAGCACAAACATATCATTTCACTGATTTGCATGATTCATTAAAAAGGGATCAAATTGTTTAATGAGTTTGTGATGAAAGTTTGAGAGAAGCATTATTGAGACAAAACGATCGAACGTTCAAAATCGCGATTGAAAAATGTATTTCACATGAACAGAGCAAGAATCAATATTTAGAGTTTTATCAAATGGAAAAAGGCGCGAAAGTCCACCACGAGGTAGAGAGTGTAAAAAATGGTGTGGCAGGCAGCAAAGAAGCAGGTTCAGGACGGCAGCTATCTTGCGCACGCACACTCCAGCTTGGGACATGCGCAGTTCATACAAAAATGTGGGGCTCAAGAGAAGTCTATGCATGCGCGAGCGTGCACCATGCGTCAGAGAGACGACGTCATGACGTACTGCCGATGTGATAACGCCTACTTAAAGGGGAAATGCCCTGCACAAGAAAGAAGATGTTTAAAGTGCTCCAAGCTTGATCACCTTGCTTCCCAATGCAAGTCAACAGCGACATATCATTCTCCAACACAGAAGCAACAACAGATCAATGTTCGCAGCATTGATAAGATGGAGAATCACAAATCTAAGAAAGATTTTTCAGACAAAGAGCATTATTTTTCCTTGGAGAACATTTTCTTCATAGGAATCATAGACACAATAGAGGAACTTCAAGCAATGACTAAGGCTCCTCAACAAATAAATAACATTGACTCTAACAGTGAATGGACCTCGACAGTGCAAGTCAATAACTTCCAATCCTATTCAAACTTGACACCGGGGCTTCAGCAGACTTAATGAGTAGTAAAGAATTTGCATCAATTCCAGGGGAACACGAGATGATACCTGCTGCATGTAGGCTGAAAGACTACAATAACAACCAGATTGCTTCAAGAGGATTGTGCCATTTGAAAGTAGTTAATAAGAAGGTCAAGAAAATACTACCTTTCGGATCGTGGACGAGCAGAAATCTTTGCTGTTAGGTGCCCAAGCCTGCAAGGACTTGCAGCTTGTCCAAAGAATTTTCATGAACACCAAAGACACATCAAGACTGAATCATGACATCCAGCAACTGCTTAATGAATACCATGACGTATTTCGAGGTATGGGTACATTATCGTACCAATACAAAATTATGTTCAAGAAAAGATGTAAAACCCGTCATTCATTCCGCTGTGTGAAAAGCTGAAAGTAGAATTACAACGATTACAGTCTCAAAGAATCATCTCAAGAGTCACGTAACCAACTGACTGGGTCAGTTCGTTGGTCTGCATCAAGAAACCATCAGGTGATCTCAGAATGTATCGACGCCAAGGATCTGAACAAGAATATCTGTAGGGAACACTACCCTATCACTAAGCGAGAGGAGATATCTTGTGAGATGGCAAATGCTCGCATTTTTACCAAACTCGATGCTTCACAATGTTCCTGGTAGATGCAGCTAGATGATTCAAGTAAATTTCTTTGTACTTTCAACACTCCATTTGGACATTTCAACAGCATGCCTTTCGGGATCAGCTCAGCCTTAAAAATCTTTCACAGAATCAGGAGCAGATGACGGAGGATATTGAAGGTATCAGAGTATATGTAGATGACATTATCATATGGTCGACTGCAGAAGACCATATTGCTCGATTGAGAAAAGTGTTTCACAGGATCCACCAATACGGATTTAAACTCAACCAATCAAAGTGTACATTTGTATATTCAAATTAAATTTCTTGAGTGACACAATATCAGCTCAAGGTGTCAGGCCAGATGATGATAACATTTCTGCGATCCAGAACGAGCAGCAGCCGAAAGATAAAAAGGCTGTACTTCGATTTCTAGGATTCATTAACTTCTTAGGCAAGATCGTGTCCAACTTGTCAACGAGGACGTCAGCTCTACGAAACTTAATCAGGAAGACTACAGAGTTTGAATGGACTCCTGCCACAAAGATGAATGGATGGATCTCAAGCATCAACTGATAACAGCTCCAATTCTGACTTTCTTTGACCCAACCAGACCTACAAAGATCTCCACCAACGCCAGTCAAGATGGAATCGGTGCGGTGCTTCTCCCTCCCCCCCACCCCCCCACAGAAGGCGTGTTTCACACAGCTTTTTGTGCCTGATCTAGCTCTCTGCACAATTTTGGGAGAATTCCGCTCCCCATGTTCGGGTCCCACCCCAGGACTTGGTGGTGAAGGAAGTGCGTTTGTTAGACAGCCAAACAGATTGAGTGTCACTCTGCAAATTCTTCCAACACGCCAATGGCTGGCAATAAGAGTGGGGGAGACTCCTGGTCAGCCACCACACATAAGGAGTATGATTACCAGTCTGCCAGATCCCCCTTGGCATGGCTCCCTTCATGTGCCCCCCTGGCACTGCCCCGGCACTATGGTTTCCTCCCACAGTGCAAAAGTGTGCAGGTTAGGGGGATTGGCCATGCTAACCTGCCCCTTAGTGTTCAAAGATGTGCAGGTTAGGTGGGATTTCAGGCAGAGGGCTGGGGAACGGGCTTGGGTAGGCTGCTCTTTTGGAGGGTTGGTGCAGACCCGATGGGCCAAATGGCCTATTTCTGCACTGTAGGGATTCAATAGTTTGAGTGAAATACAAAATGAACATCTGCCAAGATGTATAACAAGCAGTTGATTGAGTACACCCCCCACCCTCCGGCCAACATTATACTATTGTCCAAAGTCACAAGTGCACTCACAGAGTGGTGGCAAATTCACTGAAATTAGTTACATTTCTCACTTAACAAGTGGAAGACTTATGAATTATGTCACACATTTCAAATCAGTGATCCTCTTTCTGCAATCATCTGCATTCTTCCAAAGTCTGTGGGCGCAATTTTACAGAAAAATTTCCAAATGTTGCAGCGAGTGGGAATTGCCGCGAGTTAATCGGCGCTCGGCCCAGCGAAACCGGCAACGCAATCTAACTTTAATTGGTCCACTTCAAGAGGTCTCACGTGCTTCTCGCCACCAATAACGCCTCGCCAGCCGATTCGCCGGGACCGCGCTCGCCAGACCCCAGCTAACAAGGTCGAGCAGCATTTAAACTGCACTCACTCGGTCAACCCCAGCCAGCTCGCAATAATGGCACCGAGGAGATCAGCCCCACGATTTGGGGATGCTGACGTGGGGAAGTTCCTGGACACGGTGGAGATCAGGAGGGATGTCCTGTTCCCCCGGGAGTCCCGGAGGGTGAGCGATAAGGATGAGGTGGAAGCAGCTGTCAACTCCAACAGTCTGACCAGGACTAGCCAGCAGGAAAGTCAACGACCTACACCGGGCAGCACGGGTGAATAGACACCTACGCCCCTCCCCACCCCTCCAAGGCAGTATCCAACTCTCCAAGTGACCCCCAGCCCTCCCCCCCCCTTGCCCTCAACCCCACCTTTGTACCCCCTCTCCCACCACTGAACATGCGTGTGGCTAACGATGCCCTCTCTGTGTCTCCTCAGGAAAACCTCTCCCACAATCAACAGGAAAGGGCCCAGACTGGCGGTGGGGTGCCGGACTTGAGATTCCTCACCTGCTTCAAGGAACGGGCCCTGGAGGTGACCGGTGTGGCTGAGGACAGGGCGGTCACCCACATGGAGGCTGGCAGACGCCGCAGAGGTGAGGAATCACCGGGCTCCACCCGGAGGACCTGCCAAATGTAACTAGTGATTCTTACTGACTGACCCACTGCTCCCACTGACCACATGTCCATTCTCCCGCAGGTCCTCCAAGCGACAGCACCGGCCCATCCCGGGTGGCTCCCTCCCCTGACTCCGAGGAGACCACCTTGGAGGAGTGCTCCAAGGATGCAACTGTTATAGTCACGGCACAGCTGTCATCTCCACCAGCGCAGATATGCACACCTCGGTGGGAAATGTTAGTGGATGGGCTTCTGGGATACAATCTGACGAGCACCACACAGCTGTTGATGCACATCTGGTGGAGGCAGGGACCCCCAGGCAGGACAGTAGTCAGAGGTCTGCTGGATCGCAGGACCCAGCTGGGTCCCAGCCTGATGCTGAACCTCTGGAAGTGGGTTACCCGGAGCTGATGGAGATGATAGGGGGTGGCCAAGACATGCAGAGAGAGATGTCAGCATCACTCCAGCAGATCCATAGCCGCTTGGAGGAGTCCCAGAGGCTACAGGTGCAGGAGATGGCGCCGGCAATGCGTGGCACTGAGGCAAACACTTCTAGGGTGGCGACTGCAGTGGAGAGCCTGGTGCACGATGTTGGCACCATTAGTGAAGGTGTCCAAGGTATCGCGCAGTCGGTGACGGCCATGGTTGAGGGTCTCAGCAATATGTCCGTCTTACTGGGGGATGGCACCCAGTACTAGGCTATCCTTGATGACGTTCTGCGGGACATGTCCCACTCGCAGATGGGCATGGCTGAGGCGGTGTGAGGCTTGTCCCAGTCACAGGTAGGCATTGCTGAGGCGCTGCCAGTCACTGAGAAGCATCATCGAGGGCGTCAACATGATGGCGGGGACCATGGGGAACCACCAGTGCTGGCAGAGGCAGGTGATGCAGGGGCAGGTGGGGCTCGAACCTGCTGCCCCTCTGTCCCAAGGCACCCCCAGGGCCCTTATTGGGAGGAGGGGGCGCAGGGTGCCAACATGGACCCATCCCTTGGAATGGCGACAGTGGCCATCAACACACCTGAGTCCCAACCCTCTGATGAGGTCACGTCAGCACATGGGACAGGCTGTGCATGTGCTGCCAACAATAGAGCCAGGGCCCTCGAGTGCCCAGAGGACATCCGCCAGGGGCATCAAAGGCCACGGGACGAGGTAATCAGCTGACTGCCTCCACCTCAGATGTGCATCCTGGGGACACACCGACACGTAGTGGTAGAGCTAGGAGGGCCAAGCACGTTGAGCATCACAGTGGGCATTGTGGTATGGGGGGTTAGGTAGGAGGTGGGAAGAGGATGGGGTTGGAGGGGCAGCATTATCAGGAATGGGGTATTGTACAGCACATTAAACAACTTTTTGCACGATCATTATTATTATTATTTTTTTAAATTTAGAGTACCCAATTATTTTTTCCAATTAAGGGGCAATTTAGCGTGGCCAATTCACCTAACCTGCACATCTTTGGGGTGTGGGGGCGAAACCCACGCAGACACGGGGAGAACGTGCAGACTCCACACGGACAGTGACCCAGGGCCGGGATTCGAACCCGGGTCCTCAGCGCCGTAGGCAGCAATGCTAACCACTGTGCCACCGTGCTGCCCCTTGCACAACCATTATGATGGCTCTGGCACTTTCTTCCACAATGTGAACTGATCCCCCGACCCTTTTCCCATATCTCCAAGCAACCCCCCGCCCCCACCCCCTCTCCATGGCACCCATCCACCTTCCAGTCGTGGACATGTCCCCGGAGCTGTGTCCCATCCCCTGGGTGTTTGGATGTTGGAAGCTGCCTGTGTTGTGTTGCCTCCCGCAGTGTTCAAGCACAGTGTCCAGGCATCAAGGTGCGATTGGAATTCAAGGCAATGACTCCCACATGCTACATGGCCTACCTACCCACGGGAATCCGCTTGGCTTGTGTCAAGTCCTCACTTAACCACGATTGCCAATTCCTTATCAGCGATTGCCTTCAGCCACGCAGCCAGAGTCCTCAATGGTCAGTGGCGGTTATGGGTGATCAGTAGGGCAGATGGAGAGGGACAAGGGTTGCCCCAAGAATGGGGTTGGGATCCAGGAGTTGGCATGGTGGTGCTGCGAGCGATTGTTCCCCCCCCCCCCACCCTCTCATGGCAGCTCACCCCTGCGGAGGGTCCACCCCCTGCCGAGCACTGGAGTGGCAAACCCAGCACACCCAGGCTCTTTGCCTGTGAGCAAAGATTGCTACTCACCTCCTTGGATTTCCACAGAAGTCCTTCCACCAGGTTTACAGTTTTCAAAAGGAGATTTAATCGGTGCCAGCGTGAGCACTTTCTGGGAAGGCCGATGAATAACAGGAGGCCGCTGGATAGGGGGCCACTCTCATTCATTGTATGGAAATGGGGCTTAAGTGGTGATAATTGGTTTCTCGCCACGCTATGGCGAGATTCCGATTTTGCCTCCGGGAGCGGGCCGGTTGTATCGCAAACTGTTTGGCGCCCGGCACGGATTTCGCTTTTGGCCTCACCGGCTATTCACCGGCCTTGTTACGCTCGAGCGAGAGTGTAACAAGGCCGGAAGGTCGCACCCTGTTATTTCTTTGAAGATGATAAACCGCTTTTTTTGAGATTTGCGTGCATGGCAAGATAAATTTGCTTCCATGAAAAGTTTGCTTCAATTTGCTGTACAGATTGACTTACTCAAATAATGCAGAATCAGAGAAACATGTGTCTTAGAATCAGGTTCTCCAAATATTAACAATAAAAATTCTTAACGCATTCCAATGAATTTCTTCATTCACTAATTCAATGAAAGGGTTAACCTGTTTAACAAATGAAGGAGACCGAATAGATGGATTGAGCATTCTAATACTAATATTCAAAGATTTAATTACAAATCTATGGGCCAGGATTCTCCGACCCTGCTCTGGGTCGGAGAATCCCCGGGGGGGGGGGGCGAATCCTGCCCCGCCGCCGGCTTCACTATTCTCCGGTGCCATTTTTCGGGGACCGGCAGGATTTCTGCCACGCCAGTCGGGGGCCTTGGATTGCGGCCCCCCCGGCGATTCTCTGGGCCCCGATGGGACGAGTGGCCGACAAGTTTTGCCCAGTCCCGTAGGCGTGGATTACTCACCTCACACACGGTGGGACCTGGCAGGTAAGTGTGCGCGTGCCGTCCTGGAGGGGGGATCTGACCCAGGGGGGGGTGGGGGGCACGGTGGCCTGGCCCTCGATCGGGGCCTACAGATTGGCGGGCGGGCTGGTTCCGTGGGGGCCTTCTTTCCTCCGTACCAGGCCCCTGTAGGGCTCCGCCATATTGCCCGGGGTCAGTGCAGAGAAGGGAACCTCCGCACATGTGCGGAAATACGTGTGGCCATTATGCGCATGTGTGAACTCGCGCCGGCCCTTCGTCGTCGCCTGGAACTGTGGGAACCATTCCGGCGTCACCCTAGCCCCCTAGAAAGGGGAGAATTCCTCACATTTGGGGGCCGTTTGGCGCCAGAGTGTTTGGCGCCGGTTTTCATGCCAGCGTGGAGACATAACCCCATTATTGGAGAACCCCGCCCCATATGTCTACTCTGCTACTATTTTCTGCCATTTGTTTTCACTATTATAGGAAGCCATTATTTATGATGAAAAAACTGTAGGAGATGAAATCAGAGCCAAACATTTCATTTTCTGCATGAGGAAAATGGGACTGAACTGTCTGGCTCCGCTGCTAATTCTGGCGATATATATTGGTTCTAATTTACTCATAAACATATTTGATATTACCCTTGTGATTAATGTCTTACCAATTCTTAAGTATAAAATCCTGAGTTTGAAATGAATCAAAAATTATTGTCTGCCTTCCCAAACTGTCAAACTAAAAACTAAGCCACGCAATTACCCAAATCTAGTCATGAAAATATTATTTCATTTATACACAAAAACCCCATCAGCAGAGGTGTGATAAACACAATTGGCCCAATAGCATATGGTCCAACACACGCACTACTAACTAGGCTGGTAAACAGTAGCAATACTTTACAACGATGTAGGATTTTCTGCAAGAACATCTCTGGATACAAGCTACTGAATCTTCCAAAAGACGCAGTGAAAGTTTCCCACCACTTTATGCATCTAGAGTGCCTAGTAGGGTGGCTTTCTCTGACACATCAGACCATTCAAAATGTCTATGACACTGTGAAATCTGGTAATGCCCAGTGGTATGACATTAACACACAACTCCATGGACCTTGGCTGGGTAAAGGTGACCAAACAGATTGGCTCAGTGGCCAATCTGTTTATCGCAATCTGCACAGCAGTCTCCTTGTCTTGACACCAAAGATCCTTTGAGTCATCTGAAAAGCCAACAGGAGAAGGCGGAATCCAATGTCAAGTTCTTCGCTGTCATCACATCTGGACATTAACCTTGGAAAGTCTCCTTCAGGTAATTTTTCCTTTGCACATAACTTGGCAAAGATTCCCTTGTAAAATCTATAAATAGAACAAATTGGTATAGTCACTGTCGTGTGACACTTATTTTACATATATAGGCAGGAAGATGAACCACTTTGGAATATATAATTTGAAAATCAAGAAATATGTTCATTTACCTGAGTAATTGGATATGAATATTTGATTTCACAGTCTATTACTGCAACTTCTTTGTCTGTTGTTTCTGTTCCTTTCTATACCAGTCCTCCATTTTCATTTCATTTTCAAACTGCAAATTTGCTGGTTTGCAAATCTTCAAACATGCGATTTTTACTGTTTCTGGAATTTTCCAGCATGTCTGGATCTGTTTATTCTCATTCACTTAAATGTATAATTTTGCTTCTATATTTATTGTATTTGTTTCTTAAATGTCCATCCTATTACATTAAAATGACAAGTTTTAACACATTTTAGACAAAATATTGCAGAAATACTTAGTTTCATGGGTATCGTTAAGATCGCAACATTCATTTTATATGATTTTTTCTGCAATAAAAAGGTGATTGTTCAGCATGAAAAATCCAATTCAACCGAGTTTTATAGTGCTTGAGGCAAAACAAGCTTTGTAGATCAGCATTGTCATGCTTGCTTCATTTAACTATCAACATCCATTAATTATCTTAAATACCTCTTCGAGAGGATTATTTATGAATCTTCACTGCTAAACCTTTATTGGAAACATATGAAAATACCAAAATGCTGTTGCTGCACCAAAACTACAGATTAACAATGTGAAAGGAATGTTCCGACCAAAATTCAGTTGAAAGGGAATTTTAACTCTCTCAGATCGATGGGAGATGTGCAGCGAGCAGGCAAAATGGAACACCTTGATTTCCTGTGTCATCTCCACCAATTTTACTCGTTTTAACACTGCTCGCCCCACCTGGAAAAGTCATTGGGGAGGCACTGAGGCCCCTAAAGGCAAATTAAAAATAAAGGAGTACTTTTGCTCTTCTGGGCAGTATTCAAAGGAGGCCAAAGAGTTAAAATCTGTTGGGCCTCCAGCACAAACACTAATAGAGGATTGTTACCACTTGCATCAGTTCCCCACCGAGTTAAAATCAGCTCCAACTGAGCAGATCTTTTAACCTTGACAGGTACATAAAGGTAAGGGTATTAGTCGGTCAATTATTGTACACTCCACCCAATTTTCCTTACCACTGATACCAATGGCAGGATGAATACCGAGGGCAGATCCATTACTCCTCATTTTAAGCCATGCCAGAGTTAATTATCAACACCATAGAATCCCTTCAGTGCAGAAGGCCATCCGGCCTATCGCGTCTCCACTGACCCTTCGAAAGAACACTCTACCCATGTCCACTCCGCCTTATCCCCGCAACCCCAAACCTAACCCGCACAGCCCTGAACACTAAGGGGCAATTCATCATGGCCAATCCACCTAACTGCACAGCTTTGGTCTGTTGGAGGAAACTGGAGCACCCGGAGGAAACCCACGCAGATATCGGGAAAATGTACAAACTCCACACAGTTCGCCAAGGCCAGAATTGAACCCGGGTCTCTGGCGCTATGAAGCAGCAATGCTAACCACTGTGCCACCCTTTTTTTGTTTGCAATAAACATTCTATTTTGGACAGGTAGGCACCAGAGATCCCAACATAAGCAATAGGAAAGAACATTATTACAGCTGGTATCACAATCTAGCTTTAAAAATCCATTATTTTTCAAGAATGCAATTTCATTAGAATTCAAGTCAAAATGCAAAAATGCTAAATTTCTTCAAGATAGCAATTTTGAGTTCCAATTTCATATTTTTATTAACAGGGTGCTTAAGGCACTTAAAGATACAATCATTCATGTAAATTGATGTATGCTGAGCTTTACTTGGTGAACGCCTTTCAGATATCTTCTTTTTTACTGCTCCAAAAAGTGGACTCGAGAAAGCTTTTGCATTACATTCCCTCCCCCACCCCTGAATCCCTGGGTGTTTTGATTATGTGGCTTGGCCCATTCTTTGTTTCACTTTTCTTTATTATTTTACCAGAAGTATCAATATCTAGAGATATGACTTCCTTGTTTTGTTATGAATTTCCTTTTGAGTTCTTGCAGCTAGTCAAACCTAAGCGAATTCCATTAGCAAAGGTTACCGCCGTGGCAAAATTACGACATCAAAATATGAGCACTGCGGTACTTAAGTATCAACAATAGATGTGCCCTGTTCACATGCAGTGATTTATTATCTATGGACTGCATAACTAGGAAAAATATGTTGAATTGTGAAAAACAGTCACTAGTTTAGCACTGAGGATTTCTCCGTTTCTAATTATCTTTTTTTACCTCCAAGTTAGTCTATAAAACCATTAGCTTGCCCATACAGCCTGTAGCAGGCTGACATTTATTGTGTGAGAACTGCAGGAGCTAAAAGCTAAATTAAATTGAACAGGACACATTTAAAAGCTAGTTACTACTTCCACTGTAGCTCAAAGTTGATTCAAACATAGGTATCAATGATTGCATTATAGAAATAATAGATAAATCAGCTTTAAAAGTTATATCAAACGGTTAGGTAAATCAACAAGTCAAACTTTTATACTATTGCAAACTATACAATACAGAAATGCAGGAAACAAACAATGCAAATTATATTCGCGCACAGTGGTTAGCACTGCTGCCTCGCAGTGTCAGGGACTCAGGTTTGATTCCACCCTTGAATAACTGTATAGAGTTTGCACATTCTCCCTGTGTCTGCGTGGAATTTCCTCCGGGTACGTACTCCCGTTTCCTTTCACAGTCCAAAGTTGTGCAGGTTAGGTGAATTGGCCAAGCTAAATTGGTCCTTCGTGTCCAAAGATATGCAGGTTATGGGGATGGGGCGGGGGAGTGGGCCTAGATGAGGTGCTCTTTCGAAGGGTTGGTGCAGACTCGATAGGCTGAGTGGCCTTGTAGGGATTCTATGATATTCTTTCAGGCTGTGCAAACAGTTTTATGAAAATTAATAAATGAGATATTGATGAATTAGGAGTGAAGCAGATAGGTAACTACAGTTTATGAGTAAACTCCCCATGCTATAAGATGTTGCCCATCGAATGAAGACTCATGTTGAACTGCCAATTTATTTTCTCTGTAAATGCACTTTTAAAAAGTTTTATAGGTTTCTCAATTTCAAACTGATTAAGGTAACTTTCTTCCTTTTGCTCCTTATTTTTCCTAATTTGGTGTCCTTTTTCTCACATAGCCTATTTCTGATCTGCTGATCTATTCTATTTCCCTATTGTTTTGTTTGTATCTTAGCATCTTTTTTTGAATCAATTGCCCCTCGGGTTCTCCCATTTTCCACACCATTTCCTGGCTAAACAGGTAATCAAATGACATGTTTTCTGGCCTCTACCTTGACCGCTGGAACTGGCCATGTGAGAATAATTTGAGGACTCAATTATCAATTTTATCTCAACAAAGTTCATAGTCTCTCAACAATGATCAACTCTGATAACAATTAGAACCTGTCATGCCACAAAGCCACGAGCTGCTGCATTTGTTAGACTTCCCTCCCTTTAAGTCCCATTATGGACATTAAATATGCACCTTCAAAATACTAAGCAGAGGAAGCCAGGAAAATCACAGGGCTAAAAATGCTGCAGGTTGAGCTAAACTTGGGCTATGACTTGCCCACCTTCACACTCATGAGAATCTGAAATGTATCCAAAATTGAAAGAAATTCTGGTATTAAAATCAAGTAGGGACACAAGACTATTAAAAGAGTACATTTAAAACCTACAATTAAGATGTTCTTTTCTGAGCTACCAGGATAAACAAATGTGGCACTCTGATTGAAACTATATGCATTACCACAGAATTATAAAACCACGAAACTTATTCAACTAGAACAAGTTTTATCATCATAGATTTATGTGATTAAGGAGAATGGTACAGGTAATAGTGATTCTATGACATTAATCATTACTACTGCAAAAAAACACATTTGCCATAATACTGTATTTGTTTATTTCCCTTATGGAAAAAAATTAGGGTGACTGTTGTGCCCATCCAGATCAATGCCAAATGAAGGGACGCTTTTTCACATTTAGCGCTCTGAACCACCAAGTCTGTTAGTGCATGGGTTAATTGAAACTGCAGGATTAAGCACAAGCAGCACGAGTTAGATTTTATAAAATCTGTGTGTTTTCAAGTTATGATGGCTCAAAATTCCGGCTACATCTGGGCAGAAACTTACAACCTGCATAATGGGAATGTGTCAGTGCATTGACCCTCTTAGGTATTGCAATTATGCCAAGTGATACTGACATATGAAGAGCACACATTTGTCTGAAATTCCTCTATACATGATATTAGAAAAGATGAAGCCACTTAAAATAAATAGGTAAATGCATCTATTGAAATAATAGAGAAATTTAGGATGAATCTATTAAAAGTCTTGGACTATACAGTATTGCAGAAGCAGATACACAAGATGACTCAATGACATCACATTCATTCTGCCTGGACACTGGCGTCCCTAGATTTTGGACCGTTTGACCTCGCCATACCTATTTATTCATTCTTTATCAGACTACTATCCTAACTGGTAAGCTCACATCTGTAAACTGATGGGCTGTATAAAACTGCGCCATAATACTGTGATGCTTCCTGGATATGATTGGCTCCAGTTTGGCATGGTGCTAGCCGGGAATCCTCTAACTTGGGCGTGTCTCAATGCAGTCAAAGCAGCCAGATAAAGTGGCCACTTGGTGCAGTAGACTCGAATGTTTATGCTAAACTTATATTGCAACAAAAAAAAATGCACAATGATCTGGGTGTGACGCATGCTTCATTCGCGCTGCTTATTTTACCATCTTATCATGACCATTTTTGAGGCCCTTTCTCAATGTCATTGCTCGGGTGGCCATTAGTGCCTTATTGCTGCTAAATCAGAGTTTTTGCATGCCACATTAGGATTGTCACACGCCCCACACGCTTTCCACATTGGATCAGTTATCTCAAAGCGGACACTTGCAAAGCCTCCAGCCTGAAGCGCAAAAGTTAAAAAGGGTCTAAATTGGACAGGTTTCCTGCTTTTATTTTTTTTTAAATTGGGATTTTAAAAACACATTACTGGCACAGTGGTCGCCAAAGGCAGCATCCGACCCGGCTGCGCTCATTGTTCAGCGATTTTGTGACAGCGGAATGCAGTAATGGGAGGGAAACTCAAAGTGGTGATGGTGGGAGGCTGTTTTGGGATCGACCCTGAACCACTTTCTCCCTCCGATCCCATTCATTTCCCTGTCAGGGAGAACTTGCGGCGGCCTGCTTACTGCAATCGGCTACAGGATATTGGCGCACACACACCCGTATCTGCACCTGTACAGCGCCAGCGGCTCAATTTCACTTCAATGCACCGCCCGCCCGCACGTGTTTAAACAGCGGCCGATCCTAGGTGATTCCAGGACGCCTCGCGAACAAATAATAAGCAAACACACATTGTAACTTTTCAGAGTTTCGCCCCTGATTATTGACGTTGCCGTTTCTACCGTACGCCCAACAACAGCGCCTAAAGAGCAAAAACTTAAGTCGATGGATTGAAAAGTGCAAAAACGTACACAGAATGCTCACGCCCTAATAAGTCACTAAACACAGCTTTGTCGATATACAGTGAGTAGAGCAAGCATGCAAAACATTATTGTAAAATATGCATGAAATTTAGACAAAGGAATATTGCAATGCATCGGCCATAACATAAGCAGCGAATAGGGAGGTTGCATTTTTTCTCGCTCTCGTTTTTTTCTATTTTTGTTTTGAGATCGGCACTGTCAGATTCATGCAAACGTGGACCACGCCCTAAAGCTGCGGGGAACCAGAGGCCTGCGGATGCAGAGCAAAGCAAATCAAAGCATCAGCAGCAGCAGGCTACAAAGTATAGAGAATAAGCCCACCACTGGCCGGATCCCCTCGCCAGTTTGGGAAGGGCAGGTGAAAACAGTCGCACATCTTGGAAATCTTCCGGTAGCCCCGATCCTAATTGTCCTCAAAGTCAGTCAAGCGAGCCTGGAATTAGAGAGAGACAGAGAGAAGCAATAGCCCACGGCGATAGGTTCGCTTGTAGTGTCGAGGCAACAGCATCGTACTAACAGCCAGCATGAAAGATGCTGACACACGGACCCCGCATCACTGAATACGGGTCCCTAAGGTGGTAGGCAAATCATCCAGGTCATTTTGCAAATCCATGATGCCCAATCCGGATCGGATCTGCAGAACAGGGCGGCCAAGTGGCTGCAGAGAAATCTGTCCAAATACCTCACAACTGATCTAAATGCAGTAAATCAATGCTTGTCATGCACAGTTTTGAGAAGGAAATAATATGCATTAATTTTTTTCCCCAGGCAGGGACAAGGTATTGATTGGGATAGTTTATTTTCCTCGGCGGATGTGCATGCGTGTGCAGATGGTTAAGTATTGGGAACTCTGGAATTAGTTAACGGTTTTAGTTTTGCACTACACTTTGCAGCCCCATCCAGAAGTAGTCGGGACAACACCTGCGGGAGGGGTCTTTGGAAGTGTTGATCGTGGTGTGATTTCTCAAAATTCCTGTTGGATTGCATAAAGCTGAATTGGAAATAAACTTAGCTACAAAATGTCAAACTTTATTCAAGAGGGCACACGATGGGCGTTGTATTTAACCTTGCTGCAATCCTAGATCTAAATGCACTTGGGATCTTCATTAAAAACACGTTCCTGTGATGGGGAGCCGTTGTATTATTTTGAAAACCTCATCTTGGAAACGCTTTTATGTCCTGGGATTTTTTAAAAACAAAACTTCACCAAATTTGATGTTAAAATTGTATGACTTTGTGGAGAAGATAAATCGCTCTCCAGAATACACCAATTGGAATTTTAAAGCTTTGTGACCCGGGGGCCAGTGATTAACCAGTTTGGAAACTCGGGGGTGGGGAGGAGGGGGGCCTGCGGCGGAGTCAAGAAATCACTTCTGTCTCGGTCAGTAACACCGAGTTAACATGGGCTGCTGACTGTGAATTACAATCGGATACAGGAGAGTTAGGCTTGTAAATGAACGAAATGAACGTGAATGAAGGTTTCAGCTGGAAACGAGTTGCAGCAAGGTGAGGCTATTAGTGGCAACGTCTTGTTGCTGGGTCAGCCGAGATCGAATCTTGTTCGAGGGCAGTCGTTGTCATAAGTGAAATTGTCCGTTTTATTTAATATTTCGCAGAACCCGGAGCACTGCTACGAACCAAACTGCAGCTTTAAATATCGCCCTCATGCCTTTTTGCAAAACATTGTGTATTACCAGCCTCACTCCTCCTGAGTGAAGGAGATGAAATGCTGCAGTGGTCCCTGGATAACTGCATTACGTCAACAAATCCCCACTCCACAGTCAAATTGGATACTGTGATTTAAGAGGTTCTGGGTAAAAGTGTGAAGTCATTAAAACAGTGAACTAACCAGTGGATTTCGGTAAAAGAAATGATGCGGCTTTAAATGTTTTTAATTAATGACCAATGTGTTTATTTTAGATATATCATTTTATATCCCCTGCCATAAATAATTTATTTAATAATTGTGCATTTTAATCATCTCTCACTGTCACGGCCTCATTTGGTTTGTTTGTAGAGAGGATGAGCAACATAAGATTAACAGTACAACATGATTAAAATCAGTTCCGTTTATTTTAATAAAAGCAAATTACTGCGGATGGTGGAATCTGAAACATAAACAGAAAATGCTGGAAAATCTCAGCACGTCTGACAGCATCTGCTGGGAGAGAAGGGAGCTAATGTTTCAAGTCTAGATTACTCTGTCAAAGCTTCACCCAGACTAGAAACGTCAGCTCCCTTCTCCACAGATGCTGCAAGGCCTGCTGAGATTGTCCACTATTTCCTATTTTTGTTTCTATTTATTTTAATATAGTTGTGAATTTATTAAGGTCTGATTGCAAGAGCAGATAATTCCACTGTATGCTGATTATTGTAGCTTTGGAATGAGAATGAAATATAAAAATATATCCAAACTATTTTATTGAGCTAGCAAAATAATGTGTGTGTCTGACATGGAGGTAATATTTTCACTCGTTTGTCTATTCATCTGTAAACAATATATATCCCCAAAAAACTCATGGATGGATTTCAATAACACTTGATACACGGGGGGGGGGGGGGGGGGGGCAGCACAGTGGTTAGCACTGCTGCTTCACATCTCCAGGGTCCCAGGTACAATTCCCAGCTTGGGTCACGGTCTGTGCGGAATCTGCACGTTCTCCCTGTGTCTGCGTGGGTTTCCTCCGGGCGCTCCGGTTTCCTCCCAGAAGTTCCGAAATATGTGCTGTTAGGTAATTTGGACATTCTGAATTCTCCCTCTGTCTACCCGAACAGGCGCTGGAATGTGGCGACTAGGGGCTTTTCATAGTAACTTCATTGCCTACTTGTGGCAATAACGATTATTATATTATAGATAGGGTCTGAACCAAGGAAGAGCCGATTAGTTTCCGACCAAGGTGCAGATCCAGATCCTGGATTTTTTTTTTTAAAGGACCTGTTAACATCGGGAGATAGGGCAGATTGACTTTGTGTAGAATGTTGCGGGATGTTTAATTTAGAATGTTGCGGATTGTTTTAGAATGTTGTTAATTGTGTCCGCTGGTGTGGATTTGTCGCAGCTGTCAAAATGTGAGCAGAATTTTCAGGGCAGGTTGTCAGACATGGATTGGCCTGACACCTCCTCAGTGAGATGGAAACTGAAGAGATTTTTTATTTCCAGATTTGTTGTTACGGTGAATTGGCCGGGTAGAGGGTGGTGTTGTACCGAATGCCCTCTTGTTTGAAATGTGTTGAGAATGATTTTCAATACAAGCAGTACCAAACACAGAAAACACGTCCAGCTCTTTTTTTTAACGTTTTTTCAGCACACTGCCAACATGAGACTGCAAGTATTAATCAGTGGAAAAAGTACATTGTAAAATAATTCTATACAACAAAAACAATGTTAAAAATCCTGCTAAAATCCAAGAGGACAGTACGTGAATTAAGCTCTCTGGTGGTGTAAACGAATCCTTTGAATTTGCAGGGAAGTTATGAACTAAAAATGGGCCAGATTAACGATGGATGAAAACAGATCTCACGGAATAATTCTGTTTGATTGGAAGGGATCACGTCTCCAAATGGCACCCGTGTCTCTGTTGCAAACGGACGGCTTGTTGGGGTGGTATCATCTCATATGGCTTCTTAAAGCCCGATCTCGGCCCTTTAATAACTAAAAACATCCATAATCCAGACACAAGACGACTTTGTATTTTCGAAATAGCTCAGAAGAAACGAGAACGAAAATTCATATTTGGACATGAACGAAAATACAGATTTAAACGGGGGTCATTTGCAATGAAACTGCAGGGTGTAACAATGAAAATATAGCAGCCAAACAGCCACATCTTGCAGGCCCCCTGGGGAAGGCTAAAATCAGAAGTCATACCATTAAACAGAATTCCGATCGCCCATTCCAAACATCACATGACAGTATGTGGGGAAAGAGATGCGTTTTTTGCAGTGATGTTCGGGGGGCAGACTGGACTTTCCGGCATCAATATGCCACAATGCAATGCTTAAATCCAGCGAAAGCTCCAGGATAACGGGTTTTCTGAAAGGGATTCAGTGAGAAACATACTCAATCAGAGCAGGGACCAACAAACAAGCCAAGCAGGCCGCTGTGATCAGCCTATTTTGATGCTCCGGTCAGCCCACAGCTTGAGTGGCAAGTCCAGTTCTGGTGGTAGCTGAGCAACAGGCCTGATTCCTGGAAGCAAAGCCCTCCCCAGAGCCGGGAGACCGCACCTCAGTGTCTGCAATCTGAGCTGTGAGGACAGGCTGGGGAGATTCCTGCTTCTCGGCCGAGAAACGAGGCGCCACTTTATCAGGGTATTAAAAAAAAATGATTCGGGGTGTAGAAAAAAAAAGTTAACGTGTGAAACTGCTTCAATCCGGGCTGAACAATCCAGCTTCAGTCCAGTACAGGGCGAATTTAGAGCCGGCGTTAAGAAAATCGCTGCCACCCCGTGTGACCCTGTGCAAGAACGGGAAGTATGGGGGCCCGGAGTATCCACATTTCTTTGTAACAAACCTCCTGGAATAGGGCAGGCTCGGGGAGCCGAGAGGCCTATGCCTGCTCCTTGTTCCGAGGTGTGTTTCCTGGGGACAGGACTGGCAGCAACCCAGGAGGAAAAAAAACTTGGGGGGGAAATGGGATGACCATTTCCCTCCCCCCACACACACACACACTTTATTGGAACCGCCTCCGTGAGTCCTACAGATATTAGATATGAAGGGAAGGTTATTGACTCGGTGTTCAGTGGCCGGGGACGGCATGTGATCAAACAAATCTCCAGGAAATCTGAGGGGAGAATGGGGACGTCCCTGGGTGCATGCTGCTGACAGCAAGGGCCCTGTGCTGGGCACAGGCCTGGGGAATGCAATCTGACCCATTCCCCTGTCTGGATCAGAGCTGTCACATACTGGAGCCTCCGGGAGAGGAAGGTTTGACATTTCACACGCTGATGCCACATTTACACCACGAGGCTGTTTACCAGCTCACTGGGGCGAGGTCGCCGCCTCAACCAATCAGTTAAAGGCGCTCTTTGCAATTCTGATATCGGATTGCATTATTTATTTATTTATTTGGCCAGAATTCCGACCCCGGTTTGGAAAGGCAGCAGACGGCACAAGCACAGTAACTGAAACCTGCTGCTCCTGTGTGGGATCTGCAGGCCAGCAAAGGGGGCGCTTCAAAGCAGCTGGTGTAACCTCTCTAAGAATAGAAAAACAATGTCAGTCACTTCGTTTAACAAATCCGTTGCACGCACTTTGTCAAGTCGCGTGTTGGCATTCAGATTTCCTTTGCCCATGGCGCCAGTTTGCCCTTTAAACGGGAGACTATTCCCTGTTTGTAAGTAACTTACCAGCACATGTTTCATTTCTGGTTCAAATGCCGCCTTCGAGGGGCATTGACTGGAGACGGGAAGGTCAAGGGCAGAGAAGCAGTAAAGGAGCGTTCATGTATTTTGTGTGGGATTGGGTAACATTAGCTACCAGAATGTAAATCAAGCGACTTGCTAAATTTAAAATCCTCAACATTTTAATTTTTTGTCTGTATCAACCGGTTCAGTGCATGTTCAGCTCGACTTCTGAAACCGAATAATAATAATAACAATCTTTATTGTCATAAGAAGACATACATTAACACTGCAATGAAGTTACTGGGAAAAGCCCCTAGTCGCTACACTCCAGCGTCTGTTCAGGTACACAGAGGGAGAATTCAGAATGTCCAATTCACCGAACAGCACGTCTTTCGGGACTTGTGGGAGGAAACACACGCAGACACGGGGAGAAAGTGCAGACTCCGCACAGACAGTGACCCAAGCTGGGAATCGAACCTGGGACCCTGGATCTGCGAAGCAACAGTGCTAACCATTGTGCTACCATGCCGGAAGATAATACCAATATACAACAAAATAAACTGTCTTTCTCAAGTGCTCCGCAGGTACAGAAAGATGTATGGATGCATTTGATATTAGGAAAGGCAAAACAGTGGCAGCAAACCAGGAGAGGAAGCATGAAATAAAGCAGAGTCAGCTGAAGAAATGGGCTTGTAAAAGCACTAAGGCAGGTTTGCCAAACTCCCAGGATTATGCTAGAGACTTCAGAACTTAAAGGGCAATTTCCTGGACGTTGCTCACAACAGTCCAGAAGAAAAAAATCAGAAGTGCATGAATAAAAACTGCTTTTCATTTTTATCAAACATTTCTAGCTGTGAACAAATGGAGATGGGACAAGAATGTTGCTTGACACAGAGTCAACCTTCATCCAATCGGGTATTGAAGAGTCTGACAGCTTTCCATTGACAGTGGTGCACTGTGAGGCTATACATGACAGCCAAACATTGGTGGTCCTTGGCTGGAGGCAGGTGGTCATGTGATGAAGCCGCCATGAACCAGAGTTTGCAACCCGAAGGGAGAAAGATGGGAAGAGAATTCCTGAAGGCAGGAGCATGGTGGTTGAATGGTTGACTGCCAATGGTGAAGCGGAAGGAATAGCAACGAGGGACTGTGAAGAATTGGGAAAAATTAAGATTGAAAAATGAAATGAAAATAAAATGGGGAATTGATAAGGGCAGCTGTCTGAAGTGGTGTTTAGATATGCGAATTGGCATGCCAGTGAGAAAAGCAAGTGTTTACCTATGTGGCTAGGAGAGAACAATGGGACGTAGAAGAGGTAACGTCATAGTGGAGAGATAATGAAATAGGCGCTTATATGCAGGACCCACGGGGTGCGTAACCTCAAAGGGAAATAATGATAAATCAATAGCACAATTTAAAAAATGTAGATCATAGAATTTACAGTGCAGAAGGAGCCCATTGAGTCTGCACTGGCCCTTGGAAAGAGCACCCTACTCAAGCCCATACCTCAACCCTATCCCCGTAACCCCACCTAACCTTTTTGGACACTAAGGGAAATTTTGCATGGCCAATCCACCTAATTTGAACATTTTTGGGCTGTGGGAGGAAATGGAGCACCCGGAGGAAACCTAATGCAGACACGGGGAGAATGTGCAGACTCCGCACAGACAGTGACCCAAGCCGGCAATTGTACGTGGGACCCTGGAGCTGTAAAGCAACAGTGCCAACCATTGTGCTACCGTGCCGCCACAGTCCCAGAGAACCATTGGCTGCTCTTCACTTTGTGAGCTGACTGCTGGTAATTTAACCTGACCGTCACCACACCTCAGGCGAGGGGCAAGGTTGAGAAGGTGAGACCTTCATGAGGAATCTCAGTTGGTACAGGAATTGAACCTGCAGGCATTGCTCCACATCACGACCAAGCCATCCAGCCACCTGAGCTAACTGACCCCTGGATGTGCACAGTAGACGCAGCTACCATCATAGCCACACCCAGCTGCAGGAAACAGTCTCCCCTGAAGACAGCTTACTGCTAAAAGGGCAGCCGGCTGTAATCCAAAACTCAAATCGAGAAGATTACGTCTTGGCTGAAACTGAAGACAGTTTTCTAAAATGTGGACAAATAACCCGTGTGTGGTAATTATCTGCTGATTTAGCTCGTCGAGTTATTTGGGAACAAGGGGCATCGCAGAGTTCAGGAACCATAGGTAGTTGGGAACAAAGGGGTAACTTCATGTAATACTGTGCCTGTATAACCATCAATGTAGTTAAGTGTACTGCTATAGTGTATTATAGTCCTTGTGTGTTTTTCTTTTAAGTTAATAAATATGTTTATTAATTGATCACAAAATGACTGAACTATTCCTCCCTGGTTTGCATATCTTTCCTCACATTATACCAAATTGAAAATATACACCAGTAAGAACTGATGTCCCAAGTGACCCTTCTGGCTTTTGGGATACCCTTGCATTTAACATCAGCGGACTCTTAACAGGTATTAATGTAGGGGCACACAAAGGTACGGAGATGTTACAACATGAAAGGATTTGAAAATATGCCTGCTATTGTGGTGATTTATTGTAGTAATAAAGCTCTCAAACAGGACCAACTTCAATAATTTAGTTTTAACCCTAGGCTGCTTATTGAAGCTCTAAACTTTGTATTTAAAAATCCACCTTTGTCCTGCCCCCCCCCCCCCCCCCCCCCGCCCCCTGTTTGCCAACCTTTCTTATTAATCCCTATCTGCTCCCTTAATTTTAACTTCAGTTTCCCTTTCTTACCTTTATTTACATTCTGACCTGTTATTTTTTTTTATTTAGTGAATGTAAATCCCCAGAACCAAGCGATCACCTCCTCATTAGTTGAGTTGAAGGTGATTAATCTGCCACTTAAATCTATAGGGTAGACACTTCTCAGTTATCGTGTCACAAATGCATAAGAAGTTTGTACTGAGGCCCCAATGGTGAAGGTTGGCTGCCCTGGGGCCCTGACTTGTCCTGAACCTGTTTAGCAAGGACCACACCCGCTATGCTAGATCGAAGACTGCCATTCCACAGCTGGGGTTTGTCACAAGCAGTTTATTAATGACCTGTGCCTGATGTACTAAAATGTTCCCTTAACCTTTCTTCTGACCTGTCCATTTTATAAGCAGGGCAGCATTTTTTTTTTTTTAATGAAAGAATTACATTGGCTAAGAGTTGGCTTTTAAGGACAGTGTTACAGCCATTGGGAAACTAGTGTTCATAGTTTGACGTCAGACATAAAAATCTCATCCCATGAAGGTAATGTTCTGCCAGCAAAGGCAAGGTGCAATGCTCCCAACAGGACTGCAAACGGTGAGACAACTAGATAATCAAGATGCAGTGCTTTGATGGTGCCAAACACGCCAGCAACACCCAGGGGAGCAAAGCAGGAAGGATTTAACCATGTGATGGCTGTCATCCTTTGCAAGCGAAACACCTAGGGAGAGCATGGTTGAATTTACCAGTTTATTTGTCAGGCATCCAGATTTGGGATGAGATTAACCAAACTGAAACCAATTTGAAATTAAATCTATGCACTTTATTTGGGAACAAATTGTATATTGTCTGCCGTGGCTGAGTGATAGTGTAGCCACCTGGGGTGACCACTGCCCAAACACAAAATGGAAGATTGCAAGGAATGCAGGGAAAATTGGACAGGTTGTAAAAAGCAAGCAGCTTGCAGAGTGCTTGTATATTTGGACTGCAGCAGAAACCAGTTTGGCTGTTGCTGAAACCAGACAACGCTATGAAAAGAAACAGTTAGCATATTAATGAGGCGATAGCGGGCGATCCCCAGGCACAAAAGAAACAAGTTAACATTAACCGATACATTAAATGGAAGGCCAGACTTTTCGGCGCCAAAGAAGCCCAAAACAATGAGTCCCAAGAACCGCCCCAGTGATCGAGATACTGTCCCGTTATTGGGGAATTCAAATCAATCGATTGGGAAGAGACCCAATCGATTACAAGAGTATAGAGGATCCGCCCAGGTGAGCGCAAGACCCTGAGAGGAGTATAAAACAGAAACCCCGACCCCAGCTCGCTCTCTCTGTCAGCCTCTTCTTGACCAGCCAGCCCTCCCAGCAGAACACCGTTGCAGCAAAGAACCCCTGTGGAGGAGAGGTCTGGACGTCAGCCGCCAACAAGTAAGTGTCACAACGCACGCTATGGGAATAGACACTCCTGACCCCTTTAGACCATAACCACTGGAAGCCTGCGGACCCAGGACAAAGCTAGAGGCCGTTGTTCCCTGATCCGGCAGTCCCCTTATCCAGATAAGTATTTGGCCTAGTAGTGGTAGGATTAGCCTAGTCTTATAGTTTATATGCATGATTAGTAGATTACTGTAATATAATAAACGTGTCTTGTTTGAACTTACTAATTGGTGTATGGTTTTATTGCTTTGAACTTGACCTTGAAACTTGTGGCGGTATCTTAACGATACCTGGCGACTCCAAAGCTAATTAACGAAACAGAGCCAAATTGAGTGTTAAGCACACTCACCCAGAACGAGCAACAATAGATAGATAGAGAAATACAGCACAGAACAGGCCCTTCGGCCCACGATGTTGTGCCGAACTTTTGTCCTAGGTTAATCATAGAATTTTGGACACTAAGGGCAATTTATCATGACCAATCCACCCAACCTGCACATCTTTGGACTGTGGGAGGAAACCGGAGTATCCGAAGGAAACCCACACACACACGGGGAGGATGTGCAGATTCCACACAGACAGTGACCCAAGTCGAAATCGAACTTGGGATGCTGGAGCTGTGAAGCAATTGTGCTATCCACAATGCTACCGTGCTGCCCTTAATGTTTGCATTCTGAATCAGTGAACCATGGATTCGAGAACCACTCCAAAGAGTTGAGTACAAGGCCCAGGCTGGCACTTCAATACAGGAATGCTGCAGTGTCGGAGGTGTCATCCTTCAGATGAGGTAGCCCCTGCCTGGCCTCTCGGCAAGTTGTAGGAGATTCCATCGCACGCTTGGAAGAAGAGCTGGGAAATATCCTAATGTCTTGGCCACCACTTAACGTTCAACACATATTTCAAACAGATGAGCTGTTTGTCCAGCATTAATGGGCTCAGATTATTTGCCATCTAAATATGACATCCTCCAATCACAACATCCTGAGTCTTCCCTTTCACTGTTTTTCACCTTGTTTGTTGTAGCACTTGACCTTGTAGCACTTGACGTGGGTAGCTCAGTGGTTAGCACTGCTACCTCACAGCGTCAGGGACCCGGGTTCAATACCGACCTTGGGTGACTGGAGGTTGCACATTCTCCCCGTGATGCATGGGTTTCTTCCGGTTTCCTAACACATTCCAACGATGTGCAAGTTGGGTGCATTGAACATGCTAAATTGACCCTTAGTGTCCAAAGGTTAGGTGGGTTTACGGGGTCACGGGGACAGGACAGGGAATTAAGCCTAGATAAAAAATCAAAAAAATGAAAATCGCTTATTGTCACGAGTAGGCTTCAATGAAGTTACTGTGAAAAGCCCCTAGTCACCACATTCCAGCGCCTGTCCGGGGAGGCTGGTACGGGAATCGAACCGTGCTGCTGGCCTGCTTGGTCTGCTTTAAAAGCCAGTGATTTAGCCCAGTGAGCTAAACCAGCCTTAAAAGAGTGCACCAGGAGGGTCGGTGCAGACTTGATGGGCCAAATGGCAATCTTCTGCACTGAAGGGATTCTATGACCTTGATTTTACAGGGAGAAAACTGGAATAGAAAGAAGTTGCATATTGTAACACTCTTTCTGGTCTGCAAATGTCCTAAAGCACTTTAGAATTAATGAAGCACTTCGGTATGTAATCACAGTGGTACTGTATGAAACAATATAACATACTACGGAACTGCCCAACATAGCACACAGTGATTCAGCTGAAAAATGTTAACACAATATCAATGTTCAGAGAATCACAGAATTTACAAAAGGGGGCCATTCGGCCCATTGAGTCTGCACTGGCCCTTGGAATGTGCACCCTATTTAAGCCCACACATCCACCCTAACCCAGAACCCCACCTTTTTTGGACACTAAGGGCAATGTAGAATTTACAGTGCAGAAGGTGGCCATTTGGTCCATCGAGTCTGCACCGGCCCTTGGAAAGAGCACCCCACTTAAGCCCACATCTCCACCCTATCCCCGTAACCCAGTAACCCCACCTAACCTTAGGGCAATTTAGCACGGCCAATCCACCTAACCCTGCACATTTTTGGACTGTGGGAGGAAACTGGAGCACACGGAGGAAACCCACGCAGACACGGGGAGAACATGCAGACTCCGCACAGACGGTGACCCAAGCTAGGAATCGAACCTGGGACCCGGAGCTGTGAAGTAACAGTGCTAATCACTGTGCTACCGTGCCGCCCTAATCTCGCACTCAGCTGTACAAAACAGAGGATATTCAAAACATATTTCTCTTACTGTGCAACACTAGAAAGGAAGTGACAGATGAAACAGTAAGTAATTGAACTATTTTTATTAATAAATAGCTTATTTCCAAGAGTGCGCATTAAAGCCAAACATCGCCAGTGGAAGATACAATAACGTTTTATCAAGCAGACAACGATGCTGTTTCAAATCTTTGACATTCTATAATTAATGTGATTAATTAAAGGCAATTCCATAAATACTTCAAAATTGTTTTGGAATCAGTTGAACAATGCACAAAAGTGATATTCAGAAATAATTTCACATTGTCATCATTTTGAATAGTCTTTTTACTGAAGCTGCCCATCTGACCTCTCTGCCAGATATATATTCAATTTTATAAACCATTGCTAAGTTGGACACTGGAATGCAGTTGCTGACTCATCCTTCATTTGTTCCAGGCTCTCATGGCTACTGACACATCGCTAGTGATTCATTCATGGCACATTATGTTTTAATGCTTTTAAAAGAGTATCCTAGTTTGTTCCACATCATAAAATCGATCCATCGAAATTAATACTGGAAAGCTAGAACTCTCCATTTTCAACTAGTGGAGCCTTCGGCTATCCAACCACTCAGTGTGTTTAATAAGAACCTTTCTCAAATCCCCACACAATAAGGTGACTTTTATGTCCTCAAATGTTACTTTTAATGCTTTGGATTGATAGTCAAGCAAAAATTGCACAATCAAACCCTGACCTCTGAAAACCTCATATTAGCTCCAGGCAGGTTTCAGACGGGCAAAGTGGTGTGAATTAGAATTTTTTTTGCTGCATCAGAAAACAGGCCTTGGTACTTTAACTCTCAGTGTCATTGTAATCCCACCCTGCCCTAACACAATGGAGAAAGAACCCACTATCAGTATCCACAGCTCAGCTGGAGAGGCATGTTTGAAGTGATAGTGCACCTCTTTCAGCGAGGTTATAGTCCCTTCTTGTTCACTTTGGTGGGTTGATGGTGGAAAAAAGATTAATTCAACCTGAATCGCAGGTTCCTGCTGTGAGAGGTCAGAGTGAGGAGGGGAATTATTTCCAAAGACCAAGTGCATATGGAGAGGCCCAGACAACATCATAAATAATTTTAAACTGGAGCAGCATATGCTGGAAATCAGTGTCCCCTCCAGAGTTATGGCCTATAGAAAAATACAGCACAGAACAGGCCTTTCGGCCCTCGCTGTTGTGCCGAGCATTGTCCGAAACCAAGATCAAGCTACCCGACTCCCTGTCACTCTGGTGTGCTCCATGTGCCTATCCAATAACCGCTTGAAAGTTCCTAAAGCTCGTATGTTTGGCAGTCTTTCCAGTGATGGAATGTGAGCTAGGTTGTTATCTGTGAAGTAGGATGTGAATGGTTTGTTCAAATGTTTTCCATTCTAATACATTAACTCTCAGATTGTCCTTTATCACCCTCTCAATGCCACCATTCGATTGTGGGTTGCAGTGTAATGTTAGATGGTGAGAAATTCTGTTACCTACTCGGAACTCTATTACTGACGGGAAAGAAACTGCGGGTCCATTGTCTGTGGTGATAGTCTCTGGCAAGCCCCATTTTAGAAACAACTTGTCAAGATTGTCAATGGCTGAAGTGGTTGGTACGGAACATGTTACGGCGATTTCCAGCAATTTACTCTGTAGATCACCAATAACGAGCAGAGGGGGCAGCACGATGGCGCAGTGGGTTAGCCCTGCTGCCTCACGGCGCCGATGTCCCAGGTTTGACCCCAGCTCTGGGTCACTGTCCGTGTGGAGTTTGCATATTCTCCCCGTGTTTGCGTGGGTTTCGCCCCCACAGCCCAAAAGATGTGCAGAGTGGGTGGATTGGCCACGCGAAATTGCCCCTTAATTGGAAAAAATGAATTGGGTACTCTAAATTTATAATAAAAAAGAAGAAAAATTAATGAATAGCGAGCAGAGAATGCTGATTCCTAGGGGCTGCTTGCACTTCTCCAAAAATATGGACTTAAAGTTTTTCCAATGATTTTGTTGACCATGGTTTTGTTTGTATAGGTGGAGGACACGGTTGAACTGGTTTCTCAGAGTGTACAAGCTACATAGTTTCAAGTGAACACTTCCAAACAGTGATCGGTTGCTGGGCAAAACCTGCTTCGTGAGATCATTGTTTCATTTTTACAACAGCTGGACGTCCTTCCCGGGCAAGGTGCATTACGCATCACTGTAGTGCTTTTGAGATAAATGCTCAAATGCCACGTGCTGTACAGTTATCACCAAGCAATGTGACTTCATTGTGCAGTACGGGATCAGTTCTTCCCTTGAAGCTTACTTTCAGCAGTATGTTGTTGGTTACCAATTTTACAATTCTATCTTCAACTCCTTTCACGTGACAAGATTTTGGTCAGGTGCACAATGATTGCGAGTTGCTTTAATAGCTTAGTGGTTATCACAGTTGCTTCACAGCGCCAGGGTCCCAGGTTCGATCCCCGGCTTGGGTCACTGTCTGTGCGGAGCCTGAACGTTCTCCCCGTGTCTGCGAGGGTTTCCTCCGGGTGCTCCGGTTTCCACCCACAGTCCAAAGACGTGCGGGTTAGGTGGATTGGCCATGATAAATTGCCGTTAGTGTCCAAAATAAAAGGTTAGGTGGGGTTATTGGTTACAGGGATAGGGTGGAGGTGTGGGTATGTGTAGGGTGCTCTTTCCAAGAGCCAGTGCAGACTCGATGGGCCAAATGGCCTCCTTCTGCACTGTAAATTCTCTGATTCTATGATGCTGCCTGATATAGTTAGTCTGGTTCAGCATGTCAGCTACTCAGTTTTATGAACATTTGTGATACTTGACCTAAGTTATATTGTTGAAAATGGGCTGACCATCTGTAGACGTGTGGAGGTCAATGACCTAATCCTGACATAGCTAACAATGTAGTCAGCACTTGGTGATTGGTGCAGAGAGTGAACTTTCTACAATAGAGATACATGTGGCAATGTTCACTTGCGTGGACGCAGGCTAGTTCTTCCCACTTTCCAGTATAGTATTTGTGCTCAGTTTACACCAGGCATGACACATAAATGATTGGTCGTTCACATCCATCAACGTATTGTGAGAGTACAGCTTCAACTGCAGTTCCCGCTACATCAATTGTGACTTGTTTCTCCATGTGGGCTGTATGGGTGGCACGGTTGCACAGTGGTTAGCACTGTTGCTTCACAGCGCCAGGGTCCCAAGTTTGATTCCCGGCTTGGGTCACTGTCTGTGCGGAGTCTGCACATTCTCCCCATATCGGCGTGGGTTTCCTCCGGATGCTCCGGTTTCCTCCCACAAGTCCCGAAAGATGTGCTGTTAGGTAATTTGGACATTCTGAATTCTCCCTCTGTGTACCCGAAGATGCATCGGAATGCCGCAACTCGGGGCAGGGGGGACTTTGTGAGGGGCTGGGGGAACTGGGGGGGTTGGTCCGGGACACTCGAGCCGGCCAAAGGGGGGACTATTTCGTGGGCTGGGTCCGAAAGCAGCTGGCGCCATGTAGCACGGCGCGGCTGCTGCAGACCACCCCCATGCCCATGGGCGGCCACGGACTCAGCAATTCTCGGCAGCTAGAGCCGGGTGCTCTACGCTGCTGGCATGCTAGCCCCCAGCAAAACAGGGAATCGGTGGCTGTTTTACGCCATTTTTCTGGCGCCAGCCTGGGGACATAACCCCAGAATCAGAGAATCCAGCCCCATGACTTTGGCTACTGAATTAAAAAATGATACTGCATCAATTTTTAAGGATCCCAAATAAATTAATGAAGCGATCAATAAATTAATAAATCTATAATCTATCATGACCCAACCACCCCCGCTAACAACGCCTTGTCCGGTACAAGAAAAATCAATCCTCAAATACACCCAGTGGACATGCAAAAAGAATGAAAATTCCTTCCTCTTTGGCCTCTCAAACCTCCATGGGTCCACCCCACCCATCCGCTCCACAAACCCCCGCAACTCCTTCGCTATCACCAACACCTTTAGAGACCCGGGACACGACCAGTCAAGCCTAGGATCCAACCTTGTATTAAAGTTCCCCCCCAATAATCAGCCGTTGTGTGTCCAAGTCCGGACCCTTTCCCAAAACCCGCTTCATAAATTCCATATCATCCGAATTTGGGGCTTACATGTTCACCAGCACACCCTCCAGCCTCCCGCTTAACATCACAAACCTGCCCCCCGGATCTGCCACTATATTCCCCACCATAAAGGCACCAACAACGTTACGCCCTCATCTTCATGTCCAATCCCGTGGAAAAATCTGCCCCACCCAGCCCTTCTTCAGCCATGTCTGATCCACAACATTCAAATCAGTCTCTTGTAGAAATGTAACATCTAGGGCGGCATGTGGCACAGCGGTTAACACTGGGACTGCGACACTGAGGACCCGGGTTCGAATCCCGGCCCTGGGTAACTGTCCATGTGGAGTTTGCACATTCTCCCCATGTCTGCGTGGGTTTCACCCCCACAACCCAAAGATGTGCAGGGTAGGGGGATTGGCCATGCTAAATTGCCCCTTATTTAGAAAAACAATAATTGGGTACTCTAAATTTATATAAATAAAAAGAAACGCAACATCTGCTTTCAAACTCCTCAAATGCACAAAGACTCGCAACTTCTTAATTGGCCCATTTAATCCCCGAACAGTCCAAGAGATCAGCTGGGTCGGGGGGGACTCCAAACCCCTCTCCCCTATCTGCCATACCCCCCCTTTAATGGACTCCTCCAGGCCCGTGCCTCGCCCACCCCCAGGACCCCCTCAAGATGGCTGGCGCTATGCCCTCTTAACCAACTGCACCTCACCAACTCCCTCCATGTCAGCAAACCTCCCCTTTCTCCACCCCACCACCAACCTCACACCTCGTACCCTCCTAACCCTCCCCCCAGCCACAAACAAAAAAAGCCACATCCCTCCCCCATCATCTTCCACACATCTACCCCCACTTCTCTCCTGTTAACTAGCCTACCTGCTAGCATAGTGGTCCCCACCCAAAAAAACCACCATCCCCCTCCCATAATGTTCTTCCGCCACCCCGACCCATATACAACTTCCTGCCCATTCCAGCCCCTCTATCCCACTCTCTCCCTTTCCCCCACCTATCCCACTCACTGCCCATCGCTCCACCACAAACACACCAATCCCAAATTCCATCTATGGACGGGTGATCAGAGACACAGTATAATCAATTTAACACAAACATCAATAATCTATTAAACACAATGGGAAAGACAGCAATAGCAAACAAACAACTCGGCAGAAACGCAACCCCTCTCTCGTCTCTTTTGCCCATCGCAGAATCTTCTCTTTATTCAAATAATGGCACAACCACACCATAATCGCCCTCGGCGGCTCATCTGCTTTAGTTTCCTCCTTAGCAACCCGTGTGCTCGATCCACCTCAGGAGATCGGTCAAAGACCCTCTCCCCCACCAACGTCTCAAGCATCTTTGCCACATACTGTGTGGCCTGCGTTCCCTCAATCCTCTCAGGCAGACCCACAATCCAAAGATTCTGCTTCCTCAAGTGATTCTCCAAGTCATCCACCTTCTCTCTTCACTTCTTCTAGCCCTCCGCCACCAGCACATTATCCGCCTCCGACGAAGCCAACCCCGTGGTCAACCACAGACTCCTCCACCTTCTGGAGCGACGCATGCTGCGCCTCCAGCCTTTGCACCGTTCTCTCTATGGCTGCCCACATCGGCCCGGCGACCTTGGCCAGGCCCTCTGAGGCCTCCTTTCACTGCTGCTCAAACTTAGCCATCAGGAACTCCACCCACTGTTCCGTGCACCACTGAACGGGCAACGACGCCACGGGCGCTCTCCGCCATCTTTCCCTCTGTCGCAGTTTGAGAGATCTCCTGGTCTGACTATTGCCCCTTACTTGCTGCATTCCTCATTTGAAAGGCCCCAGACATGCCCTACCGAAGGAGAATTCTTAGTCCCTTATACTTAAACACTTTCCACCTGCATAACTCCTCCCGAAATGGGTGAAAAGACCCAAAACAATTGCACTTCGAGTAGGAGCCACCGAATGTGCGACCAGTCACACCATGGCCGCCAACAGAAGTCCTTCTATGGACAATATTGTCATCAGATAGGTTGACGCCCGCAACATCTGACATAACTGAAGAAACAATCTTCTCAAATGCACTGGCTGATAAACATGCTACATTGGGCATTCTGCAGTACTGAAACCTATCTTCATAAGTAACAAAAGCTGTAGGATATTGGCTTTGTTCTTTTAGAAGTATATGAAGATTTCTCTGTTGCTTATTGAGCCTCGTGAACACTATAGTCTGAAATGATAACATTAGTTCTTGGATTGTAAAAAGTGAATAGTCTAAGTTTGCCATTTTTATGCCATGCAACAACTAGATTTTATATCCTTTTTTAAAAAATTTAAAAAAATTTATTCAGATTTTCACAAAATATCAATAACAGAAAATATTAACAGAAAGTAATATTAACAGCTAATAAAAACAAGAAAAAACAACCCCCCCCCCCCCCCCCCCCCACCCCCGGTAAATACAAAAAAGTAGAAATAGATTAACACCCATCATAGACAAGGTACACATGTACATGTCCCTTCAAACCAACCCACCGAAACGACCCCACACCCGGGCTGCTGCTGGCCTTTTTCCATACCGTTCTGCCAGGAAATCTAGGAAAGGTTCCCACCGCCTGAAAAACCCTTGTACTAATCCCCTGAGGGCAAATCTCACCCTCTCCAAATTGATGAACCCCGCCATATCATTGATCCAGGCCTCTGCGCTGGGCATGCCCAGAACATATGGGCATGGTTTGCTGGGCTCCCCGAGCACCTAGTACACCTGTCTTCGCCCCCAAAGAACCTACTCATCCTCGTCCCGGTCATATGAGCCCTATGTAGCACCTTGAACTGTATGAGGCTGAGCCTCGCACAAGAAGAGGAGGAGTTCACTCTTTCCAGAGCATCCGCCCACGTCCCCTCCTCAATCTCCTCACCCAGCTCCTCTTCCCATTTACCCTTCAGCTCCTCCACCGAGGCCTTGTCTACCTCCTGCATCAATTGGTACATGTCCAAAATCCTTCCCCCTCCAACCCACACCCCCGAGAGCACCCTGTCCTGGACCCCACGTGGGGGCAACAGAGGGAACCCCGTCACCTGCCGCCTGGCAAATGCCCTTACATGCATAGACCTAAAAATGTTCCCTGGGAGGAGCCCATATTTCCTCTCTAACTCACCCAGACTCACAAACTTCCCATCTACAAACAGGTCCCTCAACCTCCTAACACCTGCCCTGTGCCAACTCATGAACCCGCCATCGATTCTCCCTGGAACAAACTGGTGGTTCCCCCATATCGGGGACCCCATCGAGGCCCCCACCTCCCCCCGTGCCGTCTCCATTGCCCCCAAATTTTGAGGGTAGCTGCCACCACTGGGCTCGTGGTATACCTCACTGGAGGGAGTGGCAACCGCGGCGTTACCAGCGCCTCCAGGCTCGTGTCCACACAGGACGCCATCTCCATCCTCTTCCATGCTGCCCCTTCCCCGTCCATTACCCACTTACGCACCATCGCTGTGTTGGCAGCCCAATAGTACCCACAGAGGTTGGGCAGAGCCAGCCCCCCCCCCCCCCCCCCCCCCCCCATCCCTGCCCCGCTCCAAAAACACCCATCTCACCCTCGGAGACCCATGCGCCCATACAAATCCCATAATACTCCTGTTGTCCTTCCTAAAAAAGGCCTTCGGGATAAGGATGGGGAGGCACTGGAACAGGAACAAAAACCTCAGGAGCACCATCATCTTGACTGACTGCACCCTGCCCACCAGCGACAGCAGCAACATGTCCCATCTTTTAAACTCCTCCTCCATTTGCTCCACCAGCCTTGTACGGTTAAGTTTGTGTAGGGCCCCCCAGCTCCTGGCCACCTGGACTCCCAGGTACCTAAAGCTCCTCTCCGCCCTTTTTAGTGGGAGCCTACCAATCCCCTCCTCCTGGTCCCTGGGTGCATGACGAACAGCTCGCTCTTCCCCAGGTTGAGCTTGTACCCCGAGAAGTCCCCAAATTCCCTGAGAATCTTCATCACCTCCGGCATTCCCCCCACAAAAATCATCCGCATAAAGCGACACTCGGTGCTCCTGTCCCCCCCTGCACCAGTCCCCTCCAGTTCCTCGACTGCCTCAACGCCATGGCCAGGGGTTCGATTGCCAATGCAAAGAGCAAGGGGGACAAGGGACACCCCTGTCTCATCCCTCGGTATAGCCAAAAGTACTCCAATCTTCTCCTATTCGTGGCCACGCTAGCCATCGGGGCCTCATATAACAACCTCACCCATCTGATAAACCCCTCCCCAAACCCAAACCTTTCCAGCACCTCCCACTCAACCCTATCAAAGGCCTTCTCCGCATCTAGCGCCACCACTATCTCTGCTTCCCCCGCTACCGCCGGCATCATTATAACATTCAAGAGCCTCCGTATGTTGGTGTTCAGCTGCCTGTCTGATCCTCGTGGATGACCCACGGCACACAGTCCTCTATCCTTGTGGCCAAGATCTTCGCCAACAGCTTGGCGTCCACATTTAACAGCGAGATCGGCCTGTATGACCCACACTATAGGAGGTCCTTGTCCCGCTTAAGGAACAAGGAAATCAGCGCCCGGGACATAGTCGGGGGCAAAGCCCCCCCCCCTCCCTTGCCTCGTTGAAGGTCCGAACCAACAGGGGACTCAGCAGGTCTGCATACATTTTATAGAATTCGACCGGGAACCCATCCGGCCCCGGCACCTTCCCCGGCATGCTCCCTATCCCTTTGACCAGCTCCTCCAGCTCAATCGGCGCCCCAGTCCCTCCACCTGTCCCTCCTCCACCCTCGGGAATCTCAGCTGGTCCAAGAAGCGCCCCATCTCCCCCTCCTCCACTGGGGGTTCAGACCGATACAATAACCTGCAGAAGTCCCTGAAGACCCCATTGATATCTACCCCCCGTCGCACCACATTTCCTCCCCGATCCTTAACTCCACCAATCTCCCTGGCTGCATCCCGCTTACGGAGCTGATGCGCCAGCATCCTACTCGAATTTTCCCCATATTCATACACCGCTCCCTGTGCCTTCCTCCACTGAGCTTCCGCCTTTCTGGTGGTCAACAAGTCGAACTCAGCCTGGAGACTACGCCGCTCCCTCGACAATCCCTCCTCCGGAGCCTCCGCGTATCTCCTATCCACCCTCACCAACTCCCCCACCAGCCTCTCCCTCTCTCTCTGCTCTCTCCTCTCCCTATGGGCTCGGATGGAGATCAACTCCCCTCTAATCACCGTCTTCAATGCCTCCCAGACCGTCCCCACTCGGACCTCCCCATTATCATTGGCCTCCAGGTACCTCTTGATACAACCACGAACCCGAGATTTTATATCCTTAATGATGAGTCAATTCACTCAATGATACAATCGGCTTCTAATCGTTTCAGCTCCTGACACTTCATAGAACATAGAAAAATAAAGCGGCCATCTCAAGCTTTGTGAAACTGGTGGAGCTGATGTGCCAATATGGGGAGCATGACAATACCCCTTGATCTCCACAGTAACTGAGGAAGGATATCAGCAGGTAGAGTGCGTGTCAACAATTACATTAAGGCGTGCTCCAGTGGGGTCTTCAGGTTTGAATCCAAGTCTATCGAGCAGGTTTACCCCCATGAGGCTATGTAGAGCGTAAACCTGTCTTGGGTGATGTTTTTGTAACAGAATGGAACTGTGATCATTCCCAAAACTGGAATGATAGAGTCATCATAAGCTTGAAGAACATCAGTTGCAGGAATGAGAGAGAATTGCGAAAAATACTAATGGTAGAGTTTGGCACTCAGTACAGGTACTTTCACACCAACATTATAGAATCATAGAATTTGCAGTGCAGAAGGAGGCCATTTGGCCCATCGAGTCTGCACCGGTCCTTGGAAAGAGCACCCTACTTATGCCCACGCCTCCACCGTATCCCTGTAACCCCGTAACCCCACCTAATCTTTTTGGACACTAAGGGCAATTTATCTTAGGTGGCCAATCCACCTAATCTGCACATCTTTGGACTGTGGGAGGAAACCAGAGCACCCGAAGGAAACCCACGCAGACAGCGGGAGAACATGCAGACGCCTCACAGACAGTGACCCAAGTTGGGAATCAAACCTGGGACCCTAGAGCTGTGAAGCAACTGTGCGAACCATGTGTGCTACAGTGCTGCCCCCTGATCAGAAATATCACTGAGATGCCCACCATCTCATTCAAGCATTCCTTAAGGTAATCCATTGTGATGTTGTACCTCACTTACAGGAAGAGACTCTTCCATGTGCTGAATCAATCAAGTCTCCTTCAACAGCCTGTACATCTTTGCAAAATTATTCCACTTAAAGCATGAATTGCAATTTTTTCCCTCGAGCTGGACATGGCATTGTTACCTGATGTGCATCTCCACAATTTGCACGCTGCTTTGAAGGTACCTGACCATGATGGGGCACACGTTGATGAGATCACCTTGTCCGTAATTCTTGTACTTGAGTTGGTTAGGCAAGCTGGATCTGCAACCCTGAATCTAAGGATGTATTCATGTGTAACCTCTTTGAATCTAACATGACAGATTTGATTTGGAATATCATGGATGTTGCTGTTTGCCAGGTTAAATCATTAATGTGGAGATGTTCCCTAATTTGTGGAATTGAAGTCTTTTCAATTGATCGTTAAAAGATAACTCATTGGTTGGTATGTCAAATTCACACATGGAAGCCAATTGCTACAACCCTGCTACATTTTGTTTAATTATCTCACCCATTCCTTGACAGAATGGGTGGGATTCTCCCCCACCTTCAGGGGCTAGGCTGGCGCCGGATTGGCTTGTGCCCTGCCGGCCGGCCTGGAAGGCCTTTGGCGCCACGCCAGCCGGAGCCGAAGGGACTCCGACGGCCGGCGCGGTGCCGCGCATGTGAGGGAGTGTCAGCGGCTGCTGATGTCATCCCCACGCATGCACAGGGGGGGTTCACCTATACGTCGGCCATCGCGGAGGCTGACACGGCCGGCGCGTAGGAAAAGAGTGCCCCCACGGCACAGGCCCGCCCGCGGATTGGTGGGCTTCAATCGCGGGCCAGGCCACCGTGGGGACCCCGGAGCCCGCCCGCGCCACCAATTCCCGCCGGTAAGGGACCTAGTCTAATTTACGCCGGCGGGACTGGCAAAGAACCAGCGGGACTTCGGCCCATCGAGGGTGGAGAATCTCCGGGGGGGGGTCGCTGTGAGCAGCCGCCGACCGGCAAGGCGCAATTCCCGCCCCCGCCTAATCTCCAGTGCCGGAGAATTCGGCGGCTGGCAGGGGCAGGATTCACGCTGCCCCCCCCCCCCCCCCCCCCCCCCCCCCCCGGCGATTCTCCGACCCGGTGGGGGGTCGGAGAATCCCACCCAATGTGCTTCTTTTGATCATCACACGTTCTCTGGCCCAATGTCTTGTTTAAGAACATTTACAGTTTTGCCAAATGTAGAGATCCCCTGTGAGCTGCTCGAACCCCCGTTGGCCGTCTGCCCCCTGACATGTACAAATATCACTTTCATATGGATCACTGTTACACCCAGGCTGTGCATCCCTGTAGTGGAGAAGTAGGTCTGGAACCACAAATCCATCACTCCCACAATATGTGAGGATCTCCTGGCGATGAAAGAAATGGTTCTGGAGCTAGAAAATGTAAACTTTTTCTCAACCGTCCTTGCCATCCCTTTTGTTGTGTTTTCAGCAATTTGGTGTATCTTAGATATTTGATTACTCTCAGAGTCATGCAGAAATGAACTCTAAATCCAAACACAGGTTTATTTACAATACTTTAAAACAGCTCAGATCTCAGAGGACTTTCCCCTTGGTCTCAGCCCAGTTCCTAGATCTTTGTGGAACTTTTACATGAATAGAGGGATACGGACCCAGGAAGTGTAGAAGATTTTAGTTTAGACGGGCAGCATGGGCTTGGAGGGCCGTAGGGCCTGTTCCTCTGCTGTACTTTGTTCTTTGTTCTTTTTGAATGGCATCAGCTGCTTATCTTTCTAGCTCCACCCACAGCCCTAAGCAATCAGGAACAGTTACATAGATCAGAGAACCAACTAACAATCAAACACAGATCAAACAAACCATTGAACACTGCACATGCAACCTTGTGGGGTCAGCCGTGACAGACGGGTGCCTTTCACTGAGATGTGGCCGTACCGCTAATAGGATGTGCTGCTTCTTGATCCCATGACACAACTGGCTGGTCACTCTGGCGCACACTGATCCTTTGCTCTTCGCCCTCTCATCTGTTCCAAGGCCCTCTCATTGCCTGGACTACATGCTGGGGTTCCACTTCAGTTGTCCAGTTGAGCTGACCTAGATTACTGCCCACCCACAATGACCTAACTCCCATGAGGTATCTCAGGATCTCTACCACAACCTTCGAGGTTGAGTTTAATATTTCCCCCCCCCCCCCCCCATCACCCACACATAATTCATCCTCTCACATCGCCGCATGCGAGCCCCAAAGGGAAAAAGCGGACTTGAGTACTCACCTTAGAAGACTGAATAAAATTGCGGATGTGCTTGCACCACTGGATCCACGTTGTTGGGGTGATCACCTGGCTGCCGACTTCTTCTGCAATCTCGACCAGGCGGACTTCTCTCTTCTTCTCAGCCCTGAGGAAAAGGTCCTCCTGTCTTTGCCTTTGCATCCTGAAAACGTGTGTTTGTGTGTGTGAGTGTGACATTGGTGTTCTTCCCATCCCTTTGTTTTCTTTTCGATGGTGTTCAACCACATTCTGCACCTGGGTGCAAAGCTACCTGACACATTGACTACTCTGTTCTCTTCACAATATGTGACTGACCTGCTGAATGTTTCCAACATTTTATTATTTTATTTCAGATCTCTTGCATTTCCAGTTTTTTTAATTGGCAACCTCTGTTGGCCTCTTTGACATTTTTCAGGGAAAACAGAACGTAAAAATGTCACAAGTCTTTTCAGTTGGCATGCCTTTAAATTTCCTTTTGAATGGATTAGTGTGATTTAATAAAAAATTATGTGAAATGAAATGACACAGAAAAGCTATATTTTCCGGAGCTGTACTCTCAAACATTCAGCTGCAAGAATTTTGAGGAACTGTCTTTGTTGTACTGCAGCCCTTTACTTATCAGTAATGATGGGATCGAGTTTCAAAAGAACTTAAATTGATGGTCCTGGGAGGAGAGTTAGAATCAGGTTACAAAATAATTTACAAAGAAAAGAACTTGTGCCGATATCATTCAGCATTTTATTTAGTGTATTCGATTTGTTTGTACGTATAACTTTCTTACATTTGAAGGTCATAGTTAGACTCCTTAAAGTTGCCAAATTTCTTGCCCTTTTGTTCATTTGGGGCCATGGATGTTTGTTTTCAGTCAACATTAATCCTCAAAGGTTTTCGCTAGTTTATTTTCCATAATACAAAGTATAATATGATTTTCCATTTTCCTCTTTGTTATATAGTTTACGGATATCTCCTCCTCTCGCAGGTGCTATGCCGTAAGAAGGGGTTGGCAACCATGAACTCCCATTGGATTGGTCCATGATTATGATTGGCAAAGTACTGCAGTGGTTTGGCATTGTTTTCTGCAGTATAGCTGACCAGTAAACTCTGCCGCTCTTAGTGCCTGCCATCAAGCATATTGGTAGAATTTACAGGTTGGTAATCACCCTATTTGACCACACCAGACCTCCCCTACATGTATCTATTGAAGCCCATTCAGTGTTGAACTTTTAACACTAGAAAACTTTTAAATAATAATCTTTTATTGTCACAAGTAGGCTTACATTAACACTGCAATGAAGTTACTGTGAAAAGACCCTAGTCGCCACATTCCGGCCCCTGTTCGGGTACACAGAGGCCTGCTCTGATCTTGACCAAGGTCCGCATGCTGGCTGCCATGGAGTACAGGGAGTGGACCATCACCATCTGGGACTGCGCCAGATCGCCCATTGACTGCGCCACCACCTTCTGGGTTTGTGTCACATCAGCCAGTTACTGCGACATCTCCCTCTGGGACTGGGCCACCTCCATCTATGTCTGCACCACGTCGGCCAGTGCCTGGGCAATGCCGCCGATGTTCTCAGCCATGGCCCGCTGTGACTGAGCCAGCTCAAAAGCACTCCAGCAATTTCCAGATGGCTCATGCGCATGGCTGCCTGTGAGGCAGCAACCCTGTCCTGGGCCTTGGGCAGCATCTGCACAGAATGCCCCAGGCCTTGGACATGCTGGTCTATAGCCGCAACCCTCACCACCAATGCCTCCACCGCGGATGCCACTTGTGCGGTGTTGGCCTGAGTGGCACGCATGGTCGGCACCACCTCCTGCTCCTGTATGTGGTTGGACTCCCCCACCTGCACCAGCAGGTACTGGATGCTCACCGACAACCCCTCATGTAGCCCCAGGCTCTGCAACTCCATCTCCACTACGGATGGGGCTGTCTGTTACAGAAGCCTGAAACCCGTCTGTACGGCTGCTAGTCCCGAGGATTGGCCCGCCCTCTGACCGTCCGCCCTTCGGGAGTTCCTACAACCACCTGCTGTACCGGATCAGCTGTGTGCTGCGCACCAGAGAGTGTCCCAGGAGCCTCTTCACTAAAGCGTCTGAACAAGGTGAGTGTCTCTGGGATGGTGGAGATAGCTGTGACAGGAAACTAGTGTCATCCCCGGACTCGAGCTCCGGGGTGTCCTGTGTCTTGGGTCAATGGCTCCCGGCCGGGCTGCTCTCCTCCTCAGTGCTTGGCTCACAGGGGTCTCCGGATGTGGCATTGGCTGTGGGTGGGGGACACCGGAGGGACCCGCCTATCGCCAGCAGACTCAAGACAAGATGCATGATTAGACCATGGGCCGGGGGATGGTGTGAGGGTGAGGGTAGTATAGGGGTGAGGGTGGCGGTTGTGTGGGGCTGGGGGTGGTATGGGAGTGAGAGTGGTGTGGGGGTGAGGGTGGGGTGGTGTTGGGAGGGAGGGTGCTGACACACGTGTCACGGGGAACCGCAACTCAGCAGGGTCTCACTTCCTTACCGGCAGGCGATCTCCACCCCGGTGACCTGCCTTTCTTCTGGGCCCCCGACCATGTCCAGGGCCCTCTGCTCTGCCATGGTGAGGGGCCGCAGGTCCAGCGTTCCCACTCCAGTTTTCTTCTGCTCCCGCGCTTATGGGTGGCCTTCTCCTGGTTGGGGGGGGGGGAAGAGAAAACAACAGTGTTAGACAGTCCGACGCATGGAGCTCAGGGGGTGGGTAGCTGGTGGCCTCAGTGGCCAGGGCACCCGATCATGGTAGACGGTATGGGTGCTGGCATGTGATGCCGGGTAGCAGTTTGCCCACCCTCCGGCCTGGGAGGGGCGAGCGGGGGGTGTTACCAGTGTGTGGGACATGGGTTAGTGCCAAGGGCACACTGTCACCTACTCATCCTGGCCGCCCTGAGGAGGTCGTGCAATTTTGTTCCGGCACTGACCGCCTCTGCCACCTGTGCCCAGGCTTGGCGAATGATGCCAGCTGGCAGTCTCTTTCCCGGATCAGGGTACAGGGTCATCCGCCTCTCCTCCACTGCGTCCAGAAGGGTCTCGGCATCGCTGAATCTTAGAGCCGCTCTCCTTGCTGCCACCTTGTTGGCTGGGATGGTGTGTGTGGGGAGTGGAGTGTGTTTATGCGGCTGCAGCTTGTCAGCTTCCTGAGTGTCAACCTCGGACCCGGCAAATCCCGCACCATTTCTCATTGGAATCGATCGTGTTCCATGTGGGGCCGGTGCTGGCTCCTTAACAGTCGCCGAGTCAGTCCAGGTGCGGCGACAGTTTCGCTGACTTGGAGCTCCACGAATCCTACGCCGGCGCACGTATTTCAGTATTCCAGCTTGAGAAAGTGGAAAAACAAAAGATTTAGTCTAAACACCAGCTGTGTTGGCCAGAATGGAAAGTAAACAAGGTCTAGGAGAACAGGTCACTACGGATTATTATTGATTAATTCATCAAAGCGTAATCATAATTGGGTTAAGAGCAATATCTACCACATAGAAAAAAATGCAAAATATCAAAGCAGAACAGAAATAAAATACAAAGTACTAAACTGAAAAATTAGTGGTTCTAGGCCCCAAGCCTGCGCTAGTTGAAAGGAGGCAAAACCTGCTCTCGGTCACCACCTGTGTTGATCTGTAAGCAGCCATGAAGGCATCTTGATTGAAATGCTGACTCATCTTTTACACAGCATAGAATTTCAAAGATATAGAGATGCTAAGCATCGGATCTTCATAGTCAGTTTCCAAAGCTGTGTTCATTCTACAAAAGATTAAGGATTTAAAGAGTATCTAAAATATACTATATATATATATATACAGAGTATTGTACTGAGAGGCCTAAGTGGTCTCCATATAGTAGTAGTAATGGTCTGCTCAAGGGCAGATCCTTTGCTTATTTTTCCATGTCTCACAGTCTTGGGCAATCCTTGTAAATTGCTTGTAAGAGCCTCCCATTTTCTTTTTTAAAATAAATTTAGAGTACCCAATTACTTCTTTCCAATTAAGGTTCAATTTTAGCGTGGTCAATCCAACTATCCTGCAAAGCTTGGGGTTGTGGGGGTGAGACGCACGCAGACACGGGGAGAATGTGCAAACTCCACAGGGACAGTGACCTGGGGCCGGGATTGAACCCAGGTCCTCAGCGCCATGAGGCAGCAGTGCTAACCACTGTGTCACCGTGCTGCCCAAAGCCTCCCGTTATCAACATCACGGAGCAAAGACTAGGGCGAAAAAATACATGACATGGTTTTCCGATGTCTTCCTCATGCCTGTTTAAAGGTAGCACGGACCCTCTTCCTGAAGGATCCTCCACCTGTAAAAGCTCGACTATTCCTCTGCTCCCCCATCTGACATCCTACCCTCTGCTCTCCTTACCCTTCAGCCATAAAAATCTCTGCTGTCCATATCCTAAACCACACCAGATCCTGCTCGCCCATCATCTCTGTGCCCACTGAAAGTGGCTCAAGATTTCCAAAAACCTCAAATTTAAACTCCCCACCTTCTGTTAGGCTTCACTTTTGCCTCTCTCTCAAACCTTTTCCAGCCATACAGCCCTCAATACGATGTGTTCTTCAAATTCCGGCTTCCATATAACTGTCCTAACATTGGTGGCCATGCTTTCGGTTGCTTTAGTCCTATTCTCTGGAAGTCAAGCTGGAATTTTATTCATTTGACAGGGATCCGGCTGACTGGCCAGACAGTCAGGGCCACTGGGACTCAGGAAGCTAATTGATTGCCATCGGAGGGCTTCCCATGCCTAGGAGCTGCCAGCCAATCCAACCACTCAGCAATGGCACCAGGAAGGGTGGGCCATTTCTGGGACTGCACTTGGAGGAGGAAGATGCCATGGAAGGAAGTGAGTAGGGCCTGACGGCACCAAGGCCAATCAGGTAGGAGGGATTGATGAGAGAAGGCAACACCATTGCCACAGAACCCAAAGAATGATCGAATGGCTCCTCCTGAGCCTGCTGGGGCGGAGAGGGGGGTGAGGGGGTGCACCGAGGTTCAACTGGTAGTATCTCCATGTAGTGGAGAGCCAATCAGCCACCATAAAAATGGCAGCGGGAGTGAAAAGAGACCCTTAACTTGTCTGACCACTTAAGTGACTCAACTGGCCCATGAGAACGAGGGCTGCCCTCTATCTTCTCCATCCCTGGCAAAATGGCATGGCAGTGGAGGGACAAAGGGCCACCCTCCGCCTACACTCACCACTTTTTGGAGTTCCCCACCTCCCAGCCTGTTCCCGGGTGGGCCTGGTAAACCTCACCCTCCAGTCTAAGCCTGCCTGCTTCTCCTCCACCTCCTTCTTTCAGGCGCACGTTAAAATTCATCTCTTTGACGAAGCTTTTAAACAGCCTTCCTAATATTTCCTTCTTTGGCTTGGCATTAATTTGTCGTTGCTTCTGTGCACTATACATAACAAAGCTGTAAATTTATACAGAACATATATACAGAACATCTTGTTTCAAGATGTATCCACAGGAGGGTGATCCAGCTGCTGATTTCCATCATGTCTCAAAATCAGACCATCCCCAGGATTAGATCAGGAATGAGGCATTTTTTGCACTGCCTCACGGTAGCATGGTGGTTAGCATCAATGCTTCACAGCTCCAGGGTCCCAGGTTCGATTCCCGGCTGGGTCACTGTCTGTGTGGAGTCTGCACGTCCTCCCCGTGTGTGCGTGGGTTTCCTCCGGGTGCTCCGGTTTCCTCCCACAGTCCAAAGATGTGTGGGTTAGGTGGATTGGCCATGCTAAATTGCCCGTAGTGTAAGGTTGATGGGGGGATTGTTGGGTTACGTGGGTTTAAGTGGGGTGATCATTGCTCGGCACAACATCGGGGGCCGAGGGGCCTGTTCTCTGCTGTACTGTTCTATGTCTATGTCTATTTCCAGGCAGTTCATTGCTGTTAATTGTTTAAAGTCGAAAATCAGACTGATTAAAATTTTTACAGAAGTCTTACTTTTGTCAAGTAAACAAAGGATATTGGCTTGAGACATGACAGCATTTAACGTATATGAGTGAATACAGTGATTAACACTGCTGCCTCACAGCACCAGGGACCCGAGTTCGATTCCCGGCTTGGGTCACTATCTGTGCAGAGTCTGCACGTTCTCCCTGTGTTTACATTGGTAAAGGGACGAATGCATTCTTTGGCTGCCTGTCCTGACCAGCTGGAAAATCATCCATCCAAGTTGGGGATCGGACGAGTTTAATTGTGGGAGACAGCAAGGTAAAATTGATGTTTTTGAACCTTATTCTGTGTTCAAGGAAACAGCATAGAAAGGTACAATTACCCTATCTTGAGCTTGATTCGTCTGTTCTTGCACAAAAGGCTTAGGACACGGTCCTCTTGCTGCGTTGTGGTCAAGCAAGAGCACAACGCGGCCAGAGAATTTGGGAAGGGGCCTTCAGCGGACGTCCCGACAGCTTCCGCGCCTCGTGGGATTCACCCAAGTCCCACGAAACGTCGGAGTCAGAACTCCTCCCAAAATGGACGAGACCAAATTACGCTCACAGACGTAGATCGTAAACCTACTTATGACCTACCTGCCCTGGGTCCACTGAGCTCCGTCAATTCTCCATGCCTCCCCAGGGAGGCTGCAGCCAGGCGTCGATCAGCGCTGGTCCACACAAACGTGGACCAGACGGAATGGCACCTAGGGGGTCTCCTGGGGCATCGGAGACTCCTGGGTGGCGAGGGTAAGTGCAGGGTGGCTCCCTGGCCCTCCCTCGGAACTGCACAGCTGACACCTTGGCACTGCCACACTGGCACTGCCATGGGCCCAGGTGACACTGCCAAGCCAGCAGGAGCACTGGCTGGGTGCTAGATGGCAGTGCAAGGGCGCCTGAGTGCTAGGGTGGCACTGCCAAGGGCCAGGGGGCGAGGTGGACCATGCCCATGAAATGAAGGTGGAGGGGGGGTTTGAAGGGAGGGGGAGTCCAGGGAAGGTCAGTAGGAGCCTCGGGAAGGTTGGAGGAATGTTGGGTGGGGGTCCTGGAAGGGAGAAAGTGCTGTAAGGGGGCTTGGGGGAGCCAAAAGAGGGGGGACCCCCCAGAGACCCCATAGAGGGGTGTCATCACTTGGGGGTGTGGGGTAAGTGTTCATGTGTTTGTGGGGGGTGACATTGCCCATGGGTGAGTGGTGCCTATAGGCTCACTTGGAGATCAGGACACCCTTTCAAAATGGCGGCCTGATCTCTTGAGTTCAGCTTCCCAGTGTTAAAGAGAAATTCTCAGGGTGCGGTCTTCTGGTCACGCTGCACTGGAAAAGCTTTTCACCGTAGTGCAGCATGGCCTGTGAAAGCCGGAAGACCCCATTCCTGGGATCTACCCAGCTCGCAATGCCTTGCGAGATTCAGCGCAATCTTGTGAGACGTTGCAAGGGGAACCTCGCCCACCATGGGCAGGATCAGTGTTATACCGTCAACTCACTGTGAGAACGAGTGAATATAAAGCTTTATTATCCAGGAACTCGCCTGCCAGTATCTGCTGTACAAATGAGTGCCACTCACAGGTGGCCGGTCTATATATCCCCTTGGTGAGGGCGGAGCCAGAGGCGAGTTCACCGCGGTTCCAGTACAGTACCTGGAAGTAGACCGTATTATAATTTGCAGGTATAGGTCACAGCACTATACAGTCAGTTCATACTTAGGTGAATACGTTCACCACAATCAGCTTTTATCAAATCTGCACATTAGAGGGAGGCAGTAAGACTCACTCTAATGTGACATTCCCAAGGTACCTGATGCTTTGGGATTCAATCCTTTCAAGTCGGGGACCTCAGGCAAACGCCGTTTGGTACTGATCCCCACAAACAGGGACCAGATGCAACTGCATTTGTGGGGGTCTCCAAGGGGGCCCCCCAGCTGCATGTCCTTTGGGCAGGGTGCTGCCCTGGCACTGCCGGTGCCACATAGGTACCCTAGCAGTGCCAACCTAGCATTTTATGCGCATGCACATTTGGGGTGGGTGTTGGGGGTGCGGGGGTGGGGGGTGGTCGGTGTGCTCTCCTATGTTGCGTTCAGGCTGGGGGGAGGTCGGGGATTATTTTTGTGGGCCTCAGAGATCGGTGGCGTCCCGATCTCTCACTACATTGGGGAGTTCCAGCAAGCAGAGCTCCACACTGTGTGGCTGTGTGTGGCCTCGGCCACGCGTTCCCCATTTAGGACCCTTATTCAAAGCGAGTAGCGTTGAATAACCATGTGTTTCTCGGCACTGCGAGTGCCGGGAAACACGCGGCTAAAAGTGCTTGCTCGCGGACTTTGTTCCCTTTTGGGACGATCCCGCCCCAAGTGTGGGCTAAACTGGTGAGAAACTCTCCAAGGCCAAAAGAAGTGATGAAGTGTCATTGAATAGCGGTGGGAACTCGCCGGCAGAGCCAGCAGGAAACTCCCTGATAACCCACCACAAATTTACTTGGGGGTTGGAATCTCTGCCTGCCCGGCGACCGGAGAACCTCGCCCGAGGTCAATGGACGCTTCCATTGTCCGCGGCTTGCCCATGGTGATTGTGGTGAATGTGATTCACACCGGATTATAATCTGTATATACATGTGTCTATATTGTAAGTGCAGTTGCACTACTTGACCTCCAGGGGGAGTAGCTCTGGGAATGCTCGAGAGTTGTACGGGGCTTCTCCCTTGGCTCCGCCCAGGACTCCTCCCCCGGGAGCTGCTGTATAAAGATCAGTGCCACAGGGTCAGCCGGCCAGTTCACCGAAAGTTCAACGGCTAACAGGCTGGCTCTGTTGTAAGTATATTAAAACCGCTATTCTAATCCTACAAGCACGTGTCCATAGAATTGTTGGTTCCAACAATTTAATATACTTAGGAAACAGTCGAAGAAATCATGGAAGCAGCCCTCAAGCCCGGACGCCTAGAACTCGACCCACAGGATGCAGAGGCTAAGGAAATTTTTTTCCCACTGGCTGAGATGTTTTAAAGCCTACCTGGCAGAAGCCAGCACCGCCGGAACAACGGAGGAACGAACACTCAGCCTACTGCACGCGAGGGTAAGCCACAGAATCTCCACACAGCTGAATCCGGCTGGTTCTTACACCGCAGCGCTGGCAATACTGGACAAAATGTACGTTAGGCCCATTAACGAGGTTTATGCACGCCACGTGTTTACGACTCGCTGTCAGCGGCCTACAGAAACGCTTGCCGAATTTGTAAGGGAATTGAACAACCTTTCTAATGACTGTAATTATCAAGCCGTTACCGCGGCTGAGCATAGGGAGCTTGCTGTGCGGGACGTTTTCGTAGCGGGCCTTAGGTCTAACTATGTGCGCCAAAGACTGCTAGAAAAGGGGGCCCAGGACTTAGACACTACTGTGGAGGCTGCTACCGCTATGGAAGTTTCCTTCCGCAGCTTACGTCATTTCGCGCGGACCCCGCGACCTCATCGTGGACCCCCGACCAACAATCCCCCCAGGCCTGTGCCGCACGGCCCCCCAGCTACCGCGCTGCCAAAGTCAGTTACTCTGCTGCCCCAGCCAGCTACTCAGCTGCCCCAGCCTGCAATTTCTGTGGCCAAAGCCAGCACCCGCGGCAGCACTGCCCAGCCCGTAACGCGACCTGCAGCAGCTGCGGGAAGTAGCATGGTGGTTAGCATAAATGCTTCACAGCTCCAGGGTCCCAGGATCGATTCCCGGTTGGGTCACTGTCTGTGTGGAGTCTGCACGTCCTCCCCGTGTGTGCGTGGGTTTCCTCCGGGTGCTCCGGTTTCCTCCCACAGTCCAAAGATGTGTGGGTTAGGTGGATTGGCCATGCTAAATTGCCCGTAGTGTCCTAAAATGTAAGGTTATGGGGGGGGGGGGGGGGGGGGGGGGGGGGGGGGGGTTGTTGGGTTACGGGTATAGGGTGGATACGTGAGTTTGAGTAGGGTGATCATTGCTCGGCACAACATTGAGGGCCGAAGGGCCTGTTCTGTGCTGTACTGTTCTATTCTATAAAAGGCCACTATGCTAGAATGTGCCTCGCAAAAAGGGCCCCAGTTTTTAACTCCCCTGCAGAGAGAACAAATCGCTCCCAACACCAGCGGGCCTGCGGTGCCCGAAACGCTGCAGCCTACGCCCCGACTCCGCCCCCTCCTGCCACGTGCGATCCATGGGGGCCACCATCTTGGCAAACCCCCACCATGCGGCCGGCCAAGTGCGACTCATGGGGGCCGCCATCTTCCTCGCCGCTCACCACATGCGATCCACGGGCCCCATCTGCATCGGCATGCTCAGAAAGCTCATCTGAAGAATACGACTTCCCCGGGCACTCACCATGTGGCCCGCAACTCAACACGGTCACCCTGGAATCAATCCTGCCCCAAGCACCTATGAAGTTCGATGGCGGAGGTCCAGATCAACGGGTACAGCACGCCATGCCTCTTTGACTCCGGGAGCACCGAGAGCTTTATACATCCAGAACTGGTAAGACGCTGTTCGCTTTCTATTTTTCCGATTTTTCTGAGTGGGAGCATCGGGCTCCCACTCAGTCCAAATCAAAGGACGCACCGTCGCTACGCTCACAATTCGAGGCGCTAGTTATTCTACATTTAAACTTTATGTCCTGCCCGACATTAGGCCTGGATTTCCAGTGCAACATCAAGAGCCTCACCCTCAGCTTCGGCGGGCCCCTACCCCCACTCACTATCTGCAGCCTAGCCACGCTGCGCATCTCCCCCCCTCCTCCCTTCGCCAATCTCACTCCAGATTGCAAACCGGTAGCTACTCGCAGCAGGCGATACAGCCTACAGGATAGGGTCTTTATCCGATCGAAGGTCCGACGGCTGCTCAGTGAGGGGATCATAGAGGCCAGTAATAGTCCCTGGAGAGCTCAGGTGGTGGTCGTCAAGACCGGGGAAAAATTTTGCATGGTCGTCGACTATAGCCAGACCATAAATCGCTTTACGCTCCTAGACGCGTATCCCCTCCCCAGAATTGCAGACATGGTTAATCAGATCGCCCAATATCGGCTATTTTCCACGGTGGATCTGAAGTCTGCATACCACCAGCTCCCAATCCGCCCGGAGGACCGCCACTCCACGGCGTTCGAGGCCGATGGCCGCCTCTTCCACTTCCTCCGGGTTCCCTTCGGCGTCACTAACGGGGTTTCGGTGTTCCAACGAGCAATGGACCGAATGGTAGACCAGTACGGGCTGCGGGCCAAGTTTCCGTATCTGGACAATGTTACCATCTGCGTCCATGACCAGCAGGACCACGACGCCAACCTCCACCGTTTTCTCCAAACGGCACAGAAATTAAATCTCACTTATAACAAGGAGAAATGCGTTTTCTGCACAAACAGACTGGCCATCCTCTTAGAACTCCCCCTCCCTCATTGTCCCAAGGCCCTCAAACGGTGCTTGGGGATCTTTTCATACTACGCCCAGTGGGTCCCTCAATATGCGGACAAAGCCCACTCTATAAGGCCACACGATTTCCCCTGTCTGCTGAGGCGCGCCAGGCCTTCAGCTGTATCAAGGAGGACATCGCCAAAGCAGCCGTGCGGGCGGTGGATGAATCCACTCCCTTTCAGGTTGAGAGCGACGCCTCAGAGGTAGCTCTAGCAGCTACGTTAAATCAGGCAGGGAGGCCCGTTGCATTTTTCTCCCGTACCCTATCCACTTCAGAACTCCGACACTCCTCACTCGAGAAGGAAGCATAAGCCATCGTGGAGGCTGTTCGTCACTGGAGGCACTACCTCACAGGTAGGAGGTTCACCCTCATCACCGACCAACGATCGGTTGCCTTTATGTTTGACAACTCGCAAAGGGGCAAAATAAAAAATGATAAAATCCTTCGGTGGAGGATCGAACTCTCCACCTATAGTTACGATATTAAATATCGACCGGGGAAGCTCAACGAGCCCTCGGATGCCCTATCCCGCGGGACATGCGCCAGCACGCAGATCAGCCGTCTGAAAGCCATCCACGTGGACCTCTGCCATCCAGGGGTCACCCGGCTCGCCCACTACATCAGAGCCCGAAACCTGCCTTTCTCCAACGAGGAGGTAAAAGCGGTCACCAGGGACTGCCCGATCTGTGCGGAGTGCAAACCGCCCTTCTATAGACCAGACAGGGCCCACCTGGTCAAGGCTTCTAGGCCCTTTGAACGCCTTGCGATCGATTTCGAAGGGCCACTCCCCTCCACTAACAAGAACATTTATTTCCTCAACATCATCGACGAGTTCTCCCGACGAGCACTTTTCCAGGAGACACATCCGGAGTGAGACTCATACAGAGTGGGAGATTTAAACTTGGTAATTTGGTGCAGTGAGGTAAATCAGCAAAGGTAAGTGGAAAATCTAATTCTGCTGTTTTTCAGTTAAAAGTGCAGTGTGGAGCTTAGTGTCTGATTGGTTGAAGCTGCCCCCACCCTAATTGCTGAGAGGCAGTTATCTGTCAATCACCTGAGGCCTGTTGAGGCCTGTTTAGGGGCACATTGTATTATTCTCTTTGAAGTTAAGGTTTTTTTTTTTGATTCATCGGTTAGCTGAGGTCTGTATAAAAGACAGACAGAGAGCGCACACAGTAAGCGAGCAATTTTCCAGGAGACACATCCGGAGTGAGACTCATACAGAGTGGGAGATTTAAACTTGGTAATTTGGTGCAGTGAGGTAATTCGGTGCAGAGTGTAAGGAGGTGCTTTTTTACCCTGGTAAGTGACTGGTAAGTAGTCTCTCTTTTTCTTTTCATTGTCTAATTTATTTATTTTTATTTTGAAATTCTAGTTGTTTAAGTTTACCAAGGGTTTAAGACATGGCAGGAGATCCCAGACCCGTGTCATGCTCCTCGTGTGCGATGTGGGAGCTCAGGGACACGTCCACTGTCCCTGGCTCCTTCACCTGCAAGAAGTGTGTCCAGTTGCAGCTCTTGTTAGACCGCTTGACGGCTCTGGAGCTGCGGATGGACTCACTTTGGAGCATCCGCGATGCTGAGGAGGTCGTGGATAGCACGTTTAGCGAGTTGGTCACACCGCAGGTGAATGTTACTGAGGGAGATAGAAAATGGGTGACCAAAAGACAGAGCAAGAGTAGGAAGGCAATGCCCCTGCGGTCATCTCCCTGCAAAACAGATATACCGCTTTGGATACTGTTGAGGGAGATGGCTCACCAGGGGAAGGCAGCAGCAGCCAGGTTCATGGCACCGTGGCTGGCTCTGCTGCACAGCAGGGCAGGAAGAAAAATGGCAGGGCTATAGTGATAGGGGACTCGATCGTAAGGGGAATAGACAGACGGTTCTGTGGACGCAATCGAGACTCCAGGATGGTATGTTGCCTCCCTGGTGCAAGGGTCAAGGATGTCTCGGAGCGGCTGCAGGACATTCTGGGGGGGGGAGGGTGAACAGCCAGCTGTCGTGGTGCACATAGGCACCAACGATATAGGTAAAAAACGGGATGAGGTCCTACAAGAGGAATTCAGGGAGTTAGGAGTTAAACTAAAAAGTAGGACCTCAAAGGTAGTAATCTCAGGATTGCTACCAGTGCCACGAGCTAGTCAGAGTAGGAATGTCAGGATAGATAGGATGAATGCGTGGCTCGAGAGATGGTGCAAGAGGGAGGGATTCAAATTCCTGGGGCATTGGGACCAGTTCTGGGGGAGGTGGGACCAGTACAAACCGGACGGTCTGCACTTGGGCAGGACTGGAACCGATGTCCTAGGGGGGGTGTTTTCTAGAGCTGTTGGGGAGGGTTTAAACTAATGTGGCAGGGGGATGGGAACCAATGCTGGAAGTTGGAAGGTAGTAAAACAGGGACAGAAACAAAAGGAAGTAAGGGGAAAAGTGCAAGGCAGAGAAGACATAGTCAGAAATCCATAAGGGCGACAGTACAAGGTACAGTGACTGAGGGGAGCACAGTGAATAGGCCCAGTAATAACAAAAGGAATAAAACTGGAGATGTTAAGATTCAAAACAGAGGTAAAAAAAACCAACATAAGTGTACTTTACCTGAATGCTCGTAGTATTCGGAATAAAGTAAATGAGTTGGTGGCACAAATCATCGTAAATGACTATGATTTAGTGGCCATTACTGAAACATGGTTAAAGGATGGTCACGACTGGGAGTTAAATATCCGAGGGTATCAAACTATTCGGAAGGACAGAGTGGATGGTAAGGGAGGTGGTGTTGCTCTGTTATTTAAGGATAACATCCGGGCAATAGTAAGGGATGACATCGGTGCTATGGAGGATAAGGTTGAATCCATTTGGGTGGAAATCAGGAATAGTAAGGCGGAAAAGTCACTGATAGGAGTAGTCTATCGGCCACCAAACAGTAACGAGATGGTGGGGCAGGCAATAAACAAAGAAATAACTGATGCATGTAGAAATGGTACAGCAGTTATCATGGGGGATTTTAATCTACATGTCGATTGGTTTAACCAGGTCGGTCAAGGCAACCGTGAGGAGGAGTTTATAGAATGTATCCGCGATAGTTTCCTAGAACAGTATGTAATGGAACCTACGAGGGAACAAGCGGTCCTAGATCTTGTCCTGTGTAATGAGACAGGATTGATTCATGATCTCATAGTTAGGGATCCTCTCGGAAGGAGCGATCACAATATGGTGGAATTTAAAATACAGATGGAGGGTGAGAAAGTAAAATCAAATACTAGTGTTTTGTGTTTAAACAAAGGAGATTACAAGGGGATGAGAGAAGAACTAGCTAAGGTAGACTGGGAGCTAAGACTTTATGGTGGAACAGTTGAGGAACAGTGGAGAACCTTCCAAGCGATTTTTCACAGTGCTCAGCAAAGGTTTATACCAACAAAAAGGAAGGACGGAAGAAAGAGGGAAAATCGACCGTGGATATCTAAGGAAATAAGGGAGAGTATCAAATTGAAGGAAAAAGCATATAAAGTGGCAAAGATTGCTGGGAGATTAGAGGACTGGGAAATCTTTAGGGGGCACTACCTGACCTCCAGGGGGAGTAGCTCTGGGAATGCTCGAGAGTTGTACGGGGCTTCTCCCTTGGCTTCACCCAGGACTCCTCCCCGGGAGCTGCTGTATAAAGATCAGTGCTACAGGGTCAGCCGGCCAGTTCACCAAAAGGTCAACGGCTAACAGGCTGGCTCTGTTGTAAGTATATTAAAACCGCTATTCTAATCCTTCAAGCACGTGTCTGTAGAATTGTTGGTTCCAACAGTGATCTTGCGGCCGGTGGGGCGGAAGAATCCAGCCCTAGAAACTTTGGGGGAAATAGCACCCAAAATCTGAAGCCTTCTTTTGCTCCCCTTTTCCTTTCCCCCATACCGTTATGATTGTCTTTTCCCATTCACCACAGGCAAATGACAGCAGGATGTGTATGGGATTCCAGTGTATTTCCCTCCACGCTGCCTCAATTCCTGCCAGTTCCTGGGACTGCCATGTCCTGCTACAGTACCCCTGAGACTTTAAGGCTGGACGATAATAGGCTGCTACTTGGCAGCCAAATCCCAATCAAATTGTTTACTTTTGTTAACAACAATTATCTTTGACCTTGTCAGCATAAATATACAGCTCATACATTTAAGCCCCAATGTTTTTCACCCTGCCACACCTTGGTGGCAAAGTGATGTTTGCAGACAGGCCCGGGCACAGGATGGAGCAATTCAAAATCTATTTATAAATTATATGTAAAAACTTCCACCCGATCCATTATGTTCGCAAAAGCACTAACTTCCAACTAGAATGGTTTCAGCATGCGCCTCGCGATTACCCAGATCTATTTTCAGAATTTTATCTCGCTAATACATAATCAGCGACAGGAAGCCATTTTCCAAAATATTACTCCAAATTTTACGTTAGGGCCCTGGCTTTGCTATATCATGCTCCAAGTAAACTTCTGGAAGGCCACTCTACCCCAAGCTGCTTTTTAAGAAATTATCCAAGGAACATGGACTTAACTGGCTAGGGCCAGCATTTATTGCCCATCCCTAGTCTCCCTACTGAAGCTGCCTTCTTGAACCGCTGCAGCCCATGTGGTGTAGGTACACCCACAGTGCTGTTAGGGAGGGAGTTTCAGGAGTTTGACCCAGTGACAGTGAAGGAATGACGATATATTTCCAATTCAGGATGGTGGGTGACGTGGAGGGGAACTTCCAGGTGGTGGTGTTCCCATGTAACGCTTGTCATGATAGTTCCTGATGTTAAGTGTCAATATTTTCAAGCCATCAATTTTGTGAGACACTGGATGGAATTCTTCGATCATCGGGATTGAATTTTCCCGCTGGCAGTGCACCCCGCCAGCAGGTTTTGGCGAGGCATGGGGTGGTTTCAATGGAAAATCCCAGCAAACAGCACGCGGCCGGGAAAAACGCTGGGGGTCCGGAGAATCCAGCCCACTGACAGAGACGTCCTTCCTGGAAACCATACACTTAATTGCAATGTTGGCAACTGTACAATTTCAATAAAATGAAAACCATAAAAGAAATATCAGAGAGATAGGCTGTAATTTATTGTTCAAAAAAGCATGCTATTGCAACAGTATTTCAATATAAAGGAGAAGTTTGAAAGACAGAAACTTATATCCTTGCAACAAAGGTTTTGAGATACAATTTGATGGATATTCACTATTCTTATTCGTGTCTGTTCATGTGAAAATCTATCAGTTACATTCCTGGTATTTGCTTTAAGCACCCAAAAACAAGTGAGCTATAAATTAAAGTGGCGCAACACAGGATTAAACACAAGGTAGCATTTAATGAAGGAATGTGTCGGAAAATACTGTGGTGTTAATACAAGTAATGTGGAACAAAATTCCAATGATCACTGCAGCCTAGAAATTGCTGTAAACAATATTAGCAGACATTTGTTTAATGTTTCTTTGACATTCTTTTGTCTGCTGTTTTAGACAATGTTTAACTCATTTAAAATAAGCAAGTTAACACTTGCATAAAGTTAGCAAACATAGAAATGTGTTTCAAATACCTTCAGCATTCGTTCTCTGATTTGTTCAAGTCATTTCTTATATAGACCTTTTAATGGGATGTGGACATCTCTCCCTCTGGCACCCGGGCACCTCAGCATTGTCAGCTTGGCACCCTGACAGTGCCACCCTGGCCAATGGTAACCCCAAACTGTTGATGGTAGGGGAATCAACAATGGTAATGCCATCGACAGGTATCCGGCCAAAATCGAGGTCCACACCTAATGCCGATTCGGAAGCCATGCTCCAATCCCTCCCTCATGGCGATGGTAGCATGCAAAACTGGCATTTACTACAGGTATTTACAGATGGGGACTGGGCTCCATGGCTGCTGAGGGAGAGAGAGAACGTACGTTGCTGGGTGACTGCTCACTGTGTCATGGAAATGTTCACAGAGTCTCTGGTCATTTGGGAGCCCACCCAGACCGCCCCTCTGGAAACCCTCAGGCCCCAGCTGACTCATCAATGGGATGGGAGTGGCCAAGCTCAATCAGTGTCACACCAGGTGCTGCCACTCCTCAGTGCATTCAGCAGAAATGCCCTATTGCAGGAGAAGCCTGGGAATAACAGAGCTCACCCCAAACAAAGGACACATGCGCAATGTGTCCCCTTTCATGGATAATGCCACAGACGGGCGGCACGATAGCACAGCAGTTAGCATTGTTGCTTCACAGTGTCAGGGTCCCAGGTTCGATTCCTGGCTTGGGTCACTGTCTAATTGGAGTCTGCATGTTTCCCTGTGTCTGCGTGGGTTTCCTCCAGGTGCTCCGGTTTCCTCCCACAAGTCCCAAAAGATGTGCTGTGAGGTGAACTGGACATTCTGAATTCTCCCTCTGTGTACTCAAACAGGCGCCGGAGTGTGGCGACCAGGGGCTTTTCACAGTAAGCCTGCTTGTGACAATAAAGATTTTTTTTTAAAATAACCCAACAACTTTTTGTTAAATTTTAGAGTACCCAATTCATTTTTTCCAATTAAGGGGCAATTTAACGTGGCCCATCCACCTAGCCAGCACATCTTTTGGGTTGTTGGGGGGCAAAACCCATGCAAACACGGGGAGAATGTGCAAACTTCACACAGTCAGTGACCCAGAGCCAGGATCGAACCTGGGACCTTGGCGCCGTGAGGCAGCAATGCTAACCACCGTGCCACCATGCTGTCCTAACCCGACATCTCCTGTGGAGTAATGAAGGGATGAAAGTCGTGTATGAATTTTACTTTATTACTGGTCCATTTGTGCAAAAGGTTTTGATAACAGACAATGGCAAGTGACATTGCTATAAAGTTTAAATTTTAATGACACCAGAGACACAATTCTTAAATATAAGCGTGAATTTAAAAAAATAGCACGGTACCATGCAAGTACGTTAATGCCATCCTGACTTTGTTGCCCCATTTAAAGTGTTTGCAAGTTTTTGTACCGGTTCCTCTGTCATTGAAGATTCACATTTTACAGGCCTATTACCTGCCCTGTTTAATTCCCTTTACAACAGGAAACCGCTCTGCGGGCACAAAAATAGTTGCTTTAAGTCATGATTCACCGCTTTGTTTCTGGTTGCTGCACTTTGTTGATGACTGAGGCAGGACTGTGCGGAGCAGCCGTCATGAAAACAACCCTAGACAGCGTGACAGAACAGCTGAGCACCCAGCTGGCTGGCTACCAGAAAAGATGGCAGTCTGCAGCAGAGGCAGAAGGCCGTAGAACCAGCTCATTCAATTCACAGTACCTGCCACTGAAGTCAAAGCTTCCGTTAGTAGCGGCTCTGTACCATGAATTCACCCCTTGTCACCGAAAGGGTGAAAATAGCCTTCCGGTTATAGTTAATCAGAAATTGCCAAAACGAAAATCCCATCACATTTTTGTGAATCACTTCCCAACTCTTCCCCCTCCCATGTTGCTGTGGTGTATCATTCAATCACAGAGGGTGGTGCCTGTAAGTCTGCACCTGACTCTTGCAGCCTGCTTAGCCTTTACCAGCTGGAAAGATCAAATTGTAAATAATTCAGCAGCTCATAAAACAATCCACTGAAATAATAGCTTTCCACAGTGTGCTACAGCACTCACATAATTACGGAGGAATGCAATTCAGAATAAATACCAATTAACAAGAGCAGAATGTTCATTCGAGTTTTAAGGTCAAATTCTAAACTGATGGTCTCTCACCAAAAAGCAACCCCAGTATAATAATAATAATAATAATCTTTATTGTCACAAGCAGGCTTACGTTAACACCACAATGAAGTTACTGTGAAAAGCCCCTAGTCACCACATTCCGGCGCCTGTTCGGGTACACAGGCGAATTCAGAAAATCAATTCACCACATCTTTCGGGACTTGTGGGAGGAAACCGGAGCACCCGGAGGAAACTCACGCAGCCACGGGGAGAACATGCAGACTCCACACAGACAGTGATCCAAGCGGAGAATCGAACCTGGGACCCTGGAGCTGTGAAGCAACAATGCCACCCACTGTGTTACCGTGGGTTGTGGACCCATTGGAACCTCCAGAAGATTTTGGTGTCACTCTTTAACTGAGCCACGTCATTAGAATCCAGCTTCCAATTGGGTGGCGCGTGCGAGCGGAGTGGCTGCGTCGGGTAGAGGCTCCCGCCGGTCCGCGATTTGTCAGACTTTCTCGGGGGTTTCCCCGTGGTTCTTTCTTCTCACGAAAGGGGAAGGGTTTCTTCTGCCTTTGGGGCCTGAGGGGCGTGCGTCGGGTCCGTCCGGTTTGGAGCCGGTGAGGAGCCCCGCGGGAGTGTCCAGCGGCCGGAGCGGGAGGCATCGACCCAGAGGTCGGCTGCGTGGGCGGAGATTGACACGAGGCGAGGCAAGCGAGGTGGCAGGCCTGAGACTAGAACGCGATGTAGAGGGGGACTAGAGCACACTGGGTGGCTCCCACTGAAAATGGACCTTTGAGGAGATTGACGTCCGGTCCCTGGAGGAAGACATTGGCCGAGGTGAGAGAGCAGGGCGAGAAGATGAAGAAAGTGGAGGAGGCCGTGTCGCAGCACAGCGACCAGGTCACCTCGATGGGGGACGAACTGCGGAGAGTGGTGGAGGTCAACAGAGGACTCCAAGCAAAGCTCGAGGACTTGGAGAACCGCTCGAGACGGCACAATTTGAGAATTGTGGGCTTGCCCGAAGGGACAGAGGGCCCAAGGCCAACAGAACACTTTGCTAGGAAGTTGGTGGAGCTGATGGGGGAGGGTGAGAACTCCTCCCAGTACGAGCTGGACCGAGCTCATTGATCATTAAGGCCGAAGCCCAAGGTGAATGAGCCGCCAAGAGCAGTAATTATCTGCTTCCATAAGTGCTGCATGAAGCAGGTGTTAAGCTGGGCGAAGCAGAAGTGCGAGGTGCAGTGGGCTGGTGCTGAAGTTCAGATCTATCAGGACTTGACGGTTGAGTTGGCAAAGAAACGAGCGGAGTTTGGGCGGGTGAAGGTGGCACTGTACAACAAGGGGGTGCGATTTGGTATGGTATACCCGGCGAAGCTGAGGGTAACGTATAACGCCAAAGACTTTTATTTTGAGACATCGGAGGCGGCTGAGATGTTCGTGAGAGCAGAAGGCTTGGGACAGACGTGAGGAGCGGAGCTGGAAGATGACTGTGGACTGTGATTGGGGAGCTGGAAAATGTATAAATGCGACAGCTTTCTGTTTACTGATGTGTATTGTAATTTATTTCTCTTTGCGTTGTAACAGAATTCAAGTTAATGGTTGGGTGGATTGGCGTTCTGTGTTGCGACGGTTATATCTTATTTTAGTGAATTGTATGGGTTGGATTGTTGGTTTTGTTATTTCTTTCTCTGGGACTGGGTGGGAGGGAACTGTATATCTTGGTGGGGGGAGCCACCCACGCTAACTAAAGTTGGCTAGTGAATGGAGGTGAGGTGAGAGGAGGGCTGCGGACGTTGGAGCCTGGATAGCAGGATTCAATGGACCGATGAGGCGAGTCCCCCAGTTGGGATAGTCACGTGGAACGTGAGAGGGCTAGGAGGTTCGGTCAAGAGGTCAAGGGTGCTTGCGCATCTTAAAAGTTTAAAAGCCGATGTGGCAATGCTGCAGGAGACTCACTTGAGGTTGAAGGACCAGGTGAGACTTAAAAAGGGCTGGGTTAGCCAAGTGTTTCACTCTGGATTTGATGGAAGGGCTCGAGGGGTAGCGGTGTTGGTCAGCAAAAGGGTACGTTTCCAGATGGAGAAGGTGGTGGCAGATCAGGGGGGTAGATATGTGATTGTGACAGGGGCGCTGGAGGGGAAATTAGTGGCGCTGTTAACGGTATACGGTCCCAATTGGGACGATGTGGGATTCGCGAAGAAGGTGTTCAGGGCCATCCCCGACTTGGACACACATACTGACTGGGGGGGGGGGGGGGGACTGGCACTTGGCGCAGGAGCCAAGGTTGGACAGGTCACGGCCGGGCTCGCTGGTCCCATCGGGGGGGGCGAAGGCGCTGGCTGGGCTAATGGTGGAAATGGGAGGGGTGGACCCTTGGAGGTCTCTGCACCCGAGGGAACCGGAGTACTCGTTTTTCTCAGCAGTCCATAAGGTATACAGGCGGATCGACTTCTTTGTGGTGGGGAAGGTTTTGTTGGCTGGAGTCAAGGGGTCGGACTACTCTGCAATTGCAGTGTCAGATCATGCTCCACATTGGGTGGATATGGTGCTGGAGAAGGGGGTAGCACAGAGGCCAGGGTGGAAACTGGATGAGGGACTTTTGGGGAACCAAGTGTTCTGTGAGAAAATTGAAAAGGTAATTGAGGAATATGTAAGTTTCAACTGTACGGGTGAGGTGTCGAAGGCAGGTGTCTGGGAAGCTCTAAAGGCGGTGGTGAGGGGTGAGGTAATTTTGTTTAAGGCCAGGATGGACAAAGAGGAGAGGTTGGAGCGGCAGAGGGTAATAGATGAGATGTTGGAGGCAGATAGGGGTTACACAGAGGATGGGGACCCAGCGAAGCTTGAAAAGAGGAAGGAACTACAGGCAAGCTTTGACTGACTGTCCACCAGGAAGCTGGTGCACCAACTGAGACGAGCAAGGGGTGCAGTTTATGACCATGGAGATAACTGACATGTTAGCAGGTCAGCTCCGGAGGGAAGCAGCGGCAAGGGAAATTCTTCAGGTGAGGGATAGGGCAGGGAAGTTGGTGGTGGCTCCGGAGCTGATTAACAAGGTTTTTGAGGAGTTTTATGAGAGGTTATACAGGTCAGAGCCACCCGGGGGAGACCGGGAGATGCAGGAATTTCTAGATGGGTTGGAGTACCCGAGGCTAGGGGAGGGGGATGGGGCTACATTAGAAGGAGCGATAGTGGAGCAGGAGATAAAGGATGCGATTGGAAGGATGCAGTTGGGGAAGGTGGCAGGGCCCGGATGGGTTTCCGGTGGAATATTATAAAAAAATTCAAGGATAAGCTGGCACCCCTGATGGTGGGGATGTTTGAAGAGGCGATAGCGAAGGGGGTGTTGCCACAAACCTTGGGACAGGCATCGATTTCACTGTTGCTAAAAAAAGATAAGGATCCGACGGAGTGTGGGTCGTAGAGGCCCATATCACTTCTGAATGTGGACGCAAAAGTATTGGCGAAGGTACTGGTGGGTAGGCTGGAGGAGTGCCTCCCGAAGGTGATAGGTGAGGATCAGACAGGGTTTGTGAGAGGGAGGCAGCTTTCTTCAAACATTAGGAGGGTTTTGAACGTCGTTATGGCACCGACAGAGGGGAAGGAAACAGAGGTGGTTGTGGCATTGGATGGCAAGAAGGCGTTTGACCGGGTAGAATGGGGGTACTTGATGGCAGTTCTGGAGCGGTTTGGGATTGGACCAAGATTTGTGAACTGGGTAAAGCTATTATATAAGGAGCCGAAGGCGAGTGTCCGCACAAACAACATCAGCTCGAGATACTTTTCTCTCCACCGTGGGACGAGGCAGGGATGCCCTATGTCCCCCCTGCTGTTTTCACTTGCGATTGAGCCGTTGGCCATCGCATTAAGAAGTTCAGGAGCATGGAAAGGAATAGTGAGGGGGGGGGGTTAGAGCACAGGGTGTCCTTATATGCCGATGACGTGCTGCTGTATGTGTCGGAACCGAGTGCGTCGATAGTAGGAATATTGGAGCTACTGCGGGTATTTGGGTCTTTCTCGGGGTACAAGCTGAACCTGGACAAGAGTGAGTATTTTGTGAGTGTCTTGGCCGGGGGTGGGGGCAGGGGTGGGGGGGCTGCCATTCCGTAGGGCTGGGACTCACTTTAGGTATCTGAGGGTGCAGGTTGCCCGGGAATGGGGGAGGCTTCGCAAGTACAACATCACTAGTTTGGTGGGGATAGTGAAAGCCGATCTGGCAAGGTGGGATGGTCTCCCTCTGTCACTGGCGGGTCGGGTACAGGTGGTTAAAATGAATGTGTTGCCGTGATTTCTGTTTATTTTTCAATGCCTACCGATTTTCCTGCCAAAGGCTTTTTTCAGGGAGATTGAAGGAAGGATTACCTCGTTCATATGGGGAGGGAAGGTGGCCAGAGTGAGAAAGGTGCTGCTACAGAGGGGAAGGTAGGCAGGGGTTTGGGTCTCCCGAACTTGATGTACTACTACTGGGTGGTGAATGTGGAGAAGGTGCGGAGCTGGGTCAGAGGGGTTGATTCCCAGTGGGTCAGAATGGAGGAGAGTTTGTGCAGGGGGTCGGGACTGAAAGCACTAGCAACAGCGCCGCTTCCGATAGCTCCGGGGAAATACTCGGGGAGTCCGGTAATAATAGCTTCATTGAAAATCTGGAGGCAGTTTCGCCAACACTGCGGGTTGAGGGCAGGGTCAAGGGAAATGCCGATTCGGGGGAACCACAGATTTGAGCCAGGGAGGTGGGATGGAAGTTTTCAGAAATGGGAAGAGAAGGGGATTAAGACGCTAAAAGATTTGTTTCTTAGGGGTCGGTTTGCAGGATTGAGGGAGCTGGAAGCGAATTATGGGCTGGAGCAGGGAGAAATGTTTCGATACATGCAGGTTCGAGATTTTGCCAGGAAGGAGATATAGAGCTTCCCGGAGGAACCGGCCTCCACATTGCTGGAGGAGGTGCTGACGACAAGGGGGCTGGAGAAGGGGACAGTGTCAGCGGTATACGGAGCTATGTTGGAAAAGGATAAGGCACCGCTGGAAGGGATCAAAGCAAAGTGGGAGGAAGAGTTGGGAGAGGTTATAGAGGAGGGGGTCTGGTGTGAGGTGCTACGGAGAGTAAATGCCTCCATCTCACGTGCGAGATTGGGGCTGATACAGCTGAAGGTGGTATATAGAGCACACCTCACGAGGGCGAGGATGAGCCGATTCTTTGAAGGAGTAGAAGATGTGTGTGAGCGTTTTGGAGGGGGGGGGTGTGGAGGCGCTAACCATGTTCATATGTTTTGGTCCTGTCCCAAGCTAGAGGATTACTGGAAGGAGGTGTTTAGGGTAATTTCCAAGGTGGCGCATGTGAAGCTGGACCCGGGAGGCCGGGATGTCGGACCAGCCAGGGTTGGAAACGGGTGCGGAGGCAGATATCGTAGCCTTCGCCTCGTTGATCGCCCGAAGGCAGATCCTGTTGGGATAGGGAGCAGCCTCTCCATCCTGTGCCCTGGCGTGGCGGGGAGACCTGTTGGAATTCTTGACTCTTGAGAAGGTTAAGTTTGAACTGAGGGTAAGGATGGAGGGGGTTCTACAATTCATGGGCATTATTCATTATGCACTGTCAAGAACTGGATAACATCGAACATTAGTTGGGGGTGGGTGGGAGGGCTGTGGGGAGGGGGGGCGATGGGTGTTAATGGGGGCTATGGGGGATTCCTGATTCCTTTTTGTCAGTTGTTTATGTAAACATGTGAGTGAATGCTTTGGGTTTGGTGGGAGGATGGGATCGTTGTTATTGATATGGGGCTTGACATATAACTGATTATTGTTTATTGTTGGTGGGTGTAAACTGGGGAGAAAATGCGAAAAAGGAGGAGAATAAAGAAATATTTTTTTTTTAAATCAACTGCCTACCATCCAGAATCGCAGGGAGCATTAGAAAGGTGGCATCAGACATTAAAGAAAATGTTGAGGTCTTATTGTCAAGATTATCCAGAGGATTGGGATAAAGGAATTCCATTTTTCGGGTTATTTCCAAGGTGGTGCACGTGAAACTGGACCCGGGTCCCCAGGAGGCCATATTCGGGGTGTCGGACCAACCAGGGTTGGAAACGGGTGCGGAGGCAAATATTATAGCCTTCGCCTCGTTGATCGCCTGAAGGCGGATCCTGTTGGGATAGAGAGCAACCTCTCCACCCTGTACCCTGGCGTGGCGGGGGGACCTGTTGGAATACTTGACCCTTGAGAAGGTTAAGTTTGAACTGAGGGCTGGGGCAGCACGGTGGCGCAGTGGTTAGCATTGCTGCCTCACGGCGCCGAGGTCCCAGGTTTGATCCCGACACTGGGTCACTGTCCGTGTGGAGTTTGCACATTCTCCCCGTGTTTGCGTAGGTTTCGCCCCCACAACCCAAAGATGTGCAGGCTAGGTGGATTGGCCACACTAAATTGCCCCTTAATTGGAGAAAATGAATTGGGTAATCTAAATTTATTTTTAAAAAGTTTGAACTGAGGGGAAGGACGGAGGGGTCCGACAAGACATGGGCATTATTCATTCTGCACTTTCAAGAACTGGATAACATCGAACATTAGTTGGGGGGGGAATGGGTGGGAGGGTTGGGGGGGAGGGGGTTGGGTGTACCAAGGGTGACTATGGGTAATCCCGGATTCCTTTTTGTCATTTGTTTATGTAAACATGCGGGCTGATGTTTGGGGGTTGGTGGGAGGATGGGATCGTTGTTATTGTTATAGGGATTGACATATTTGTTGCTGATTATTGTTTATAGTTGGTGGGTGTAAATGTGGGAGAAAATGTGAAAAAGTAGGAGAATAAAAAAATATCAAAACAAAAAAAGAATCCAGCTTCCAAGTTCCCTGGCCAATCAGTGAGAGCATGGGACAAAGGAAGGGTTTCTAATGACAGTGATCCCAGCATGGAATACAATGGTTTACCAGTGGGGTGGTCTCCAGCGATACGCAAGATGACCACTAGCTATGTAGGCCTAACTGCTCCACTGGGAAGGAAGTCTTGTTCCAGGAGCTTTCAGATGTAAGCAGTGACCTGATATGTAAGCTTGAGCTTCATGAGATAGTGGTGCTCACACATGTTGAGAGAAACAATCTCCTGATTGTAAATTCTCCTTTGGGTGTCTCGCCTCTTATGAGCTGGATCTCGGTGGCCCTCTTCTTTGCTGTGTGGAGGTCTACTGGAAATGTTGCTGTGCAAGGAAGAATTCCATAAGCTGCTTCCATGTCTTGATGACTGCTGGTAGCAGGGAAGTACAGCTGAAGTAGGGAAATGTTAGAAAGGTGAAGGGGTTTCCAAGAAGTTGGTAATCGCCTATCAAGTAGTCAAAGCTCTCTCTGGAAAGGGGAGCTGTGAGCAGCTGTTTTTCACATGGCCATGGCAACAGCTCTTCGGTTTCGCTGATCAGAGGCTTCCCAGCCCATCAGTTTCACTGGGCACGATCGAGATAATGATATTTGAATGACCCATTAGACTCATTTAAACATCCCGGCGCCGTATTCACCGGCCGCTCAGGAGTCAATGCTGTGCCTGCAAGGCCTTAACCGGGCGCCGTTTAGTACTGGTTTCCACAACCGTGGATCCAAGCATGATGGCACCTCGGGGTCTTGGAAGCCCTTAGAGCGCCCCCGGCTGCTGGGAGTCAGGGTAGGGTAGTAAAAGTGCCCGGGTTCAAGGTTGGCACTGCTAAGGGTCAGGGTGGGGGGCATGCCTATGAAAGGGGGGCCCTGAAAGCAGGGTGTCCTGAAAGGGGAGTGTAGCAATCGGGCCAGTCTTTCAAAATGGCTACCCAGCCCGTGAGGAGCTAGTCGTGCTGGCGCGCTCAGCTCCCCAGTGCCCGAAAACTTTGGAAGTATAACCTCGATGGGGATAAACTCCGCGAGGCCCAAACAAAATCTAAGTGCCGTTGAATAATGATGGGGACAGCCGTCGCGAAACGTGCCTGAAACTGCACTTTGAAATTTTTCCAGTGAATCGTGCCCATGAAATAGCTGCTCAGCTAAGGATGTCCACAGTAGTGCTGGGTATCTGAGCAACAGTCTGTTTCTGTGCATGTTACCTGCAACATTTTGCTTCAGTAAGGAGGCTTTGTATGATCCCATAAGCCACAACAGAAAAAGTTGCAGATGGCTCACATTGTCACTTTGTGATCCACATGAGATCATGTAGCTGCAATAAAGCCAAAATCCTGTCATGACACATTCACTCTGTTACATTCACCCTTTCTCAATTGCTTCAGCTGTTTGCAGGTCTGCCTGTTAAGTCATCAGACTTCAGCTGGATTCATTTCAAACTGCTACATTTTTCCAGCACTTCCAAAATTATTTTCCTTCCATTTTTACACAGACCAAGTCACATTTCTATCTCCCTGTTGATGAAAACTGTAATGAGGGTAACTCTTTCAAATTCAAGTCTGCTGCATTTGTGGGTTCACACCTGGAAGCTTTGTGAGCACGTTACTTCTCAGAGAGCTCTTTGGCCCAGCTTGTCCATGCCGCCCAGTTTCTGTCACTAAGCTAGTCCCACTTGCCCGCGTTTGGCCCATCTCACCCTGCCCATGTAACTGTCTAACTGTTTTTTAAAGGAAAACATTCTACCCGCCTCTACCACTGCCTCTGACAGCTCGTTCCAGATGCTCACCACCCTCTGTGTGAAAAAACTTCCCCTCTGGTCTCTTTTGTATCTGTCACCTTAAACCGGTGCCATCTATCTTTGGGAAAAGATGTTGACTATCTACCTTATCTATGGATTTGGATTTTGTTTATATTCACGTATATCAAGGTACAGTGAAAAGTAATTTTCTGCAAGCAGCTCAACAGATTAAGTACATGAAAAGAAAAGGAAATAAAAGAAATTAAAAGAAAATACATAATAGGGAAAGGGAGAGCTCGTAGAAAGTTGCCACGCTCCGGCGCCATCTTGTGAGTCTATGCCCCTCATTACTGTGGGAGTTGACTCACACTGTCTTACATCTGGTCGCATTTGTAATGATGTGATTGAGCAATACATCCTCTGTGGTGATCTTTGTGAGGTGTTTTCAGGATGGAAGGCGTAGTGATCATAAAGATACATGAAGCTCTTTTGAAGAACTAAACTAATTTTATTAACACAACTAAATTTGAGCTCGACACCTATTTTGAATAGCAAACATATATGTAAGAATTAACCTACACTCACTAACACTATCTCTATCTACTGTTGCTCGTTCTGGTGAGTGTGCTTAACACTCAATTGGCTCTGTTTTATTCCTTAGCTCTAGAGTCGCCAGGTATCCTTATGATACCGTCACGAGGTTCAAGTTCAAGTTCAGATCAATGACTCAATACACCAGTTAGTAAGGTTCAATCAAACACATTTATTATTACACAGTAAATCAATACTCATGCAACGAATACTAACGGACTAAACTATTCCTACCACTATAAGCCAATACTTATCTTCGATAAGGGAACCCACTGGATCAGGGAACAATGGCCTCTTGTTCTGTCCTGAGACTGCAGGCTTCCCAGTTGGTACGGGCTAAGGGGTCAGGAGTGTCTACTCTCGTAGCGTGTATTGGTTGACACTTACTTGGTGGTGCAGCAATTGGCCAGGCTTCTCCTTCTCACGGTCAAGTTCTTCAAGAGCTGCTGCTAAGGTGTTCTGCTGGGGGGGCCGGCTAAAAGAGAGAGCTGGACTTGGGATCTGTCCTTTATAGGTCACAGGGGCTTCACGCCCATCTGGGCGGTCCCTATACCTGCTAGCAATCGATTGGACCTCATACCAATCGATTGGTTTGAATTCCCCAATACTGGGGCTGTTTCCCGATCGCTGGGCGGTTCTTGGGGCTGTTTGTAACTTATTGTCCGGGACTCCTGCTGGCGCCTAAGAGTCTAGCTTGACCGTTGTTATTCGCGATTGTGTCCATTGTGCCCGGGAATGACCGGGAAACGCTCAATTATATGCAAACTTGTTAGTTTCAGTGCTGTCTGGTTTCTCTGCAGACAGAATACACAGAGAGATTCTGCAGCCTGCTTGTCTTTCTGACATTGTCCAATTTTCCCTGCATGCATTTCAATTCTCCATTTGATGTCGGGCAGTGGCCAACTTTGGTGGCTACACTACTAATTATATCTATTATATCTAATTCTGCAATACACTATGAATCTTATCGACTTTAGCTCCATTCTAATCTCCTTCCCCTAGCTTAAGAGCCAGTGCAATTTATTGTACTGTCCCTTAGCTCCCTCTAGTGGCTCGTCTTAACATAACATTAACTCTTCACATGCTGTACATTTGTATAACGTCACATCCTTGTAACCTGGCCTGGATATTCATGTCCTTTGCATATTGAGTTCTAGTGTTCTGAAGGGAATCTGAGCATCTGCTCTGTGAAATGAAGCCAGGTACAAATAAACTTTATTTAACAGTTGAAGTGAAGTTGTCATGGTCTCAGATGACTATAGGCTGTTTTCCCCTTTGAGGGAGAGAGCTGACTGGTAGTGATTTAGCCTGAGGATCACCACAAATCAGGTGAGGGGCAAGGTTGAGAAGGTAAGGCCTTCATGAATAAGCTCAGCCGGTACAGGAATTGAACCCTCTGCATCACTAACCAGCTATCCAGCCAACTGAGTTAAACTGGCCAGTAGAGTGTACATACAAAACAACTGTTATGATTTGATTCTGTGAACATTTACAGGACACAATGAACAGTTAGAAGAGTGAGCCGCCAAGGGGCTTTTAACTTGTAACAAATATTGCAGCAATGGCGGCCTGGGCCAAGCCATCCGGATCCGGAGGGGAACACCCGAATCACACGAGCTGTCACCAAGTCACTCCCCACTACTTCCTCCAGCCCTGGCTGCCACCCCCCATCAAGCGCTACAATTTTTAAGGCTTTCAAACTTTGCTTACCTTCTCTCTCTCCCTCAGCAACCATGGCGCCCAGTCCCCACGTGTAAATACCTGTAGTAAATCGCGCCGGGGTGACTTCCGCTTGAGAGGGATGGAGCGTTGTGGAGGCCCAGAGTATAGTTGGTTTAAATGAATACAAATGCCAGCTTTGCATGGCGGCATGAGGTTCGCGCCACCAGCAAGGGACCAGAGGATGGCTTTTTAAATTATTGATCTTTTTTAACCCTTGCTTTCAAGGTATGGGGAAACTGAAAGACCATTTCTACATGCCCTGTGAAGGTGGCCGTCAGCCTTTACTACTGTCTTGGCATTGATAGTGTTCTACGGTGATGTTAGGCAGAAAGTCCCATCATTTTGAGTCAGCAACGATGAACGAACAGCAATGTGTGTCCGTCCCAGTATGGCGTGTGACTTGAAAGGAGGCTTGGAACTGATGGTGTTCCTATGATATTGTCGTTTAAAGCAGACCAAGGCAGGCCAGCAGCACGGTTCGATTCCCGTACCAGCCTCCCCGAACAGGCGCCGGAATGTGGCGACTAGGGGCTTTTCACAGTAACTTCATTGAAGCCTACTCGTGACAATAAGCGATTTTCATTTCATTTATCCTTCTTGTGTTAGGTTTTGCAGGACGGGATGATGCTGTTGAAGTAAACGCGCAGTGCGGCTGCAGTGCCTGCTACCCATGGTGCAAACAGCAGCCACAGGCTTCAGTGATGGAGGGATGGCTATTGAGTCAAGTGGCAGATGTGTGCTGACCAAGCAGATTACTCTGACATGGATCCGTTCCATGCTTAGTTTGTCATTTGAACCCAGTATTTGATCTCCGTTGGTCACAATTCAAAAGGACCCAAACGTCTCTTGTACTAAGAAAGCAGATTTTCATGGGATTATTGATCCGAGGGCTTGAACTGCAATTTTACCATTTAGTTGGTCTCATGTGTATATGAACAAAATACAACCAGACTGCTCCTTTCAAAGTCATAATCAATGGGCTCTAATGAAAAGAAAGCTAATTTTCAGAACGGTAGCACAGTGGTTAGCACAATTGTTTCACAGCTCCAGGGTCCCATGTTTGATTCCCGGCTTGGGTCACTGTCTGTGCGGAGTCTGCCCGTTCTCCCTGTGTGTGCGTGGGATTCCTCCGGGTGCTCCGGTTTCCTCCCACAGACCAAAGATGTGCAGGTTAGGTGGATTGGCCATGCTATATTGCCTTAGTGCCCAAAACAAAATTGCCGTTAGTGTTGGGTGGGGTTACTGGGTCATGGGGATAGGGTGGAAATGTGGGCTTGGGTAGGGTGCTCTTTCCAAGAGCCGGTGCAGACTTGATGGGCCGAATGGCTTCCTGCACAGTAAATTCTAGTTTAGGGGCTAATTTAGCACAGTGGGCTAAATAGCTGGCTTCAAATGCAGAACAAGACCAGCAGCGCGGGTTCAATTCCCGTACTGGCCTCCCCGAACAGGCGCCAGAATGTGGCGACTAGGGGATTTTCACAGTAACTTCATTGAAGCCTACTTGTGACAATAAGCAATTATTATTATTATTATTATTATTAATAATAAATTCTATGATTCAATGATTCTCCTCTGCTCCATCAACAGCTCTCTCTTCAATATTTCAAAAGACTATCGGGATAGGGAATAAAATGAAAATCTTACGATTGCAGTGGGAATAAACAATAAACCAGAAAGTATTGCCACGCAGACATGAACTTATCAGGGTTGCCCACCTTAACCAGGTTACTCAGGCATGACTCAACATCATCTGTCCCTCCACATGATGCTATTTATTTTGTTAGTGAAACACTTAATAAAATCAGCTTTTGTAATTACTCATGAATCCATGTGATACTTTAGCAAGATTGGATTACTGCTATTATATTTAGTTTTCAGTCAAATTGTTGCATATTAGTTTCATGTGATTAAAGGGCACTGGAGTAGATTTTCTTCTTCCAGACATTGAAGTACAGAGTGGAAAATTGGGCAAGGGACAATTGGGCAATTGTCCAATTCTGCTCTGCGTATTCTGATCAGCTGCTGCATGGGCTAATATCGATCCCATTTTAAACAATTTGCATTGTTGGAAACATTGCAATCTATTCTAACAGTTAAACTCAACAGGTACGAACAAATGTGTTGTTTTTCCAGTGACCAGTGCCGGAAGTTAGAAAGACTGATTCCTCTCGAATGTACGTACAATCTGGCATGTTGAGGATTACACACATATGACAAACGGAAAAAAACACAAGAGCTTCAAAAAAGCTAAGAATTCAAAACACACAGCCCTGAATATAGAATCATTGAATGGCTATAACACCCGAAGAAGACCATTCGGCCCATCAAGACTGTCCTGGCTCTCTGCAAAAGAAATGTTGCTGGTTCCACTCCATAGACTTTTCCATGTAGACCTGCAGGTATTTTCCCCGTACCCTAAGCATAAAACTTCATAAAAACGTTTTCCTCATGTCATATTAGGTTCTTTTTGCCAATTACCTTAAATTGATGTCCTTTAGTTCTGAACTCTTCTACCAGTAGGAACAGTTTCTCTCGTTATAGAATCATGCTGATTTTGATCATCTCCATTAAATCTCCTTTCAACTCTCTTTTCTCTCAGGATAGCAACACCAGCGTCTCCAATCGACCCTCATGACTGACGTCCCTCATAAATCTTTTCTGCACCCTCCTCTGATAGCTTCAGATCCTTCCTGAAGTGCAGGACCATATGCTACCGTGCTTCCCAGGTCCCAACCGCATAAGCCTAGGTCTCGCTGATCCCGCAACCTCTTTAGAATTGCTCCCTTAATTTTATGTAGCCTATCTTTGGTCTCTCCCCACGAAAAAATGTTTCACTTCACTGTCCTCGGCTTAAAATGAGATCTGCCATGTTTCTGCCCATTCAACTGGAGTTTCCACGTCTTTTGCAAGTCTATTATTATCATCCTCGCAGTTCACAACACTTTCAGGTTTTATATGCCATCTGCAATTTTTCAAATTGTGCCTTATATATCCAAGTGCAAGTCATTAATATATTTCAGGGGACATACTGGTCCTGGGACAAACTTACTGGGAACACCACTGTGCATTTTCCTCCAATAAAAAACACCTGTTCAGCACCATTCTGTTTCCTGTCACTTGGCCAATATCATATCCATGATGCCCATTCCCCTTTTTAATCCTTGGACTTCAACTTTTCTTGCAGTCATTATATGTGACACTTTATCAAAAGCCTTTTGGAAGTCTGAATGCACCATATCAACCACGTTGATATGGCGCATCTCTATGTTGATATGGTGCATCCATACAGACCATACAGTCTGCACTGTATGGTTTATGTTCTATGTTAGCCTCATCAATCCTCTCTGGTACTTTATCAAAAGTTTAATCTAGTTGGTTAAACGGGATTTGTCTTTAACCAATCCAGGCTGGCTCTCTCCTTAAATATCCACACTCGTCCAAATGACTGTTAACTTTGCCTGGATTGACTTCCGGTGGCGGCAATGCGGAGCTAAGCCGCACGTTCGGCAGCTCCCGCGAATAACGGACTTTGGGGCTCTTTTCAGGGCCCCAACGGAACTTCGTCGACGAATCCCGACATGGGAAGGGGACTGGAGTCGATCCCTACGGTCCTATGGTCCAGACCAGGAGTGGGGTAAGAAGAAAAACGGTGGAAGCACCCCTGGAAAAGCGGGGGAAGAAAAACAAAATGGTGGCCAGCGGAGGCCTGGAGGAGCTGAGGCAGTGGGCGCAGGAGCAGCAGGAGACTCTGCTGCGCTGCTTGCAGGAGCTTAAGTTGGAGCTGCTGGAGTCGCTGAAGGCTACCACCAGAGAGCTGATGGAGACTCAGACAGCCCAGGGGGCTGCGATCCGGGAGCTGCAGAAGCAGGCCTCCGAAAGGGTGTATGAGGCCGTGGCCGTCGCGGGGAAGGTGGAGATGCACGAGGCGCATAAAGTGGCAGGAGCGGTTCGAGGAGCTGGACAACCGGTCGAGGCGGAAGAATTTGCGGATCCTGGGCCTCACGGAGGGGCTGGAGGGGTCGGACCTGGCGGCCTACATGGTTGTTATGCTGAACTCGCTGATGGGAGCTGGGTCCTTCCAGGGGCCCCTGGAGTTGGAGGGGGCCCACAGAATTCTGGCTAGGAGGCCCAAGCCGAACGAGCCGCCGCGGGCGGTGTTGGTGAGGTTTCACCGGTTCGTGGATCGTGAGTGCGTGTTCCAGTGGGCCAAGAAGGAGCGGAGCAGCAAGTGGGAGAACACGGAGGTGCGGATCTTCCAGGACTGGAGTGCGGAGGTGGCGAAGCGGAGGGCCGGGTTTAACCGGACGAAGGCGGTGCTCCACAGACGGAGCGTGAAGTTTGGCATGTTGCAGCCGGCGCGTCTGTGGGTCACCTACAAGGACCGTCACCATTATTTTGAGTCCCCGGAGGAGGCGTGGGCCTTTGTGCAGGCCGAGAAATTGGACTCAAACTGAGGGTCTAAGATGGGGGATGTTGTATGATAATGTACTTGTGTTTGCTCTGTTTAATGCAAAATGTGGGTTGGCTTTAGGGTGGGTGGGGTGATGTCGTTATGTCTTTTTGTATGGGTCTGGTGGACGGGTTCGGGCAGGGAGGTAAACGGGGAGTGCGGGGAGCTGGTGGGGGGGACTGGCAATGGGAGTTGCCCTAGAGGAGCCGGTACGGGCAGGGCGAAAGCGCGGGCTTTCTGCGGGTTTCCCGCGCTGGGAGATGGTGGGGGCGGGGGCGGGGCTGAGAAGCGCGGGCCGTTGCTGGCTGTTTTCTTTTCCCGCGCAAGAGGAGGGGGGGGGGAGGGCCTGCTGATGGGCACGATGGAGGAGGGGCAGTCCCACGTGGGGAGGAGTCGGAGGTAGGGCGGGAGTCGCAGGGGTCAGCAGAAGTTAGCTGGCTCACGGGAGTGCTATGAAGGGAGGGGCGCGGCTAGGAAGGAGCTGGAGGATGCAGAGGGTGCTGGGGGGGGCGGTTGCCGCCGTGGGGAACAGGCCGAGCGGGGGACGTTGGCCGGGGGTGGGCAAGGGATGGGGTATGGCTAATCGGCAGGGGAGGGGAGCAGGGAGCCCTCTGATCCGGCTGATAACCTGGAATGTGAGGGGGCTGAATGGGCCGGTCAAACGGGCCCGGGTGTTTGCGCACTTGAAGGAGCTGAAGGCGGATGTGGCCATGCTCCAGGAGACACACCTGAGAGTGGTGGACCAGGTTCGGCTGAGGAAGGGATGGGTGGGCCAAGTATTTCACTCAGGGCTGGATGAGAAGAGTAGGGGGGTGGCGATCCTGGTGGGGAAGGTGACGTTTGAGGCGTTAAATGTGGTTGCTGACAGTGGCGGGAGGTATGTGATGGTGAGTGGTAAGCTGCAGGGGGAGCGGGTGGTGTTGGTGAATGTTTACGCCCCAAATTGGGACGATGCGGGGTTTATGTGGCATATGTTGGGCCGCATTCCGGACCTGGAGGTGGGGGGCCTGACCATGGGGGGGGGGGGGGGGGGGGGACTTCAACACAGTACTGGATCCCCCATTGGATCGATCCAAGTCCTGGACGGGTAGGAGGTCGGCGGTGCTAAGGTGTTGAGGGGATTTATGGACCAGTTGGGGGGGGGTGGATCCCTGGAGGTTTGCGAGGCCAAGGGCCAGGGAGTACTCGTTTTTCTCCCACGTGCATAAGGCCTATTCGAGGATTGATTTTTTTTGTCCTGAGCAGGGGGCTGGTTTCGAGGGTGTAGGATGTTTAATACTCTGCCATTGCCATTTCGGATCATGCCCCGCACTGGGTGGACCTCAGGCTAGGGGAGGAGAGGGACCAACGTTCGCTCTGGCGCTTGGAGGTGGGGCTGCTGGCAGATGAGGAGGTGGCCGAGAGGGTTCGGGGGTGTATTGAGAGGTACCTTGAGGCCAACGACAATGGGGAGGTCCGAGTGGGGACGGTCTTGGAGGCATTGAAGGCGGTGACTAGAGGGGAGTTGATTTCCATCCGAACCCATAGGGAGAGGGGGGAGCAGAGGGAGAGGGAGAGATTGATAGGGGAGATGGTGAGGGTGGATAGGAGATATGCGGAGGCCCCAGAGGAGGGATTGCTGGGGGAGCGGCGTAGCCTTCAGGCCAGGTTCGACCTATTGACTACCGGAAAGGCGGAAGCTCAGTGGAGGAAAGCACAGGGGGCGGTGTATGAATATGGGGAGAAGGCGAGCAGGATGCTGGCACACCAGCTCCGAAAGCGGGACGCGGCCAGGGAGATTGGGGGAGTGACGGATAGAGCTGGGAAGGTGGAGCGGAGGGGGGTAGATGTTAATGGGGTTTTCAGGGACTTCTATGGGGAACTGTACCGGTCGGAACCCCCGGTGGAGGGGGGTGGAATGGGGCGCTTCTTGGACAAGCTGCTATTTCCGAGGGTGGAGGAGGGGCAGGTGGAGGGACTGGGGGCACCGATCGAGCTGGAGGAGTTGGTTAAAGGGATAGGGAGCATGCAGTCGGGGAAGGCGCCGGGGCCGGATGGGTTTCCGGCGGAATTTTATAAAAGGTATGCGGACCTGCTGGGCCCCCTGTTGGTCCGGACCTTTAACGAGGCAAGGGAGGGGGGGGGGCTTTGCCCCCAATTATGTCACGGGCGCTGATTTCCTTGATCCTGAAGCGGGACAAGCACCCTCTGCAGTGTGGGTCATATAGGCCGATCTCGCTGCTAAATGTAGACGCCAAGCTGCTGGCAAAGATCCTGGCCACTAGAATAGAGGATTGTGTGCTGGGGGTCATACATGAGGACCAGATGGGGTTTGTGAAGGGACGGCAGTTGAATACAAATGTACGAAGGCTCCTCAACGTTATTATGATGCCGACTGTGGAAGGGGAGGCGGAGATAGTGGTGGCATTAGACGTGGAGAAGGCCTTTGATAGGGTTGAGTGGGGGTATATGTGGGAGGTGTTGGAAAGGTTTGGGTTTGGGGAGGGGTTTGTCCGTTGGGTGAGGCTGCTCTACGAGGCCCCGATGGCGCGTGTAGCCACGAATAGGAGGAGGTCGGAGTACTTTCGGCTGTACCGGGGGACGAGACAGGGGTGTCCCCTGTCCCCCTTGCTCTTTGCGTTGGCAATTGAGCCCATGGCCATGGCGTTGAGGGGAACTGGAGGGGTCTGGTGCTGGGTGGGGAGGAGCATCAAGTGTCGCTTTATGCGGACGACCTGTTGCTGTATGTGGTGGACCCGGTGGGGGGGATGCCGGAGGTGATGAGGATTCTTAGTGGATTTGGGGGCTTCTCTGGGTATAAGCTGAACCTGGGCAAGAGTGAGGTGTTTGTGGTGCACCCGGGGGATCAGGAGGAGGGGATTGGTAGGCTCCCACTGAAGCAAGCAGGGAAGAGCTTCAGATACCTAGGAGTCCAGGTGGCTGGGAGCTGGGGGGGGGGGGGCCTGCACAAGCTCAACCTCACAAGGTTGGTGGAGCAGATGGAGGAGGAGTTTAAGAGGTGGGATATGTTACCGCTGTCACTGGCGGGGAGGATGCAGTCCGTTAAGATGACGGTGCTCCTGAGGTTTTTGTTCCTGTTCCAGTGCCTCCCCATCCTGATCCCTAAGGCCTTTTTTAGGAGGGTCAACAGGAGTATTACGGGATTTGTGTGGGTGCATAGGACTCCGAGGGTGAGAAGAGTGTTCCTGGAACGGGGCAGGGACGGGTGGGGCTGGCGTTGCCCAACCTCTGTGGGTACGACCGGGCTGTCAACGCAGCGATGGTGCGTAAGTGGGTAATGGACGGGGAAGGGGCAGCATGGAAGACGATGGAGGCGGCGTCCTGTGTGCGCACGAGCCTGGAGGCGCTGGTAACGGCGCCGTTGCCGCTTCCTCCAACGAGGTATACCACGAGCCCGGTGGTGGCGGCTACCCTCAAAATTTGGGGGCAATGGAGACGGCATGAGGGAGAAGTGGGGGGCTCGATGGAGGCCCCGATACGGGGGAACCATCGGTTTGTCCCAGGGAGCATTGATGGTGGATTTCTGGGTTGGCACAGGGTTGGGGTTAGGAGGTTGAGGGACGTGTTTGTGGAGGGGAGGTGCGCGAGCTTGGGGGAGTTAGAGGGGAAGTTTGGGCTCCCCCGGGGAACATGTTTAGGTACATGCAGGTTAGGGCGTTTGCCAGGCGGCAGGTGGAGGGGTTCCCCTTGCTGCCCCCACGTGGTGTACGGGACAGGGTGCTCTCGGGGGTGTAGGTTGGAGGAGGGAGGATTTCGGACACATACAGGAGGTAGACGAGGCCTCGGTGGAGGAACTGAAGGGGAAATGGGAAGATGAGCTGGGTGAGGAGATTGAGGAGGGGACGTGGACGGATGCCCTGGAGAGAGTGAATTCCTCCTCTTCCTGTGCGAGGCTTAGCCTTATACAGTTCAAGGTGTTGCATAGGGCTCACATGACTGGGACGAGGGTGAGTAGATTTTTCAGGGGCGATGACAGGTGTGCTAGGTGCTCGGAGAGTCTAGCGAATCACGCTCATATGTTTTGGGCGTGCCCAGCGCTGGGGGAGTTTTGGAAAGGGGTAGTAAGGACAGTGTCGAGGGTGGTGGGATCCAGGGTCAAGCCAGGCTGGGGACTCGCAATATTTGGAGTTGTAGAGGAGCCGGGAGTGCAGGAGGCAATAGAGGCCGGTGTTCTGACCTTTGCGTCCCTAGTAGCCCAGCGGAGAATCTTGCTTCAATGGAAGGATGCGAGGCCCCCAAGCGTGGGGGCCTGGATCAATGATATGGCGGGGTTCGTTAAATTGGAGAAGGTGAAATTTGCCCTGAGGGGATCAGTACAAGGGTTCTTTAGGCGGTGGCAGCCTTTCCTGGACTTCCTGGCGGAACGGTAGGGAAATAGGCAGGCAGCAGCAGCAACCCGGGGGGGGGAGGGGGGTGGGGGAGAGGGGAGGAGGGGGGAGGGGGGAGGGGAGGGAGGGGGGGAGAGGGGAGGGAGGGGGGGTTTGGTTCGGTGGGAGGGAGAACTGTGTACATGGGTCTGTGGGATGTGGCGGGTGTTATCTCTTTCCCTTTTGTTGTTTGGGGTTTTTTTTCTTTTGTTTGCAGTTGCTCTTGTAGTTGGGTGGGTGTTGTTCTTGGGTTTTTACCATGGTTGTTTTGTTGTTTATATTTTGTGAAAACCTTAATAAAAATTATTTAAAAAAAAAACTTTGTCCTGGATTTTCATTTCTATAACATTTCCAAGGTTAGCATGGAAGAGTAATGGGCTGCAGGAATGCTGTCTTTTTGACTTTCCAGTGGAGAGTGATATTACAGCTGGAAAATCTCAGCAGGTCTGGCAGCATCCGTGGAGCAAGAGTCTGGATGACGCTTTGTCAGAGCTCTGATGAAGAATCATCCAGATTCGAAACGTTCGCTCCCTTCTCTCTCCACAGATGCTGTCAGACCTGCTGAGGTTCTCCAGTATTTTCTGTTTGTGTTTCAGATTCCAGCACCCGTGGTAATTTGCTTTTATCCTAGTCAAATCACAGGAAGTGCATCTCAAGAAATTATGGATCTGCATGGAAATATTTGAATATTCATCCATTGCTTGTACTGGTTAAAAAAATCATTGAATACATGCCTATAATTTCCCAATACCCAGAACGAGAAAAAACTGCAAAACGGAGAAATAAGAATACTGGTCCGAACTGTTTTTTCCTTCCGGGAATTGGGAACGGTGGGATCGGTATGCAATCCCTTGCATGGCAGAAGACAGCGGCAAAAATTACTGATGTTTTCCATAATTTCTTCAGAAGAAATTCCAGTCTAGGGTCAATGTCACGGTGTTAATAATTCCGATTGTTAAATTGATTGAAATGTTTTTGTTTGATTGTCACAGACGCACTCTTCTTCCTATCCTGTTCACAAAGGAACTCTGCCCCCACCTCCCCCCACCCCCCAACACCCCTCAGTTCACTAAAGTACTTTTCTCAACTCCCTGTTCACAGAGACTTCTTTCTCCCTTCACAGTTGACAGATACACTCTCGTTTTCCCTCCTCATCTCTCAGTTTGCAATTATACTCTTATCCGGAAACCATACAATCATATTCATCATCCTCATGCTATTTACACTGACACTCAGCATCCCATCGAGAACTAATAAATCTACTTCTATCACCCTCTTCAGGTAGTGCATTCCAGCTCATACAATTTCTTTATCACTCTTATGATGCCTATCGCAATTTTGTAAATTGCTTGAAGTCTGTGTTCTCTGGCGACTGACCCTTCTGCCACTGGAAATAGCTTCTCCTTATTTGCTCTTTCGTAGCGCTTCATGATTTTGAACGACTGTATCAAACCTGCCCACAATCTTCTCTGCTACTAAGAGAATAATCACGACTTCTCCAACTCTCCACTTAACTCAAGTCCCGCACTCCATAGTAAATCTCTGCACCCTCTCCTGGGCCTTGATATCCTTCCAAAATTGTGGTGCCCTGATTTCATGGGTTAATGTAATTACCAAATTCTCTTTAATAGTTGTACCTTTGTTCAAACATGTAATTATCATGATTTCTCCATTGTTTAAGAATTAGAACGACTTTGCTCTTTCTGCCCAGGGTCCACCTTTTCTTTGGTAAACAACGTGCAGTGGTCAAAGTGCGTTTGGTTCCAGAGCAGCAATTGGCCTAATCTGTTATTTATGGGGGGATGAGCTGATTTCTGCTGCAGCAACAAAGCCCACTCAACAGGCACTTTATCCCATCCCTGCACAGTAATAGAATAAGCTTTTTTTAAAGTGTTGGCTGGACATTTAACAATTGCAATGGCATACTATAAATGCATTCAATTTAAGGATCTGAGTAGCGAACCAAAAATATTGCTAACAATATACATCTTTAAATTTATAGGTTACTCTTCCATGTTTGTATTAACACTTGGCTGCACATCAATTGCAAGGCAACAGAAATTATGAATGTTAGAGGCCTAGCTCATGTTAGAGCACAACTTGTACTCTTACTGCTGCAGATAAAATCTCATCATTTAGACAAACACAAGCTTTGGCAATGTGGCGTACGCATCTTAGGCATCGAGCACCCTGATATCTCCCACATGTGAGATCATTTTTTCCTGAGACGGTGGGAACAGTGAAGATGTGAAAAAAAAATTATTCCAGCCGCTAAACTGGAGTTACACAAGGAATTTCTAAATTGAGATTGGAATAACCAAGCAATCGTGGAAGAATGATCACAGACAATGTGATTTATTTTGTTTTGTTTTGTGGGGCAAGGTCTGCCGGGGTGCAATAATCTAATGGCTTCAAGTATTGACCAAAGATGTAAAGTTTATCTGGTTTTGCGAGCAGGTCGGCTGCATCGAGAGGACTCCCGCCGGTGGCCACTATTTGCGGCTGGTGCTGAGGCGTCAGGCCCAGCGCGCGCGGAGGTCGGAGCAGTGGGGGCGGAGCCAAACGGAGGTCGGAGCAGTGGGGGCGGAGCCAAACGGAGGTCGAGGCGACAGGCCCGAAGCCAGGGCGCGATGTTAGTGAGATGTCCCACATCGGGTGGCTCCTGCCTAGAATGTGGTAAGAAGACTGAAGTCCGGTCCCAGGGTAATTCTGGAGGAATACAAAAAAGAAGAGAAAGAAGTTTTAAGGAAACTTGGTGAAAGTTTTTTTTTCTTGTTTTGAAGGAAGAATTTTTTGTTTTTGTATAAAATTTAAAAAAAGATTGAAGAAGGAAAGAAGGGTGAAAAAAAAGGAAAAATAATCAGTCATTAAAGGAGGCGAAAAGCAGCGTCGAGGAAGGGAGGAAGCGCAGGCTCGCCGTTGATTGAGTGGACCAGCTAAAGTGCTGACAAGATGGCGGAGGCCAGACCGCATGGTGGGGCAGCACTACTTACGGTGGAGAAGATGACTGAGGTGATGGCGGTGGAGTTGGAAAAGCAGTTTGCGAGGCACATGGAGGCTTTGAGGAAGAAGATGGAGGTCGCATTGAAATCGTTGGTGGAGGAGGCAATCGCCCCGGTGAGGGTAGCTGTGGCAAAGACATCGGCCGAGGTGAGAGAGCAGGGCGAGAAGATGAAGGAAGTGGAGGAGGCCGTGTTGCAGCACAGCGACCAGTTGATCTCGATGGGGGACGAGCTACGGAGGGTGGTTGAGGTCAACAGAGGACTCCGAGCAAAGCTCGAGGACTTGGAGAACCGCTCGAGGCGACACAATTTGAGAATTGTGGGTTTGCCCAAAGGGACAGAGGGCCCAAGGCCATCAGAGTACTTTGCTCAGAAGTTGGCGGAGTTGATGGGGGAGGGTGAGAACCCCTCCCGGTACGAGCTGGACCGAGCTCATCGGTCATTAAGGCCAAAGCCCAAAGTGAATGAGCCACCAACAGCAATAATTATCTGCTTCCATAAGTACTGCATGAAGGAGAAGGTGTTAAGCTGGGCAAAGCAGAAGCGCGAGGTGCAGTGGGATGGTACTGGAGTTTGGATCTACCAGGATATGACGGTGGAGTTGGGAAAACGACGAGCGGCGTTCGGGCGGGTGAAGGTGGCACTGTACAAAAAGGGGGTGCGATTTGGTATGGTATACCCGGCGAAGCTGAGGGTAACATATGAGGCCAAAGACTTTTATTCCGAGACAGCGGAGGAGGCTGAGGCGTTCGTGAGGGCAGAAGGCTTGGGACAGACGTGAGGAGCGGAACTGGAAGAGAGACTGTGGACAGTGATTGGGGAGCTGGAAAATGTATAAATGCTACAGCTTTCTGTTTACTGATGTGCATTGTAATTTACTTGTCTTCACATTGTTACAGAGCTCAAGTTAATGGCTGGGTTGATTGGCGTTCTGTGTTACGACGGTTATATCTTATTTTAGTGAATTGTATGGGTTGGATTGTTGTTTTTGTTTTTTCTTGCTCTGGGACTGGGTGGGAGGGGACGATATATCTTGGCAGGGGGAGCCACCCGCACTAGCTAACTAAAGTCGGCTAGTGAACGGAGATGAGGTGAGAGGAGGACTGCCCACATTGGAGCCTGGTTAGGAGGTTTCAATGGGCCTACGAGGCGAGCGAGGGGAGGGGAAGGGATGTTTTTATGAGAGGAAATGTAGGGGGGGGGGTTTGGGAGGGGAGGGAAGGGGTTCAATGTTAATAATGGATAGGGGTGGGTCAGGCTCATGGGGCAGGGCCCAGTGGTATGATGATGGTGGATAAGAAGGGTGGAGGGGCGGGTGAGAGACCCCAGTTAGGATAGTCACGTGGAACGTGAGGGGGTTAGGAGGTCCGGTCAAGGGTGCTTGCGCATCTTAAAAGTTTGAAAGCCGATGTAGCAATGCTGCAGGAGACTCACTTGAGGGTGAAGGACCAGGTGAGACTTAAAAAGAGCTGGGTTAGTCAGGTGTTTCACTCTGGATTTGATGGAAGGGCTCGAGGGGTAGCGGTAATGGTTGGCAAAAGGGTACGCTTCCAGATGGAGAAGCTGGTGGCAGATCAGGGGGGTATATATGTGATTGTGACAGGGGCGCTGGAGGGGAGGTTAGTGGCGCTGTTAAGTCAGATGTGTGGCCTCCTACTGCAGCTGGGGAAATGGCTGATCAGGAGGAGGACACGCATATTTATACGGCTCCTTGTGGGTGGAGCCAGCCGGCAGGGGCTACCAGCGAACCTGTAGTACAGGTCCTACCGTACATCCCCTAATACAGGTGCACAGTGATTCACCACAAGGGGTGGACCCTTGGATGTTTCTGTACCCGAGGGAATGGGTCCAGAAGGTATACTCGCGGATCGCATTTTTCCTGGTGGGGAAGGCTTTGCTGGTTGGGGTTAAGGAGTCGGAATACTCGGCAATTGCAGTGTCAGATCATGCTCTGCTTTTGGTGGATATGGTACTGGAGAAGGGGGTAGCGCAGAGGCCAGGGTGGATATTAGAAGTAGGACTTTTGGGGGACCAAAGGTTCTGTGACAAAATTGAAAAGGTAATTGAGGAATATGTAGGTTTCAACTGTATGGGTGAGGTGTCGAAGGCAGTCGTCTGGGAGGCTCTAAAGGCTGTGGTGAGGGGGTGAGGTGATTTTGTTTAAGACCAGGGTGGACAAAGAGGAGAGGTTGGAGCTGCAGAGGGTAATAGATGAGATGTTGGAGGGAGATAGGAGTTATGCAGAAGATGGGGACCCAGCGAAGCTGGAAAGGAGGAAGGAACTACAGGCGAGCTTCGACCGACTATCCACCAGGAAGGCGGTGCGCCAACTGAGACGAGCAAGGGGTGCAGTTTACGAACACGGAGATAAGGTATGGTATGTTAGCAGGTCAGCTCCGGAGGGAGGCAGCAGTAAGGGAAATTGTTCAGGTGAGGGATAGGGCAGGGAAGTTGGTGTTGGCTCCGGATCTGATTAACAAGGTTTTTGAGGAGTTTTATGAGACGTTGTACAGGTCAGAGCCACCCGGGGGAGACCGGGAGATGCAGGAATTTCTAGATGGGTTTGAGTACACGAGGTTAGGGGGAGGGGGACAGAGCTACATTAGAAGGAGTGATAATGGAGCAGGAGATAAAGGAGGCGATTGGGAGAATGCAGTCGGGGAAGGTGGCAGGGCCGGATGGGTTTCTGGTGGAATATTATAAAAAATTCAAGGATAAGCTGGCACCCCTGATGGTGGGGATGTTTGAAGAGGCGATAGGGAAGGGCTTGTTGCCACAAACCTTGGGACAGGCATCGATTTCACTGTTGCTAAAAAAAGATAAGGATCCGACGGAGTGTGGGTCGTATAGGCCCATATCACTTCTGAATGTGGACGCAAAAGTATTGGCAAAGGTACTGGTGGGTAGGCTGGAGGATTGCCTCCCGAAGGTGATAGGTGAAGGTCAGACGGGGTTCGTGAGAGGGAGGCAGCTCTTTTCAAACATTAGGAGGGTATTGAACGTCGTAATGGCACCGACAGAGGGGAAGGAAACAGGTGGTTGTGGCATTGGACGCTGAGAAGGCCGGGTTGAATGAGGGTACTTGATGGCAGTTCTGGAGCGGTTTGGGATTGGACCAAGATTTGTGAACTGGGTAAAGCTATTATATAAGGAGCCGAAGGTGAGTGTCCGCACAAACAACATCAGCTCAAGATACTTTTCTCTCCACCGTGGGACTAGGCAGGGATGTCCTATGTCCCCCCTGCTGTTTGCACTTCGACTGAGCCATTGGCCATCGCATTAAGAAGTTCGGGGGTATGGAAATGAATAGTGCGGGGGGGGGGGGGGGGGGGGGGGGGCGGATCGAGCATAGGGTGTCCTTATATGCCGATGACTTGCTGTTATACGTGTCCGAACCGAGTGTGTTTGGGGGAATATTGGAGCTGCTGCGAATGTTTGGGTCTTTCTCGGGGTACAAACTAAATATAGACAAGAGTGAGTATTTTGTGGTGTCTCGGCCGGGGGTGGGGGGGCTGCCATTCCGTAGGGCAGGGACTAACTTTAGGTACCTGGAGGTGCAGGTTGCCCGGGAGTTGGGGTGGGGGTGGGGGGGGGGGGGGGGGGGGGGAGCTCCATATGTACAACATTTCTAGTTTGGTGTGGAGTGAAAGCCAATCTGGCAAGGTGGGATGGTCTCCCTCTGTCACTGGCTGGCCAGGTACAGGCAGTTAAAATGAACGTGTTGCCGCGATTTCTGTTTATTTTTCAATGCCTACCGATTTTCCTGCCAAAGGCTTTTTTCAGAGAGATTGAGGGAAGGATTACTTCGTTCACATGGGGAGGATGGCCAGAGTGAGGAAGGTGCTGCTACAGAGGGGAAAGCAGGCAGAGGGTTTGGGTCTCCCAAACCTGATGTATTATTACTGGGTGGCGAATGTGGAGAAGGTGCGGAGCTGGGTCAGAGGGGTTGATTCCCAGTGGGTCAGAATGGAGGAGAGTTTGTGTTGGGGGTTGGGATCGAAAGCATTAGCAACAGCGCCACTCCCGATAGCCCCGGGGAAATACTCAGGGAGTCCAGTAATTATAGCTTCATTGGAAATCTGGAGGCAGTTTCGCCAACACTTCGGGTTGGGGGCAGGGTCAAGGAAAATGCCGATTCAGGGGAACCACAGATTTGAGCCAGGGATGCGGGATGGAAATGTTTGGAAACGGGAGGAGAAGGGGATTAAGACACTGTGGTGATCACAAGTTAACCAGATGCAACACAACTGAGCGACCACTAGAGGGAGCACGGGAGAGCCATATAAATAGATCAGGACAGGAAGTGAGGAAACACTCTTCACAGCAGGCGGGCTGGTAAGCAGGACACACAGCAAGCAAAGCTGGTAGTTAGCACTGGAAGGTAGTTCTAGGTCGAGCTCTGGAAACTGAACGAACTCACAATAAAGCATCTTCTCCACACTTGAGACTACGAGCTTTATTAAGACACGAGGAACAACACATGGTACCAGCAGTGATTTCAGACGCTTACGACAGGACAACTCAGCTGCAGATACAGAAAGCACAAAATGGCATGGAAATCTCCTACTGGACATTTGACTGGGGAAGACATCGCTAATTCGAGGATGTGGCATGGATACCCACCTCAGCTGGACACGACTGGTAATGTAAGAAATGTCTGGAAAAGGTTTAAACAAATGTTCGATTTTTATCTCATAGCTAATGATGTTGCAGAAGCCTCAGACAAAATTAAAATAGCAATTCTCATCGAAGGGCCTGTCAATAGGAAAGTGTATAATGGATTTAAACACTCAAAAGGTGAAGACAGGAACAGCTTACAAACGTTACTAAACAAATTTGAAGAGTACTGTGAGAAATTTGAACAGCAAGGCATGCTCACAGTCCAACCTGCACAGAGACTGAGTGATGCAAGACTTAAAAAATCACAAAAAGATCAGGAAATCGCGAATGCACAGTACAGATCAAAAAGAAGAAATAACATGAATTTTTCACAAAGCCAAAACGCTGAAATCCAGTCCAGATCGGAAAGAAAAGGTAACCTACAACTTTTAGAAAGAAAAAACGCTGAAATCCGCGATAAAATGGCGTCGGAGCACATTTTGCAGTCTCTGGTAAGCAAAGAACTACAAATCGCGTCTGCGCATGCGCCGGAACCGGAAGTCGCGCATGCGCCGGAACCGGAAGTCGCGCATGCGCAGTTTACAAAAGATCGAGGCGCCGATCGTTATGCGCATGCGCAATGGACACCGAACCGCACAAGGAAAGAAAGCCGATTTGCGCATGTGCAAGTCGTTCCTACGCGTGACGTCATGACGTCTGAGAATCCTGACCACGCCCACTTAAAAGGGAAATGCCCGAAAATTGAAAGCAAGACACTTAAAGTGGTAAAACCAAATTTTCTTGCCTCAGAACACAGAAAAACGCCTGAACTTAAACCAACAGTGAAAAACAACTTGCACAAAACCTTGGAAAAAGCTGCCTTCACCACACACAGTGAAGCGAACAAAAAGAATTCCGAAACAACAAAAGATGATTTGTTTTTCGACGATTACCTCTCAGACCTGACTGGGTCAGTCGGATATGCTTATCACAGCATCAGCGACACGGTCGCAAAGTACAACACGAACCAACTCGTGGTAGATGAATCCAACCAAAATGCTTTGGTTTTCGAAGAATACTACTCAGACATAGCTGAGTCAGTCGGATATGCTTATCACAGCATCAGCGACACGGTCGCAAAGCACAACACGAACCAACTCGTGGTAGATGAATCCAACCAAGATGATTTGGTTTTCAAAGAATACTACTCAGACATGGCTGAGTCAGTCGGATATGCTTATCACAGCATCAGCGACACGGTCGCAAAGTTCAACACGAATCAACTCGTGGTAGAAGAATCCAACCAGGATGATGTGGTTTTCGGAGAATACTACTCAGACACAGCTGAGTCAGTCGGATATGCTTATCACAGCATCAGCGACACGGTCGCAAAGTTCAACACGAATCAACTCGTGGTAGAAGAAGCCAACGAAGATGAAATGGGTTTCAAAGAATACTACTCAGACATGGAGGAGTTATTTGGACATGCTGATCACAGCATCAGCGACACCGTTGCAAAGCTCAACACGACTCTACTCATGGTGGATGAATCCAACACCATGGTGCCATGGCAGCTCGTCGATACATTGGATGACAGCAATACCCAAGACGAAGACGACGCCACACAGAGAGCACAGGAAGACTCCACGGAGCGAGCGATGACAGGCTCCACAGTGCGAGTGATGAAAGACGCCAACAGGGATGCAAGCAAACACTCCCGGGCGGACACCAAGCATGAACAAGACCATGAAGGTAAACCCGCTGTACCTGAGCAACCGCAAGCAGACTATGAAAGTCTACCAAGCTCACAGGAACAAGAAGAAAGAGCGGACTATGAAAGTCCAACACGCTCACAGGAACAAGAAGAAAAAGCAGACTATGAAAGTCCAACACGCTCACAGGAACAAGAAGAAAGAGCAGACTATGAAAGTCCAACACGCTCACAGGAACAAGAAGAAAGAGCGGACTATGAAAGTCCAACACGCTCACAGGAACAAGAAGAAGACAATGCACCTCTGCCCACTGCATGCGAAGACAGTGACAAGGTGATCACACTCAACGTACAGGATCACAGTGAGACTGACAGTTCTCAGCTTGTCTGTACCGAAGCACAGAGCGAAAACAGTGACAAGGTGCTCGCACTCGACGTACAGGATCACAGTGAGACTGACAGTTCTCAGCTTGTCTGTACCGAAGCACAGAGCGAAAACAGTGACAAGGTGCTCGCACTCGACGTACAGGATCACAGTGAGACTGACAGTTCTCAGCTTGTCTGTACAGAAGCACAGAGTCGGGCCACCCAACAGTCCAGAGAGACGATGCCGAAAGAAAACATGCAGATTTTGACTCCAGAAGAGGAGCACCTGGAGCCCAGAGAGACAACGCCAAAAGAAAACATGCAGATTTTGACTCCAGAAGAGGAGCACCTGGAGTCCACGGAGACAATGCCGAAAGAAACCATGCAGATTCTGACTCCAGAAGAGGAGCACCTGGAGTCCAGAGACATCAAACAAAAAGAAACCATGCATATTTTGACTCCAGAAGAGGAGCACCTGGAGTCCAGTGAGATAACATCAACAGAAATCATGAAGATTTTAACTCCAGAAGCGGAGCACCAAGAGTCTAGAGAAACCACGTCAACTGAAATCATGCAGATTTGGACTCCAGAAGAGGAGCGCCGAGAGTCCACAGACACCGCGTCAAATGTAATCAAGAAGACTTTGACTCCGGAAGACGAGCACCAAGAAAGCAAAGATGCGGAATCCAATTCTCCACAACTGATTGATGTCACCTGCACCGATGCAACATCAGATCATTCGCACCACTCGCGAGAAGACGAGCACCAAGAAAGCAAAGATGCGGAATCCAATTCTCCACAACTGATTGATGTCACCTGCACCGATGCAACATCAGATCATTCGCACCACTCGCGAGACGGAATGCTCAATGACTCAAATTATCCACTCGGGACACTCATAGAGTATAACAAGAAAAACAAAAGTCAAAAGAAACACAGCAAGAACAAAAACAACATGAAGCGCGACAAGACCAACAACAATAGCAAGAAGCACAGCAGAAACGAGAACGACAACAGCAAGAAGAAAAGCAACATGAAGCGCGACAAGACAAACAACAATAGCAAGAAACACAGCAGAAACGAGAACGACAACAGCAAGAATAAAAGCAACATGAAGCGCAACAAGACAAACAACAACGTCAGGCACAAAGATAGCGACAACGACAGAGGCAGAAACAACAAGAATGGCAACAAACACAACAAAGTCAGGAGCAAAGATAGCGACAACAACAAAGACGGAAACAACAAAAACAGCGACAAGTACGGCAACGGAAACAACAAAAACAGGAACGACAGAAACAACAGCAATGAAACAACGACTTGTACACAATGGCACTACTTGGCACATGATGGACGATGCCACAGCACACTGCAAAACGATAACAAGACTACAAACATGTCATGGGATGACAACGAATCGCACAAACTCACGTCTGCTCCAGAACAAGCAAGCACACCAGCATCCAAGGCGGATGAGACAATAAATCAACACCACAAGCACAAAAAAAAGTCCATGCCAGTCAACATCAGTGATGTGACCATGCAAACACCTCGGGATGACGCATTGGGTACTTAAGATAACAAGGAACACCAACAACATTCACAGCGGACTTGCAATATCAATATCACCACGTCATCAACAACAAAAAGAAAAAAAAAAAGCTCTGAACAAATTCATCAAGTTTGGACTCATAAATGTGTTTATTAAGTTTGGACATATAAATACATTGGCTTTGTTAACCAAGGCAGTAGCATCATCACTTGTATAGATACGCATATCATAAGTTACTGTTTTGTATAATTTTCCTTAATGATGTACAGAAACTATGTAATGAGAAAGAGGGGGATGTGGTGATCGTAGATTGACCAGATACAAAAACAACAGAGCAAACACGAGCGGGAGAGCTATAAATACACTGGGACAGGATGTACAATTTTCTTTAACGATGTTCAGAAAATATGTTAAGAGAAAAAGGGGGATGTGGTGATCACAAGTTAACCAGATGCAACACAACTGAGCGACCACTAGAGGGAGCACGGGAGAGCCATATAAATAGATCAGGACAGGAAGTGAGGAAACACTCTTCACAGCAGGCGGGCTGGTAAGCAGGACACACAGCAAGCAAAGCTGGTAGTTAGCACTGGAAGGTAGTTCTAGGTCGAGCTCTGGAAACTGAACGAACTCACAATAAAGCATCTTCTCCACACTTGAGACTACGAGCTTTATTAAGACACGAGGAACAACACAGACACTAAAAGATTTGTTTCTTAGGGGTCGGTTTGCAGGATTGAACGAACAGGAAGCGAAGTATCGGCTGGAGCGGGGGGAAATGTTTAGATACATGCAGGTTGGAGATTTTGCCAGAAAGGGGATACAGAGCTTCCCGGTGGAGCCGGCCCCCACATTGCTGGAGGAGGTGCTGACGACAGGGGTACTGTAGAATGGGCTAGTGTCAGCGGTGCACGGAGCTATTTTGGAGAGGAGAAGGCATCACTGGAAGGGATCAAAGCAAAGTGGGAGGAAGAGTTGGGAGAGGAAATGGAGGAGGGGTTCTGGTGTGAAGTGTTCCAGAGAGTGAATGCCTCCACTTAGTGTGCGAGGTTGGGGCTGATACAGCTGTAGGTGGTATACAGAGCACACCTCACGAGAGCAAGGATGAGCTGATTCTTTGAAGGAGTAGAAGATGTGTGTGAACGTTGCCGGGGGCCCCGCTAATCACGTTCATATGTTTTGGTCCTGTCCAAAGCTAGGAGAGTACTGGAAGGAGGATTTTAGGATAATTTCTAAAGTGGTGCACGTGAAACTGGACCCGGGCCCCCGGGTGGCCATATTCGGGGTGTCGGATCAGCCAGGGTTGGAAACGGGTGCGGAGGCAGATGTTGTAGCTTTCGCCTCGTTGATCGCCTGAAGGCGGATCCTGATAAGTTGGAGAGCAGCCTCTCCACTCTGTGCCCTGGCGTGGCGGGGGGACCTGTTGGAATTCTTGACCCTTGAGAAGGTTAAGTTTGAACTGAGGAGAAGGATGGAGGTGTTCTACAATTCATGGACATCAATCATTATGCATTTTCAAGAATTGGATAACATCGAACATTAGTTGGGGCGTGTGGGTGGGAGGGGTGGGGGGAGGGGGGCTGTGTGTTTTAATGGCGACTATGGGTGATTCCTGATTCCTTTTTGTCATTTGTTTGTGTGAACATGCGGGCTAATGTTTGGGGTTTGGTGGGGGGATGGGATCGTTGTTATTGATGTGGGGATTGACATATTTGTTACTGATTATTGTTTATTGTTGGTGGGTGTAAATGTGGGAGAAAACGTGAAAAAGGAGGGGAATAAAAAATATTTTTTAAAAAGATGTAAAGTTCACCTAATAATTGCTCCTGAAGGATGTTCTTACTCAGTCATGCTGATTTCAACCAATCGAGTTTTATTGAAGACAAATACACCATGAGACAGGCTGGATTGCTCAGTATCTAGAGTGAGCAATGTTCACTGACACATATATTGTAATCATCCAAGACTGTACCAATGAAGTCAGTTGGATGATCTCACTCCTGTAGGACCGTGGTCATGAGCCACCACAAAAATAAAATGAGAAAACCTATACTGCGTGAGAGAAAAGGAAGCACTGAAAATAGATGCTGTTGTAGGAGTGCTGGAGATTGCCATCAACACAACAAAAATAACAAAATAGTAAAGTTTTTCAGTTCAATACGTACCATCTCCAGAATAGCCGTTCATTATAATGTGAAATACTTGCCACGTTTCTGAGCATTGCGTTGAGTTGCTGCATAAATGAGAGTTCTCTTCCTTTCCATCCCATCAATACAGCGGATTTAAATCTCTCTCCTGGGTAATAAGCAAAAACATAGAAAATTTAATCAATCAGTGTCTTGCTTTTCTGGTTTTCGCATTTATTCCTTCCTATTTCAAGGCTGCTGGTCAGGCCAGTTATTTTAACATCAACAAAGCTGGGCCGGAGATGGTATCATTTGCAGCGCAGAGAAATGTCAGCCCCATTTACTTGGCATTGCTTCCTTTACTGTGATCTCCCCGCAGCAACGTTTATTGAATGGTGTACAAAGTCAGCGTTATTCCCATTAAATATAAGAGGTGAACTTTGAGTTATTATAACACCAGAGGGTGTGGTAACTTTTTAGCATGAAACATGATTAAAGGGGGATTTCAATGTTTCAATTTTAATTATGAAATCTGATCTGAAAATTTATGTTGAGAAATGTGAGACAAATCCCACCCCAGGTTCAGAACATGCACAGGACAACACAAGTTTGGGGCAAAATCCTCATGGTCAGGTAACTTAAATAGAAAAGCATAGGAAGATTGGAACCAGGAAACAGGGTAAAAGGCCATTTAACTCCTCAAGCCTATTCTGCTATTCAGTTAGAGCAAGGCTGATCTCTGGCCCAAATATGCCCACTTTTGCCCGATAATCCCTCAACACCTAGTTATGATTGTGAGACTTTATAAGGCAATTAAGTTTCAAATGGTCTTCTTTACTGATGTAAAATAGAATGTCCTTAGGGGGAATCATGCTGAACTGAATATGATTTGGTTGTTATGGGGAAAAAGGCCCAGGCCAAAACCTAGTGAAGATGAAGTACCAGTTTTAACTGATTAAATATCAGTTTCCCTGGGATGTCCAACATGCTATCCGCCCCCTCTGCTGTAAACCCTGTTGCAGCACGGTAGCACAGTGGTTAGCACAGTTGCTTCACAGCTCCAGAGTCCCAGACTCGATTCCCGGCTTGGTCACTGTCTGTGCGCAGTGAGACACTATGAGTTACTACAAAGACGAGAGTAGTGAATAATCGAGGCTTTATTGAGCAAAGATGTTGTGCCTCCTGTAGCTGCTGCCAGAATGGCTGCAGCTCCGGCGAGCACACACATTTATACACCGCCTACTGGGCGGAGCCAGCAGGCAGGGATTTACCCATGTACCTTTAGTACAGGAGTCTTACCGTACTACATCTAATATACATCTAATACAGTTAGTGGTGACTACCACACCCAGTCTGCACATCCTCCCCGTGTGTGCGTGGGTTTCCTCCGGGTGCTCCGGTTTATTCCCACAGTCCAAAGATGTGCAGGTTAGGTGGATTGGCCATGTTAAATTGCCCTTAGTGTCCGAAAAGGATAGGTGGGGTTACTGGGTTACAGGGATAGGGTGGAGGTGTGGGCTTAAATGGGGTGCTCTTTCCAAGGCCCGGTGCAGACTTGATGGGCTGAATGGCCTCCTTCTGCACTGTAAATTCTATGATTCTATGAAAGCAATTATTCAACAACTCTGCCATTTCCTTATTTTTATTTTAAAAAGTCGGAATAGAAATGTTACTATTTTTATGAAATTGCGACATTCAAAAAATGATTTCAAGAAAACAAGAATTGCTGAATATCATTATACACAAGAAGCAAATATTCAAACAAAGACCAATGATTCACTTCTAAATTATTTTGATTGCCAGATAAATGGGGGAAAGAGCCAAGAATAACAAAAGAATATTATTATGTAGAATGTCTGAAACACACACCCAGTGGCAGACACAAGGGGCGGGATTCTCCGCCCCTGCCGGCCGCCGGATTCTCTGGCACCGGAGATTCGGCGGGGGCAGGAATCGCACTGCGCCGGTTGGCGGCCGCTCATAGCGGCCCCCCCCACCCGCCGATTCTCTGGCCCGTGATGGGCCGAAGTCCCGCTGGTTCTTTGCCAGTCCTGTCGGTGTAAATTAGACTAGGTCCCTTACCGGCGAGACCTGGCGGCGCGGGCAGGCTCCGGGGTCCTGGAGGGGGCGCGGGGAGATCTGGCCCCGGGGGGTGCCCCCACGGTGGCCTGGCCCGCGATCGGGGCCCACCGATCCGCGGGCGGGCCTGTGCCATGGGGCACTCTTTTCCTACGCATCAGTCATGTCAGCCTCCACGTTGGCCAATGCGTAGGTGAAACCCCCCCCCGCGCATGCGCGGGGTTGACATCAGCAGCCACTAATACTCCTTCGCATGCGCAGACCGGCGCTGACCGGCAGAGTCTCTTTGGCCCCGGCTGGCGTGGCGCCAAAGGCCTTCCACGCCGGCCAGTGGGGTACAAACCACTCTGGTGCTGGCCTAGCTCCTGAAGGTGCCGTGTACGGGAGAATCCCACCCAAGCTCTTGATAAGTAGACACAAGCCTGTTTCACAGCATCTGAATGAACAATTAACAAAGTGCAACAAACCATCCCTGAGTATTAGCATTTTTATCTAAATCAAAAGGGGGCATTGTCAAGGAAAAGCAGCCATTCCTGTCTGAGCAGGAGAAATTTAATTACTAGCTGTGTACACTATAATTCTCCAGTGCAGAGGATTGTGGATGCTTAGCAATTGGCTATATCCAAGACTGAACTTGATAGATATATGGACACGAGGAATCAAAGGATACAGGGATTGGACTGGAGAGAGGAGTGGAGGTTGAAGGTCAGCCATAATCTAATTCATTGGCAGAACAGGTTCTTGGGCACATAAGGTCAACACTTGCTCATATTTTGTATCTTATTAAAACAGTTCCCTGCATCGCTTCTCGGCCTTTTGGATAAGATTAATCGTCGGATCAAGCCACAAGAGGAGGTGCAATGCCTTTCCTTGTCAGTGTGGATCTTGTATGTCTCTCTTGTGGAGACCATAATTGGGTTCAATTAGAATTTGAATAGTTTTTTGGGGTCAGCAATGAGATGGATTAAGGGTTTGCCCTATCCGCCCTGCGCATTGGCTTTGTAACATTAAGGATAGGATAATTTTTTTAGAACACTTCCCTGCAATACAGTGACATGACATCCATGTCACACAAGTGCCAGGCAATGACCATTTCCAAAAGAGAAAATCTAACATGATATCTCTTTTCATAAAACCATGTTGACTTTGTCTAATCATTATTCTGATTTTCCGGACGCCCTGTTGTGCCTTCCTTAACAATGTGTTCCAACCTTTTCCAGACAACTGATGTCAAATTAACTGGCCTGCAATTTCCCAGTTTTCACTCTCCCTGTTTTTTCGATTCACAGTGCGACACGGGGCAGTTCATCAGCTAGATTTTACGGAACAGTGACTCCGGACCCTGGTGAAAAAGTCGGATGTGAGCCTGTCCATAAACCAGCAGCTAGTCCCGAGGGACTTAGCAATTCTAGGGGCATCAATCGCTTTAATGTGAGGCTTTCATTCATGTCTGAGCAGGCAATTCTACTTCTGAGAGCTGCGGGTCAATCAAATGACAAGCAGCTTTCCAGTCCCAGCAGTGACACCAGGAACGGTGGCCATTTCTGGAACTGCACCCAATCTCCAACTCCAAGAAGTTAAAAGGTGAGTGTTGTGGGGAAGGGATGGATTCTCACTCGGGCCAAATTAGCAGACCACAGACTTTAGTGTGAAGGGGGGAGTGCAAGGCAGAGTGGGGGGTGCAAGGTAGACAGGCCAGGGTAGAGAAGCCTAAGCCTGGACCCAGGGAACCGATGAAGGTGGCACAGTACCCTCCGCCGCCACCAGCCCACATAGAGAAAGCTGCCAGGCTGCCAGTGCCTCTCCTGCCACTAGTTCAAACCTAGTGGTTATGGAATGAGACCCTTAAGTGGGCATTAATTAGTCATTTGAGGGCCCATTGATGGGTAGGTTTCCCAATGCTCCACCCACCACCCCAATCCCACCCACCCCCCCTACCGCTGGTAACATTGCAGCAGGGCTAACGTTAGATGGGTTGGTAGTTAGCACAATGACAATAGCATTTTATGCCCCTCCACACCTCCTTCGCAAACCTGCAGGGTTTGGGTTATTCACATTATACATTAGCTAGATGTGTATTGAATGAAAGCCTCCCACTGATGATGTTGAAGGGAAGGACTTTTACTCAGGGACTTGCAAAGCTGCATGTGTGCCATCAATTGCTTTCTGCACCTGTGAGTTACCAGCTAAACTGGAGATTTGGACTTCTTTCTGTTTTGCAGGTTCCACGGCGAAATTAACAAATTGGAATGCCTGCCTGAAGAGAACACCAATGATGTTTCCTGTTGAGTGATGTCTTCCTTCTGATGTGAAAGGGATCTGGAATCTAGGCAAGATTTGCAAGGTTTGTAAACTCTGTGGGAACTGATTTCTACAGATTGGCTGTAGCCATTGTCAGTTCTCTGTTTCAGAAACTGAACTGGACTAGCCACATTAATACTGTGGCTACCAGGGCAGGTCAAAGGATAGGAATTCTACGGTGAGTAACTCACCTCCTGACCCCCAAAGCCTGTCCACCATCTACAAGGCACAAGTCAGGAGTGGAATGGAATACTCTCCACTTGCCTGGATGAGCGCAGCTCCAACAACACTCAAGAAGCTCAACACCATCCAGGTCAAAGCATCTCGCTTGATTGCTCCCCCTTCCACAAACATTCAAACCCTCCATCACCGTCGAACAGTGGCAGCCTTGTGTACCATCTACAAGATGCACTGCAGTAACTCATCACGGTTCCTTCGACAGCACCTTCCAAACCCATGACCGCTACCATCTAGAAGGACAAGAGCAGCAGATACCCGGGATCCCCACCACCTGGAGGTTCCCCTCCAAGTCACTCACCACCCTGACTTGGAAATGTATCGCCGCTCCTTCATTGTCACTGGGACAAAATCCTGGAACTCCCTCCCTAAGAGCACAGTGGGTGCACCTACAGTTGAATGACTGCAGCAGTTCAAGAAGGAAACTCATCACCACCTCTGAAGGGCAACTAGGGAATTGCAATAAATGCTGGCCTAACCAGCGACACCCACATCCCGTAAATGAATTTTTAAAAAATGTCTTCCAGGTCCTCCTTTTAACATAAACAAGATGTTCCCATTGGTAAGCTGTGCTATGGTTATGGGCAGTAGTTTGTACCATGTGCTGAATTTAGCCAGCCCCATCGATCTTCGTTCAGCTGTAGCAGGACAGGCCCTATGCAGTTGGAATCATTGTTTGGCAGATCGTCCAGGGGGAACTAGTTGAGGTTAGATCTATGAAGTAAGATTGTCCAAGAATGCCACACTGCCCTTTCCTTTCACTAGCAGATGCAAAACAACTGGAAAGCAGAATATTTGTACAGGAAAACGCCACATGTGTCAGCAGAGGAATTTGACTGTGGGGCTAACATAACAAACCCTACCTCACCCACCATCCATACAAATGAACTTCCAGTCGGAATCACGGGATACCCATCAAAAGTGGTTGGCTGAATTTTCCATTACTTGCAGTTACTAAAATAAATTATACTTTTACCATATTTTAAAAGCAAATAATATAAATCCAAAGCATTTCCTATGAGAAAACATATTCCCCACATTTACTTTCTAATGGCTGCATTAAATAGTACCAAACAAAATGTTTTAACATTTTTAATTAAATTGATGTTCGTTGTGGCAACCGTCACAATGTATCAGCAGTAAGGTCACATCTTCCACCTGGGTGGGAAACCCAGACTTTCCAGTTTCCCGACATTCAATACAAACTATGTAACCTGTTCCCAGACTGCAGCAACAATCACCTGCCTGACATAGCTAATCCACAGCCTCACTAGGGTGTAGTCAGTCTTTAGCACGATCCACTTTGACAGCAGGCTGAATAGCAGTGTTGTGCAAAATACATCGTACAGGAACAATCTGGAAATCATTCCACAGCTGTACTGAATAGCAAGTCTTAATGTGTTGAGGCACAAAAGTACATCTTCTAACTACTCTCTGTTTGTCCCATTATCACACACTCAAGCACTTTCAGAATAAAGAGAAAAGCTTATTGACAATGGGTCGGATTTTGTCATCAGTGTGAAGCAAAAGGTGTTCCCCCGATCTCAAAGAAAACTGGCCACATCAACGTAGCCATGGGAAAGGTGCAGACTACATAACCAACTTGTGCTTGCAAAACTCAAAACACTGCATCCAACATTGGATGTGATTCAGCAATTTAAAACAATTGCTAAATATTCCTCAGTGCGCCAAGAATTACACTCACAACCAATTTAAGATTGTCAGACGGACTTGCAGTGTGGTGCATTTCCGTGTACCGGACGCTACATATATTATAAATTAATACACAGGAACCTGACCTTTGCAGACAGAAAGAGCATATACATACACTGCACCTGTTTCAGCGAAACAAAATAAGTGACAGCCATTCGCTGCCCCATTCCTCAGCGCAATGCTTTGACTAATCAGGGTCAAGCTGCCTGGTTTAAATTTCAAACAATGGCAATTAACTGTTCGTTATCAACTGGTGCATTCTCCATGGCAACGCCACTATCAATCAGAGTCGACTTGCCAACCAATGAGTACCCTCTTCTCATATAATATAAATTGTTGCCCTTCCCTTATATTGACATTCTTGCAAAGTGGCTTGATGAGTACAAGATGGAAAGTTTTGCCGTGTCTCTTTTTTCAGCATAACTCAAGATCTGTACTACCAAACGAAAATAACAAACATTAATAGTAATTCCGAGCAAAACATCTTCATGAAACATAGGTATCTTTATGCCAGAAATAGGATCAACAGATCAAAGTATTAGCAAACCTATATCTAATTCAAAGACATGGCCCTTGTTTAACCAATATTAAGATAAAGACGCCTTGTTGAGTTCAAACATTTGTGTTTATTCCTTTGAAGCTGTCAGTGGTCTTGAGGCTGTTTAGCACACTGGGCTAAATCGCTGGCTTTGAAAGCAGGCCAGCAGCACGGTTCAATTCCCGTAACAGCCTTCCCGAACAGGCGCCGGAAAGTGGTGACTAGGGGCTTTTCACAGTAACTTCATTGAAGCCTACTCGTGACAATAAGCGATTTTCATTTCATTTCATTTCTTGAATTGTACAGAGTGTTGTTAAAGCAGGCGTGGCTGTGTGAGCTGGACAAACTGAGCAGTTTTTCATGGAGACAGTTGCTGTGACTACTCTGCGGCGGTTTTAGCTCTTAATCGGCTCACTCAGCAGACAGATTAAACTGGACAAATTGAACTGTTAGCGAAGGTAAAAGCATAAATTTCTAATTCTAATATTAGTAGTATTATCAAACTCTTACAGGGAGTCCACACTAACATTTGGGCCAGATTTTTTTCAACGATAGAGGAGGCAGAAGGGGGGCAGAGTGGGATTTGCACATGTGCATTTCAAGGAGGCAGCTGCCTGCACTCATGTCTGATTTTGGTGAAGGAGGAGTGTGAATCAATGTGCACAGCTTAGACCTGGTTAGGAGCAGGTTTGAACTTTTCTGATCTGTTTAGGTAGCTGGGGTTCCCTTTGAGAGGTACAAGGACCCCTCTGGAAATTGCTCAGTTGTACTAACTCAAAAGAGTAGGAGAGTGGGACTGCTGCACTAGACAGGGCATTTTTTTTCTTTGCCCCTATTGACTCGACACTCGGCAGGAAGAACATTGTGCTTGAGAATTACCCATTTCACTTTGTGCCAAGGAAGAGACGAGGGAAGCATGGCACCCTCGCAAATAGGTGCTGGAAGCTAGTGGAAGGGCGCCAGGTCAGGAGCTGGAGGCAGAGCTGCATGTCCCAGGAAGGAGGAGGTAGGGGAGAACAATCAGATATCACCCAGTGGAAAGGGCCTACTGACCTGTTCTGAAGGTGTCCAAGATCAAGCTGGGAAGTGGTCCCAGACGTATGTCAAATGGTCCAATGACGTTGAACTGCATTATTGCCCATGCCCTGACAATGATCATAAAATATCATAGTGGCACTCAATTGCTATGCTTCAGGCCCTTTTCAGGGCTCAGCAGGAGACTGGTATACCTCAGTTAGCAGCACATAACTGTACAAAGACAGACACCGATGCCCTGTTTGCTTGCAGAGAGAGCACATTAAATTTCCCTGTTGATTTGGTGTCACAGATGCACAGAAAAATGATCTTCTTCTCAATTAGCAGGCTTCCCTCAGGCACACTCAGTTTGCAGTAAAGGCTCCGCACCAGCATTCGGAAACCTTAGTCAACCAAAGGTTCTTTCATTGCCTCAATGTTGAGTTAATTTGTAACAACAATAAGGTCCCCCTTTGTGGATGTACAAGTTAGATGCCAATGCTCCATGGCACTGAGGAGTTCCCACCTTCCTCAGCTATTACAGCCACCTTTGCTGATCAGCGGTTTGCTTCTAGGGGACAAGGGCTTACCCCTAACATCTTTAGGAATCCTCAAACTGAATCCAAGCACAATTATAACGTATCAGGTTGAGAAGCAGTTTTATGCACAGCAGGACAGATGGTGGCCTTGCCACTGGGGCCATGTCCCAGTTCCCATTCGGTGAGGTGAGTATGTGGAGTACAAAGAACAATACAGCCCAGGAACAGGCCCTTCGGCCCTCCAAGCCTATACCGGAGTGGAGGGTCCCTTTCCTGCACTGCGGGGCTGTCCTTTGGTAAATGCAGTGGCCACTCATCAGCCTCCCTTGCAGGGTTGGGGTGAATCGAGGGGGCCTCCTCTTCCCATCCCTCGGGTAGAGGATGTCGTTCCTCTCCTTTGCAGCATTCAGCAGCCCTTGCAGTCAAGCAGTGCTGAATCAGGACACCGGTGCTCATGGAGTTCAGTGATCCATGTCCTGATCCGTAGTTAAGAGCACGATAAAGCCCTATCTGTCCAGGCCTCTTTTAAATTAAGCGGCCAGATATGATGACGGGGTGCGCTAATTTCGGCTCGCCCTGCCACGAAAGACATCAGGAAATCCTCGGCTGCACAATTAACGAGACCAGCCTCACACGATCCAGCCCGATTTCCCACTGGGCTCCACGGTGGGAAACACTCTCACTTCCCATCCCACCTCGGGACTTAGGCCCGGAGCAGTAAAAATTCCCAAACTGGGTTAACGTTTGGGCAGCAAGTTGGCGCAGTGGTTAGCATTGCTGCCTAAGGCGCTGAAGACCCGGGTTCGAATCCCAGCTCTGGGTCACTGTCCGTGTGGAGTTTGCACATTCTCCCCGTGTCTGCGTGGGTTTCACCCCCACAACCCAAAGATGTGCAGAGTAAGTGGATTGGCCACGCTAAATTGCCCCTTAATTGGAAAGAATAATTGGGTACTCTAAAATGATTTTAAAAAACAGGGTTAACGTTTCAGGTCGATTACCTTTCATCAGTACGTTTCCTGATCGCTTTCCCAGATGACTTCCACATGTTATTATGTAAAATTGAGCAATTTCAATCATTTCAAAAAAATCTGCATGAAACTGTCCAATTATGGTACAATTTTCTCACATTGTCTACAATTAAAAGAATGATAAAGGTGATGTCCTGGTACCAATGATCAGAAGATTTGATGGAGGAAGTAGTAGAAATCTTTGAATATTGATATTTGTTATTTAAGGAAGATCAACATTGAAGCTTCAGGAAAATTAGATGACCCACGCAACTGAAACTTTATATTTAAGCTAGTCTATAGTGCTTGAGGACTAAATATCACAAGATAATTACAGATGAAGGAGGCCTTTCAGCCCATCTTTTTCAATGTAATGAGAAGGACCGTGCAGCATTGGGACAGTGAGGGGCAATTTCAGCATGGCAATCCACCTAACCTGCACATTGGTGGGGCTTTTCTATGGAAACATCAGCTCAGATATATCCACCCTGCCGATTTAGGCAGAGATACTCATGGCATGAGTGAGTAGGAGCTGCTTACTGTGGTAAAGGGAAAAAACAAAGTTTGTATCCAGAGGGGCAGTTTGTTTTTCTGCCTTGTCTGATAGGCCAGGCATGGATAGCTGAAAGGTCCTGCTTTTAAAAGGAGGAAGCTTTCTGAGTGTTGATTAGTGTTGATGTAATCACTGGGGACCATGCCAGTGCGGTAAACTTTGCCAGCCTGAGTGATGGAGTGCACCAACTGTACGTGCACTGCCTTTGTAACACAGCAGTCTACCCAGGCTGCAGTCTATCTACTGCGCTCTTAAAGCCAAAGGCTGACAGGGGGGAGTTGGGATTTCTTTTCTGATTACTCAACCCGCTGCCAAGGAGAACTGGAACTCCAAACTGAGGGCGAGATCCAGATTGCACCGGGCGGAGTGAGCTGGGTGACTTGCGATCGGCAAGGCGCCCTGTGCGGTGCCCAATTTGGGGCTCTCGCAGGATTCGTCTGTTGCGCCTGGCACCGCACCGGGTACAACACAATGGCTGAATCGCGCCCTATATCTTTTTGTAGTCTACCTTTGTGTCTTCCAACTTACTTTCCCACCTATCTTTGTATCATCATCAAATTTAGCAACCAGACCTTCATTCAAGTAATTTATATAAACTGTAAAATGTTGAGGTCCAAGCACAGATCCCAATGACACACCACTCGTAACATTTTGCCACCCTTAAAATTACCCATCTGTGCCTACTCTCTGCATCCTGTTAGCTACCTAATCTTCTATCCATGCCTTATGTACCACGTGCACTTTTCTTCCCACAATAACCTTTGATGTGTACTTTGTCAATTGCCTTCTGGAATCTAAATACAGTACATCCACTGGTTCCCCTTTATCTACAGCCCAGGTTACTTCCTCAAAGAACCCCAATCAGTCGGTTAAGTATTATTCCCTGTCACAAAACTATGTTGACTCTGCTTGATTATGTAGCCACCTGGGGTGACCACTGCCCAACACAAAATGGAAGATTGCAAGGAATGCAGGGAAAATGGACATGTTGCAAAAGCAAGCAGCTTGCAAAGCGCTTGTGTATTCTGACTACTGCAGAAACCAGTTTTGAATGCTGCAGAAACCAGACAGCACTGTGAAAGAAAACAAGTTAGCATACTAATGAGGCGATACCGGGTGATTCCCAGGTACAATGGAAACAAGTTAACGCTAATCGATACATTTAATAGGCCAGACTTCTCGGCGCAAAAGGATGTCCCAAGAACCGCCCAGTGATCGAGGTACTGCCCCGTTATTGGGGAATTCAAATCAATCGATTGGGAAGAGACCCAATCGATTGCGAGTGAATAGAGGGTCCGCCCAGACCCTGAGAGAGGTATAAAACAGAGACCCCGACCCCAGCTCTCTCTCTCTGCCATCCTCTCCTTGACCAGCTAGCCCTCCCAGCAGAACACCGTTGCAGCAGAAGAACCTTGAGGAGGAGAGGCCTGGACAGTAGCCGCCATCACGTAAGTGTCATACAACGCACGCTACGAGAGTAGACAGTCCTGACCCCCTTTAGTCCATAACTACTGGAAGCCTGTGGACCCAGGACAAAGCTAGAAGCTGTTGTTCCCTGATCCGGCAGTCCCCTTATCCAGATAAGTATTTGGCCTATTAGTGGTAGGATTAGCCTAGTCTTATAGTTTTATATGCATGATTAGTAGATTATTGTAATATAATAAACGTGTCTTGTTTGAACTTACTAACTGGTGTATGGATTTATTGCTTTGAACTTGAACTTGAAACTTGTGGCGGTATCTTAACGATACCTGTCAACTCCAAAGCTAAGGAACGAAACAGAGCCAAATTGAGTGTTAAGCACACTCACCCAGAACGAGCAACATTTATCTTCAGCTTACCCCAAGTGTCCTGCTATAACTTCTTTAATAATAGCGTCTAACATTTTCCATATGACAGATATCAGGCTAACTGGCCTGTAGTTTCCTGCTTTTTGACTCCCTCTCTTTTTGAATAATGGAGCTACATTTGCTACCTTCCAGTCTAATGGGACTTTCCCCGAATCTGGAGAGTTACGGAAAATTCAAGCCAATGCATCACTATCTCACCTGACACTTCTGTTAAGACTTTACAGTGAAGTCCATCAGAACCTGGGTTCGTCTCAGCCTGCAGCTCCAACAATTTACTCAGTACCACTTCCCTGGTGACTGTAATTTTCCTGAGTTCCGCCTGCTTCTGGGATGTTACTTGTATTCTCTATGGTGAAGACTGATACAAAATACCTGGTCAGAGTACTTCAGCTATCAAGCTCTCTACACCTTTTTAACCAACACAACAAAATGCAACCAAACTCTACGTGAAAGAGATATAACTAAAGTTCTAAACTAAAAACTAAAACCCTGATTGCTAATGGAGCCACATCTACGATCTACTCCCCTGTGCAAGGGTCTTGTTGACCCATTTTAATGCGACCAAACTCTACGTGAAAAAGATATAACTAAAGTTCTAAACTAAAAACTAAAACCCTGATTGCTAATGGAGCCACATCTACGATCTACTCCCCTGTGCAAGGGTCTTGTTGACCCATTTTCTATTGTTTATCTCCCAGACAACTTGGTCTCATTATCTGCTACTGGCAAGCAAGTTGCTTTATCAGAAATTGCCTAGAGAAACCTAGTCCTTAAAGGGACCATCTCCCCAGCAGAAAATATAGGTTTTTTTCCCTAATAGCACTTGGGTCATCACACTGTCACAGAAAGTAAGCACGGTCAAGATTCCCACGTGGAAATGTGAATGGACACTTCACTTTCCCTTCCCAATCCCACATGGATTTCTCACACTGTTCCAATGAAGCACAACACATTCTTCAAGCATAATCAGTGGGATGTTTCTCAATAATTGCATCCCAGTGACAGTGAATGATAGAATATGCAAACAGAGAGAATCACCGTGGATCTCACCCGGTAAAATGCACACGGCCGAAAAATTCTTATTGTCTCTTTTTAGATGCTGGATGGCCTTCTGCGTATTTTCAGTGGCATTTGTAGTGTTCCTTCAGGAATCTGCTGTTGCTTTATTTTGTATTAGTTGCTGGAATAAAATGTTCCTTTAGCAATTACAACTTCATAAACAACGGAGCAGATTGTTATAAATTCTCAGCTGATAAGTCAAAAGCAGCTGGCATGACTGTTTCATTCTTCTTGTTCTTATTTGCATGCTAGGCAGAGCACTGTACATGTTCTGCACCACCTGCTGGCAAAGAGAAAAATACCAGCTCTCAATCCACGTAAAGACACAAAACAAATTTCTATTCATAAGACCATAAGACGTAGGAGCAGAATTAGGTCACTTGCCCCTTCGAGTCTGCTCCGCCATTCAATCATGGCTGATATTTTCTCATCCTCATTCTCCTGCCTTCTCCCCATAACCCCTGATCCCCTTATTAATCAAGAACGAACCTAACTGTCTTAAAGACAATCAGTGAATTGGTCTCCACAGCCTTCTGTGGCAAAGAGTTCCACAGATTCACCACCCTCTGGCTGAAGAAATTCCTCCTCATCTCTGTTTTAAAGGATCGTTCCTTTAATCTGAGATGGTGTCCTCTGGTTCTAGTTTTTCGTACAAGTGGAAACATCCTCTCCACGTCCACTCTATCCAGGCCTCGCAGTACCCTGCAAGTTTCAATAAGATCCCCTCTCATCCTTCTAAACTCCCAACGAGTACAGACCCAGAGTCCTCAAATGTTCCTCATACGACAAGTTCTTCATTCCAGGGATCATTCTTGCGAAACTCCTTTCCAAGTTCAGCACATCCTTCCTTAGATATGGGGCCCAAAACTGCTCACAATACTCCAAATGGGGTCTGACCAGAGCCTTATACAGCCTCAGAAGTACATCCCTGGTCTTGTATTCTAGCCCTCTTGACATGAATGCTAACATTGCATTTGCCTTCTTAACTGCTGACTGAACCTGCTCATTAACCTTAAGAGAATCGTGAACAAGGACTCCCAAGTCCCTTTGGGCTTCTGCTTTCCGAAGCATTTCCCCATTTAGGAAATAGTCTATGCCTAGATTCCTCCTTCTAAAGTGCATAACCTCACACTTTTCCACATTGTATTTCATTTGCCACTTAATTGCCCACATGCCCTTCATGGTACATTGTGATTTACCATACCCTCAGATCGTCCCAAAGCATGTCAGAATCCTGACACTTAGGCACCATTGAGCACAAGAATGACGTGCATCTCTGGAGCAGTTTTAGCATTGGAAACCATCCCTAGGCAGTTCAGAGGTTAGTTTAAAAAAATGTCTCCAAACCTAAGAAGCAGCTCTTGGAAAGGTGACCTGCAGCTACGTTAAGAGAGGTGTTAAAGAGGGCCTTAAAGGGGGAGAGGGATGTCGAGAGGCAAAAGAGGTGAAGGAAGAAATTCCAGAGAATGAGACCTCGGCAACTGATGGCACAGCCATCAATTGATGGGAAATGGGTAGGATTACCTTAGAGGCTTGAGTCAGAGATTTGGAGAGTTCAGGTGGGGAGAAGGGGGCTTAGTGCTGGTGAAGATTAAAGGGAAGGGAAACTGAGGACAACACGTGTACAGCAAGCCCCCACATCTAGCAAACACATGAGTGACCAGATCATTTGTTTTATTTGACTGAGTAAGGATGGTTGACCAGGGCACCAGTAGAACTTTCTACTCTTCGCTGAATAACATCATCGGATCCTGTATGCCCACTTGATGTCACATCTAGAATCATTGAAGCGAGAATCATAGAATCCCTACATTGCAGAAGGAGGTCATTCAGCCCATCGAGTCTGCACCAATCCTCTGAAAGAGCACTCTACCTAGGCTCACTCCCCTGCTCTAACCCCGGAGCCCCACCCAACCTGCACATCGTTGGACACAAAGGGGCAATTTAGCATGGCCAATCCACCTAACCGGCACATCTTTGGACTGTGGGAGGAAATGGAGCATCCGGAGGAAACCCACATAGACACGGGGAGAATGTGGAAATTCCACACAGTCACCCTAGACCAGAATTGAACCCGGGTCCCTGGTGCTGTGAGGCAGCAGTGCTAACCACTGTGCCACAGTGCTGCAATCTAAAAGATTGCATCTCAAAAATAAAGCATTCCTCAATACTGCATCAAAGTGTCATCCTATATTATGTGTTCAACTCCTGAAATGGGCTTTGAATTCATCATCTTCTGACTCTGTAATGAGTGACACCAATTGAGTACAGCAGATAGATCAGGAAGTAGCAGTACCTGAAAGGCAATATTATCTCCATGTTCCACTCCCAAAATAGCTCTCATTTCACTTTCAGCTCAACACATCCACCTGGCTCTTTTCCCCAATCCGATAGACACATTTTTAAACCCTAAAATATCAACTGCTGACATTTTGCTGGTGAGCAATAACTCCTAAGTCATGCATTAGTCAGGCAAGAAAGAACATCAATACCACCTGCACTGCAAGTCATTGAAACATCTCTCCGCACCTAAGTAACTGTCCTGTAGACAGTAAGCAGTAATGATTGGCTGCAGGTTCACACTGGTCAACTTACTCTTACAAATTTCATGCCCCAATTAATTTATGTTGTGACCATATTCAAAAATTGAAGTCAGCACTGGTAAGCTGGTCAGCACAGCACAGGGGCTGGTTTAGCTCACTCGGCTAAATCGCTGGCTTTTAAAGCAGGCCAGCAGCATGGTTCAATTCCCGTACCAGCTTCCCCGGACAGGCGCCGGAATGTGGCGACTAGGGGCTTTTCACAGTGACTTCATTGAAGCCTACTCGTGACAATAAGCGATTTTCATTTCAAGATATCTAATTCTTCAAGTTCTTTTAATAAGACTAATGTTGACAAATCAGTCTGCAATCTGGACACACCCCAGAGGACAGCTATATTCTCTTGGGCAAGTGAGGGAGGAGAAAAATGGAGGGGGATTTGGGGGTGGTGTTGAGAGAACTTAGAAGGTTTATTCCTAGTAGTTTTCTTCATAAAATGTTCATCAGTTAGTTTCCGTTGTAATCATATATATCGCGTAATTGGGTTAATTCATGCTCATCCACTGATTCTTGGGAATGCTGATTACTGCCTACTATTGATTCAGTCACAAGAAAATTTTGGGCAAAATCCTCCTATGTCCCCTCCAGCAGGCTCAATGGCGGGTGGGTAGGAAGCCTTGTGGCACAGGGGTAGCGCCCCTATCGCTGGACCAGGGTTCGGATCTAACACCAGAATATGTGGGTCATGGAAGGAACGTTCAAAATGATTCAGAGGCTGATAATCAGCCCAGAAATCCTTCCGCTCCTTCCCTCACTATTCCCCAAAGGGTAAAAATATATATATATTAATGTGAAGGTATGCTAACAACGTCATTGGTGGGTGGGGGGAAGAATTCGGCGGGAGGCCCAAAAATCGGTTTCATGCTGGAGTGAATTTCCCACGGGATCTTCCACTGGGACCCGGCATGCTGGATTGGGAAATCAACTCGAGGCTGGAATGAAACTGATTTGTATCCCGCGCTGAATTCGCCGCGACACCTATGGGGAAACCAATTTGGTCCAGAACTTGTCTGGAATAACATGGCATGCAGATGTTGGGATCACACAATGCCTGGAGCTGCCTCCGGAGTTCGGATTGGAGGTCACTCCAACCCTGAACCGCCAGAACACCACAGCAGTGGGTAGGGAAACATCAACAGGTACATCTTCCACATTCACTGTCGTCGAGGAGGTCGACCTTCCAGGGATGTTCCAGCAGATCCATCCTCATTTTCAGGAGGTCCACCTTTTTTCTTCAGTAGTGGTAAAGAACTTTTATTTACTGGAACTACGGTTTATGGGGTTCACTTGTTTGCAATAACCCTCCAATCGTAAATTACACCAGGTTCTAGGGACTTAACCACATACTATACTCTCACTGACTATAATAAGAACATAAGAACTAGGAGCAGGAGTAGGCCATCTGGCCCCTCGAGCCTCCTTCGCCATTCAATGAGATCATGGCTGATCTTTGGTGGACTCAGCTCCACTTTCCGGCCCGAACACCATAACCCTTAATCCCTTTATTCTTCAAAAAACTATCTATCTTTACCTTAAAAACATTTAATGGAGGAGCCTCAACTGCTTCACTGGGCAAGGAATTCCATAGATTCACAACCCTTTGGGTGAAGAAGTTCCTCTTAAACTCAGTCCTAAATCTACTTCCCCTTATTTTGAGGCTATGTTCCCTAGTTCTGCTTTCACCCATGGGAATCTCTCTGACTATACTCTCTAACTGGCTCATTAAACACAAAATAAAGCACAAAGCTAGTCAGAGTATGACAGGATTGATCAGAACTGTTATTCATTATTAAAACTCGCTTTGAAATAATCTCCAAAAGTACGATGGAAATAAGACAAAGGGGCCACGGACTAGTCTCATTGGCAAGCACTTCTGTTATGTTATACACATTGTATCGCACCAAACCATTCACCTAATGAGCTGTTTTCCCATTTCTGAAAACAATTGCAAAATCTTGATTGAATAAAAATGTTCAAAGATTAATTGCAGGGCGGTCATGAGTTCAGGCCTATTGGGAAATGCTGCAACAATAGCGATTTCCTGTTTGTTTTCACTTCCTGACGTGAGGCTGAAGATAAGATAAATTAATCAGCTCGACTGAACTATGTGAACAGTAACTTGAGAAGTGAATTTTAATATTGGTAACTGACAATATGAAAAGACCTGGTGAGGTCTCAGCAGCGCCAAGAGTAAATTAGCAGGTGCTGCCAACAGTGCAAGAGGAGGTGGAAGACCCATGAATCTCCGGAGCAGGCTAAGACTGGGGTCTTGGGCAGGGACAGTTTGGGCAGGTCAGGGAGGGTAGGTGGATGGAGGGGCTGTGGGTGGTTAGGGTAGGAAGAAGGGAAAACCATGTAGGAAGAAAGATGGGGGTGCGTTAAATCCAATTGGCAAAGCGTAGGCCCCAAAGATCGAAACCCCATCTTCCTTCCCGCGCTTTGAAGAACTTGTTTTAAAATCAGCTGCCATCAAGCTGCCATTGTCAAACCTTCTATGATGCCAAAGGTCAAAGGCTTAGTAACAAGCCTAATTTCTCCTCAATAATTATTTTAAATATGATGGGCCGGCAGCCAGGCTCATTGCCCCCCCCCCCATATTATGGGGGTGAGCTCAGGGTGGGTGAGAAGGTGCTGGGGTGGGCACCTGCTTCTTTCTTTGTGCCCCGCCCGAAACACACCCAGTCGGGGGCACGTTAAATACAGCCTAAGATAGAAAAATATCAGGCATTCAAATTTCTTTGAGATCATAGCCCAATTGCATTTTTCTTTTCAATTCATTGTTAGTCTACCAGAATAATTTAATATTTGTGAATCATTTGGGAACACACTGTCTTCTGTCCCTGCAGCCTTTTTTAAGTGAAAAGTTAAGTGAATGCAATAGAAAAGCATATACTTTTATCAGATCATTTGCAAGGATTTTTTAATCAGCAGGGTAGCATGGTGGTTAGCATAAATGCTTCACAGCTCCAGGGTCCCAGGTTCGATTCCCGGCTGGGTCACTGTCTGTGTGGAGTCTGCACGTCCTCCCCCTGTGTGCGTGGGTTTCCTCCGGGTGCTCCGGTTTCCTTCCACAGTCCAAAGATGTGTGGGTTAGGTGGATTGGCCATGCTAAATTGCCCGTAGTGTCCTAATAAAAGTAAGGTTAAGGGGGGGTTGTTGGGTTACAGGTGTAGGGTGGATACGTGGGTTTGAGTAGGGTGATCATGGCTTGACACAACATGAAGGGCCTGTTCTGTGCTGTACTGTTCTATGTTCTAATTCCTGTTAGCATCGACAAACTAGATTTTTAAAGGTGTAAATTATATAATGTAGATTCATCTTTAAATGTACTGTTACAGAAATACGGCAATGTTTACGGAACAGTACATCGCAGAGGAATGGAGTTACAATGCTTTAACCATGTTCCCGGTTACTTCCCCTAGTGCTAACGTGAGAAATACAGCATCTTTGCGTTGCACAGGAAAAGATTTATTCGAATGTATGCAACTTCATTCATATATTGCCTCAATGCAGTTACACTTCCTAAGGTGCTTCACAGGAGTGGCATCAAACAAATTTGGGCTGATGGGGAAACAGAGGTCGGGATGGACAAGATCATAGAATTTACAGTGCAGAAGGAGGCCATTCGGCCCATCGAATCTGCACCGGCTCTTGGAAAGAGCACCCTACCCAAGGTCAACACCTCCACCCTGTGGTGATTGTGTATCAGTGTAGATGCAATACAACTGAGCAAGCACTAGAGGGAGCACGGGAGAGCTATAAATACACAGGGACAGGAAGTGAGGACACACTTCACAGAAGGGAGAACTGGGAGCAGGACACAGGACAAGCAGGCAGCATTTGAGGTAGCCGTAAGTTAAGCTCTGAAGACAGAACTAATTCACAATAAAGCATCTTCTCCAACTTTGAGACTATGAGCTTTATTAAGACACGAGGAACAACACATGGTACCAGCAGTAGCTTCAGACGCTTACTACAAGACAACTCAGCTGCGGACACAGAAAGACCAAAACGGCAAGAAAAACCCTACTGGACATTCGACTTGGGAAGACATTGCTTATTCGAGGATGTGGCTTGGACGCCCACCTCAGCTGGACATGACCGGCAATGTAAGAAATGTCTGGAAAATATTTAAACAAATGTTCGATTTTTATATCATAGCTAATGATGTAGCAGCAGCCTCAGACAAAATTAAAATAGCAATGCTCATCGCAGGACATGAAGCTAGGAAAGTATATAATGGATTTAAATACTCAAAAGATGAAGACAGCAACAACTTACAAATAATACTAAAAAAAATTGAAGAGTACTGTATGGAATTTGAACAGCACGGTATGCTCAGAGGCCAAACTGCACAGAGACTGAGTGATGCAAAACTCAAAACAATCACTATCAAAACAGAAAGGGTTCAGTCAAGAAATCGCGAGTGAAAAGTACAGATCAAAAAGAAGAAATAACTTGAATTTTTCACAAAGCCAAAATGCTGAAATCCAGTACAGATTGAAAGGAAAAGGTAACTTACGACTTAAAAAGAAACGCTGAAATCCGCGATAAAATGGTGTCGGAGCACATTTTACAGTCTCGGGGGGGACAAAGAACTAAAAACTGCGTCTTTGCATGCGCAGGAATGGAAGCCGCGCATGCGCAGTTACAATCACCCATTTTGTGTTCTGCGCATGCGCAGGTAAAAAAAGTTCTTGTTGCTGATAGTTCCGCGCATGCGAAAGCCGCGCATGCGCAGTGGACAGAAAACCGCACAGTAAAGGAAGGCCGATTTGCGCATGCGCAATTGATTCCTACGCATGACGTCACGAGCGTCATGACGTCTGAGCATCCGGACCATGCCTACTTAAAAGGGAAATGCCCGAAAATTGAAAACAAAATACTTAAAGCTGTAAAACCCAATTTTCTTGCCTCAGAACACAAAAAAAACGCCTGAACTTAAACCAGCAGTTGAAAATAACTCTCACAACACCCTGGAAAAAGCAGTCTGCTTTGAGTGAAGAGAACAAAAAGAAATCCGGAAAAAAAAAAGATGATTTGTTTTTCGAACAATACTATTCAGACATGGCTGAGTTATTCGGATATGCTGATCACAGCATCAGTGACACGGTCGCAAAGCTCAACACGAATCTACTCGTGGTAGATGAATCCAACACCATGGTGCCATGGCAGATCGTCGGTACATTGGATGACAGCAATACCCAAGACGAAGATGACGCCACACAGAGAGCACAGAAAGACTCCACAGAGAGAGCGATGACAGGCTCCACAGTGAGAGTGATGAAAGACTCCAAAAGGGAAGCAAGCAAACACTCCCTGGCGAACACCATGCATGAACAAGACCATGAAGGTCAACCCGCCGTATCTGACAATGTACATCTACCCACTGCATGCGAAAACAGTGACAAGGTGATCACACTCGACATACAGGAGGTACAGAATCACAGCGAGACTGACAGTTCTCAGCTTGTCTGTACAGAAACACAGAGTAGGACCACCCAAGAGTCCAGAGAGACCACGCCAATAGAAACCATGCAGATTTTGACTCCAGATGAGGAGCACCAAGAGTCCAGTGAGACCACATCAACAGAAACCATGAAGATTTTGACTCCAGAAGAGGAGCGCCAAGAGTCCAGAGAGACCACGTCAATTGAAATTGTGAAGAATTTGACTCCAGAAGAGGAGCACCAAGAAAGCAAAGACGATGAATCAAATCCACCACAAATGACTGATGTCACCAGCATCAATGCAACATCAGATCATTCTCACCATTCTCGAGACGAAACGTTCAATGTAACAGATTCCACAAAAGACACTCGCACCAATAACTGTGACAATGACTCAAATTATCCACACGGGACACTCATTGAGCATAACAAGAAAAACAAAAGCCACAAGAAGCTCAGCAGAAACAAGAACAACAACAGCAAGAACAAAAGCAACATGAAGCGCGATAAGAACAACAAAAATCGCAAGAAGCACTGCAGAAACAAGAACAACAACAGCACCAACAGAAACTACAAGCACAACAACAAAAACTACAAGAAGAACAACAAAACCAACAAGAAACATAACAAAGATAGCGACAACAACAAAGACAGAAACGACAAAAACAGCAACAAGAATGGCAACGAAAACAACAAAGACAGGAACGACAGAAACAACAGCAATGAAACAACGACTTGTACAAAATGGTACAACTCTGCACATGAAGGACAATGCCACAGCACACTGCAAAGCTATGACAAGACTACAAACATGCCATGGGATGACAACGAATCGCACAAACTCACATCTGCTCCAGAATAAGCAAGCACACCAGCTTACAAGGCAGATGACACACTAAATCGATACCACAAGCACAGAAAAAAGTTCATGTCAGTCAACATCAGTGGTTCGACCATGCAAACACCATGGGATGACGTATTGGTTACTTAAAATAACAAGAACACCGACAATATTCACAACATCACCACGTCAACAACAACAAAAGAAAAAACTCAGTGAACAAATTCATCAAGTTTGGACTCATAAATGTTTTTATTAAGATTGGACTCATAAATATAAATTGGTTTTGTAAAATATGCAATAGCACCATCACTTGTATAGATACACATATCATAAGTAACTGTTTTGTACAATTTTCTTTAACGATGTACAGAAAATATGTAAAGAAAAAGGGGGGATGTGGTGATTGTGTATCAGTGTAGATGCAATACAAATGAGCAAGCACTAGAGGGAGCACAGGAGAGCTATAAATACACAGGGACAGGAAGTGAGGACACACTTCACGGAAGGGAGAACTGGGAGCAGGACACAGACACCACAAGCAGGCAGCATTTGAGGTAGCCGTAAGTTAAGCTCTGAAGACAGAACTAATTCACAATAAAGCATCTTCTCCAACTTTGAGACTACAAGCTTTATTAAGACACGAGGAACAACACACACCCTATCCCCATAACCCAGTAACCCCACCCAACACTAAGGGCAATTTTGGACACTAAGGGCAATTTATCATGGCCAATCCACCTAACCTGCACATCTTTGGACTGTGGGAGGAAACCGGAGCACCCGGAGGAAACCCACGCACACACGGGGAGGATGTGCAGACTCCGCACAGACAGTGACCCAAGCCGGGAATCGAACCTGGGACCCTGGAGCTATGAAGCAATTGTGCTATCCACAATGCTACCGTGCTGCCTCTCATGGAGAGTTGTGAAAGCAAGGATGATCGTTTTAAAATCGAGGCCAGACCAGGTGCCAACATGCTACAACGGGCACAGGAATGATGGGTGAACAGGACGTGGAGTACTATTCAGCTACCGCATTGCACCTGACTCGGCGAATCTCGCGAGAGCCCCAATCGGGTTCCACGTCAGCAGCAAAGCCTTGTGAGAGTCACCCGACTCACTCCACTCGCCGCGATCTAGATCGCACCCTCGCTGCCCGCGATCCAGATCAGCATATTTAAATGCGTTAATAGGCTCATTTAAATTCCCGGACGCCACTTTCACCGGCGCCCGGAGTCAACGTCTGCGAGACCTCGAAAGGGCGCCCTTTAGCGTTGGTTTCCACAAACTTGAACCCGGGGTGATGGCACCTCAGGGGTCTCACAGTACAGGTGGTGGGGGAACAGGGTAGGGTGATACCCTGGCACCCAGGCACAGCTAGGGTGCCTGAGTGGGAATGCCAGGGTGTCAGGCTGGCACTGCCAGGGGTCAGGCTCGGAGAGCCTTGCCCATGTCAGGGTTCAGGAGCAAATAGAATGTTGGGGGAGTGAGGGGGGGCAGAACATGGGGGGGGGGGGGGCTGAAAGGGGGTGGGTGCAGAGATCGGGGCTGCCAGTCAAAATGGCGCCCTGACCTGCGAGGAGCAAATCCCGGAAATCGACTAAAGTGTGGCCTCGGCGGGGAGAAACTCCAAAAAACCGGCAAAATGCCAGTGAATAGCGGGATGAATCTTGACGCAGCAGCCGCCGAGAGACACCGCGCCAAACATGCCCAAAGCTGGACATAGTTTTACGTCCACTGAATCACGCCCATGGTGTGGGTTAGGCAGCCGAGTTTAGGATGAGCCCACGTTCACTGAGAGTGGAAGATAGGAGGCCATCTCGGAGAGGACTGGATTTCTGAACTCGAGATGTGAAGAAATAGCACGGATGAGAGTTTCAGCAGCAGAAAAGCTGAGACAGGAGCAGAGGTGGGAGATTTTTGTTTTCTTTATTCGTTCATGGGATGTGGGCGTTGCTGGTCGGGCTAGCATTTGTTGCCCATACCTGAGGGCACTTAAGAGTCAACCACATTGTTATGGGTCTGGAGCCACATGTAGGCCAGACCAGGTAAGGATGGCAGATTCCCTTCCTAAAGGAAATCAGTGAACCACATTTTTACAGCAATCGACAATGGTTTCATGGTCGCCATTAGACTTTTAATTTCAGATTTTTAATAAATTCAAATTCCACCATCTGCCCGGGTGGGATTTGAACCCAGATTCTCAGAGAATTATCCTGAGTCTCTGGATTACTAGTCCAGTGGCAATACCAGCATGCCACTGCCTCACCATGTAATGGTGCAGAAGCAGAGGTGGGTGATGGTGCAGAGTTGGAAAGAGGTGAGTATTATCATAGAGTAAATATGGTATTCGGAAGTTTACCTTTGGGCCTAAGGTGGTCTGTTTTAGCCGCAGACAGCAGCCAGGTAGAGAGATGAAGTTAAAGGCTTGGCAGTACAGTTTTATAGTACATTACCAAGTAGTGCCTATTTTGTTTTGCAAAATGAATTTCATTCAGCAATAATTTGTTGCTTAGTTTATGTGTGGATGATGCCACCTGCAGTTTGAGACCTGTATGTGTATCACTGTTTGCAAAACATATCCAAATTTATTGGTGTCTTTAACAGTCTTTGCAATCCATTCAATTCATCTAGTTGAGGTTTCTGTGGGGTGCGCCTCATAAATCAGTATACATTACACTTTTATATGATAGTATCTGCTTCATTTTGGTACAGTGTGGTATACAAAACTGCTGACACATTGTACTCATTTATGGGAAACCTTAGCTGATGCATTGAGAAATAACAATGAAAATCTGATGGTAAACATTCTCTTCCAATTTATGAGGTGGAGCAATTTTTACTGGTCAAACTATAGAAAATGCCCTCATTGGCATCATTTCCAAGAGTCCAAAGAGTTTTCACCGTACCATTGAGAACTATAAGTGTCAGCCTGTTAATTCCATAGTAAAAGCAAAGTCTGTATGATCCAAGGTCGTCCCAAGGTCCATTCCAAGGATTTCACAACCCCCTACATTAGTTGCAGGCATGCAAACATTTCCTTGTAATCTTCAAATTCGCAAAAGATTAAGAAATATAATTCCCGGTATAGGTTATTCAACATAGGTAATGGAATGCAAGCATCTTTCTTAACATTGGCAATAAATGAGAGAACTCTAGCTACTGTTCTGGGTATTTCATTGAAAGCTCAGATAATGATTAACCATGTGAATCATATTTAAGCTCAGCATTTACCTCTGCGTAATATTGCAATGTAAACTGTCAAAGATAGATTTCACCGACATTCATAGTTCTGAATACACTTCTTAAAGTTTTATAGAAGCATGTAAAAGTTAGAAAGTCTTACAACAGTACAGGGCATTGCAGAGACTGCACCTCGAACACTGTGTACAATTTCAGTTGTCTTACTTAGACTCAGACTTGCATTGGAAGCAGATTAGAGAAAATTCATAGAATCATAGAATTCCTACAGCGCAGAAGGAGGCCATTTGGCCCATTGAGTGCACCGACCCGCCAAAAGAACACCCAGCTAGGCCCACTCACACGCCCCATCCCCGTAACCCCAGCTAACCTGCACATCTTTGGGAACTGGGGGGGCCATTCTATCATGGCCAATCCAGCTAACCTGCACTTCTTTGGACTGTAAGAGGAAACCGGAACACCTGGCGGAAACCCACGCAGCCACGAAGAGAAAGTGCAAACTCCACGCAGTCAGTCACTCGGGCTGTAATTGAACCTGGGTCCCTGGCGCCATGAGGCAGCAGTGATAACCACTGTGCTATCGTAGCGCCCCCAAATCGCTAGACTGAGCCTTGAGATGAAGGGGTTGTCTTATGAAAAAGGGTTGAGTTGGTTGTGCCTATCCTTTCTGGAGTTTAGAAGAATAAGAGATGACATTTTGCAAACATATTAGAATCTGAAGAGATATACCATACTGAGAGGATGTTTCCCTACTGGGGAGATATAAAGCAAGGGGGGCATAGTTTCAAAATAAGGGGTTTCCCATTGAAGTCAAATATGGGGAGGGAACCTCTTCTCTCAGAGAGTCAATCGTGTGTGGGTTTCTCTTCCTCATTGAGGAGCGGAGGCTGAGTCATTGAATATATTCAAGGCTGAATTAGACAAGCTTTCGATTGACAGCTGAGTCAAGGGTTAAGGACAACAGGCAGGAATGTGGAATGAAGGCCACAATCAGATCAGCCAGAGCAGGTACGAGGCCGAATAGCCTATTCCTGCTCTTATGTTCGAATACTAATGCTTTGGTTTCCCCAAAGTTGCCAGTTTTCTAATTGTAGTTGCTATCATGTAATTGACGGACACTAAGGGAAATTTTATAGAATTGAAAAACTTGGGAGCAAAACAACGTCTCACGGTAGCATGGTGGTTAGCATCAATGCTTCACAGCTCCAGGGTCCCAGGTTCGATTCCCGGCTGGGTCACTGTCTTGTGTGGAGTCTGCACGTCCTCCCCGTGTGTGTGTGGGTTTCCTCCGGGTGCTCCGGTTTCCTCCCACAGTCCAAAGATGTGCAGGTTAGGTGGATTGGCCATGCTAAATTGCCCGTAGTGTAAGGTTAATGGGGGGATTGTTGGGATACGGGTTACGTGGGTTTAAGTAGGGTGATCATTGCTCGGCACAACATCGAGGGCTGAAGGGCCTGTTCTGTGCTGTACTGTTCTATGTTCTAACTGACCGAAGGATTTCCACAAAGGTTTTCAATGTAACCAAACTGAAAGTTCCTCCAGTTGAGAGCAGTCCGTTACATATTAATGTAAATTCACAATCTTAACTGCTAGAAATTAACAAGTTTAAAGGCCAGTTTCTCCTCAGTCAATAAGCAGTGGGAAATGACATTGAACTTAGACGACACACAATGAAAACTTATATTGTTGCTGAATTTTGTGCGAACATTACAATTGCATCAATTTTCATATCTCAGATTGAACAGCAAGAATTTCTGAGTTCTAAGCAGCATGTCAGCAATGCAAGGCAACATAATAATTATCAAATGATTTCTGAAAATGTTAATAAAGTGTCTAAAATTGCACACATTGCCACGAGCTGACGCAAATGGATGACTGATCTTCAACCTGTTGCAAGACAAAATGTGGTTTTTGCAATAGGAAATACACTACACTTTACATCAATTTTCCCAAGGTAAACTACTAATATATGATCCAACAAAATGGAAGCATAATGTATTTTTCTTGATTTGGACATTTGTATATTCATTCTTGAGATGCAAGCATTGTTGCCCGTCCCTAATTACCCTTGAAAAGGTGGTAATGAGCTCTTGAAAGACTGCAGTCCATCTGGTATATCCGCTGCCCTGCTTTATGACCCAGCACGAGAGTACAGCAATGTAGCTCCAATTCAGAATGATGTGCTGCTTGGGGCAACACTTGCATGTGGCAGTGTTCCCAAGCGTCTGCCAACAGTATTTGATATGTGTGCAACATAACCCAGGCAGACCCATTAAGATTTGTATGTCCCAACAATGTAGACCGAGGGGGCCCTGGGAGCAGATACAAACGGATTTCACAGGACCCCTCCCACCAAGCCAGGGAAAACACTACTGTCGGGTTATTATTGATCAATTCACTAGATGGGTAGAAGCCTTCCCCACACAAGACTGCTCAGCCACAACAGCAGGTCGAATAATGTTGGAGATGTGATTCCCCGGTGGGGAACACCATTACAGATGGAGTTGGATCATCAGGGCATATATTTTATTGGGCGATTGCTTAAAGAGTATGGAAGTGGCTAGGAATAAAGCAAGAATTCAATAATCCCTACCATCCACAAAGTCAATATGGTCGAATTAATGAATAGAACATTAAAGAAAGCATTGGCTAATCAGATCACAGGGTGAGGCTGAGCAGATTTACAGCCCAGTGTCTTGATGAGACTCACGGCCATAGGCAGTAGGATGACTGGATTTAACCCCGTATGAGTTAATGACAGGAAAGGCTTTAAGATTGCCGGGGGGTGTAGTGAAGGATGGCGAAGAAATTGATGTAAAGATGAGAGAGAGAGTGACACAGTTTGTGCGGGAGCTGGACAAGCAGCTGAATGGGCTGAGACAGGAGATCCGAGACCAGCAGGTCACACACGATGTAGGAGTAGAAACTACAACAGTAGTAAATGGCCTGAATTTTAGGTCCAACATAAAATTGAACACTTTAAATTAAAACCACAGTCAGAACCACAGATAGGCCTGATGGGAACTCTAACAGTAAACTACAAGTACCCAGATAATGGTTAAGGTCACACCTGACAAACTGGGGTTCGCATCCAAATGGGTCAGACTGTATGAAGTTATTATTGCCAGCGATACATACGATTGTGTGGACATTAGGGTCAGCGGGGGCTGGAAGCAGTGGTCACAAATAAAGCGCTTTATGAAGTGATTCTGTTTTACAGAATCTAACCTCAATCAACCATTAACAACTGGGATGGTTATTCTGCTTAATTTACAGACTGTCAATTGCCATATTGAGGGACTTGTCTGTAAAATTCAGACACTTCGACCAGTTTATTATTCAAACGTTTTACCCAGATGCTCTTATTTACGAGATGAGCAAAAGACAAACATAAGTTGGGGGGAAAAAAATAATTGGATATTTTAAATTTATTAAGAATTGTTAATTCAACCCAAGTTTATTTTTGTTTTATTTTCTTTGTTTGTCCTTAAAAAATTTGTTTTCCCAATTAAGGGGCAATTCTGCGTTGAGGCTTCACTGGGGAGGTTCCCTGGATGTCCCCTCCTTATTCCCATCTTTGCACCCGTCTAAAAGCTTCTCTGGCCTTCAGCCAATAGGATCGCTGGGTGGGGTCACAACACCCAATGGAGTTGCCGATTGCCAATTTTGCAGGACACCAGGAACTCCCCCCAGAGGTCCACCCTCAGGTGCATTGTCTGCACGTAACTGTATCCCATATAAGGTGATCTAGGTGCCAGAACGTCTGGCTTCATCTGGGCAATCCACGACAATTGATCCATTTGAATGTGGCCAATTATCTTCCGATGTCCTGTTTACAGGACAAGCCAAGACTTGCCCCGGCTGTCTGCCACTGTCCAGTGCTTCTGATCTTGGCTGTTAGAGTTCCCATCAGGCCTATCTGTGGTTCTGACTGTGGTTTTAATTTAAAGTGTTCAATTTTATGTTGGGCCTAAAATTCAGGCCATTTGTCATTTTACCACAGTCCCTCCTCCTGATCCAGTGAGCATTAGTGAACTGGACCACACAACTTTAACCAAGGTAAAGTCTCAGGCAAAATATTCTAATCTCTAACACAACATATATATATTTCATAGACATCATAAACAAAATACAAAATTAAACTGCTTATGTACAAAATAAACTGTAGAGAATACAGATAAATACAAAAAAAAACTGGATCACAGTTTCCACATCCAGGCGCTGTATTAGTTCCTTCTCCAGATTGTGTTAATTCGATCTTCCTGTTGCGGGTCCTTTGTTCTGTGGGTCTGTATCCTCATGTCCATTCCAGGGCGAAGAGTCCCAAGGAGCACACCACAACTGCGTCATACATTCTGAAAAGATATCAGGGTAATATCTGTTATTATTCCCCAATATCTGATTCCTTCTTCCTTCCCACCAAATGCTGGCTCACGCTCTTACTGACCCCCTTTTGCCCCAGAATCTGAGATGGCCAGGCATCCATGTTTAATTCAACGCCCTCGGGGGGCGATGTGTTGCATGGCTAATACCACAATACAGAGTTGCACCACCGGACGTTGCGTGGCGCGTGCGAGAAGAGAAGATGGCAGAGGTTTGTAGAATTTGGAAGAGTGTAGGATGATAATGGTTATCTAGGAGTATGTTGGTTGCTGATGGTTACCAATCATACTGTATCATAAGGCGGCATGCTGGTTATTGACACTAATCATATTTGGGTGATGCCACTGCAGGTGGAAGCTCGTGGACGTTTATACTGACCTCCCAAAATAACAGGCAGCGAGCTTCAATAAAAATCAAGGGAAAGAAGACAAGGGGCCTGTCAGTACCAGCCTCCCCGGACAGGTGCCGGAATGTGGCGACTAGGGGCTTTTCACAGTAACTTCATTGAAGCCTACTCGTGACAATAAGCGATTTTCATTTCATTTCATTTCATTTCGTCAGGGGAAAATGAACACTGTAAATTTCATTTGCAATTAGGGACTGTAGGGTCCTGAGGTGATCTGTTTAAGTGGGTGGGCACTGGCTACATGAGACCTGCTTTTTCACTGCCTCTCTGTCGGAGCGCCGTACCAGGCCCCTCCGTGGATCCCTACACTGGGTGCCCTTGAGTGCACGTGGCTTGATCACGACTTGTTTCTTTCTCCTTCGGGACATGACGGAGTCTTGCGTCTGAGGTCTGTGGGGGTGGAATTGGCAGCAAGGGGTCAGTATCCGGACCCTGGGGGTGAGAGTGGGGGGGTCGCTGTCTCAATTCCCTCTGGTGTTATATGGTACTGTTGATTGTTGTTTAGGGAGGGAAAGGTCTTCATTTGGTTCACATGGTACTATCCGACATTCCCAGAATCCATCAGTACCCGATAAACGGATGGGCTCGCCTTATCTACCACCGGATAAATCCAGCCCTAGCAGGGGTTCGGTCCCTCTCATGGGTCGCCCCATCATAAGCACGTGGGGGGTGAACCTGGCGGAATCAGAAACTGGGTTCCACACTATCATGAGGACAAATGGCAGGACTTTGTTCCAAATATGATTATTCTGCCGGACGGTCTTACGGATCATTTCTTTGAGGGTGCGGTTCACCGTTTCCACTATCCCGCTGGATTGAGGGTGATACACAAAGTGAATTTTTATTTGATTCCAAACAACCTCATTACCTTGTATCACCTGGGCAGTGAATGGAGTGCTGAATCTATACTACGAGGCAGACCCCACCTAGTGGAGATTTGCTGCACTGGGATATCTGCTGGATTGGTTCGAGGGGGGAAGGCTTCGAGCCACTTACTAAAAGTATCAATGACGACCAGGATGTATTTGTAACAGTGGGGGACCGATATAATCAATCTACAGATTTATCCAGGGGCCTTCTACGTGTCGGGTGTGCCTGAGTTCTCCCTTGTGGGTATACTTGTCGGAATGTTTTGGGCACAGACTATGCAGTTTTAGACGTAATGCCGCAAGTCTTTATCTACGTCTGGCCACCAGCACAATCCCTTAATTCACTCACACATGGCTCTTGCTCCTTGGTGGTCCCGGACGTTGTGGTTTTGATGAATGATTCTGTTGCGGCCCCTCATCTTTAAGGACTAGCCGTTCCTTTACTGTAATTGTATCCCACCACTTATCAGAGGAGGCAGGTTGTGCCCCTTCCTGAATCTGTTTCAGGCCCTGTTCGCTACTCTGAGCCTGTTTAAGGTTTTTGACCTTAGTCTGCCTTACCGCCACGGCATTGATCCATTCGGTAAGAGGGGGTTTGCCATGGTTCCCCCTCCCAGGCGCTCTGCTTGGCCAATTCATCTGTCCTTCTGTTCCTAATTCGGGAAGTTCTATGATGGGTCTTAACTTTAATGATGCCGTATTCACGGCATTGGGCAGTCTGCAAAATAAATTTGCAGTCGGTAAAGGGTTCCCGTCTGCCGAGATGAATCCTCTAGATCCCAAAGTGGCAGGAAGTCAGTTAAACTATTGCAGATATACATGCTGTCTGAGCTGTTCGAGTTTATGTCTGCCAGTGTGGGGAACTGGTCAAGGTAGCTGAACATGTAAGCTACGGCCACCAGCTCTGCAGCCTCGGCGCTCATCTAAATGGGAAGCTTTAAGGCTAGCAGCCTCAGCGGCTTGCCTCACCAGCCGGTCTTCAATGTGGATGCTTCACTCTGTCTTTCTGTTCCCGTCCTCCACCATAGAGGATCCATCTGCAAATAACTTCAGGGCCTGGTTGCTTCCTCGGATCCTGCCCCTTTTGTTTTGTTACCTGGCGCTCATGAGGTTCCCCTCTGTAGCTGAAGTTGACAGCGAGGAAGGTGGAGGCTCGAATACACTTTACCGCGATGTTGTGGCCCTGGAGCATGAGGGTCCAACACGCTATACGGTTTTGACTAACCCTCCCGTTTTTAATCCGGCCATCCAACAATAACTCTACGGGGGTGTGCTCCATGAGAATGGTCAACGGGTTTAGTACAAAGATGTAATTGAAATGTTGTACCGTCCAGACAACCACTGAAAGGTGTTTTTCACACACTGAGAAACCCTGTTCGACTGGGGTTAGGATCCAGGGGGCAAAGGCCACCGGCCCAAGCCCCCTGGCGCTCCCGCAGATGCACGGCTGCAAGTGTGTCAGTGGCTGCTACATCTAGAGCAAAGGGGAAGTCTGGGTTAGGTACCTGCAGTGCTGGGGCCTGTTTTAGCTCCGAGACAGCCTGTGTGTGGTGCTCCGTCCACTCTCACGGGGCATTTTTCATTATGAGGTCTGGAAGGGGGGCGGCTTTGATGGAGAAACCGTTGATGTGGTTTTGGCAGTACCCCACCAAACCTAGAAAGGAGCTCACGTCCTTTGGAAGGGGAAGGCGTGTTACCACCTTGATCAGATTCCTTTTCACTTTGTGCTTCCCCTCAGTCACTGCTGTCCCCAAGTACGAGACCTGTGATTTCATAATCTGGGGCTTAGTGTAGTGAGGAGGTTCAGCAGTTCTTTTAACAGCTTAAAATCATCCCCCCTGGCTTCAGTCTGGAGGAGGAGATCGTCCATCCTCTGCACCAAACATTCGGGCTTTGAAAACACTTCCAGACCTTTTGAAAGTCTCTAGTGAAATATGGAGGGTGAGTTATGAAAGCCCTGTGGCAGGCACGCCCAAGTACATTGCTGTCCCTGAAAGGTGAAGGCAAATTTATCCTGGCATTGTCGGTCTAGGGGGATTGACCAGAAGCCATTGCTGATGTTCAGCACCGTGAAACATTTGGTGTGTGGGGCCTGCCTCATCTTGGCTTTGGGGCTGGAGTGGTCGCTACCATGGGTGCTGTGATCGAGGAGGCTCAGTTCAGTTCCTGGTAATCGATTGTCAACCTCCATGATCCGCTGGTGTATTTGTGGCTTGTTGGCGGGGTGCCCTACAATCTCTAACATAATGGCCTGTCTGGCCACAACTGTAACACCGGCCTGTGGAGGTGAATACCTGGGGTCCCGTCGGGGCTGATCTGTGCTTCTAGGGTTGGGAGGAGATAATGTGGGTGGATACCCACCTCCCCTATTCCTGCCCCCCCCCCCCCCCCTCTCGTTCCACCACACCGGGCTGGGGTTGGGGTTTGTTCGAATGGGGTTAATTTTCTCGGTCCTTGTGGGTTTGGGCTAATCCAGCTCCTGTACCTCCTTCTCCCAGGTCATTCTCCGGATCGCCAATGCCTCATGCGTGTTATAGGCTGGGTCAAAATCCTCGCATGCCTTCCGACTCCACCTTCGGTGGCGTGGGAGATGAGCGTTTGGATTGGTTGTGCTCATTCAACTGGGCTCGGTCCAACTGCCCAAAACTGCCATAAATAGTCTCCACAGGTGACTGGCGTATGCCATCAGGTGTAGCCCTTTCTTTTGCCTACACTTATCCAGTCTGTCCACTGGGTCCTCTCTATCATATTCCACAACATTCAAAATTGCCGCCTTCATTTCTCTTAGTTTCTCCCCAGCGACATCTTGGGGATTGGAGCGTATCGATGGGCTCAAGCACATTAATGTCAGCTTTACCTACCTCCTCTACATCATCTAACCTGTGTGAAACTCTGTTGGTTCGTGTTTTTGAAGAAGGAGTTTGGATCCCCTATTGTTTCAAATTCTCAATTATTTTAGCGCCGTCGATGAGTTGTGCTGTGGTGTATGGAGTTACATATGTACCATTAGTGTTCTAGGCATCTCGCCGGCTAGTGGTTAGCGGATTCATAGGGGCAGGGAACTTTTTTGGGGGTGCCGTCGGTTCCATTGTCTGGAACAGGGACGGGGGTCGCCACCCATTATCAGAATCAGCATGTTGGCAGGCTTCCCCTCTATCTCTTCCCACTCTGCTCCTGAGTCATTGCTCTTTGTGGTATACCTTCTCACATTGAGACTGAAACTGGCTCATATACAGCAGGCTGGCTCATATACAGCATGCTGGCTCATATACAGCAGGCTGGCTCATATACAGCAGGCTGGCTCATATGCAGCAGGCTGGCTCATATACAGCGGGCTGGCTCATATACAGCAGGCTGGCTCATATACAGCAGGCTGGCTCATATACAGCATGCTGGCTCATATACAGCAGGCTGGCTCATATACAGCGGCTGGCTCATATACAGCGGGCTGGCTCATATACAGCAGGTTGGCTCATATAGAGCAGGCTGGCTCATATACAGCAGGCTGGCTCATATACATCAGGCTGGCTCATATACAGCGGGCTGGCTCATATACAGCATGCTGGCTCATATACAGCGGGCTGGCTCATATAGAGCAGGCTGGCTCATATACAGCATGCTGGCTCATATACAGCGGGCTGGCTCATATACAGCGGGCTGGCTCATATACAGCAGGCTGGCTCATATAGAGCAGGCTGGCTCATATACAGCATGCTGGCTCATATACAGCGGGCTGGCTCATATACAGCGGGCTGGCTTATATACAGCGGGCTGGCTCATATACAGCGGGCTGGCTCGTATACAGCAGGCTGGCTCATATACAGCGGGCTGGCTCATATACAGTGGGCTGGCTCATATACAGCGGGCTGGCTCATATATAGCATGCTGGCTCATATACAGCAGGCTGGCTCATATACAGCGGCTGGCTCATATATAGCAGGCTGGCTCATATACAGCGGGCTGGCTCATATACAGCGGCTGGCTCATATACAGCAGGCTGGCTCATATACAGCGGGCTGGCACATATACAGCGGGCTGGCTCATATATAGCATGCTGGCTCATATACAGCGGCTGGCTCATATATAGCAGGCTGGCTCATATACAGCAGGCTGGCTCATATACAGCAGGCTGGCTCATATATAGCAGGCTGGCTCATATACAGCAGGCTGGCTCATATACAGCGGCTGGCTCATATACAGCAGGCTGGCTCATATACAGCGGGCTGACCTGGTTCTTCTGCTCCCGTCCCTCTAACTCGTGTTGCAGTTTCTCTATCTGCTGCCTAGCCTCACATAATTCATGTTTGAATTTTAAACTCTCCGCCTCTCTCCCGCGGAGCTGCTCCAAACTCTAGCGATCGCAATCGCCTTACTTAACTTGGAAGGCCGTCTGCACAAGAAGATCTCGGGTGATCCCAATAAGTACTTCCTTCGGAACCCAGATCTGATATCGGGTGTGACCCAATTCTACCCATTTGGGCCATTTCTTATCGAGTATTTCTTCCATTCGGCACAGCTTACCATTTTTAATTCTCTCTCTCTCCCTAGGGTTCATCATTGGTGTGTGGGAATCGACCGGGGTAGAGGTCCAGCTTTCACTAAATTCACTCCCACAGAGTTTACCCAACACCCTGACTATCCTGGTTCTGACGAAGCCGTTTATTCACCTCGAGTTACAGACAGCTGGGGCTGGATTCTCCCCCGACACCGAAATCGCAGCCGGCGTGGGGGCAGAGAATCCATGGGCGAAATTCTCCGCCCCCCACGACGGGTGGGAGAATAGCGGGAGGGCCATCCCGATATTTTTGCCGCCCTTCCGCTATTCTCCCACCCCGACCCGAATCGCTGCCGCCGTTTTTTTACGGCCGGCAGCGATTCTCAGCTGTTAGATGGGCCGAAGTCCCAGCCCTTTCCGCCGTTTTCACGAACGGCAAACACACCTGGTCTTGCCATTCGTAAAAACGGCGTCACTAACTCGCTTTTTATAACCATGGCACCGATTGGCACGGCAGTACCACGGCCGTGCCAAGGGTGCCATGGGCCCGCGATCGGTGCCCACCGATCGCGGGCAGCGGGCCCGATGCCCGCGCACTACTTGTCCTTCCGCCGCCCCGCAGTATCCATTCGCGGGGCGGCTGAGGGGCAACCCGGCCCGCGCATGCGCGGGTTTCGCGCAAAAAACGCGATGACGTCACCCGCGCATGCGCGGGTTGGAGTCTTCCAAACTGCGCATGCGCGGCTGACGTCATATGACGCGTCAGCCGGCGCTAACTCCGGTAAGCGGGCTTAACGATTTTCGTTAAGCCCGTCTTGCCGGAGCCTACGGCGTCGGGCTGCTAGCCCCGACCGGGGACCAGAATCGGTCCCCCGTCGGGAAGGGGCGCGCTGCCGTAAAACCCGCCCGGGTTTTATGGCAGCTTTACGATTTCTCCCGTTTTGGGAGAATCTCGCCCCATTTTCCCGCACGGATCTGAACCGGCGTCGGTTCCCCGATTCTGCAGGCCCCAACGATTCTGCGGGCCGTCGAGAATCTACCATTGCCAGAGGCCCGCTCCGCCATTCTCCACCCCTGACTGGCCGAAGTCCCGGCGGCGTGGATCTAATGTGGTCCAGCCGGTCAGGATACTCGGGTGGCGGCTGCGGACTCAGCCTGCGGCCGCCCTGGTCGGGGTCTGGGCGATCGGAGGGCAAGGGTGGCCTTATAGGCAGCTGAGAAATGTTTGTGCGGGTGGACAGAGTCGGCCGTGTGGCCAATCAGGGGGTTTATTTTTTAGGGTCCATCTCCGCAGTCCGAGTCCGTCATGGAGCACGGCACAGCCGCTGGAGGCCGCCGCCGTGCGCATGCGTGGCCTCCGACCTGGAAATACGAGGGCCCCTATCTGCAGCAAAAGCTGTGAGATCTACATCGGGTCCCTGCTAGCCCTCTGCAGGGCTAGGAATTTGTGGCCCTTTGGCGTGAGTCTCCACAGTTTTGAGGCCAGCGTGGGGCCATGCTCCCAATAACGGAGAATCCAGTGCAAGGTTTATGGCCAAATTTACCGGTTTGATGCCTGTACTCTCGTCCACCCACTTGAATCCTGGCCATCATGTGGGGAGACTGGCCTGTTAATTCACATTCAGGTTGGCTGTTGGAGAATACAAGGTTGATGGGCTCGGATTTGGTGCAACTAGGTCACTGCTTATCAAAGATTACCCAGAGGAACGCCACTGTTGTCTGTAAAATTCAGACATTTCAACCACTTTATTGTTCAAGCATTTTACCCAGGTGCCCTTATTTGTGAGTTGAACAAAGGACAGACACAAGCTAACAATTCAACCCAAGTTTATTCTCAAATGCAGTAAAACAGTTATTCCCCCCCACCCCCCAAAGTTATCCCAACTAGAATATGCCTAAGATTCTTAATACTACCCATGCCGATGAACTGGATCGAGCTGCGGGCCCAATCCTCTGGTGCCTCGACCGTCTCAGGGCCTTCACCTGTGTTGGTATGTCTCGCATGCTGCTTCCTTCTGTCCTCTGGTACGCTATTGAGTCTTCTCCGCTGCCTCTGCACCAAGTCTCCGCTGGCGAGGTTCTCTGGATGCCTTCTTTTATCCTCGTCTTTGCGCCGTTCCAGAAGCTTCTCTGGCGCTCAGCTAATGATGTCACCGAGCGGGGGTCACAACACCCAATGGAGTTGTCGATTGCCAACTCTGCAGGACACCAGGAACTCCCCCCAGAGGTCCATCCTCAGGTGCATTGTCTGCACGTAACCGAATCCCATATAAGGTGATCTAGGTGCCAGAAAGTCTGGCTTCATCTGGGCAATCCACGACAATTGAACCGAATGTGGCCGATTATCTTCTGATGTCCTGTTTACAGGACAAGCCAAGACTTGCCCCGGCTGTCTGCCACTATCCAGTATATTCAAACTTGACTGTTTGGATTCCCATCAGGCCTGTCTGTGGCTCTGACTTTGGTTTTAATTTAAAGTGCCCAATTCTTAAATTAAAGTGTCCAATTTTATATTGGGCCTAATATTCAGGCTGTTGGCCATTTTACCACAGACTGATGATCCTCGCCACGGGAATAGAAAGTGGCACCACAATCTCGATACCGCGGGTGGATCACTGGCACACCACGAACATTGCTGAATGTGACAGTTGGCATGGAGCTTTGAACGGGGCAGTAGGAAGACAAGTGACTTTAAATCGCAGTTTGCATTTGCGTCAGCTCAGATGTGGAAGCGTCAGGGACCTGACACATGTGGCAGGGTTGTGGGGAATATTTGGCTCATTTAGTAAATTTCCAGCATCAAACACCACATGTACTTTAAACATGAGGATTGGGAAGAGAAGTTTGAGTTTGTTCGTGAAAAAGAGAACCACATTTTATTTTAAGTATTTTTATTCACATTTTTAAAATTTTATATATAAACAATAACACAAAACAATAAGCAAACCACCCCAGAACCCCCCCCCCCCCCCCCCCCTCACCCCACCTCCCCACTGTGCTGTACAACCCCCAACAGAAAGACTCCTCCGTCTGCCGTAGTTTCCCCCCAGCCATACTGAGGCACTGGGTAGAGAAGCTGACCTCCTCCCCAGCAGCATCTGTTTTCGATGAATCAGCAAGGCGAAGACCAGGACATCAGTCGCCGCCACAGTCTGCAGCTCCGGCAGGTTTGACACCCTAAATATGCCCCCTAAGGGACAGGACTTCAGTTCAATTTGTAAAATCGCCGGCATGGTGAGGAAGATGGAGATCCAGAACCTCACGAGCTTAGGATACGACCAGAACATGTGCAGATGATTAGCCAGGCCCCTCCCACACCGCTCACACCCATCCTCCACACCTGCAAATGACCAGCTCACCCTGGATTTGGTCAAATGGGCCCTATGCACTACCTTCAACTGTATCAACCTAACCTTGCACATGACACCCTACGCAGAGCCTCGCACCACACCCCAGCCTCCATCTCCAACCCCAACTCTTCCTCCCACTTAGTCCTCACCCCCTCCACAGACACTGCCTCTTCCACCATAATCCTGCTCAATGTGCTCCCCTCCTCTGTCCCTGCCAGCAACAAAACCCTCTCCAACAACGAGAAAGGAGGCACCTAAGGAAATGTTGAGAAGACCTTTTGTGCAAATTGGTAGGTACCTAAAAATACCTGCCTGTGAAAGCCCAAATTTCTCCGCCAACTCCTCCGTGCTCACAAATCACCCCTCTCAAAACAAGTTCCTGATCCCTTCCAATCCCCTTCTCCTACCATCCCCTGAACCAGCCTCACCGGCTCAAACAAATGGTTTTACAGATTGGCACTGATGAGCCATGAATTGCACGAGAGACAAGTTGCTATACAAAAGTTAGGTTTTAATAAGCTAGAACTTAGCCCTGCGGTTGTCTACAATAAAATGGACGACCGCCTGGCGTTCCGACTATTTATACCTCGGTATGGAGGCGTGGTCAACTCAGCCTCTCGACCAATCGGAGAGCTGTCACATGACTGGTCTCAACCAATCGGTCGAGAGGCACATGACTGACCAGGGCCAATGGTAAGCCGATGTTCTGCACCAATGGCAGACAGCTATGCAAATCATATCACCACAGGCACCTACTTCGATACTGACCCAATTTAACGTGCTGCCGAAACTGTCTCCATATCTTCAATGTGGAGACCACCACAGGGTTCACCGAATACTTACCCAGAGAAAACGGTAGTGAGGCCGTCACCCACGCCCTTGACCCCAACCCCCTTCACGACCCCAACTCCATCTGCACCCATATAGCCTCTAGATCTCCACAGCACCCCAGCACCTTCTCCGCATTCGCCACCCAAATAACAATATATCAGGTTCGGCAACGCCAAGCCCCCAGACTGCCGTTCCTTCTGGAGGACCGTCTTCAGAATCCTAGCCACTTTACCCGCCCAATTAAGACAAAATCAACTTCTCCACACCCCCCCCAAAAAAAACATGGTAAAACATTAATTTTCACTGACTATATTCTGCCTGCCAAGGACAGAGGGAGACTATCGCATCTCTGTAAGTGCGCCTTAATCCTGCTCAACAAACTTGTGAAGTTCAACTTCCGAAGCAAGGCCAAACCCCGATACCCAAATCGCTACAGCAGCACCATAATATCACTCATTGTGGGGATCCGACACATACAAGAGAAGATCATCGGCGTACAGGGACAACCTGCCCCCCCCCCCCCCCCCCCCCCCTGTCTCATTGTCCCTTTCCACTTTTCTGAGGCCCTCCGGGCAATGGCTGAAGGCACAATTGCCAATGCAAACAAGAGGGGGGACATAGGGCACCCTGCCTTGTTCCCCTGTGTAACTGAAAATATCCCAAACATTATTTGTGTGGACACTGGCCTGAAGCGCTTTGTATAGCAACTGGACGCTGTGTCATAACAGTGCCTCCTCCACCCCTTTCAACACCTCACCATGCACCCACACTGCCTCTCAAGTCTTCCCCAAAGCCTCAATTATCGGGACCAATGCGTCACCTACTGGTTTTTTTGAAGGTCCCGGTCATTTCTCTCCCTTGCCTCTTGAAATGATTGCTGGAATGTCTTTCAAATTTGACAGCCATAGGGCGGGATTCTCCGTTGCCCGAGGCCAAAATCGTATTTGCCGATCGGGCGGAGCATCCCCGTTTGCGACAGAATTGGGGCCGGCGCCGTTTTTCGGATGCTCCGCCTTCTCCAAATCAGTGTCAACGATATACGCTCCGCATGCCGTTGCGACGTCGTCAGCACGTCGCTTTGAGGCCCTCCTCCGATTCTCCGCCCCCGATGGGCCGAAGTCCCGACCGGGCAGGTCACTTGTGGTCTGAGTTTTCATAAACCCAGCGTGGCAGCTGCGGACTGTGCCCAGCGCCGCCACAGTCGGACGGGAGCCGTGCTGCTGGCAGGGGGTGCTTGGCGAGGGCTGGGAGTGGTTGTCACCGAGCGCATGCACAGCCACGGAACCAGCAATTCTCCAGCCGTTCATGTCGGGAACGCCGGGTGTTTTATGTGACATGGCTGCTAGCCTCCCACTAGGTGGAGAATTGGTGCTGGGGCGCCGCTAACGTTTTCACTGTAAAACTAGACACTTCCTCCAGACATAGCCTCAAAATGGGAGAATCCAGCCCATTACCTCTGTCAGCTTGTCCACTGGAATAGGTTCAGCCCCACCCAATGTGCCTTTTTCCTCCTGGGATTTGAATAGCTCGACATTTACATTGCGCAGTCTTAACGCTGGTGCCTTGGTTGTGAAATGTAAAAGGTGGGAGGGGGGGGCGGGGGCAGGTTGGTTTACTGTGAAGAAGGTGCAAGCTATTCACAGGTGTAAAGAATGGCCAGGGCAGCTGGTAGTTGGACTGTTAAGCCCAAATTCTGGCTCCAGGTTGGGTGGACAGAGCTAGCAAATTCCCCATTCGGTGAATTTGACTCGAGGGAAACTTCTCTGAACAGAGATTATTTTGTTCCGGAGGGTGGGTGCTAGCTGGGGTCAGGCCCACCCCCTCGGAAAGAGTGTGTAGGCAGCCACAGTCTGCCAAGTGCCAAGGCAGCTGTTTAAAAGGCTTGGATCATAGCATAGAAAGCATCCTATCTGGCTGCATCACAGCCTGGTGGCAACTGCTCTGCCCAAGAAAATAAGAAACTACAGAGAGTTGTGTACACAGTCTAGTCCATCACACAAACCCGCCTCCCATCCATTGACTCTGTCTACACCTCCCTCTGCCTTGGGAAAGCGGGCAGCATAATCAAAGATCCCTCCCACCCGGCTTATTCACTCTTCCAACCTCTTCCATCGGGCAGGAGATTCAAAAGTTTTAGAACACGCACAAACAGATTCAAAAACAGTTTCTTCCCCACTGTTACCAGACTCCTGAATGTTCCTCTTATGGACTGACCTGATCTCTGCACGCATCTTCTCTACTGAGTACTACTACACTCTGTTTGCTTCACCCGATGTCTGTGTCTATGTATTTACATTGTGTATCCATCATATGTCCTATTTTTTTTTCATGTATGGAACGATCTGTCTGGACTGTACACATAACAATACTTTTCACTGTACCTCGGTACCCGTAACAATAAACCCAAATCCAAATTTCAGTCCTCTGGTACTTTGTCCCTGTTATATGAAAACAATAAGACCCGCTAGCCCTCACACACTCCTATACCATTACACAATCACAGTGCAGAATGAGGCCATTCAGCCCATCGAGCCGGCACAAGTTTACAACAATTGGGTTGTTTTGTGTGTCATTAGCTGCCATCGGGTAAGTTTAAGTGTCCAGTATGAATGTTAGTTACTGGGTCAGTAGATGAATGAGTGAATGGGTAGGGGGTGGTAGATGGGTAAGTGGGTGGGTTGGCAGACGTATGAGATATTAGGTGGATGAGGTGATAGCTGGAAAGAATGGCAGGATGGTAGATGCAGGCATTTAGGTGCAGTAGCAGGTGAGTAGGTGGGTAATTGGCAGGTGGTAAGTGGGTAGGGTGGTAGGTGAATGAATGGATGAGGTGAATAATTGGGTGGGGGGGGTCAGGAGGGGTAGTTAGGTAGTGGGGGTAGTCAGGTGGTGGGGGTTCGTCAGGTCTGGTTGATGCGTAGTGGGGGGTCAGGGGTTGGGACAGTAGGCATTGTTGGGTGATGCGGGTCATCAGGTCTGGTTGAGTCAGTAATTGTGGAGTTAGGGGATCGCCAGGTTGGGGCAGTGGTATCCAGGGGTTAGTCAGGGGTGGGGTGGGGGGGGGAACTGGTTGTTGAGAGAGGAATTGAGGGCCAGTTCTGTAGTTACCCAGGAGATGGACTAGAATTTTTCTGTCTAACATTTTGCGGGTAACTAATTCATGTGATTCAAAAGAACTGTCTCAAGTTTCTGACTCTAGGGCAGCACGGTGGTGCAGTGGGTTAGCCCTGCTGCCTCACAGTTCCAAGGTCCCAGGTTCGATCCCAGCCCTGGGTCACTGTCCGTGTGGAGTTTGCACATTCTCCCCGTGTCTGTGTGGGTTTCGCCCCCACAACCCAAAGATGTGCAGGGTAGGTGGATTGGCCACGCTAAATTGCCCTTATAAAAAAAAAAGTTTCTGACTCTAGTTCAGAATTCCCACAGAGCGCAGCACATCAGGACTTCCACAACTTCCCTATGCACATCCTGGGTCACATAGTCCAGTCTTCAGCAATCAGTTATTCTTAAGAACATATTAAATAAAAACAGAAATAGACCATCCAGCCCTTTGAGCCTGGCACAAGTTTACAACAATTGGGTCGTTTTGTGATAATATAATAAATAAGATACTTTCTGGCTAATCTTTGGCCTTAACTCCACCTTCCTACCTGTCCCCCATAACCTTTGACTCCCTTGCCGAGAGGACGTCTGTCTGACTCAGCCATTAATATATTCATTGATCCAGCCTCCACTACACATGTCAGCCAAGTCTGTCAAGACATGTCACCACTGATGTCAGTATATCCTGCTACTGCTTTTTTAAGTTAACGGCGTACTCCCCAGCAATGCCCAGGTGCAGGAATTATAACAGCCAAAAGAACAGCAATTAAAACAGGAACAATAATCCAACTAGGATTCACAAGAGGATTCCTTACACCATCTATATGAAAGCATTCTGTAATCTCTCTTTATTGAAATAACATTCTGTCCTTCTACTCTCTCTATGCAAGTGGACAACCTCACATTTTCCTACATTAAACTCCATCTGCCAGATTTTAGCCCATTCACTTAATCTATCTCTATAACGTTTAGACTTTTTTTTGTCCTCCTCACCACTTGCTTTCCTGCCTATCTTTATTTCACCACCAAATCTGGTTATGATACACTCTTCCCCTTCATTTAAGTTGCTGATAGATTGTAAATAATTGAGTTCCCAGTACTGATCCTCCTGCACCCCATTGATTCCAGTTTGGTCACCTGAAAATTACCCATTATCCTAACTCTGCTTTCTGTTGGTTAGCTAATCCTCTATCCATGCTAATATACCACCATGAACTGTTGTTATCTTGTGTAGTAACCTTTTACATGACACCTTACTGAATGCCTTTTGGAAATCCAATACAATATATTTGCTGGTTACGCTTTCTGTATCCTGCTTGTTACATCTTCAAAGAACTCTAATAATGTGTCAAACACTATTTCCCTTTCATGATCGTATTATGATTTTCAAATGTCCTGTTATTACTTCCTTAATACTGGATTCCAAAATTTCCCAGTGTCAGATGTTAGACCTACTGGCCTATTGTTTCCTAATTTCTGTCTCCTTCCTTTCTTGAACAGGGAAGTTACACTTTCGTACTTGACGTGCTGACCTTGGATTTTATGCTGAAATCCTGCAGTTGGACATAACCCACAACCTTCTGACATAGAGGCATGAGTACTACCAAGTGCCACAGCTACTTTGTCACCTTTTGTTCAATAAATTGCTGATTTAAAATCTAAAATGTTATGAAACTCAACCATTTTTTAGGAGATAGAAGAAAATCCCTGTGACGGCATAATAGATTGAGTGGCTTTAGTACGTAGAGAAAAGATTTCTGTTAATTGTTTTGCTTTGCTGTATTGAAAATCTATTGAGGTAGCAGGCCATAAGAAGCTGAGACACACTCTGACAAAAATTAACCATTTTTAAAAAAAATTCAGTCGGCACAGTGACGCAGTTTTTAGCACTGCTGCCTCACGGCGCCGAGGACCAGGGTTCGATCCTGGCCCCGGGTCACTGTCCGTATGGAGTTTGCACATTCTCCTCGTGTCTGCGTAGGTCTCACTCCCACAACCCAAAAGATGTGCAGGATAGGTGGATTGGCCAAACTAAATTGCCCCATAATTGAAAAAAAGAATTGAGTGTGGTGATATGCATCACTGTAAATACACAAGGGGTTAATGTAAGTACACGTAGACTAGATAGACACGAGAGGGAGCACCAGAGACATGACACACAGACATTCAACCAATAGGTCAGTAAGATAGGACACGACCAATGGGCATTCACGATACACAGAGGTGACACTACCACAGGGGGGCATTACACCAACCCATATATAAAGGACACAGCACACATGATCTTCCTCTTTCCAGTGGAGACACTCAGTGAGTACAGACACAGGGTTGATTCAACATCACACCCACCACGTGGATTGTAGCAGACTGGTTCGTCAGTCTGAGTAGCTATAGAAGGATCAACAGTAGAGTCGAATCCAAGTAGGAGAATTGTTAATAGTTCAATAAACGTGTTGAAGCTATCTCCACGTCTGAACCTTCCTTTGTCAGAGTGCACATCAAGGAAGCAGCTTATGCTAAGTCAAGAGCACAACAAGACATTGAGCACTATTTTAAAAAATGTTTTAAATTTTAAAAGCCAGTTGATGACTAATGCTTTCTGTAAATTGGAGGGAAGTGAATGGTGAGCTGGTGAAAATGCACACCTCAGGGCAAGGCAGGAATGAGACATGCTTCGTTGTGGATGCATGATCTCATTGCTGCCACTCTAAATGAATGGAACCTTTTTGACAGGTCATTCAAAGTATTTGGCACAGATCAATTAAACATGCCATCTTATTCAATTCCAGTACTCCCCAGGTAATTGATAGCCTGAGAAAGTGATTCTTGACTGATAGCTAAGTCTGTGATGAAGAGATGTATCAAGCCTGTAAACAGGCAGGACCAAGGAATCTTTGTAATTTTTTATCGTTAACTATGTGGCCAGGAGTCTCTCGTCACAGGTTTTTGAGAAACCTGTGTTCAGTTCATCACATTGTCTAGATCTGGCGAAGACGGTGAAAAGTTAGTGATTTCATTGCTTCATTAAACTTTAATGTCTGTTGAAAGCCATCCCAAGGAACCGCATCTTTGCTGTTTTTGATATATTGTGAAAAATAATGAGGTTTATAAATCACTGTGAATAAATAGTTTTGTACTGATTACATTCATTTGCTTGTTTTGTGCTAAAAATGTTATTTGGTGATCTATGGCCTAAGCATCATCTTAGTAAGAGACACTCTACAGGAGGAGGGGCACATAGGTTGACCAGGATAATGGCCTTCTCGATGGTACAACTGCATGCACGTGACTCCGCCCGCAACTTCACCCCCCCCCCCCCCCCACACACACACACATACACACACACACACACACACACATGTTAATGAGTACACAGCACCTACAAGAGCTACCAATCAGTCCTCCTCCTCCCCCTTAGGCTCTCATAATTTGGAAGGCGTGGCCCACCACCATAAACATGGAAACCGTCCTGAATCTCTACTGGAGACAGCCCTCCTGAATGGCCTGAGCAATGACATTACTGCTTTAGGAGAATGGTTTTAGAAGACCAATGGCTTTAAGAGACTAATTGCTTCTTCCACATTTTGTAGGTGGCTCCATAACTTTCACTGAAATGGGGATGATGGAAGGGAACCATGAGCCGAATGTGGAGTAAGTAGCCCTTGTCATCAAGTAACCATTCTGTTGCCTATGTTGAAAGCCTGAAGACAGTGGGAAGTATCGGCTGTCACAGGATACAAGCATCATGGGTGTTGCCAGGATAGTGGGCGTTCACTTAGATAGATTTTGTATAGGGGTCACACACCGACTGTACCTTGGCAGAGTGGTGGCCAGAGTGGTTATGTGGATTGGCCATGCTAAATTGCCCTTATGTCCAAAATTGCCCTTAGTGTTGGGTGGGGTTACTGGGTTATGGGGATAGGGTGGAGGTGTTGACCTTGGGTAGGATGCTCTTTCCAAGAGCCGGTGCAGACTCGATGGGCCGAATGGCCTCCTGCATTGTAAATTCTATATATTACAGTATCACTCCCCTTTGACACGAGGAACCAACAGAGCATTTGAAGGTGCCCTCCACCATCAAGAAGCCCCTTAGTTTGGCAAACCCAAATGTACTTTCATCCTGGTCTTCCTCTGGAAGAAACATAGGAAGTCACCGCTCCTTCTGCTGAGTGTCCCTGTGACCTCCTATACACACTGGAGAATGATGAATTGCGACATATTTCTCAAGTCTCCAGCTCCCGTCTGGAAGGAAGCAGTTGCATAGAGCAAGAGAGCGATGGAGGTCTCTCACTGAGGATCATCCTCAAACTGGTTTAATTTATCTTTCATGAGATGTGGGTGGCGCTGGCAAGGTCAGCATTTGTTGGCCATCCCTAATTGCCACGCCATTTCAAAACAAAGTTATGACCAACGACATTGCTGTGGCCTGTAGTCACATGTATGCCAGACCAGGTAAGGACAACAGATTTCCTTCCCTAATTATTGAAGCTGATGGGGTTTTTACAACAAGCGATAATGGTTTCGTGGTCACCATTACCGAGACTAGCTTTTACTTTCAGATTTATAAGTTGAATTGAACCTCCGCCAGCTGCTGTGGTGGGATTTGAATCCTTTTCCCCAGAACATTAGCCTGGGCCTGTGGATTACTAGTCTACTGACATTACCACTGTCTCCAGATCATCATGAAGGAGTTGACATTCCCACTACACTCTCCTCAGCGAAGCATAACCACCTCAGGCACTGCTCCTGGTTGATCCCAATGTGGGATTGGTACTCCCAGAAAGCCCTCATGGCACACGACCTTCACAAGAGAGCCCTCCTCGCCTCCATCCTCACAAAGGCTTGCCTCTCGGCCTCCTCCACTGCATGTTCTGCTCATTTGGAGAGCAAGTAGCCCCTTTACCTATATGCAAGGCAATGTTGCCTTTCTGAGGGGGTTAGCAGAAACCTCCAAACTCACTAAAGAATTCATCATTGCGCTTCCACAAACGTTACCTCAGCACAAGTAAGTCAAAAGCACCATTTTATTGGAACTTCAAATAGCCCAAGTCTATGGACCATTTTGCTCCCAGCTATTATTATGCTGAAGGAGTGAATGTGGAGGAGGTTTTCTGCGCAATCATTGGCCAATGTTAGTATCCATGCATCGCATAAGCAGCCCGTTGACATCAGTGACATAATGATCAGACACGTTCAGTAATTTTGAATGCGCTCGGGCACACACCAGTTAACCTCACACTATGTGACCTCAACAGGAAGCGGCCAGTGTCACAATTCAGCAGGCAGGCGCGTAAAGCACTGCTAGAAACGCCTCTCCGCATATGGGGCGGGATTCTCCGACCCACCGCTAGGTCGGAGAATCGCTGGGGGGGTGGAGTGAATCCTGACCCCGCCAGCTGCCGAATTCTCCGGCCCTCCAAAAATCCCTTTGACGTGAATCGCGCCGCCTGCTTCGGAGAATAGCGAGGACCGGGGCGACGCAATGGGCCCCGGGGCCGTCCGTGTTCACCGGGCCGGATGGGCCGAAGTCCCGCCAATGTGACCACGGGTCACATTGGCGTAAATCAAATCACCCATTTAACGGCATCCACCAGTCTTGCTGGTTGACGCCGGCCAGCGCGGAGGTAGAGCTCGGAGTGGGGTGGCCGCAGGAGAAGCGACAGCACGGCCGCAGTTAGTGGGGGGGAGGGGGGGGGGGGGGGGGGGGGGCGGGGGCAGGACCCTTTGGAGTGTGGATGCCTGGGGGGGGTGTTTGGAGAGGGCGGGGGGGGGGGGGGGGGGGGGGGGGGCTCGTGCCAGGGAGGAGAGGGCGCATGCTGGGGAGGCGAGGATGGGTGCCGGGGAGGACAGGGCGAGTGCCATGGGGGAGAAGGCACGTGCTGGGGAGGGGGTCGCGTGCCGGGGAGGAGAGGGTGAGTGCTGGGGAGGGAGGAGAGCGCTAGTGCCGGGGAGGGGGGGCACGTGCTGGGGAGGAGGATGGGGGGGGGGGGCGAGTGCTGGGGAGGGGGGGGTGAGGGTGCTGGGGGGGAGGGGCGAGTGCCTGGGAGACGGGGTGTGAATGCCGGGGAGGATGGGGCGTGTGCTGTGGAGGGGGGGGGGGGGGGGGGGGGCGGGGGGGGTGACTGCTAGGGAGGGGGGGTGAGGGTGCTGGGGAGGAGGGGGTGCGTGCCGGGGAGGAGAGGGCGAGTGTAGGGGAGGAGAGGGCGAGTGTAGGGGAGGAGAGGGCGAGTGCTGGGAAGGTGGGGGGGGTGGGCGAGTGCTGGGTTGGGCACGGGGGGGGGGCGAATGCTGGGGAGGAGAGGGCACATGCGGGGAGGAGAGGGTGAGTGCGGGGAGGAGAGGGCACATGCCAGGGAGGAGAGGGTGAGTGCGGGGAGGAGAGAGCACGTGCTGGGAACGGGGGGGCGAGTGCTGGGGGAGGAGCGAGTGCTGGGGAAGAAGGGGCAAGTGTTGGGGAGGAGAGGGCGGGTTCTGGGGAGGAGAGGGCGCATGCTGGGGAGGAGAGGGCGCGTGCTGGGGAGGGGGGGGGGGGGGTTTGGGGAGGCTGTCCGCCTGGCCAGGTGCCAGCATCCAACAGTCGTGACCATGCAGCCCATCGCACCTGGCTGTGGGGGTGGGGGGGGGGGGGGGGGGGGGGAGGTTGGGTGGGCAATGATGTCACGTCATCTAACCCCCCCACCCCCTGCAGGCCGCTATGTTTTGGTCATCACCCAGCGATGTTGTTGGCTGCAGTGGCGAGAGCCACACTTCTACATGTTGCCCTGGGGAAGCAGGAGCATGCCAGGGAGGCAGCGGAGGCTGCCGCAGAGGAGCGTGCTGCAGGGAGGCAGACGCCCAGGCTTGAGGGCCGCCCGCCCGACAGGAGAGGAGGAGGAGAAGTAAGGGGAGGTGGAGGTGCCAGGGCGACGGAGACGCCCGATGAGGCCCCGTGTGTACCGGCCCCGCTCATTGTCCCAGGACCTCACGGATCGGGCATGCAGGAGGAGACTCCGGATGAGCCAGGAAACCGTCACCCCTATCCGCCACCTGATGGCACACCTGGCACCGCGTGGCACTGGGGGAGGACACCCTCTCCCCGTGGCCGTAAAGGTTACGGTGGCCCTGAACGTTTATGCCACGGGGTCATTCCAGGCGCCGAGTGGGGACCTGTCTGGCATCACGCAGGCATTGGTGCACCGGTGCATCCGTGCAGTGTCAGACGCCCTACCTGCCATTGCGGACCGCTACACCCGGTTCCCTGTGGACCGGGTCAGCCAGGATGCCTGGGCAGCGGGCTTCACAGCGGCGGCCAGGATGCCTATGGTCCAGGGGGCGATCGATGGGATGCCCGGCGCTGTGCGGCCAACTGCGGATAACAGGACCGTGTTCACGAATAGGAAAGGGACCTACTCCATGAACTGCGACCACCGCATGATGATCCTGCACATCTGCGCCCTGTACCCGGGCAGTGTACATGACTCATTCGTATTGGCGCAATCGTTCATCCCCACCATGTTCGAGGGACGCCCCCCCGCCCCGGGCTGAGGGGCTGGTTGCTGGGCGACAGGGGTTACCCGTTGAGGTCGTAGCTGATGATGCCTATACGGAGGCCACAGACTGACGCGGAGAACCGCTACAACAATGCCCATGCAGCGACCAAGGGTGTGATAGAGAGGTGCTTTGGGCTGCTAAAGATGGGCTTCAGGTGCCTGGACCACTCTGGAGGGGCCCTCCAGTACCCGTCAGATAGTTGTGGTCTGCTGCGTCCTGCACAACATAGCCCAACAGAGGGGCGATGTGGTGCAGGCAGAGGAGGGGGGGCAATGGTCTGGACAGACGGAGTGGACATGGAGGGGAGGCTGCCCAACGTTATCAGCTGGGCCAGCGGGCACAGAACAGGCTGATAGCTGCACGGACTAGGGGGGGCGTGGGGATCGGTGAGTATGGGCACAGACTGCACACTACGGTACCAGCCTACCACCCTCACCCCACCCACCCACCCACCGCCAACCACTCTCACCCCACCCGCATGCACACCACCCCTCCATTGCATATCTACCTGCGGCAAACTGGGCAGGGCTCACACAGTCACCGATGGAAGCGTGTCGATTGCAGGCCATGGAGGATGATGACAACCCGCTTTGCGATGAGCTCTGGGCTCTACATTGTTGGACGATGTCTGACCCATGGCCACAGTACCACTCTCCCCCCGGGCTGTTCCTGTATGCGGCCGTGACACCGCAGCGCACGGTCCCGTCGTCTGCCCGGGGGGATGGCGAGGGCGACCCTGGGGGGGAGGCACACTCTTTTTTTTTTTTAATTTAGATTACCCAATTATTTTTTCCAATTAAGGGGCAATTTAGCGTGGCCAATCCACCTACTCTGCACATTTTTGGGTTGTGGGGGCGAAACCCACGCAGACACGGGGAGAACGTGCAAACTCCACACGGACAGTGACCCAGAGCCGGGATCGAACCTGGGACCTCAGCGCCGTGAGGCGGTTGTGCTAACCACTAGGCCGCCGTGCTGCCCGGGGGGAGGCACACTCACCTGAAGCCGACGTTCTATCACCCCTCACACACACACTGGCGCTCACTTCACACCACACCCAGACACGCATCGGACAGAGCACAAAGGCAGCTTCTGTAGGTGTGAAAGTGATTTTAATAACAAACCGTTCATACAGTGCCATAGCCCCAATAACTAATTGTGCCCTGCACCCGTGCCAACTTACTCAGTGTCTAATTTTTTGGCCTTACGTCTAGGTGGTTCCCCAGATGGTACAGCAGAACTGGAGGTGGACTCCTATGACTCCTGCCCTGTGACTAGGGACCCCTTTGGCGGCCTTTTCTTGGGGCGGCCCGGCCTAGATGGGCCAGGCTGTGGCTCGGGCTACTGGGATGGCGAATTGCCAGCCTGACCGGCCCGTTGCCCTCCAGATCCACCTGGGACGGAAGGGGGTGGGAGTCCGAGGTGTCGCAGTGTTCCGGGACCTCCACTACAGGGGGACCCGGAACGGGCCCCAGCACCTCCTCCTTCCTCGGGGTGCCCGATGGCCCCCGGGCCTCTACATGGGTCGGGGATGCGAATGGACTGAGCATCCCCCGTTGCATCCCCCGAGCATCCCCCATTGCATCCCCGACGCCCCCCTGGCACCTGGCGCTGCGAGTCCTGGAGGCCGGCCCTGGTATCAACATGTGTCTGCAGTTTGCAGCCATGGAGCTCAGGGAGTTGGCCATCCCTGTCAGTGTCTGGGTGATGCCAGCCAGCACCTGGGAAATGGCGCCGTGCCCTCAGCGATGGCCTGCAGAGACTGGGCCATTGCCTGCTGGGACTGCGCCATGGCCTGCAGAGACTGGGCCAGGGCCTGCTGAGACTAGGCCATGGCCTGCTGGGACTGCGCCACGGCCTGCTGAGACTGGGCCACGGCCTGCAGAGACTGGGCCACGGCCTGCAGAGACTGGGCCACGGCCTGCAGAGACTGGGCCACGGCCTGCAGAGACTGGGCCACGGCCTGCTGAGACTGGGCCACGGCCTGCAGAGACTGGGCCACGGCCTGCAGAGACTGGGCCACGGCCTGCTGAGACTGGGCCACGGCCTGCAGAGACTGGGCCACGGCCTGCTGAGACTGGGCCATGGCCTGCAGAGACTGGGCCACGGCCTGCAGAGACTGGGCCACGGCCTGCTGAGACTGGGCCACGGCCTGCTGAGACTGGGCCACGGCCTGCAGAGACTGGGCCACGGCCTGCTGAGACTGGGCCACGGCCTGCTGAGACTGGGCCACGGCCTGCTGAGACTGGGCCATGGCCTGCTGAGACTGGGCCACGGCCTGCAGAGACTGGGCCACGGCCTGCTGAGACTGGGCCACGGCCTGCTGAGACTGGGCCATTGCCTGCTGAGACTGGGCCATTGCCTGCTGGGACTGCGCCATGGCCTGCTGAGACTGGGCCATGGCCTTCAGAGACTGGGCCACGGCGTTGAGCGCCTCTGCGATCTGCTGCTGGCTCTGGCTCATGGCTCCCTGTGAGAGGGCAGCCATGTCCTGGGCCATGGACGCCGGCCGCACGGAACGCCCCAGGCCTTGCATACCGCTCCCCATGGCTGACACCGTCGCCCCCATTGTCTTCACCGCGGACGCCACCCGAGTCGTGTCAGCCTGGGTGGCACGCATGACCGGCACCACTCCCAGCTCCTGACGCGGGTGGACTCCTCCACCTGCATCTGCAGCTGCCGCAAGCCATCCGTCACCCCCTTCGATCGTCCCTGGGTCCTTGACTGCATTGGGCCTATGGGTGGGTGTGGTAACTCCAGGAACATGGGACCCGTCTGGGCAGCAGATGGTTGCTTGCGCCGGGCTGCCCTCCGACCGCCCGGCCCCTCGGCTGCTCCTGTCTCCACCTGCTGTTGTACCGGGACGGCTGTGTTGTGCGCACCAGTTAGTGTACCAGAAGCCTCATCACTAAAGTGCCGAACCGAGGTGAGTGTCTCTGTGATGGTGGAGGGTGTAGGAGATAGCAGTGGCGTTGTGTCATGCTCCTCAATAGACCCGAAGTCCAGGATCCCCTGGAGTGGTGATTCTTGTCCATCCGTCCCGTGTGTGGGTGTCCTGTTCATCAGTGTCCTGGGTGTCAGTGTCCTGGGTGTCAATGTCCTGGGCGTCAGTGTCCTGGGCGTCAGTGTCCTGGGTGTCAGTGTCCTGGGTGTCAGTGTCCTGGGCGTCAGTGTCCTGGGTGTCAGTGTCCCGGGCGTCAGTGTCCTGGGCGTCAGTGTCCTGGGCGTCGGTGTCCTGGGCGTCGGTGTCCTGGGCGTCGGTGTCCTGGGTGTCAATGTCCTGGGCGTCAGTGTCCTGGGCGTCAGTGTCCTGGGCGTCAGTGTCCTGGGTGTCAATGTCCTGGGTGTCAGTGTCCTGGGTGTCAGTGTCCTGGGTGTCAGTGTCCTGGGCGTCAGTGTCCTGGGCGTCAGTGTCCTGGGTGTCAGTGTCCTGGGCGTCGGTGTCCTGGGCGTCAGTGTCCTGGGCGTCGGTGTCCTGGGCGTCAGTGTCCTGGGCATCAGTGTCCTGGGCGTCAGTGTCCTGGGCGTCAGTGTCCTGGGCGTCAGTGTCCTGGGCGTCAGTGTCCTGGGCGTCAGTGTCCTGGGCGTCGGTGTCCTGGGCGTCGGTGTCCTGGGCGTCGGTGTCCTGTGTGTCGGTGTCCTGGGCGTCGGTGTCCTGGGCGTCAGTGTCATGGGCGTCGGTGTCCTGGGCGTCAGTGTCCTGGGCGTCAGTGTCCTGGGCGTCGGTGTCCTGGGCGTCAGTGTCCTGTGTGTCGGTGTCCTGTGTGTCGGTGTCCTGGGGGTCAGTGTCCTGGGCGTCAGTGTCCTGGGCGTCAGTGTCCTGGGCGTCAGTGTCCTGGGCGTCGGTGTCCTGGGCGTCAGTGTCCTGGGCGTCAGTGTCCTGGGCGTCAGTGTCCTGGGCGTCAGTGTCCCGGGCGTCAGTGTCCCGGGTGTCAGTGTCCCGGGTGTCAGTGTCCTGGACGTCAGTGTCCTGGGCGTCGGTGTCCTGGACGTCGGTGTCCTGGGCGTCGGTGTCCTGGGTGTCAATGTCCTGGGCGTCAGTGTCCTGGGCGTCAGTGTCCTGGGCGTCAGTGTCCTGGGTGTCAATGTCCTGGGTGTCAGTGTCCTGGGTGTCAGTGTCCTGGGTGTCAGTGTCCTGGGCGTCAGTGTCCTGGGCGTCAGTGTCCTGGGTGTCAGTGTCCTGGGCGTCGGTGTCCTGGGCGTCAGTGTCCTGGGCGTCGGTGTCCTGGGCGTCAGTGTCCTGGGCATCAGTGTCCTGGGCGTCAGTGTCCTGGGCGTCAGTGTCCTGGGCGTCAGTGTCCTGGGCGTCAGTGTCCTGGGCGTCAGTGTCCTGGGCGTCGGTGTCCTGGACGTCGGTGTCCTGGGCGTCGGTGTCCTGTGTGTCGGTGTCCTGGGCGTCGGTGTCCTGGGCGTCAGTGTCATGGGCGTCAGTGTCCTGGGCGTCGGTGTCATGGGCGTCGGTGTCCTGGGCGTCGGTGTCCTGGGCGTCTGTGTCCTGGGCGTCGGTGTCCTGGGCGTCGGTGTCCTGGGCGTCGGTGTCCTGGGCGTCAGTGTCCTGGACGTCAGTGTCCTGTGTGTCGGTGTCCTGTGTGTCGGTGTCCTGGGCGTCAGTGTCCTGGGCGTCAGTGTCCTGGGCGTCAGTGTCCTGGGCGTCAGTGTCCTGGGCGTCGGTGTCCTGGGCGTCAGTGTCCTGGGCGTCAGTGTCCTGGGCGTCAGTGTCCCGGGCGTCAGTGTCCCGGGTGTCAGTGTCCTGGACGTCAGTGTCCTGGGCGTCAGTGTCCTGGACGTCAGTGTCTTGGGCGTCGGTGTCCTGGGCGTCGGTGTCCTGGACGTCAGTGTCCTGGGCGTCAGTGTCCTGGACGTCAGTGTCCTGGGCGTCAGTGTCCTGGACGTCAGTGTCCTGGGCGTCAGTGTCCTGGACGTCGGTGTCCTGGGCGTCGGTGTCCTGGGTGTCGGTGTCCTGGGCGTCGGTGTCCTGGGCGTCGGTGTCCTGGGCGTCAGTGTCCTGGGCGTCAGTGTCCTGGGCGTCAGTGTCCTGGGCGTCAGTGTCCTGGGCGTCAGTGTCCTGGGCGTCGGTGTCCTGGGCGTCGGTGTCCTGGGCGTCGGTGTCCTGGGCGTCAGTGTCCTGGGTGTCAGTGTCCTGGGCGTCAGTGTCCCGGGCGTCAGTGTCCCGGGCGTCAGTGTCCCGGGTGTCAGTGTCCCGGGCGTCAGTGTCCTGGGCGTCAGTGTCCTGGACGTCAGTGTCCTGGGCGTCAGTGTCCTGGGCGTCGGTGTCCTGGGCGTCAGTGTCCTGGGCGTCAGTGTCTTGGGCGTCAGTGTCCTGGGCGTCAGTGTCCTGGGCGTCAGTGTCCTGGGCGTCAGTGTCCTGGGCGTCAGTGTCTTGGGCGTCAGTGTCCTGGGCATCAGTGTCCTGTGTGTCGGTGTCCTGGGCGTCAGTGTCCTGGGCGTCAGTGTCCTGTGTGTCGGTGTCCTGGGCGTCAGTGTCCTGGGCGTCGGTGTCCTGGGCGTCGGTGTCCTGGGCGTCAGTGTCTTGGGCGTCAGTGTCCTGGGTAGGTGTGTCCTGGGTAGGTGTGTCCTGGATAGGTGTGTCCTCGGTCGGCTGCGACGGGGGCCTGTTCCTGTGGCTGCCCCCCTCGTCGCTGGGTCTGGCCCGCCGGCATCGCCGCTCTCGCACTAGATGGGGGTGTCGTCTCGCTGGTGCTCCGGGTCTGTCCCTGGCTCCTGGCCGCCCTCGGAGCGTCGTATGCCTGATGGGCCGGGTCTGTCCCTGGCTCCTGGCCGCCCTGGGAGCGTCGTATGCCTGATGGGCCGGGTCTGCCCCTGGCTCCTGGCCGCCCTGGGGGCGTCGTATGCCTGATGGGCCGGGTCTGTCCCTGGCTCTTGGCCGCCCTGGGGGCGTCGTATACCTGATGGGCCGTGTCTGTCCCTGGCTTGTGGCCACCCTGGATCGTCCTGGGGGTGTTCGCCATCCGCGGGGACGGGTGGGCCGATGTTTGGTCCTGCAATACAAAATACAGCAGCATGGTTAGACACACAGACGGGGATGGGGGCAGGGGGGGATATGGGGGAAGGGGATGTGGGGGAAGGGGGAAATGGAAAGGGGATAAGGGGGATATGGGGGAAGGTGGATAGGGGGGAAGGGGGACAGTCAGTGGGGGGTCTCACTTGGTGGTGCGCCCCCGACCTCTGCATCCGCAACCTCCCGGTCCTCAGGTCCGCCTGCAAGTTCCAGGGCCCTCTCCTCATCAATGGTGAGTGGTCTCAGTTTGGGTGGACCCCCTCCGGTCCTCTCACACTCCGGTTGGTGTGAGCGCGCTTCTCCTGTGGGGGGGGGGGGGGGGGGGGGGGGGGGGTTGTGGCAGGGATAAAGGGCAACAGTGTTAGGCAGACATTTACATGCGGGCCAGCGGTTGTGTGTATGTTGGCAGAGGTTCACAACCCATCCTGCCAATGCAACCTGCATGGGTGGGTGCAGCCATGTTGGTTTCATCTAGGCCTCTGCCACCCATCGGAGGTGGGGTTGGGGGTGGCTGGCTGCCCTGACAAGGTCATTGATCTTCTTGTGACACTGGACACCTGTACTTGCTGTCACGGCCGAGGCACTGACGGCCCCTGCCACCTCCCTCCACAGGCGCCGGCTGAGGCGTGGTGCGATCCTGCGGCCCTGTCCGGGGTACAGGGCCTCCCTCCTCTGCTCCACTGCGTCCAGGAGCGCCTCGATGTCCCGCTCCTGGAACCTTGTCTGTGCTGCGGGCGGCCATTTTGACCGGTCTCTGAGTGGGGGGCTGTCCTTTGTGCTGCGACGCGGGGGGGCCGTCCTTTGTGCTGCGATGCCACGTGGCATCACTGACGGCACGCGCGTCCGTGACGGGTGATGCCGTCGCGAATGGCGTCACGCCGCTACTAGCCCATTCCCGGCAGGAGAATTGCCGACGTTCCGGGGGGGGGTCCGACGCCCGAGTCCTTTGCGCCGTTTTTGCCGCCGGGTTCGGGCCATTGCGTCGATTCACGGAGAATCCCGCCCATGAACTCTGACACCTTAGTCTCAATGGTAACACATATTGATGCATTGCATAATACAGTTGGGTTTTACCTCTGCTATTTTAATTCGCACCTGCCATCAGCAGCATATTATGTGTGTATGTCACAGACAAGACTGTTGAGGCAAGTAGTTTAGATGCATATGTACACATTTATCTAAAGCTGGGTATTTGAAGCAGTATATGGACAGGGAGAGGCGGACACATTTTACAGTCATTGTCACACACCCATGTTCTGGATAATTCAGAAATAAACACCTTTAAGCAATCAAATGAATACTTCTGAAAAATAAATACTTGGTGTGGACAAGTTTACAACTGTGTCAATGAGGGAATGCCACATACTAGTGGGAAGGGGTATACCACCCCCTCTCCCTATTAATTCTGCAGACGTGCAGTGTACAAACCCGCAAGGAGCGAATTGCCCCATCACCTGAGCTGGGTTTAGCAAACCTCCCTCCAGGTCTGAGGAGAAGGAAAGGCCGGGGCAGTGGGTAAAGCTGTGTTGCAGCATTGCTGCGGAGATGCCATCAACAGCCACTCAACGGGCACTTGCCACAAAGCGGAAGATGCCGGAAATAGCCAGCAGGCCAGGCAGCATCCGTGGGGAGGTAATAAAACCTCTTGCTCTTGAAAATCTGTGACTCCCAATCAATTGCTCGCAACGCAAGAGCGAAATCGGTTGCCACTGGTGGAAACCTGAAACAGAAAATGGTGGAAACACTCTTCAGACCTGAGAGAGAGAGAGAGTGTGCTCTGAGATCAGCTCATTTACTTAAGACCAGCTTCCTATTGCCTGGCAATGCTTTTGTGTGAGACTCCAGGCAATGTGTGAGGAGCAGCAGCTCCCTGCTGTCCAGGAGCTCAGAGGGGTTGGGCTGGGTGACGTGTGGAACAAATCCCGGAGTGGAGTTACTGGAGGCGGACTGCTGATTAAAAAACTGTGTATCTCCCGGCTCTTTATCGGGGAGCGGCGGAACCGACCGGTCACAGGTACCATGTAGCTCACGGTCTGGCACAGAGGGGAGTGGAAGGAGGGGAGCGCAAAGCAGAGGCTGGGATGGGGATTGGGCTGTTCTCCGGGGTTTGTTTCTGTCCCCCCCCCCCAAGTTTTCCAGGCTGAAGGATCTGCTGGCTCCGCCTGTGCTGATCCCAGTGCAGGGGCTGCCTGCTGAGCAAGTTCCTGAGCTTCCCCCATAGCACCTCTCTCTCTCTCGCCCAGAAACATTGGTGCTGGGGTTAAACACAGATTGGCCAAGTTTGGAAGCGGCACCGGAAAAATGTAGGGGTTGAATTTATGCAAAAAGAGCTCGATCATAAATCCCTTATCATTTATTTGTTCAAGAGTTGAAATGCTTCCAATCAGCTCACGTTTGACCGGATAATAAGTGGGATTTTTAACCAGGTCTGTTTTAAGCACAGGCTGGAAAGGTATGTACTTGTTGTACATGTCTATTCTTAACAGAGATTTGAAGCAGCAAACAGCAGCACTGGGAGAGAGATTTGTCTTCACTCTGGGGATTTCTTCCTCGAGGGTGTTTGTTAATCTGTCATCATTTCACCCCTGTCGGCATGAATGTGTTTTCTTTCAACTTAATAAAGTGATAGCAGATTGGGAAATTGAATTGATACACGGTTGTCACTTCCGGGTGTGAAGTGATCCTAATACTGGACCGATAAGTGCATTCATATCTTGTTTTGCGCTGCTGTTTATAACAATCCTCGTCTCCCAAGGTCTAAGAGGTTTTAAGTCAATGCCTGTAATTATATCAATTACCATTGGTGAATATCTGCAATGTTCTTGGAAATGTCCGATTTAAAAATACAGTAACACTAGTGTAGTAAATTGCTAATGAAGAGGTTTCAGTGTTTTGAACGATGTGTATGTCAAGGATTGAATGTAGCATTTTGCAAATTAAAAATCAAGAAGGTAATAACATGGTCAGCAGAAACGTTTGCAAGCTCACGTACCTTTTGTTATCTAGTTTTTGTTAGGAGCCCAGTCTAGGATGGTGACACAGGTTGAAAAGTTTGTCCAGTCTTTTTTTGGGCAGAGTTGAGATCGGGCTGGGTGTGTGTGGGGGGGGGGGGGCAGAGAGAGGTGGTGATAAATTAATAACAGCGAATGGGGGAAAACTTTAAATATCTGGGCTTTATGTGAAAGTTAGCAGACTGAAACGGGGAGCGTTGAGTATGACAGGAGACACTTGTATGTAAAGGAAACCAGATAATATTTTTTGATCGTGTTCTCAATCGTTTCTATTGCATTCCAAAAGGATTTTAAAAAAAAGAAAACGGTGTTACCAAAGTTTGTATGACCAGATTTACCGCTTCAATTCGAAGTTGGAAATAAGATTTATTGTCAAACCTCGAGTGCTATTTGTAAATACAGTACTTACAAAAAGAAAAGATTTGACTTTTTTTTTCAATGAAAGGAAAACCACCCAAACTTGTGGAAGGAAGGTTAGATCTGAAAAATAGGTTAAGGTGCAAATGAGCAGGAAGCATATAAAATATTTTAAAGACAACGTTTAAATTCAACTTTTTTTTAAAGAAAAGTTTTGCCCAGTGCTGAACCTTTTAGAAATATCCTACTGAAGTTTCTAAACGTTTCCCTCATTTAGTGTGCAAATTACAATCCAGAAACTTTGGAGTTTATTTTTCTCAGATGCCTTTCATACTTGCCAATTGTTTCATCCAGCTTGTGTAGTCAACTTAGTCATTTATTTTGCTTTATTTAGTGCAGCTGTCCCACCGTACCAATAAGGTATTTTCTAAAAAATACTGTTTCCAAATCCCACAATATATTTGAGATCGTCACAAATTTCAGAATCAGAAGCAATAGAATTAAGCTTAGAATTAGGTTGAACAGACTGTTTTACATTTAACTAGTTGACACAGCAAGACTATGTGGATTGGGAGACTATGGTAGATTTCAATGTTTGGCAAGAGTGGGCAATTGAAAGTAGTGCATTTTGGGATGAGCCAGATGACCAGCGATATTTTCCACAGATCTGCGGTTATTAAATTAATTGTGTGAGCTTATTTTGAAGTGAGGGCAAAGTCTGCTTTTTTTTAACATTTAACTTTTAGAAACTTCCTATTGGTGTTCACACACATGGGGATAATCTCTGCCTTGCCTCTTAATCTTTTTAGTAAGTTTGAGCCATGAGTAAATCTTCGCCCTCTTGTCTGATAATCAAACTAAACACAATTAGAATAAATCCTCAAAAGTTTCAATGTCAATTACACATTTTTCTATTTGTTCATTCTTTGCTTTGGAATTTGATAACAAGTGTATTCCATATTGAGTTTGTGAATCCCCTGGTTGTTCAGGGAGTAATGGGTGATGTGCTCCCTTAAAATAGCCTGACTATTGCATATTTTGAATTAGTAATACCCTTGTGCCATGCATTTCACTGAAGCCAAATTGCAATATTGACCAGCTGGAAAGGTTCCTCTGCCAACTTTGCCCAGCGTTTGAACACTGGAGGAGGGATCACCTACTTCACTGGGAGCAGTTGTTCCTGGTTACCTTAAATTTGCATAATTCACCGGTCAAAATAGCTGTTGGCTGTGAACTTTGTCATGTATCAAGTTTCCAAGGGCTCAAAGGTGACATGTGAACATAATGTTGTGATCATTAAAACAAGAGCAGCATTATCTGAAATTAAAAACAGGAAATGATGGGAAAACGCAGCAGAACTGACAGCATCTATGGGAGTGAAATAGAGCTGTAGGACGGGTCCCGCATCCCATTGACAGCAGCCTTCGTCGCCGGGAAACCTGTGCACCGGCGTGGGACTGGAATTTCCCGCCAGTGTGAACAGATGGTAAATCTCACCCATATAGACTCAAAATGTTAACTCTCCACAGTTGCTGCAGACCTGCTGTGTTTTACCAGCATTTCCTGTTTTTATGTTGAGATCATTGTTCTGGTCAACTCAAGATACTGTTAGGACACAACTCAAATACTCCAATTAATATAATAATCTTTATTATTGTCACAAGTAAGCTTACATTAACACTTCAATGAAGTTACTGTGAAAATCCCCTGGTCACCACACTCCGGCGCCTGTTCGGGTACACTGAGGGAGAACTCCGAATGTCCCATTCACCTAACAGCACGTCTTTCAGGACTTGTGGGAGGAAACCAGAGGAAACCCACACAGACATGGGGAGAACGTGCAGACTCCGCACAGACAGTGACCCAAGCCGGGTATCGAACCTGGGACCCTGGTGCTGTGAAGCCACAGTGCTACCCACTGTGCTACCGTCCCGCCCATAAAAATGGACTAAATTCATTTTAAGATTTTTAAAGATCTATCCTACTGGGTGCTATGCAACATCGATGCAACTTTTAAATATTAATATTGTTTCTTCCAATTCAAAAATGATTCATTTTTTAAAATATCGATTTAACGTGGTAGTAACTAGTCAGAAGATCATGGATTTAAATCCAGCTCATTTGCAGTGGTAAGGGATTGTCAGAGGTGCTGCCGTTCAGATGAGAGGTTAAACCAAGGTCTTGTTTTCCTGTGCCACTGAATGTGAAAGATCCCACAGTATTACTGTTAAAGAAACATGTGGAGTCTTTCCAATGCTCTAACATTCCTCCTGCAGCCAACATCAATAAAACACATTTTCTGGTCGTTTATTCATCTGCTTTCTTACTGCCACTTTCTATTCTATTTTTTCTTACTTTTCAACTCCATTTTTCTAAAATAGTAGAATGGGAAGCATATTGAATAGAAGTATTTGAAGGGCGGAACAGTGGTTAACACTGCTGCCTCACGGCGCTGAGGACCTGGGTTCGATCCCGACCCTGGGTCACTGTCTGTGTGGAGTTTGCATATTCTCCCCTTGTTTTCTTGGGTCTCACCCCCACAACCCAAAGATGTGCAGGGTAGGTGGATTAGCCACGCTAAGTTGCCCCTTAATTGGGAAAAAAAAAGAATTGGGGACTTTAAATTTATTTTAAAAAACTTGAGGTTAAATCACTGGTAACACTTCCATGCCAATAGTGGGAGTATTACAAATAATCTCAATACCCCAATAGAATCTCTATTGAAGAATAAGGAGGCCATTTGGCCCATTGAGTCTGCACCAACACTCTGAAAGAGCACCCTAACTATGTCTACTCCCCCCACCCTATATCCGTAACCCCACCTAGCCTGCACATCTTTGGGCACGAAGAGACAATGTAGCATGGTCAACCCACTTTAACTGCACATCTTTGGACTGAGGGAGGATACCAGAGCACCCAGAGGAAACCCATGCAGACATGAGGAAAAAATGCAAACTCCACACGGACAGACACCCAAGGCTGGAATTGAACCCAGATCCTTGGCACTGTGAGGCAGCACTGTGCCACCCCAAGTTTGTATTCCTATTTTGTTTCACAAAGTTCCCTGTTGGATGATGCTGTGGGCAGCCAGCGAGAATGATCGGGAGTGATTTTGATGTGGCTTATGGATATACCACAGGCTGATTCATCGTCTTTTGGTGATGAAACTTATACAGGAACGGAGGAGGAAACTCGTGTTTACTTATTGGCAAACTACAGAGTCTCCGTACAAATCCAGTTTTCTAAACCTTACTTTGCATTCATTTTTGAGATATAGGCTTTTATAAACCAACATTTATTGTCCTTCCCTTGTTACCCCTGGGAAAGTTGTTGAGAGCCTCCTCCTTGAACTGCTGTTGGATGTGTTTAATAAGCCACAATTGACGTTGGTCTGGGTATAAAAGTATTTTGTGTACTTCCATAATACCATGCCTGATCTAACAAATATGCAAAGAATGTTTCACTTTGTTATTTTTCATTTCTTTTCACAGACTGCAGGAGACAATTGGTGCAACTGCTGAAGGTCAAATGAAAAGAACACTAGCCACGATGTGAATACAGCCCAATCTATGAAAGCATAACCTCCAAAATAAAGTTAAATGTCTGTTCAAAATTTGCAAATGTGGCTTGCAAATTAATACAAAAATTTCCATAGTATGTAAACTGCAATGCAGTTCAGTAAACAAAGACTGAACTATTTTCCTTTTTAAAGCAATTTCATTGGTAACTTTAAACTGAGATACGTGAAGTGAAGTGCATTGAGTGGCACGAAAGCGAGAAACAGAAGAGTAATGGAAGTAGTTTTCCATTTTTACTTCCGAACCATTCCATCCTTTATGAATTATTTTTGAATTATCTTTGTACACCTTCATGGTAATACTGTCATCAACCATGTGCTATCGACATGATGACTGGTGTTACAGATTATCAAGAAAGATTGCCAGCAGTACATTTGCAACAGGAAGAAAATGTAAATGCAAATAACTTTTCCCCAGAACATGGCAGAGTGCTTTATGAGACTGAATGGCATAAATGGAAATGTGGAAGTTTCTATCTCTTTGGATGATTGTGGATTAGACGTGAACCAGAACTGTTTGGAGCCACAAGATCTTGGTGAAGTTGTCAAAATCCAAAGAGAGACAACCGTACTGGAAATTCATAAATCTTTCAATTCAGAAACATTAAATCCCAGTGATTCAATAAATGCCATCCCAACAGGCTATATGGGGGATCCCGTTAACGACATGAAGCATAACTTAAATGGAGCTGATTTAGCGGATGTGAGAGAGGGTATACAGCATAATTCTTCAACAAATGAATCAGCATTTGCATCAAAAGATGAAGAAGGCAATGAGTTATGGAGTGACTTTGCCGGTTACAGTAAAACCTCTCAATTTTGTGGTCCTTTTCGTGAATTGTCTTTGAGGGAGAAGGATGATTTTTCTGGAAAGAGTTTCTGGGAGCAGAGCTCCATTAAAGGCAGCTTCACGAATCATCGTTTTCCAATCCAACGCCATAAATCTTCAAATCGCAAATGTGAAAATGAATTGAACACCTCCGTTTCAGTTACCGATGTTTGTGTTCCAAAGATCAGCATGTTAAATTAAACGTTTCTGAGAAGGCTGAAGAGGAACTACACAGAGGCCACAATCCAGACCAGTCTGCAGCTTTTGTTGATTACAGCTTCACTGATTCTGCAGTAAATGGGACAACTTTTGAAAGGAATGGCCGGCTAGTTGGCGACATACTTCAGACTGATTGTAGTGAAACTGAATTTTCAGGCTTTGGTGCAACTGAAGCTTTGTGCCCTATGAACTCTCTGTTTTCAGAAAACCAGGAGATCCTCTCTGCAAGTTCAGCTCTGAAGGTTAGTCTTACAAGTTCTTTTGTAAACAAATGATCATCAAGATAATGGCTTGGGAGAATTGCTGAGATTTAACCTTTGGAGAATTGAATTAATTACTGGTGGAAAGTAAACACTGAAAATGTTGGAAACACTCATCAAGTCAGGCAAAATTTGTAAAGGAAGGAAAACAGCCTGATGTGCATTTAAGTTAATTATTTTTTCAGATTTCCAACATATTTGCAAAAGTGTGTTTTGATTAGTTGCAAAGACAACGTTAAGCTGAGGAATGACTCAACTTTAACCTTTCATTTTGCTTCCTCATATGATCCGACCCCAAAATATTTCAACCAGGATATCATCTGCATTTGCCATGTTTAGCAGAAGTCCAAAAAAAAATCTACTGAAATGAATGATGCAATATAAAAACTGATATTGGAAGAGATATTGATGGTGAAACTCCTGGAGTGAGTTGCAAGGCTGTAATCGCCAGTTTATCTGGAGAAAGGAAGTTAAATTACAAATTCATATCTGTTAACTGATAGCTTGTATGGTTGAGATCTTTATTTTCTTCTGAATTTGCTGCAATATTGCCAAAAATATGCACGGCAAAGGGAGAAGAAATAGATTGTTTCTTTGTCATTTATGTAGCTTTTTTATATCGCCACTCAGTGTGATTTAGGAATTTAGCACATTCTGGGGCAACAGAATGCAAAACCCGTATATTGAAAGATTGGTTAAGTGAATGGAAGTGACAATAAATGTAAATGCTGGATTTACATTTTGACCTTTTTGAGTACTGAACCTTTCCTCGAAATTTTGTGTAAGAATAGAAAACATGGAAAAGTGCTGAGGAGCAGGTTTCCGCATGAGGGAGTGTGTGAAAGATCAAATCAAGGTGACGCCAAGGTTACAAACCACCCCAGCTGTAGAGTGTTCCTAAGTAGGAGAGGATTGAACGCCTGCTCCCCAGTTCTCAAAAAACAATGATGAGAGGAGAACAATATCAATTTGAGGCTCCTCTTGTTTCTAATTCACATAGATTAGGATTGGATATGAACTTTATGGAGGTTGGAGGGTAGAAAACTGGCAGGAGACATTGCGATAGTCAATTCAGAAAATAAAAGTATGGTTGAGGATTTTGGTAACGGGCGGGAAATTTTTGGAGATGATTTGGGGTTGGAAACATAGCTTGGTGTCAAATAAATCATCAAAGTTGCAAACAGTCTGGTTTTCCCTTTGAAATGGTCAGGAAGAGAGATGGGGATATAGAGTTCATAGAGGGGTGGGGGACATATAATTCATGGCAGGCTCTGATTCTATGGATTCACTCTGCACAAAGTTTAAATGAAGGAAGTTCACCTGATGCAAAACTGAATGTCTGAGAACAGGGAGGCAATGGAGCGTTCAAGAGAACCAGGGAATGGTGGAAAGTAGAGCTGAGTATCATTCTGTGAAATGTAATCCTATTCTTTGGAAGGGACAAAATATAGATGGGGAAGGGGCAAGGATTGATCCATAGGAATTCCAGAGGTAATGGCATGGTGGCAAAAAATGAAGCCATTAATAGAAATGCTATGGTTATGATTGAATACTGAAGGGTAGAACTAAGCAAGGGCAGTCCCATTGAATTGGGCAAAGAAAGAAAGACATTAGAGATGGACAGCATGGTGGCACAGTAGTTAGCACTGATGCCTCACAGCGCCAGGGACCCTAGATCAATTCTAGCCTTGGGTGACTGCGTGGAGTTTGCACCTTAGAATTTACCTTAGAAGGAGGCCATTCGGCCCATCGAGTCTACACTGGCCCCTGAAAGAGCACCCTACCTAAGCCCATACCATACCTCCACCCTATCCCCGTAACCCAGCAACCCCACCTAACCTTTGGACACTGCGGGGCAATTTAGTGTGACCAATCCACCTAACCCCAACATCTTTGGACTGTGGGAGGAAACCGGAGCACCCGGAGGAAATCCACACTGACACGTGCAGACTCCGCACAGACAATGACCCAAGCATGGAATCGATCCCGGGTCCCTGGCACTGTGAAGCAACAGTGCGAACCACTGTGCTACCTTCTCCCCCGTGTCTGAGTGAGTTTCCTCCGGGTACTCCGGTTTCCTCCCACAGTACAAAGGTGTGCGGGTTAGGTGGATTGGCCGTGATAGATTGCCCCTGGTGGGGTTACGGGGATAGGGTGGGGGTTTGGGCCTAGGTAGGTTACTATTTCAGAGGGTCGGTGCAGACTCGATGGGCTGAATGGCCTCCTTCTGCACTGTAGGGATTATATGATAATATTCTATGAGGATTAGAACATAGAACAGTACAGCACAGAACAGGCCCTTCGGCCCTCGATGTTGTGCCGAGCAAATGATCACCCTACTCAAACCCACGTATCCACCCTATACCCGTAACCCAACAACCCCCCCTTAACCTTACTTTTTAGAACACTATGGGCAATTTAGCATGGCCAATCCAATATCCTGGGTTGATTGTGTGGTCAACCCAGACAGAGGCTGCAGGAAGATCCCCTGGCTGCAGAAAAATACTTTCCACTGTACTTCGGTGCCTGTGACAATAAATCAAATCAAAATCATAAGGAGACGAGAATGCGCACCTTGTCACAATCACGTGATACCATTGGTAAACTTGATTTGGGCCATTTCAGTGCTGTGGTACCTATTGAGCAATTCAATAAAGTCACAAGAAAAGGAGATTGGTGTTGAGATTATTAGTTTAGAAGGATGAAGCAGTCCAGGATGAGATTTGTTTTTCTTTGCAGAAGCAATAGTTCTGAAAGATGTAGGGTCACTACGTGTACAGGTGTAGCCATTTACAATGTATGTTAGCACGGAGGAAACGGGAAGGGAAATTGGTTGGTCAGCATTTTAGTGAGAATGGAGTGAAAAGAGCAAGAGGTGGATCTAATGGTTATGATCAACTGAATGAGGACATGAAGGAAAATAGAGGAGAAAGTATGGAGCTTGGGGTAGAGAAAAAGGCAGCTATAGGAGATTTACTGCTTATTGAGGTGAGAGGGAGAGGCAGGAGGTCTCAATGACAAAGCCAGTAAGCAAGAAAGAAAGCAGGATTTAAGGAAATAGTCGACAGTGGTGAAAAAAAGCAACTTTACTTTCCAGACTGATTTTTGGAGTAGTGAGTGGATAAATCAGTTGCGCACAAGATGTGGTCAAGCTTGCTTCACGGTCTTGACAGAATGAAATTGGGCCCTATATATCAGGGGTGATGGCCAGGGTGGGAGAAAATAGTGGTTTGACTGGGAGCAAGGATAGCAAAACTGCAAATGAGGATGTGGTTGAGCAAATTGACAGCTGCAGGAGTATTGTTGTGAATGAAGGCCAAGGCTACACTGTTTGTTTGGAGTTTAAAAGTGCAGCTGTTGTGATTTTTGGGGAGGGTTTTTTCCAGTGATGAATGCAAAAGGGAACTGCGTTGTAAAGCTATATTGGGATACAATTGCTGAGATCCGAAAATGAGGTGATTGTAACGTATTTATTTTGTTCTGCTCACGAATATGTTGTTAAGTTTGGAAATATTCTCATTTTTGAGTTAACTGAAGAATTGTGTTTCATTTAACATCCTACCTTCTTCACTGAAAGATGTTTATTCTTGCTAAAAGTAGTGTGATTTATGTCCGCATCACGTTTAACTTCTGACTTTTTTTTTTGTTTCCATTATGGGGTACCTCATCCTGCGTTTGCGTCCTTACCCGTCCTGCCCATATAGGGTTAGGGGCTGGTTTAGCACAGTGGGCTAAACAGCTGGCTTGTAAAGCAGAACAAGGCCAGCAGCGCGGGTTCAATTCCCGTACCGGCCTCCCCAAACAGGTGCCGGAATGTGGCAACTAGGGGCTTTTCACAGTAACTTCATTTGAGGCCTACTTCTGGCAATAAGCCATTTTCATTTTACTCTATCTCTGTCAGGGATAGGATGACGCTTTCATCACAACCATCAGACTGGAATTGCACCTTTAGATTAAACCACTTTAGCATCAAGCAGATGCATTCATCAACTAGAGGAAGATCGCACTGCCTGGTTATGTGATTAAGCCATTTCAAGGACACCAGTTCAGGTGGACTTTCAATCATCTGATAAAGAATAGAGAGAAAGCATCATAACCCAGGGGGCAGAGATTCATCTCAGATGCTGGTGCATGACGATCAAGTATTGAATTGTCTGCTTGCTTATACATACCCTCTGATATTTAGTTTTATTGTGGTCAATGGATTAAATATTAGATGCAGTATATACCGGGCAACTGATTTCATATTGTCCGTTTCCCTCCACCGCCTGAGATTAATTTCTACCCTCTTACGTTAAAAAAATTAATTTACATGATGTGGGCGTCGCTGGTTAGGCATTTATTGCCCATCCCTGGTTGCCCTCCAGAAGGTGGTGGTGAGTTGCCTTCTTGAACCGCTGCAGTCCTTGAAGTGTAGATACACCCACTGTGCTGTTAGGGAGGGAGTTCCAGGATGTTGTCCCAGCGACAGTGAAGGAACAGCGATAGGTTTCCAAGCCAGGGTGGTGAGTGACTTGAAGGGGAAACTCCAGGTGGTGGGGATCCCGGGTATCTGCTGCTCTTGTCCTTCTAGATGGTAGCGGTCATGGGTTTGGAAGGTGTGTCTAAGGAATCTTGGTGAGTTACTGCAGTGCATCTTGTAGATGGTACATACAGCTGCCACTGTTTGTCGGTGGTGGAGGGTTTGAATGTTTGTGTAGGGGGGAGTAATCAGGGGGGCTGCTTGGTCCTGGATGGTGTCAAGTTTCTTGAGTGTTGTTGGAGCTGCGCTCATCCAGGCAAGTGGGGAGTATTCCATCTCACTCCTGACTTGTGCCTTGTAGATGGTGGACAGGCTTTGGGGGGGATCAGGAGGTGAGTTACTCGCCGTAAGATTCTTAGCCGTTGACCTGCCCTGGTTGCTACAGTATTAATGTGACTAGTCCAGTTCAGTTTCTGGATCAATGGTAACCTCCAGGATGTTGATTGTGAGGAATTCCGCAATGGTAATGCCATTGAATGTCAAGGGGCGGTGGTTAGATCCTCTCTCCACCTTTATAGCCTAAACCTTGTTAGCAACAGCTGAGGCTATGGAAACTATGTTGCCATTGTCTGTCCCTCCAGTTCTTTGGAACAAGATTGCTGGTTTTACCACAGTACTGTGTACTATTTAATATTAAGAGTTTCAAACAAGTTTAAACTAAACAGTTACAAGTTCTGCTCTGGCAGACATCTGTGTGCGCCCGATGAAGTGTTAGTAAATTAGATAGTTTTGAACTTGCTGTTGCACAGCTCTAGGTATTGTGTACATATGGTTAGGTTCTTTTATACCTTGGATGAGATTTTTACCGAAACGCCAGTTTCACCATATAATATTCTGTACAGAATTCAAGCTGCAGTCCCCAAAATACAGTTAAAATGTCCCCACTGAGTGCTGGGGTCAGTTTATGTGCTTGTATCAATCGTGCTGCCCTGCTGACAATCCAATGCACATAAAAAGCTTTCATGCCCATAATTAAATTTTGGAATCGGGCATTGATTTGATTTATTTAATGTATCATTTTTTTCAGATCATAGGTTTGTTTCACTTCCATCATCTTTTACCTGGACTGGTGTGTCACAAATCATTCAGCCAATGATCATGCTATTATCCTGCCTCCTATTTATATCAAGATGCTGTGTGCCTTGTTTTACCTTGAGCTGTCATTGCTTTTCTTTTTTTGAATGTCATCTTCTTGCACCTCCTCAGTTCTGCATTGTTGCCTTACAGCCTTCTGGTTTGGCTTGGGCTAACTCTATGATCTACCTTTCTAATACGCACGCTAAGTTCTGCTGGATGCTCCTGCTAAAATTAATTGAAATGTTAAAAAAAAATTGAATGATCTATTTTTGCTCTCGGGTGATACTCTTAATTCAAGATTGCTACCAGCATTGTTTTCAATCTCTTTATTTTTAAAGTCTTTTTTTTAATATATAAATTTAGAGTACCTAATTCTTCTTTTCCAATTAAGGGGCAATTTAGTGTGGCCAATCCAGCTACCCTGCACATCTTTGGGTTGTGGGGCTGAGACCCACGTAGACACTGGGAGAATGTGCAAACTCCACAGGGACAGTGACCTGGGGCCGGGATCGAATCTGGGTCCTCGGTGCTGTGAGGCAGCAGTGCTAACCACTGCGCCACCGTACCGCCACTGGTTTTCAATCTTTAACCAGATATTTCTCTCTTGCTACAACCTCATGCAAGATGTTACTCCTGACAAATTAAAGTTTGACCTTAAGTATACAATATACGGTATTATTACCCAGGGATTGAATAGTAGCCCTTATTAATGTTCTCATGATCCCCTGGACTTCAGAAATTGGAAGGATAAACAATGGAGAGTGTGATTTTTGGTTATGGTTATAAACTAAAGGTTTGTTAATAATAAAATAGAACCAATGTGTCGGGGTACGTGGAAAAGGCTGCGGAATGCCATTAAGTCATGATGCCCGTTTGGAGGTCCGATGCAGACACTAAGGGCGAATTGGCCATCTTCTGCGCCATAACAATTCCAATTCTGTGACAAATGATGCGGCACTTAGATTAGCCATCATGCTGTGAGTTACAGAGTGAGGATTTATAATGACCCATGAGACTTACCACCATCACAAGCTGGGAGGCAAGAAGAATTTAGATGAAAGACGTTCTCAAAATATACACAAATATGACGCTGTCAATCAGTCTTGCCACTTTGGATGTTATGTTGAACCTTTTCCAGCTATGATAGCTGAGTTAATTGAGTTCAAACCGCATGCAATCCCAGGGCAAAATACTGATGTCATTCATAACCGGGTTCAAATGAATAAAGCTGACCTCCCACATCAGGCAAACAGGGTGACTAACGATCGTCTTTCCAGAGGCATTTGACTGCTAATTATACAGAAGGTTATCAGGAAGTGTTTCTGGTGCAATCAACAGTAATGGCTTCAGAAATAAAATATCTCCACATTATAAGTCCTCTGGACTTCAGAAATTGCTGGAGTACAGCAACTTCTCTCCCTTGTAAATTTGCTGCATTTATATTGAGGAAGCATTTATTGCTAAGGTTCAGTTGAAGTTGGCTGCTGATGATGTTGCAAGGTCTTTTTGGCAGCATTGCGCAGCTATTGGGTTAAACTTTGGAGGGTAATAAAGATACGGCTGTCATTAGAGCCTGAAGGCCTGAAGTATTGTCACTACTACTAAATTTAAAAACCAGTTTGTACTAGAATGCAGAAAAGTATAGGCCCCAGTATGTATTTGAGAAATAACTATTCATGAAGGCCCCACCTTCTCAATCTTGCCCCTCACCTAAGGTGTGGTGATCCTCCGGTTAAACCACCACCAGTCAGCTCTCCCCCTCAAAGAGGAAAACAGCCTATGGTCATCTGGGACTATGGCGTTTTTACCTTCAATTAATGTCATGAGAAAGGAAACGTTGATTTTAAAAACACGGTGCCTAGCATTTTTCTGTAAAAGTACAGGACTCTTGTGGGACATCTTCAGCTTTATTTGATTCTTCTAAATATTCTTTCAGGAGCAATTTTCAGAAAATAATTAACACAAAGCAGATCAGCGATTTACAAAAGTTGAACATATTCATTTAGTTTTGAATAGTTGTCACATCTTTGTCACATCAACAGCCGCACCCGTAAGCAGATATCATATTCCTAATTATTGGGAGCATGCCTAAACCTGCCCAGGATCTAGGTCAGTGATGTTGCAATAACCTTGCTCTGTATTCGCTACTGGATTCCCCTCTGCCACAGGGAGGTTGAATATATACACTATTACCAGGAGAACACTTGAGCTGGGAGTGAGCAAAAGTGTTTGATGTGCATAAGGCAACATTTATTTTCTCTCTGGACATCATCTGTAAGAGATCATAAACTACCTCTGTGTATAGAAACGTTAAGGTGTAGAAGGAGGCCATTCTGCTCATCGAGTCTGCACTGACCCTCTGATAAAGCTCCCTACCGAGGCCCACTCCCCAGCCTTATCCCCATAACCTAACCTGTGCAGCCTTGGACACTTAAGGGGCAATTTAGCATGACCAATCCACCTAACCTGAACATTTTTGGACTGTGTGGGAGGAAACTGGAGCGCGCGGCAGAAACCCACGCAGACACCGGGAGGAAGTGTAAACTCAACACAAAGTCACCCAAGGCTGGAATTGAACCTGGGTCCCTGGCGCTGCAAGGCAGCACGGTGAAAATATTTTGTTTTTTCCAGGGCTCTTTGCCTGACTTAATTTGGGTGGAGAGCTGCTTTTTGATTTGGGGCTACTTGGGTTTTCTTAGATTCCTTTTCATGATCACTATACGTGACCCTATTTTAGCATAGACGCACATTTTTATCCATTGCCCTCCCCTCCTCCCTTCCCAAGTATGGGCTATTGGTTGCCTTTTCCACGTACCCCGACACATTGGTTCTATGCCGCTTTTCGGGGCCTGCAGAATCAGGGAACCAGTACCGGTCCCAATTTCTTGCGGGAAAATGGATTCTCCGTCCCTGCCCGTAGTGTCCTAAAAAAGTACGGTTAAGTGGGGAGTTGTTGGGTTACGGGTATAGGGTGGATACGTGGGTTTGAGTAGGGTGATCATGGCTCGGCACAACATCGAGGGCCGAAGGGCCTGTTCTGTTTCATGTACTGTTCTATGTTCTATGTTCTATTGTGAGTGGTTGTTGGCTGTCACTCTCGGCCTTGTCGGTTACAGTAGATGGAATAATCAGATGCCACTCAGAGCGCTGCTTCCCACTCCCCATCGCCGTGACAATGCGAGTGGAGGGGGTGCAACACCTCAGTTTGAAATATGTCCAGGGTTTCCCCTCCTCTGCAGGATTGCCAGGAAAGTGCCGATCTATAAATCGCCGCGGTCTGTTTACTGTCGAGGGAAGACGAAGGTTGTTTTTTATTTAATTTTCCATTAGGTATATCGAAAGCAGGTGGGGTAAAACAGGTGGGAGTGAAACTGGAGAGGCGAGGTCGGCTGGGCTGGATGAATTGTAGTTGGCAGCTCCGAATTAAAACCCTGACTACTTTACAGATCAGTGCCTTCCTGGGAAGGAGCGAGAGAGCTCACATTGAAATGAAAATAACGCAAGCAACAGACAGCCCAGACTTAATAGGGAGAGAATCAGAGGGAGGGCAGTGCATATAGATGCAAATCTGGCTGCATCCGCCCACACTGCAGCCCAGCCCCGGGGTGAAGCGAATGCAGAGACCCTGGGATAAGGTTAACACCGGATACATTGCATTGGATACACAACGCAAGGAGCAGAAAGACACAGCCACATTTGAAGCAGCCAATCCCCTTCCCGGCCAGAGTTGCAGCTCCACAAGTGGCGAATTGTGTAAAAACTGGGGAGGTTAAAGTTTATGAATGACGGCGACCTTTCTTTAAATATTTTACACCACTGCCGTTGATTTTTCGCAGACTACAGTATTTATGAGGTTTCGAGGGCGAACCTGCCCATCTCTTCCCCACCCCCCGTGTATTTTGAACTCTGGTTGACACAGAACTTAAACAGCACCTGACTACAACACTGAAACGTTTACTGCTTTCCCCAAAAAAACATGTCCATAAATCCAATCTAAAACCTTTTGAATTTGCTCAACTTACTATGACTATATTTCTCGCAGCTCATAAGATTTAGGGGTAGAATTAGGTCATTTGGCCCATTGAGTCTGCTCCGCCCTTTGATCATCGCTGATCTGTTCCTCATCCCCATTCTCCTGCCATCTCCCCACAACCCCTGATCCCCTTGTAAATCAAGAAATCCCCTTATTGATCATGGACACCATATTTGAGTTTGGGGTGCTGTTACCTACAGGGCTCCAGACCAGGAGCTGGATGGTGAAATCAGCCAGAGTAGTTCTTTCTTAGAACACATGAACTAGGAGTAGGCAATTTAGCCTCTCGAGCCCGCTCCACCGTTCAATATGATCATGGCTGATCTCATCCTGGTCTTAACTCCACCATTCTCCATAATCCTTCAACCTATTACCAATTAAAAATCTCTCTGTCTCTTCCTTACATTTACTTACTGTCCCACTCTGGGGTAGTGAATTCCACAGATTCACAACCTTTTGAGAGAAGTTGGGCTGGATTCTGTGCACCCCGGCGCTGAAATCACGGCAGGTGCAGGGACGGAGAATCCATTTTCCCGCAAGAAATCGGGACCGGCACTGGTTCCCTGATTCTGCAGGCCCCGAAAAGCGGCATACTCGGAGAGTACACCGCGCCGCCTGGGATCCACCTGGGGCCAGAGGCCCGCTCCGCCATTCTCCACCCCCGACCGGCCGAAGTCCCGATGGCGTGGATCTAATGTGGTCCTGCCAGTTAGGATTAGAGCGTGGCAGCTGCGGACTCAGTCCACGGACGCCATGGTCGAAGGTGGGCCGGTCGGAGGGCGGGGGCGGGGGGGCCTTATAAGCGACCGGTAAATGTTTGTGCGGACGTTGAGGGTCGGACGCACGGCCAATCGGGGGGGTTTCATTTTTGAGTCCACCTCCGTGGTCCGAGTCCGCCATGGAGCATGGCACGGCCGCTAGAGGCTGCCGCTGTGCGCATGTGCAGCCTCTGACCCGGAAGTGCGGGGGCCATATCTGCACTAGATCTACACCGGATCCCTGCTAGCCCCCTGCAGGGCAAGGAATTTGTGGCCATTTCACACCAGTTTTTCTGACGTAAGTCTCCACAGTTTTGACGTTGGCGTGAGGACATAGTGCCAATAATGGAGAATCCAGCCCATAGTTTCTCCTCGTCTCGGTTTTAAATTTGCTACCCCTTATTCCAAGACAATGACCTCTCGTTTTAGAATGCCCCACAAGTGGAACCATCCGCTCCACATCTATATCATCCATGCCTTATCACCTTTGGTCAACTTTATTCTTCTAAACTCTCGCGTGTATAGGCCTAAAACGCTCAATCCCTCTTCATACAACAAACCCCATGGGCGAAATTCTCCGCCCCCCACGACGGGTGGGAGAATAGCGGGAGGGCCTTCCCGACATTTTTGCCGCCCTCCCGCTATTCTCCCACCCCCCCGCCGAAGTCCCGACCCGAATCGCTGCCGCCGTTTTTTTACGGCCGGCAGCGATTCTCAGCTGTTAGATGGGCCGAAGTCCCAGCCCTTTCCGCCGTTTTTACGAACGGCAAACACACCTGGTCTTGCCGTTCGTAAAAACGGCGTCACAAACTCGCTATTAATAACCATGGCACCGATTGGCACGGCCGTACCACGGCCGTGCCAAGGGTGCCATGGGCCCGCGATCGGTGGGCCCGATGCCCGCGCACTACTTGTCCTTCCGCCGCCCCGCAGTATCCATTCGCGGGGCGGCTGAGGGGCAACCCGGCCCGCGCATGCGCGGGTTTCGCGCAAAAACGCGATGACGTCACCCGCGCATGCGCGGGTTGGAGTCTTCCAAACTGCGCATGCGCGGCTGACGTCATATGACGCGTCAGCCGGCGCTAACTCCGGCAAGCGGGCTTAACGATTTTCGTTAAGCCCGTCTTGCCGGAGCCGACGGCGTCGGGCTGCTAGCCCCGACCGGGGACCAGAATCGGTCCCCGGTCGGGAAGGGGCGCGCTGCCGTAAAACCCGCCCGGGTTTTACGGCAGCTTTACGATTTCTCCCGTTTTGGGAGAATCGCGCCCCATATCTCTGGAATCAACGTAGTGAGCATCCTCTGAACTGCCCCCAATGATTGGGTGAATAGCCACTCATTAGTATTGACAGCTTTGACAATGAGGAATAAATCTGTTGCTGAATGTGAGGGCTACAACCAAATACCCCACCCGTCCGGTTGTGTGATTGGGGCGGGAGATGCCCTGGTGCTGTGATGCAGTAGTTAGCAGGGCTGCCTCACAGCGCCAGGGACATGGGTTTGATTCCAACTTTGGGTGACTGTGTAGAGTTTTCACTTTCTCCCCTTGTCTGTGTGGGTTTCTCCGGGTGCTCCGGTTTCCTCCCACAGTCCAAAGATGTGCAGCTGAGGTGGAGTTTTGGGGATAGGGTTGGGGAGTGGGCATAGGTAGCATGCTCTTTTAGAGGGTTGGTGCAGGTCCGATGGGCTGAATGGCCTCCTTCTGCACTGTAGGAATTCTACTATTCTATGTAGGATGCAATGCAATTAAGTCAGTGGGTGGAATTGTCCCAAGATTTGGCTTACGTTTCAGTTTCAGCACAAAAATCAATGCTGACCCCAGTGGCGCCATCTGGACCGTAGTTTTTAGACACCTGCTGAAAAAACGTTTCCCCACGTGAAAAACGAAGCACATAATTTTCCTGCCCTAGGGGTAATTTGTACAGTTCGATCAAGGGGGTGCTGCATTTCAACAGCACTCGGTCTCAATCCAAGCCAGGAGGCTGGCAGCCAAGAAGCCAGCTCCCCATTTCACTGAGGGCATCCTCACAAGAATGTTGGATGCTGTGGAGGTGGAAAGGGCAACAATCTACCTTCGTGCTGAGAGGAGGCCCTCCAGCATGGTCACAAACCGCTCCTGGAAGGCAATGGCCGTGCTGGTGAGTGGCAGCACCCTCCACAAGAGGACCAACGTGCAATGCCGGGAAGAAAAATGAACAACGTCCTCAGGGTAAGTACTTCATGTCTCCTCTCACCACTCCCCCTTTCAGTCTCCACCTCCCCATGCCATTCAACAGGGCCCCACCACCCAACCGCCTAAGGTACTCCCTTCATCACAGTTCATGCCAGGTATCATCGCCATCTCACCCAGCAGGCCGCCTGCTCCCATCATCCCCATTTGTCTCCCTGCAGGATAAGCTTGCTCACAACTGCCACGAGCGAGCAGAGAATGGGCGGCAGCATGGCTGAGCTGAGGATCCTGACTCCCTGTGAGGAGAGAGCACTGGAGCTCGCAGGGGACTAACAAGAGCATGCCTGTGCTGAGAGCAAGGTGGGCCAAAGGGAGCAAAGTGAGGAGCCTCTTCACTTTAATCCAGCTGCCAAACCCATGTTAGTTCTGTGTGTCCCAGACCTTTGCCCTGTCCATATAGTAATGCCATGTCCCTTCCCTTGGAGGAAAATTACCCAATCAGAATGGCTTGTCCACAAACCACGTTCCACCACCATCCCTCGATACAAGCTCTGAGGAGATGCTCGAGGTGGACACAGATAATGTGTGACAGCTATCACCCACACCCTCCGCCACACTTCGGTGGGCGATCATAGCAGGCAGCTTCTGGGTGACTATCTGATGCACACCACACTGCTGCTGATGTACATCATGCGGAGGTAGGAACGTCCCAGGGATGGGACAGTTAGAGGTCTGCTGGATCCCAGGACTCAGCTGTGCCCCAACCAGGTGCCGTGTCTCTGGCATCGTTCATCCCTCAGCTGCTGAGATGCAAAGGCAGAGACGGGAATACCAGGAAGGGGTAACCGTGACACTGCTGCAAGACCGACTGGAGGAGTCCCAAGTCTTCTCTCACAGAGGATTGTGCCGACGATGGGAGGCACCCTCACCAACACTGCCAGGGTGGCAGTCACAGTGGAAAGCCTTGTGCCTGAAGTCAGATGCTTGGCGGGAGATAATAATAATTTTCATTGTCACAAGTAGGCTGACATTAACACTGCAATGAAGTTACTGTGAAAGTCCCCTAGTTGCCACATTCCGGCGCCTGTTCGGGTACGCAAGGAGAATTCAGAATGTCCAAATTACCTTGTAATCGGGACTTGTGGGAGGAAACTGGAGCACCCGGAGGAAACCCACGCAGACACTGGGAGAATGTGCAGACTCAGCACAGACAGTGACCCAAGCCGGGAATCGAACTTGGGATCCTGGTGCTGTGAAGCAACAGTGCTAACCACTGTGCTACTGTGCCACCAAGAAGAGTGGCTTAGTCCCTCAGTGGCTGAGGGCTTCAACTTCATGGTGCAGACACTGGTGGGCATCCACGATTGCCTGTGCCAGAGGACGGCGGTGCTTTTGGATCTTGTTATAACCTTCCCGAGTCCTATTGGCTGGGGACAATCCCATGGTTCTTGGGGAGTGTGAGCTTCCCCAGTGAGGGGGGAGGGGGCGCAATCACTAGTAGTTGCAGCTGTATAAATAGAGCTGGTAAGTGTGGTACCGATCGGCTAGGGAAGGATGTAGTGGTGAGCTACTGCTGCTGTGTACATATTGTGAGGAATAAAGTTACTTTCTGTTTGTTTCTACAAACCTGTGCTGGATTCTCTGTGGCACTCACAAAAGATCTCTCTCCAGATGCCCCTCTCTCCCATGGAGTGACCCAGGGACCCACGAGGAAGCAGGAGGATTCGCTGGAGCACAGCCTGGCGCCTTCCACGCAAGAGACCCGGGGATTGACCAGGCAAACTGACTCCCCCCTTCTGGAGTCAGGCCACACCTCGAGCACAGCAGACAGAACAGGGTGACGCCCGAAAGTAGGCCGTGGCCCTGGAGGTCTCGGCCCTCCAGAGGACGCCTGTCAAAGGCATCTCAGTCATCCGAGCGTCGAAGACAGCAGCCAACTCCCCCTCAGATGTGCATCCTGGGGACTCAGCTATACATAGTGGGAGGGTACAAAAGGTTCAGGAATTGTAGGTTCACAACATAGGCATAGGTGGCATTAGGCTCAAAAATCTCTGGGACGCTGTCAACTGCATTGAATACGCAATGTGACATTGGGGTGTCACTGTATTGAATATTATAGCTCTACACCACTTTAACGCCTCAGAAGCGAATGTTTCTTCCTAATGGCATGGAGCGTCTCACCATCGAGACACAGTTGTTCTCACTGTGCCTCCATTCTCTCAAAAAGATGAGGGCCTCTCCTTGTGACTGTTTCCTTCACAGTGACATGGCTCACTCATGATGCAGGGAACCCTAAACTCTCACCCCTAATACCCTTTAAAGCACAAGGACAGAAAAATGTAGTGCTCAACCTCACTCCGGCATGAGCCATGAAGTCAGCATGCTGGCAGCAGACAGGCAGGTGTCAGACATACGCAGTACCTCTGAGGGGAATCACCCTCCTACATTGACTGGGCAGCAGGTACTCTAGGACGCCCCGTCCCAACTCCCTGATTAGTGGGTGATTGGCCATCTTCATCAGCTGGTCACAGAGGGGTGATGATGTCCTGGGGAGGCACCAAGTTGTCCACTGAACTAAACGTCTCCATGAACTAGCTATCTCCATGAACCAGGAAACGATGAGGGCATCTCCAACCCTCTTGCTCATGCGCACCCTCGTCCCGCCTGGCCTCCATCCTCGGCTTCCTCTTCAGGCTCTTCCTCAGTACCCTCCTGCATATCCTCCTTCTGCGAGGATACATGGCGCTCCTCAAGGTCGCCATCTGGAAGCTCTTCACCCCGTGGCAGAGCTGGGTTGTGGAGGGCGCAGCAGACAACAGCAATAGGTGATTTGAAGTTGGGGACCAAGTGAAATGTGTCAAAGTTCACAGATGAGTGGTAGAGTAAAGTGTGCAGAGGACACAAAGTCTGCAGAGGGGTACAGATGGATTAAGTGAGTGGGCAAGGGTCTGGCTGATGGAGTACAATGCCGGTAAATCCATTTTGGTATGGATAACAGAAAAATGGACTATTATTTAAATTGTAAAAAAATGCAGTGTGCTACTGTGCAGAGGGACCTGGGTGTCCTTGTGCATGAATCGCAAAAATTTGGTTTGCAGGTGCAGCAGGTAATTAAGAAGGCAAATGGAATTTTGTCCTTCGTTGCTAGAGGGGTGGAGTTTAAAAACAAGGAAGTTATGTTGCACCTGTATAGGGTGCTGGTGAGGACACACGTGGAGGACTGTGGACAGTTTTGGTCTCACTACTTGAGAAAGGATGAACTGGCACTGGAGGGAGTGCAGAGGAGATTCACTAGGTTGATTCCGGAGTTGAGAGGATTAGCTTATGAGGAAACACTCAATAGACTGGGACTATACTCATTGGAATTTAGAAGAATGAGGGGTGATCGGAAAGAAACATATAACATTATGAAGGGAATAGCTTAGATAGAAGCAGGGAGGTTGTTTTCACTGGCGGGTGAAACTAGAACTAGGGGACATAGCCTCAAAATAAGGGGGAGCAGGTTTAGGACTGAGTTGAGGAGGAACCTCTTCACCCAAAAGGTTGTAAATCTGTGGAACTCCCTGCCCAGTGACGCAGTTGAAAATTAAAATCGCTTATTGTCACAAGTAGGTTTCAAATGAAGTTACTGTGAAAAGTCCCTAGTCGCCACATTCCGGCACCTGTTCGGGAAGGCTGGTACGGGAATTGAACCCACGCTGCTGGCCTTGGTCTGCTTTACAAGCCAGCTATTTAGCCCACTGTGCTAAACCAGCCCAAGGCTACCCAGTTGAATGTTTTTAGGCAAAGATAGATAGTGCGATAAGGCTTCCTTAGTCAGCCTGAGTGCCCCATGAAGGATATGGGAGTTTTGTATACCCTGGAGCATCTTTGGTGCCTTCATGCTTCCTGTGAGACTGATACAGCCTGCGGTCTCCTGGTCCTGATCTAGTGTCTTTCCGAGTGTCGCTGTTGGAGTCTATCCTCTTCCAGCGCTGTAATCAATGAAATTGCCAGCTACATTGAGGGACAAGTTGGTATTGCAGCTACTGATCCCCTGATCCATTGGCCATCCTGACCTGGGAGCAGCCAGTCCAGGAACATCGCCGGCAGTGATCGCACACACTGGTCACTCTCATCACTAGAATGGGGCTGCCCCTTGGATTTCCCTCACCCGCATCTGGCCTTCAGTCTGGGTGTCCCCTCCCTCAAGCTTGAGATCACAGATGGAGATGTATTCAGTCATTGTGACTGGCCGTGGACATTTCACCCTGGGGAAAAACCTTTTGACTATCCACTCTGTCCATGCCCCTCATATTTTTGCAGACTTTTCTAGAAGAAGCAGGGAGGCTGCAGAAGGACCTAGACAGGCTAGGAAAGTGGGCAACGAAGTAGCAGATGGAATACACTTTGGTAAGAAGAATAGAGGCAGAGACTATTTTCTGAATGGGAAAATGCTTCAGAAATCAGAAGCACAAAGGGACTTAGGAGTCCTACTTGAAGATTCTCTTAAGGCTAACATGAAAATTCAGTTAGCAGTTAGGAAGGCAGATGCGGGGCAGCACAGTGGCCAGTGGTTAGCACAGCTGCCTCACGGCGCTGAGGTCCCAGGTTCGATCCCGGCTTTGGGTCACTGTCCGTGTGGAGTTTGCACATTCTCCCCGTGTCTGCGTGGGTTTCGCCCCCACAACCCAAAAAATGTGCAGAGTATGTGCATTGGCCAAGCTAAATTGCCCCTTAAATGGAAAAAATAATTGGGTAATCTAAATTTATATTTTTTTTTAAAAGGAAGACAGATGCTATGTTAGCATTCAAGAGGGCTAGAATACAAGAGTAGGGATGTACTGTTGAGGCTGCATAAGGCTCTGGTCAGACCCCACTTGGAATATTGGGCCCCATATCTAAGGAAGGATGTGCTGGCCTTGGAGAGAGTCCAGAGAAGGTTCACAAGAATGATCCCCAGAATGAAGGACTGGTCATATTAGGAACAGTTGAGGAAACTGGGTCTGTACTCAATGGTGTTTAGAAGGATGAAGGGGGAGCTCATTGAAACTTACAGAATACTGAGGGCCTAGATAGGCTGAATGAGGAGAGGATGTTTCCACTAGTAGAAGAAACTAGAACCCGAGGGCACAGCCTCAGACTGAAGGGACGATCTTTTAAAACAGATGAAGAGGAATTTCTTCAGCCAGAGAGTGGTGAATCTGTGGAACTCTTTGCTGCAGAAGGCTGTGGAGGCCAAATCACCGAGTGTCTTTCTCTTCAAATTTTATTTTTTTTCTTTTATTATTTTCCCGAGTGTCTTTAAGACAGAGATAGATAGGTTCTTGATTCATAAAGGAGTCAGGGGTTATGGGATGAGAAACATCTCAGCCATGATTGAATGGTGGAACAGACTTGATTGGCCGAATGGCTTAATTCTGCTCCTGTGACTTATGGTCTTAATAAAACGCAGACAACGATGTGAAACAATACAAATCTACAATAAGATGCATATATGTGAATGCTGGAAGCAATGGAAATCAAATGCAGGACATTGTGGCAGAATTGAATGACAATGATTTGCAGAAATCTGTCTCATTCTAGAAGGTGGAAATGAATTTAATATTCCAAATATAATTATAGTATTATTTTCTAGAATAAACGGCACAGATAAGGTCAGCATGTGTTATCTTTTGAAAAGGTAATTGATTGTGGCACCTTAATGACCCACTAAGGTCAATTGTTGTGAAGTTACTCAAACAATCCTATTCGTGTTCCAGAATTTGGACCCAGTGGTAATGAAGGGACTGTCATATATGTGCAATTGTAGGAAGTGTACTGCAGCCACAATCTTGAGGGTAAAGGAGGGAGTGGCTGGTTAAGCTCACGGATGGGATGTCAATGAAGCAGAGAGCTTTGTTGTGGATAGTGTTGAGCTTCACGTGTTGCAGCTGGACTCGGACCAATAGAAAGTGTCCCATCACACTCCTACCATGTGTCTTGTAGGTGGTGGATATGCACTTAGGCAGTGTAAATGTCACATGCCACTGGATACCCCAAACCTGGGTGTTGCCCTGGTCTTGCTGTACACAGATAAACTGCCTCATTATCTGATAAATTGAGCAGAGTACTATACGATCATTAATAAACTTCTGACCTTGTTTTGAAAGAGGGTCTTTGCTGCACGATCTTCCACTATTTCATCAGTGTCCAGGGCTGAGATGATTCGGAACCACATTCATTATCACTTGTGTGAAATATCACTCTAGCGACTGGAACACTTTCCTTTTGATCCCCACTGACTTCAGATATACTGAGATTGGAGCTAGATCCTGTCTAATGCTGCCTTGATGTCTAGGGCAGTCACTTACCTCAATCTGGAATTCAGGTCTTATGTACAAGTTTGGATCAATGCTGTAGTGCAGTGGTCCTTACAAAACTAACACTGGGCATTGCTGAATAAGTGCCACTTGATAGCATTCTTGTTGACTTATTCCGTCACTTTTCTGGCGAATAAGAGATTAGAATCATACAGCACAGAAGGAGGCCATTCAGCCTCTCTTGCTTGTAGTAACTCTTTGTAAGAGCTGTCCAGTTAAAAGCATCGGAGATTAGGTGATGGTGTTCTTATTGTCAAAAGAGTGACTAGGGAGAGGGTAGGGCCTCGTAAGGATAAACAGAGGTTCATGTATGTGCGGATCCACAAGGGATGGGAAAGGTCCAGAAGGTCTGTAGGGATAAGCCCGGGAACTACCGACCGGTGAGTCTTACTTCTGTAGTGGATACATTGTTCGAAAGTATTCTGAGGGACAAGATCTACAGGCATTTAGACAGGTAAGGGCTAATTACCTAATTTAGACAGGTAAGGGCTAAACCAGCAGGGGCTGGTTAAGCTCACTCAGCTAAATCGCTGGCTTTTAAAGCAGACCAAGCAGGCCAGCAGCACGGTTCGATTCCCGTACCAGCCTCCCCGGACAGGCGCCGGAATGTGGCGACTAGGGGCTTTTCACAGTAACTTCATTGAAGCCTACTCGTGACAATAAGCGATTTTCATTTCATTTTCATAATTAGGGAAAGTCAACATGGCTTTGTAAGGGGAAAGTCATGTCTCACGAATTTGAGTTTTTTTAAGGGGTAACCAAGAAGTTATATGAGGACAGTGTAGTCGACGTTGTATACATCGAGGCCTTTGACAAGGTACCGCATGGTAGGTTGTTGCAAAAGGTTAAATCTCACGGAATCCAGGGCGAGGCAGCCAATTGGAGAAAAAAGTGGTTTGGCGACCAAAGCCACAGGGTCGTTGTGGAGGGTTGTTTTTCAAACTGGAGGTCTGTGACCAGCGGTGTGCCTCGGGGATCGGTGCTGGGTCCACTGTTATTTGTGACATATATTAATGATTTGGATGAGAATGTAGGAGGGATGGTTAGTAAGTTTGCAGATGACACCAAGATTGGTGGATAGTGAAGAAAGTTCTATAAGATTGCAACAGGATCTTGATCAATTGGGCCAGTGGGCCATTGAATGGCAGATGGAGTTTAATTTAGATAAATGTGAGGTGATGCATTTTGGTAGATCAAATCAGGGCAGGACCTATTCAGTTAATGGTAGGGAGTTGGGGACAGTTACAGAACAAAGAGATCTAGAAATACTGGCTCATGGCTCCTTAAAGGCGGAGTCACAGGTGGACAGGGTGGTGAAGAAGGCATTCAGCATGCTAGGTTTTATTGGTCAAAATATTGGATACAGGAGTTGGGACGTCTTTTTGAATTTGTCCAACACATTGGTAAGACCACACATGGAATACTGTGTCCAGTTCTGGTCAGCCTATTATAGGAAGGATATTGTTAAACTAGAAAGAGTGCAGAAAATATTTATGAGGATGCTACCAGGACTTGATGGTCTGAGTTATAAGGAGAGGCTGGATAGCCTCCAGGGACTTTGTTCCCTGGAGCGTAGGAGGCTTAGGGTTGATCTTATAGAGGTCTATAAAATAATGATGAGCATCGATAAGATAGATAGTCGACATCTTTTCCCAAAGGTAGAGGAGTCTAGAACTAGAGGGCATAGGTTTAAGGTGAGTGGAGAGAGATGCAAAAGAGACTAGAGGGGAACTTTCTTCACACAGAGTGCTGAGCATCTAGAACGGGCTGCCACGGGCAGTGATAGAGTTGGGTACAATTCTGTCCTTTTAAAAAAACAGTTAGACAGTTACATGGGCAGGGTGGGTATAGAGGGATATGGACCAAATGCGGGCAAGTGGGACTAGCTTCGTGATAGAAACTGGGCTGCATGGACCAGCTGAGCCGATGGGCCTGTTTCATGCTGTAAACATCTATGACTCCATCACTCTATAAATACATAGACATAAACATCGGGTGATACATACAGAGTGTAGTGCTACAACTGTAGAGAAGATGCATGGAAAGATCAATTGAGTCCATAAGAGGGTCATTCAGGAGTCTGGTAACAGCGGGGAAGAAGTTGTTATGAATCTGTTAGCGTGTGTGTTCTCAGACTTTTGTATCTCCTGCCCGATGGAAGAGGTTAGAAGAGAGAACAATCCGGGTTGGAGGGGTCTTAGATTATGCTGCCTGCTTTTACTCAGCCGCTTCTCCAGTGACAATCCCCTTATCCCTGGAATTGGCCCAGTGAGTCCCTTTCCATCTCCCTTCAATTTAAAATCCACGCGTTCAGCTTTAATTCTTTCCAAATCCTTTCAATGGAAAAATGGACAGCAATCTCAAAATATAAAACCATAACAAGGTATGACCTTGGTGAAATAAATGGATGTTAAAGGAGAGGAGGGAACCAGAAGGGCAAAGGAGAATTTTCAATTGGAGACTTTGGTGGACTGGGAACTACTGTAGTTCAGTAAGGCTAGGATTATGCAGGGCAACATTTTGATGATGGGCAAACTATCAGCATCATGGTTTCAGAAGAGTTGATGTCTAAGGGGATTGGAGGATGGAAGGTCATTGAAGGGAAAATTGAATTGGTTTGAGCCTGGAGGTGACAGAAATGTGGATGGTGGCTTCAGCAGCAAATTAGCTGAGAGAGGAATGAAGGCAGCCAATGTTACGGAATGGGGCCTGAAGTTCCGCGTGAGGTTCAATAGGACACGGAGGTTGAATACAATCTGGTTCAGCCCGGCAGCAATGAGCGAGAAGTTTTCCTAAACTCAGTTGAAAGATACTGTGGCTCTCTGTGCTCTGAATATCAGGTCAGCTGGCTAACAGCACCAAGCCAATTGGAGGGGTCAGGCAGACTGACTTAGCGTCAGTGTGCATTTGGAAGTTGGCACGCATATCCAAGGATCAACGTATCGATCAGCAAGAGTCGAGAATACATTCTTGAGGGATTACAGCAGTAATGGTGCTGGGGGCTAATTGGAGATGCATTCTGCTTGCCATTGGATAGGTATGAATGGAACCAGGTGAGGGTGGTCCCAACAAATAAAGGCTTACTCGGTTGCAGATGAAGCCCAGCTCTATCTCTCCACTACCTCTCTGGATCCCTCCGCACGATCAAACTGTGTAGTGCTCTGAACAAGGCACATTCACACCAGTGCTGGTTGCTTAGACACAGAATAGATAATCAAGTGATGGAGGTAATGCAGAGAAGAACCTGCCTAATATGCAGGTTTTAAGGAAGAACTGGTGAGCTTGATTTTATTTTTATTTTTAACCTGCACAGAGCGTGTCTGAGCGGTGATCTGATAGAAGACAATTACACACAGCAAACTCTCACATAGCAAACTCCCACAAACAGAAATGTGATACTGACCAGTAAATCTTTTATTTGTGACCTTGATTGAGCGATAAATATTGGCCAGCACAATGCCCCTGCTCTTTATCAAATTAGTGTCATGGGGATAGTTTACATTCAGGTGGGGCCTGGGCTTAGCGTCTCATTCAAAAGATGACACTTCTGACCGTGCGGCACTCCCTCAGTTCTGCATTGGAGCTAGATTTAAGCCCTGGAATGAGACTTGAACCTAAAACTTTGGTGAAAAAGAGGCTAGTGTGCTATCAACTGAGTGACGCTGACACACACAAATAAGATGGGCTGAATGGAATTTCCTGTTAATTATCTTGTGATCTTGAAAAAGTGAAACATCAAAGAATATTGCAGCTGAAATATCTTATTTCCTTTAGGCCGATACAAGGGATCTCTTGGAAAAGGTGTTTCTGGACTCCTTTCCATCTGAATCTATGAAACATTCCTTTGAAGACATCCCAACACTAGACAAACTGCTCAAGGTAAATGGAGAAGGAAGTGATGCCAGTAAAGCAAAGACATTAATCAGGTAATTGAACATTACAGTAATAAGTTTTGTTAGAGCAGTTGTGAAACAAAAAGTTTGTAGCCTCACTGCGTAAAAACAATACAATCTATCAGCTTGGCTTGGTGTTAGCAGTACCCTCACCACGAGTTCTATATGACCATAAGATGTAGGGCCAGAAGTAGGCCATTTAGCCCATCATGACTGATCTGATGTAGTAATCCTCAACTCCTTCTCTCACCTTATTCCCATAATCCTCTATTCCCTTACTGATTAAAAATCTGTCTGTCTCGACCTTGAACATACTTAACGACCCATCCGCAAACTTAGCCGTAGTATATTTACTTCCCACTCCCCAAGTCATTAATGTATATTGTAAATAATTGTGGCTCCAGCACCGATCACCTTGACACAGGTTGCCATCCTGAAAATGCCGCTCTTAATGCAACTTTCTGTCTTCCATTAGCCAATCCTCTGTCCATGCTAATCCTCAACACCATGGGCACTTATCTTATTAAGTAGCCTTTTGTGCAGTGCTTTATGGTCTGTGAGCCAAACCATGCTCCAGGATTTGAGCATATAACCTAGCATGCTTTAACGTATTTGGTCAGCTGAACAACTTTGACAACATTCCGGCACACAATGGGACTCATCAAGTGACGGCAAAAATCAATACAAGTTGGAGACAACAATATTATCTAATAATGGAAAATTTCTGTTCGAACAAGTCTCTCGGATATCTTAATTTTTTTTTAAAAATAATTTTTATTGAGATTATAAAAAACATATCCAAAACAGAAAATAACAACAAGAAAACAATATTAACAACAACAAAAAGAAAAACACACTAACCCCCAAAACCAACCCCCCCCCCCCGTAACTACAAAAAGGAGATATAGATAACCCCCCCCCCCCCCCCCCCCCCCGGTTGCTGCTGCCGCTGGGCAATTATCCTACCGTTCTGCCAGGAAGTCCAGGAAAGGCTGCCACCGCCTAAAGAACCATGGTACTGATCTCCTCAGGGCAAATTTCACCCTCTCCAATTTGATGAACCCCGCCATATCATTGATCCAGGCCTCCACGCTTGGGGGCCTCGCATCCTTCCATTGAAGCAAGATCCTCCGCCGGGCTACTAGGGACGCAAAGGCCAGAACCCCGGCCTCTTTCGCCTCCTGCACTCCCGGCTCCACTGCAACCCCAAAGATTGCGAGTCCCCAGCATGGCTTCACCCTGGATCCTACCACCCTCGACACCGTCCTTGCTACCCCCTTCCAAAACTCCCCCAGCTCTGGGCATGCCCAGAACATATGGGCGTGGTTCGCTGGGCTCCCCTAGCACCTAGCACACCTGTCTTCGCCCCCCAAAAACCTACTCATCCTCGTCCCGGTCATGTGGGCCCTGTGCAGCACCTTGAACTGTATGAGGCTAAGCCTCGCAGAGGAAGAGGAGGAATTCACTCTCTCCAGGGCATCCGCCCACGTCCCCTCCTCAATCTCCTCACCCAGCTCCTCCTCCCATTTACACTTCAGCTCCTCCACCGAGGCCTCATCCACCTCCTGCATGACGTGGTACACGTTCAAAATCCTCCCCCCTCCAACCCACACCCCGGAGAGCACCCTGTCCCGTACCCTACGTGGGGGCAGCAGAGGGAACCCCTCCACCTACCGCCTAGCAAACGCCCTAACCCGCATGTACCTAAACATGTTCCCCGGGGGGAGCCCAAACTTCCCCTCTAACTCCCCCAAGCTCGCGAACCTCCCATCCACAAACACCCTCCTCCTCCTCCTCACCCCCACCCTCCTCCTCCTCCTCCTCACCCCCACCCTCCTCCTCCTCCTCACCCCCACCCTTCTCCTCCTCCTCACCCCCTCCTCCTCCTCACCCCCACCCTCCTCCACCTCCTCCTCACCCCCACCCTCCTCCTCCTCACCCCCACCCTCCTCCTCCTCCTCACCCCCACCCTCCTCCTCCTCCTCACCCCCACCCTCCTCCTCCTCCTCACCCCAACCTCCTCCTCCTCCTCACCCCCACCCTCCTCCTCACCCCCACCCTCCTCCTCCTCACCCCCCACCCTCCTCCTCCTCACCCCCAACCTCCTCCTCCTCCTCACCCCCACCCTCCTCCTCCTCCTCCTCCTCCTCACCCCCACTCTTCTCCTCCTCACCCCCCATCCTCCTCCACCTCCTCCTCACCCCATCCTCCTCCACCTCCTCCTCACCCCCACTCTCCTCCTCCTCACCCCCACTCTCCTCCTCCTCACCTCCACTCTCCTCCTCCTCACCCCCACTCTCCTCCTCCTCACCCCCACTCTCCTCCTCCTCACCCCCACTCTCCTCCTCCTCACGCCCCACCATCCTCCACCTCCTCCTCACCCCCATCCTCCTCCTCCTCCTTCTCACCCCCACCCTCCTCCTCACCCCCACCCTCCTCCTCCTCACCCCCACCCTCCTCGCCCTCACACCCCACCCTCCTCCTCCTCACACCCCACCCTCCTCCTCCTCACCCCCAACCTCCTCCTCCTCACACCCCACCCTCCTCCTCCTCACCCCCACCCTCCTCCTCCTCCTCACCCCTCCTCCTCCTCCTCACTCCTCCTCCTCCTCCTCACCCCTCCTCCTCTACTCCTCCTCCTCACCCCCAACCTCCTCCTGCTCACCCCCACCCTCCTCCTCCTCACCCCTCCTCCTCCTCCTCACTCCTCCTCCTCCTCCTCACCCCTCCTCCTCCTACTCCTCCTCCTCACCCCCACCCTCCTCCTCCTCACCCCCACCCTCCTCCTTCTCACCCCCACCCTCCTCCTCCTCACCCCCCACCCTCCTCCTCCTCCTCACCCCCACCCTCCTACTCCTCACCCCCACCCTCCTCCTCCTCACCCCCCACCCTCCTCCACCTCCTCCTCACCCCCCACCCTCCTCCACCTCCTCCTCACCCCCACCCTCCTCCTCTTCACCCCCACCCTCCTCCTCCTCCCTCCTCCTCCTCCTCCTCACCTCTACCCTCCTCCTCCTCCTCACCCCCACCCCTCCTCCTCACCCCCACCCTCCTCCTCCTCCTCCTCACCCCCACCCTCCTCCTCCTCCTCACCTCTACCCTCCTCCTCCTCACCCCCACCCTCCTCCTCACCCCCACCCTCCTCCTCCTCACCCCCACCCACCCCCTCCTCCTCACCCCACCCACCCCCTCCTCACCCCCACCCCTCCTCCTCACCACCACCCTCTTCCTCACCCCCACCTTCCTCCTCCTCACCCTCCTCATCCTCCTCCTCACCCTCCTCCTCCTCACCCTCCTCCTCCTCACCCCTCCTCCTCCTCACCCCTCCTCCTCCTCACCCCTCCTCCTACTCACCCCCACCCCTCCTCCTCCTCACCCCTCCTCCTCCTCACCCCCCACCCCTCCTCCTCACCACCACCCCTCCTCCTCACCCCCACCCTCCTCCTCCTTCTCCTCACCCCATCCTCCTCCTCCTCCTCACCCCCACCCTCCTCACCCTCCTCCTCCTCCTCCTCCTACTCACCCTCCTCCTCCTCACCCTCCTCCTCCTACTCCTCCTCCTCACCCCCACCCTCCTCCTCCTCACCCTCCTCCTCCTCACCCTCCTCCTCCTCCTCCTCCTCCTCACCCCCACCCTCCTCCTCCTCCTCCTCCTCCTCCTCCTACTCCTCCTCCTCACCCCCACCCTCCTCCTCCTCCTCCTCCTCCTCCTACTCACCCTCCTCCTCCTCCTCACCCTCCTCCTCCTACTCCTCCTCACCCCCACCCTCCTCCTCCTCACCCTCCACCTCCTCACCCCATCCTCCTCCTCCTCCTCACCCCCACCCTCCTCACCCTCCTCCTCCTCCTCCTCCTACTCACCCTCCTCCTCCTCCTCACCCTCCTCCTCCTACTCCTCCTCCTCACCCCATCCTCCTCCTCCTCACCCCCACCCTCCTCACCCTCCTCACCCTCCTCCTCCTCCTCCTCCTCCTCCTACTCACCCTCCTCCTCCTCCTCACCCTCCTCCTCCTCCCTCCTCCTCACCTCCTCCCTCCTCATCCCCACCCTCCTCCTCCCTCCTACTCACCGCCTCCTCCCTCCTCCTCACCCCCACCTTCCTCCTTCTCCTCCTCCTCCTCACCCCCACCCTCCTCCTCACCCCCACCCTCCTCCTCACCCCTACCCTCCTCCTCCTCGGCCCCACCCTTCTCCTCCTCCTCACCCCATCCTCCTCCTCCTCACCCCCATCCTCCTCCTCCTCACCCCACCCTCCTCCTCCTCCTCCTCACCCCACCCTCCTCCTCCTCACCCCCCCCCTCCTCCTCCTCCTCACCCCCACCCTCCTACTCCTCAACCCCACCCCTCTTCCTCCTCCTCAACCCCACCCCTCTTCCTCCTCCTCACCCCCACCCCTCTTCCTCCTCACCCTTCTCCTCCTCAACCCTCCTCTTCCTCACCCCCACCCTCCTCCTCCTCACCCTTCTCCTCCTCAACCCTCCTCTTCCTCACCCCCACCCTCCTCCTCCTCACCCTTCTCCTCCTCAACCCTCCTCTTCCTCACCCCACCCTCCTCCTCCTCACCCTCCTCCTCCTCCTTCTCCTCACCCCCATCCTTCTCCTCCTCACCCTCTCCTCCTCCTCACCCTCCTCCTCCTCCTCACCCTCCTCCTCCTCACCCCCACCCTCCTCCTCCTCACCCTCCTCCTCCTCCTCACCCCCACCCTCCTCCTCCTCCCTCCTCACCTCCTCCCTCCTCCTCACCCCCACCCTCCTCCTCCTCACCCTCCTCCTCCTCCTCACCCCCACCCTCCTCCTCCTCCCTCCTCACCTCCTCCCTCCTCCTCACCCCCACCCTCCTCCTCCTCACCCCCTCCCTCCTACTCACCTCCTCCACTCTCCCCCTCACCCCCACGCTCCTCCTCCTCGGCCCCACCCTTCACCTCCTCCTCACCCCCGCCCTTCTCCTCCTCCTCCTCCTCCTCCTCCTCGGCCCCACCCTCCTCCTCCTCCTCACCCCACTCTCCTCCTCCTCACCCCACTCTCCTCCTCCTCACCCCCACCCTCCTCCTCCTCCTCCTCCTCCTTCTCCTCCTTCTCCCTCTGACCACTGCCTACTCCGTTGTCCACAGACATTACAGGGTAAAACATTAGAACTGCATATGCATGGCATTGACAACAAATGCAGCCATTTCATTATTAATCTGCGAATCTGAGGCATCTTAGTACTATTGTTTCTATTACCTGTTAAATACATACTGTCTGTCTGGAAGACATGTCGGCCAATCACTCAAATGCGAACAAATTAAGTGGAAAAAATGCCGTAGGCCTTAATAAACTGATAACAGCTGGACCTATAACAGTGCCTCCTACCTGTTATGTGAAGTATCTGATGGACTATTTATCAGTCCAGGTTCGACAGAATTAAATCGACAAATGCAGCTCAGTTCCATGACTGACTCACTCTGCTCCCATAACTATAAGGCCAAAACTCTAACTTACTGCGTGGAAATTATCCTGTGGAAAATATACAGAGACATTTGGTTCTAATTTTAAAATATGTATATTTTGTTTGTTTGATTATGAGGCAATGCTGGCAGGATCCTGTCTGGAGCCTGCCCCTCAGATGGTGATGGTGGGTAATCTGTTTGAATTGCTGCCATCTTTGGGTGATGCTTCCACTGTGTGTTATAGGGAATTCCAGAATTTTGATCTGATGCCGATGAAGAAACAGTGCTTATGCATCCAAAAATAGCTTTAAGGTTGGTGTTCGAGCATCTGAATTCCCAACGTGTACGGATGTGTGAGATTCTCTCCCAATGGACTGCCAAGACAACTCATTTAAAAAGCAGTGCTGACTTCAGTCGACAATGAATTTGATTCTCACAGAAAGTTCCTGGAACACAAAGTTCTCTTGGGCTCCTAGAACAGAGCCTGCCCTTTTCCTGCTCCCAGTCTTTTGTCTCGTGTGTCTCTCTGATCGTTTTTATATGTCCTTCTGTCTCTCGAGTCTCTCCCTTTCTGCTGGCTCTACAGCTCCTACTTGTGTTTTGCAGCGTTGAATGTAGAATTTGCTTCCCGCTCGCGTAGTTATCACAAACTTTTGGACGTGTTTTTTTTATTTAATGGGCGCACACCACTACATCCGGCATCAATCTGTCCTAATTCCTCATTTAACCCACGAAAGGAGACTGCTCACAGTTCAGCCGGCAAGCCCATCGAGGATGGCATGGGTTCCACTCAAAAATCCACGGTGAATTGGGCAGCGCCAAGGTTTAATCTTAGCATTGCAAAACAGGAGATAGAGCTGCCGAGGAACAGAAGGGTACAGAAAGACAAACAAAACAGGCATTAAACGCCATGGGATAAAAGATTGGGGCAGAAAAAGAGCAAGTTGGAATGTTTGAGCGAACGGTCTTCTTGCTGTGCCGGTTAAATACCAAACACACAAGTGTACAAAATGATCTGGTGTATCTCTTTGTATTGTTGTTCTGTTTCAGTCCTGAATTCTCAAGTACATGGGAAGTCGTTCAAGATTTAAATAAAGCATATTTAAGATCCAGCTGGAATGTATCACATGTCCGACAGAAGCTCCTTTCTACACTGGGAATTGACCAAAATCAAAAGGCAAGATTATTCTGTGCAACTCATTTATATATATATTATACCAATACGTTATCTAGCAAATGAAGTTCACAATATGTCTTTCAATAGTTCAACTCTAAATACTTAGGTGCATTCAGCAAGTCTAGCACTTGAATTATATCTGTGACTCATAGCAGTAATATATGGTTACAGTCACTGAATGAATCCTCCCACCACAGATTTTAAAGACATGAAGACAACTGGTTTGACTAGTGTGTGTGGCGTTGATCCCTGTGCCTGATTAATTGAAATCAATAAATATATATTAACGTAACTGACACTAAGAAGATAAACATTTGTATTTCTGTAGTACTTTTCAAATCTGCAAGACATCCCAAAGAGCATAACAACCAATTAATATTTTTAAAAGTGTAGTCACTTTGACAATGTGGGAAAAATAGTCGGCAATAATGAGATAAATATCCAGATTGTTCATTTCAATGGTTCTCAAAATGGTGGTTACAAAATCAGGAGCAATCCCATGTCCTATGATTTAAAAAAAATATTGGTTTAATGTATCATGCATGGCTCCTCGGAGAGTTGGAGATGGTTTGTACAAATCTCTGGAGTCAGGCTGGAACATACAATCTTATGACTCAGAAATAAAAGTCTCAAGAGGTAAAAACCAAGATCCAGAGAGAGAGAGAGAGAGAGGGAAACGATGAACACACACTTTTTGGGCGGAACCTTAACCATATTTTTCAAAGTGCCGGTTCTGGTGAGAAAACCGGTGAGAATCCAGCCGATGTCGACAGCGGGAAAACTCACCGAATATTGAGCCCTTTTGACAATTTATTTAATTTTCCTATGTGATTCACACCGCTTCCACTCACCTCCCACGCAGGCCAGACGCCATCACCACCTGGCCCAGCAGGACTCCTGCCTGTACTCTCCCAATCTGTCTCCTTGCAGGACAAACCTGAGCACAACTGGCATGAGTGGGCAGTGCCTACCGGAGTCATGCCTGAGCGGAGATGCCCACCGCACTTTGAGGAGAGAGCATTCGAGCTGGCTGGCAATAAGCAAGACCAGCTGTGCACCTGTGCAGAGGTCGAAGTGGGCGCAGCAGTCAAAAGTGAGAGCCATCAAGACGAGCAGCCATGGAGGGATGCTGGAGCCCAGGACTCTGCTGAGACCCTGGATGATAATATGCCCCTGGGTCTGGTCATACCAGAGCTGGAACTGCAAAGGCAGGGTCGTGAGCGTCAGGAAGGGATTACAGTATCCCTGTCCGGAACTCAAGGTCAACTGGAGGAGTCCCATGGCCTTCTGTCTGGGGAGATTGTCCCGTCACTCCAGCGCACTGAGGCTCGCACTGCGAGGGTGGCATCCGCAGTGGAGATCTTGGCACAGGGCGAGCACTCCATGCTGGGGGATGTCCGCTCCGTGGTTCAGCTCACGACACCCATGGCTGAGGGCATGAGCTCCATGGTGCAGCGCTTCAACTGCATGGTGCAGGCAATACGTTGGCAGGACCTCTGGATCTCACTCTAGCTGTCCCTTGTTAGGAATGGGTTGAGACATTTCAATTACATGTCAAATTAATGTTAAGTATCCAATAATTGACACTGATTATATAAAGGGGTTGCAGGTGGCACTTGTGAGGTGTGGTGATAGAGTTTTGTGTCTTGTGTCCAAGGAAAATAAAGGTGTTTGGGAAAGGAACAGAACTCTTGACTCTTTATTCAACAGCAGCCTGAAGCTAACATCTCTCTAACCCATGAAGGAGCACGGGGTCCCCGTGCACCTGAAGGGAAGAGGATTGGCAGGAGGGCACCCTGGGGCCTTTCACCCAGCAGCAGACCCTGGGGGTGTCCAGCCCATCTGACACCCCTCCCTGTGAGCGGCACACCTCCTGCCTGAGGAGGGCAGCACTGCAACCTCAGCTGTGGATTCTAGGGATACACTAGACGTAGTGGGAAGGTGAGAAAGAGTAAGAAACTCTGGGCACCTAGTGGGCATGGGTGAACCTAGGCAGTAGGTCAGATCGGTAACCATTGTTATATCTGTCTTGTATTACGCATCACTTTGTTCACTTCCAGATCCTCCACACTGTCATTTCATGGTGCTGTGCTCTGAAAATCCCTGCACGCATTCAGCACTTCATCCCTGTGGAGTGTGACAATGACAGCCCTCCCACCTCTCCTCCCACCCACACTGCCGATGTAGCTCAGACATCTGGAGGTGGGATGTTCGCATCAGAAAACCTTTGGCCAGTAGTGTCTCCTCCGAGTCTCCGCCATCGGTGGCCCTTCTCCCAAAGGAGCAATGGGCCCAGCCTCCCCTCCTCCTCTGCTGGACGCTGTTCCTGGCCCTGTACAGCGCCACATCAATGTCACTATTGCTGGTCGATCGCAATCAATAGAACAGCCAACCCGACTGGTTCCATGATTCTGCAGAATCATAAACTGAAAGGAAGAGAACATCAAAGTGAACGATGAGGATGCTTTTTCTTTAAAAGGCTTGAAGGCATTTAGGGTTTTTTAATAACAAAAGACACAAGTACAGCTATAAACATAGTTCAACACGTAACACACCCCTCCATCTCCCACAGTTCTCGCCTAAGCCAGACCAACATAGTCTAACTCCCCCCCCCCCCCCCCCCCCCCCCCCAATATTGAATCCGATGACGGTTCAAATTGCTCCGAAGAAGGCGATAAACGGCTGCCATCTCCAGACGAACCCTAATGATGAACCTCTCGGGGTGAACTTGATTTTCTCAAGCCTGAGAAATCCAGCCATGTCACTAAGCCACACCCCTGCTTTCGGAGGCTCCGAGTCCCTCCACACTAATAAGATCAGTCTCCGGGCTACCAAGGAGGCAAAGGCCTAAACACCAGCCTCTCTCTCGCCCCCTGGACTCCCAGGTCTTCCGACACTCCAAATATCGCCACCTCTGGACTCAGAGCCACCCTCACCTTCAACACTCTGGTCGTGACATCTGCAAAACCCTGCTAGAATCTCCTGAGCTTCGGGCATGCCCAAAACGTGTGGACATGATTTGCGGGCCCTTCTGCATATCGCCCAGACCTGTCCTCTGTTCCAAAAAACTTGCTCATCGGGGCCACCGTCATGTGTGCCCGGTGAACCACCTTGAATTGTATCAGGCTGAGCCTGGCACATGATGAGGACGTATGACTCTGCTCAGGGCATCCGCCCACTCACCCGCCTCTAACTCCTTTCCCAGCTCATCTTCCCATTTACGTTTTGTCTCCCTGATCTGGGTTTCCTCCCACTCCACGAGTTCTTTGTAAATTTCTGATACCTTACCCTCCCCGACCCCCGCTTTATCTTATCCTGTATCCTGTGGCGGAAGGAGCAGAAAGGTAAGAGCCTGCCTTTGCACAAAATCCCTTACCTGGAGATATCGAAACCCATTCCCTCCCGGCAATTCAACCTTCTCTTCCAGATCCTCCAGACCGGGAAAACTCACATCAATAAACCGATCCCCCAGCCTCTCAATCCCCGCTCTCTGCCACCTCCCAAACCCCCCCATCCATCATCCCTGGCACAAACGATGATTAACACAAATTGGAGCCCACATCGACACTCCCATATCCTTTCGCCATTGCCCCCAGACTCTCAGGGCCGTCACTACCACTGGGCTTGTGGAGTACCGGGCCGGCGAGAACGGCAGAGGTGCCGTTACCAATGCCCAAAACTTGTGCCCTTACAAGATGCCGCCTCCAGCCGCTCCCACACAGACCCCTCCCCAACTACCCTTTTCCTAATCATGGCTATATTTGCTGCCCAGAAGTAGTTCCTAAAATTCGGCAGTGCCAGCCCTCCCTCCCCTCGGCTCCGCTCCGTCAACACTTTCTTTACTCGCGGAGTTTTAGCCGCCCACACAAACCCAGTCTCATCCTATTCACCCGCTTAAAAAAGCCCATTGGTATAAAATAGGGAGACACTGAAAAGAAATAAAATCTCGGGAGTACCGTTATCTTTATGGTCTGTACTTTCCCCGCCAGTGATAACGGGAGTATATCCCACCTCTGGAAGTCCTCCTTCATTTGTTCCACTAATCGACCCAGATTTAATTTGTGTAGCTGCTCCCATCTCCTTGCCACCTGAATACCCAGGTAATGGAAACTCCCTCCCACTACTAAACTGCTCCAGTCTCCTCTCCTGCCCCCTCGCTTGGATCACACAAACCTCAAATTCAATTTGTACCCTGAGAACCGGCCAAATTCCCCTAAGATCCGCATAATCTCCCCCATTCTACTAATGGGTCACAAATATATAGGAGTAGGTCATCTGCATATAGCGAGACCCTGTGTTCCACCCCCCCCCCCCCCACCCCCGGTCTAGCCCCTTCCAGTCCCTTGACGTTCTAAGCGCCATCACCAATGGCTCTATAGCCAAGGCAAACAATAGTGGGGAGAGGAGACATCCCTGCCTCGTCCCCCGGTGCAATCTAAAATAATCCGAGCTCTCCCGGTTCGTCCGCACGCTCGCCATCGGTTCCTGGTATAGCAACCGAACCCAGTCAATGGAGTCCTGCCCACACCTGAACCGTCCCAGGAGCTCCCACAAATAATTCCATTCCATCCGATTGAAGGCCTTCTCCGCGTCCATAGCGACCACCACCTCTGCCTCCCTCCCCTCGGAGGGCACCATGATGACATTCAGGAACCTTCTAACATTGGCCGTTAACTGCCTACCCTTAACAAACCCCGTCTGGTCTTCCCCTATCACTATGGGAACACAGTCCGCTATCCTCGAGGCCAGGATTTTGGCCAACAATTTGGCATCAACATTTAATAGGGAGATTGGTCTGTATGACCCACATTGCTCTGGGTTCTTCTCCCGCTTCAGGATCAATGAAATCGAGGTTTGTGACATTGTTGGGGGAACAGCACCCGCTCCCTTCGCCTCATTAAATGCCCTCACCAGCAGCGGGCCCAGCATCCCAGAGAACCTCCTAAAATTCCACTGGGTAGCCATCTGGTCCTGGGGCCTTGCCTGACTGCATGGCCTCCAATCCCTCTAGTATTTCTTCAATCCTGATCGGGGCTCCCAGCCCTTACATCAACTCTCCCTCCACCTTTGGAAACTTCAACTTTTCCAAGAACTGCCTCATCCCCTCCACCCCAGCTTGGGGGACTCCGACTCATACAACCGACTGTAAAACTCCTTAAGCACCCCATTCAACCCCGCTGTGTCCAGTGCCATGTTTCCTCCTCTGTCCTCCGCTCTTCCTATCTCCCTGGCCGCCTCCCTTTTCCTTAACTGGTGTGCTAGCATCCTACTGGCTGCCTCAGCAGAACGCTGAGGATTCTTGACAGTGCCCTGACCCTCGGCCCTCATGGCATTTGGGACAGCCAGCCATGTGATTCCTCCTATGTGAACACCTTTCCACTGAGCCCCACTACCTCCTCTGTCACACATAGTCACACCCCCGCAGTTGTCCCTCAACTCCACCTGAATGAAGCGCTTTGACCCGGGAGATTCTCCACGATCCTCAACCAACCCCCAAACGTGAGGTCTGAGCGCAGTCTTGGGGGCAACGTTTCCAACTATTTTGCATGGGCAATGCTTCCAACTATTATAATCAACATAAATAACTACGTAAACTAAATCAAATAAACTGAGGGACAAATTAAAGAGGCCGTCCCTTAAACTGGGCACCAATCAGTGTCACACCCATGTATTGCAATGCTGACTTAATTGGTACAATTGATCAGCCAAGAAAGGGTCAGGGAGCTGATCAGGCACCTGGTTTCTCCCTGTGGCAGGCGAGGCATACCTGATTCATGTGAAGACTGCAATTAGCATGTCAACTTTATCCTTAGAGGGCACCCTCATTCTCGCAGCTCATATGGGCTGCAGATAAACAAGACTTCCAACCGGAACAGCCAGCCATCCACCTAAACACTAATCCCCATCAGCCTAGCCTCCATAGCCATACACCTCATGGCCTCTGCATGACTGTGGGCTTCACCCTTTCTCAGAGTCCCCACTCTGCCCATGCAGTTTGGGCTCTCATGGACGCCACCCAAGAACCTCACAGTTGCCCCCTATGGATTCACCAGCCACTACCCCATTTTCCAGCTGCCACTCTGGAAGAACTCCTCAGCGGTTATATTGCCACAAGCCCAGCGAAGAAGACACGGAGTGTGTTCAGCTGCCAGACCCCTTTACCCGAGATGTCGAGATTAAACTCCCCCCACCCCGCGGTTGAACCTACCTGGATGCCCCACGTCCTCTTCGCTATCCTCCTTTGCCACTGGCACCCTGGATGGTAATGCCGACGTGAGCATTCATCTCCGATATCCCCTCTGGAGGCGAGGTCGGCAGGTTCTCGTTTTTATATTTCTCATCACGCTGCCGCCGGGGAATCTGGAAAATCGTAAATCGCGACCTTGCCGGAGAGAATTGCGTTTTCTGATTCTCGCCGAATTCTCTGCCCCGTCGCCGTTCTCACTGACGGTTAATGCTCCCTTTAGTTTGTAAAAATAATTATCATACATTTGAGACCTCATCACTAACAAAACTGAAATATGTTACCCGCTTAACAATTGCTAATTATTGAGGATATGCACAAAATGGTACAGTCCAGTTCTGCCATACCTGAACAAGTAAATCCATAAACATAAAGGAGATTAGCAGGTACTCGGATAGAAAGGTCAAAGTGAGCGTATGACAATGCTACACTTGCTTGTCGGTCTGATTACTGTGACTAGTCTTGTGAAAAGTTGATTGGAGCTAATTTATGAGATTTAACTTGGAGCTGTCATTCTATGTTAAATAAAGTCCCATCTTTAATGTGCCAATGATCTTCAGCAGTATCCTGGGGATTTGACCTTTAATTCCTGGAGACTCCGGGAAAATCCTGGAAAGACGGCAACCACCTGCGATATGTTAATAAAGTCAGGAACTAGGAAAGCACTCATGCCAGCTCCGATGGTTGGCCAGTGTGGCAGCTCCATGAACTTTGCTTATTGTGGGCAGGATACAGCCAACAGCATTCGATAAATTCAGGACAGCTGAATATGACAGCAGGATTCAGCTATCAGTGGAGGAGTAAAGTGAGATGGACAATAGGCAGAGGGAAAAATGAGATGGTACGGCTGAAAGAGTTTGGAGATTCGGAAGATAATTGGGAAGGAGCAATATACATGCAAAATTGAGAATTCAAAATTGGAGGTGCTAGAGTATTGGGAGACAGTGTTGTGAAGGAGTGATGAGGGGTGATGAGCTGGAGTGAAGTTTGTTGCTGGATTTAGTATGGATAACAATATTTGGAGGGTTTACAGAATGGGGAGGAATGGTAGCTAAACAGGTGGGCATTGAAATAGTTGAGTGCGCCACATGTTTTGGGCCTATCCGAAGGTGAAGGCATTTTGATGGGGGTTCGCTGGGTGAAGATGGTCCTGAGTCTAGAATTGGCTATGTTTGGAGTGTCGGAAGACCCTGGAGTCCAGGGGGTGAGAGAGGCCGACTCTGGTAGCACGGAGACGGATCCTATTGGGATGGAGAGACCCGGAGCTGCTGAAACCGGGGCTGTGGGTGAGTGACCTCACGGGATTCCTTGTGGAGGGGTTTGCCCAGAGATGGAATGCATTTATCAACTTCTTCCAGAAGAGTTATGTCTAGAGACTCTGTGGCCTTGGGGGGAAAGACAATGGGTGGCATTCATAGTGATTATCATAGAATTTACAGTGCAGAAGGGGACCATTCAGCCCATCCAGTCGGCACCAGCTCTTGGAAAGAGCACCCTACCCAAGGTCCACACGTCCACCCTATCCCCAAAACCCAGTAACCCCACCCAACCCTAAGGGCAATTTTGGACACTAAGGGCAATTTAGCATGGCCAATCCACCTAACCTGCACATCTTTGGACTGTGGGAGGAAACCGGAGTACCCGGAGGAAACCCACGCACACACGGGGAGGATGTGCAGACTCCGCACAGACAGTGACCCAAGCCGGGAATCGAACCTGGGACCCTGGAGCTGTGAAGCAATTGTGCTATCCACAATGCTACCGTGCTGCTCAACATGCCGGTATGTTGCAGAAACAACGGGGATCTCGGTACCGACTGGAGCTGGCGAGATCCTGATGCTTTCTCTACAAATCGGCCCACCACATCTTTTGCCACTCGGCCATTTGACATGCCAGCAGCGAGCCTTTTCCAGGGACCAAAGATCTCGGGGGCAGAAGTCCCGCCTGCTGAGAGCTGCCAACCAATCAAAGGTTGGTAGCTGTTCTGAACTCAGCAGTTCCACTGGGGAGTTGGTGGTAACTGCTGGTACTGTACCCACTGAGGCCTCCAATCACGAGGGGATCACGTGATGAGAGGATCACAGGACCAGGTGAGGAAAAGGCATGGGCCTAAGTCTAGAATTGGCAATGGGTGTGGCTCTCACCACTCCCACCATCCCGTCTTGCCAAATCCCTTCAGCAGGCACTTTGAACAAGGGAAATTCTGGGAACCTGCAAATAAACACACCAGTGTCTAAGCTCAAAGTGGGGCGGGAAGGCTGTCCACATGCCTGCCTGTCACAGACCTAACCGGGGTGGAGGCCGGAAGGTGGCGAGGTCGCCACTGTACACTGTTCCACCTGATTAAATACCCCTTATCCAAACTCGCAATACGGCAGGCACAAGATTCCAGCCAATGGTCCAGTTTTCTGGTATTTAGATGGAGGAAGCTGGAAACTATCCAAGATGATTATTGGACAAGTAGTCCAACAACACAGTCAGTCGAAAGATTGAGAGTTCATTGGTAGGATGTTGAGCCTATATTTGCAGCTGATCGTGCCCAGGGTAGCATAGAGATGAATCAATAGTGGGTCAACGATGGACCTATGGGAATCTCCCACGGTATAATAATAATCTTTATTGTCACAAGTAGGCTTACATTAACACTGCAATGAAGTTACTGCAAAAATCCCCTAGTCGCCGCACTCCGGTGCCTGTTCGGGTACACAGAGGGAGAATTCAGAATGTCCAAATTACCTATCAGCACATCATTCGGGGCTTGTGGGTGGAAACCGGAGCACCCGGAGGAAATCCACGCAGATACGGGGAGAACGTGCAGACTCCGCACAGACAGTGACCCAAGCCGGGAATCGAATCTGGGATCCTGGTGCTGTGAAGCAACAGTGCTAACCACTGTGCTACCGTGCAGTAGCTGTGTGGAGTTGAGAAGAGGGGCAATATAAAGAAAGCAGAAAATTAAAAATGCTGTCCTAAAGAACATGAACTATCTCATAATTTGAGTTGGACAACCTTGAATTAAAAACGTACCATACTTGTTTAAATGAAACAGATTTAATTTTACCCGACTGATTGAATTGCAGTTTAACAATTGACTTGCACATCCTATTCAAACTACATATATTCATTGATAAATATTCTATTTCAGCACATCTGGTTTGTTTCTTTAGTTAAAAATACTTGATTTATATTGTAATTACCAGCATTTTAATATACGGCATGTTTCCAAAACCAAATTGCCGTGAAATACAGAATAGCTTTAATACATCAATCTCCACTAGGTGGTGCTGTGCAGCATTAAAGCAAGGGATTTACCATCTGAGACAAAACAAGTTGTTGCTTAAATGTCTCGACAAATGGTTAAGAATTAAACAAAACTAAGTAGATCTTTTCATGGAAGTAGGGATTAAAATATAGCAGGTTCATATTTCTAAAACAATTCTCTTTAAAGTGATTTGATAGACCAAACTTTTTTTTATAAATGTTTTTTATTGGGTTTTTGAACAAAGTATATTTACTGTTACGTACACAGAATTATATAGTATATATATATATAGAAGAGAAGGGGACACACAAACATACCCAAAAAAAGTAATAATAAAAAATAAATAAAAAATAAAATAAAATAACTGGTCGGGTATTATGCACCAGCTCAACAGCAGCAACTCTGTACAATTGGCAAGAATATTTACAACACGTAAGTAGGCATCTGTTGGGGGGGGGGGGGGGGGTGAGACTGGGGAGGTAGATATACATTTGGGTGTCGAAGAAACAATTACAGTGGGCAATACTCGAATGGGTCTGGTGTTGGTGTTGTCACTTGCTGCTCCCAGACAGGTTTCGCTGCCGTTGTCGTCTCGCGCTCACCTCCGCTTCAGCCGTTCCTCCCATCTTTCGCCTGGATTCTCCTTGCTCTCTTTTCCTGTAGATACCAAGCTTGTTAATGTTTCCTATGCCCTCCTTCCGGCTGTCATTTCCCTACGTTCCCCCCCCCACCCACCCCCCACCTCCCTGGTTCTCTATTGTCCCCTTTCTCTTCACTCCTCTCCCCCCCCCCCCCCCCCACCCCCCCCCCCCTTCCCCCTCCTGTAATTCGCCTTTCTTTCCTCTTAGGTTTAGCTGTCCGTCCCCTCTCTCCCGGTCTATCTCTCCCTCTCATGCCTTGGCTACTTTCCCCTGATTTTTGGCTACCTGGCCATTCTTCTGCTTGTTCGTTGGCCACAAACAGGTCCTGGAACAATTGGGCGAATGGCTCCCACGTTCTGTGAAAGCCGTCGTCCGACCCTCGGATGGCAAATTAAATTTTCTCCATTTGGAGAGATTCTGAGAGGTCGGACAGCCAGTCTGCAGCTCTGGGCGGTGCTGCTGACCGCCAGCCGAACAGGATTCTACGGCGGGTGATCAGGGAGGCAAAGGCAAGGGCGTCCGCCCTCCCCAGGAATAGATCAGACTGGTCTGATACCCCGAAGGCACCTTCTCGGGCTACAAACTCAATGTGAGCAAAAGCAAGATCTTCCCGGTACACCCACAAGCAGGGGGGCAGCACTAACGGGACTGCCGTTTAAACAAGCCCGACTCAAGTTCCGCTACCTGATCCCAAGAAGGTCCTACAAAAAACAAAATCCAGGGGGGGGGCTAGCCCTCCCAAGCCTACAATTCTTCCACTGGGCGGCAATGGCCGCGCAAATAAGGGGATGGATCAAGGAGCCAGAAGCCGAGTGGGTGCGCACAGAGGAGTCCTCCTGTAAGGGGACCTCCCTCTGGGCCCTCGCCACGTCGGCACTCCCATCCCCACCCAAAAAACACTCCAGCAGCCCGGTGGTGATAGCCACCCTCCAATCCTGGAACCAACTACGGCAGCAATTTGCCTGATCAAAATGTCGGACAAAGCTCCCATCTGCAACACCATAGGTTCACACCAGCGCTGACTGACGCTACTTTCAAAAGGTGGGGACAGGACGGAGGGACACTGACAGTCAGGGACCTATACACGGACGGCAGGATCGCAACACTGGACGAACTGACAGAGAAATTCCAGCTAGCCAGGGGGAACGAGCTAAGGTACCTGCAACTCAAAAACAAGGACATACCCACAACCGCCATTACTGGAAGACCTACTGGACGCAAGCATACTAGATAAAGGAAACTGTAGCGACATGTATGACCGACTGGTAGAAAGGGCCAACACCGTACTGAACGCAACAAGAAAGAAATGGGAGGATGACCTGGGGATTGAGATAGGGTGGGGACTCTGGAGCGAAGCACTGCATAGGGTCAACTCCACCTCCACGTGCGCAAGGCTCAGCCTGATGCAACTAAAAGTGGTACATAGAACCCACTTAACAAGAACCCGTATGAGTAGGTTCTTCCCGGAGGTGGAGCATGGATGTGAACGGTGCCAAGAGGCCCGGCCAACCACGCCCACATGTCCTGGTCTTGCCCCAGACTTGCAGGGTACTGGCCAACCTTCTTCAAGTCAATGTCCAAAGTGGTGGGGATGAGGGTGGAGCCAGATCAAACATTTTTAAGATTTAGTTTAATAAGTATCCAAGCTACAAAATAACTGTGACAGAGGTGGATTTACACTTCCTGGGCCCTATGCGCTCTCACACCCCCCCCTAGCTTTCGCCTAGCGCCTCACCTCGCTGTTATCCTGGCCCAGGATGCTGTATACTTTATTACCCGCCCTCCCACTCTTTCCAGCCACCTTCAGTGATTTGTGCACATATACAGCCTTGTCCATCTGCTCATAGAAAGCTAGCCTTTATTTTATACTGTCTCTCTGCATTATACAAGATTACCTGTAGAATTGCACCAGGTCATTTATTCACTGCAACCCACACTGCGATAGCACCAATACTCCTGCTCTAATAGTTTCCCTGGAAACCAGAACGGAATTCAGTTAATAATAATTGACATTTTCCCCCTCACAACATTCAAGAGTATATCTTTTTTTTTCCAATTAAGGGGCAATTTAGTGTGGCCAATCCACCTACCCTGCACATCTTTTGGGGTTGTGGGAGTGAGACTCACACAGACAGAGGGAGAATGTACAAACTCCACACGGACAGTGACCTGGGACCGGGATTAAACCGGGTTCTCGGTACCTAGAGGCAGCAGTGCTAACCACTGTCCGGTGACGGGAATGTGCTGAGAAGTTGTACATCAGAGGGCTCTGCTCCCATGAACCGGAACAATAGGGGGCGGGATTCTCCATGCCAAAATCGCGATCGGCACGGGGGTGGAGAATTGGCGTCGATGTCGGAATCCAACGTCCCGTGATTCTCCGGAGAATCGGCCCGAATCGCGCCTGCAGTCTACGCAGCGCGGGTAGGGGGCCATTGACAAGACCCCCGCGGTGATTCTCCAGGTGTAACTGGCCTAGTTCCCGACGGCGTTGTTCTCTCATGGCCCCACCCATCGGGAACTTTGAGTGGCGGCTGTGGACTCAGTCCTTCACCGGGGGGGGGGCCTCAGGGACAGACAGACTATCGATCGAGGGCCATCGATCCGCGGGTGCACGCGATCTCGGGGTGCCTATCCGTGGTGTGGGTCCACCATGGCACACGGGGCGGCCGACGCGGGCTGCCGCCGTGCGCATGCGGAAGTGTAGGGCCCGTCTCGGCAGCCGGAGCTGCGGGGACGACTCCGGGGCCCTGCTAGCCAGCTCCAAGTAGGAGAATCACTCTGGACTTTCTTCAGGAAAGTCGAGAGTGATTCACCTGTGTTTTCACGCTGGAGTGGGGACATAGTCCCATTATTGGAGAATCCCGCCCAGGCTCTTTTTGCTCCCGAAAAAACTGACACCAAAAAAATCCCCACACCACTACCAACAACCCAAGGGAAAAAAAATGCCAAATAGCAGCCATTCCAGAGGACGTGTGGAAACCAGGAGTGGAAACAGCCTGGACAAACAAACAACCGAGCTGGCTGACCCACGAGGCAGTGAAGCCTGGGCCTCGCCAAAGTGAGAGGGACCGGGCTGCCGCAGGAGAAGCTCTCCCCCCCCCCCCCCCCCCCCCCGACCCCAAACACCAGGGGACGGGTGGAGGATGTTTCTCGCAAGAGAATTGAGAGAACATTGTGAGGAAACAAAATCGGACATCCAAACTGCAGTGAAGGGTGCGGTTGCCGAAGCTATGGTGACCATGCAGGTGGCCCTGGACAAGGTAGAAAGGCGCCCGGGGGAAACGGTCAAGGGGCTGGAGAAAGCTGCAACAGACCAGGGCGGCCGGATTGTCGCCCTGGAGAAAAAGGTGGCAAGGCTGGTCGCGACACAGGGGAATTTGAAGGGGAAAATCAAAGACCAGGAGAACAGTGTCAAAACCTACGAATCGTGGGCCTACCGGAGAGGATCGAAGGCAGGAACCCCACAGACTATGTTGGGCAACCTGGTGGGAAGGGACAGCTTCCTCAACCTGAGCAAAAGTGAGATCTCTCCAGTGAACCCACAAGGGAGAAGGGCAGAGTTGGAGGGGTTGCCATTTAAACAACCCTGACACAAATTCCACTATCTGGGGATCCAAAATTGCTCATCACTGGACAGGGATCCACAAGTGGAACCTGACCAGTTTGATAGAGGAAGTAAAAGAAGACCTGCAGAGATGGAACACACTCCCACTCTCCCTGGCCAGAAAAGTACAGTCGTCATGATTAATGTACTGCCCAGGTTCCTCTTCTTGTTTAGATCCGTCCTGATCTGCATCCCCAAGGCCTTTTTTAACTCACTGGACACACTGATTATGGCGTTTGTTTGGGGAGGGAAGAACACAAAGATCCCAAAGAGAGTATTGCAGAGAACGAGATCCACGAGGGGGGCCTAGCCCTCCCAAACCTGCAATTTACCACTGCGCAGCAACTGCAGAGAGATTAAAGGGGTGGATGCATGAAGGTATTTGTAGATCAAATCTTTCCTACAAAGAGAAACGAGGATATTCCCTTGACCACCACGACAATCTACTGCAGGAGGATCTGCTGGACGCAGACATCCTAGGGAAAGGGAACTATGGCGATATGTATGGTCAACTGCTAAGGGGGGCCAACGCCCAACTGGACGATATGAGAGAGAAGTGGGAGGAGGACTTTGGAGTTGAAATAGGGTGGGGACTCGGGAGCGAAGCACTGCATAGGGTCAACTCCACCTCCACATGCGCAAGGCGAAGCCTAATGCAACTAAAAGTGGTACACAGAGCCCACTTTATTTATTTATTTTCAAAATATTTAGAGTATCCACTTAATTTTTTTTTCAATTTTAGGGGCAATTTAGCGTGGCCAATCCACCTAACCTGCACATGTTGTAGTTGTGGGGGTGAAACCCACATAGTCATTGGGAGAATGTGCAAACTCCACACAGACAGTGATCAAGGGCCGGGAATCGAACCCGGGTCCTCTGCGCCGCAGTCCTAGTGCTAACCACTGCGCCACATGCCGCCCCTCACAGAGCCCACTTAACCAAAACCCAAATGAACAGGTTCTTCCCAGAGGTGGAGGACAAATGTGACAGTGCCAAGGGGGCTCGGCCAACCACACCCACATGTTCTGGTTTTGCCCCAGTTTTGAATAGCCTTCTTTGAGGTAATGTCCAAGGTGGTAGGGGTTGATGTGTTATCTATGTTGGTCTAACATCGACTGCAACTGGATGCAGTAAAACGAGAAACTGGCTTCCGACACAGGAGATGGTCCAACACTGTTTTATTGAACCTGTTGATTGCTGTACATAATCTGCTGTGGGTTGACACTCTATTAACCTAACTGATAACCTCCTACTGACTTGACCAGACTAGCTCTCTATCACATGGTGATGATGTTCACTGGCTTGTGCACTGTGACTATCTCCCTAGCCGTGTCCTGTGAGAGAGCGAGAGCCTTAATGCCCTGTGGGCTTTATAGTGGTGGTGTCCTGTCTGGTGATTGGTTGTTCTGTGTCGTGTGTTTTCATTGGTTATCCTGTGTGTCAATCACTGCCTGTCTGCATCTCATGATATACATGAGTGGATATTATGACAGGGGTGAGGGTGGAGCCATGCCCAAGAATGGCAGTCTTCGGGGTATCAGAACAGCCAGATCTCTTCATGAGGAGGAGGGCCAACGTCCTTGTGGGAAGGAAAAGAGGAGGGGGGGACAGGGGAAACAGCCAGAGTCAAAAACCTACTGGAGAACGAAAAACAGGAAATTGTAATCACCACTGTAAATTCTGCAAGAAGAACGATGTAAATCATAGAAACTGACCAATGTGTAAATATTTTCCTTTATTCTCGGTCTCCTAATGTTTGTCCACGCTTATCCTTGTTTTGTATACCACAAAAATCTCAATAAAAACATTTTTTTTAAAGCAGTGCTAACCACTGCGCCGCCATGCCACCCAAGAGTCCATCTTTAATCAATGTCTGCTGAGGTAAATGAAAATTCTGTCTTCACGCTTTGCTAATTGCCCTGCGTTCCTCGCATTCCTCCTCCATCAAAAGACTGCCCTGTCTGCACATTGATCTGGTTGCCGAGTCCCTGGGAGATCAAATCTCGACATCTACCGAGTATAAACCAAAGGAACTGGGCAGAAAATCTCTCCGGGTGCTGACAACATATCAGTGTATGTAATGAATTGCCCTCTGTCTATCAAAGCTTGAGCAAATTGGATACATGTAAGTATTCCTGAACAGAGAGCATGCCCTCATGCAGGATTTCCTCTTGCACATATGAGAGTTCAATCAGGAAATGGCTTTGGATTTCTGTGCATATTACATCAAAGTTTACATCCTGTCAAATGGCGATCAGATTCCTGACTCTTCTTCCTCCCCCAAACGTCCCACAAAACAGCAATGAGAAGATTATTTGTTTTTTGGCGCTGTGAATGTTATATTAGTTTTTTGTGGTTAAGGATATCGAGGCTGTTGATTTTAAATAGGCTTTGTTGTGGACATAAATGGTGAGGCAAATTATTTTCATTCATTCTTGGGATGTGAACGTCTCTGACGAAGCCAGCATTTCTTGCTCCTCCTAAAGTCCCCTTTAAAAGGTTGTGTTGAGCCATCTTCTTGAACCGCTGCAGTCCATCAGGTGTAGGTACACCCACAAAGCTCTTGGGGAAAGAGTTCCCGAATTTTGGCCCAGAGACAGTGAGGGAACGGTGATATAGTCCCACATCAGGATGTTGTGTGGCTTGGAGGGGAACTTGCAGCTGGCTGAGCACCCATGCATCTGCTGCCCTTGTCCTTCGAGATGGTAGGGGTTTGGGGTCTGGATGGGATCATCAAAAGAGCCTTGGCGAATTGCTACAGTTGCATTTTGTAGATGGGAGACTCTGCGGTCACTGTGTGGAAGTGGTGGAGGGGGTGAATGTTTCAGGTGGTATATGGGATGCTGGCCAAGGTGGGCTGCTTTGATGGTGTCTAGTGTCTGGTTTATTCAGTTATGGTGGAGCTGCATTTATTCAGTCCAGTGGAGAGTATTCTGTCACACTCCTGACTCGTGCCTTGCAAATGGTGGGTGGGTTTTTGGGTGTCTGGAGGTGAGTTACTCATTGCAGGATTCCCAGCCACTGACCTGCTTGCATAGCCAGGATATTTGGATAGCTAGTCTAGTTACGTTTCTAGTCAATGGCAACCCCAGGATGTTGAAGTGGCGGATTCAGGGATGGTAATGTCATAGACTATCAAAGGAAGGTGGTTATAATCTCTCTTGTTGGAGGTGGTCATTGCCTGTGGGCTGAATATTACTTGCCTCTTATCAGTCCAAGCCTTGTTGTCCAGGCCTTGCTGCATGCAAGCACAGAATGCTTTGACATCCGAGGAGTTGCAAATGGTACTGAACATTCTTGTAATCATCAGCGAACATCCCCACTTTTGACCTCATGATGGAGGAGGATTCATTGATGGAGCAGCTGAAGATGGGGCAGCACGATGGCACAGTGGTTAGCACTACCACCTCACAGCGTCAGCGGCCCGGGTTCAATTCCAGTCTTGGGTGACTGTCTGTGTGGAGTTTGTACGTTCTCCCCGTCTCTGCATGGGTTTCCTCCCACAGTCCAAAGATGTGCCGGTTAGGTGGATTGGTCATGCTAAATTGCCCTTAGTTTCCAAAAGGTTAGTGGTTGCAGGGATAAGGTGGGAGTGTGGGCCTTGGTGGGGTGCCCATTCGGAGGGTCGGTGTAGGCTCAATGGGCTGAATGGCCTTCATCTGCACCATAGAGATTCTATGATTCTATGGTTAGGCCTATGACACTACCCTAAGGACCGCTTGCAGCAATGTCGTGGGGCACTGGTAATTGACATCCAACAATCATAACCTGAGGAAGGTGGTGATTCGAAACAAACCTGTAGATTGTGACAGAGCTCAGTACAAAATGTTACTGCTTGACCATTCCAGTCTGAGTATGCTATTAACAGTGTGGTGAGTCTTAATTACTACCAAATAATCTCACAGGTACTGAAAATGAACTTCTATTAGTGTGAAATGTAATTCCTTCAGCTTTTAATTCATGTTTAAGATTTCAATTTTTTTAAACTTCTACTTTGTATTTGGGGCGGGATTCTCTCATCCCGGGGCCGGGCCGGAGAATCCCCGCGACCAGCGCGAATCGCGCCATGCCGCCCTGCCGCCGGCACGTGCGGAGAATTGCCGCCATTGGCGCTGGCATGGTTGGCGCGGCGCCGGTTGGGGACCGCTCTATGCTGCCCCCCCACCCCACCGATTCTCAGCCCGGGATGGGCCGAGCGGCAGTCGTAAAAAAGAACGAGGTCCGCCGGCGCCGTCCACACCTGCTCTCAGCCGGCGGGAACTCGGCGTGGAAGGGTCGGGGGTGGGTGGGGGGGGGGGGGGCTGTGGGGGAATAGGGGGCATCCGACCCCAGGGATAGCCTCTGATGTGGCATAGCCCACAATCAGGGGCCCACCAATCGGTGGGCCGGCCTCTCTGGCTGGGGGCCCCCTGTAGGGTCCAGAATTGCTGATCCTGAGGCCGTGTTGACGCCGTTGAGAAACGCGATGGCGTTTCCGACGGCGTCAACACTTGGCCTCAGTAACACAGAATCGCGCCCTTGATCTCTCTTCTTTTTTAATCCAAACTTTCTTGCCCTCTCTTTAATTTCACTTTTTCTACCCAATTCACAATTGACTTCACTATTCGAACTGACAATTTTTGCTTTGGACTCCGCTGCCCATTAATGGTTACTCGGGCTGTGTAAGGATCTACATGGTTGTTTGTCTAGTTCACACAGGTCCCAGATGCACCACACCAGTTAGATATCCTGCTGACAACAACATCCTGTGCAAAACCCCATTTAAAAAAAACAAGGGTGGATGCCATTCATTCCCACCTCACAGTAAAATCCAGTGTGACAAAGTCTACTTCTGTTTATTTGACCTTTTGAGTTTCCAGTTGAATTTAGTCACTTGTAACCGAAGAATAGTGCAATGAATCTTGTCTTTGCTCAATAAAACATATTGCTTCAGGTTAATTGTCACAATTAAATATTGTTTATTGTTCATTCACTAACTTTAATAACCAATACCTTCTCAAAATCCTTTGTATGCTTATGAACAAAGATCTGTTAGTGCCAGTTGTTAATACAATAAATTCTAAGTACTTGTTGTTAATACTATATATACCTTGCAAATAATGCCCTAATTGGCTGAAACTTCACAGCACGTTTAACCATAACCAGTCTTACACCAGGTTAAAGTCCAACAGGTTTGTTTTGAATCATTAGCTTTCAGAGCCCTGCTCCTTCCTCAGGTGAATGAGGAGGTAGGTTCCAGAAAGATATATACAGACAGAGTCAAAGATGCAAGACGATACTCTGAATCCGAGTCTTTGCAGGTAATTAAGTCTTTACAGATCCAAACGGAGCAACTGGAGAGAGGGATAACCCCAGGTTAAAGAGGTGTGAATTGTCGCAAGCCAGGACAGTTGGTAGGATTTCGCAAGCCCAGGCCAGATGGTGGGGGGGTGAATGTAATGCGACATATGCTGTTTTATTCTGATCGCATTTTGACTATTTTTGGCTAATTTAACCAATGTTCAGGGCGCAATCTATCGACTTTGTTGCACCCGACACGGGACGCGGTGGGGCCGGTAAATCTCGTGAGAGATCTCTTGTGCCATTTACGATATTCGTTACGCCTGGCGAAACCTTGCAAGGCGTCGCAATCTGGATCCCGCCCTCAACGGGCAGGATTAAGATTTGTATATTAAAGTGAGTAGTTAGCCTCACTTGAATATGTCTGTACTGGAGGTACCCAAGGGACGGGATCGAATGGCCTCGCCTCGGAGCCCCTGAGGGGGTGCCGTTTATCATTTTGCTTCCACAAACGTGGACCAGGCGGACCGGCACTGTGGGGGGGGGGATGTCTTAGGCGATTGGGCACCCCTGGTGGTCGGGCTCTGGGCAGGGTAGAATCCTAGCACCCCTGATGCCACCCAGGCACTGTGGCACTGCCAGCCTGGCACCCTAGCAGCCCCACCAGGTACCACACTGCCAGGGTGTCCAGGTGGCACTGCCAGGATGGCCGGGGCATTGCCAGACTGGCAGTGCCAATGTGCCAAGGTGGCATCTTTCGTGTGATAGGGATTGGGCCCCGGGGTCCGCTGCCCTTATGAGGTGGGGTGCAAGGGGCTCGGGAACCGTGTAATTGGTGAGTTAGGGTGGGCCTGGCAGCCGCAGTACGGGGTTCAGATCTCTTCCTGCTCTGGAGCTGAGTTAGTTAGTGCAGGAAATGAGCCTGTGTCACCTCGGTGGCACCATCCTCACCGAGGCCCAAAAATAGCCGGGGTGGTTCTGGATGCTGCAAGTGCTGGGAAACACCCGGCTAAACAAGCCCAAAACGGGACTCGCTTTCTTTTCCATTAAATCGCACCCATAAAGTTTTACAGCACAGAAAGTGGATGTTAGCCCATCGTGTTTGTCCAGCCATCAACACCTATCCATTCCGCAGCCTTGTATGCTATAGCATTTCAAGTGCTCATCTGGCAGCTTAATGCTCCTTAAATGTTGTGATGGTTCCCACCTCTACCACCCTGTCAGGCAGTGCGTTCCAGACTTCCCACCACCCTCTGGGTGAAAAAGGTTTTCTCAAATCCCCTCTAAATCTCTTACCGTCAATCTATGCCACCTGGGTATTGACCTCTCTATTAACAGGAAATGTTTCTTCTACCTACCCTATCAGAGTCCCTCATAATTTTACACACCTCAATCAGGCCCACCCCCTCCCCCCTCAGCCTTCTCTGCTCAATGTAAAAGAACCCCAGCCTGTCCAGTCTCTCTTCATAGCTGAAACGCTCCAGCCCAGACAACATCCTGGTGAATCTTCTCTGCACCCTCTCCAGTGCACTCACTTCCTTTCTATAGTGAGGTGACCAGAACTGTACATGGTACTCCAGCTGTGGCCTAACCAGCATTTTACCCAGCTCCATCATAACCTCACTGCTCTTATATTCTGTGTCACAGTTTAGAAAGGCAAGTACCCCATATGCCTTTCTAACAACATTATCTACCTGTCCTGCTGCTTACAGGGATCTTTGGACAATGCACCCCAAGGCCCCTCTGATCCTCTGCATTTCCTAGCATCCTATCGTTCATTGTCTGTTAGTCCTCCCCTGCACCATCTCACACTTTTCAGGGTTAAATTCCATTTGCCACTGCTCTGTCCACATGACCAGCTCTACATCATCCTGTAATCCAAGTCTTTCCGCCTCGCTATATACCACACCACCAATGTTCCCTGCGGAACCCCACTGAATACACGCTTCCAGTCACCAAAACAACTTTCGACCATCATCATCTGCCTCCTGCCATAAAGCCAATTTTGGATCCCACTCTTACCTTTTTTTTAAAAACAGTGGGCGCGATTCTCCGATGCCGCGTGGCATCGGGAAAGCCGTTGTGAACTCGGTCGAGTTTCACGACGGCGCGGAGGCTGCACCTCGCCCCCTATTCTCTCTCTCACACCTGGTCGCTGCCGTCGTGAACATAGCGCAAAAGGTAAGTTTGGGCCTGTGGGGGGCGGAGAGCTAATCGAGCACCACGGGCGTGCTCAGGAGGGGACTGGCCCGCGATCGGTGCCCACCGATCGTCAGGCCGGCGTCTCTAAGAGACGCACTCTTTCCCCTCCGCCGCCCCGCAAAATCAAGCCGCCACGTCTTGCGGGGCAGCGGAGGGGAAGACAGCAACTGCGCATGCGCGGGTTGGAGCCGGCCAACCTGCACATGCGCGGCTGACCTCACTAAGGCGCCGCCGGCCGCATCATTATCGGCTTGACGCCAGCGTCAAGGCACAGCGGCCGAGTTTCCCGAAACGCCGCTCCTAGCCCCCCGTGGGGGGGGGAGAATTGGGGGGGGGAGAATAGGGGGCGAGGAGCAGCCTCCGCGCCGTCGCGAAACAGTCCGGGTTTCACGACGGCATCGGCCGTTGCGGAGAATTCCGCCCGGCCATTTTGGGGGGGGTGGAAGAATCGCGGGGGGTGCCAGGGCGGCGGATCGTGATTCGCCCGGCCTTCCCGCGATTCTCCGACCCTGCGTGGGGAGCGGAGAATCGCACCCAGTATTTTTATTCAAAAAAGTTTCAACGGTTTTGCATTTCGCAACAACCCATTACCCCCCTCAACAGTCAATGGTAACCAACTCCCGAAAGTGCACGATAAACAAACCCCAACAACTGTAGAACACATTACTTCCCCCCTCCCCCTCAGAGCAAATTTCACCTTTTCCGGGGTCGGAAACTCTAGCAGGTCCCCCCCCACCACACTGAGGCACAGGGTGGAGAAGCTGATCTCCACCCCAAAGGACCCGCCTATGAACAATCAGCGAGGCCGAGGCGAAAATATCTGCCCCCTCACCCGTCTGTAACTATGGCCAGTCCGACACCCCGAATATGGGTTCTAGGGGCCCGGGTTCCACGTCCACATGTATGACTCCCGGGATTTACTGAACACGGTCCTCCAAAACCCATCCAGCTTCGGACAGGATCAAACCAGATGCACATGGTTCACAGGGCCCCTCCCACATCGTTCACAGACATCCTCCACCCCCTCGAACATCCCGCTCATTCTAGAATTTGGAAGGTGCGCCCTGTACACTACCTTCAACTGTATCAGTCCCAGCCTCGCAAACGAGGTTGAGGCGTTTACCCTCCGTGGCACCTCACACCACAATCCCTCCTCCAGCGCCACCCCCAACTTTTCCTCCCACTTCAACTTAACCCACCCCCACCCTATCCTCCTCCAAAATCCTCCCATAAATCGCCAAGACAAATCCCCCTCTCCAACCCCTCCTCACTGGCAACGCCGCCTCCAGCAACGAGGAGGCAGGTGCTATCGGGAAGGTCGGGAAGACGTTCCTCACAAAATTCCGTACCTGCATATACCTGAAACTTCGGCCGCACCAATCCAAACCTCTTGCACAACTGCTCCAGACTCACAAATTGCCCTCCCAGAAACAGATCCTTCATTTCCTTAATCCGCCCTCTCTTCCCACCCCCCTCTCTTCCCATCCTCGCCCAAACAAACAAGATCAGTCTGTCCACTCTCTAAAAACGGCTTGGGCAAAAACACCGGCAGGCAACGAAACAAGAACAAGATGCATGGCAAAATATTCATCATTACTGCCTGTACCCGGCCCACCAATGACAGAGGGAGATTGTCCCACCTCAGCAGGTCAGCCTTCAACCTTCCCACCAAGCTCATGGCATTAAACCTCCTAAACCCTGCCCAATCCCGGGCCACCTGCACCTCCAGATACCCAAAGTAAGACGCCGCCAGATGAAATGGCAGCAAGGGGTTACATGGGGTATCTATGCCTCCTGGCCCAATGCAAAATACCCTGAGTTCATAGTATTTGTGCACACGTCTGCCATTGGCTCCTTATAACAGCTGCACCCACGCCATAAACTTCAGTCTAATCCCAAATTTCTCCAATATCGCCACCAAATAACTCCACTCCAATGCCACCACCACCTCTGCCTCCCTTCCCTCTGCCAGAGAAAGCACCAAATTCAACAGTCTGCGCACATTGAAGGATAACTGCCTTCCCTTTACAAACCCTGTCTGGTCCTCCCCAATCACCTTCAGAAGGCACCCCTTCAACCTTAACTGCAACACCTTTGCCAATATCTTGGCATCTACAGTCAGCAGTGATATGGGCCTATACAACCCACATTCCACCAGATCCTTATCCTACTTATGCAACAACGAGATGGAAGCCTGCCCCATTGACCGCGGCAAGACACTTCTACACATCGTGTCCTCAAACACTCCCACCATCAATGGCGCCAACCTATCCTTAAATCTTTTTTAAAAATTTGACCGGGAACCCTTCGGGTTCCGCTGCCTTCCCTGCCTGCCTCCTCCCAATCGCCACCTCCCCCACCAGCTCCTCCAACCCGGTCCTCTCCGCATCCCCCAACCTGGGCACTCTAGCCCACCCAAAGACTCCCTAATCTCCCACTCCTCCTCCGGTGGCTCCTTCTTATACAAGTCCCTATAAAACTCCTCAAACATCTTATAAATCTGTTCCGCAGTCACCACCAACTCCCACGTCTTCTCCCGCACCTGGACTATCCCCCTTGCCGCAGCCTCCCTTCACAGCTGACCTATCAACATACACCCTGGCTTCTCCCCGTACTCATAGACAGCCCCCCTCGCCCTTCTCAACTGATCCACCACTTTCCCTGTGGACAATAAGTCAAACCTCGCCTGCAACACCTTCCTCTTCGCCAGGAGACCCGGGTCCTGGCCCCCCTGTGTACCATCCACCTCCAAAATCTCTTATATCAGTCATTGGCATTCCTCCCTCTCCTCCCTATTCACCTTGGCCTTAAACGAGATCACCTCTGCTCTTACTACTGCCTTCAAAGCCTCCCAGGCCACGGAACTTGAGACCTCCCCTGTGCAATTGAACCCCACATTCTCCTCAATCATCTTCTCTATCTTGTCACAGAAGCTCCAATCCGCCAAAACCCGAATGACGCACCTGGCTCACCCACCCCTTCCTAAACCTCACCTGGTTCTTCACCCTCAAATGGGTCTCCTGCAGCATCACCACATCAGCTTTTAAACTCTTCAAGTGCGCAAAAACTCTCACTCTCTTCACCGATCCCCCCTAATCCCCTTTGTTCCACGTCACCATTCTGACCGGGAATCTCTCATGTTCCCCCCACCCCCGGCCCATCTGGCAAGGTCCACCCGATCCTTTTGTTGGGCTCTTACCTTCTTGACTAGTCTCCCGTGTTAAACGCCTCACTGAAGTCCATGTAGGTTACGTCAACTGCACTGCCCTCATCTACACACTTACCTCCTCGAGAAATTCAGTCAAATGTGTTAGACATGATAGCCCCTGACAAAGCCATGCTGACTATCTTTGTTTAATCTTTGCCTCTCCAAGTGGAGATTATTTCTGTCCCTCCGAACTCTTCCAATAATTTCCCTACCACTGATGATTCACTGGCCTGTAATTACCTGATTTTTCCCTAATTCCCTTCTTGAGTAATCAATCTCGTCAGCACTATTTGCAGTTGGGAATGAACAACTCTTGGAAGTGTTTCATTTTAACTTTGAAATGCTGCCTCCAAAGTATTGATCTTGGTGAAACATTCTTTACATGGGCCAATAAAATGGCAAAGTACTTTCTGTTTTTACTTTCCATCACATTTATCTCAGCATTATATATTGCTATGTGACGAGAGGAATTTGCCAATGCTTTATTTCTTTTGGTTCCAAAATAGTAAATTTGTGAAAAATCTTCATTTACTGATGTAAGGCTATGGGAGGTTGGTTAGCTGTTTGCTGGACGGCTGGCTCGTGATGCAGAGCGATGCCAAGAGTGTGGGTTCAATTCCCATACTGTCTGAAGTTATCCTGCAGGCCCTGCCGTCTCAACCTTGCCCCTCGCCTGAGATTAGAACCCCTCTGGTCTGTTCTCTCTGTCAAAGGGGAGAAAACTGATGGTCCCCTGGGACTATGGTGACTTTCATTCATAGGTTATACACTATCATAAAATCATAACCCTAAACCTACTCTGTTCCCTAACAACTGATATTGATTTTAAACACTTGATTTATTTTTGTACAGATTGACTTACATTTCTCCCCCCCTTTTTTGTTATGTAGGACGTTGGACAACCTGACCTCCAGTTTCTAGAAGACACGATGGCCTGCTGTTCTGACCTAGAGATCAGTGCATTGCCAAAAGTTACTACTATGTCTGAAAATGGCACCAAAGCACTAATCCAAACCAGGGTAAAAGAAATAATATATACAGACTAGTTAGTAAATTTGAAAAATTGTGTTTTTTTAATAGATATATATAAAATTTAAAACTTGCTCCAAGCAAAGTTTATGGGTGGAATTTTACCTTTTTTTTGGCAGCAGACGGGAAAAACGGCATTGAAGCCACTGGCACCAAATGATGGCTTTCTCCGCCATATTGTTAGGGACATTGAGAAAAGACACTTCAAAGAGCTGGTCCCCCCCCCCCAACACACACACACACTCCCTCCAGCACTGCCCCCGGGCATGACCCTCTTTCAGCCCCCATGAGCAATACATTCACCAGAGTTCCTCTGGCAGGTCTGCCCAACCCAGGTGCATGCTGTGGGAGACCAGTGCTAATTGGTTGCCCGGCTAACGCTGGCAGTGTCAGGAGACGGACTGCAAACGGTCCCCAGAGTTCAAGTCACGGGAGTCCAGGATCAGGTGGGTTTCAGGGGGGTCTCAAGGTGGAGACGGAAGGTGAGACCTGGGGGGCTGTGTGCAGAGAGGTGTAGGGTGTTGGAGGAGAGGACAGGGAGGGAGGAAGTACCTGCAATGGCCAGACCTTTTGGACTGGGGAGTTTCTGGAGGAAAAGAGGCTGCCTTTGAAGGTGCCCTCCTTCACCCCCTTCCTGCACCCCCCCCCCCCCCCCCCCCCCCCCCCTTCAGAGGGAAGACATTAAAATACTTCATGGATTAAAATTTATGTTAAAGAGTTTAGATGGAGCTGTTTAAAGTCCCGTATTCATTACAGTACATGCAAATTTTCACCCATTTATTTATTTGACTAGCATTAGGGCTGCACGGTGGCGCAATGGTTAGCACTGCTGCTTACGGCGCTGAGGTCCCAGGTTCGATCCCGGACCCTGGATCACTGTCCGTGTGGAGTTTGCACATTCTCCCTGTGTCTGCGTGGGTTTCATCCCCACAACCCAAAGATGTGCAGATTAGGTGGATTGACAATGCTAAATTGGCCCTTAATTGGAAAAAAATAATTGGGTACTCTAAATTTATTTTAAAAAAGACTAGAATGATGGAATTCTTACAGTGCAGAAGGAGGCTATTCAGCCCATTGATTCTGCACCGACCCTCCGAAAGAGCACCCTAACCTAAGCCCACACCTCCACCCTATCCACGTACGCCCAGCTAACCTTTGGAAACTAAGGGGCAACTATAATAATCCTAATTATTGTCACAAGTAGGCTTACATTAACACTGCAATGAAGTTAATGTGAAAGTCCCCTAGTCACCACACTCAGGCGCCTGTTCGGGTACACAGGGGGAGAATTCAGAATGTCCAATTCATCTAACAAGCTTGTCTTTCGGAACTTGTGGGAGGAAACGGAGCACCCCGAGGAAACCCACGCAGACACAGGGAGACGTGCAGACTCCACACACAGTGACCCAAGCCGGGAATCAAAATCAGGCCCCTGTCGCTGTGAGGCAACAGTGCTAACCCCTGTGCTACCATGCCGCCCGTTTAGCATGGCCAATCCACATCTTTGTTTGGTCTCTGGGCATCACCTGAACTATTCAAATATGTCAAAACCTTTTTCTTTTTCTTTTGGTAAATGTTGGGTGGGTTGGTAGTAGCAATGATAGCACAAGTTTAGTCTCTGATCCAGAGGGTTGACAAGTTTGAGATGCAACAGGTTTGCTTGGAATCACTAGCTTTCGGAGTGCAGCTGTGACCTCTGGACTCGCCTGAGGAAGGAGCTGTGCTCCGAAAGCTGGTGATTCCAAACAAACCTGTTGGCCTTTAACCTGGTGGTATAAGACCTCTTACTGTGCCCACCCCAGTCCAAAGCTGGCATCTCCACATCAAAGCTTGAGATGACAAAAGGAGACTTGTGCACACCCTATTCAATTGGGAAGGTGGGGAAATTGGTCATCTGCTTATTGTTTCATTCCACCTTGCTGACAACCCACATTTGCTGGTAGCCCATGAAAAGGGGAGAATACAGAAAGGGATTCATACCTTGATATCGAGAAGGAATACAACGCCGTCCTCATTCAGTTGGCTTTCCCACCTTATGATTGAAAACCCTCTATTGTATTGAATGCATAAATGTTGGTTCTTTCACCTCTATCGTCACTCCGTTATGCTTCATGTTGTAATCCATTTAAATGGACCACGATCTGCATTCCTAGAACATTAAACATACCAGGTTTTTAAAATTGATTTCCTGTCCAGCAGTGCAATCATTTGCGCAGCATGCTTTCCCCAGGTGCTAACTTCCTGACTTTGCTCGTGTTGTGTTAATCAGATGAGGCATCCCCTTGGAGGGAGGGAAGAAATTCCGGAATGAAGAAATCAAATAGCAATGACCTCAGGGCAAGGTGGAAGGGAGACATCTCTGCAAAGTACATTTGTTTGAAACGTGAATTACCATATCTGAAAAGTTAAAGTTGGTCTCGCAGTAAATGTCAACATTTCAGTACTGTGCATTGTAACGCTCCTGTTGAATGAATTATATCCATCAGCTTTTATTTTGTTTGATTACAGATCCCTGTAACCCCATTCCCAAGAACTGGCCGAAGCTTTACACATCGACTGGAGACTGTATTTATCCAATGGTTGCAGATGAATGGAAATAGAGTCCAAGAGGTCCCAAGGATCAAGAAAAAATCATTGTTTTTGTGACCCACAATTTTAAATGTTCATATTTCGTACTATTCCCACTAGTTCTTCACTAACATCAATTTGTTTCAAACAATTTATCTAAATTTTTAACTTTTTATATAGTATGATCATTCAGCATCACATTTAAATTCAGTGCCCGTAACGTTTCAAAATTTATCAGAATTTAGTTACAGCACAGGTATTTTAAAGCCAGTATAATATACGAACACGCGCGCAAAGAATTAGGAGCAAGAGTAGGCCGTTCGCCCTGTCGAGTCTGCTCTGCCATTCAATAAGATCATGGCTGATTTGATTGTGGCCTCGATTCCACATTCTGCCTACCTCCCAATATAATCTTCAAATTTAACAGATTGCCTATAATATTTAAGTTTTTTTAAAAGTCTTAATTCTCGGGATGTTGATGTCACTTGCATGGCTGACCTTTATTGTACATCACTCACTGCTCTGAGAAGGTTGGGGACCCTTTTCCTGAACCACAGAAGCAGATTTATACTAACTGACTAACTTACAAAGTCACTCCTGAGAGTAGTTAATGCCAATGTTGGTGTGGAATCTGGAGTCACGCACAGGCCAGCTTTCCTTCCTGAAAGGACATTGGCAGAGGTGGGTTTACAGTTTGTGGGTCCCCGCACTCACCTTCATTTCTGGGGCCTCCCCTCCCCAGCCTCACATCCTTCCTGAGCTCACCGAGCCTCAGCCCACATAACACAAAGGCAGTAGCCACAAATATACACAAATTGATCATTGCTTTTTGAACTGTAACAACGCACTTGTATGAATAATTGCCGATTTGAAATCCAAGCTTACCTCTTGTCAGAATGATGGTAAAGGGGTCAATATTGCGATATGCGAGTCTTGAGGCGAGCAAACATGGAACGTGATGAGCAACGAGATTGAAAAATCAGCCAATTACATCACTGCGGCAGAGCCAGTGCAGGAGCAAAAACTCCAATCAACAGGATGCAAAGGCTGCCGTTCAGTATACTGCACTGTAAATTCTATTTTATGATTCTATTCTATATTTCAGAGTCTCATTCAGTTTCAAAAATTAAAATGAACTTCCTTACTTCCTCTCACAAAATCAAAGAAGTTATCACCTTCAATTTTCTGCGTTTTCTGACTGCCAGGTTGATAGTGTCGCTTCATGTTGCTAATGAAGCTGATCTTGATTTTAATGAAGTGTTTGAACGAGCAGGCACTTCCACAGTCAATCCCACCTTTTTATCAATTCAACCTCTGCAAAAATTGTATTCATCTTTTAACTATGAAGCTGTGATTCTGGATTTCAAACAACACTCGCTCTACTCCTCTCCTGCCCATTCCCCCTTCATCAAACTCTCTCTCCCCGTGGACCGCCAACCCCATCATAAGCTCTCCCTCCCTCCCTCCAAAATACAACCCGGCCCTCAAATCCCCATCCCCTCACAAGTCTCCCCCCCACCCCCCACAGTCTCCCCCTCACACTCACCCAATCGTACTCTCACCTTGTTCGCCTAGGGTCTTCAGGGCAGTCTCCTGCCTCACTTGTCTCCTCTTGGCTAGATTTTGGCGCCTCGCTGTTGCGGGCCTGCCCTTGTCGAGTCACAAACCTGCTCGCTTTGCTTGCTCCTCTCGGTGGCTGACCTCATCTCGTGGTGGCTTTCTGTACCTTATGCCTTGCTGTTGCTGGCCTGCCCTGGGTCGAGTCACAAACCTGCTTGCCTCGTGCAAGAACGATAAAAGCTCTCCTTGCCTAGTTCCCCGTGGAGTTAACCGTTCGTACGGACTAGCGTTTTCCCGCTCTTTCAGACTCACCAGAGTCTTTTCACTCTGCATTTACCTGCTGATTTGAGCCTATCAGCAAATGCAGAGAAACCAGACTGTGATTGGTTGCCCAGTGCATCAGCCCCCCATTGGCTGGGGCCCTGTGCCTAGTCACGGCGTGTTCCATTGTAAATCCATCTCTGGACATTGGTGATCTCGCTGGCGTTTTCCCAACAATCCAACAGCTATATGGTTGCCTTTCTTGATATTTATTTGCAGATATTTAAAAATTGACTTTAAATTCTCAGCTGCAATGTGGCATTTGAATTTGTGTTTGCTGAGTTATCCATTCAGTTTCTGTATATGTAGGTTAATAACATAGACATTACACCACTGTCCCCCCCCCCCCCCCCCATAAGTGTATTGGGGCTTGATTTAATAAATGACTCTACTCCTTTGCAATTGTAAAGTGGAGATTATCAATGCAAATTGAGTTTAGGTGCATATGAATGCATAATTAGAAGTATAACTCAGGAGAATACCCAACACAATAAAACTGTGAGGTATGAGGCTCCCTCTGCGGATGGTGACTCTTCAAAGATTTTGAGTTTTTGCAGAGCGGACTCCAGCCTTAATGGACCAAAGTGCAGATTCATTCTCTTATCAGTGTCGACTTAGAGAACTTTGAGCAGTGAATATTTACAGGTATTTCCTATACTTCGGTTTATGTTACTGCTGTACTAATAAAATGTTGTAATTACAATTGCCATGTAAAGTCACTTGGTGCAATAGAAATAAAAGCAGAAGTGCTGATCTGTTTTGCTTTTACGCGTAATGAATGAGCTCCTCGACCATAGCTATTGTTGAATTACACAAATACGATTCACATCTCAGTATTGATTTAATAGTTACAAAATACATGTTTCTTTTTCCGTGATTATATTGTCTGTGTGTAGGTCACTGTGAATTAGTTCTGAGTCTACTGATTCAGATTTAAATTCAGCTGTTTAAACACATCAGCTGTACCAAGACATCTTGCCGTTCCCTAATTTGCAAATATTGGCAAGTTAAATTTCTGGTCACGAATTTCAATGAAAAATTTTAATTTCGTATAAGGTCCTTGAATCATCTCTTTTTTTAAAATAAATATAGAGTACCAATTCATGTTTTCCAATTGAGGGGCAATTCAGCGTGGCCAATCCACCTACCCTGCACATCTTTGTGGGGGTGAGACACACGCAGACATGGGGATGATGTGGAAACTCCACACGGACAGTGACCCAGGGCCGGGATCGAACCCGGGTCATCAGCGCCGTGAGGCAGCAGTGCTATCCACTGCGCCCTCGTGTCCTTGAATCATCTCTACTTGTATTATTCCCATCAATTATGGGGTAATATTTGTGCTTAACTAATTTCTGGTATAATTTGTGACATGAGAACATACTTTATAAGGGTGTGAGCAGGCAGCAAATGTTACTGATGTGTTGGGTACTCTGGATCTGTGGAGACTGCGTTTACCCGAGCAGTAACATAGACAGGCTACCAACACTTGCAACAGTACACCTCTATTTTATTTAACTAAGAGCTGTTAAACATACTTGCACTGTGGGTCGACACTATGTTAGATTGACTGAAGACCTATGCCTAACCTGACCAGCCTACACTGCCAGCACATGGTGGATGTTTGTGCTACTGACTGCGGGCTATGTCTGTCTCGGAGATAGAATTTACAGTGCAGAAGGAGGCCATTCGGCCCATCGAGTCTGCACCGGCTCCTGGAAAGAGCACCCTACCCAAGGTTAACACCTCCACCCTATCCCCATAACCCAGTAACCCCACCCAACACTAAGGGCAATTTATCACGGCCAATCCACCTAACCTGCACATCTTTGGACTATGGGAGGAAGCCGGAGCACCCGGAGGAAACCCACGCACACACGGGGAGGATGTGCAGACTCCGCACAGACAGTGACCCAAGCCAGAATCGAACCTGGGACCTTGGAGCTGTGAAGCGATTGTGCTATCCACAATGCTACCGTGCTGCCCATATCTGCCCAATATAGGGTTAGGGTTAGTCTCAGAGGCTGCATCCCGAATGAACGGGAAAACTAGAGCCCTCTGTCTTTATAGTGACCGTGCCCTAACTGGTGATTGGCTGCTGTGTTGTGTGTGTTGCTTGGTCTTGCAGTGTGTCAGTTAGTGTGTGTCTTTGCACCATCATATACTGATGTGTATGTTATGACAGTTACTACAGCTTTTTGAGTACACAAAACATTTCTGCACATTTCTACTGCAACACATGCGTAAAACTGTTCACTATTCATATTGGAGAGTCTGTTAGAAAAGAACCAATTGATAGACTGCTGGTTTATTTCTAGCATTAGAAATGTAAATGTACCCTGTAAATTTGCAGCAATGCTGGATGGAGAAGAAAATTTGCATTCATTGAATATGAAAATGCCCTCCTAAATTGACATTTTTGCATGGAATAAAATTGGATATGGTATAATTCTGGAGAACATAGTGGTTCTGTTCTCGACCAGTGAGCCAGAGTTTTAACTGGACCAGACATATGGGCGGCACAGTAGCTAGCACTGTTGCTTCATAGCGCCAGGGTCCCAGGTTCAATTCCCGGCTTGGGTCACTCTTTATGCAGAGTCTGCATGTTCTCTCTGTCTGTGTAGGTTTCCTCCGGGTGCTCCGGTTTCCTACACAAGCCCCGAAAGACGTGCTTGTTGGGTGAATTGGACATTCTGAATTCACCCTCAGTGTACCCGAACAGGCGCTGTAGTGTGGTGACTAGGGGATTTTCACAGTAACTACATTTCAGTGTTGATATAGGTCTACTTGTGACATTAATAAAGATTATTATATAAATGCTCTGGGTACAAGAGCAGGTCACAGATTGGATTTTCTGCAGCAAGTCATTTACCTGCTTTTCACATCTACAAGGCACAAGTTGGGATACTCTCCACTTGCCTGGATGAGTTCAAGCCCGACAACACCCAAATTCAACACTATCCAGGACAAAGCATCCTGCTTGATTGGCACCCCATCTGCCAACTTAAACATTAGCTCCATCCACCACTGACAAACCATGGCTGCAGTCTATACCATCTACCAGGTGCACTGCAACAACTTGCCAAGGCTCCTTGAACAGCACCTTCCAAATCTACGACCTCTACCACCTAGAAGAACAAAAGGCAGCAGGAGCATGGGAACACCACCATCTGCAACTAACCCCCCTCCCAACACCTCCCCAAAGTCACTTGCCATCTTCACTTGGAATTCTCCTGACTTGTGCCTTGTAGATGATGGACTTTGGGGAGTCAGGAAGTGAATTAATCCCCTCAGGATTCTTAGCCTCTGACCTGCTCTTCCAGGCACAATATTTATATGGCTGGTACAGTTCAGTTTCTAGTGAATGGTAACTCCCAAGATATTAATAGTGGTGTATTCAGCAGAGGTAAGGAATGTCAAGGTGAGATGGTAGGGTTCTCTCGTTGGCATTATCTGGCACTTATGTGGCATGAGTGTTATTTGCCACTTGTCAGCCCAGGCCTGAACGTTGTCCAGGTCTTGCTGCATTTGGCATGGACTGCTTCTATATCTGAGGAATCACAAATGGTGCTGAACATTGTCCAGGTCTTGCTGCATTTGGCATGGACTGCTTCTATATCTGAAGAATCACGAATGGTGCTGAACATTGTCCAGGTCTTGCTGCATGTGGCATGGACTGCTTCTACAGCTGTGAAGTGGCCATTTTTACCACAGGATTTGCAAGTGGCGATGCGGTGGGCAGCGTTGGCAGGGGTGCTTTTGCTGGCCGCAGAGGTAGCAGCGGGGACCCCCAGGGTGCGTGACGTGGCGGGCGGCACTGGTGTATTGATGAGGAGGGGCCCCAGCCGGGGGGGGGTCATTTGCGAGGGGCAGGAGGGGGTGGGCCGCGCGGCGAGCGGGGTAGGCCTGGACCTTTCGAGATGTGACCGTCATGGAGAGTGCTAAAGTGTTCGTCTCCGTTAGGTCGAGCGTGGCCCCTTCCAGCAGTCATTGTCGGATGGGGTCCGACGCAATCCCCGTTACGAATGCGTCACGCATGAGGAGATTGGAATGTTCAGTGGCCGTGACGGCCTGACAGTCACAGTCCCGTACGAGTGGGATAAGAGCCCGCCAGAAGTCTGCGATGGACTCACCAGCTAGTTGTACGCGAGTGGCGAGTACGTGCCTTGCGAATAGAGCGTTCGTCTTCTGAACGTAGTTCTGTTTTAGGAGTGCCATCGCTTCCGTGTAACTCGGGGCGTCCTGGATCAACGGGAACACGCTGGAGCTCAACCTGGAGTATAGAACTTGGATCGTCTGAGCTTCCGTCGGCGTGGGGGTTGCAGCGTTGATGGAGGCCTCAAAACAAGCCAGCCAGTGGTTAAAGTCCTTTCTGGCGTCGGGCGAGTGCGGATCCAGCTGCAGGCGATCTGGTTTGATCCTGATGTCCATAATGTAGAAAAATCTGACTGTAATAAATTGATGCACGATCAATTGCACAAAAGACTCAGATTGGTACAACTGTGGCTTTATTACAGTCAGATGCGTGGCCTCCTACTGCAGCTGGTAGAATGGCTGATCAGGAGGAGGTCACGCATATTTATACGGCTCCTTGTGGGCGGAGCTAGCCGGCAGGGGCTACCGGCGAACCTGTAGTGCAGGTCCTACCGTACATCCCCTAATACAGGTGCACAGTGGTTCACCACATGTATGTACACTGTTTCTTCTGTTATTGTTATAAAATTATAAATACCACAATAAAATGTTTATTAAAAAAAAGAAGGCTAATGGAATACGATCCTTTATTACAAGGTGAATTGAACATAAAAATAATGATGTTCTGCTTCACTTATACAGAGCATTGATAGACTACATTTCAAATGCTGCGAGCAGTCTTGGTCCCTAAAGGAAGGATGTAAATGCATTGGAAGCAGTTCAGAGGAGGTTCACTGGATTGGTACCGGGAATGAGCAGGTTGTCTTATGAGGAAAGGTTTTGACTTGTTTCCAGTAGAGTTTAAAAGAGTGAGATGACTTGATTGAAGTATATAAGATCCTGGATGGTATTGGCAAGGTGGGCATTGAAAGAATGTTTCCTCTAGTCCAGAACTAGAGGGCATGGTTTTAAAATTGGGAGTCAGCCTAATAGGACATAGATGAGGCGAAATTCCTCCGAGGGGTGTGCAACTCTGGAATTGTGCCTCAGAAGGCGGTGGAAGAGGGATCACTGAATATATTTAGGGCAGAGGTAGATCGATTCTTGTTGGGCAACAGATTCAAAGATTATTGGGGTAGATGGGGAACGTGGGATTCAACACAAACATATCAGCCATGATCTTATTGAATGGCGGAGCAGTCTCGAGGAGCTGAATGTCCTATTTCCTATTTCTATTCCTATTTTTTATGTTCGGAAGTATGTAAATTTACTTGCCAACTAAGAATCAAAACCTGAATATTGCCCAGTCTAGCTGCTTCAGTATCTGAAGTCGAAAATGGTACTGAACTATGTGCAATCATCAGTGAACATCACCACTATTGATCCGATGATGGAAGAGAGGTCATTTAAAGTAATTGATGATGAATCTGAAGATGGTTGGGCCTAGAACACTAGCCAGAGAAACTCCTGCAGTGGTTCTGGAACTGGGATGATTGACCTCCAACAACCAGAACCATCTTCCTTTGTGTTAGGTCTGACTCCAACCAGTGGAGGGTTCTCCCTCTGATTCCCATTGGCTTCAATAGCACAGTGGTTAGCACTGTTGGGTCCCAGGGTCCCAGGTTCGATTCCCAGCTTCGGTCACTGTCTGAGCAGAGTCTGCACGTTCTCCCCGTGTCTGCGTGGGTTTCCGCCGGGCGCTCCGGTTTCCTCACACAAGTCCCGAAAGACGTGTTTGTTAGGTGAATTGGACATTCTGAATTCTCCCTCAGTGTACCCGAAGAGGCGCTGGAGGGTGATGACTAGGGGCTTTTCACAGTAACTTCATTGCAGTGTTAATGTAAGCCTACGTGTGACAATAATAAAGATTATTATCAATTTTGCTAGGGCTCTTTGATTCCACAATCAATCAAATGCTGCCTTGATGTCAAGGGCAGTCACTCTCGCCTCCCCTCTTGCATTCAACTCTTTTGTCTGTGTTTGGACCAGAGCAGTAATGAAATCAGGACTAAGTGGGCCTGGTGGAACCCAAACTGAGTAGTGAGTACCTGTGACAATGCTGCTTGCTGGCACCATCAACTGCTGACGATCGAGAGAAAGCTGATGGGGGCTGTAATTGGTCGGACTGGATTTGTCCTGCTCTTTCTGGACAGGACACAGCTGGACAATGTTCCAAATTGCCGGGTAGATGTCAGTGTTTCATTTGAACTGGAACAGCTTGGCTAAGGGCACGGCTAATTCTGGAGCACAAGTCTTCAATACTCCTGCCAGAATATTGTCAGGGTCCTTAGTCTTTGCAGTATCCAGTGCCTTCAGCTGTTTCTTAATATCATGTGGAGTGAATCGAGTTGTCTGATGATTGGCATCTGTGATTCTGGGGATCTCAAGATGAGGTTGTGATCCACTCTGCACTTCTGGCTGAAGGTATGTACAAATGCTTCAGCATTGTATTTTGAACGAATGTGCCGGGCTCCTCTATGATTGAGGATGGGGATATTTGTGGAGCCTCCGCCACCAGTGAGTTGTTTAATTGTCCAACACCATTCACGACTGGATGTGGCAGGACTGCAGTGCTGAGGTTCTATCATATCACATGATGCTTCCATAGGTTTGCAGATGACTACGCGGCTTACACATCAGGAAAAACACAAGATCTTATCAATCCACTGCATGATGATCTTACGGAACTGTGCGAATGGCATGATCAATGTGAGATGGCGTTCAATGCCACATGATACACATCACCAACAAAAAAATCAACAGATAAGTTCTGTAGTCAAATTCTCCAACACAACCAAACCTGGGGTTCATGTTAAAACGATCTTCACTGGGGATTCCACATTCAGCAACTAACATTCAAAGCAAACTGGGTTCTTGGATTTCTGAGGAAGAATCTTTGGTATTGGAACAAACTATCAGAATTATCGTTTACCAAGACATTTGTTCATCCAATCCGGCAGTGTTCAAGTTGTGTGCAGGATCCTTATCTGCTGAGAAATATAAGAGAGATTGAAAAGATCCGTGGATGTGATCAATTTTGCTTGAATCAGAACTTCCGGTTGCGGCTATGCGGAGCTAAGCCGCACGTTCGGCAGCTCCCGCCAGGAACGGAATTTTGGGCTCTTTAAGGGCCCCCAGCGGTACTTGCTCGACGGTTCCCGACGTGGGAAGGTGTCTGCAGCGGATCCCCAGTGGTCTATGGTCTGGACTAGGAGTGGGGCCAGCAAAATAGCGGTGGCAGCGCCTAAGAAAAAACGGGGGAAGAAAATCAAGATGGCGGCCGGCGGAGGCCTCGAGGAATGTAGGCAGTGGGCGCAGGAGCAGCAGGAGACTCTCCAGCGCTGTTTTTGGGAGCTAAAATTGGAGCTGCTAGACTCGCTGAAGGCTAATACGGACAAGCTGCTGGCGACGCAGATAGCCCAGGGGGTGGAGATCCGGGAGCTCCGACAACAAGCCTCCGAAAGAGAGGAGGAGGCCGCGGACCTCGTGGTAAAGGTGGAGATGCATGAGGCACTCCATAAGAAGTGGCAGGAGCGGTTCGAGGAGATGGAGAACTGGTCGTGGCGGAAAACTTTGCGGATCCTGGGCCTCACGGAGGGGCTGGAGGGGTCAGACCTGGGGGCCTATGTGGTCGTTTTGCTGAACTCGCTGATGGGAGCTGGGTCCTTCCAGGGGCCCCTGGAGCTGGAGGGGGCCCAAAAAATACTGGCCTGGAGGCCCAAGCCAAATGAGCCGCCACGGGCGGTGCTGGTGCGGTTCCACCGGTTCGTTGACCTAGAGTGCGTGCTTAGGTGGGCCAAGAAGGAGCGGAGTAGCAAGTGGAAAAACACGGTAGTGTGAATCTACCAGGACTGGAGTGCGGAGGTGGCTAAGCGGAGGGCCGGGTGCAACCGGACAAAGGCGGTGCTCCACAGAAAGAGTGTGAAGTTTGGCATGTTACAGCCGGCGCGTCTGTGGGTCACCTACAAGGACCGGCACTTGTATTTTGAGCCCCCGGAGGAGGCGTGGGTCTTTGTGCAGGTCGAGAAGTTGGACTCTAACTGAGGATCGGGGGTTTGTAAACTTTTGGTGGGAAGGGTCTCTGTTTCATGCTGTTTCATGCTGTTTTAAGCTGGTTGCGTGTTGTTTCTTGGGCGGGTGTTGCGCTGTCTTTTTTGCGTCGGTTCGGTGGATGGGCTCGAGTTTGGGGGTAGACTTGAGTGTGGGGAGCTGGTGGTGGGGGCCAACAAGGGGGGCTACCCTCGAGGAGGCGGGGTCAGGCAGGGGAAAAGCGTGGGCTTTTCTTTTGTTTCCCGCGCTGAGGGTGGATGGTGGATGCCAAGCTGTTGGCGAAGATCTTGGCCACAAGGATAGAGGACTGTGTGCCGGGGGTCATTCATGAGGACCAGACGGGGTTTGTGAAGGGAAGGCAGCTGAACACCAATATACGTAGGCTTCTGAATGTTATAATGATGCCGGCAGTAGAAGGGGAGGCTGAGATAGTGGTAGCATTAGACGCGGAGAAGGCCTTTGATAGGGTTGAGTGGGGGTACTTGTGGGAGGTGCTGGAAAGGTTTGGGTTAGGGGAGGGGTTTGTCAGTTGGGTGAGGCTGCTATATGAGGCCCCGGTGGCGAGCGTAGCCACGAATAGGAGGAGATCGGAGTACTTTCAGTTGTACCAGGGGACGAGACAGGGGTGTCCCCTGTCCCCCTTGCTCTTTGCGTTGGCAATTGAGCCCCTGGCCATGGCGTTGAGGGAGTCGAGGAATTGGAGGGGTCTGGTGTGGGGCGGGGAGGAGCACCGAGTGTCACTATACGCAGATGACTTGTTATATGTGGCGGACCCAGTGGGGGGAATGCCGGAGGTGATGAAGATTCTTAGGGAATTTGGGGGCTTTTCAGGGTACAAGCTCAACCTGGGTAAGAGTGAGCTGTTCGTCGTGCACCCGGGGGGATCAAGAGGAGGGGATTGGTAGGCTCCCACTGAAAAGGGCAGGGAGGAGTTAACGTACCTGGGAGTCCAGGTGGCTAGGAGCTGGGGTGCCCTACACAAACCTAACCTCACTAGGCTGGTGGAGCAAATGGAGGAGGAGTTTAAAAGATGGGACATGTTGCCGCTGTCGCTGGCGGGCAGGGTGCAGTCAGTCAAGATGACAGTGTTCCCGAGGTTTTTGTTCCTGTTCCAGTGCCTCCCCATCCTTATCCCGAAGGCCTTTTTTAGGAGAGTCAACAGGAGTATTACGGGATTTGTATGGGTGCATGGGACTCCGAGGGTGAGAAGGGTGTTTTTGGAGCGGGGAAGGGATAGGGGGGGGGGCTGGCGTTGCCCAACCTCTGTGGGTACTATTGGGCTGCCAACGCAGCGATGGTGCGGAAGTGGGTAATTGACGGGGAAGGGGCAGCATGAAAGAGGATGGAGATGGCATCCTGTGTGGACACGAGCCTGGAGGCGCTGGTAACGGCGCCGTTGCCGCTCCCTCCAACGAGGTATACTACGAGCCCGGTGGTGGCGGCTACCCTCAAAATATGGGGGCAATGGAGACGGCATAGGGGGGAGGTGGGGGGGCTCGATGGAGTCCCCGATACGGGGGAACCACCGGTTTGTACCAGGGAGCATCAATGGCGGGTTTCTTGGCTGGCACAGGGTAGGTATTAGGAGGTTGAGGGACCTGTTTGTGGATGGGAGGTTTGCGAGCCTGGGTAAGTTAGAGGGGAAGTTTGGGCTCCCCCCGGGGAACATGCAGGTTAGGGCATTTGCCAGCCGGCAGGTGGAGGGGTTCCCTCTGCTGCCCCCACGTGAGGTACGGGACAGGGTGCTCTCAGGGGTGTGGGTTGGAGGAGGGAGGATTTTGAACGTGTACCACGTCATGCAGGAGGTGGATGAGGCCTCGGTGGAGGAGCTGAGGGGTAAATGGGAAGAGGAGCTGGGTGAGGAGATTGAGGAGGGGACGTGGGCGGATGCCCTGGAGAGAGTGAATTCCTCCTCTTCCTGTGCGAGGCTTAGCCTCATACAGTTCAAGGTGCTACATAGGGCCCACATGACCGGGACGAGGATGAGTAGGTTTTTCGGGGGCGAAGACAGGTGTGCTAGGTGCTCGGGGAGCCCAGCGAACCATGCCCATATGTTTTGGGCGTGCCCAGCGCTGGGGGAGTTTTGGAAGGGGGTAGGAAGGACGGTGTCGAGGGTGGTGGGATCCGGGGTCAAGCCAGGCTGGGGACTCGCAGTCTTTGGGGTTGCAGTGGAGCCGGGAGTGCAGGAGGCGAAAGAGGCCGGTGTTCTGGCCTTTGCGTCCCTAGTAGCCCAGCGGAGGATTTTGCTTCAGTGGAAGGATGCGAGGCCCCCAAGCGTGGAGGCCTGGATCAATGATATGGCGGGGTTCATCAAATTGGAGAAGGTGAAATTTGCCCTGAGGGGATCAGGACAGGGGTTCTTTAGGCGGTGGCAGCCTTTCCTGGACTTCCTGGCAGAACGGTAGGAAAAGAGGCCGGCAGCAGCAGCAACCTTGGGGGGGGGGGGGGGGGGGGGGTGTTCGGGGGAGGGGAGAAATGTGTACATGTGTTTATTGAATATGCCGGGTGCTTACCTATTTCTTCTTTTTGTAGTTGCTGGGGGGGAGGGGGTTTGGTTTTGGGGGCTATTGTGTTTTGTCTCTTTTTGTGTTGTTAATACTGTTTTCTTGTTGTTATTTTCTGTTTTTGATATTTTTTGAAAATCTCAATAAAAATTATTTAAAAAAAACATTTTTTTTGCTAGAATCAGTACGGGAAATACGCCAGTGGCCCATCCTTCATCAAAGATTTGGAATGGGAATCGCTATGGCAAAGGAAGGAGAAAAACAGACTGACCATGTTCTATAAAATATCAAACCGACTGGTGAGAATGAAGAGAAATAGAAACCTGGTCCCCTCAGGCAATGACAAAACACAAGGTGGTCATCTACACAAACCACAAAGACCAATTATCCCCAAGAGAGTCTATCAGCTACCTTCCTTCCCATTGACAATCCCACAATGGAACAAGCTGCCAAAGGAAACAGTCACAGACCCCTCACCAGAAACCTTCAGGACCCATCTTTCGATTATTTCCATTTGTAGGTTTTCATTATCAGGATGGCCGCCTCAGCAGGTCCTGCCTGGTTTAGATCGCAGCACCCCATATATATACTGATGGAATATGGATATTTGCCTGTGAAGATGACACAACTAAAACAGAAGAATATGGCGCTGTTAAAGCATCACTAGGTCGATTCTTCATTTTTAGTTGTGCCTGGCATGCCCTCCTGCATTCTTCATTGAGCCAGAGTTAGTCCCTTGGCTTGACGTTGTGAGGGTGTTGAGCCATTATCATTTAGCAGCTGTCGGCTAACTAGATGTTGCAACATTTAAGGTACAGAGTGTATCAAGTTTTGATACCTAGACCCTGCTTTAGGGCAGAGGCTGAACCCTGCTGAAAGATTTAACAGGACGCAGATCAATCCGAGCCGAAGTTGTTGACAGCAGCTCAGCTGAGACCATGTCTGTGTATAAAGGCTGCAGTGTAGCCTGGACATCGCATTGAGACGCAGTCTTGAAGAAGGTCAACTCAGATGGAAAAGACCAAGGGAGCTGTATCTGGTCGCAGAGCTGAGAGGGGTCTGGAATAGTATGCCTTTTGGTGAGGATCATACCTGTGGAACTCAGGTTGATTAGAGCCAGTGTCAGCTCGAGGTACAACTGACTCCTTGAAGGAGAGTAGCTGAAATCCCTCACGAGGAAGAGTTTGAAGGGCTTTGTGACTCAGTGATCCCTACAATCTAAGTGGACTATGAAGTAAATTTGTAAAGTTGCTCGTAGTTTTATCTACCATTTAATGTGCAATCATAGTTCATATTCAACCAGTTTGCCAGTTAATGCATGTTTATTCAAGATAAGAACATAAGAACTAGGAGCAGGAGTAGGCCATATGGTCCCTCGAGCCTGCTCCACCATTCAATGAGATCATGGCTGATCTTTTGTGGACTCAGCTCCACTTTCCGGCCCGAACACCATAACCCTTAATCCCTTTATTCTTCAAAAAACTATCTATCTTTATCTTTAAAAAATTTAATGAAGGAGCCTCAACTGCTTCACTGGGCAGGGAATTCCATAGATTCACAACCCTTTGGGTGAAGAAGTTCCTCCTAAACTCAGTCCTAAATCTACTTCCCCTTATTTTGAGGCTATGCCCCCTAGTTCTGCTGTCACCCGCCAGTGGAAACAACCTGCCCGCATCTGTCCTATCTATTCCCTTCATAATTTTATATGTTTCTATAAGATCCCGCCTCATCCTTCTAAATTCCAATGAGTACAGTCCTAGTCTACTCAACCTCCCCTCGTAATCCAACCCCTTCAGCTCTGGGATTAACCTAGTGAATCTCCTCTGCACACCCTCCAGCGCCAGTACGTCCTTTCTCAGGTAAGGAGACCAAAACTGAACACAATACTCCAGGTGTGGCCTCACTAACAACTTATACAATTTCAGCATAACCTCCCTAGTCTTAAACTCCATCCCTCTAGCGATGAAGGACAAAATTCCATTTGCCTTCTTAATCACCTGTTGCACCTGTAAACCAACTTTTTACGACTCATGCAGTAGCACACCCAGGTCTCTTTGCATAGCAGCATGTTTTAATATTTTATCACTTAAATAATAATCCCCTTTGCTGTTATTCCTACCAAATGGAGAACCTCACATTTGTCAACATTGTATTCCATCTGCCAGACCCTAGCCCATTCACTTAACCTATCCAAATCCCTCTGCAGACTTTCAGTATCCTCTGCACTTTTTGCTTTACCACTCATCTTAGTGTCGTCTGCAAACTTGGACACATTGCCCTTGGTCCCCAACTCCAAATCATCTATATAAATTGTGAACAATTGTGGGCCCAACACTGATCCCTGAGGGACACCACTAGCTACTGATTGCCAACCAGAGAAACATCCATTAATCCCCACTCTTTGCTTTCTATTAATTAACCAATCCTCTATCCATGCTACTACTTTACCCCTAATGCCATGCATCTCTATCTTATGCAGCAACCTTTTGTTTGGCACCTTGCCAAAGACTTTCTGGAAATCCAGATATACCACATCCATTGGCTCCCCATTATCTACCGCACTGGTAATGCCCTCAAAAAATTCCACTAAATTAGTTAGGCACGACCTGCCCTTTATAAACCCATGCTGCATCTGCCCAATGGGACAATTTCCATCCAGATGCCTCGCTATTTCTTCCTTGATGATAGATTCCAGCATCTTCCCTACTACAGAAGTTAAGCTCACTGGCCTATAATTATCCGCTTTCTGCCTACCTCCTTTTTTAAACAGTGATGTCACGTTTGCTAATTTCCAATCCACTGGGACCACCCCAGAGTCTAGTGAATTTTGGTAAATTATCACTACTGCATTTGCAATTTCCCTAGCCATCTCTTTTAGCACTCTGGGATGCATTCCATCAGAGCCAGGAGACTTGGCTACCTCCAGCCCCATTAGCTTGCCCATCACTACCTCCTTAGTGATAACAATCCTCTCAAGGTCCTCACCTGTCATAGCCTCATTTAGACTATAAGATAGATCGAATTTAGTGTTGGCTTTATTGACTCTTCTATAGTAAAAAAAACAAAGTCTTCTGTTTGTTTCAAACCATGGAACCTTATGGCTTTATTCTTTTACTTAAGGAACTAAGATTTCAAATTTAGTCTATTTTAAACAAAAGTCATTGGGCCCTAGCCAGTTCTTAACAACGGTAATGTTGAGTGAGGGAAATGAGGTTACAGATTGTGGTTGAATACAGTTCTCCTCTGACCCACATTGCCTCATGGTTGCCCAGTTTCGAACTGCTGGATCAGTTTAGAATTTCTCATTTTGCACAGTGATGGTGCTACATAATACTATGGTGAAGTTCAGTGTGAAGTTGAGACTGTCTTCACAAGGACTGTGCGGCAGTCACTCCTACCAATACCGTCATGACAGCTGCATCTGTGACACAGATTAGTCAGGAGGTGAAGTAGGTTTTCCCCCCATGTTGGTTGCCTTACCACTTGCTGTAGGCACAATCTGGCAAATATGTCCTTTAAGGTTTGGTCAGCTTGGTCATAGTGGTGCTGCTCAGCTATTATTAGTGAAGGACATCGAAGCCCCACACCCAGAGTACATTCAGTACCCTCACACCCGCAGTACAACCTCCCGCACTGATGCACTATCAATTATGATGAGACGAGAGTAGAGAGTAATCGAGGCTTTATTAAGCAGAGATGTGTAGCCTCCTGCACCTCTGCCAAAATGGCTGCAGCTCGGTGAGCACACACATTTATACTCTGCCTACTGGGCGGAGCCAGCAGGCAGGGATCTACCCCCGTATCTGTAGTACAGGAGCCTTACCGTATTACATCTCGTATGTGATATATACAACAGTGGTGAGTACCACATTCACCCCCTGTTAAAAAAAGAGTCCAGCAGGGATGGTGTAAAAATTATTTACATGCATTTTAAGATAAACATTTTGGGGAAAGTTCAGAAATTCAGCCGATCGGGTGCTTTGACCCTCCGTTGTGAGCGCCGCAGTCCCGGTGGTGATGCAGGTGTCGGCTCGGTCGCCGATGACTCCGGGAGCGTGTAGACCTCATCTTCATCCCTGGGTGGGACCAAGGGGAAGATGGATCATCCTAGAGCGGGGGCTGTGGTGAGGTGCACTGGGGGGAGGAAGGGTGGCGCTGGGGCATGGGGGGGGGGGGGGGAAACCAGCTGGTGCCAGGTCCCTGAGGGAGACTGTGTCTTGGCGGCCATCGGGGTACGCCACATAGGCGTACTGTGGATTGGCGTGGAGTAGCTGTACCCTCTCGACCAAGGGGTCTGCCTTGTGGAGCCGCACGTGCTTGCGGAGAACGAGTCCTGGGGCTGCCAGCCATGTTGGGAGCAAAACCCCGGAGGTGGACTTCCTGGGAAAGGCAAGGAGACATTCATGGGGGGTTGCATTAGTCGCAGTGCAAAGTAGCGATTGGATGGAGTGAAGGGTGTCGGGAAGACCTCCTGCCCGCGTGAGACCGGGAGATGTTTGGACCGTAGGGCCAGCTGGACGGCCTTCCAGATCGTCCCATTGTCCAGCTCCACCTGCCCGTTTCCCTGGGGGCTGTAGCTGATCGAGGCGATGCCCTTGCTGAGCAGGTACTGACGCAGCTCATCACCCATAAAGGAGGATCCCCGGTCGCTGTGGATGTAGGCGGGGAAACCGATCAGGGCGAAGATGGTGTTGAGTGCTTTGATGACTGTGGCAGACGTCATATCGGGGCATGGGATGGCGAAAGGGAATCTGGAGTATTCGTTGACCACGTTAAGGAAGTACGTGTTTCGGTCGGTGGAGAGGCCCTTTGAAATCGACTCTGAGGTGTTCAAAGGGGCGGGAGGCCTTCACTAGACGCACGCACAGTCTGGCCTGTAGAAGTGCAGTTTGCAATCCACGCAGACCTGTCTGTCTCTGCTGATAGTCCTGACCTCCTCAATGGAGTACGGCAGATTGCAGGCCTTTATGAAGTGAAAGAACCGGGTGACCCCTGGGTGACAGAGAGCGTCGTGTAGGGTCCGGAGTCGGTTCACTTGTGCGCTGACACATGTACCTCGGGAAAGGGCATCGGGGGGCTCGTTGAGCTTAGCGGGGCGATACAAAATCTCGTAATTGTAGATGCAGAGCTCGAACCGCCACCTCAAGATTTTATCATTTTTGATCTTGCCCCTCTGTGTATTATTGAACATGAAGGCAACCGACCGTTGGTCAGTGAGGAGAGTCAATCTCCTGCCGGCCAGGTAATGCCTCCAATGCCGCACAGCTTCCATGGTGGCTTGGGCCTCCTTCTCGACGGAGGAGTGCTGAATTTCGGAGGCATGGAGGGTGCGTGAAAAGAATGCCACGGGACTGCCTATCTGGTTGAGGGTGGCGGCCAGAGCGACGTCTGATGCATCACTCTTGACTTGGAATGGGAGCGTCTCGTCGACTGCGTACATCACGGCCTTGGCGATGTCGGCCTTGATACGGTTAAAGGCCTGGTGAGCCTCGGCCATCAGGGGGAAAGCGGTGGATTGGATGAGTGGGCGGGCCTTGTCCGCATAGTTAGGGACCCACTGGGCGTAGTATGTGAAGAACCCCAGGCATCGTTTGAGGGCCTTGGGGCAGTGGGGGAGGGGGAGTTCCATGAGGGGGCGCATGCGATTGGGGTCGGGCCCCAGAACTCGATTTTGCACCACATAGCCGAGGGTGGCTAAGCGGTTGGTGCTGAACACGCTCTTGTACTTGTTGTACGAAAGGTTGAGGAGTTTGGCGGTGTGAAGGAATTTGGAACGGTTAGCGTCGTGGTCCTACTGGTCGTGGCCGCAGATGGTGACGTTATCCAGGTATGGGAAGGAAGCCCACAGTCCGTACCAGTCAACCATTCAGTCCATCTCGCTTTGGAAGACCGAGACCCCATTAGTGACGCTGAAGGGAACCCTAAGGAAGTGATAAAGGCGGCCGTCCGCTTCAAACGCAGTGTATGGGTGGTCCACCTTGCGAATGGGCAGCTGGCGGGAGGCAGATTTCAGGTCCACTGTCGAGAAGACCCGGTACTGTGCAATCTGATTGACCATATCAGATATGCGAGGGAGGGGGTACGTGTCGAGCTGCGTGTACCGATTGATAGTCTGACTGTAGTCCGCGACCATCCTGTGTTTCTCCCCAGTTTTCACAACTACCACTTGGGCTCTCCAGGGGCTGTTGCTGGCCTCGATGACCCCTTCCCGCAGCAGCCGCTGGACCTCAGACCTGATGAAGGTCCTGTCCTGGGCACTGTACCGTCTGCTCCTGGTGGCGATGGGTTTGCAATCTGGGGTAACGTTTGCAAACAGGGAAGGTGGGTCGACCTTAAGGGTCGTGAGACCGCAGACAGTAAGGGGTGGTAGGGGCCCGCCAAATTTCAGAGTGAGACTTTGGAGATTGCACTGGAAGTCCAGGCTGAGTAACAGGGCAGCGCAGAGGTTGGGGAGGACGTAGAGCCGGATGTCGCTGAACTCTACGCCTTGGATGGTGAGGATGGCGGTGCAGTGCTCTCGGATCTCCACGGAGTGGGATCTGGAGGCCAGGGAGATTCGTTGTGTGCTGGGGTGTACCGCGAGGGAGCAGCGCCTTACCGTATCAGGGTGGATGAAGCTCTCTGTGCTCCCGGAATCAAGAAGACATGATGTCTTGTGCACATCGACCTTTACTGTCGTCGACGCGGTTGCGAGGTTATGCAGCCTGGACTGGTCGATCGTGATGGAGGCGAGCTGTAGCTGGTGTTGGAAGGCCCCTGGCTGGTCGGCGGTGGTTGCAGGCGATGAGCGGCCCGAAGAGATGCCCTGCGGCAGGGAAGATGGCGGCGCCCACGGGCCGCACGTGGGTTGCGGGGGTGAAAATGGCGGCGCTCACGGGTCGCACGTGAGGGGTGCAGGAACAATGGGCCTGGTTACAGCAGCGATCGAGCGGGCCTGGCACACAGAAGCGAAATGTCCTTTTTTCCCGCTCGTCTTGCAGAGTGCGTTCTGCGCCGGGCAGTGCTGCATCCTCAGGAAGTACTGAGGATGGCGAGGGTGCAGAATGTACTCTGGGGGCGGGAGGCAGTACTGAGGATGGCAAAGGTGCAGAATGTACTCTGGGTACGGGAGGAAGTACTGAGGATGGCGAGGGTACAGAATGTACTCTGGGTACGGGAGGAAGTACTGAGGATGGCGAGGGTACAGAATGTACTGTGGGTGCGGGAGGAAGTACTGAGGATGGCGCGGGTACAGAATGTACTCTGGGTGCGGGAGGAAGTACTGAGGATGGCGAGGGTGCAGAATGTACTCTGGGTGCGGGAGGAAGTACTGAGGGTGGAAAAGGTGCAGAATGTACTGTGGGTGCGGGAGGAAGTACTGAGGATGGAAAAGGTGCAGAATGTACTCTGGGTACGGGAGGAAGTACTGAGGGTGGCGAGGGTGCAGAATGTACTCTGGGTGCGGGAGGAAGTACTGAGGATGGCATGGGTGCAGAATGTACTCTGGGTGCGGGAGGAAGTACTGAGGATGGCGAGGGTACAGAATGTACACTGGGTGCAGGAGGAAGTACTGAGGATGGCGAGGGTACAGAATGTACTCTGGGTGCGGGAGGAAGTACTGAGGGTGGCGAGGGTGCAGAATGTACTCTGGGTGCGGGAGGAAGTCACCACTGTTGTACATATCACATATGAGGTGTAGAACGGTAAGGCTCCTGTACTACAGGTACGGGGGTAGATCCCTGCCTGCTGGCTCCGCCCAGTAGGCGGAGTATAAATGTGTGTACTCTCCGAGCTGCAGCCATTTCGGCAGCAGCTGCAGGAGGCTATACATCTCAGCGTAATAAAGCCTCAATTACATTCTACTCTCATCTCGTCATAATTGATAGTGCATCAATTTATTAAGCAGAGATTTTACAACGATGGACCACCGCATCAAGCCAGATCGCCTGCAGCTGCACCCTCAAGCAGACAACACCAAGTCGGCCTTCACCCATTGGCTAGTTTGCTTTGAAGCCTACATCAGATCTACGACAGAACCACCCACAGAGGCACAGAAACTCCAGATCCGGTATACACGGCTGAGCTCCGATATCTTTCCCATCATCTGGGACACACCTACCTACGCTGAGGCCATGGCGCTGCTGAAAGAGAACTACACCCAGCAGATCAACAAACTGTACACCAGGCACCTCCTGTCCACGCGGCATCAACTCCCCGGTGAGTCTGTGGAAGATTTCTGGCATGCCCTGCACGCCCTGGCGAGGGACTGCGATTGCCAGGCTGTTTCGGCCGTTGAACATTCCAAACTCCTAATCAGGGATGCTTTCGTTACAGGCATAGGGTCGGCATACATCCGCCAGCGCCTCGCGGCGACAAAGAAACTCGAGATCTCACGAATGGTTGGCCCCCGTAATGTACAAGCATACCCCCCCGACCGCATGGCACCCCCCTCCTGGACATCGTGGACCCTACCAGCGATCGCCCCATCGTTCACCCCACCAACGACCGCCCCAAGCCTGCGCCGCACGGCAGCCAGCCAACCCCGGGAGACCAATGTGCTACTTCTGCGGACAGACAAATCACCCATATCACCCAGGGTACATTCTGTACCCTCGCCATCCTCAGTACTTCCTCCCGCACCCAGAGTCCATTCTGCACCCTCGCCATCCTCAGTACTTCCTCCCGCACCCACAGTACATTCTGCACCCTCGCCATCCTCAGTACTTCCTCCTGAACCCAGTGTATATTCTGTACCCTCGCCATCCTCAGTACTTCCTCCCGCACCCACAGTACATTCTTCACCTTTGCCGTCCTCAGTACTTCCTCCTGCACCCACAGTACATTCTGCACCCTCGCCATCCTCAGTACTTCCTCCCGTACCCAGAGTACATTCTGTATCCTCGCCACCCTCAGTACTTCCTCCTGCACCCAGAGTACATTCTTCACCTTTGCCATCCTCAGTACTTCCTCCCGTACCCAGAGTACATTCTGCACCCTCGCCATCCTCAGTACTTCCTCCCGTACCCAGAGTACATTCTGTATCCTCGCCACCCTCAGTACTTCCTCCCGTACCCACAGTACATTCTGCACCCTCGCCATCCTCAGTACTGCCTCCCGCACCCAGAGTACATTCTGCACCCTCGCCATCCTCAGTACTGCCTCCCGCACCCACAGTACATTCTGTACCGTCGCCACCCTCAGTACTTCCTCCCGTACCCAGAGTTCATTCTGTATCCTCGCCACCCTCAGTACTTCCTCCCGTACCCAGAGTACATTCTGCACCCTCGCCATCCTCAGTACTTCCTCCCGCACCCACAGTACATTCTGTACCCTCGCCACCCTCAGTACGTCCTCCCGCACCCACAGTACATTCTGTACCCTCGCCACCCTCAGTACGTCCTCCCGCACCCACAGTACATTCTGTACCCTCGCCACCCTCAGTACTTCCTCCCGTACCCAGAGTACATTCTGCACCTTTGCCACCCTCAGTACTTCCCCCCGTACCCACAGTACATTCTGTACCCTTGCCACCCTCAGTACTTCCTCCCGCACCCAGAGCACATTCTGTACCCTCACCATCCTCAGTACTTCCTCCCGCACCCACAGTACATTTTGTACCCTTGCCACCCTCAGTACTTCCTCCCGCACCCAGAGTACATTCTGTACCCTTGCCACCCTCAGTACTTCCTCCCGCACCTAGAGTACCAGTACGGGCTGTGGGCCACCTTCCCATACCTGGATAATGTCACCATCTGCGGCCACAACCAGCAGGACCACGATGCTAACCTTTCCAAATTCCTCCATACCGCCAAACACCTCAACCTAACGTACAACAAGGAGAAGTGCGTGTTCAGCACAAACCGAATAGCCATCCTTGGCCTTGTGGTTCAAAATGGAGTTCTAGGGCCCAACCCCAATTGCATGCACCCCCTCATGGAACTCCCCCTCCCCCACTGCCCCAAGGCCCTCAAACGATGCCTGCCGTTCTTCTCGTACTATGTCCAATGAGTCCCTAACTAAGCGGACAATGCCCGTCCACTCATTCACTCCACCGCTTTCCCACTGATGGCTGAGGCTCACCAGGCCTTCAACCATATCAAGGCCGACATTGCCAAGGCCCCGATGCACACAGTCGACGAGACGCTCCCCTTGCAAGTCGAGAGCAATGCATCAGACGTCGCTCTGGCCGCCTCCCTCAAGCAGGCAGGCAGGCCCGTGGCATTCTTTTCCCACACCCTTCATGCCTCCGAAATTCGCCACTCCTCCGTCGAAAAGGAGGCCAAAGCCATCGTTGAAGCTGTACGGCATTGGAGGCATTACCTGGCCGGCAGGAGATTCACTCTCCTCACTGACAAACGGTCAGTTGCCTTCATGTTCAACAACACACAGCGGGGAAAGATCAAAAATGATAAAATCTTGAGGCGGAGGATCGAGCTCTCTGAAGTATTGGCTAGTGTAGACTTGAGAGATGAACAGACACTTCCAACACTAGGAAGGTTCAACTCAATTTTATTAACTATTTCTAACTAACTAACACACGATGACTGTGGGTCTAAATGATGCTAACTTAAACTAGAGACCTAAGCCTTGTCCGAACCAGTTGATCCTTTCAGCACGTGTTGTGAGTCTGTGCTGTGCTGGATGAGTTCTTGTTACACTCAGAGGCAGCACCCAGAATGAGCGGGAACCGTGGTGCCCTCTGCCTTTATAGTGTGTGTATTCTAACTGGTGATTGGCTGCGGTGTTTGTACATGTTGATTGGTCCCTGTGTGTGTCCATCAGTGTGTGTCTGCACCATGATGTACTGGTGTATATTATGACACTCTCCACCTACAATTGCGAGATTTTGTATTGCCCCGGTAAGCTCAACGAGCTCCCTGATGCCCTATCCTGAGGTACATGTGTCAGCACACAAGTGGACCGACTCCGGACCCTACACGACTCTCTCTGTCACCCAGGGGTCACCCGGTTCTTTCACTTCATAAAGGCCCACAATCTGCCCTACTCCCTTGAGGAGGTCAGGGCTATCACTAGAGGCTACCAGGTCTGCGTGGAGTGCAAACTGCACTTCCACTGGCCAGACCGCGCGCATCTAGTGAAAGCCTCTCGCCCCTTTGAACGCCTCAGCGTGGATTTCAAATGGCCCCTCCCCTCCACCGACCGAAACACATACTTTCTTAACATGGTTGACGAATACTCCAGATTTCCCTTCGCCATCCCATGCCCCGATATGACGTCTGCCACCGTCATCAAAGCCCTCAACACCACCTTCGCTCTATTTGGTTTCCCCGCTTACATACACAGCGACCGGGGATCCTCATTTATGAGCGATGAGCTGCGGCAGTTCCTGCTCAGCAGGGGCATTGCCTCGAGCAGGATGACCAGCTACAACCCCAGAGAAACGGGCAAGTGGAGCGGGAGAACGGGACAGTCTGGAAGGCCATCCAGCTGGCCTTACGGTCCAGAAATCTCCCGGTCTCCCGCTGGCAGGAGGTCCTCCCCGACGCCCTTCACTCCACTCGGTCGCTCCTATGCACCGCGACTAATAAGACCCCCCATGAACATCTCTTTGCCTTCCCCAGGAGGTCCACCTCCGGGGTTTCGCTCCCAACGTGGCTGGCAGCTCCAGGACCCGTTCTCCTCCGCAAGCACGTGTGACTCCACAAGGCGGACCCGTTGGTCGAGAGGGTACAGCTACTCCACGCCAATCCACAGTACGCCTACGTGGCTTACCCCAGCGGCCGCCAAGACACAATCTCCCTCAGGGGCCTGCACCAGCTGGGTCCCCACACCCACCCCCCCATGCCCCAGCGCCACCCTTCCTCCCCCCAGTGCACCTCACCACAGCCCCCGCTCCAGGATGATCCATCCTCCCCTTGGTCCCACCCAGGGATGAAGATGAGGTCTACACGCTCCCGGAGTCACCGGCGACCGAGCCGACATCTGCATCACCACCGGGACTGCGGCGTTCACAACGGAGGGTCAAAGCACCCGATCGGCTGAATTTGTAAACTTTTCCGAAAATGTTAACCTTTACCTGTAACTAGTCTTCCAGAGTACATTCTGTACCCTCGCCATCCTCAGTACTCCCTCCCGCACCCAGAGTACATTCTGTACCCTCGCCATCCTCAGTACTTCCTCCCGTACCCAGAGTACATTCTGCACCCTTGCCACTCTCAGTATCTCCTCCCACACCCAGAGTACATTCTGTACCCTCGCCACTCTCAGTATCTCCTCCCGCACCCAGAGTACATTCTGTACCCTTGCCACTCTCAGTATTTCCTCCCACACCCAGTGTACATTCTGTACCCTTGCCACTCTCAGTATCTCCTCCCGTACCCAGAGTACATTCTGCACCCTCGCCACTCTCAGTACTTCCTCCCACACCCAGTGTACATTCTGTACCCTTGCCACTCTCAGTATCTCCTCCCGCACCCAGAGTACATTCTGTACCCTCGCCACTCTCAGTACTTCCTCCCGCACCCAGAGTACATTCTGTACCCTCGCCATCCTCAGTACTTCCTCCCACACCCAGGGTACATTCTGTACCCCCGCCACCCTCAGTACTTCCTCCAAGTGTTGCTCAATAGGGAGGAGCAATGGTTCATCAGCTGAGGGAGGGTAGGAGGTGGTAATTAGTAGGTAAATAGATGATTGGATGGGTAAAAATGGAAGAAGATGAGTGTACTCTCACTGAGCTGGACAATGGAGCGGAGGCACTGTACTTGGGGAGGATGGTACGATCAAGCATGTCAAAAGCTGCAGGCGCAGTGAGAAGGACGAAGAGGAACAACTTACTGTCGTAACTTGAGACCACAAAGCAAGCCATTGAAAGCATTGTTTAAAAGAACAAACTTCTTAATATAAATAAATAACAAAGTTTAACAATGACACTAAGTCAGCAGAACAGTAGGAACAGCAATAACGATGAAAACAGGAGCTCTAGTAAAACAGATCTTGTTTACAGGTCACCCGCTTGCAGGCTGAAAGCCGGCCTTGCCTGTACATGCAACAGACGCCAGCAAGACAATCACATTGAAGAAAGGCTTATGTACTCTGTACTCACAATGATACTCCATTAAACTTCTCCCCCCCCCCCCCCCCCCCCCCTTACATTTCAATCCCCACATCAGGAAAGAAATACAACAAAAGCTATGTCTCAGTTATACTAAAGTCTGTCAGGAGCTTTGCAATTGCATTGCAACCTATGCAATACCACTGGCGCATCGTGTAACGGTTGATCTCGAATCATAGGTGAGAATCATCGGTGAAGAGGTAGATTGAGAATCTGAACATGAACATTGCTCTTCCACTCCTGCAGCAGACTCAACTGGCAAATCTGGAAACACAGGAACAACCTCCTGGTGAACACCCACAGTAGCATTACCTTCTCCCATGTTATCTGGAAACACAGGAACAACCTCCTGGTGAACACCCACAGTAGCATTACCTTTTCCCATGTTATCTGGAAACACAGGAACAACCTCCTGGTGAACACCCACAGTAGCATTACCTTCTCCCATGTTATCTGGAAACACAGGAACAACCTCCTGGTGAACACCCACAGTAGCATTACCTTCTCCCATGTTATCTGGAAACACAGGAACAACCTCCTGGTGAACACCCACAGTAGCATTACCTTCTCCCATGTTATCTGGAAACACAGGAACAACCTCCTGGTGAACACCCACAGTAGCATTACCTTCTCCCATGTTATCTGGAAACACAGGAACAACCTCCTGGTGAACACCACAGTAGCATTACCTTTTCCCATGTTATCTGGAAACACAGGAACAACCTCCTGGTGAACACCCACAGTAGCTTTACCTTCTCCCATGTTATCTGGAAACACAGGAACAACCTCCTGGTGAACACCCACAGTAGCATTACCTTCTCCCATGTTATCTGTACCAGTTGCTGACTCTGAAACTTTTCTTCACACAGAGTCATAACGTAAACGAATATGGTCTTGGTGCCTGCAAACAACTTTCCGCGTTGCAGTCTCACGACCCAAGATACTGTTTTTTAATTGGTTTTAAATTATTCCCGGTAACCACCTCCCATTATTACCAAAGTTCCCAACATAAACCTGATCTGCCCCTCTTTGGCATGGCAGTCGTGTCCCTCCTTCTGCTTCTCTTGTCTCCTGCTCCCTTTTGCTCGGAGATCTGGATTAACCAGGTGCAGATGGGACTTTGGCCTTCTATACAACAATTCCTCTGGAGGCCGATTTGTGGATTGTGGCATGCAAAAGAATTGTATACGCCATGCCCGTACTGCGCTGCTTCATCCGACTTTGAATGATTTGGTGGAGAAATTTGATCAAAGTCTGAAGGAGGGATTGAACGGGCGGCATGGCTATACAGTGGGTAGCACTGTTGCTTCACAGAGCCAGGGTCCCAGGTTCGATTTCCCACTGGGTCACTGTCTGTGTAGAGGCTGCACGTTCTCTCCATGTCTGCGTGGGTTTCCTCTGGCTGCTCCGGTTTCCTCCCACACGTCCCGAAAGATGTGCTATTGGGTAATTTGGCATTCTGAATTCTCCCTCTGTGTACAAAGAACAAAGAAAGTACAGCACAGGAACAGGCCCTTCGGCTCTCCAAGCCGACCATGCTGCCCGACTAAACTAAAGTCTTCCACAGTTCAGGGGTCCGTATCCCTCTATTCCCATCTTATTCATGTATTTGTCAAGATGCCCCTCAAACGAACAGGCGCCAAATCCCGAGATTTGTATTGCAGTATCGCATCGTGCCGCAATCCACAAATCAGCCTCCAGAGGAATTGTTGTGTAGAAGGCCGTAATCCAATACGAACAAATCTGTTAGGCAATGAGTTGCAAAGGTTTGACGTAGCTTCTCAATTGTCGCAGGAGCTGTATGTGCTTGTAACCCTTTTGAATGAGTATCTACAACAACCAAAAACACGCGGTTCATGGAAGGTCCAGCAGTGTCCACATGCAATCTGGGCCATGGCCTATCAGGCCAGTCCAGCAGTGTCCACATGCAATCTGGGCCATGGCCTATCAGGCCAGTCCAGCAGTGTCCACATGCAATCTGGGCCATGGCCTATCAGGCCAGTCCAGCAGTGTCCACATGCAATCTGGGCCATGGCCAATCAGGCCAGTCCAGCAGTGTCCACATGCAATCTGGGCCATGGCCTATCAGGCCAGTCCAGCAGTGTCCACATGCAATCTGGGCCATGGCCTATCAGGCCAGTCCAACAGTGTCCACATGCAATCTGGACCACGGCCTATCAGGCCAGTCCAGCAGTGTCCACATGCAATCTGGGCCATGGCCTATCAGACCAGTCCAGCAGTGTCCACATGCAATCTGGACCACGGCCTATCAGGCCAGTCCAGCAGTGTCCACATGCAATCTGGGCCATGGCCTATCAGGCCAGTCCAGCAGTGTCCACATGCAATCTGGGCCTCAGGCAATCAGGCCAGTCCAGCAGTGTCCACATGCAATCTGGGCCATGGCCTATCAGGCCAGTCCAGCAGTGTCCACATGCAATCTGGGCCACGGCCAATCAGGCCAGTCCAGCAGTGTCCACATGCAATCTGGGCCATGGCCTATCAGGCCAGTCCAGCAGTGTCCACATGCAATCTGGACCACGGCCTATCAGGCCAGTCCAGCAGTGTCCACATGCAATCTGGACCATGGCCTATCAGGCCAGTCCAGCAGTGTCCACATGCAATCTGGACCATGGCCTATCAGGCCAGTCCAGCAATGTCCACATGCAATCTGGGCCATGGCCTATCAGGCCACTCCCAAGAATGAAGCGATGCTAGTGGCGCCATCTTCTGGTTTATCTGACATGCCAAACAGAAGATTAGACCACCAAACATATGGGGCTGGATCAGGGGTGGGCAAACTACGGCCCGCAGGCCACATGCGGCCCGCCAAAGGTATTTCTGCGGCCCACCAAGTCATTTTTTAAAAAAAAATTATTTTTAAAAAAAAAATTTTTTTAAGGTTAATTGGGGGGGGGGGGCTGTTGGGTTACTTACTGGTATAGGGTGGATACGTTGACTTGAGTAGGGTGATCATTGCTCGGCACAACGTCGAGGGCCGAAGGGCCTGTTCTGTGCTGTACTGTTCTATTTTCTATATGAGGCGCCCAGAATCATAACCGGGTGAAGTAATTATTTTACTTAATATACTATGCGGCCCTTTGTGAATTGTGAATTTCTGAATGTGGCCCTTGCATGGAAAAGTTTGCCCACCCCTGGGCTGGATTGTCCGATTTTGAGACCATATCCCCACACTGACGTGGGAACGGTGGCGTTATACGACAGAATAAATGGCGTACAACGGCCACCGATCCTCCATTTGGCTGGGGGCCAGCATCAAGGCAGCGTAGAGCACCCGGCTCTTGCTGCCAATACGGCCCGGAGAATTGCTGGGTCCATGGTCGCACACGTGCACAGCAGCGGCCTTCAGCTGCCGCACCGTGCAACATGGCGCCGGCCGCTCATGGACCCGGCCTGTGAAATAGTGACCACCCCCCCCCTTTGGCCGGCTAGCACGCCCCCTGGCAAAGTCCCCCCTGCCCGCGGATCGGCCCTCCCCCAGCTGTAAGGGCGCTGGATTGAGTCTGCAGCCGCTACAGTCGAGTTCCCGACAGATGAGCCCACACGCTGCCGACGCCGTGGGGAACTCGGCTGGTCGGGGGTGGAGAATCGGGAGGGTGGGCCTCAGGCAGTGTCCTGAGGCCGTCGATACGGCACGTGGCGTAGTCTCAGAGTACAGCACTTTGGAGGAGGTGGAGCATTACGAAAGCAGCGCCACCCCAAATCGGTCGTGAACGGCGATTCTCCAATTGGCGAACACGATTTCACTGTCGGCGACCGGAGAATCCTGCCTGCCTGTGACCTGGATAAATCTGAACTTAACCCATGACTTGCAAATGACTAGGAGGCGGAATAACCACACTTACCTCCCAGTATGCATCCCTGCACTTCACATAAGATTTCAGCGCATCATCTTCCATGATAGTTGGCCTTCCTTGCATCAGAAAACTTTTAAGTTGTGACAGAATAAGACCTCTGTCCATCCACTACTTAATCTGCTTCGCACTTACTGGTGGCACAGTGGTTAGCACTGCTGCCTCACAGCTCCAGGATCCCGGGTTCAATTCCAGCCTCGGGTGACTGTCTGTGTGGAGTTTGCACTTTCTCCCTTTGTCTGCCTGGGTTTCCTCCGGGTGCTCCGGTTTCCACCCACCGTCCAAAAATGTGCTGGTTAGGTGGATTGGCTATGCTAAATTGTCCCTTCATGTCCAAAACGTTAGGTCGGGCTACTGAGTTATGGGTGTAGGGTAGAGATGTGGCTTTAAGTAGGGTGTTCTTTCGAAGGGCCATTGCAGACCTGATGGGCTGAATGGCCTCCTTCTGCACTGTAAGTTCTATGATTCTGTGAAATCTCCTCAAGTAAGCCTCAAGTGAGAAATTAGTCTCGGGAGGACAATACCTTAGATAGCAAATCCAGTAACAGGAGGTGACGCCACGCGTCCGCGTTTACGTTGTCTTCCTCTGTTCTGTACCCAATATTGCATTGATGAGGTGACAATATAAGCGCCCAACACTGCATTCTTGCTGAGGCCATGGGAGGAATACATTTTGACCCATTGAAAAGATTCAACAACAGCTTGTGGGCGGTACAACCTGTGATGATATGATCTGCATACTCGTCTGCCATTGGGCCAGAACGTCGGCTTACCATTGGCCCAGAACATCGGCTTACCATTGGCCCTGGTCGGTCATGTGCCTCTCGACCGATTGGCCGAGAGGCTGAGTTAACCACGCCTCTATCAACGAGGTATAAATGCTCAGAAGCCTGACGATCGTCCCTTTCCACTGTAGACGATCGGCAGGCTGTGTTCTAGTTAATTAAAGCCTGACATTGGTAAATCACTCGCCTCGCGTGCAATCGATGGTGCATCACAACCATAGAGGTACTGATGGAACATTTTCACCACAGAAACAGTAGCTAGACCCTCCTTGTCCAACTGTGAATATCCCTTTTCAGCCTTTGCCAGCGTACTAGATTCAAAACCACATGCTTTTTCGACCCCGTCCATCATTAACTGAGAAAGTACCACTGCTGCATCATATGGTGAGGCATCGCACAACAGAATACGTTCCCTGTCTGGATCAAAATGGATTAGCAGATTAGCCGATGGCAGCAACGCTTTCACATCTTTGAAGGCCTTCTTCGGTGCAGACTCCCACTTTCATTTGGTTTTGTTGGGCAGAAGTAGGTAGAGTGGAGACAACACTGTTGATAATAGCTCAAACTTTCCCAAACTTTCCTTAATAGTTTACCAAGCCCCAAATGTTCCTGAGCTCTGACACATTCCTCGGTTCTGGAGCTTCCTGAATAGCTCGATTTTGCCCTTCTACAGCCTTGTGCAGCAATTCTGTGGCCCAGATACTCTACACTTTGTGTCTGGAAAATGCACTTACTCCTCTTCAGATGCAGTCAGAAGATCCTCATAGGTCTCAGGGTACTCCTCACATTTTTATGGCTAGGCCAGTGCCCTATGCCTCTGAACACCTTGATCCAGATGGCGAAGGTGCTCTTCCTTAATCGTCCCTATAATTAGAATGCCCTCCAAGTAACTACTCTGAAGAATGTTTTGCAACAAGCTGACTATTGTCCTTAGAAAGATCCTTGACTGGAAACGATTGTTCTTGAACAACCCTTTATGTGTGTTGATGGTCACATACTGCTTCAAATCTTCCTCTAGCCAGAGTTGTTAATAAGCCTGGATCATGTCCAGTTTTGAAAACGTCTTGTCTCCCGCTGAATTGCAAAAAAAATTTCCATGCTAGGTAATGGATAAGCATCTAACTTGGAAATCTGGTTAATGGTGAGCTTGTTGTCACCATATACATGCACTGTACCATTATGCACTGTGTCATTAGGTTTAAGGACAGGAACAACTGGAGCTTCCCACCGAGGAATGTGAATAGGCTTAATGATTGGAGCAATTCCAACTCCTCCTGCACTTTTCTTCTCATGGCATAGGGCATTGTCCTGGTCTTGAAAAAATGAGGAGTACCCTGAGGATCTATGTACAACTTCACAGCAGTACCGATGTACGCAGTTCATCCCTCAACACTTCCAGATACTTCTTAACAACATCCTCAGTCCCCCTCATGTGCTTGATCTCACCCCATTTCAATGGAATTTTGCTGAGCCAATCACATGGTAGAAAACTCGGTCCCTTTCCTTTGACCACAAGGAGGCAGGCCCATGCTTCTTGACTATTATATACATTATGGACTTCCAACACCTCAACCAAAGGTATGGACTCTCCAGTGTATGTCCGAAGACTAAGGGATGGTGGTCAGTGAGATTCCCATGTCGGCTTGTAGGTCTTTTCACTAATTACGAACTCAAAGGCTCCTGTGTCCACCTCCATCTTGATTTGCTTACCATCAACCACCAGTGTAATAGAAATAAATTCTGCTTGTGCCTCATTCACATTAAGCATGCCGTAATCTTGCTCCTCTGCCTGCTCTGAGCAGTATGAATGATGCATAGCCAATTGAAGATTCTTCAAATTGAAATTTTCTTTATCACGCTTCGCCTTGCTCGCTGCACCCCTGCATTTCTTCGCTAAATTCTCCTCTTGATGCACCGGTGACAAACATCATCCATAAATTTGCAATGATTCACATAGTGTGGCCCATCACACCTAAAACACCTCACTGCTTTCACATTTTTGCTTGCAACTTCTTGCTTCTTTTGCTGCAATGCCCTTGCATGGGCAGAAACATTAACCTTCTGAATATCTAGCATAAATGGCAGCCATTTCCACGCCCTGCAAAATGTCCAGAGCATTCTTAAAAGTCAGCATGGCTTCAGCCAACAACCAACCCTGAATGTTGTCCTCCTTAATGCCGCAGAACAGCCCATCTCTGAGCATATCTTCTAAAACTGCTCCAGTGTTCAAAAAGTTACCATAACACTACCACAAAGTTAGCTAGCGATTGGCCTGTTTTTTGAAAATGGCTATGAAATTTGAATCTTTGAACAATCATGAGGGGTTTGGGTTATGGTGATTCTAGACCAGAGCAACTAAATCTGAAAATGAAATCTCCCCAGGCTTCCATAACATGGCCAGATGTTTCATCAAGATACAAGTCTTCACCACACACACACTCCAGAGAACCGAGCACAGTTTTGCTTCATTTTGTATTCCATTTGCCAAGAAGAAATGCTGCAATCTCTCCATATAGGGGCTGGTTTAGCTCACTGAGCTAAATCGTTGGCTTTTAAAGCAGGCCAGCAGCACGGTTCGATTCCCGTACCAGCCTTCCCAGACAGGCGCCGGAATTTGGCGACTAGGGGCTTTTCACAGTAACTTCATTGAAGCCTACTCGTGACAATAAGCGATTTTCATTTTCATTTTTCATATATTCAGCCCAGTCCTTGCTTCACTCATCAAACTCACCACCTGCCCCGAACATAACCATAAGCCCACAATAAAAACTAGGTGTTCACTGAATGCAACCTTGTATTGCCACGCAGAACATTTAAAAACTTTGCTTTATTTCCTTGCCGTTTTCACCTCTTTGCCAAAAAGGTAACTTGAGACCACAAAGCAGGTAGTCAAATGTGTTGTTTACGAGAAGGAACTTCTTTGTATAAATAAATAACAACGTTTAATAATGACAATAACTCAGTAGAACAGTAGGGACAATAATAACTATGAAAACAGGAGCTCCAGTAAAACTGGCCTACAGGTTAACTTCTTGCAGGTGGAAAAGCCCTCCTTGCCTGCACATGCTCAGAACCTTCAACAAACGCCAGTAAAACAATTACATAGGAGAAAGGATTATAAGAACACGCCATAGTCAAAATGACACTCTGTAACACTTAGCATTGATGTATTTTGTGATTTTGATAAAGGGATATTTCAGTACTATGCACAGATGGTGAAGGAAGTGAATGTTCATTCTGGTAACATGGACATCAATCAAGCAAACCGCAATGCCGTGGATGGTTTTGAAGCTGCACTTGTTCAGCCAAGTAGTAAATTTTCCACCACCACATTTCTGACGAACCTCGCACATGGCGATATGAGCTGTGGGAATTGAGCTAGTCAACACAGGGAATCCATTTTATGCTCTGATTTTACGGCTTGGTGTTGATATTGCTGGGCCATTTAAGTCATTGATCAGTGGTGGCTGCCAAGACGCTAATTGCAGGTCCTTGGAAATGCTGGTGCCTTTTAAATTTGGAAGAGTTGCTGGACCTCCCTTATTACCTGGTAGTTATGTATCATCAATATTACCAGCGGTGGTGATATGCATCACTGTAAATACACAAGGGGTTAATGTAAATACACGTAGACTGGCTAGACACTAGAGGGAGCACCAGAGACTTGACACACAGACATTCAACCAATAGGCCAGTAAGATAGGACAGAACCAATGGGCATTCACGATACACACAGAGGTGACACTACCACAGGGGGGCATTACACCAACCCATATATAAGGACACAGCACACGATCTTCCTCTTTCCAGTGGAGACACTCAGTGAGTACACAGGGTTGATTTGAAACACATCACACCCACCATGTGGATTGTAGCAGACTGGTTTGTCAGTCTGAGTAGCTATAGCAGGATTAACAGGAGAGTCGAATCCAAGTAGGAGAATTGTTAACAGTTTAATAAATGTGTTAAGGTTATCTCCACGTCTGAACCTTTCTTTGTCAGAGTGCACATCAAGGAAGCAGCTTATGCTACGTCAAGAGCATAACAAAACATGGTATCCAGGAGTGACCTGTTTAAATCCATATAGTTACAACTCAGCAAACAGTGAGAACCAGCAACTGCAGCCAGGCAAGATGATGTTCAAGATTCCGGTTCCACAGCAGCTCAGGTACCAAGGCAATCTCAGTGAAAATTGGCGTGCATTCAGGCAAAGATTCGAGATCTACCTGGTAGCGTCCGACCTAGATGGCGTGACGGATGCAGAGAAAATAAAGCTTCTACTTACCATCGCGGGTCCAAGAGCAGCCGAAATCTTCCAGACCTTCAAATACTCAAAGGGGCAAAACAAGAGCGACTTCCAGGCAACCCTGGACAAATTCCAAAAATTTTACGAGGAACGTACAAGAAAAAACGGTAAAAGAGACGCCAAAACTCACCACGAGGTAGGCTTGCAGCAGCGAACAGCAGTTTTGATTTGCAGCCATCTTGGAAAAGGTACTGCACATGCGCAATTGCGCGAAGAGCGCACAGAACGGGAAGGTCCGTTTGCGCCTGCCCGCGAAGCCGCGCATGCGCAATTGTGAAAAAGGCCTCAAGTAAAGGAACAGTGATATGCGCATGTGCAATCGCTTCCTATGACCTATGTCACACGGTTAGTGACATCAGAGGCCCCGGACCACGACCACTTAAAGGGGAAATGTCCCAAAAGAAGAAAAAAAAATTTTAAGCCTCAAAACCAGATTCTTTCACCTGGAATGACAGCACAATGCCTGAACTTCAACCAGTAGCTGAAAGTAACCTAACAGAACCCTGCAACAAGCAGTTAGCACAGCCCTAAGAGATGATACAGTCCTTGAAGACTATGACTCAGACCTCGAATTCTTCTTTGGACATCGCAAGCCCAATGCCAGCTCCGTCACAAAACGTGATGATATGGTCTTGGAAGACAACGACTCAGACGAAGATTTCACCTTGGGAGGTGGCTACCCCAGTACCAAATCCAAACCGCAACTAGAGGTGTTGTACATCGAAGACCCTGACGACGAGTTCTTCGGATTGGGGAATCCTCAGCCCAGCATATATGACATCCCGACTCGTGAGTGCAGGATTATGCTGCGGCCTGACGCCAAGAGACAGAGAGCGGTAAAAGCCCACAGAGAGCGGCCTGCTGCCACACAGAGAGTGATCCACGTACCACGAACGGTCCCAGCCTCCACACAGAAAGCAATGAAAGGCTCCACAGAGAGACGAATGCACGATTCCGCACAGGGAACGCTGCAAGACGCCACAGAGGGAGTGACACAAGCCTCCACAGCGAGCTCGTGGACAGACTCCATGATGAAAGGAACACTAGACTCCAGAGCGCAGTCCTTGCATGAACAAGACCATGAGGGTCTAGCAACCTCCACTGAGCAACCATCAGCAGATGATGCAAGTCTGCCACGCTCAAGTGCACAGCAAGAAGACTATGACAGTCCACCACGCTCCAGTGAACAGCAAGAAGACTATGACAGTCCACCACGCTCCAGTGAACAGCAAGAAGACTATGACAGTCTACCCAGCTCCAGTGAACAAGAAGAAGACACTGAGGCTCTACCCACTGTATGTGCGACAAGTGATGACGGCATCTCACTTCCCATACCAGATGTGCAACATGACAGACCTCAGCTAGTGTGTACAGAAGCACTCGACAATCACAGTGAGACTACTGGGTGACTCCAGTGACACAACGTTACTTCAAACCTCATTCGCTCGAGCCTCTCCACATGCAAATGCATTTCCTGGATATTTTGACTCCGGACGTGGAGCATCAAGAAACCTCAGCTGACTCAAGTGAACCTGCAATGACTCTGGACGTGGAGTGTCAAGAAACCAAAGCTGATTCAGGTGAACCAGAAAGGGCTCCAGATGGGGAGCATCGACAAGCTAAAACTGACTCGGGTGAAACAGACCAGACTCCAGATGGGGAGCATCGACAAGCCAAAGCTGATTCCAGTAAGCCGGACGTGACTCCAGACGGGGAGCGCCGCAAACTCAGTGACGGCACGCTCAAGGAAACAGCAGATGCCACCAAGGATGCTGACACATGAGTAACTGTATGAAGGACTCGTATTATCCACAGAGTGTGGTCCTTGAGCGCAGCAAACATGACAACAAAACCAACCAACACAACATCAAAGAAAACATCCAGGAGCATACCAGAGGCAACAACGTCAACAGCAAGCACGACAAAAACAACAATGGAACAATGACTGGTACGACATGGTACAACTCTGCAAATGAGGGACACTGTTCCTGCTCAGCTCAGTACAATGACATACCATGGCAGGACGACACAGATTGCATACATCACTACCACAAGCATCGGAAGAAAAAAAGACTCCAAATCAGACAACAAAGTGATTTGACCACTTCTTGGTTCTTACGCACAGGGACACTGACGGCGTTTACAAAGCAATGCCACCATCGACATCACCAACTCACCACCCAAACAAGAAAGACACTCGACCATAATAATTAATTAATTTTGGACTCATGCATATGATTTTGACTTATTGTTTAATGATTACTGTTATCATAGCTTATACATAGCATCACTTATCTACCTGTCTTTGTTCAATTTTCTTTAACACTGTACAGAAAATATGTAACACGAAAAAAGGGGGGGGGGATGTGGTGATATGCTTCACTGTAAATACACAAGGGGTTAATGTAAATAAACGTAGACTGGCTAGACACTAGAGGGAGCACCAGAGACTTGACACACAGACATTCAACCAATAGGCCAGTAAGATAGGACACGACCAATGGGCATTCACGACACACACAGAGGTGACACTACCACAGGGGGGCATTACACCAACCCATATATAAGGACACAGCACACATGATCTTCCTCTTTCCAGTGAAGACACTCAGTGAGTACATAGGGTTTATTTGAAACACATCACACCCACCACGGGGATTGTAGCAGACTGGTTTGTCAGTCTGAGTAGCTGTAGCAGGATTAACAGGAGAGTCGAATCCAAGTAGGAGAATCGTTAACAGTTTAATAAATGTGTTAAAGCTATCTCCAAGTCTGAACCTTCCTTTGTCAGAATGCACATCAAGGAAGCAGCTTATGCTACGTCAAGTGCATAACAAAACACCAGCCACTTGTCAATCCAAATTTGAATGGTGTCCGAACAGCTAGAGGTAGAAATGTACAGTTGCAATACAAAAGGAGTTATGAATGGAGCTAAGCTACATGAACAGCCTTTTTCTTAAAGCATGGTAGAGAGAAAATCTTTGATGAAGCAGCAGAGATATCTGGATCAAAGAAAATTCTCTGAAGAAACCCTACAATCTTCTAGGGCTGCATCAATTGAACCCCAACAACCTCAACTCTTTGTCTTAGGTGTAACTTCATTCGCTGAAAAAAAATTCCTATTGACTTAAGCACCACCTTCACCTCATCGCCCCCACTGCCCTCAGTTTTACTTCATCGGTTGAACGCTACTTTAATTCAAGGGCATTCAGCTCTTGTGTCCACAACCTGGATCAAGAGTGGTGAGTCTGGAGCGGAGCAGCTCGCTTGTGAGTAGGTGTTGCTTCATGGGGACCATCAGTAGGAGGAGGCTGTTAGTGGAGTCATTGACTGGATTAGACCTCTACTGTTTTTGTGGGTAAGATAGATCTGTTGGATAATGCTAGTAGTATACTGGAACAGCTTAGCTAGGGGCTGGGGAGAAATTCAGCCCGTTGTTCAAAAACAGGGTAGTGTTGGCATGCTGCCTTCCTCAAAGAACATCAGTGAACCAATGGGCTATTAAGACATTGGTACAATTACCACACTAGTGAAGACTATCATTGTTCAATTTATGATGCCAGCCTGCAAATTGCAAGATTAAATGTAATACTTCACAATTGTGGGGTTTGTGTGCAAGACTGAATTGGACAGCCACCACACCAGATGGGCTGCAGCAGTTCAAGAAGTCAGCACATTCCATGATAGAATTAAAAGTAGAAAAATGGCCTCATGTATGCTGTAATTTATGATGGAGGACTTGAACTCTGTGTTGCTAGTCCAACATCATAACCGTTACATTATTGTGTCCTAGTCTGGCCCATCTACTTAACTGTATATGCAATAGCATAGGGTGTAAAGGCGAATTTAAAGAACACTTCCCCATGAAGGAGGTTTATTTTTCTTCAAGTTCCCTGGGGAAAATTACAAGATAATCAAAATTGGCAAGTTGGTGTTCATCATCTTCTTCACTCAGTTAGTGGTTGCCCTGGAGGAATTAGGTAGCGTGAGGCAAGCAGGACTAGGGGAATACTTCTATTTTAAATGGGGAACAATATGGGCGAATAGAGACTACTTGGATAAAATTAAGTCGTCTGTCAATTGAACGATGCTCAGCCCAACAGGATCAATGTTCAACATCATATCCTCGCTTTGTGATAAGATACCTGCATCTTTCATGCTTCCTGATTAAGGGAATGGCAGGCAAAAGTAATGTTATTAATGGGGAACAGAGTTCATTTCTTGTGCAGCACAAGCTTATCATCTAGGCAATGGTCAAATAGGCAGAGACAATTGGCTACAGAATGGAGCTTCATCTAGCTTTCAACCACTGTTGCTGAACACAGCCAGCTCGGCAAAGCATACAGTCTAAAGCAGGGGTGGGCAAACTACGGCCCGCCAAAGGTCTTTATGCGGCCCACCAAGATCAAGTCATTAAAAAAATTTTTAAATTTTTTTTAATTAAAAAAATAAGGTTAATGGGGGGGGGGGGGGGGGGGGGGGGGGGGGAGGCTGTTGGGTTACTGGTATAGGGTGGATACGTTGACTTGAGTAGGGTGATCATTACTCGGCACAACATCGAGGGCCGAAGGGCCTGTTCTGTGCTGTACTGTTCTATGTTCTATGTTCTATATGAGGCGCCCAGAATCATAACCGGGTGAAGCGCCATTTTTGAAAAGTAGAGAAAAAGAGGGCTAAAGGCAGGATGCCGCCAGGGGAAGCGCGGAGGTATATGCCGCACGCTAATTGGTTACAACCGGGACTACTACGACCGTCTTATTGGTCGCACCCAACTATACCCACCAATAAATTTGCAAGAAAGATGTTTGTGTTGTTTGCATCAACTTACATTTGTGAGCAGACTTTCTCTATAACGAAAGTTAACAAGTCAAAGAACAGATCACTTCTCACAGACTCAAATCTTCAGTCAGTGTTAAGGATCAGCACAAGCAACTTGACACCTGATTTTAACAAACTGGTAAATGACTGCAGTCAGATGCATCATTCTCATTGACATTGTTCTGTTACTTACTGAGTTACTTTGTTTTTCAAATAAATGTGTTTCATGTGAAGTTTCTACTTTAAAATATTAATTAATAAAAATTAATTGCTTTTTTTTCTTTAAACTGAGTTACTTTGTTTTTCAAATAAATGTGTTTCATGTAAAGTTTCTACTTTAAAATATTAATAAATAAAAATTAATTGCTTTTTTTTTCTTTAAAAACCTTTTATTTTGGCTATTTTAAATATTAATTATTTTACTTAATATACTATGCGGCCTTTTAAAATTGTGAATTTCTGAATGTGGCCCTTGCACGGAAAAGTTTGCCCACCCCTGGTCTAAAGAATAAGCACCTATAAACCTAATTCCATGACTTGGTGCATGAGGCTGCAGCGAAAACAGGGAGCTGGAGGCAGTGTGGGCACGGGAATCATGTCATTTAGGCAGGATTCCACATGTCCTGGACGAGGTATCTCAAACAACTCAACTGAGCAAAACAGGCTGCAACTATAGCTCTCGTTTGTACAGTGATTGGACAAATAAGTACTGAATTACAACTATGATAAAGTTAGGGGTGGGGGAGATGTATTAAATGTGCCAGTCAAGATCATGCAGTGCTACCGGCATTATTTTCAGTGCACAGCTCGTTGTTCATCCTACTGCCTGCAATCCCGGTTTATCTTGCACATAATGTTACATTTCATAGCAAGTGTAGACTTGTTTGTGGATGTTTGTCATAAAAATTTAAAGTGGTGGCAAAAAATTTTAAGCGGTGGAAAAACTCAGCGGGTCTGGCAGCATCTGTGGAGAGAGAAACAAGAGGTAAGGACTTCCAAGTTCAATAAGACTCTTCTTTGGAACTTCTCTTTGTGGATGTTTGCGTTGGGCTAAAGGAAATGTATCTGAAGTGACGTCAATTTAATCACAAAGAGGCACTCATTTTGTATTTTTTCAACAAAGTGCTTAAAATGTGGAAACCAATTGTGTAAGATGTTAGTTGATAGAACTTACACAATTCTACTCATTTAGAAAAATACTTTCAATGAGTATATTATGAGTATGGCAGCCTTCTATCTCATAAGATTATGGTTACATGTTAAGAATCACTTAGTGTGTCTCAGTAGCCCCAATCTGGCATGGTTGTGAATGCCGCATTTCTCCGGTGCTTAGAAGATGCACGATTCATTGGCCTCTGTTTTCTCTGGACCCTTTTCTCGGTCAGTTAAGTTTTGAGATTCTGTTCACCACTTCCAATGCTCCTCCAAAGGTCATGGTTGTCAACAACTGTCTCCCAGTTGTCAGTGTCAATGTCCACCATCTTCATATCTCACTTGCAGGTGTCCTTATGGCAGAGACATGGACATCCATTGGCCAAGTCGCTGTGCAGAAGGTCTTTCGTTATACAGCTGTCATCCATCTGACTAACCTGGCCAAGCCATCACAGATATCACTGCCTTAGCAATCAGTGTAATCTGATGAAATTACCACACTCCAGGACCTCCAAATTGGTAACCCTGTTCTGCCAAGAGATCCCAAAGATACAGCTGAGACAAGGAAGGTGGAAATTACTTCTCCTGTCTGCAGATACTATCCAGGTGTCACCAACGTAGAGAAGTGTGCTGAGGACTCAGGCTTGGTAGACTCACTGAATGGTGTTCTGCGTCAGGTAGCTGTTCCACACTCTCTTACTCAACTTGGACATAACAGCTGCAACTTTAACAATGCATGCATTGGTTTCAGCATCTAGTGACAGATTGCTGGTGATTGTGGAGCCTATGGGCGCGATTCTTCCAAAACGGGAGAAATCGTAAAGCTGGCGTCAAACCCGGGCGGGTTTGACGCCAGCGCGCCCCTTCCCGACCGGGAACCTATTCTGGTCCCCAGTCGGGGCTAGCAGCCCGACGCCGTAGGCTCCGGCATCACGGGCTTAACGAATATCGTTAAGCCCGCTTGCCGGAGTTAGCTCCGGCTGACGCGTCATATGACGTCAGCCGCGCATGCGCGGATTGGAAGACTCCAACCCGCGCATGCGCGGATGACGTCATCGCGTATTTGCGCGAAACCCGCGCATGCGCGGGCCGGGTTGCCCCTCAGCCGCCCCGCGAATGGATACTGCGGGGCGGCGGAAGGAGAAAGAGTGCACGGGCATCGGGCCCGCTGCCCGCGATCGGTGCCCACCGATCGCGGGCCCATGGCACCCTTGGCACGGCCGTGGTACTGCCGTGCCAATCGGTGCCATGGTTATGAAAAGCGAGTTTGTGACGCCGTTTTTACGAACGGCCAGACCAGGTGTGTTTGCCGTTCGTAAAAACGGCGTAAAGGGCTGGGACTTCGGCCCATCGAACAGCTGTGAATCGCTGCCGGCCGTAAAAAAACGGCGGCAGCGATTCGGGTCGGGAGTTGGGCGGGGGGGGGGGGGGGGGGAGAATAGCGGGAGGGCGGGAAAAATGTCGGGAAGGCCCTCCCGCTATTCTCCGACCCGTCGTGGGTGTCGGAGAATTTCGCCCTATATATGTGAAGCTATTAACAACCTCCAGAATCACGTAGTCGATCCTGATGCATGACGGTATGGCAACATTCTAAATCAGGAAATGGAAGGGAGGGAAGAACTCAATCACCAGGGAGGTGCGACTGAACAAATTTCTGGAGCTACTGGCTGACAATTTCCTGGGTCTTGATGTACTTCATCCATCTTAAAAGAAGTAGTTAGTGAGATAACTGATGTATTGGTTTCAATCTTCCAAAAATCGTTGTAGGCAGGAACGATCCCATTCGATTGGAAAATTTTAATAGCAACTTTTTTATTCAAAAAGGAAGACAGAAAGCAGGAAAATCCAGGCCAGTTAGCTTAACATCTGTATTAACGAAAATGTTAAACGCTATTAAGGACATTATAACGAGACTTGGAAAGATTCAAGGTAATCAGGCAGAGTCAACATAGTTTTGTGAAAAGGAAACTATGTTTAACTAATTTATTGGTGCGGACGTCCGATGACGGCGGGCGGGAGGCAGCCACACGTTGGAGGGCTCCCGTTCGGGAACGGCATTGTCGGGGATTGACGCCCGGTCCTAGGGGCAGCGAAGGTGGTGAAGGACAGGAGAAAGCACAGGGAAGGAATATGTCGAGGTCCAGTAAGAAAACGGCTGTGAAAACAGCTGAAAGTCTGTCGGGGAGTAGAAAGGTCACTGCGGGGTCGGTAAAGAAAATGGAGGCTGGAGCACCAGGGGAGGCCGCATTGCTTACGGCTGAAGAAATAACTGAGGTGATGGCTGCGGAATTCGAAAGGCAGTTTACAAAATACATGGAGACAATGAGGAAGGAGATGAGGGAGGTTTTGAGTGTGCTGGTGGAGGAGGCGATTTCCCCGGTGACGACGGCGGTGGCGAGCGCAGTGGCGGAGGTGAGGAAGTAAGGGGAGGCGCTGAAGGAAGTGGAGGAGACATTATTGCAGCACGGTGATCAACTTACCTCAATGGGGAAGGAGATGCGGAAGGTGATGGAGATTAACAAGGATCTGCGAGGAAAAATGGAAGACCTGGAAAACAGATCCAGGCGACAGAATTTGAAGATTGTGGGGCTGCCCGAAGCAGTTGAAGGGCCGAGACCGACTGAGTATTTTGCTGCGATGCTGGCAAAACTATTGGGGGAGGGGGAGAATCCCTCCAGATATGAACTGGATCGGGCTCATCGGTCGTGGAGGCCTGTACCAAAGGTGAGTGAGCCGCCAAGGGTAGTGACTCTGCTTCCGTAGGTACAGTGTGAAGGAGAAGGTCCTGTGTTGGGCCAAGCAGAAGTGGGTGGTGCAGTGGGCTGGAGGTGGTATACGTCTATACCAGGACTTTACAGTGGAGCTGGCGAGGAGGCGGGCTGCTTTCAACCGGGTGAAGAGGGCACTGTACATCAGCAAGGTACAGTGCGGCATTGTATATCCAGCGAAGCTGAGGGTGTCTTACAAGCTCAAGGACTTTTATTTTGGATCGGCGGAAGCAGCGGAGGAGTTTGCAAAGGCAGAAGGACTGTGGCAGAACTGAGAAATTGAGAAATGGCCATGTGCCGATGTAACCTCATGACTGTATTTTCTTTTTTTTTGTTTCACTGCGTGCGGGTGTATGGGCTAAAGGAGCCAATGGTGTATATATTTGGACAAGGGAAGTGATGGGACTTTCACTCGAAGTGAGGGCTCTTTGGGGTGTAGGTGGATATGCGGGGTGTGCGTGCTGAAAGGGGATTTCTGGGCTTTCCTAGGGCCGGGCAAGGGGGAAAGGGACCCGGGCGGGGGTCTCCGCGCTGGCCGGTTTAAACCGGTTTCAGCCTCCAGAGCACCTCACATCAGAACCCCTCCTCCATACCCTCTCCTACCTCTTCCTCCCTTTTTGCCTTGATCCCTTCCAGTGGCGCCTTCTCCTCTTCCAAAACATCCCCGTAAACCGCCGATACTACCCCCTTCTCCAGTCCCCCTGCAAGCAGCACCTCCTCCAGCAATGTGGAAGCCGGCTCCACCGGGAAGCTCTGTATCTCCTTTCTGGCAAAGTCTCGAACCTGCATGTATCTAAATATTTCCCCCTGCTCCAGCCCATACTTCACTCCCAGCTCCTTCAATCCTGCAAACCATCCCCTAAGAAACAAATCTTTCAGTGTCCTAATTCCTTTCTCATCCCATCTCCGAAAATTTCCATCCCACTTCCCTGGCTCAAATCTATGGTTCCCCCAAATCGGCATTTCCCTTGACCCTGCCCCCAACCCGAAGTGCTGTCGAAACGGCCTCCAAATTCTCAACAAAGCTATTACTATCAGACTCCCTGAGTATCTCCCCGGGCCGTTGGGAGAGGTACTGTCACTACTGCCTTCAATCCCGACCCCCTACCCAAACTCGCCTCCATTCTGACTCATTGGGAGTCAGCTGACCCAGCTCCGTACCTTCTCCACATTCGCTGCCCAGCAATAATATATCAGGTTTGGAAGACCCAAACCCCCTGCCTGCCTTCCTCTCTGTATTAGCACCTTTTAAAATTCTGGCCACCTTCCCTCCCCATATGAACGAGGTAATTATCCCTTCAATCTCTCTAAAAAATGCCTTTGGTAGGAAAATCGGCAGGCATTGAAAAATAAACAGTAATCGCGACAGCACATTCATTTTAACCGCCTGTAATTAACAGGCAATTTTACATGACCAATCCACCTAACCTGTGTGGTGATATGCCTGTGAATAATATTGCAAACACTCAACAATGTGACCTCCCACCAGCAGGTGGTGTCAGACATCAGTCATGTGACATCTGGCTATCGGGAGCAGGTTGTAAGGTGTACACCAGGATAGTCGCACATAAGGGTGGTTCCAGCAGAGTCTATGTAACTAAATTAGTAACTTAGTCTGTATAGCATTCTGTTTGTTACCTTACCTTGTGTACATCAATAAATCATCATTCTAGTTAAGTCATCAGCAGTTCTGAATGAATCATTGCAAAGACAGAGCACAACATGGTACCAAGAGTGTTGAACATTTAAGAAAACAGCAGAAAAGACAAAAGAAAATCGGCTGAAGAGTGAAACAGGAAAAAAAACATTCTTCAACCGACCTGGTAAACTATGGCCTGTGATGACTCAATGCAATAAAAGATGGTGAAGCTCAAGGTGGAGAGTTTAAAGCACCCCACCAGCTTCAAGTATCGGGTAACGTAGATGAAAACTGGTGCATTTTCAAACAACAGCTTCAGCTCCATATTTCAGCCCTTGGCCTACAAGCACAGCCTGACAAGAGGCGCATTGAGCTGCTAAAAGTGGCAGGTCTACATGCAATCGAAATCTACAACACATATGCTTTCAACAGCGAAGAGAAAAGCAAGAGATACGATCAAGTGATGAGTACTTTGATTGATTGGATTGGATTTGTTTATTGTCACTTGTACCAAGGTACAGTGAAAAGTATTTTTCTGCGAGCAGCTCAACAGATCATTAAGTACATGAAAAGAAAAGGAAATAAAAGAAAATACATAATAGGGCAACACAGGTGTCGGGTGAAGCATACTCTTACGATTGACATTGCTCACCCAAAAAGAATGAGACATTTGAAAGATATATTTTGTGTATGCAAACCCAGAAACCTGGTGAACCTTTTGACAGTTTTGTCACTGACTTGAGGCTGAAGGCCCAGTCCTGCAATTTGACTATTCTGAAACCTTCAATGATCCGCGACCAAATACTATTTGCATCTCAAATGACAAGCTCCGTGAGAGATTGCTGCGAGAAGAAGATTAGATATTGGAAAAAGCAATTAAGATTTGTCATGCGAGTGAGTGAGCTGCACAGCAAATCAGTACACTCAGCTCGAAACATTTTGGCGCCAACACGGAGGAAGACACCAGAGCCATCAGCACTGTGACACAGGTCAATAAGAAATGTGGTCTCCGAGCAGGCGGCCATTTTAAGCAGTCGACAGGAGTCGCCATTTTGTGCCAGAAATGCGGCAACTGACATTGCCCACGGCAATTTACAGGCTTTGGAAAAGTATGTTCCAGATGTGTCCGGGTTAATAATTTTGTGAAACAATGTTTTTCGCATCCTACAGTGGAGCAACTAGGATCGATCAATGCAGTTGATGAGATAATCCTTGATGAATTATTTTTTTGTTGATCTAATCTCGACCAAGGACCCGATGAGTCCGAAGACAGAAGAGGAAGAGGTTTTAATGACCAGTTGGAACAACACTGCTGATACCGTCTGTGGTAGTATGACTAGGGGTATTACGGTACCTGGGAGTGTGAGCTGCCATTGGTGCTGAGGACTCGCTGCCCATTGACCCATGTATCGTGTGCCTCTTATCCCTATTGGCTAAGAGGAAGGTAGCTCCGCCTACGAGGCGGGGTATAAGAGCCTGTGTTCCCGGGCAGCCAGCCATTTTCCTGTACGTCTGCTGCCGGGCTCACTTCTTGCTAATTAAAGCCTTTCATTTCGGACTTCACCTACGTTTCGTGTCCATTGATTGTGCATCAATTTAATTAGCAAGATTGTAAAGGATGGAGCTTCGCATCAAGCCAGAGTGTCTTCGACTCAGCCCTCATGCAGCGAATGCAACAGCCGCATTTAAGCATTGGCTGGCTTGCTTCAATAGTTACCTGAGCACAGCAGAAAACGTCCCGACGAGGGAGCAGAAACTGCACATCCTCCACTCGTGCGTCGGCACCGCCGTGTACACGCTCATAGAGGACACAACAGACTTCGACGCAGCTATGGACCTGCTCAAAGGACATTTCATACGACCGGTGAACCAAGTCTACGCTCGGCACTTACTAGCCACAAGGCAGCAGATACCTGGTGAGTCACTGGATGATTTTTACCCTGCCCTCCTCGTGCTGGGGAGGAACTGCGGCTGCCCACAGGTGTCTGCTGCTGAGCATACCGAACTTCTGGTCCGAGACGCCTTTGTTGCATGTATGCAGTCCTCGCAGATCCGCCAAAGACTGTTGAACAGAGAAACTTTAAGCGTCACGGAGGCACGGGCCTTCGCCTCCTCCCTAGACTTTGTGAATCATAACGCTCGCGCGGCAGCCCCCTGGGCAGCGTGGAACTCGACCTCTCTCACCCCCACGGACTCGAACCCCCCCCAGGCCTGCACCGCAGGGCGCCCCAAAAAACCCACGGGGCCCCTCTGCTATTTCTGCAGCCAGGCAAAGCACCGTCAGTGCTGCCCGGCCCGTTCCGCCACTTTGTGGCCATTTGCCAAGCTAAAGCGGTCGCTGCGGTCCCAAGCAGCGACCGCAGGACTTCCCCCCGCTCGCCTCAGTAAGACGCTGCGCTCTCCCGGTCTACCCGGTTAAGCAAAAAAATCGCTCTGGCCTCCGGTTCTCACTCGGTACAGATCACGGGGTGCTGCATAGCGGACCTCACAGTCCAGGGGAGGGAGTTTAAAAACTACAAGTTGTTCGTCCTCCCTCACCTCTGCGCGGCAGCACTCCTGGGGTGAGACTTCCAGTGTAACCTCCAGAGCCTAACATTCAAATTCGGCGGCCCTATGCCCCCCCCCCCTCACTGTCTGCAGCCTTGCGTCCCTTAAGGTCGATCCCCCGTCCTTGTTTGCAAACCTCACCCCGGATTGCAAACCCGTCGCCACCAGGAGCAGATGGTACAGTGCCCGGGACCGGACCTTCATCAGGTCCGAGGTTCAGCGGCCTCTGAAGGAAGGGGTCATCGAGGCCAGCAACAGCCCCTGGGGAGCACAAGTGCTGGTCGTAAAGACCGGGGAGAAGAATAGGATGGTCATAGACTACAGTCAGACCATCAACAGGTTTACGCAGCTGGACCCACGTATCTCCGACCTGGTCAACAGGATCGCGCAGTACAAGGTCTTCTCCACGGTGGACCTCAAGTCCGCCTACCATCAGCTCCCCATCCGCGCGAGTGACCGAACGTACACTGCGTTCGAAGCGGATGGGCGGCTCCACCACTTTTTAAGGGTTCCCTTCGGTATCACAAACGGGGTCTCGGTCTTCCAACGAGAGATGGACCGAATGGTCGACCAATATGGTTTACGGGCCACCTTCCCGTATCTCGATAACGTCACCATCTGCGGCCACGACCACCAGGACCACGACACCAACCTCCGAAAATTCCTCCGAACCACAAAACTCCTGAATCTGACCTACAACAAGGACAAATGCGTGTTTAGCACCGATCGTCTAGCCATCCTCGGCTACGTAGTGCGTAACGGAGTGATAGGCCCCGAACCGGAACGCATGCAACCCCTGATGGAGCTCCCCCTTTTCCACTCGCCCAAAGCCCTCAAGCGCTGTTTGGGCTTCTTTTCATATTATGCCCAGTGGGTCCTCAATTACGCCGACAAAGCCCGCCCACTCATCCAGTCCATCACGTTTCCCCTGTTGAGGGAGGCCCGCCAGGCCTTCAGCCGCATCAAAGCAGATATTGCAAAGGCCACGATGCGAGCTATTGATGAGTCCCTCCCCTTCCAGGTCGAGAGCGATGCGTCCGATGTAGCTCTGGCAGCCACCCTCAATCAAGCGGGCAGACCTGTGGCCTTCTTCTCCCGTAACCTCCACGCTTCCGAAATCCGCCACTCTTCGGTCGAGAAGGAGGCACTATCTGGCCGGCAGGAGGTTCACCCTCCTCACAGACCAACGGTCAGTGGCCTTCATGTTCGACAACGCACAGAGGGGCAAGATAAAGAACGACAAGATCTTGCGGTGGAGGATCGAACTGTCCACCTACAACTACAACATCTTGTATCGTCCTGGGAAACTAAACGAGTCTCCCGATGCCCTGTCCCGCGGCACCTGTGCCAACGCACAAGTGGACTGCCTCCGAACCCCCCATGCGGACCTCTGCCACCCGGGGGTCACCCGCTTTTTCCACTTTATAAAGACCCGCAACCTGCCCTACTCCATCGAGGAGGTCAGGACAGTCACTAGGGAATGTCACATCTGTGCGGAGTGCAAGCCGCACTTCTACCGCCCCGAACAAGCGCACCTGGTAAAGGCTTCCCGCCCCTTTCAACGTCTCAGCATGGACTTCAACGGTCCCCTCCCCTCCAACAACCGCAACACGTACTTCCTCAACGTGATTGACGAGTACTCCCGTTTCCCTTTCGCCATCCCCTGCCCTGACATGACCACGACCACCATTATCAAAGCCCTGCATACCACCTTCTCCCTGTTCGGTTACCCTGCATACATTCATAGTGATAGGGGATCCTCCTTTATGAGCGACGAGCTGCGTCAATTCCTGCTCAGCAGGGGCATTGCCTCCAGCCGGACGACCAGTTACAACCCCAGGGGTAACGGACAGGTCGAGAGGGAGAACGGTACGGTCTGGAAGACCGTCCTGCTGGCCCTACGGTCCAGAAATCTCCCAGTCTCCCACTGGCAAGAGGTCCCCCCAGACGCCCCCCATTCTATCCGGTCACTTCTCTGTACCTCCACTAACCAAACGCCTCATGAACGCCTTCTTGTTTTTCCCAGGAAGTCTTCCTCAGGGACCCCGCTCCCGACCTGGCTGGCTACCCCCGGGCCCATCCTGCTCCGGAAACACGTGCGGGTGCACAAGTCGGACCCGTTGGTCGAAAGAGTCCAGCTACACCACGCAAATCCGCAATACGTGTATGTGGAGTATCCCGAAGGCCGACAGGACACGGTCTCCCTACGGGACCTGGCACCCGCCGGATCCCTGCCTCCCCCCCCCGGCGCCAGCCCCCCCAACCTCAACTGCCCCCGGCAGGTGCCCCCCCCCCCCACCCCCTGCCCCACCGACACCTTTACACGTGCTGCCTAGTGGACAGGACGACCCTCCCCCGGCCTGGCCCCCGCTAGCTCCGACTAGGGGTACGGACGCAGCCGCAAGAACAGGATCATCGCTCCCGGAGTCACAGATGACCACCACTCCGTCGCCGGCACAGCTCCGCAGGTCGCACAGGACGTCCAAGGCACCCGATCGGCTGATCGAATCCATGTGAACTGTTGATGGACTCTTGTTTTTGCTTGTTCTCTACTTTTTACTGTTCTGCAAACTGTACATAGTTACTGTGTCTTGACTTAACCCTGTAAATAGTTGCGGGCCAGTGGGCAGCCACCAGTGAAAAGGTACGATCCAACATCACTAGTCATACTACCAGTCTCTTATATACTCGCATGGGACCCCCCCCTCTCTCTATGCCCACATTCCCCATACGCCCCACCCCCGGTTCCTTTCTCAACAAGGGGTGAATGTGGTAGTATGACTAGGGGTATTACGGTACCTGGGAGTGTGAGCTGCCATTGGTGCAGAGGACTCGCTGCCCATTGGGCCAGGTATCGTGTGCCTCTTATCCCTATTGGCTAAGAGGAAGGTAGCTCCGCCTATGGGGTAGGGTATAAGAACTTGTGTTCCCTGGCAGCCAGCCATTTTCCTGTACGTCTGCTGCCGGGCTCACTTCTTGCTAATTAAAGCCTTTCGTTTCGGACTTCACCTACGTTTCATGTCCATTGATTGTGCATCACCGTCGAAAACAGACGGACCATTCCAGTGGTACTAAATGACAAACTGGGAAAATGCAAACTCAACACGGGAGCGAAGGCAAACCTCCTCCGTTTGAGTGATCTGCATGATCAAGTGATAAGAGTACTTTGATTGATTGGATTGGATTGGTTTATTGTCACGTGTGCCAAGGTACAGTGAAAAGTATTTTTCTGCTAGTACCGCCGAAAATCATAACCCGACCAAGATTGCTGATTGACTACAGTGGGAATGAGTTTGAGACGTTGGAGGAATGTGACCTAGAAGCATGGGTACACAACAGAAGACATATCGTACCATTCTCCATTGTGGACACACAATGAGAGTCCATCCTAGAGGCGGATGCGTGCGAAGCCGTGAACCTAGTGGAGTGCCTGTACGTCCCAGTCAGCGAGCCGACAAAAGGTTATAGCGATTTCCAACTAGATACAGTGGTGCAATTATCCAATGAGATACGAGCGATAGTGAAAGTGGAGGAAGACCAACCAGAGACAGAGATGGAGAATCTGAAGGACAAGGCAGCGTTCTGGTTAGCGGTCTTTGAAATGAGGATATGCTCGGCCACTTGATACAGGAACATGATGAGCCCATTTTACAGCATCGCCAAGACATTGCCATAAATTTGTCTGACCCCGGACAGCCAATGAGCTTCACTCCGGAGAGAATTCACTTCACGAATGAGGTGCTCGTAAAAACACACCAGATGGAGTTGCAGCCTGATGGGGCAGGCCTCTTCGTATTTATAATTACGGGGTGTGGTGCACAGGCTGCCATATCGACTGGAAGGAAGAAACAAACATCGCTATATAGCTCTACGACGACGGATGGCACGCACATAATAGGATGACCCATCACCTGGATCATCAGGACATGAGACCATCTGTATAATGATCTTGAGCGAAGAGGAGCTGCCAATAGGTGCTCCAACAACTGAGGAAGGGACAGCACCCGATGTTATAGATGTGACTCCAACCCAGGTACCAGAGTGCGAGGCTCTGTAACCACCCATTAAAGCCACAGGCTTGGTCATGACCACACAGTCCCTCGGAAGCATGCCGGCACGAGAAATCCCAACTGATGATCTGCACACATCTGCTCCTATGGTGCAGACCAATAGCAAGACAGGGGTTGCCAAATCCAAACGCAAAAAGAGAAGCACTCACAAAATGATAATCAAAGCAAAAAAGAGGAATAGAAGGCGAGTGGGAGAGGCAGTGAAAACCACTGATAACACCAAGAGAGAAGATGTCGATGTTCTGGCCGACGGGCCAGAGCCAGAGAATACTCAACAACGCAGCAGCAAAGAGCGATGTGTAAGGAGACAAAAAAAGAAAATGCTGGTGATGCAGGTGAGGCCAACAAGGATACATGCCTTCAAAACGGATTGCGTCAAATGAATACGGAGCAAGAGACTGGCAAGGAAACAAGTCTTAAAAAAAGCTGACAAGAGCCCAGAATACCAGCCGGGTGATCCCGTGAGGGAGGCACAAGGAACACACACATAGCAGACATATCATGTCTATGGATCCTCTAGTTAACTCTATACATAAACCACATTTGTAAAGTAAAGATATCAATCATGTTTGTGTATAAAGATCAACATCTCCAAAGGAAGGGGGATGTGGTGATATGCCGGTGAATAATATTGCATACACTCAGCAATGTGACCTCCCACCAGCAGGCGGCGTCAGACATCAGTCATGTGACATCCGGCTATCGGGAGAAGGTTGTAAGGTGTACACCAAGACAGTCGCACATAAGGGTGATTCCAGGAGAGTCTGTGTAATTCAATCAGTAACTTGGTCTGTATAGCATTCTGATTGTTACCTTACCATGTGTACATCAATAAATCATCATTCTAGTGAAGTAGTTAAGTCACCAGCAGTTCTGTATGAATCATTGTAAAGACAAGGCTACAGAACATAACAACCTGCACATCTTTTTCTTGGATCTTAAGCTAACAGAGCTGAACCGCTTTCTGTCAGTTCTGGTATGTAAGTAGATTGCCTCAAGGCATATGACAGCAGCAAAGTGAAGAAAATGCAGGGGAGTGTCAGCACCAGAGCACAACAATGTTTGACCCCATTGCGGATCTCAAAGATGTTTCCATGTTGCCCAGTCCTAGCTGACATTGCTCATCATGGAGAAAGATCACACTGAGTAGCTTCTGCAAGCAGCCAATTTTCTCCAGCAGCAAACAGACTGCCTCTATTCACATGGTCAAAGCCTTGGTGAAATCGATTAGGGCAATATATACTAGTCTCCTTTCTTCTAGGCATTTCTCTTGCAGTTGCCGGACTGAGAAGGCCACGCCAGTTGTAGATCTTCTAGTTCAAAACCAGACTGGAATTGGAGATAGATGGGTTCAGCAAAGATCTACACTCAGACAAGGGAAGCATGGGCAAATGCTTTTTTCATGATGCTCAACAGGGTGTTGCCTCATTAGTTGCTGCATTTACTGCAGCCGCCCTTGTTCTTGTGCAGGGTCATGTCTTTCCATCACATATATCTTTGAGCACTACTCCATCCCTCCAGCAGAGACAGAAATGTTTGTGCAGATGCTGCAGGAATGCCGGTTTCCTGTGAATGGTGAATTCAGATGGTTACAGCATCTGGAACTGTGCAGGCAAGGCAATCACCTGCCTTTGTTTTCAGTGGAACGATTTTCTTTGCTGATGGACCTGTTCCCTTTTGATCCCTTCGTACATGCCCCTAGCATTCCCGATGTTGAGAAACAATGGGCTGGATTAATCGTTTATCAGGGTAAGTGCTGACGCCTGCTTGGGAACGGTGGCATTTTACACCAAAATCGGCACCAAACTCTCACCGATCCTACGACCGGGTGAGGAGCTAGCAGCTGCGGCGAGTAAAATGGCGATGACGCCATTTCGGAGGGGGCAGAGGGTAGCAAACTGCCGTCAATCCAGCACCGCCCCCAATTTGGGCATCAGAAAGGATTCTCCACGTGATCACCGGTTACAATATCGGCGTTGGGGAACAGTGAATCCCGCCAAATGGATATTCTGGCAAAGTTGTAACCAGCAGTCATTGGCACCTAGCAATTGGTTGGACTTTATTCTGAGTGACTCTCAGTGTATTCAGTTCCCTCTCTGAGATCTCTTGTAATTAACGAGAGCAGGTTCAATAACAGGTTCCATCACAGTGATGTTAGCCTCGATCCAGTCAGCACTTTTCCCACTCTTACTTTCTATTTGTTGAAAGTGTGGTATTGTAGATGGTGGGTGTGATCTTCCAGCCATGATGCGCTGGAAAAGCATCTAGCTGCGGCGCAGCATGGCCGGTGAAAACCAGGAGACCCCGTTCCCAGGATTCATCCAAATCGCAACACCTCGCGAGATTCAACACAATCTTGCCAGGCGTTGCAAGGAGAATCCTGCCCACAATGGGTGGGATCAATTTTTGGCAAATAATAATCTTTATTAGTGTCACAAGTAGGCTTACATCAACACTGCAATAAAGCTACTGTGAAAATCACCTCGTCGCCAGAGTCCGGCGCCTGTTCGGGCACATGGAGGGAGATTTCAGAATGTCCAATTCACCTAACAAGCACGTCTTTCGGGACTTTTGTGTTGGAAACCGGAGCACCCGGAGGAAACCCACACAGACACGGCGAGAACGTGCAGACTCCGCACAGACAGTGACCCAAGCCGGGAATCGAACCTGGGTTCCTGGCGCTGTGAAGTAACAGAGCAAATCACTGTGCTACCCAAATCTCTGCATATTAGAATGAGGCAGTAAACCTTACTCTGATGTGTGGTTTCCCGAGGAACCTGAGGCTTTGGGATTCAATCCCTTTGCCTCGGGACCTTGGACCAGCGCCATTTGGTACTGGTCCCCACAAACAGGGACTAGACAGAACACCACTTGTGGGTCTCCAAGGTGATTGGTAGCCCCTGGCTGCATGCCCTTTGGGCAGGCTGATGCCCTGTCACCCTGGCAGTGCCAGGTAGTTGGTGCCCCGAGTACCCTGGCAGTGCCAGGCAGTTGATGCCACCAGAGTACCCAGGTGGTATTGCCAACTGGCAGGGTCACTGCCACAGTGCCAAGCTGGCATTTTTTGCATGTGCGCAATTGGGCTGGGGTTGCCCACCGTTGGTGTCCGAGATGCGGGGGACCTACCCATATTGCGTTCAAGCTGAGGGGAGGTTGGGGAAGTTTTTGTGCGCCTCGAAGATCTCTCGCGACAACGGGGAGTTCTGGCGAGTGGAGTTCCCTGTTGTAAAAAATGGGGCCTCGGGTTCGCAGTTTAGGCCCCTTATTCAATGTAAGTAGCGTTCAATAGCCACGTGTTTCTCAGCACTGAGTGTCGGGAAACATGCAACTAAACGTGCTCGCTAGGGGATTTTGTCCGAATGCCTGTTCAATCGAGTCACAGAACTGTTGTTTTTATCGTTTGGATAGGCAGTATGGATAATGCTGATACAGGGATGGAATTTCTGCTTTGAATGAAGCACTCTTAAAGGTTGAATCTTCACCCTGGTGCACACTGGGGAGAGATCAGTATCGCAGTCAGTGCTGCAGTAGCTGCACAAGTTGAGAATGCTGCTCAGAGAGTCATGATCAGACTCAGATGGTGCCAATACCCTGATCTTGGGCCTCTCCAGGACAACTTGTGGCATGGTCTGTTTTGAAAAGAAGTATTAGTTACACCAAGCTCATGGTAGCAGCAAAGCTCAAGTTGTCTCTGTTCTCATTTATCTTTCCCAGACCATGACGTCCAAAACTGGAGGGCCATGTCTCATAGTCTGCATCCATTCCTGCGTTGAAATCCCCCAGTCGGTAAAGAGGGGATGAAGTAGCGTAGTGGCATTGTCACTAGACTAGACTAGTAATTTGAATTCAATTTTTAAAAAATCAGAATTAAAAGTCTAATGGGACCATGCAACCATTGCCGATTGTTGTAGAAACCCAACTGGTTCACTAATGTCTTTCAGGGAAGGTAATCTGCCGTCCTTACCCCGTCAGGCCTACATATGACTCCAGACCCACACAGCGATGCGATTGTTCTTAACTGCCCCCGCCCTGAAAAATGGCCTAGCAAGCCACTCAGATCAAGGGCAATGTTCACATCAAGAATACATTTTTTTTTAATTTAAAAACATGACAAACATTTTCAATCACAAATTAGTGATTTACCTAAACTTTATTTTCAACAAAAGTTTTGAAAAAATGCAAGTTTTTCAGTAGAACTGACCTGTTACAACAGTATTGCAAGAGGAGAAAATGAAGACAGAATGACTGAAATTTCAATTACTCATTTAAAAATAGAACAGTTCGTGCAATAAGAACTATAGTCACACTACACATCTCCAGCAAATTATCATTTCCATGGCACCATAGTATCATGATTTACAGCATACTTAAATCTCAACTGTGCTGGAATAAGGGGGAAATCAACTAAAACAGAACATCGTTAATGCAAACATGCTGATAATTCTCGGTGTAAACTGCAGCATAAAAACGGAATCGGTCTTGCCCTTCGAAATCCTGAGGATTTCAGATTTCATTATCAAATGTAAAATCCTTCACAGCGAAACTACGAAAAGCAAATTTATCCCCTTCATGCAAGTATTGACAGGTGGTTTTCATTAAATCACAATCTGTTTGATTTATAGCAGGCGTAAAATGATTTAAACTGTTTAAAAATCTGGAAACCCAAAGGTGAAAGGATGTACACAAAACGGGACTGGAATAGAATTCTAAATGGTCAGTTGTAAGTACTATTTTATGTACCTCAGGAAACTCAAAATTTGTCATTTCCTGCGACGCATCGTCATAACTCCCACAGACTTCCTCTTAGCACTGGTTATTTTTATAATTATGCGTAAAATGAACTCCACACTGAAGGTTACAGTTGCAACATTTGAGTCTTCATCCCAATCGTTACAATTATTTTTGTTTGTTTCTCCAATATTTTGAAATTGGAAATTTCTTTAATTTTGAAACACTTGTCATGTTACAGGAGGATCGTGATCATTTCTAAAGATTAATTACCAAGACGTCTTGCTTTCTCCATCTGCCATCGTAAAACACAAACATCAATTTAAATATTTCAGAGTAGCTTCCTGTTAAATACCACAACTCAATAAAATCTGATAAACTACTCTAAGTTACAATATATTATCATCATAAATGTTCCAATTCATATTGTGCTGCCCCCAGTTTTACTGAAGCAATCATAATATATCCAACCAGGTACATGAATTTCAACAAAACCTGCAATTTAAATATTTAACCTAAAAGTGTTTAAAGCAACTGAAGGATAAGTAACTAATGAAAACTAACACAATTCTAAGAAACTCAAATGACACTGAATACCATCTGTTATAAATTGTAAGCTACCTTAGTTTGATACCGCAAAATGTATTTGTTTCTCTGAGATATTTGTAACCAAATTACGAGATCAAACATGGCTTTTAATACTTGACAGAAAGGAACAAACCTGCATTCAACTGAAGTGAAAAAAATGATACAAGTGTTAATGGTGGTCAGGTGTGCTATTTAATTATGCGTGTGAGGGGGGGGGGGGGGGGGTTGAAGATGGTGGGAAAGAGACAGTTATGGTTCCAACATGATAGAGATGCATTGAAACAAAAAAGGCCGCAATTTAACCGTTAACTGTACAACAATACATTTTCTAAATAAGAAATGTTGATTACCCACTTTTAAGGGTTACAGCTGAATCGTAATTCACACCACAGTCCAATGTGCTAGAATAAGGTGCCAATTGGCTTCACACTAAATATCCTTGCTCAGAAAGCTAAATATTCAAATGTCATGGACTGTCCATCACGCATTGCACTGCAACTTAAAAATGAATAGCAATACGCCAAATAATTCATTTGGGACTTTTGCTGAGAAAGTCTGTAATATGCAACTGGGTGATGAATGAGTGAACTGTATCTAAGATTCACTGCTGCTCCCACCAGTCCAACGGAAATCAAGAAAGGCTTATCCAGAATTCAACCAAAAGGGTTTGGTTAATGCAATAATCCCATTAGTATTAACATTATACTTTCACTTACACCATTGAGGCTAGGATAACATCACCTTCAACCAGACTACTGGATGCGCTCGTTGAGTATAGAAGCAGTGCTAAATCCTGAGAGCTTTGTTACTAAGGAAGAACCTGCATTTAAAGAATACCTTTCTCACAATCTTTGGCTATGAAGTGCTTTGGGGCATCCTATTCCGTACGTTTGAACTGTAGTTAATTCTGTAATGGAGGGAAAAATGGAAACTAATTGGTGTACAGCAAGGTCTAGGCAATGATCATCTCCAGCAAGAGGAAATCTAACCATCTCCCTTGATGTTCAACGGCATTAACATTGCTGAATTCCCCACCACCAACATCCCGGTGTGACCTGAAACATAACTGGACAAGCCACATAAATGCTGTAGCTACAAGAGCAGGGCAGAGGATGGGAATTCTGTGGCAAGTAACTCACCTCCTAACTCCCCAAACCTTGTCCATCATCTAGAAGGTACAAGGCAGGAATGTAATGGAATGCCCTCCACTTGCATTAGTAAGAGCAGCTCCAACACTCAAACTCAACACCATAGAGGACAAAGCAACAAGCTTTATTGACACTCCATCCATACCTTGAAAATTCACTCTGTTCACTGCCGACACCCAAGTTGCAATGTGTCCGTTCAAAAGGATCCACTGTAGCAACACACCAAACCTCCTGCAAAACACCTTCCAAACCCAGATATCTACAACCCAGCTCACTCGGCTAAATCGCTGGCTTTTAAAGCAGACCAAGCAGGCCAGCAGCACGGTTCAATTCCCGTACCAGCCTCCCCGGACAGGCGCCGGAATGTGGCGACTAGGGGCTTTTCATAGTAACTTCATTGAAGCCTACTCGTGACAATAAGTGATTTTCATTTCATTTCATTTCATAAGGGTAGCAGGCACATAGAAACATCACCACCTGCAAATTCCTCTACAAACCACATGCTGGCTTGGGAATAGATCACTGTTATTTTACTGCCACTGGGTCAAAATCCTGAAACTCCCTCCCTGAAAACACTTTGGGTGCACTTACACCACATGGACTGCAGAGCTTCAGGAAGTTGGTTCACTACCACATTCTCAAGGACAAATAGGGATGGGCAATAAATTATGGCTTTGCCAGCAATGCCACTATTCTATTAAAGAAAAGACAAATTAAACTGTGTTTTTTAACTATAGATAAAAATGGCAGATGTCAGGTTCATAATGCAAGTGAGAGGCAGGCTGAATATGGAAAGAACATAGAATCCCTACAGTGCAGAAGGAGGCCATTTGGCCCATCGAGTCTGCACCGACCCTCCAAAAGAACACCCTACCTCGGCCCACACCCCCACTCTATCACTGTAACCCTACCTAACCTTTTGGACACTAAGGGGCAATTTAGCATGGCCAATCCATCTAACCTGCACATCTTTGGACTTCGGAGAAAACCAGAGCACACGGAGGAAACTCACGCAAGACACATTGAGAATGTGCATACTCCACACGGCCACCCAAGGTTGGAATTGAACTCGGGTCCCTGGCACTATGAGGCAGCAGTGCTAACCACCGTTAGGGAAGTGAAAACATAATAAGAGAAGCTAAGAGAGAGTAAGAGAAGAACCTGGCAGCTCGTATAAAAGGCAATCAAAGACTCTTCTATCGACACATTAAAAAGTAAAAACGATAGTAAAAAGGTGGGTTGGGGCCAAATATGGAACTAAAAGGGAATTTATGCATGGTGAAAGAGGTCATGACTGAAATACTAATGAACATACTGCATCCGTCTTTACCGAGGAATAAAATGCTGCCAAAGTTATAGTGAAAGAGGAAATAGCTTTGACACTTGACTGGCTGAAGATTGGTTCTCAAAAAAAAATAATGTTCACAAAAATAAAGAGAGGTATTAGAAAAGCTGACCACACTTAAAACTCCCCAGGACCAGGTGGGATGCATGCAAGGATACCAAATGAAATAAGGATGGAAATTGGAAAGACACTGGCCACAATCTTCCAATGTTCCTACAATACAGGGTTGGCGCCAGAGTATTGGAGAATTTAAAATGTTGTTCAAAAAAGACAACAAGGACAAGCTTAACAATTACAAACCAGTCAGTTTAGCCTTGACGGTAGGAAAGCTTTTAGAAACGATAATCTGGAACAAAGTCAATAGTGACTGGGATAAATGTGGATCAATTATTGAAAGCAGCATGGATTTGTTAAAGGAAATTTTTGTTTAATTAACTGGCTGGAGTTGTTTTACTGAGGTGAAATAAAGGCTGGATGAGGGTAATGCAATTGATATGTGTACATGGACTTCCAAAAGGCTTCAGGTTTTTCAGCAAGTTAAAGCCAGGGGATAAAAAGGGACAGTGGCAGCATGGATATAAATTTTGCTGAGTGACAGGAAACAGAGTAATGATGAATGGTTCTTTTTCAAACCAGGTGTAGATATGGAGTGGGGTTCCCAGGGGTTAGTACTAGAATTACTGTTTTACTTGATCTATATTAATGATCTCGACTTACATATAGAGGGAGCATTTCAAAATTTGCAGACAATAAAAAGTACTGTGAACTGTGAAGATAACAAGAACACATAGAACATAGAACAGTACAGCACAGAACAGGCCCTTCGGCCCTCGATGTTGTGCCGAGCAATGATCACCCTACCCAAACCCACGTAACCCGTATACCCGTAACCCAACAATCCCCCCATTAACCTTACACTACGGGCAATTTAGCATGGCCAACACATAGGCTGGTGGAATGGATAGACAATTAGCAGCTGAGTTTAATGCAAAGAAGTGTGAAGTGATACATTTTGGTAGGAAGAATGAGGATAGGCAATATAAAATAAACAATTCTAAAGGGGTCACAGAACCTGAGACACCTGGGGGTATATGGCCACAAATCACAGAAGGTGACAGGGGAAGTTGCGAAAATGGTTAATTAGGACCCTGGGCTTTATAAATAATAATAATAATCATCTTTATTAGTGTCACAAGTAGGTTTACATTAACACTGCAATGAAGTTACTGTGAAAAATCCCCTAGTCGCCACATTCCATTGCTTGTTCAGGTACACTGAGGAAGAATTCAGAATGTCCAATTCACCTAACAAGTACATCTTTTGGGACTTGTGGGAGGAAACTGGAGCACCTGGAGGAACACGCAGACATGGGGAGAACCTGTAGACTCTGCACAGACAGTGACCCAAGCTGGTAATCGAACCCAGGTCTCTGGTGCTGTGAAGCAACAGTGCTAACCATTGTGCTAAATAGGCAGAGAGAACAAAAGGCAGTTATGATGAATTTTTAAAAAAACACTGGTTCAGTCTCAACTACAGTATTCTGGAGACCATACGTGGTAGCACAGTGGTTAGCACTGTTGCTTCACAGCTCCAGGGTCCCAGGTTCGATTCCCGGCTTGGTTCACTGTCTGTGCGGAGTCTGCACGTTCTCCCCGTGTCTGCGTGGGTTTCCTCCGGGCGCTCCATTTTCCTCCCACAAGTCCTGAAAGACGTGCTGTTAGGTGAATTGGACATTCTGAATTCTCCCTCAGTGTACCCGAACAGGCGCCGGAGTGTGGCAACTAGGGGATTTTCAGTAATTTCATTGCAGTGTTAATGTAAGCCTACTTGTCACAATAGAAAATGATATATAATACTGTAGGAACGGTGTAAAGTCATCAGCGATGTCCCAGAAAGATTTATGAAAACAAGTTCCGGAGTCCCAGGGATGAGGGACTTCAGTTACGTGGCTAGATTGGAAAAGCTAGGGCTATTCTTCTTGGAGAATATTGAGAGCAAATTTGACAGAGATAATTAAAATCATGAGACGTTAGTAGATAGAAACTGTTCTTATAGGTCAAGAGCCAGGGGACACCATGTTTAGGTGACTGGCAAAAGGACAAAAATGCAACTTAAGGAAAAACATTTTTTAACCCAGCATGCGGTTAGGTTCTGGAATGCAATGCCTGAGGGTAAGATGGAAGGAGGTTCAGCCTGGGCTATTGGAAGGAAATTGGACAATTATCTGAAGAGAAAATACTGTAGGACTTTAAGGGAAGGGTAGCGAAGTGGGGCTAGCTGAGTTGCTCTTGCAATGAGTCAGCAGAGACACAAAGGGCCAAATGCCCTCCTACGACTGTGACCATATGATTCTCTGGTATGGATTGAAGGATAAATGCTAGTCGGGAAACCAGGAGAATTCTCTTGCTCTTCTTTGAAGAGCAACATAGAAGTTTTGACATGCTAAAAAGCTACGCTAGTTAGTGAACGGAGCAGAAGGCCGGAGAGTGAGAAAGAAAGAACAAACAAATTTACATTTATATAGCTTGACATCCCAAAGTGCTTTACAATGAATTATTTTATGAAGTGCAGCCACTGTTATATAAGCAAATGTAACAGCCAATTTAAGCAGAGTAAGGCCTCACAATTGCTAAATCACTAGATAATCCAGTTTCGTTGGTACTGGTCAATAGGGAATGTTGGCCAGACCAGAACGCTCTGATCGTACTCAATCTGCAATATCCCCGAGAAGGCAGAGCTTTAGTATCTTACCTGAAAAGTTGGCAACTCCCAAGAATTCAGCTCTCTCTCGTTATTGGAGTAAACTGTCAGATTAGATTATGTGGTTAAATCTGTCGGGGTTTTGTGGTCATAGGAGCTAGGTAGAATATTGAAAAATATGCTCACATACATGTCTTTATAATGACCGAGGAGTTCCTCCATGTTGCTGGTGTCATTTCTAAACACAACGCAACATATCAGTGTAATGGAGGAAAGAGACAACATTTTCAGAACATGCTGATATCAGCATAAATCTTATGATGTAATGCAATTTTGTTTTTACACAATCATGAAACATAATCCCTCCACTCACCACGAGTTCCAGAATTCAACAGTAAGACCACTCATGAGTTTATCAGTTCACATTATTATTTCAGAACATAAAGAAATATCAATTCAACCAAGAAAGATGCAACATTGAAGTAAAAAATTTTCATCTCATCATTCAATTCTCTTGTGATAGTTGCTGGCCTCACACTACATTCGAGTTTCCAGCTCAGTGTACAAATTGCAAAAACTGGTCCACCCAAATAATTACAATTGTCACATGTTGTTAAAGAGCTCCCAAACCAAATGATATCTGTGTTGGGCTTTCACATGCATTTCCTCAGTCCCACCATCATATGCATTCCCTTGTAGTAGTCTTTCATCAACAGAATGGCTTTGGGCAGTTGGACAGATAATCTCACAGGAAATATGTTGAAATAAAAAGGCAATACCTTTGTTTACAGGTCAGATGTCAGAATATCTACAGTCACAGTCCTAAATAGCTAAACAAGAAATCTTCCGACGCAGCTGAAGTATGTAGTTCTTGAATGTGCATAATTTTGCCTAACATAAATACTCATTTCAAAATAAACCCCAAAATAAACAAGTCAATGATGAGTCAATACGTTTTCAGATAATTGAGGAGTTACAAAACAGAATTGGAATAAAACTAGTCTACGTCATAAATATTTAAATCTATCTCAACAGCTTCACATTTAACAAGAAAAAAATACTCTCTTTGCTCTGGATAAATTAAATTCCACTCCCCCATGAACGTTTTTCCTAAATTAAAAAAAACAGAAGCTGGATCTGCTCACGTACAGCACATTCTTTTAAAAAAAAACAATGCTTTATTGTTAGATCTTGGGAGAGGTAGTGTAAGTCAAATCCAACAGCAAAGTGTCAGACTGGAACTAAAGACCAAACGAGACAAACAACAAACATAGAGATTTAGAGTATAAAATTCTAAAAAAATAAATAGTTTAAATGTAATATAAAACATTCTTGTAACCTTTTGATAAAGGTGCCTTTGTTGGTACAAGAATACCATATAAAAACATTCTGCAAGGAAATAAAACACACCATGTGCTTCAGTCAATAGAATAAAACCACTCATCAAAATGTCCTCCGGAAAATTAGTTCCTCCCACACGGATGCTGAAACAAACCGTAACTATCAAAAGATGAACAGAAGCACAAGATACCGTTTAGTCTCTATGAATGTTTTAGTTGATTAAGTTAATGTTCAGTGTGCGGCAGCGGTCCTTTACTTTCTTAAAAGCAAGTTATCCCACAAAAATAATAACCTCAGTGGTTACAGTCACATTTTGGTATCTCAAGCCAGAAGTTGCCATGACGAGCAAAGAGTTCCCTTGCCATGATTCACGTGGTAATTATCTGCTTGCTTTCTGTCGCCTTTTGTTTACGACCTTTGTAACTGTTTAAAAAGTTGAAAATTATACTGTTTAAATTCTTCCAAGATTTATAAGATTGAATACAGCTTGCTATACAGTGGCTGTTCCAATCATTAATGGTACAGATAAAGTGGTTTCAAATAAACAGGAAGACAAGCATCCAAAACGCTGAAGCACCCAGTGGTGAATTAGGAGCCGACAAGAATCTCCATGATATGGTCCAGGTCACTTAAATCTACTCTGCAGATCTGAATGGCATTCACAGATGTAGAGTTGCATAACTGAAACGGTTTTGAAACTTCATCCACAATAGCTGGTGCTGATCTAGCAGGTGTCAATGGAAGTAAGCACAGATCTGAGTCATACATGGATGTATCAATGTCTTCAAAAATGTCATCAAAAGCCAGGTCTGTTAGGTAACTCGTTGAATTTGTGATTTCAAACGATCCAAACACAGTTTCTGCAGGCTTAATTTCTTGTGGCCTGTCTCCCAAAGATATGTCTGCACTAATGTCACCCTCGCCTGCAGATACTGGACAAGGAGATGGGCTAATATCCTCCATAAAGTCCAAGTCCTTGAGGATCGATGAAATGGCGGATGACATGTCGTCATCTGAAACCACCACTAAAGAATTTTCAATCTGACTTTCTGAAAATACTGAAGAACTATTCAGATCGAGAGAGTTATTTTGAACAGATGATGGTGTTCCAGTTAATTCAATACCTGCCTGAGATGCTGTGAATGTGTCTGGAATTGGACTTGTTCCATTGCAAATGTTAGATCCTTCATGGCTGCTTTCTTGTCTCATTTCCTCCTGGATCTGCCGCACAGTATTCGCTATGAGAACAGAACGATGCAAGTTTGGTTCTACCAGCATCCTACAGCTTTGCAATTTGATGAGGCACATATTGAGCACTAACTGTCTTTGCAAAGTATACGGCAGCCCTGGATTGGAATCAAAGGCACCAGGAACACCAGCCATATTTTCTTCGTAATCACTAAGCTTGCGCTTCAGTCCTTTAGCCAACATGAATCTGGGAGAAGAGAAAAGGGAAAAAAAGAAATGAGTAACTGCTGCCATTATATTTTAGTTAACGTGGTCTCTAAATAAGCGTGCAATTATTCTGTGTCTTTTATAGAATTATGAAGAAATTATGCTCGACAATGAATGGTAAACTGTTATTTCAATTAACATTGCAGGTGTTTAATGACATTTAGGACAATTTGCAGGTCACAACCCTGAAATATTAACTCTTTCTATCTCCACAGGTGCTGCCAGACCTGCTGAGTATTTTCAGCATTTTCTGCTTTTTTTTAAATTTAAGAAAATAACTTCCTCTGTTAATGAAGCACTAGGAGTAATCACTTTGCAAGTTTGTACTCCCACCAATGAGCATCTCAAAACAGGAGCTGAAGCAAAACATCCAGAGGCATATTTGCAGTTAATCTTCTGTCCGTTGAAGTTAATTGATAACTGTCCAAAATGCACAAAGCTCAACAGACAGTATAACTCAAAAATGACTGACTTTTTAAAAAATTCAGTTGATTTATCATTTTCCTATGTCAGATTCAGTGCCGCCAAATCCAATGAGTTAAAAACTTTACTGTATTGGGAAATCACTCCTGGGAACGCGTGCTCTGACTTTCGAAGGACCACCAGCTTCTTAAAAGGACATCAGTGTTCTCATTGGTAAACAACAACAAAACTAACATGCTAGTACGTCAGAAAGTACAGAAATAGGATCACACAGCAGAAATTTGATGACCACGCAGTCCGTAAGAGCCAGACACTCTGGATTGAAAACCTCTACTCTAGTCTTTTGCAGTTTTATCATGAAAGTTGAACTAGTTTGCAATGCACGTTAACTGATTCAATGCACTCCTTTGGAAGATCCTTCATTGAGCCCCTTTAGTGAATGTGAGAAAGATTTCAATCCAAAGATAACTAGCAGTCTAGCTGTGTGCAGGATCTGGGTACATTCCTGTTGTCACATGCAATATTCCTTTAGTTATAATCATCAGACCACAATAGGAACTAGTTCTGACTTGTATGTTACTGTATACAGTTTGTATTTTTAACCCTTTTCCTATGAGCAGATTACAAGAGTTGATCATAGTGAAGTGGCACTATTATGATCCAGAAACCATATGTGGCACTTTATTTGAAATGAAATTTATCATTACAGGAAACATAAGAGAGAGCACTTGAGTTTGTTCGTGGCACTTCCATTTTAGCACCAGCAGAAAAAGTGACCTACATACAGAATTGGCCAGGTAAAGACCAACTCGTCCAAACAATCTCTCTACACATCCTAACTAGACGGTTCTTACCCCTTCACATGTAATGCCCTGGGAGAAAAAAAAAACCAGAAAACACCGGGGCCAATAAAAGGGAAGAATAATCCAGGAAATTTCTCTCCTACTTCCTCAGGCAATCAAAACTGGTCCAGGAGATCATTTGGATGGGCAGCAAGGTGGCACAGTGGTTAGCACTGCTTCCTCACAGCACCAGGGACCAGAGTTTGGTTCTGCCTTGTGTGACTGTTTGTGCACAGACGTTCTCCCCGTGCCTGCGCGGGTTTCCTCCGGGTGCTCCGGTTTCCTCCCACAGCCTAAAGACGTGCAGATTATCCGGATTGGCCATGATCAATGCGCGGGATTACGGGGATAGGGTGGGGAAGTGGGCCCATGTAGAGTGCACTTTCTGAAGGTTGGTGTGGATCCAATAGCCTCCTTCTGCACTGTAGGGATTCTACGAACCATCTGTTCTCCGGAAGGCATTTACCCATGTTTTGATGTGATAATTACCCCAGTCAAGAGTTGATCCATCTGTCTCTTGAAGGTGTACAGGGAGTTAGCAACAACCACATCCACCAGCAATGCATTCCAGAGGCTCACTACTCTCTGGGAAAAGAAGAACTGCCTAATATCCAGTCTATTCCTACCTTTATGTTGTTTACACTCATGTCCACTGCTCCTCCTCGATCTGTTAAAGGGGCAACATGTTTACTTACCTGGCCTGCAGGCAGAAGATTGGCCAGAAAGTCATGGAGAGTCTGTAATTCAGGATCGGGAGGCAGGTGGGGGATTCAGTTCACGCTGGTGGGAAGATGGTGGCAAGTGGATCGGGTAGGATGCAGACCCCAGCTGGGAGATGGAGGGGGACATTGAGGGTCTGAGGAGGAGGAAGGCTGGAAGCATCATAGTGGGGGATCAAAAGCCCAGAAGTCTTTTGATTAGAGGAGTTCAGAGGTGAGCAGGGTGATTTGAGGTCTGGTGTGAGATGGTGGAGGCGAGAATGACACAGAGGCTTGATGGTTGGATCAAAGGTCTGAGCGAAAGCTGTTCCAGGGTGGGTGCCCGATCATGGAGGCATCTGGATCTAGGAGGTATGTGCAAAAGCATTCACTTCCTGGATCCAACAAATCCACACTTCAATGAAAGCATCAGCCGGACATTCAGGAAACCCAGACAACAGCAGTCAAATTCCAAAAGTAGAATGACTATGAGACTAGCAGCTTCATTTTCCTGTCTCCTTATCGAGGGTTGGTCAACCGCCAGCCTTTCAACCTCAGAAAGACAGATATGGGTGGGATGGAGTCAGTTAAAAGACTTCAGACTTTAACTGCCCCACCAGCTAAACCATACTTGCCCATTTTTGGGGGGTAAGATTCTCCCTAATCTATTACATAGATAGACGTCTCATCTTTTCATAATATTAACGTCTCATTTAGATTGCTTCAAAATCTACACTGCTGTAAAAGTAAATAAGCCCAGCTCCTTAAGCCTATCAGAATAGAAAAAAATCTTTAAGGTAGGAATCATTCTTGTAGACCTCTTCCAATGCTTTTCCATAGCACGGCTAGTTTCTGACAGTGATGTATATTTTTATGTAGTGCATATATTAATTTGCAGTATGCAGGCACGGTGAGCATATTATGGTCACTCCCTTATAGCCCTCGAATTCAACTGAGTGGCTTATTTGGCCATTTCAGAAGGCAGTTAAGTGTACCACGTTTTGGTTGGTCCCTGTGATCTTTGGAGTCTTGGTGTGCCTATTGGTTACTGATATGTACCTCGTAGACAGATTGTGGTCATACTCTGGCACTTGCTTGAATCAGGTTTATTAGTACTACATCTAAACAGATTACAGAGCAGGCATATTAACTCCAGGCATGGTGTGTTCCAATCTCTCACTCTCGCTCTCTAAAGAGAGTCTAATACATGGCTGATTGACGTTAGTGATACAGCACCATCTATGTCATTCCAATGTTAACAAACATTCCAATTAAGGGGCAATTTAGCATGGCCAAACCATCTACCTGGCACATCTTTGAGTTGTGGGGGTGAGACCCACCCAGACACGGGGAGAATGTGCAAACTTCACTTGGACAGTGACCCGGATCGGGATCGAACCCGAGTCCTCAGGATCGTGATTTAACAGTGCCATACCACTTATGTTAACCCTTACAGTACAAACCATACTGCTGAGTGTGACCAGGGCATCAGTAAACCAGGTGGGTTTGTGCGACAACCCAATAGTTCTATGGTCATCATTATGGATATTAGTTTCTAGTCCAGATTTATTTTAATTAAGTGAATTTAAACTCCTCTGCTGTCATTGTGAGATTTGAACTCATGTTTCCAGATAATTAGCTCAGATCTCTCCATTACTAGTCCAGTAATCGAACTGCAATGCTACCACAATGGCTAGTGTATAAATAAATAGTCCACGACAATAATAAAACTTAATGTTAATCAACAAAACATAGACAATCTGGTCATTACCAAGACTGTCACAATGCAATATTTATGGAACAATGTCTGATTGAATGAAAAACTGAATCTAATGCTGTTTAGTTTCTGAAATGATGTGGCAGCAGAACACTACTGAGGCTATGAGGCATGGAAATTAAATCATTCTTCATTTTTTAAACCTCAAGTACAGGCCACACTCCCTATTTCTTCCATTTTCTGTGTAGCCTAAATAACTCTAGAGGTTACCTCAAGCAACCTCTTCAAAGGAGTTTTGACCAACCAAATGTATCAATAGTGAATTTAGTTTCTTCGTTTCCCTTTTAAAATATTAGAGAATCGTTAAGCCACTATTTTTCACCCCATTGCATTCATCAAACAATTGGAATTAAGGTTTCATCCATGCAAGAAGTACATTGGAAGCATTGTTTTCTTTCGCTGTGCACAGCCCGTTATACTGCCTAATGCCGCGCAGCCGGGAATGTGCATATCTCATAGGAAATTCTGCTCGAGTGTGGCCCGTTTGTCCCCTGGATGGTACATTTCAGATTGTTGTACAGTTGCACATCCACGCAGCTTAGAAGCCTTGAATGATCTATCTTTCATCCATCATTCTACAGCAATTCAGGTGACCCTTTAAATAAGAAAGTGCTCTAACCAAGGCATGTCCTAAATAGCTGTGGCAGCAGTTTAAAAGTTGCAAAATGCAAACAATGAAGCTAATTACTATATTGCTAGTTCGCAACCTGGCACAAATTGTGTTCAAAATTGTGGTAATTTCCTGAACCAAACTTTTTGCTTCAACCCATTTGTACATCGTAACTTTTTCCTTCAAACCATTGCAATTATGCTACATTTTAGGTTGTAAATCTTTAATGTTAATAAATGTCCTTGATACACTAAGGTGCAAGTTTTATTGGTACAGCTGAAAATAGCTTCATCACAAAAAAATAAACACTCTTAATCAGAGTATCCAGTCCAGCACCCAATTTTAATTGACTGAAACTTGACAGAACCATGTATTAGTTTCATTGGTATACTGCAATCAGCCCCTTAGCAAGTTAAGAAAAATATTTTAAAAGCTTTTGACAAGATGCCCCTTGGTGCCTTGAGTCTTCAAAGAAAAGTTTGATTTTTTAATAGCCACTGAACTCCTGCAAACAGGTAGGTTCAATTAGCGGGAACTCACTACTGAGATTAATTCAATGAGGGGGTGTGGTCAAAATTATAGGCAGGGCTGGCTTCCAGCGCCACATTTTTAAACTAATGGAGAAGATTACAGAAACTCACACAGGCTTTTGTGCTGATTTGGCCAATTATCAGTGAATTGCACTGTAAATTTCAGCACAATCTAATGGAAACTCTACCACTACATACACACACTTCACCGAGAGTGCATGAAAGACTTAGATTAAAGGAACTGTTTTTAAGATTGATTGATAGTCAATAGTCTGACATCGACTTGATATAGCATCTCAATCATAAGCTTTCAAACATAAGATATGTTGTGCACAATTTACGATTTATCTAGCAATATTAAGACAAACACATTTCTGGAGTTTTATGGTTTTTTTTTCTGAATTTGTCCATCGATTTCTATATCAGAGAGGAAATTTGTACCTTTTCTCCAGAGTAAAATATGTATTTTCAGCATATGATTCTTCTTGCAATGCTGTATCTATACACTACTGTTTAAGATTAAGGCGGGCTCACTTTTTAAAAATAAATTTAGAGTACCCAATTATTTTTTTCCAATTAAGGGGCAATTTAGCATGGCCAATCCTAACCCTAACCCTAACCTGCACACCTTTGGGTTATGGGGGTAAAACTCACGCAGACATGGGGAGAATGTGCAAACTCCACACGGACAGTGACCCGGGGCCGAGATTCGTGCCCAGGTCCAGCGCCATAGTCCCAGTGCTAACCACTGTGCCACCGTGCTGCCCCTGGACTCACATTTTGCTGAAAATGTTTAGCGGTAGCTCCACAAACATTTTTCCTGCAACAGAAAAAAGAACTCGCAACCCTTTTTCATAGAATCATAGAATCCCTACAGTGCAGAAGGAGGCCATTCGGCCCATTGAGTCTGCACTGACCCTTCGAATGAGCACTCTGCCCATTTACAAGTGTCCACCACTACGTATCCCTGTAATCCCATAATCCAACCACATCTCTGGACACTAAGGGACAATTTAGCATTGGCCAATCCACCTAACCCGCACATCTTTGGAAACCGGAGCACCCTTGAGGAAACCCAAGCACACACGTGAAGAATTAACAAACTCCACACATATGTTGTGTGGAATTGAACCTGGATTCCTGGCGCTGTGAGGCAGCAACGCTAACCACTGGCCACCATGCCGCCCTGTAATTTTTTTTTTAAATTTAGAGTACCCAATTAATCTTTTTTCCAATTAAGGGGCAATTTAGAAAGGCCAATCCACCTACCCTGCACATCTTTTGGTTGTGGAGGCGAAATCCATGCAAATCCGGGGAGAATGTGAAAACACCACACGGACAATGACCCAGAGCTGAGATTGAACCTGGGACCTCGGTGCCGTGAGGCAGCAGGGCTAACCCACGCCCTGTAATTTAATCAATAAACTATCTACAATAATAATCACTTATTGTCACAAGTAGACTTCAATGAAGGTACTGTGAAAAGCCCCTAGTTGCCACATTCCGGCGCCTGTTCAGGGTGGCCGGTGCAGGAATTGAACCCACGCTGCTGCCTTGTTCTGCTTTACAAGCCAGCTGTTTAGCCCATTGTGCTAAACCAGGCCCCATCTGGCAGATCTGTAGACATCAAACATACTACTATAGAGTTCTCCACCCATATGTATAGCAAAAATGACATGACAAACACCTTAATATGCTTTGGCACAAGATGACAGAAACTTGCGTGTTATAGCTTTATTAACAAGTTCTAGGTAAGTTGCAATGCCTCATCTCCAGTGATAACAAACAATTGCATTGAATGAAAAGGATCAACCTGCATGTTTAAATTCAGATTCCAGACCAATAAATAAAGTAGTGTTAAAAAGGATGCAGAATTTGGAGAAATGCAAATTTAGATCCTCAACAAATCCCCTGCGCTAATCGTATCACTAGCCAAATTCTGAAAAGTTGATAAGTTGACTGTGTATACATTTAGTATGCCATATTACGACTGTATCAGAAACCTGGAAAAAGTGAACACAGGAAGCAAGGCGAGAGTTTACCAAATCCCTGGTTTATTTAATTCCACACATTTTCACCACTGCAGAGATGAAGCTACATTGCTTACTACAGTTTCCTAACTTAAATATTTGAAAATATGCTGTTTAAGGTGGGGGGGGGGGGGGGGGGGGGGGAAGAGAAAGAGACATTTTGTAGAGCAGGTTAGTTGGAATCTCAAAAAGCCCATTTAATTATGTCTGTTACAAATGTTGGAATTCAACAAAGCACTTAAAGAAGACTGGGTAATGGACTTGCTGAAAAGAGCCTCAGAATACTTTCACAGATTTTCTACACATTTTCCAAATTAATCACAAAACAATATTCAGTAACTCTGAACTTTAAGTGGTAATAACTGTACCAATAATTTCCCCAGTACATAGAAATCAGGACAAACACTAATTAGGTCATTTATACTACTTGATCTTTGTTTATTACTGATACTTAGAGGTTACTCTTTACTGCCTTTATGCATATTTACTAAAATCAGAGTGTTTAAATCAATACTGCTGCTTCCTACAAAGGCACTAGCTTTCTTCTTTGTAATTATCAATTGTTTATAATGTCCAGACAGAACAATTCATACCCAGATTACTGTATGCCTTCACATACATGGGGTGTACAGTAAACAAAGAAGTCTGTCTGATTGAATCTTTTTAAGCCATAACAGAATTTGCACTAACCCTTGCTTGGAATATTGTCTCTTTTGGGGTCTCCCCGTGATGTTATTGCAAGTAAAGTAACAATCTAACAAAGAAAGAGATATTTTTGATAATTAGTGCAAATGCTACACAATAAGATCTTACCTTGTTCCAAAGTGCCACAGTTTTTATTTCCAAATCTTTGAAGTTAGTGTGACAGTACATTTTGAACATTTCAAATAAAAATGAATTAGTCCTCGGTTGGTTTTTCAAACCAGCTTGTGTGTGTGCAGGCTAGAATTCTCACTTGCACAAACTGCCATGCAGCTGTCTTGCTTTTTTTTCAGACAGCTGACAAACAGCAACTGCACAAGCACAATGACGCAGAAGACTAAGCTGCCGTGGAAAGGAGTGGGCTTGAAAAAAGTAGGTGGAGCTTTGTGGCTTGCAGTAGTGTCCATCTCCAGCTTGGTGAACAGTCAGAACAGCCCAACAAACACACAGGGCCCCAACTGTGCTATTCCAGAAATGCTGACAAGTCTCTCTCGCATGTCCGCTAACAGTAGTTTGTTGAAGCATTATGTGCACTGCAATCCACTTGGATACTACTCAAATATTACTGAAATAAAAGTGTCCAAGAAAAAGATACAGGGTATCTAAAAACTTATTTCACAACTGGCTCCCAGCTCGATTGCTTCTGGTTTTAAATGAGAATTACAAAGAAACGTTCTTGTCTTTTGTTTGCTGTCTAAATCATGTATATTGCCATTAAACAGTAAATGTTTTTTTTTACATTGTTGAGGGGGGTACTGGGTTAAATGAACTAGCTACAGTAACCAAACAGGTGAGTTGAATCAACAAGCAGGGTCAGAAACAGAAATGATTCAAGAGTAACTCCACATATTAGTTGAAAAATTAATATATGGGGAATTACAGTCAGTCAGACAGAGCAGCCATTCCAAGCCAGTACCTTCATTAAATTGCTAACGCCTGCAACTTGTGCAAAATATGTTTATAAAACAATAAATGGAGAAATGAATTGAACAAATGCATTGAAAGGCCACGCACACTCAGCCAGAAATTATTTTTGCTGGCCACATGGAAGAGTTTTGAACAGATAATGGAATCTTTGCATTTCTATATATTTTTTTAAAAATGGATTATGGTTAAATTCAGACAGTTGAACACATTTTAATGCATTTAGAATGAAGAATGTTTAATGAGTGGCTCACCAGCCATTATAAAACATGCTCTACTTTCATTTATTTCCAGGTTACTTCCTTGATGGCAAAGATGAAAATTACACCCTGTCAGATACACATTAAGGAACCAAGTTCAATTTTAACTAATTGATTTAGTACAATATTTAAAAAAATTAAAATGTAAGATTACAATTATTGAGTACATAAAGATTCGCTATCAGTTCTTAACAAAGGCGAAAGTAAGATGCATTTACTAAAAACGTGCCTGTAACAACGGTTCCACTTATATACCAGTACCATCTTAGAAAGTGCTGGGTTTCCCCAAGGTCTGGGTAAACTGGCCAATATTTGTTGAAATGGAGGTGAGAAACCTCTGTTAAATCTGACCCACCTCATGAGAATGGATTGCGTTGGACACCACAGAGGTCATGCAAACTAATAGGGGTCTGAGCTTTGTTCAGCTTTCTACTGAATTGGACAAGGTGACCACAATTGGCTTCAGTATCCCAGATATTCAAAGAATCCCTACAGTGCAGAAGGAAGCCATTCAGTCCATCAAACGTACACCAACCCTCTGAAAGAACACCCTACCTAGGCCCACTCCCCCACCCTATCCCCGTAACCCCATAACCCACCTAACCATTTGGAGACATAGGAACAATTTAAAACGGCCAATTCACCTAACTTGCAAATCTTTGGACTGTGGGAGGAAACCAGAGCACCTGGAGGAAACCCATGCAGACACGGGGGAGAACATGCAAACTCCACACAGACAGTCACCCATGGTCAGAATCAAACCTGGGTCCCTGGCGCTGTGAGGCAGCAGTGCTAACCACTGCGCCACCCTTTTGTTAGAATTCTTCCCCCAATTGATGTCCAGTGACCCTTGCTGCATGTGCAGGTACGTGAATGCCAAGAGGAGGATTCCAAGTCCACTGCAGTACAGTTGAATAAATATTGTGCATTTGCAAGCTATTCAGCGATAGCCTCAACTCTCTTCACAAAAGATTCAAACAGATTTCAGCAGAAGTCGCCGAACAACTTTGAGTTGAATCCTGATTTTCTCCAATTCCCTAATTTCCCTCTTTCTCGCTGTCTCTTTCTCTCTCTCACACACACACACACTCCAGTCACATGCAATCAAACCAAATGTAATCCGATATTACCACATAAACTGAGATCAGCAAATGGGTCACAGAACTTTGGACCTTGCTGGCATAAAATCACAAAACATTTCAGAAAAATGTGGTACCCGGTTTTCCCAGCATGGTTGCGTTAGGTCCGCATTGCAGTTATCTAATTGAATTCCCTCGTTCCTTAATTTTTAAGAGTTTATCGATTTCTCCCTTCATACGTTCCCCCTCAATCCTTTTTTACTCCACTGAATACAGTCCAGGTTTTGCAATTCTATTAAACATGCCATCCCCGGGGTCATCCAACTGAACCTATAATTTGCCATATTTTCCATGGCTCCAAATTGGTCAACAAACAAGCGAGACTACTGCAAAAAGCATTAAGTAGCAACCATATAGTTTGAGGTTGGAGTCACACACAGATGAGATTGAGCAGGTTTCCAGTTCCTGAAGGGCATTAGGAGGCGTGTTTAGCTTTCACAACAATCTAGAAGCATTATCATACAAGCCTTGGTGAGCTGTCTGTTAATTGAGATTGGGCAAGTAAATAGTGACATGATTCCTTGCATCAGGTGCAATTTCACAGAAGGCAGTTAAAAAAAAATTAAAACTACAAGGCATTAGTTAGACCACACCTGGAATACTGTGAACAGGGACTTCCGGTGGCGGCATGTAGGTGGAGGTCGCACGTTAAGTGGCTCCTGTTCGAGGCTCTGATTTTTGGACTTTAATGCCCGGTTTCTGGGGCAGTTTTTGAGTGAGCTGGTGTAGGAAGCCTATAAGGAAGCTGGCGAAGACCCAGAAGAAAGGCCACTGGAAAGTAGGGGCTAAGCGAACGTCCCGTCATGGAGTGAGTTGATGAGTCTGGCGGGAAGAAAGATGGCGGAGGTTGGATTGCTGGGTGGGGTCGCTCCCCTCACGGTGGAAACTCTGACTGAGGTGATGGCCGGGGAATTTGAGAGGCAGTTCACCAAGCAGACGGAGGTGCTGCGAAGGGAGATGTTGGCTGTGATGAAGGAGTGGGTGGAGGAGGCGATTGCTCCGGTAAAGGCAGCAGTGTCAAAGACATCGGCCGAGGGATGGGAGGAAGGAGAGAAGTTGAAGGGGGTGGAGCAGTGTCTGCCGCAGCACAGTGACCAGTTCACCTCGATGGGTGAGGAGCTGCGGAGGGTGGCAGAGACGAACAAAGGGCTCAGGGCCAAGGTGGGGACCTGGAGAACAGGTCACGGTGACAAAATCTATGGATCATGGGCCTCCCCGAGGGGTGGGGAGGGACCAGGGGCTTTGCAAAGATGCTGACAGAGCTGTCGGGGGAGGGGGAAGAGTTGGTCCTGAGTTGGATGAAACAAAGGCGAGACGTGAAGTGGGAAGGCGTTGAGATCCGAATATGCCAAGACTTGACGATGGAACTGGCGAGAAGGCGGGTGGCCTTCGGACGGGTGAAGGTGGCACTGCACAGCAACGGTGAGAGGTTTGACGTAGTCTGCCCGGTGAAACTGAGGGTGACGTACAACTCAAGAGATTTCTACTTCAAGACGGTGGAGGCGTTCGTGAAGGCCGAAGGATTGGGACTGAAATGACAGATGGAACTGGAATTGGGACTTGGATTGAGAAGATGGGGACTTTGTCTTTATCTCTCTTTTTCGTTATTTCTCTTTTGTATTTGATGGTGGGAACGCATGGGTTTTGGGTTCGTGGAACCGGGGAGAGTAGTTTACCTTTTCATTTTAAAATCTTATTTGTTTTTATAAATTTAGAGTGCCCAAGTTTTTTTTTCCAATTAAGGGGCAAATGAGTGTGGCCAATCCACCTATCCTGCACATCTTTGGGTTGTGGGGGTGAGACCCACGCAGACATGGGGAGAATATGCAAACTCCACACGGACAGTGACCCGGGGCCGGGATCGAACCCAGGTCCTCTGCATCGTGAGGCAGCTGTGCTAACCACTGCACCAACCTGCTGCCCCAGTTTACCTTTGTTTATAGTTAGTTACATGTATATTGGGCTTTGGGTTTATGTCTGTTATCTGGGGGTATGGATTTGCACTGGCTTTGTTTGTTTTTCTGGGACTGGGCTATGGAGGAGGGGATTGGGAGGAAGGGGCTTGGGCAGGGGCCTCCGCACTAGACAATGTAGGTTGACTAGAGAACGGGAGTGTGGTGGGAGGGGAAGGGCTGCAGTTGTTGCAAGCTGGTCGATCAAGTTTCGATGGGCCTGGGATGTGTGAAAGGTGGGGGGATAGGATCAATACTGGGAGAGGTGCTTGCAAGAGGAAGTGTATGGTGGCGGGGGGGGGGGGGGGGGGGGGGGGGGGGGGGAATTCTGGAGGGGGGGAAGAGTTTCGACAGTAAGAAAAGGATGGTGTGGGTCAGGCCTGATGGGCACGACCCGGGGTTATGACGGTGATGGATAGGAGGGGCGGGGAACGGGTGAGACACCCCAGTCAGAACAGTGACCTGGAACGTAAGGGGGTTAGCGGGACCAGTGAAGAGATTGAGGGCTTTTACACATTTGAAGAGCTTAAAGGCCGACATGCTGATGCTGCAGGAGACCCATCGGAGGGTGAAGGATCAGGTGAGGCTGAGGAAGGGTTGGGTGAGCCGTATGTTTCACTCAGGGTTTGATAGTAGGGCTCAGGGGGGTAGCGGTATTGGTGGGCAAGAGAGTGAGGTTTCAGATGGAGAAGGTGGTGGCAGATCGGGGATCAGATACGTTATAGTAATGAGGGAGCCACGGGAGGGGGGTGTGTGGTGGTGGCACTGGAAAGCGTATATGGCCCCAAATGGGATGATGTGAGGTTCGTGAAGAGGGTGCTGGGTGCCATCCCAGATTTAGACCTCCACAAGTTGATGGTAGAGGGAGGATTGGAACGTGGCATTGGAACTGGAATTGTACAGGTCCCAGCTGCGCTCGCTGACCCAGCCGGTGGAGAGGGGGAGTGAAGGCATTGGCTGGGCTCATGAGGGAGATGGGAGGAGTAGACGTGGTAGATAGTTCTTACATCCAAGGCAACAGAAGTATTCGTTTTTCTCTCCGGTACACAAGGTGCACTTGATGATTGTTTTTCTGGGACTGGGCTATGGAGGAGGGGATTGGGAGGAAGGGGCTTGGGCAGGGGCCTCTGCACTAGAGAATTGACTTTTTCATGGTGGGAAAGGCGCTGTTGGCTGGGGCTAGGAGGTTGGAGTACTCAACAATCTTGGATCAAGCTTCGCATTGGATGGATGTGGTTTTGGAGAGGGGGTAGCCCAGAGGCCGTGATGGAGAATGGGCATGGGGTTGTTAACGGACCGGAGCTTCTGTGACAAGACTGGAAAGGTGATCAAGGAGTATGTGAGGTTTAATTGCATGGGGGAGGTCTCACAGTCGGTGGTCTGAGAGGCTCTGAAGGCGGTTGTGAGAAGGGAGGTGATCTTGTTCAAGGCTAAGGTGGATAAGGAGGAGAGGGAGGAATGTCAAAGACTGATAGACGAGATTTGGAGGTGGATGGGAGGTATGCAGGGGACCCGGACCAGTGTCTCCTGGCCAAGACGAATAAGTTGCAGGCGAGGTTCAACCAATTGTTCATGGGGAAAGTGGTGCGCCAGTTGAGAAGGGCAAGGGAGGATGTCTATGAGTATGGGGAGAATGCAGGGGGCATGCTGGCCGGCCAGCTCTAGAGGGATGCAGCACGAGGGAGATAGTTTGGGTACGGGATAGTATGGGGACGTCGATGGTGGCTCCGGAACAGATTAATAAAGTATTTGAGGAATTTTATAGGGACCTGTAAAGGCCGGAGCCACCGGAGGAGGTGCGACGGATGAGGGAATTTCTGGAGTGGCTGGAGTATCCAGTATCTGAGACTGGGAGAGAAAGATAGTGCAGGGTTGGAGGAGCCTGTAGGGGGGCAGGAGATGAAATGAAATGAAAAATGAAAATCGCTTATTGTCACGAGTAGGCTTCAATGAAGTTACTGTGAAAAGCCCCTAGTCGCCACATTCCGGCGCCTATCCGGGGAGGCTTGTACGGGAATCGAACCGTGCTGCTGGCCTGCTTGGTCTGCTTTAAAAGCCAGCGATTTAGCCCAGTGAGCTAAACCCACCCCTGGAATGAAGGAGGCGATTGGGAGAATACAGGCAGAGAAGGTGCCGCAGCCCGATGGGTTCCCATTTAAATTTTATAAGAAATTTAAGGACAAGCTGGTGTCGTCAATGGTGGGAATGTTTGAGGACGTGACAGGTGGAGGTGTCTTGCCATAAACAATGTGGCAGGCTTCCACCTTGTTGCCACTCAAGAAGGATAAGGACCCGGTGGAGTGTGAGCTGTACAGGTCCACATCTCCGCTGAATGTAGACGCCAAGATATTGGCAAAGGTGTTGGCTTAAGGTTGGAAGGGTGCCTCCTGAAGGTGATTGGGAAGGACCAGATGGGGTTTATGAAAGGAAGACAGTTGTTCTCGAAGGTGAGGAGGTTGCTGAATGTGGCCTTTCTCCGGCAGAGGGAAGGGAGACTGTGGTGGTGTTGGCGCTGGACACAGGGATGGCATGTGACCGGGTAGAGTGGGGTTATTTAATGGCGGGTACTGGAGAGATTTGGAATTGGGCCGCGGTTTGTGGCATGGGTGCGGCTGCTGTATAAGGAACCGATGGCGTGTGGAATTAACTGAATGAATTCAGGGTATTTGGCACTACACCAGGGTACGAGGCAGGGATCCTGTTTGTATTGGCTATAGAGCCTTGGCCATTGCGCTGAGCAGCTCAGGGTTGTGGAAGGGAATAGGGAGGGGGTGTGGAGCATAGTGTGTCCCTACGTGCCGATGATCTGCTGTGGTATATCTTGGAAACGAGCACGTTGGTGGGGAGTATAATGGAGCTGCTCCAGAGATTTGGGACGTTGAGAAAAGTGAGTAATTTATGGTCTTCCCGCCGGAAGTGGGAGCGGGGAGTAGGGGGGCTGCCATTCTGCTTGGCGGCAACACACTTTAGTTATTTGGGGCTGCAGGTGGCCTGGGATTGGGCAGGGCTTCGGAAGTTTGATTTCACTAGTTTGGTTGGGAGGGTGAAGGCCGATTTACTGAAGTGCGACAATATCCCTTTGTCGCTGGTGGGCCGGGTGTAGGCAGTAAAAATTAACGTTTTTATTTCAATGTCTGCCGGTCTTTTTATCCAAGTCCTTCTTCAGGGAGGTGGACAAGTAGATCTCCTTGCTCATTTTTTGGGCGGGGGGGGGGGGGGGGGGGAGTGGTGACAAGGATTAGGAGTTGGTACTGCAGAGAGGGTGGGTGGGGGGGGTGTGCTACTAGGTCTCCAAACTGGCGAACGTGAAGGAGGAGGGGTCTGGAGCGGGGGGGGGGGGCTTTGCAGATAAAGATGGAAGCAGGGGTTGGGTTGCAGGCACTGGCACCGGCGCCAGTCCCAATGGTCCTAGGGAGATACTCGGTGAGTCCGGTGGTGGTGGCCACTTTGAAGATTTGGAGGCAGTTTCTAGGCAGCATTTTAAGCTGGGAGCTGGGGCAGAGGGATGCTGATGATGTCAATTAGGAGACATCATGGGTTCGAGCCGGGGAGGAACGACGCAAGGTTTCGGGGATCGGATGAGAGGGGGATTAAGGAAATGAAAGATTTGTTCCTTGGGGGGGGGGGGGGGGGGGATTTATGAGCTTAGAGGAGCTGGGAGAGAGTATGGATTGGCATATGCAGGTGCGGGACATTGCAAGGAAGGTTTTCCCGATCTTCCTGATAGCGCCGGCCTCCTTGTTGCATGCTTTCAACGAGGGGTTGGAGAGGGGGGTTAGTCTCGGCAATAGAACGTAGAACATACAGTGCAGAAGGAGACTATTCGGCCCATCGAGTCTGCACCGACTCACTGAAGCTCTCACTTCCACCCTATCCCCGTTACCCAATATCCCCTCCTAAACTTTTTGGTCTTTTTGATCTACAGGAGGAGGATAGGATGTCTATGTAGGGGATTAAGGAAACGTGGGAGGAAGAGCTGAGGGCGGGGCTGGAAGAGAGACCGTGGTGCGAGGTGTTGCAGAGGACAAATGCCTCGACTTCATGTGCGAGGTTGGGGTTGATACAGCTGAAGGTAGTGTACAGGGCCCACTTCACAAGGATGAGCCTGCTGTTCGAGGGGGTGAAAGATGTCTGTCAACGATGTGGGAGGAGCCCCACCAATCATGTTCATATATTTTGGTCCTGCCCAAAGCTGGAAAGGTTTTGGAGGACGGTGTTCAGTACAATCTTGGGGGGGTCCTGCATGTGGATGTGGAGCCCAGACCCCTAGAAGCCATATTCAGGGTGTCGGACTGGCCCGAGCTGCAGGCGGATTACTCGTAGGCGGGTCTTATTGGGTGGAGTTCAGCTTCTCCACCCTGTGCCTCGGTGTGGTGGGGGGACCTGCTGGAGAAGGTGACATTCGAGGTGAGAGGGCCGGCTGAAGGAGGGGTTCTACAGTTGTTGGGATTTGTTCATCATGTACTTTTGGGAGTTGGTTACCGTGCACTGTTGAGGATTTGGAGGCTTTTGTTTGTTTGGGGTTGCTTTTGCATTGTGAAAATGTTGAAAATCTATTGAATAAAAATACTTTTTTTAAAAAAGGAATACTGTGAACAATTTTGGTGCTTTCCTTAAGTCAAGGAAAGATATACTGGCATTGGAAGCAGACCAGAGACTGTTTACGGTATGGAGGGATTTTCTTATGACAAGAGGTTGAGTAGATTGAGCCTGTACTCATTGGAGTTTAGAAGAATGAGAGGCAACCTTATTGAGACAGGGGCTTGACAGGGTAGATAGTGAGAAGTTGTTTCCCCTTGTGGAAGAGTCTAGGAACAGAGGGCATAATTAGGGCATCATTTCAGAATAACAGGTCGCCCATTTAAGACCGAGATTTGGAGGAATTTCTTCTCTCTGGGGATATGACTGTGTGGAATTCCTTACCACAGAGGGCTGTAGAGACTGGATTGGTAAGTATGCTCAAGGCAGAGATGGACAGATTTTTAATCAGTAAGGGAATCAAGGGTTATGGGGATGACGGGAAAGTGGAGTTTAGGATTACCATGTCAGATTAATCATGGTATACTTCTTCTCCTACATTTTATGATCATGTCCCTTCTCTGTTCTAGCAATTAATCATACTGCGCCTCATAATTTATAGTTGAAACACAGGAGATCCCTGTTCCTATCCCGGGTCAATTACTGCAATTGTTATGGGAGAGGTGTTTTCAGAACTCCAAAATGCATCATGGAGCTCAACCAACCCCCACCTTTAATGGATTGTTGCTTTTAAAGCCACGGCTTGTTCCCCAGGTGTAGTATTACAATTATGGACACGTGGTTTTTAAAAAAAAAACAATGTTTATTCCATGAACTCAACTTAACCTTTTAAATAAACATTGGATCTCTTAACATCCCTTACTTCAAAGATAACCCTGAAAATAATGCAACACTCCCCAATCCTGCAAACTGTTACTTTACACATCCAAAACACTTAACAAATCCTTCAAACAGAAGCACATTAGATTTATATTCAATACTGAGACCTTTTTTACAATTCCGAGTTCACCGAAGGATTAAGAGATAGTCCTTCATGGCAGAGATCACCAGCAATGCAGCTCACAGCCACAAAAACACAGTCACACCCAAGCTGCTGTCTCAAACTGAAACTAAAACTCCCAAAACTAACCTCAAAATGGCCGAACTAAGCTCAGCTCTACCCACTCTCAGAAATCGCTATTTTCTTAAAGGTACATTGCTTAAACATCCATTTCTTAAAGGTACATTGCTTAAACATCCATTTCTTAAAGGTACTCTCACATGACACCTCCCCCCAAGAAAAAAAAATAAACCATCAACTTCAAGATGGTTTCGTTTTTCACTTTTGCACCATCCACTAAGAAATGCACACAGTAAATATATGTTTTAATTTAAGAAAAACAACACACGCAAACAGGCATAATAATATAGTCCATTTTTCCCGTTCTTCTTCCTCCAACTGAAAACCTTCTCGATTAACAGTCTCTTTGAACAAGAAAGTCTCTGCACGATCCATCCATTACTCTACTCCTCAGCATTTCTCTTTAGAATCAGATACTTTAGTTCAATCTGACCACAGAGCCCCTTGCAATTCTCCAATACAGGAGCATTGGTGATCACAGCTTTCAGGCAGTCAAATGCCTGTTGAAAGTCCCCTGTCCATTGAAATTTTTTACGTTTCTTCAGCAAGTCCATCAGTGGAGCAACCACGCTATAAATCTTGTGCACAAAGGGTCGATCAAATTCATGCATGCTAAGAGATCGTATTATTTCCCTTTGTCTTGAGGGTATCGGAAACTCCTCAAGGAAAGTGATTTGGGCTTCTCCAAATTCACTTTCCGCTAGGTTCATCACCAATCCCGCCTCTTGAAGTCGATCGAAGAACTACATACAATGTTTTAAATGTTCTTTCCATGTCTAGAAGTTGTAAATAAAAGCAGATTGTCCCACTTTCTCAATGCAATCCTTCAAAAGTGGGATAGGGTAAGAGTCCGTTCTTGTAACTGCATTCACCTTTTGATAGTCCACACAACCGTTGGGTACCATCTGGTTTAGGTACCATCACTATGGGTGAGCTCCATTGGCTGCAACCCACTTCAATTATGCCATTTTTAAGCATACTCTCAATCTGTTTGTTAACCTGTGCCAATTTTAAAGGGTTAAGTCTATATGGATGTTGTTTGATCGGAACAGCATTTCCCACATCTACATCATATATAGCTATTTTAGTACTTCCCAATTTATCTCTACAAACTTGCCCATGTGATATCAATAACTCTTTCTGGTCAGTTTGTTTTTCCTCTGGAAGGTAACTTAACAATTCATCCCAATTTTTAAGAACATCCTCATTTTGCAATTTAATTTGAGGTATGTCAAATTCACAGTCATCTGGATTTGGTTCATCACTTTGAGTTAGAATCATTAAAACCTCCTTTTTTTCTCCTTCCCTTTCAAAGTACCTATTAAGCATATTCACATGACACATTCGGTGTGTCTTCTTTCTATCTGGTGTTTTTACCACATAATTCACCTCACTTAATTTCCTTTCAATCTGATATGGTCCACAAAACCTAGCTTTTAAAGGCTCCCCTACCACTGGTAACAACACTAAAACTTTATACCCACTTGCAAAACTACGAACTGTGGATTTCTTGTCCGCTAACCGTTTCGCCACGCATATCTCCAACTAAAGCTAGACGCAGAATCATGGAAGTACGTGACCATCAATACCCACAGAGGCCTGTAAGAGAATACTCGGCTCCCCTTTAAGGTTTGGATTGGATTGGATTTGTTTATTGTCACGTGTACCGAGGTACAGTGAAAAGTATTTTTCTGCAAGCAGCTCAACAGATCATTCAGTACATGGGAAGAAAAGGGAATTAAACAGAATTCAAGAAAATACATGAGAATACATAATAGGGCAACACTATATATACAATGTACTACATAAGCATTGGCATCGGATGAAGCAGACATGGGTGTAGTGTTAATGAGGTCAGTCCATAAGAGGGTCATTTAGGAGTCTGGTGACAGTGGGGAAGAAGCTGTTTTTGAGTCTGTTCGTCTGTGTCCTCAGACTTCTGAATCTCCTGCCCGATGGAAGAAGTTGGAAAAGTGAGTAAGCCGGGTGGGAGGGATCCTTGATTATGCTGCCTGCTTTCCCCCGGCAGCGGGAGGTGTAGATGGAATCAATGGATGGGAGGCAGGTTCGTGTGATGGACTGGGCGGTATTCACGACTCTCTGAAGTTCCTTGCGGTCCTGGGCCGAGCAGTTGCCATACCAGGCTGTGATACAGCCCGATAGGATGCTCTCTATAGTGCATCTGTAAAAGTTGGTAAGGGTTGATGTGGACATGCCGAATTTCCTTAGTTTCCTGAGGAAGTAAAGGCGCTGTCTCATCTGCATGTGCAATATTCCAAAGGGTAATGGAAGGCATCCTCCAGGGTCTGCCCAAAATGACGGAATACCTTGATAGCGTGCTCATATCGAGGGCCACCGAGAAGGGACACTCGAACCATTTGGCAGTGGTCCTCCAAAGTGGGCATCCACCTTCGGAGAGGCCAGTGTGCGTTTCAGGCGAAGGCGATCACGCACCTGGGATATCACGTGGACAACAATGGCTTGCACCCAGTAAAAGAAAAGGACCAGGTCATAAAGGAAGCTCTAACACCAGAAAATACAACCAAACTGAGGTAATTTTTGGGAAAGTGCGGGCAGCACGGTGGCATAGTGGTTAGCATTGCTGCCTACGGCGCTCAGGACCCGGGTTCGAATCCCGGCTCTGAACCACTGTCCATGTGGAGTTTGCACATTCTCCCAGTGTCTGCGTGAGTTTCACCCACACAACCTAAAGATGTGCAGGTTAGGTGGATTGGCCACACTAAATTGCCTCTTAATTGGAAAAAAAATGAATTGGGTACTCTAAATTTTAAGAAAAAAATTTGGGGGGGGCAAGTGATTCATCTTGAACTTAGTCACTCTGGTGGCATCGCTTCATGTGTTGATGAATAAGAACCAAAGATGGGCATGGGGAGCACCACAGGACAAAGCGTTTGCAAGGGTAAAGAGGCATCTTCCCAGCTTTTGACACATTGGGCTGAATTCTCTGCCCCGCCCATCGCAAGAACTCCTTGGGCGAGCAGCGTACAATGGAGAACTCCATTGACCTCAGGCGGGATTCCCAAGTCGCCGGGCGGACACAGCCCAAGAATCCCACCCATTATGACCCTTCAAGACATGGACGCATTCGCACTTATGGATGATGCCACAACCGGGACCGAGCCTCCAGCAGTGACCCTCCATTGTTCATCATGAAAAAGGTGATTGGCGACTCAACACCCGCCCACCCACCCGGCCCCACAGCTGGCAGAGGCACAGCCACGTACGAAGAAGGCCCATCTCAGCCGGCCATTGGAAGGGAACCTTCGGGCTTGTGGGGGGATGTAATAAACCTCACGAGATCCACGGGGATACCCTAATTGATCTCCCATCGGACTTGTGGAATACATGCTCCCCCCCCCCCCCCCCCCCCCCCCCCAGTGGGTGGAGGCCCACCCAGCGGGGCTAGTTACTCTATTAGATAAAAGCCAGCCAGAACAGGGACAAACATTCTGGTAGTCCTGACGGGGACTTATTGTGTATATGCTGCTGTAGCAGCCATTTTCTATGACTTTAATAAACTCGTGTTTACTCACTTACAAAGGGAATCCTGGGTCTTCATACCATTAATACCTTGTTGATCAAAAATCTGTCTAATTCAGCCTAGCAAATACTCAATGACTCAGCCTCCACTGCTCTCTGGGAAGGGAATAGATTTCTCCTCATCTCAGTCTTAAATGAGACTGCCCCACCTTTTAAACCATGCCCCCTAGCTCGAGACTCCCTCATGAGAAACATCCTCTCAGCATCCACCCTGTCCAGTTCCCTCAGGACTTTATATGTTTCAGTAGAATAATCTCTCTATCTTCTAAATTCCAGTGGATAAAGGCCCAACGTGCTGAACCTTTCGTCATCACAGAACTCCTGCATCTGAGGAATCAGCCAAGTGAACTTTAAACTGTTAACATTGCAATTATATCCTTTTTTTAAGTAAGGTAACCAAAACTGTACACACTACTCAGATGTGCTCTCAATAAAGGTCCTGTACAATTGTAGCAACACTTCCCTGCACAGATACTCAATTCCCCTTTCAATAAATGCTGTTGTGCCCAGTGAAGGCCTGGCTTAGTCATCACTTTAAACATGGGCTGTGCTTGTATCAAAACTTCTGGAACTTTCTTTTAAATTTTTTTTCAATGGGCACGAACCAGGTGGCTAAGATGGCTGCCAAGGGTCAGGTGACTTTAGCAAATTCAACATTGACCAAAGCAAGCTTCTGGAAAGTTCCTAATTGAAACACCCTGGGTAGGGGAATCCCCTTTGAATGGACATATCCAGACAGCATTCCTCTGTGGAATTCACAACTGCCGTTGAGAGTTTTGAGTAAAATATGAACAATGAATGGCCTTCTAAACACCATGGCCTGAATTTTTCATGTGGCAGAAGCTTGGCCGGAAGAGGCACTACAGCGCCGTGCATGGACCTGGGCCTATGCAAGTGTCGGGAGCAGTGTGAGGTAATTGGCAAGGGGGGGGGGGGGCAAATGGGTAATCAGGAGGATACAGCTGTTGGGGGGGGGGGGGATGTGGATGGACATCCAGAGGTGTATGAGAGGAGAATGCGCCCAGTCAGAAGGGGGCTTCCGATACAGGCACCCCGTCCCTTCCCGCCCGAGAACGAGGTTCTGAACACTTCCTGTTTCCCACCCAGTGATATCCGTATCCCGCCAGCCTAAAAATTGAGGTTGTGTGGGAAAAGGCCCAAAAGTGGCCAATCGTGAAACTAATAAAGATTATTATTATTATTATTATTATTATTAAAGGCCTTAATAAGGGCAAGGGCAATCTTCCCATCCGAGGTTCCGCCCACCCCACATAAAATCACATCAGGTCAGGGCAGGGAATCTAACCTATGCAATTTCACACTTCCCCACCTCAAAGTCTGCAGGGCAGGGTGGGTGGGGGGTGGGGGGTAGTAAATGTCTCCAAGTCGACAAAAGGAGACCTGCAGAAAGCTTGTTATCCACAAGTCGGTGTGAAGAGGTATCAACTGCATTGTATACATCTCTCACATTTAAGCCATCCTAAGAGGGGAAAAAGTATTTAATTGTGTGACTGAAACTGGCTTCTGACACCAAAATCCTTTATTATCTGAAGACCCAAAGGACCTGTACAGTCTGCAGGATTACACCGCAAGAATAAGCGGTGCAATAAAAGGCTGTAAACTTTGCTTTTAGGAAACTGGAGACTATAAAATCTTAAAAAGTCTTTCGGCCTGATTCTTAAATTCAAGTTCATCTGCAAAGGAACTGGACATCCGAATAGGAAAACCACAACGACCAGCTTTGTGACCTGCTGAACATTCATGTACTTAAGAGAATCCTGATGTCCGGCTTCAGCTATTTGAACTACAAATCAAAAGTGGAGAAGACTCCAGGGCCCTTGATGGCTGCTCTCATACAACTAGCCAGATATGTAAATAAACTATTCTTTTGTTTACAACTTGTAAAAGCACACTATTCTCTCTAATGACGGTCGCGATTTAATTGAAATGGAGTCCATTAAATTTAATGGAGACCCATGTTGGGTGCTATTAGCTGGGCATTTCTCAGCGCTGGCATCACCAAGAATGACCTTGCTATTAAATGGGACTCTGCTTCATTTCTGGGCCTCGGCGAGCCTTCCCTTGCCGAGGCCGCACTTAGTCCCAGTGTAGGACGAGATCTCGCCAGTGCAGGAAGAGATCGGGGTGCCATTTTTATGTGGCGACCTGGGGTGGAATTCTCTAATCCCGCGGCAAAGTGTTCACGGCGTTGTGAACGCTGTCCCCAGCAGCAATTCTAGGGGGCCAGCATGGCACTGGAGCAGTTTGCGCTTCTCCAGTTGCCGACCCCGACACAAACTGTGCGCCGCGGGATCCGCGCATGCGCAGTTGCGTCGGCGCCAATGAGGCCATGCGCAGTGGCCTCCTTCAACGCGCCGGCCCCCGATGCAACATGGCACAGAAGTACAGGGGCCGTAGGAAAGGAAGCCCCCAGCCACAGAGGCCAGCCCGGCGATCGGTGGGCCCCGATCGCAGGCCAGGCCACATCGAAGGCCCCCCCCCCCCCCCAGGGCCGGACCCCCCCCCCCCCCCCCCCCCCCCCCCCCCCCCCCCCCCCACAGGCCGCCACACAACCCTTCAACGCCGAGGTTCCGTCTGCCCAGAGCAGGTTAGAAAGGCGCCGGCGGGACTTGGCTCTTTTCTTACGGCCGCTCGGCCCACCCGGGCCGGAGAATTGGCGGGCCGGCCGTGTAGAGCAGCCCATGACCGGTGCCGCGCCAATGGCACCAATTCTCCGCTCTGTGGAGAATCGCATGCCGGCGTCGGGGCGGCGTGGCACGTTCGCGGGGATTCACCGGCCCGGGCCAGGGCTGGGAGAATCCCGCCCCTGATCTCTGAACCTCCCCAAAGTGGCCTCCGGATCCCCCCTCACCCCTTCCTCCTCAACTTACCAATGAGGGGGTTCTTGAGCCCCCCGCACCCCACCTCGTGTGGGCACCCTGGGCCCGATCCCCGGTGTGGGCAAAATGCCAAGCCTGGCACCCTGACAGTGCCACCTGTGTTTCTCTGGCAATGCCATGGTGCCCAGGTGGCATCAGGGGTGCCATGGTATCGCTCTGTCCAAAGACCAACCACCCAGGGGCACCCAATCACCTGGGAGACTCACCATGTGTCAGTACGACTGGTCCACATTGGTGGAGACGTTTCAGGGGGTTAGATTCCACACATTGGGTAACTCCGGCGACAGCATTTTGAAGTGAGCCTGACTACACAGTTGAATATCCAAATCTGGACCCTGATCTCAATGGTCTCGCTACACTGGGGAGTTCCGACCAGCGGGGCTATGTGCGGCCTTGGCCATACGTTCCCTACTGAGGCACGCAGCAGCCCGGGATGACCCCTTGGGTGGCCTGCCGTGCCAGCTTAGGCTCCAACTCCGGTTCGTCCTGGATGCCCTCCTCATCAGAAGGTGGCTGCCATTCTTCCTCCTCCTCCAGTATGCCCAGCCCCCCACTGCTGTGCGATGTTATGAACGATGCAGCAGGCCACTACGATGTTGGAGACCCTCCTGGGGCTATATTGGAGAGCCCCACTGGAGCAGTCGGTTCAGGCACCAGAACCATAACTTTAGGTTGACGATGCACTGCTTGATGACGCTCCGGGGTCACACAATAATAAATATCTTTATTGTCACAAGTCTGCTTACATGAACACTGCAATGAAGTTACTGTGAAAAGCCCCTAGTTGCCACATTCCGGCGCCTGTTCGGGTACACAGAGAGAGAATTCAGAATGCCCACATTACGTAGCAGCACGTCTTTCGGGACTTGTGGGAGGAACACCTCAATGATAGCGGAAACCAACAAGTGTGCCAGGATGCACGAGTTGTGCACACTGACCAGGCATCAGACGTGCATTATGTGCAGCTGGTGGTCCCTCACCCCACCTACCCCATTCCAGCCACACCATGAGTGATTCACGGGGGAACAATGTCTTTGGAAGGGTCTTTTGCAGCCTCGTGCAAGCATTCACTGCACGTGCAGATCCTCCAACCATCAGACTCATCTAACTGCCCCAAGCTTTTGCAATGTGCCTGCTGGGATTCTCTTTCAGTTGTCCATCTGCACTGACCAGTATCTTCGCTCACCCACTCCCATGCAGCACCTGTGTCTGCCCAATACTGGCTGCGTTTACTTTAAACTTTGGAAAGATGATGATGGTTAGATCTTTGTTCAACTCCCCCCCCCCCCCCCCCATCACCTTTGACCTCTCCTCTATTACCTTTCCACCCAACCCTTCTTCAACAGTGTCCAGGTGAATGCGCACATTCCCTATCTTCCCAAACACCTCACATCAGTCCACATTGACCTCCCTGGCTGCCTCCTTCCCAGCATCCATGCCGGCCTCCAAATCCTCACCAACCATTCTCTCCGCTTTTTCTGTCGTTACCACCGCATGTTCACTCTCGCGTCCTACCGTCTCTCTGTCCCTTCTCATACTCCCCATTTCTTCCCTCCGTGTCAACGCCATATTCACTCTCCAGGAGGCAGACATTGGGAGGAATTTCCGCATTTTCTGGTAGAGTGGTACAGGAGGCCAGAAAAATCATAGAATCATAGAATTGGCAGTGTAGAAGGAGGCCATTCGGCCTATTGAGTCTGCACCAGTTCTTGGAAAGAGGACCCAACCCCACACCTCCACCCTATCCCCGTAACCCCACCTAACCTTTTTGGAAACTCAGGCGAAATTTATCATTCACCTAACCTGCACATCTTTGGACTGTGGGAGGAAACCGGAGCACGCAAGGAGAATGTGTAGACTCCACACAGACAGTGACCCAAACCGAGAATCAAACCTGGGACCCTGGAGCTGTGAAGCAACTGTGCTAGCCACTGTGCCACCGTGCTGCCCCAAGGGCAGCTTCCTCCGCCATATTTTTAGGCCCTCAGAGAAATAAAAAAAGAGAAGGCGTGAGCCCCACAATGTTATGTTTACTCCGACTGAGCCCATCCGCCTGCAGTTCAGGGGCGGGATTCTCCGTTAGCCGATGCCGAAATCGGGCGGAGAACAGCTTCTGATGCCAAAATCGTGGCGGCTCTGGTTTGGCACCAAATCGCGATTCTCCATCGCTGCGTTTCACTGCTGAGGGAGAGAGAGGGTGTACGGACAGTGTCCAACATCGCCATAGTTTGCTGACAGTCGTGTCACTGGATGGGGGGCTTCTGCCATGGCCGGGGGGGTGGAAGTAGTGGGGGTTGGCCAGGAGGTGGGCTGTGAGATCGGGGTGGACGGACACAGAGCACCATTCCGCAGTCTGCAAGGCAGCCATGCAGCTGCCCACACATTAAACATTAAACAGCCCACATTAAATCTAGTGCCAGGAGTCGTATAGGTGTGTCCCTCTGGCCCCAGCTGACCCATCAGCTGCATGGGCACGCTCCAGCACAATTAGTGCCATCTATTTGGTTTCGGTGTGTGTGTGTGTGTGTGTGTGTGTGTGTGTGTGTGTGTGTAGTCTGCGACTGCAGCTTGTCAGCCTCCCGAGTGTCAATCATGGACCCGGCCAATCCCGCACTGTTTTTCATGGGAATTGACTGTGTTCCATGTGGCGCCGTTGCTAGCCCCTCAATGGTAGCGGAATCGTTCCAGGTGCGACGCCGATCTTTCTGTTGTAAAAGTCCACGGATTCTCCATTGGCGTCAGCACTTATTCTCAGAAACGGAGAATCCCGCCCCAGGTTTTCGAAAGATCAGGGCGCCATTTTAATGGTGCACTGATACAAAATAATTAAAAATGGAAAATAAAAGAAACTACCCCGGATGCTGGAATCTGAAACAAAAACAGAAAATACTGGACAATCTCAGCAGGTCTGACAGCATCTGTGGAGAGAGAACGGAGCTAACGCCCCCTCCCACCACCACGGAATCCCTCAAAGGGGTCCTTTCTTACATCGAGTATGACACTGGATGGAGTGCCAAGTCAGACCTAATCATTTTGGATGGCCTGGACAGCTGAAGCTGGGAGCTGTGGAGAGTTACTGTTGGAACTGCAATTATCAATCTCTGGCATCGGCAATACTCGTCAAAATAGCTTGTGTGAAAAATAATTAGTACAGAATAAATGTGGAAATTCTTGAGCATTTCTGCAGTTTAAGGGATACATTTTCAATTTGTATAAATTAAAACAGCAAAGTACATTGTGATATTTCATTACACAAAGCATCAGAAAAGTCAATGTCATGTTCCGTCCATAGCAAGCTGGAATAAAAATAGGAAGCAACAAGCTTAAGTTTATATGGCAATTTTCATGAGGATCTTACTTTACATTTACACCGCCATATTTTTGTCATATTTCTGCAGCAGCTTCTTTAATTTAGAATGGAAACTGCCCGTGTAAATTTGCCACACTGTAATTACACTCTCGCTAACAGTAGTATTCCGTTTTGCATACCCCATGTCCTCACTCTGTACACTACAAAATATTTTAGATTTCAATGAACTCTACTTCTCTGCTTCCAGATTGCTGCATTTTACTCTTTAACCATAAAATTATACATTAAATCATTCTATAAAAATAAGGATGGAATGTATCAGAAAGAAGCAAATTTCACTGTCAAAAGGAAAATGAGTTAAGTATTACTGTGATGTGCCTCTGCTAGTTATTTTAAAACTTCTAACCCATTTTACCTGAAGATGGCACTTGGGGTGGAATTTTACAGAGGCCCGGGAACAAGATGGCAGGCCAGGAGGTCAGGGTGGGGTCGTGGAGGAGGGATAAAATTGAGCGCCAACTGGCTACGTACCTGCTGCCTGCTTACCACAGATGCGATTTGAACAAGGTTTCCCAGTTGACTATTGGCCAATGGAAGTGCTTAAGTGGTCATTCATAGAATCATAGAATTTACAGTGCAGGAGGCCATTTGGCCCATCGAGTCTGCACCAGCCGTTTGGAAAGAGCACCCTACTTAAGCTCATGGCCTCCACCCTATCCCCATAACCCAGTAACCCCACCCAACCTTTTGGAAACGAAGGGACAATTTATCATAGCCAATCCACGCAACCTGCACATCTTTGGACTGTGGAAGGAAACCGGAGCACCCGGAGGAAATCCACCCAGACATGGGGAGAACGTGCAGACTCCACACACAATCACCCAAAGCCGGAATTGAACCCCGGGACCCTGGAGCTGTGAGGCAGCAGTGCAAACCGCTGTTAATTGGAAGATAGTGCAAAGGACTCAATCCAGCAGGTGAAACCTCCCACCCCCAAAGTGATGCTTACCCAAGTGGGGTCACGAGATGAGATTTTACAGTTGTGAACTCCAAGGCAGCAATAGTTGCCAAGGAGCTCGGAATGAATGTTAGGCAGTTGTGAGGCTCCATTAAATCCCCTTTCTTTTCTAATAGCTTGCCCTAATTCAGTGCTCTCTGAGGCTTGATTGCCTAACAGGTAGGGGTTTGTTTTTCTCATAATATTTTGATTTTAAAGTTTATAGTTCTGTTCGAATTTTGCATTTTCCATCCTACAATCTCCATTTACTTCAGTGCACAAACGAACCCAGAAAAAAGTGATTACCTCAGACTATGGAGGCTTTGTCCTTCTGTCCAAAGAACTTCCTCTGAAATGTCATTTTGGAATTTGATAGTTTTAGATTAATTGAACATAAGGTTACTAAATAAGGGAGGATTACTCTCAATTACATTTTAGGTCTGAAGTTTATGGCCACAGATTTAGGCCACTCGAAAACTATTTGAACATATTTATTCCGCCGAGTGAGGTTATGTCGGGAAAGGATCCGATTCGGAATGCAAATGAATGGGGTTTGAAAGGTCTGTTTGGGTCTAGTTAATCTAATGATTCCCTTATATTAGATGCCTTCATGAATCCGGTCTACTCCATTTGCAGCGATTCAAGTTAGTACCACTGTCAAACATGAATAAAGTCACCATAGTCCCAGATGACCCAAGGCTGATTTCCCCTTCGAGGAGGAGAACTGACTGGTGGTGATTTAACCTGAGGATCACCACACCTCAGGTCAGTGGTAACCTCAGCCGGTATGGGAATTGAACTAACGCTGTTAGCCTTGATCTGCTGCCGCGGTGGGATTTGAACCCATATCCCCAGAGCATTAGCCAAAGCCTTTGGATTACCAGTCCAGTGACAATACTAATATGCCATCAACTTCCCACAATATAAATAGTCCACAGCTGAACCCTAAACCAAGGGTCCAAGGTTCAAACTAGAAAGAGGCAAATTTAGGAGTGGTATCAGGATTTTAAAAAAAGAAAAAGATCAATATGTAATGGGCTTCAGATGGAGCAGCAGAGGTGAAAACCCTGGAATAATTTAAGAGACAATTAGGTGCTGAAATGTGGAGAATTTGGGGTCATTCAGTAGGAAAGAGATACAATGCAAAAATAACCTTCCTCATCAATATACATCTCGTCAAAAGCCTCCCCACCTACTCAACAACTGAAGCTAATGTCACAGGGCCCCCACCCCCCCCTTCTCCGCTCAACAGCTCCGGTATCCTCCACATTTTCATTCCAGGATCACAAAGTTTGAGGCATTAAAATGGGATAACATCAGGGAAAAGCTTGGGAAGCACTGTCTTAGGATATAATAGTAATGATCTTTATTGTCAGAAGTAGGCTTACATTAACATGGCAATGAAGTTGCTGTGAAAAGCCCTAGTCGCCACATTACAGCGCCTGTTCGGGTACACAGCGGGAGAATTCAGAATGTCCAAATTACCTAACAGCACATCTTTCGGGACTTGTGAGAGGAAACTGGAGCACCCGGAGGAAGCCCACGCAGACACGGGGAGAACGTGCAGACTCCGCACAGACAGTGAACCAAGCCGGGAATTGAACCTGGGACCCTGGAGCTGTGAAGCAACAGTGCTAACCAATGTGCTACCAGATGTGTAATAACATGCACAAAATAGTAAAATATAAATTGATGGTGCTAAAAGGTTTGAAAAGTTCAAAAATTGCATCACTGTTGAAAGATAATTATTTAACTATATGTCATGTAAAATTTACATCTTATCAGAAAATATGTTTATTCGAAATGTGATCAAGGATGATACTGGACAACTGGAATAATTAAGTGCATAATTATGTAATAATTGACAATTGCCACACTTAACCAGCTTAGCTGCTTTTGGTACCCAGTTACAATTCTGTCGCATGCAAACACTCAACAAATATACCCAAGTTTGCCGAGTATCAACCAATGTTGAGGAAAGTTCTAGAAGAACAATTCTTCAAATAGCTTTCTGATTTCATCTCTACTCCTAAATTTGACATTACAAAAACGAAAAGCTCACCCGCCTGTCTTTTTTTTTTAAAAAATCAATATTTATTAAGCCAAAGATTATCAACCTGTGGACCAAACAATAATTATAGTCCAAAAGGTACAGCTGGGAACACAGACACACATCACACAAATCAATTTCAGCATACAACATTAACATGCATCTTCTCACCAATGTTTTCATCTTTCCTCAAAGCACTGATTTTTGCAAGGCCAGAGTTTCACGTACATCAGGTGGCCTTTGCCCTTATGTCTGTTATTGTGTGAGTCTGAAATGAAAGTTGAGGCTGACTATTTTATCATGGGGACATCAGAGCCAAGCCTGACACTGTCCTCAACAGATACCCGAACACACAACCCACTTCTAGAGACACACAATGTTGATCAGAAGGAGGAACTCTGGACAACTTTTCTCCACTTAATCCAGAGCGCAGAAGTCAATCTGAAAACTCGTACATCCACCTCAGTAGAGGTCTATGATTGGACAATGTCACTGCAGATCATTTATTACAGGCTAAACTCGTTGAGCCAGAGGGAACCTTAAGAATCATTACTCTTGTAAATTGTTACAAATTTGAAACTATGACTACAGCACAATCTGCACAACACTAAAGTCAAATTAATCTGTGATGCTTTGCATGGGATTCAAATAACAATCAACCACTGAAAAATCAAATGATTTCCCATTCCAAAGGAATACCTATCTTTTCCCTTTTAAAGAAAAGTTAATACATCAGTGGTTTCCCAGTTGTTCCCATAGTTCTCAAACCACTACAACGAACACACAGCCGCACCTCGCCAGATAGCAGTGAGAATTTGAGCATAAATGATCCACAATGTTAAGAGCAGCGGGATGAGTAGGAACTATTTACATGTAGTATTTCACCCTCATGATTTTAACATATAGCTCTGAATGCCACATTTTAAAGGCTTAATTTTCTTCAGCTAAAAATTTCAGTTAAATTTAGACATCGTATAAAGACGTCCTACTGTGCATAACATTAAAGTACTTTTATTTTAACATTTTGTTGGTACAATTCAGTCACCTCACACAAAATATTGTCAAGCGTGACTCAGTGATGCAGTGGCAAGCAGTAGGCGTTTGGCAGTCTGACTCCCCCGGATTACACACTGAGGGCTGGAACCTTAGCCAGCCTCTCACTGGCTGCAGCTTGACAAAGAATCAAGCCAACGACAGGAAATAAGTGATAGCTTTAGCCACGTAGGAAGCTGCATTTGAGTGGGCTGCACTTTAGCTCGGGACAGGCCAATCACCAGCCAACCTTCTCATTAGGACTATTTTACCATTAAAGGAGAGTTACAAGCTGAAAGATTTTGCTGTCTATATCAGTAAGTGAAACAGCTGCCTATTATGACTCATCTACACGTATCACTATGTTAGTCACCAAGTTACAAATTCTTCTGTGGCTGTTTAAATAAAAAAGTTTAAACTAGATGTAATGACTGATGCAGCACACATTTTGTAGAATACGCAAACAATATTTTCATATTTCTTTGGCCATTTAAAAAGACAACTATGTCAAAAAGTCACTTCCAAATGGGATACTTGCTACTGTTTTCTTGTTAACTGTATTACACAAAATTACGATACAGACATACCTTTGGTCTAACTGTTCTTTATCGGTGTTCAACCTTCATGAGTGGTGGTTTTAATCCTAGGTGGATGTTCTCATATGCCTTTATATTCCCACCTGTACTTCAACCAACTAAATAACCTAATCTTAAAAGTTGACATTAGTCTCTGATCCAATCACCAATTCCATAGTTTCATAACCCTTTATGTAAAAATCCTTTCTCCTGCTTTTTGTTCTGAATCTCTTACATCTAATCTTACATCCACGCCCCCTCGTTCTAGAACTTTCAACCACTGGAGACAGTCTATCGACCCTGTCATTCTCACTACACTCCCAATACCTCTGCTATTGTTTAATGATGCCCCATCTTTCTATGAAACAGGTAAATAAATAAACATCTCCTTCTGTAATATACCATTTGCAATAATACTTCCCAAAGACTGGGGGGGGTCAACAAAGTTGAAACCACAGATGAAAAATGTATAGCGCTGAAACAGAGAAAGGTCGGCATATACAATTGAGTAGTGTTACAAGGTTCTAATTAGGTTTTTTTACCCCAAGATATTTCAACGTTCATCTCCAAAGAATTGCTGATAAAATTCTTGAACTTGCATATCAGTTTAATAGTGAAACCCTGATCCCTACCCCACACATCACTCAGCGAGAATTCAGGGAACAAGATAACTAAATTGTCACAGTGCAACTTAATTAATGCTGAATTTAAATGCTAGATAGCTGGCAAAATGAAAAGGAAGTGCAAAAAGGGCAAAAAAAAACACATGTCTGTCTCTCTCTCACAAACACATACATACACATACACACACACACGTTTGACAAGGGGCCCACGCTCAGAGAACTCACTCGACGATTTCGAAGACTTTTTTTTCATCTGGTTTGTCATTCAAACACACCTTTTTGAAAATACACACAACAGGTGAATCTCTTTTATCAGTTTTATTCTTTAATCTTAGTTCATCAAATCATGTCTTGTCTGGAAGAATGCAGATCCATAGTATTTAGCATTTTGTGAGAATTCCTTATGTCAGAGCTGCAGGAGCAGATTCATTCAGAATCTGATGAACCAAAGTTTGACGCACATGAGTAGAATTCATTTACTCCTCTAGTCCTTTCTAACTCAACGCCCAGTACATTTGTAGAAAAAAATGTTCATCCAATGCATTTGATACTGTACGCAATTATACTTTTTATATCAGATAGATCAAATGTTTAACTATAACATTTGAAATTAAAGTTCTATGGCCACTGGAAGTTCCTCACTCAACCCCGGCAGGATCATGTCAACCCCCAGTGCTTTGTCGCCCTTTAGCATCACCAATTCTTTTTCTTCCTGTTGCATATAATAACATCACCAACCTCACTCTCAACCACTTCAGGATTCATGTCCTTGCTGACATGCTTCTCTGTTTAAAAACTGGTGTGAAGTATTTATTAAATACCTGCACCAGTTTTTGATAATCATTCACACAGAGACAATGCCCTTCTCTCAGGAATCCCATATCAGTTAGCAATTCTCTTTCTACTGATAAATATATGACAGCCTGGTTCTTTTGATGTTTCTTGAACATTTTGCTCATAATCCCTCTTAGGTTTTCATATCCCACTCTTGATCACGTATTTGCTCATGTTCTCCTTTATGTTTTTAATTACTATTCTTTCATCCCCATAAACCCTTTTTCAATTATAATTTTGTGTTTTAAATTTCTATGGATATTTTCCCCTTACAGTCGGATCTTAAAGCTCATCATATTGTAGTCACTATTCTAAAGATGTTCACCTACATTTATCTCCTTGATCGATTTCTTTATTCATAAACTAATCTCGCAGCGCCACACAACCTTGTAGGCCTAAGAGAAAGATTTTTATGGAAGGAGTTCTGTATACATTCTGTACACAGAGAGCAAGATGAGGCAAAAAATAGGTGCATGTGACAGACGTCAGGAGGATATTACAATTAAGAATCAGTTTCAATATAGAGCATTCAAAGGGGAAATCAAAAACACAAGAGTATGAGAAGAGACTAGCAGCCAACATGAAAGGGAATTCAAAAGTCTTCTATATATTAACATAAGTAGTAAAATGGTTTTAAAAGGAGTGGGACCAATTAGGGGCCTAAAAGGGGATTTATTCATGGAGGCAGAGGTCAAGGCTGAGATATTAAATGAGTACTTTGCATCTATCGTTACCAAGTAAAATTATGCTGCCCAACTCATGGCGAAACAGTTGATTGTTATGACACCTGAGGAGTTAAAAGTTGATAAAGAGGTATTAGGTTGGCTCGCGATACATAAAGTTGATTAGTCATGAGGACATGCATCCAACGTTACGGAAAAAGCAAGGCTGGAAATTGTAGAGGCAATGGCTATAATTTTCTAAACCTCCTTAGATACAAATGGTGGTGCCCAAGGCCTGGAGAATGCCAATATTGCGTCACTGTTCAAAGAAGGATGCAAGGATGGGCGCCGCAAACACAGGCAGGTCGGTTTAACTGGAGTGGTGGGGAAGCTTTTAACAATGATAATTCAGGACAAATGTACAGTCACCTGGGCAAATTGTTTAAGGGAAACTAATCTGTGTGAGTTTTTTGATGAAGGAACAGACAGAGTCAGTCAATGAGGTTAATGTGGTAGACAGGACTTCCAAGAGGCATTTGCTAAAGTGCCGCTCAACAGATTTGTAAGTGTATACAAAATTGGTTGAGAGACAGGAAACAGAGTAGTGCTGAATTGCTATTTTGCAGACTGGGGTACAGCTCCTCGGTGTTAGGACCACTGCTCTTCCTGTGATACATTAATGACCTAGACCTTTGTGGATAGGGCGCAATTGCAAAATTTGTGGATGACGCAAAACTTGGAAGTATTGAAAACTATGAGGAGGATAGTAAGAAATTTCAAAAAAGGACGTAGACAAGTTTGTGGAATGGGCAGGCAAGTGGCAGATGTAATGCAGAGAATTGTGAAGTGTTTCATTCTGATAGGAAGAAATGGGAGAGGTGATATAAATAAAGGGTACAATTCTAGAGGGGGTGCAGGAGCAGAGGGACCTGAGAGTATATATGCACAAATCACTGAAGGTAACAGGGCAGGTTGAGGGAGCAGTTAATAAACAATGTAGCATCGTAGGTTTTATAAATAGGGGCACAAAGGTACAAAAGCAAGAAAGTTATGATAAACCTGCATAAAACACTTGTTCGGCCTCAACTGGAGTATTGCGTCCAATTCTGGTAGCACACTAAAGAAAGGATGTGAAGGCATTAGCGAGGTTGTAAAAAAGATTCAGCAAAATGGTGAAACTTCTTTACAGAATAAGTCATTAGAATCTATGTGTACTGCCTGAGAGTGCCATGAAGTCAGTTTTAATTGCAGCTTTCAAAGAAAGTCTTGAATCATTATCTGAAATGAAATAATTTATAGAGCTACGGGGAAAAGGCTGGGGAGTGGCACTAGATGCATTACCCATGCAGACATCCAGCACAGACATGATGGACCGAATGGCCTCCTTCTGTGCTATAACCATTCTATGATTCTACGACATTTTAGAAAGTTGAACTATCATTTTGACAGCCACACTATCCCAATATGCCATGCAGCATAACAATGCTATCTCTTATACTTCCCTAATGGGACTAATCTGACTGAATCAACAGGCAACAATCTAACATGCAATATGTATTGGGCAGAGTTTATTGGCACAATGAATGCTTCAGTTATCTTTTTTTTTAAAGGAGTACCACAGTTATTGCTGTCTCCATACTTATATGGTACTTCTCCACAGATTATAGGAGTCAGGTCACCAAGCAGGTGTATGTAAACGGCTGGCAGGTGTATGTAAACGGCTGGCATGTGAAAATATATTGAGCAGAGTTACAAGGTGTAGAAGTTCCACTTTGCAACCATGGGGTCAAGTATTGGTGTGCACCACACATTGGCCACACATCACAAAACTCTGAGATGCTCTTATATTAGAATGCAATTATAGTGGGGAGTAGATTAGCACATTGTATTAAATCAAGGTTTCTTCTGTTTAGTAACCTGTTGCATTTCAGAATTTCACTGGTACTTTAAATAATACTTGAACCCCGAGTTATTTTGCAATCTGAAGATACCAAGTAGATAAATAGCTGACTGCAGAGTTGTCATTTAACAAGCTAAACGGAATTATTATACTTTCCCAGCATTTTATAATATTATATTTTTTTGATAAATAAAGTAGATTAGTTCAGATTTAATTGATTACTGAATTACTGACTTTAATATATTTGCCCAAAAATACTGAAAGTGGAGGAACGAACACACGATACTAAACTGAAAGTCATTTACAAGAGATACTAGTGTGTGATCTTATGTAATTTAAGCAGGTAAACATGGTTCCATCTGCAACCCACATGAGTAATGGGGTGAAGGGTGACCTCCTGTTGCATGCAATAATGATTTGAATTGATTTGTTTCCTTGCAGGGCAATGATGTCTTCATACAGCATTCGATTAGAAATGTCCTATAATTACGAGAATTTATCTTTGGATATTATAATAATAATCTTTATTGTCACAAGTAGGCTTACATTAACACTGCAATGAAGTTACTGTGAGAAGCCCCTAGTCGTCATATTCCGGCGCCTGTTCGGATAAGGACCGGAAATATATTTTAATCGCTGTTTTCTAATAAACATTTTAAAGCTAATAACTTCAGTGTTCAGTTCTGGCATCAGTTTCATGTCACAATTTGCTTATGTTTTAAACATTGGGCTGGATTCCCTGCCGCCGATAGCAGGGTTCCCAATGCAGCGGAGAATCGAGCATCGTGAAGAAAACACGATAGATGCCCGATGCTTGGCCCTTCGCTGATATGTAGGCAAATTTCAGAGAAGTGTAGAAGTAATAGGGTAGTGATAGTGGGGGATTTCAACTTCCCAAATATTAACTGGGGAAGCCAAAATGTGAAAGGTTTAGAGGGAGCAGAATTCGTAAAATGCAGCCAGGAGAATCTTTTAACACACAGAAGGATCTTGGAAGAACAGGTAGCACAGTGGCGCAGTGGTTAGCATTGCTGCCTCACGCCATCGAGGACCCGGGTTCGATCCTGGCCCCAGGTTACTGTCCGTGTGGAGTTTGCACATTCTCCCCATGTCTGCGTGGGTCTCACACCCAAAGATGTGCAGAGTAGGTGGATTGGCCACGCTAAATTGCTCCTTAATTGGAAAAAAATGAATTCAGTACTTCAAATTTTAAAAAGGAAAAAAAAGGATCTACAAGAGAGGGGCTGGTCCTGGACTTAAGTTTCGGTAACGAAGCTGGGTAGGCGGTGGGGAAACATTTTGCAGTCAGTGATCATAACTCCATTAGATTCACGATTGTTGTGGAAAAGGACATCGATGGGCCTGAGGTCAAAGTTCTAAACTGGGGAAGGCCGATTTTAGTAAGATGGGATATGATTTGGCCAGAGTGGACTGGGAGCGGGCACTTTTAGGTAAATCTGTGACAGAACAGTGGGATGCATTCAAGGAGGAAATGGGGAGAGTGCAGGGCCAACATGTTCTATTCAAGAAAAAGGGTGAGGCCAACAAATCCAGTGAACCCTGGATATCAAGGGATACACAGCATTGGATAAGGAGAAAAAGGAGACCTATGGCAAATATGGAGACCTCAATATTGGCTGAGTGGTAGGAAGCAGAGGGTGAGGGTCGAGGGGTGTTTTTCTTCAGTTACAAGAGGATATAGACGGGCTGGTCAGATGGGCTGATCAGTGGCAAATGGAATTCAATCTGGTCAAGTGTGAAGTGATGCACTTGGGCAGGACAAACAAGGCAAGAGAATACATGATAAATGGCAGGATCTTGGGAAGCACCGAGGAGCAGAGGGATCGCTGAAGGTAGCAGAGCAGGTGGATAAAGTGGTTAAGAAGACATATGGTATACTTGCCTTTATTAGCCGAGGCATAGAGATCAGGAGCAAGGAGGTTATTCTGGAATTGAATAAGATGTTGATTAGACACAGCTAGAATATTGTGTGCAGTTCTGGAATCCACAATACAGAAGGGATGTGATAGTACTGGAAAGGATGCAGAGGAGATTTACCCCTCAGGATCTTGCCTGGGTTGGAAAATGTTAGTTATGAAGAGATATTGGATAGACTTCTATTTTTATTTGGAGCAGAGGAGACTGAGTGGGGACATGATGGAGATGTATAAAATAATGAGGGGCACAGATAGAGTGGACAGGAATAAACCTTTCCACTTGGTGGAGGGGTCAATGACCAGGGGGCATAGTTTTTAGTAAGGGGCAGGAGGATTAGAGGGGATGGGATGAAAAATCTTTTTAGCCAGAGGGTGGTGGGAGTTTTGAATTCTCTGCCTAAAAGGGTGGTGGAGGCAGAGACCCTCATAATATTTAAGAAGTATTTAGATGTGCACTTGCAATCCCAGAGCATACAAGGCTATGGGCCAAGTGCTGGGAAATGGGATTAGAATAGTTAAGATGGTTGTTCTTGACCAGTGCAGACGTGATGGGCCGAAGGGTCTTTTCTGTGCTGTATGGTTCTATGACTCTAAAGTGCAGGGGCTAAGCCTCTGCTTGGGCTGGAGGAAATTGAGGGGCATTGGCTTCAGGTCTGGATGGATTCCCAGTGGAATTTTAGTAAAAGTTTGTGACGGTGCTGGGGGCTCATCTACTTGGGATTTGTTATCCTAGGAGGGTGCTGCCTACTACATTGGCACAGGCTTCCATCTGTCTAATCCTGAAGAAGGATGAGGTTCCAGAGGAATGTGGGTCGGATCAGCCCATATCTCTGTTGAACACCGATGCAGCGTTACTGGCCAAGGTGCTGCCAACTCGCTTTGAGGAATGTCTGCAGGGGTTAGTTGTGAAGGACCAGATGGGGTTTGTGAAGGGCCGACAATTGTCAGCCAATATAAGGAAACATTTTAGAATGTGGTGATATTGCCACCGTTGGGTTCAGAGCCAGAGGTAATAATTTCCATGGACGCGGAGAAAGCATTCAACCAGGTAGAATGGGAGTATCTCTAAACTGGGGTGGTTTGGTTTGGATCTAGGTTCATCTCTTGGGTAGATTATTGTACATGGTCCCCACTGTGAGCATTCATACCAACGCATTAAGCTTGAGGTACTTTCAACTGTAGGGGAACAAGATAGGGGTGTCCACTTTTCCAGTTACTTTTGGCGTTGGCAAATGAAAGTGGCTATTGCAGAGAGGTCGTCAACAGAGTGGAAGGGTATGGAGAGGGGAGGTATGGAGCATCGTGTGTGCATGGACAACTTGCTCTTTTCTGTTGTATGTAACAGACCCTCTGTCCATGTAGGAAAGATTATGGAGGTGTCTTTGTCTCCTTTTTGGGTTATAAACTCAACGTGGGGAAGAGTGGGGTGTTTGCAGTGAGCCCTCGGAGACAGGGAATGGGTTTGGAGAAATTGCCTTTTTGGCTGGCTAGGTCGAGTTTCGGATATTTGGAAATACAGGTGGCTCATGACTGGGCATTGTGGCACAAGCTGAATTTAGCAGGACTGGCAGAAGGGGTGAAGGGGCATTTGAAAAGGTGGGATGCTCTCCTATTATCATTAGCAGGGAGGGAGAGGGTTCGAACAGTGAAAATGACGGTCCTTCCAAAATTGTTATTTATATTCGTGGATCGTGGAGGAAGGGTTGGTTTGGGGGCGGATGGAGGAAGCTTCCTGCACAGGGTCGTGTTTGAGGGCATTGGCGACGGCTCCTCTTCCATTCTGAGCCTGGTAGTAGTAACCTCCTTGGGGGCGGGATTCTCCAACCGGGGGTGGCTTGAATCCCCCCCGGCTGCCGAATTCTCCGGCGTCGGAGATTTGGCGGGGGCTGGAATCGCGCCGCACCGGACAGCTGCCTCCCCCCCCCGGCGATTCTCCGGGCCACGATGGGCCGAAGTCCCGCCCGTTCTATGCAGGTTCCACCAGCGTAAATTGGAGTTGGTCCCTTACCTTGCGGCGCGGGCAGGCTCCGGGGTCCTGGGGGAGGCGCAGGGCTGATCTGGCCCCGGGGGGTGCCCCCCACAGTGGCCTGCCCCGCGATCGGGGCCCACCGATCCGCGGGCGGGCCTGTGCCGTGGGGGCACTCTATTCCTCTGCGCCGGCCGTGTCAGCCTCCGCGATGGCCGGCGCGAAGGTGAAGTCCCTCCATGCGCATGTGCGGGGATGACATCAGCAGCCGCTGACGTTTCCGTGCATGCGCGGACTCTCGCTGGCCGGTGGAGTCCCTTCGGACCCGGCTGGCGCAGCGCCAAAGGCCTTCCACGCCGGCCGGTGGGGCGCAAACCAATCCAGCGCCGGCCTAGCCCCTGAAGATGCAGAGGATTCCGCAACTTTGGGGCGGCCCGACGCCGGAGTGGTTCCCGCCACTCCACTGCGCCGTTTCTGCCCGCCCTGCCGATTCACGGAGAATCCCGCCCTAAGAGTCTGGAACCAGTTTAGGCAATATTTTAAGCTGGAGTTAATATCGTTGAGGATACTGATATGTGGAAACCATGCACATGCGCAGCCACGGACCCAGCAATTCTCCGGGCCATATCGGCAGCTAGAGTCGGGTGCTCTACGCTGCTCGGATGCTGGGCCCCAGCCAAACGGAGGATCGGTGGCCGTTTTGCGCCGAATATTCGGGAGTAAAACACCACCATTCCCACGCCGGCGTGGGAACATACCCTGACAATCGAAGAATCCAGCCCAGTGCTTTTTGGATGGGATTTGGGGAAGGGAAAATCTCTGCTATTTATGGGCAGTTGATGGAGAGTGAGAGGGCTCTGCTGAAGGAGATAAGGAGAAAATGGGAGGAAGAGCTGGGGTGTGCATTTGAGGGGGGTGTGGAGCGAGGCTCGATATAGGGTAAACTCTACCTCCTCATGCGCTAAACTGAGCCTAATACAGTTTAAAGCGGTGCACAGAGCGCACATGACTAAAACACACATGAGTGGATTATTTCCGGAGGTTGAGGACAGATGCGAGCATTGTTACAGGGGACCGGTGAACCACTTGCACATGTTTTGATCCTGCCCTAAATTGAGGAGGTTCTGGAGTCTTTGTTTGAGACGATATCATAGGTACACTATGTCGGAGATTTGGGGGGGTAAAGGTGGCGCCGTGTCAGTGGGTGCCAATATTTGGGATATCGGATGAACCGGAGCTGCAGGAGGGGAAAAGGGCTGATGAATTGGCCTTTGCCTCTCTGATAACCCGGAGGAGGATTCTATTAGGGTGGTGGGCACCGGAGCCAACTAGGGTTACGACTTTGGGGGGGGGGAGGTCTATCAGAAGTTTTACATCTGGAGAAAGTTAAATACGCCATGGGTGGGGGAGTCAGTTAAAGGGTTTCATTTCAAGGTGGAGACTGTTTATCTCCTTCTTCAAGAATTGGTCGTCATCAGCAAATGGGGGGGGGGGGGGGGGGGGGGGGGGGGTGGTTTCACAAAAAAGAGGCATATGGGGTGGGTTGTTACTTTATGAAAATTGTATAAAGTTGATTGAGTGTTGTGTATATAGTAAAATGGAAAATGTCCTGAACAAACAACCTTCTTAGTCTCTATGCTGTCAGATTGTATTCGCAACGTATAATCACAAATGAGTTGCAATTTCTTCCAACCATCATCTTGAATACATGGCACATATACTAACCACTGACTCCAACTCTCTCCCTGACCACTCTCCCTCGGGATTGCTGGCAACCTTGGCATCGTCTTTGGCCAGGAACTCAGATTTGGCAGCCATATTCAGAAGTTCCAATTACTTGTACCTCCAGAATAGCCACCCTATCACTATCCCTGCCTCAGTCTGTTCTGCTGCACAAAGTCACTTCTACATCTTTCTCAACTTCAGGGGCTGGATTTTATGGCATGGAAGGAGAAGGGATGTGGACTGCTTGCCCCCAGGAAGTCAGGTTGGCTGGCAGGAAACTCACCCCGCAGCCATAACACACTCAGGGTGGGCTACGATAAGAGTGGGACTTCTGCCCCTCAGTGAGAGGAAATACAGCTCTCCAATCTGATTAGCTGGTACCATTAGCAGTCCCAGCAATGAGTGCCAGAGCTCAGCATTGTGCACTGCCGGTTTGCAAGAAGGAGCATCGTACCAAAACCAAATGGTTCCAGCCCCCCCCCCCCCCCCACATATACACCCACAGGACTCCCCCCCCCCTCCACCCACCCACACACACACACAAAACGCCCACCCCCAACACACACCCACAAAAAGCCCCCCTAACACACACACAAAGTGCCCCCCAACACACACACACACACAAAGCGCCCCCAACACACACACACAAAACGCCCCCCCAACACGCACACACACAAAACGCCGCCCTAACACACACACAAAAAGTGCCCCCCCAACACACACACACACACAAAGCGCCCCCAAGACACACACACAAAAAGCGCCCCTAACACACACACACACAAAACGCCCCCCTAACACACACAAAGCGCCCCCCCAACACACACACACAAAAGTGCCCCCCCAACACACACACACACACACACAAAGCGCCCCCAAGACACACACACAAAAAGCGCCCCTAACACACACACACACAAAACGCCCCCCTAACACACACAAAGCGCCCCCCCAACACACACACACAAAAGCGCCCCTAACACACACACACACAAAACGCCCCCCTAACACACACAAAGTGCTCCCCCAACACACACACACAAAATGCCCCCCCAACACACACACACAAAACGCCCCCCCAACACACACACACAAAACGCCCCCCCCAACACACACACACAAAACGCCCCCCCAACACACACACACACAAACGCCCCCCAACACACACACAAAGTGCCCCCCCAACACACACACACACAAAACGCCCCCCCCAACACACACACACACAAAACGCCCCCCCAACACACACACAAAACGCCCCCCCAACACACACACAAAGTGCCCCCCCAACACACACACACACAAAGCGCCCCCAAGACACACACACAAAACGCCCCCCCCAACACACACACAAAGTGCCCCCCAACACACACACACACAAAACGCCCCCCCAACACACACACACAAAGCGCCCCCAACACACACACACAAAACGCCCCCCCAACACACACACACAAAGCGCCCCCAACACACACACACAAACGCCCCCAACACACACACACAAAACGCCCCCCCAACACACACACAAAGTGCCCCCCCAACACACACACACACAAAACGCCCCCTAACACACACACAAAGTGCCCCCCCAACACACACACACAAAATGCCCCCCTAACACACACACACACACACACAAAGCGCCCCCCAACACACATACACAAAACGCCCCACAACACACACACACACACACAAAGTGCCCCCCCAACACACACACAAAACGCCCCCCTAACACACACACAAAACGCCCCCCCAATGCACACAAAACGCCGCCCCAACACACACACACACACACACAAAGCGCCCCCAACACACATACACAAAACGCCCCACAACACACACACACACACAAAGTGCCCCCCCAACACACACACAAAACGCCCCCCTAACACACACACAAAACGCCCCCCCCAATGCACACAAAACGCCGCCCCAACACACACACACGCACAAAACGCCCCCCTAACACACACACAAAACGCCCCCCCCAACACACACACACAAAGCGCCCCCAATACACACACACAAAACGCCCCCCCAACACACACACAAAGTGCCCCCCCAACACACACACACACACACACACAAAACGCCCCCCCCCCCCCCCCCCCCCCCCCGCCAAACAAACACACCCACGCACAAAAAATACCCATCCACACACACACACAAAAATGGTCCCCCAAAACACACACTCAAATACTCTCCCAAACACACTTTCTTGTGCAATTCTCTTGTGGCCTCCTCCTCTTTTTTTCTAATTAGCTCTGTGCCTATGGTAGGCTGGTGGTTGTGGTACTGAATTAGCAACCCAGAATGTTCGGAATTATTTTTTTCTCTGTGGGTTGTGCAACTTTGGAACTCTCAGTCTCAAATGTCCCTGGAGGTTTTTTCGAACATTTTTAAGGCAGCAGTAAATAGATTCTTGCTGGGCAAGGGAATAAAAGGTGATTGGTGGTAGATGGAGATTTGGGCCATGATTTAACAGAAACATTTCTGAGTCTCATTTGTGGTGGGTTTAGCTGGGAGCTTCCCGCCAGCTCTGCCGGCGATACTCCCACTGCTATCTAATCACACTTTTAGTTACTTTCTTGGCCCTGGGGAGTTTCTCACTGGTTTAGCCCACGCTTAGGGCGAATTCTCCGGCTTTGTTGCACTTTCGCTTGAGCAAAACTATTTTGATGAATAGCAGGAGAGGCCGAAAAAGAGAACCGCGCCAGGCGCCAAACAGTTTGCTTTGCAACTGGCCTGCTCCCACAGGCGAAATAAGGATCTTGCCGGAGCGTGGTGAGAAACCAACTATCACCACTTCAGCCCTATTCCATACCATTAACAGGAGCAACTCAATATCCCTTCATTCATCGGCCTCCCCAGCAAGTGGTGTCAATTCGTACTGCTTTTGAAAGAAGTGAACCTGGCGGAAGGGCTTCTGTGGGGAGCCGAGGAAGTGAGTAGCCATCTTTTCTCACAGGCAGTGCCTGGGGCGCTAGGTTTGCCACCCAGGTGCTTGGCAGGGGTGTGGGAGACCTTCTGCTGGGGGTGGGTGACCTACCTCAGGATTGGGCCGCCATGAGAGAGTGGGGGAGGGGTGGTGCTGGGGGGGGGGGGGGGGGCACCGCACACGGCACCAACATGCCAACCCCTGGATCATGTGTACATGTACTGGGGGCAACCCTTGTCCCTGCCCATCTGCCCCACCGACTACCCATAACCCCCACCGACTGCCGAGGCCTCTGGCCATGCTGCAGGCGGCTATTGCTAATAGAGAATTGTCAATCATGGTTAAGTGAGCACTTCACACAACCCAAGCGGATTCCCATGGGTGGGCAGACCATGTAGCATGTGGGGGTCATTGCCTGGCATTCCAATCAAACCATGGTGCCTGAACACCGAGCCCGAACACTGCGGGAGGCAACACAACACACGCAGCAGCCAACATTCGAACACTGAGGGGGTGGGACACAGCTCTGGGAACATGTCCACAGCCGGAGGATGGGTGAGTGCAGTGGGGAATGCCGGGAGAGATGGGCCCAAGGGATCGGAGGTCGGCCCGGATAGCGGGAGAAAGTGACAGAGACGTCATACTGGTTGTGCACAAGGGTGTTTATTGTGTTTAACAATTCCCCGCTCTCCCGATGGTGCAACCACCCCCCTCACCCCTACCTACCCCCACCCCACCCCAACTAGGAAGCGGTCTTCCTAGGTGTGCCCGCAGGATGCACATCTGTGGTGGAGGCAGCCAGCTGCTTCCCTCATCCCATGGCCTTTGATGCTCCTGGTGGCCACTGTCTGGGGGCCAAGGGGCCAGACGGCCCCATCGGAATTGTCAGCGGTGCGTGTACAGCCGTGCCACCCTGTACCGGGTGCTGACTGTGAGTCACAGGTCGCCACCCAGCGCCTCCTCCTCCCGGTCAGTGCCCATAGGGCCCTGGGGTTCACCCTGGGATGGAGGGGCAGCTGGTTCGAGCCCCGGTTGCCCTTGCATCATCTGGCTCTGCCAGCCCTGGTGGTTCCCCATGGTCTGCACCGTCGTGTTGATACCCTCGGCGATGCTCCTCAGCGATGTTCTTCAGTGACTGGAACATGCTTTGTAGCACCTCGGCAATGCCCACCTGCAACTGGGACAAGGTCCTCAGTGCCTCGGCATGTCCCACAACACCTCATCAAGGTCAGCCTGGTAGTGAGTCATATCCCCCAGCGAGGCGGACATTCTGTTAAGACCCTCAGCCAATGCCGTCACTGACTGCGCGACCCCTTGGACATCTCCACTCATGCACCAAACTCTTCACTGCGGTCACCACCCGAGCAGTGTTGGCCTTGGTGCCACACATTGCCAGTGACATCTCTTGTGCCCGTAGCCTCTGGAACTCCTCCAATCGACCATCGATCTGCTGGAGTGTTGCTGACATCTCCCTCCAAATGTCTTGATCGCTCCCTATCATCTCTCATCAGCTCCAGGAAAACCTCTTCCGTAGGCTCAGCATCAGGCTGGGAGCCAATGGGGTTCTGGGATCCTGCAGACCACTGACTGCTGTCTCACCTAGGGGTTCCTGCCTCCACCACGAGATTGGGGGGGGGGGGGGGGGGGGGGGGCATTGGTGTCTACTCATTGTGCTGCCCGGTGTAGATCGTTGACCATTTTCCAGCACTTGAGGCCAGTTGTCCTGGTCACACTCCCGGCGCTCACAGCCACCGACACCTCATCCCAGTCAGCACTGGCTGCTTTGTGGCTGACCCTCTGGGGAACAGGACATCTCTCCTGGCCTCCATGGCATCTAGGAGCCTCCCCAGATCTACATCCCCGAATCTTGGGGCCAGTCTTCTGAGCCCTATTGTTACAAGCTGGATGGGGTTGGCTGAGCAAGTGCTGCTCATCCTTGTTGGTGGGGGGCTGACAAGTGCAGCGCCAGCGAATCAGCTGGCGAGCCTTCATTTGTGGCAAGAAGCCTGTAGGGCTTTGTTATGTAGACCAATTAACGTTGAATAGCATTGCTGTCCTCGCTGGGCAGAGTGCCAGGGAGCTTGCGGCGGTTCCTGCTCGCTACCACACTTCAAGACCATTCTGGAGTTGGGTGGCACAGTGGCGCAGTGGTTAGCACTGCTGCCTCACAGCGCTCAGGACCTGGGTTCAATCCCGGCCCAAGGTCACTGTCCATATGCAGTTTGCACATTCTTCCTGTGTCTGCGTGGGTCTCATCCCCACAACCCAAAGATGTGCAGAGTAGGTAGATTGGCCACGCTAAATTGCCCCTTAATTGGAACAAAATAATTGGGCACTGTAAAATTTTTTTTTTTAAAAGAAATCTTTTACCACTGGGGAGCTGGACTCGGATCAGGCAGCTGTTCAAGTCAGCTTGTGGGCACCCCCCACCCATGGACGGGCAATGTCACCCCACACACATGGACAATACCGCCCCCCCCTCCCCAAGTGAGGACTCCCCACTATGGGCCCCTCTCTTTAGACCTCCCCCACATTCCTTTACAAGCACCTCCCCCCTTCAGGCCCCCCCACACCCCCTTACATGGTCCCCAGCCGTCAACCCCCAACCTCCGAGATGCCCTTCGTACCTGCCCTGCAAACCCAAACCTTCATACCCCCCTCCTCCCACCTTTCTTGGGCATGTTCCCCCCTCGGGCCCTGTCCCTTAGTAGTGTCACCTGGCCACCTTCGCACTGCCACCCTGGCAGTGCTCCTGCTGGCTTTACAGTGCCACCTGGGCAGTACCTCCATGTTCCAAAGGGAGGGCCGGGGGGCCACACTGCACTATCCCTGGCCACCCAGGGCCTCCGATAAACTGGGAGACTCCACGGGTGCTGTTCCACCTGGTCCACATTTGTGTGGATCAGTACTGAATGCCACCTGGCTGCAGCCGCCAAGTAGGCCATAAGTAGGTTTAAGGTCTACTTACGTGAGCGCATCTTGGTCCTGCCCATTGTGGGCGAATTGTTGATCCCGCGAGGCGCCGTGGCTGTTAGGAGGCCTGTGGGAGGCTTCATCCGGCATCTACTGACCACGTGGCACTCCCATTGGGACGTGACATGGCCAGTAGATCATGCCCATGGAATTTGAAACAGATCAGCCATAGTCTTATTGAATGGTGCAGTATGCAAGGGAAGAATGGCCTACTCCCACTCTTATTAGTGTCTGTTAAATCCTACCATGTGAGGCAGCACGGTGCGCAGTGGGTTAGCCCTGCTGCCTCACGGAGCCGAGGTCCCAGGTTCGATCCCGGCTCTGGGTCTGCGTAGGTCTCGCCCCCACAACCCAAAGATGTGCAGGGTAGGTGGATTGGCCACGCTAAATTGCCCCTTAATTGGAAAAAATGAATTGGGTACTCTAAATTTATTTTTAGAAAATCCTACCTCTCTTGTGATAGTGGACTGTCATAAGAATCCACTTTGTTTATAAATGAGGTAAGGAAAGTTGCAACCCCATTGTGGCTTGCATGTGATTACAATCCAACAGTAAGAGCTGAATTTAATAGCTAGAGAGATGACTCCGATGGCAGGCTAAGAAGCTGGTGGAAACCCCCTCCGTGGTCATTTTCTGAAGTCTTTTACAATTCTACGCACTTCAGGAACTTAACGCTGATGGCAGGGATCCAGTCCCTTTAAGGATGAAGATCCCTCTGCCAGGGCCAGCCAAAGCTTTCAGATGGCTGGCAGCTCTTCAGTCCCAGCAGCGTCATCAGAAGCAATGACCACTGCTACTACTGTAGCTTGACCACAGCAAAAAGAGGCTCTGGAAGAGAGGCAATATGTCGGGCTCGCCACTGCCAATCAGGCGGGACTACAGCGAGGGTGGGCAGTTTGTCGTTATTGAGGGAAATGGGGGTGGTTTTTGAGGGGGGGGGGGGATGCCTCAGCAGCAACAGTGAATTAAAGGGCCCTCCGTGGGTCACAGTGATGGATTAGGAGAACCACCTCACCAAAGCTTGCAAGGATGCCCCCAGCTTTTACCAGGAATCACTTTTACATGGAGTCACAAAGGGACAGGCACTCCACCCCTCCATCTTCCTTCTCGATTCTACTGCCTCACTCACCTACCAACCTGCCCGGGGGAGGGTTAAAACACCCCATGTATGGTTGACTCAGTACTCAATTGAGATAGGGGGCAGAAATTTAATTCACCCGAGCCACCAGGACCAAAGATAGACGGACCCCCAAAGATAAGGGGCAGGGGAATGGTACGGATATCCATCCATTGCTTAAGCCAGACACCGACAATGCAGAAACTCTGCCGGAACCCAATCCAGGGGTTGCTCCCCCACAATGACAATTCGGCCTTTTTAAATGCAATTTTTTTTTCCCAATTGAAGGCCATCTAATCTGCACATCTTTGGGTCATGGGGGCGAAACCCACGCAGACACAGGGAGAATGTGCAAACTCCACACGGACAGTGGCCCGGGGCAGGGATCAAACCCGGGTCCTCGGCGCTGTGGTGCAGCAGTGCTAACCACTGCGCCACCGTGCCGCCCAACTTTAAATGTAAACTTTATACAAGCTTTTCAGAGGATGCCACCATCCTGAGCCACACTCTCTCATCTACATTGGCAGCACCTGCCTTTGATGGTCGGGCTCCTGATCTGTCAGTGCTGGTGAACCTCCAGCTGAGCATTTTTTTTTAAATGCTTAAAATCACCAATACATTTCCTAAATTGGGGGTACAACTGGATTTGACTCGGATTCCTCCTTGAAAATGAGTTTTCCGACAATTCCTGTCCAGGCCCATGCAAGCCATGACTACTTTGACAACATCATGGATAAATAAACCAGTGAAGTGACAGTGCTTTAAGGGAGACAAAACATATGAAAGAAAAAGAAATTGGTAGAACGACACCTCCTCCCCATTTTTACAGCAATAAAATACACCAGTCAAGAGACCTATATAAAGCAGCAACTGGTTTCATAGCAGTGATTTTTATTTTCCTCCACCTAGTTCTCTTCACCTCGAAGGCTTTTGGCATGGCTCCACAGCTGCAGCTGCCCAAGGATCTCTCAGTGAGTGGCCAGGGCAATCAGCAACACGGTATTGTGCTTATAGATCTCCTTCAAGGCTCGGTTGTAAATAACTGCACCTCCTCTACTGTGCCCGAGACCAGATAACCTAACACCAACCCTTGAAAGTGAACATGGATCCTCCTCAGCGTGATAATTTAATATTACGTGATAACTTAATATTTGGGGCCTCACGGTAGCATGGTGGTTAGCATCAATCCTTCACAGCTCCAGGGTCCCAGGTTCGATTCCCGGCTGGGTCACTGTCTGTGTGGAGTCTGCACGTCCTCCCCGTGTGTGCGTGGGTTTCCTCCGGGTGCTCCGGTTTCCTCCCACAGTCCAAAGATGTGCGGGTTAGGTGGATTGGCCATGCTAAATTGCCCGTAGTGTAAGGTTAATGGGGGGATTGTTGGGTTACGGGTATACGGGTTACGTGGGTTTAAGTAGGGTGATCATTGCTCGGCACAACATCGAGGGCCGAAGGGCCTGTTCTGTGCTGTACTGTTCTATGTTCTATGTTCTACAGTCAAACGGTGCGTTTACCAGCTTGACCTGGGTCAGCCAAATATTTTTGAAGTAGTTCATCTCTTCTTCACAATCACAGAATCTTTAAGAATAGTGGTGGTGGTGGAGGAAGGTTCAGAAGTTTCCCCTTCCTAAAATTTAAGAATGTACACAATTGGAATCAACAAAAGTCATTGGTGTGTTGTACGTTATTATAATGGCAATACAATCTATACACTACGATGGAGATAGCCGATGCCTCCGGGAGGCCAGTAGCACTGGGCTTGACAACTGGGGCAGAATTTTACAGTCCACCGCTGGCAGCTTTGCAGGCGGGGGGGGGGGGGGGGGGGGGGGGGGGGGGGGGGGGCATAAAATTCTTTCAGTGACCTTCCCACCCCCACACCCCCATCCCCATTGTTGCAATTTTACAAAGGGCGAGCAAGGCCAGAGCAGCACACCTTCCCTCACCGCAATTTAAGTGGCCGGTTATTGGTCAGTGAAGGGCTACTTCCCACCCAGGTGCAATTTCCAGGTCAACAGGAGTAGGTTAGTCTGCTTGGAGCTTGGGAGTGAAGGGAGGCGAGGTGGCTCCCCCTTGGGTCATATTTTTCAATCGGGGAATCCCACCGCACAACCTCTGCAAAGTGCCCCCACCGACTCTGGCCTTTGGAACCTGGCACACAAGCCCCTTACCGGGACCACCTGAATATAGTCCTAGCAGTGAATTAGTAACACTGCTGGAACGAAAGAGCCACTGGTCAAGTGTGACTGCCTTTCCTAATGAGTTCCACCTCCCGCTAATTAATGCTCCACTGAGCCTTTAGGAGCAGGCATGCATTCCCCACCAACTTTTACTGCAGGGGACAGGACATTTCCCTGCCATTTGAAAAATCCTGGGCCCCAGGGTCAGCACTCCAAACTTCCTAAATATATGGCATCACTATACTTAGAAACATATATACAAACTGGAAGCCAGAGGAGGCCATTTGGCCTTTCTAGCCTGCTCCACCATTCATTATGATCATGGCTGATCATCAAGCTCAATACCCTGGTCCCACCTTCCCCTCATATCCCTTGAACCCTTTGGCCCCAAGAGCCATATCTAATTTCTTCTTGAAATCACGTGACATTTTGGCCTCAACTACTATCTGTGGTAGCAAACTCCACAGATTTGCCACTCTCTGGATGAAGAAATTGCTCCTCATCTCAGTCCTAAAAGTTTTACCCCTTATCCTCAAACTATGACCCCTAATTCTGGAATCCCCCACCATCGGGAACATTCCTTCTGAATCTACCCCGTCTAATCCTGTTCGAATTTTGTAAGTTTCTAGGAGATCCCCTAACTGATTTAGTCCTGCCAGCCCAGGAATCAGTCTGGTAAACCTTCGCCGCACTCCCTCCATAGCAAGAATATCCTTCCTCAGATAAGGATACCAAAACTGCACACAAAAGTCCAGTTGTGGCCTCACCAATGCCCTACACAATTGCAGTAAAACATCTCTAATTCCTATACTCAAAAGTCCCTTCAATATGAAGGCCACCATACTATTTGCCTTCTTTACTGCCTGCACTGCCTGCACACTTACTTTCAGCAAGAAATGCACGAGGACATCAAGATCTCACTTCAGTATCCACCTCTCTCAATTTACACCCATTCAAATAATAATCTGCCTTCCTATTTTTGCTACCAAAGTGGATAACCTCACATTTATCTACATTATACTGCAGCTGCCATGCATATGAGAATTAGAAATTCCAATCATAATTCGGACAAAGAAACATTTCTTAAAACAAAAGTTAATGGTGTGCAATTAAGGATAACAAACGGTGGGATGTCAGCCATGGCGCAGTTGAAAGCACTCTTGCCCGAGTTGTGGGTTCAAGCCCAAGGGGGTGCTGTACTGCAAGAGATGCTGTTTTTTGGATGAGACTTTAAACCAAGATCCCGTTTCACCATCGAGTGGTTGTAAAATATCACATAGCGCTATTTTCAAGAACAGGAAAACTGACCACAATGTCCTTTATTCCCCCCCCTCCCCCCCAATTAATAACACTAAAGCAGATTATCTGGGTCATTAGTACATTGCTGTATGTGGCAGCTTGCTCTCTGCACGTTGGTTGCTGTGCTTCCTACATTTCAACTGTGAGTGCACTTCAAAAGTACTTCAGTGGCTGTGGAGCAATTTGGGATGTCCTGAAGTCATGAAAAAACACAATGGCTGAAGTTTTCCGGTCCTTCCTGCTGTCCGGGCCTTTAGTCCCGCAGATGGCGACCACCTGTGGCACCTTCCCCAGCGGCAGAGGGTGTGGGGTACATGAAACCGCATGGGTATCGATGGGACCAGAAGATCCCACCACTGACCAGCAGTGGGCCAGAAAATTCCACCCTCTATAAATGCAAGTCTTTTCTATTTCTTTCAATCTTGGAATATTGATTTTTTTAGGAAGATTTGACTTAAAACCAACCCTCAAATGTACATGATGTTAAATTCCAATGTACTCTTGAAAGAGGGCTCCCTTTCCACCAATCTAAAATATTAAAATAATTTTTACAATTGTTCAGTGAAAAAAACCCGATGCACAATGTGTGATGATAAACATGCAGACTTTAAAAAAATAATTTTTGTCCAATTATAGGTTGGCATGATGAGGAAAGTCTGAGTCAAGTTAAGCACCACCAAAAGTACGAAGGAAAGGAAGAACTGGAGGGCAACGGTAGCCATGCTTTTTTCACTATTAAAGACAAACATCCTTCCCTTAATCAGGAAGCCATTTGCACAACAAACAGGGCCGCCTCACAAGAATAATATGGCACTGCTGAATGCTTTGACCATTGCCAATTTCGCGTCTCAAGGATAAATGTGGTAAACACACGAGACCTGGGAAAGGAAAACTGAGGTCTTCGTGACAGGTTTCTCTTGTAATAAAGCTACAGTGCACCCGCAATATAACACATATTGTGCAGACATTCTAAATCAAAAGGGTTGCATGGTCCACAGTCCTTACAAACCAAATGTAGTTTATCAATTCAAATGAATTGCTTTGTGAGGAAAATTAAAATTCTTGTGATAACATCAAAGAGGCTTAACCAGCTGGATATTGAAATGTTTATATTAAAATAGAAAAACGTCAGGGCAGCACAGTGGTTAGCACAGCTGCCTCACGGCGCCGAGGTCCCAGGTTCGATCCCTGCCCGTGTGGAGTTTGCACATTCTCCCCATGTTTGCATGAGTTTCGCCCCCATCACCCAAAGATGTGCAGGGTAGGTGGATTGGAAACGCTAAATTGTCCCTTAATTGGAAAAAATGAATTGGGTACTCCAAAATTTTTTTATTTTTTAAATAGAAAAACGTCTTGGTGAGCCAAACTTCACATAAAAAGACACTTATTTCACTGCACCAATGCTATAATGGCTTGACATTCAATTTCTTAGCTCCCTCTACCAGCTTATTCCCATGCAACCGCAGCTAAAATACACCAGGTATAAGATCTCCCCAATCATCTGCTCCCCTATTATTTGTGTTTGCAAGTGCATCCAAGCTGGACTGATGGAAGTTGGGGTCTTTGGGTTATTTCAACTACAGCACTGCAACTTTGTATGCCTCACGTATAGATACATAATTTCAGCACGCACGTTGGATTAGGGATTCAGCACATTCAGGCTCAATCTACCAAAAATAAAACACCGCACAGAACCCTTTAGATCAGGCCAGGTGAACTTGAATCTTTGCTGGACCTTTAACTACAAGGCTGGTACTTCACATCAGACTGGAATTTTGGATGGAGACTGAAGGTATTGCACATCACTTCAGTGATCTGTTGGAGGGAATGCTTCATTATAGCACACATTAAACATTTGTTATAAATTACCAATGCTGAAGTGCTTAAGGAAAAGGTTAGCCAATGGAAGATTTTAAAATATTTTTCTTGCAAATATTTAATCTTTCAACAACATACACAACTTATTAATAATATCCATGCTGTAGAATTAATATTCAGTACTTTTGCAAACGTTTTTGCATAAAAAGGAATAAGAGGTTACAATTATTATTATAATTATTATTATTATGGAAAGAGACTTAAGAAGTTATGGCTTCTTTCACCAACAACTTGCATTTACACAAATAATTTAACATTGCAAAACATTCCAGACTACTTCATGAAGACCTAAGCAAAAAATGGTTCCCCCAAGGAAACGTTAATAGGAGGGACCACCCAAAGCATGGTCAAAGAGAAGGACTTTAATAAGGGAAGGAGGACAGACAGTGTTTTAGGGTGGGAATTTCACAGCATAGAACCAAAACAGCACAGCAGAGATATCGATGTTGGGAAAAGGTGTTAGCTGAAGAGGGTGGGGTATGACAAGTGCAGACGTTTGGCAGGGCTGATGTTTACAGAGTGTGGAAGCCATACGAGCAGTGGAAGAGCTAAATCTGCGTGTGACAAAAGCACGAATGAGAGCTTAAGCAACAATTGGGCTGAAATGAGCTATATTGTGGAAGTGGAAATAGGCAATTTCTCTTATGGACCGACAAGAGGGACAAAAGCCCGACTCAGCGAACGCGAGACGACAACGGCAGTGAAATCCATCCGGGAGAAGCAAGTGACAACACCAGCACCAGACCCACTCGTGTATTGCCCCCTGTAATTGTTTCTCCGGCAACCAAATGTATATCTACCTCCCCAGTCGTCCCCCCACCTCCCACCACAAACAGATGCCTACTTATGTGTTAAAAATAATATTGCCAATTGTACAGAGTTGCTGCTGTTGAGCTGGTGCATAATACCTTACCAGTTATTTTATTTTATGTTTGTTCTTTTTGTGGTATGTTTGTGTGTGCTCTTCTCAGTATAGAGAATGGTTAATGATAGAATGGTGATGTAGAGCTGTGTATCATCAGCGTACATTTGGAACCCGAGCCCATAATCGGCAGATGTAGCAAGTAGATGAAGAAAGCATAGATCCGTGGGGGACTCCAGTCGCAACACTGCAGGGACAGGAAAACAAGCTATTGTTGAAGATGCTGCAGCTATGACTACAGAGGCAAGAATTAAGTCAATGAAGGGCAGGAGAGGTCTCGGGGGTGGCTGATGTGGCTGAGAAGTGGAGAAGGGGTAATGCACTACAGTCCTAATCAAGGAGAATGCTGTTGATGACATTTTGCTGCTGTGGCTGGGGCAGTGCAGAGATTCAAACGGGGATTTACTTTACAGATAGAGTCCAGAATTTTCCATTCTGGGCCCCAAGTCCTGTGACATATTGGAGGCAGCTCATGCAGTCACTCACTCTCAGGATACCAGCAGGAAGAGGGGTCAGAAGAAGAAGTCCTGAAGAGCTGTACTTCCAGCCCACAGAAACTTTGGGAAGGAGGAAGAAAGTTCACCTGTAGAACTTTCACAGAAATCACCTGTATCCTCCACCAGCCCAGAGATACTCACCTCGGTGGGTACTAGATCTAGTTTAGGCAGGGTCTCACATGTTGGTGATCATCGCATGGACACACGAGATCAGCCAAGCTCACTGGCACCTGGACGACTGCTGGGCAAACAGGCACCTGTGACATCCAAGTCGGATGATGAGCCTCTGGGATCAGCCCTGCACGAGATGCTGAAGAGGCAGTGACAGTCCATCAGGCAAAGGCTGCAGAGGCCCTCAACAGAGTGAGGGGAATCTGTCCACTTGCTCTTTAATGAGGTGGTTCCAACTAGTGTGTGTGTGTGTGTGTGTGTGTGTGGAGGTCGCCACTGAGAGGAATGACTAACGCAATGTAGTTCTGTCAAAGATGCGTGCAGACATGCACTGCACCGCTGTAACCAGGGGTGAGGTTTTGCTGTGGCAACGTGAAAGGGGACAGGGCACACCTCGACCTCTCTCCACATGCCCCTTCTCCTCAAGGAGTCAGACATTTACCCAAAGGAGGAGGGTGTTCTACATCCCTGGGTCCTCCACTCAGGACACTCGAAGGTTGCCCAGCCCTTCGGGATTCCCCTTGCCAGTGACCCCTTCAGCTCTGCCCTCTGTGACGGCGTCCAGTCAGGACTGGTGGTCCGGTGCGGGTGGGACAAGATACTGGTAGTATGACTAGTGATATGGGATTATACCTCTCCAACGGCGGCTGCCCACTGGCCCGTAACTATATACAGAGATGTGTTATCACACGGCAAATTATTTACAGAGTCAGAAAAAGAAAAGGGTCCATTAAAAGTTCATATCGGCTCGATCAGACGATCGGGGGCCTTGGACGTCCTCTGCGACCAGCGGAACTTCGTCGGAGATGTTGGAGATGCGGGCGTCCATGACTCCGGGAGCGATGGTCCGGTGTTCGTGGAGGTTTCCACATCCCTAGACGGAGCTGGTGAGGGCTGGGCCGTGGGGAGGCCCGTCTAGTCCTCTAGGCGGCGCAGGTGAAGGGGTTGGCAGGCCAGGGAGGGAAGTGCCTGCGGGGAGCAGTTGCGGTTGGAGGGGGGTGGGTGGGGCTGGTGCCATAGAACATAGAACAGTACAGCACAGAACAGGCCCTTCGGCCCTCAATGTTGTGCCGAGCCATGATCACCCCACTCAAACCCACGTATCCACACTATACCCGTAACCCAACAACCCCCCCCTTAACCTTACTTTTATTAGGACACTACGGGCAATTTAGCATGGCCAATCCACCTAACCCGCACATCTTTGGACCGTGGGAGGAAACCAGAGCACCCGGAGGAAACCCACGCACACAGGGGGAGGACGTGCAGACTCCACACAGACAGTGGCCCAGCCGGGAATCGAACCTGGGACCCTGGAGCTCTGAAGCATTTATGCTAACCACCATGCTACCCTGCTGCCCCAGGGGCATAGGGTCGCCAGGGGCGATGGCGGGGATATGGTGGGCGCCAGGACCCGTAGAGAGACCGTCTCCTGTCGACCGTCTGGGTACTCCACATACGCGTACTGCGGGTTAGCGTGGAGCAGCTGGACCCTCTTGACCCAACGGGTCCGATTTGTGTGCCCGCACGTGTTTCCGGAGCAGGATGGGCCCGGGGGGCAGCCAGCCAGGTCGGGAGCGGGGTCCCTGAGGAAGACTTCCTGGGGGAAGACAAGAAGGCGTTTGTGAGGTGTTTGATTGGTAGACGTGCAAAGTAGCGACCGGATGGAGTGGAGGACGTCTGGGAGGACCTCCTGCCAGCGGGAGACTGGGAGATTTCTGGACCGTAGGGCCAGCAGGACAGTCTTCCAGACCGTACCGTTCTCCCTTTCGACCTGTCCGTTAACTGGTCGTCCTGCTTGAGGCAATGCCTTTGCTGAGCAGGAATTGACGCAGTTCGTCACTCATAAAGGAGGACCCCCTATCGCTGTGTATGTAAGCGGGAAATCCGAGCAGGGAGAAAATGGTGGGTAGGGCTTTTATGGTGGTGGGTGTGGTCATGTCGGGGCAGGGGATGGCGAACGGGAAGCGAGAGTACTCGTCAAACACGTTGAGGAAGTACGTGTTGCAGTTGGTAGAGGGGAGGGGACCTTTGAAGTCCATGCTGAGGTGTTCAAAGGGGCGGGAAGCCTTTATCAGATGCACTTTTTCGGGGCGGTAGAAGTGCGGCTTGCACTCCGCGCAGATGTGACATTCCCTAGTGACTGTCCTGACCTCCTCGATGGAGTAGGGCAGGTTGCGGGTCTTTACTAAATGAAAGAAGCGGGTGACCCACGGGTGGCAGAGGTCCACATGGAGGGTTCGAAGGTGGTCCACTTGTGCGTTGGCACAGGTGCCGCAGGACAGGGCATCGGGAGACTCGTTCAGCTTCCCAGGACGATACAAGATGTCGTAGTTGTAGGTGGATAACTCGATCCTCCACCGCAAGATCTTGTCGTTCTTTATCTTGCCCCTCTGTGCATTGTCAAACATGAAAGCCACTGACCGTTGGTCTGTGAGGAGGGTGAACCTCCTGCCGGCCAGATAGTGCTTCCTTCTCGACCGAGGAGTGCCGGATTTCAGAAGCGTGGAGGGTCCGGGAGAAGAAAGCCACGGGTCTGCCCGCTTGGTTCAGGGTGGCCGCCAGAGCTACATCGGACGCGTCGCTCTCGACCTGAAAGGGGATGGACTCGTCGATAGCGCGCATAGTGGACTTTGCGATATCCGCTTTGATGCGGCTGAAGGCCTGGTGGGCCTCCGTCGACAGGGGGAACGTGGCTGTTTGGATGAGGGGACGGGCTTTGTCGGCGTAGTTGGGGACCCACTTGGCGTAATACGAGAAGAAGCCGAGGCAGCGCTTCACGGCCTTGGAGCAGTGGGCAAAGGGGAGCTCCATCAGGGGGCGCATGCGTTCCGGGTCAGGGCCTATCACTCCATTTTGCACTACGTAGCCGAGGATGGCTAGACGGTCGGTGCTAAACACGCATTTGTCCTTGTTATAAGTCAAATTCAGGAGTTTTGCGGTTTGGAGGAATTTGCAGAGATTGGTGTCGTGGACCTGCAGATCGTGGCCGCAGATGGTGACATTATCGAGATACGGGAAAGTTGCTTGTAAACCGTATCGGTCGACCATTCGGTCCATCTCTCTTTGGAAGACCGAGACCCCGTTTGTGACACCGAAGGGAACCCTTAAAAAGTGGTAGAGCTGCCCATCCGCTTCGAGTGCAGTGTACTTGCGATCGCTCGCGCGGATGGGGAGCTGGTGGTAGGTGGACTTGAGGTCCACCGTGGAGAAGACCTTGTACTATGTGATCCTGTTGACTAGGTCGGATATACGGGGGAAGAGGGTACGCGTCCAGCTGCGTAAATCCGTTGATGGTCTGACTGTAGTCTATGACCATCCTATTCTTCTCCCCGGTCTTTACCACCAGAACTTGTGCTCGCCAGGGGCTGTTACTAGCCTCGCTGACCCCTTCCTTCATAAGCCGTTGGACCTCTGACCTGATGAAGACCCGGTCCTGGGCACTGTACCATCTGCTCCTGGTGGTGACAGGTTTGCAATCCGGGGTGAGGTTTGCAAACAAGGACGAGGGATCGACCTTGAGGGTCGCGAGGCTGCAGACAGTGAAGGGAAGCATAGGGCCGCCGAACTTAAATGATAGGCTCTGGGGGTTACACTGGAAGTCTAACCCCAGGAGTGCGGCCGCGCAGAGGTGGGGGAGGACGTAGAGTCTGTCATTTTTAAACTCCCTCCCCTGGACCGTGAGGTCCGCTATACAAAACCCGGTGATCTCCACTGAATGGGAACCAGAGGCCAGGGCGATTTTTTGCTTGACAGGATAGACAGGGAGAGCGCAGCGTCTTACCGTGGTAGGGTGTACGAAACTCTCTGTGCTCCCGGAGTCCAGTCGGCAAGTC